>NC_057400.1:61513189-62757836 GCF_019320065.1 Cervus canadensis
TTGGCTACATCAGGTCTTCATTGTGGCATGTGGGATCTAGTTCCTTGACCAGGATCGAACCTGGATCCCCTGCATTGGGAACACAAAGTCTTAGCCACTGGACCACCAGGGAAGTTCCTATTTCTGATAAGGATGTTCTTGAACAGAGAGAACTAAGGAAAATAAAGAAGAAGCCATAAGGCTATCTGTGAAAGAAAGTGAAAATGTTACTCGGTCACTTGTGTCAGACTCTTTGCAAACCCCTGTAGCCCACCAGGCTCCTTTGTCCATGGAATTCTCCAGGCAAGAGTACTGGAGTGGGTAACCATTCCCTTCTCCAGGGGATCTTCCCAACCCAGGGATCGAACCTGTACCTCCTTTGTCTCCTGCATTGCAGGCAAATTCTTTACCATCTGAGCCACCATGGAAGTCCTCAATGCTATCTGAGGGTATGGCATTCCAGAAAGAAAAAATACCAAGTGCAAAAATCCTGAGGAGGGAATACACATGATGATTCAAGGAACAGCAAGAAGACGGTGGTTAGAACACAGTGAGTGAATGAGTGATAGGCAAAGACAGGGGCAGAGAGGCTATCTGGGAAGGCTCTTGTAAGGTCTTATAGGAAATATTCTAAACTGATGGGAGACCATTAGAGGACTGAGAACAGGGGAGGTAGCATGATTTAATTCTAAAGGATAATTGTCTACTGTGTGAATTATCTGTAGGATAGGATAGGGTGGGAGGGACAAAGTAGGATAGGATAGGATGGGGAAAGGCAGGACAGAATAGAATGGAATGCAACTGGATAGAACAAGAAAGGTTAGAAGCAAGAAGTCAATTAGGTGATTGCAATAGCGCAAGGGAGATACTGGTGATTTATATGAGGACAGAATCGGTGGAAGAAATAAGCGGTCAGAATTATGGATATATTTTGAAGGTTGACTCACCTTTTTTGCTGAAGGACTGAAAGTGAGGTTCAAGAGAAATGATGACTCCAGGGACTTGGCCTGGACAACTGGGTGGTGCTGAACAGTGATTCTAGTGACGGTACTAGGAAACCTTGGTGGAGAAATAGTTTGGGGGAGTTCAGTTTTGGTCATGTTAACTTTGAAGAGGCTATTAGCTCTCCAAGAGGAAGTGCCTCCGAATTCTCCTGAGCCACACTCAACCTAAAGACAAGGAAATAATGCCTACAACATTCTGAAAAGAGAAATAGACAACTTCAAAACCAGTGGATAACCAGTAGAACATTTGGGGAAACTGAACTGTCATTTCCTTGGACTCTGTGATATCTACTTAACATTTCACGCTTGTATTTAATACAATAAATAGGCATTTGTCATTGTGTCAAACAACAGCAACAACAACCAACAGACAGACATCATGGGTGTAATATAAGGAGCTCTCTTCAGAAAAACCATTTGACAATAAGTTTAGCCAACCAAACAGTGAATTGAAATAATCCAGAGAGAAAACTTGTGGTTAAAAACCCAACAAGTAAAAAAAAAAAAAAAAACCCAACAAGTAGCAGTGAGCCTTCCATAGTAGCCCACAGTTCATAGGTTAAGATTAAGTAGAAATTACAGTTATAGAACAAAGTCAATGTTATTACTTTGGACAGTATGAAAGCAATGCTTTTAACACATTTTGTGGGAGAGGTGAGAGGAAACGAGTAATGTTCTAATTTCCTCGTCTTTTATAGCAGAGAGTCACAAGATAGTGTCTCAAATTGAAGTTTTGTTTAAAACTTCTTCAACTCTTTTAACATTTATGGTATTTTCTCTTCATTTTGAAGGCAATTTTAAAAACAAATACTTCTTGTGGTGAAAAAACATGTATCTGATATTCAAAATTCTGTGTCATTTCCTTGAGTTTTTTACTGTCTTATTAAAAATTCCAATTAAATTTAATACATTTTCAGTAAAAATGCCATGCACAGTATGATTCCGTCTTAGTGAAATCATTTCCCCTATTTATCTAAGTGCCTTTTCATCTACTCCTCTCGATATACACACAGAGAGATACGACCAAAGCGGTTACCCAGATTGTTTACGAGGACTCTTTTGGGGTAATATGAATTGGGTAATTTTTTTCCCTCAATCATATGTTTTCTTTTACTACCAATTATTTACATGTAACTACAAAATATTAACTTTTTAAAATTTTATTGGATATAGTTGCTTAACTGCTGTGTCAGCGTTACATATACACATATCCCCTCTTTTCTGGACTTTTTCCCCTTTAGGTCCCCACAGAGCACTCAGCAGAGTTCCCTGAGCTCCGCAGTGCATTCTCACTAACTATCTGTTTTATACATAGCAGTATACACATGTCAATCCCAATTTCCCAATTCATCCCATCCCCGCTTGGGGTCCATATGTTTGGTCTCTACGTCTCTGTCTCTATTTCTGTCTCGCAAATAGGTTCATCTATACCATTTTTCTAGATTCCACATATGGGCTTCCCTGGTGGCTCAGCTGGTAAAGAATCTACCTGCAATGTGGGAGACCTGGTTCGATCCCTGGGTTGGGAAGATCCCCTGGAGAAGAGAACGGCTACCCACTCCAGTATTCTGGCCTGGAAAATCCCATGGACTGTATAGTCCATGGGGTTGCAAAGAGTGGGATATAACTGAGGACTTTAACTTTCACTTTCTTTTTTACACACTGTTCGCTTTTCTCTTTCTTACTTACTTCACTCTGTATGACAATCGCTAGGCCCATCCACATGTCTGCAAAACGCACAATTTTGTTCCCTTTTATGGCTAAATAATATTCCATTGAATATGTGTGTATATGTTAGTTGCTCAGGCATGTCCCACTCTTTTCGACCCCATGGACTATATATAGCCTGCCAGGCTCCTCTGTCCATGGAATTCTCCGGACAAGAATACTGGAGTGGGTATATATTCTCTTCTCCAGGAGGACTTCCCAACCCAGGGATCACACCTGGGTCTCCTCCATTGCAGGTGGATTCTTTAGCATCTGATCCACCAGAGAAGCCTTCTCCATTGTATATAAGTGCCACAAAAATATGATTAATTTTAAAAACTGAGTAGTAAGCATGAACTCGGCTGGGTAGTAAAGGTTCTAGGTATTTGAAAATTCTAGGAGAAGTTGAACAGTAGTCCCTTGGTCATTGTCTGGTTCCAGTTTTCCTGGGCACTTGTACCAGCCCCCTAGAGGGAAATCAGTGGCCAAGGACACAGAATTTTGAGTCTTGGGAAACACAGGGTTCCCCAAACCAGGCACCAGGCATCTATCTAGCAGTGCTGACGTTTGGGCCAGGGATTAGATGTCCAGCAAACATGTGGGTGGAGGGTGGAAGTAGAAAGGAACTCTCTGTTTTTCTGTGTCTAAGCTCACTATGGAAAATAGCCAGCTTTCAGGAGTTGGTAGAAGTAGAAATTTCTGGGAGGTGGGAAATTTGTGTCCCCAGCTAGTCTGTCTGTGAGTTTTTAGAACAACAAGCAGAACCCACTAGAAACCAAGTGGGATTTCTAAAAACAACACTGCCCAACTTTCAAGATTCCTTTGTGACGGGCGAGAAAATCACCATGTCCTGGTGTCAGGAAGACATTCAACAGAGCCTCTCACAAAGCCCTGTGGACACCTTACAGAAGGCTCCAGTGGAGGGCAGGCGTGGAGCTGCTCCGAGCTCAGGTGCGAGCTCTACTCTGATGAGCATGCCCACTGACCACTGGGATAAAGAAATGGCTAGCAGGCAGACACAGCCAGGAGAGGTGTCAGAGTCCATCTTGAAAGATTCTGTAGGCTGGTACAACAAGCTGCAAAGGAACATGTTCAGCTAAAGAATCACAGAATGGGAAATACCTAGCTTGGCAGCATTGCTTCAGGCAAAGACTTAGGGGCTTTCATTGACTTGTCTTCATATTAATGGATCTTGGGATGTGTGCGTGTGTCCTCAGTTTCTCAGTAATATCTGACTCTTTGCCATCTCTTTGTAGCCTGCCAATCTCCTCTGTTCATGGGATTTTCCAGGCAAGAATATTGGAGTGGGTTGCCATTTCCTTCTCCACGGGATCTTCCCAACCCAGGGATCAAACCCCCATCTCTTGTGTCTCCTGCATAGGCAGGCAGATTCTTTTCCTCTGAGCCAGGGATCTTGGTAGGTATTGCTCTGCAAAGCGACTGCTTGCTGCTCCCAAACACACCACCCTCACCCGGGCTTTTCAGAGCAAGATGTTTTCTGGGTACCAACAGTACACTTCATTGTTTTCATCAAGGCATTGCGTCCTCCTGACTCAGGTGTCAGTCCACTCCTCCAGAAGAGCCCCAGGTCCCACTGCCCCTCTGTGCTGTCGAAACCTTTAGTCCAAACCTATTACAGTTTGGACTAAAGGATCAGGTATTCCTGATCAGGCATTCCTTTGTCTTTGTGGGAGGACCTAAGCTTCTGCGTTTTTTTCTCTCTGTGTCCTCAGCACCCAGCACTGCACCCAGAACAAGGAGTAAATGCTTGATGAAGGCATGGGTGGGCGAGTGAATGAAACGTCAGGAAGCGTCATGGGAGACCTAGTGAACAATAATACAGTGCGGTCACACAGGACTCCATGTGTTTTAGAGCCCTGTAGTCACCATCTTGAAATTCTTTTTTTTTTTCTTTTTTGCCAAGTGGTTTTAGTTATTTATTTAGCATTTTTTAAATGTTTAAATTTTATATTGGCGTATAGTTGATTAACAATGTTGTGTTAGTTTCAGGTGTAGAGCAAAGTGATTCCGTTATACATATGCATGCATCTATTCTTTTTCAGATTCCTTTCCCCATTTAGGCTGTTATAGAAGGTTGAGCAGAGTTCCCTGTGAAAGTCTTAATTTTTCAAAAGGTACCCCACATTTTCATTAAGCAATGAGCCTTGCAAAATATGTCGTTGGTTCTATTCATATACATGTATGAAAGAAGTCATTTTATTTTTACTGTAAGTTTAAACTATCTGATGACTATTAAAACTGAAGCCTACTTGCATCTAATCTTTGTCAATTCATGGCAAATATTGGCCTATGTTTTGCGTAATTGTCAGTAGAAAAAACATACTACTTCTTTTTCCACTTATCATTATTTTGTATGTACATATTTGTCCAGGCCTTGACATAGTTCCCATATTTTTCAGTTTAAACAGCTCTATCATGTTTTAGAATGTAAATATACCATGGGTTTTAAGCCAAACCCTGATGGCTAGGCATTTGGGTTGCTTCCAATTTTTATAAATAGCATTTCTAAGAGCAAGCAAGTACAAATTACTTTCTTTTTTCTCTTTGAGGCTATTTCCTTGGAGTATATTCTCAGAAGAAGAATTATCAGGTCAAAGGGTAGAAATAATTTTATAATTTTTAAATATTACTAGATTATTCTTTTGAAAAACTGGACCAACTTAAGGAGCGGTCAGCAATATACATGAAACTGCTTCTCAAGTTCTAAAATAATTATTTCCTACTAGGTTAATAGGTATATCATAGTATCTTAAAATGGAAAATAGCCCAAATGTTCAACAAAAGGGAAGTGCATTTTAAAAGCATGATAAGTCTATACCCTTTCTATATGGTCAGTAAGAATCAGCTTTTAAGGGCACCCAAGACCTTTGGCCTGGCACACAGTCAGTCCTCCTCCCAGCCTCAGCTCCTCTGTGCTCCGCAGGGTGATCTCAAGCACAGGTCCCTCAGAGGACAGAAGGTCTCAGCTCCAGACCTGTGTCACAGAAGCAGACAGGGCAAGCTGGGTCCCATACCACCATTCCTAGCCATGCACTCCTGTGAGCCTCTGCTTTTATCCATGAGCTCAGGGTGATCACCGCCAAGTGCCTTCCAGGGTTGAGAGAGGATTCAACCAAAACATGTAGGACACAGGCTCTTTGAAAGCATCTAAAATAGTTACTGGCATTATTTTCTGGGAAGAGAGCTGGCTGTGCAGATCCTCTGATCAATCCTGATGCTCCCGGGTGACGTGGCGATGCTCTAGAGAATCTCAGCTGTACTCAGACAGAAAGAAACAATCCTGAACTCCGGCTGCACACACACCACGAGCTGTGCGCCTTGTCCGAGAGAGCAGGGCAATCCAGGACCCACTCTGATCTTCCCTCGAACTTAACAGTAAAATATATTTACTTAAGACATTTAAAAGCACTTACTCTTCCATGCTGCTGCTGCTGCTGCTAAGTCACATCAGTCGTGTCCGACTCTGTGTGACCCCATAGACGGCAGCCCAACAGGCTCCTCTGTCCCTGGGATTCTCCAGGCAAGAACACTGGAGTGGGTTGCCATTTCCTTCTCCAGTGCATGAAAGTGAAAAGTGAAAGTGAAGTCGTTCAGTCATGTCCGACTCTTAGCGACCCCATGGACTGTAGCCTACCAGGCTCCTCCGTCCATGGGATTCTCCAGGCAAGAGTACTGGAGTGGGTTGCCATTGCCTACTCCGACTCTTCCATAAGTTTCACCAAATTCACCCACTTAACAATGTAGTGAGGAAAAGACGATCCCATTGCATAGGTGGGGAAAGAGAGGCAGGAGAGGTTAAGTGACTTGCTCCAAATGAGTCAGTGGACAGATAGCTCATGATGGAGTGGGATGCAAGCCCAGGCTCCAGAATCCAGATGCTTGTCCTATAAGCTGTACTATCTCCAGGTGAATAAAGGAACCCTAGAGCCAACACAGGCCCTAAACACCATCTACTCCAAACCCCTCATTTTCTACATAAGGAAACTGTTGTTGTTCAGCCACTCAGTCATTTCTGACTCTTTGTGACCCCATGGACTACAGCACACCAGGCTTCCCTGTTCTTCACTATCTCCCGGAGTTTGCTCAAACTCATGTCCATTGAGTCAGTGGTGCCATCCAATCATCTCATCCTCTGTCACCCCCTTCTCTCCTTGTTGTCAATATTTCCCATTAGGTGGCCAAAGATTTGAAGCTTCAGCTTCAGCATCAGTCCTTCCAATGAATATTCAGGGATGATTTAGGACTGACTGGTTGATCTCCTTGCAGTCCAAGGGACTCTCAAGAGTCTTCTCCAGCATCACAGTTCAAAAGCATCAATTCCTTGGCACTCAGCCTTCTTTATGGTCCAACTCCATCAGAAACTTGCACAGATCTCTTGTCCTCATCTATCAGAGGCAGGCAGAATGAAAATCACAATCACAGAAAACTAACCAAAATGATCACATGATTCCAGCTTTGTGTAACTTAATGAAACTATGAGCCATGCTGTATAGGGCCACCCAAGATGGAAGAGTCATGATGGAGAGTTCTGACAAAACATGGTCCACTGGAGAAGGGAATGGCAAACCACTTCAGCATTCTTGCCTTGAGAACCCCATGAACAGTATGAAAAGGAAACTGAGGGCCTGTCAGAGAAGATAGTCCCAGGACACTCAGTGTGCAGGGCTGAGCTGGACAGAAACCCAGGCTCCCTGACTGCCCCGAGTGCGGTGCTCCCCTCCCACCTCCTCCTGAGGCCCGGCTGCTGTTCTGAGATCAGTGAATGGGCTAGGAGGGGACAACCTCTCACAGTCCCCATTCCTGAGGGCCCAGGCCAGGGAACTGAGCAGTCTCAGTGCTGAGGGAAAACCAGGCTGACAGGTCAGCTCTGGAAAATCAAGCTGAGACCAGCGCTTTCTGGGGAAACACCAAAACCATCATTTGTTCTGGCCAACAGAGCAGTTTCTTTCAGGTTATTTCTGTCCAGAGGAGTCAAGGGCGTGGAAAGAAAGGGGCAAGATGGCTAAAGCACATTTCTTTTAAAGAATCTAATACACAAGGGCAGAGGAAGGAGCACTCCCCAAGGCCTATCCTGTTGGCTCAGGGGAGGTGCCAGGCTGGGTCCTCCCACCAGTTGTGTTCACCCATCCCCCCCCACTCCCAGCCTCCCCATGCCCAGCCCTCCCTGCAGCAGGACACCCTCAGCTCCTTCTGAGATGAGTTCTGATGCTTCCTCCCCCTCCTCCACTTTGCTAACGTGCACCTTCTTCGAGCCTCTATCATTATAAATAAATGATGTCTGGATTGATTAGAGGATTGGCTTTCTTTCCAACAACAACCCTGACCTCTCATTTCTGAAATCTTGCTGCCAACCAGCATCAGTCAAATTTCCTGTTGCACTGGGACTTTAGTGGAAAGAGTCCTCACCCCGAGAATGCACAAACACTAAATCTGGAGTCCAGAAAGGAGGGTCTGGTCCTGGTCCTTCCACTGATGTTCTGTGTCCTCAAGGTGGGGTCACTCAATTCTCCCAGCAGTCAGTAAAGGGAATGGTAATCCCTGGTCACATTCCTTACAGAATTGGGAAGAAGTGAATAAGTGTGAAAACACAGTGAACTGTAAATGTCCAATGCAGATGTCAGCTACAGAGTTGCTCCACCTTGCAGCTGACCAGCTCTGTGACCTGGGCAAATTGTAGTAACTGCCTTGAGCTTCACTGTCCTTCTCTGCAATAGACATAACCACACCGTCTCTTCTCCAGGGTTGTTTTGGGGACAAAAAGCTCATATACATATGAAGACATTTTTAAAAAATAAAATGTCCCGCCCCACTGATATTTAGTGATTATAAATGATGCTTATGGAGAATGTCTAATGAAACAAATAATTACGCTACAAGTGAAAAATTCAGGATACAAAATTGTGTACACAATATATAAGGAAAAAAACACATAGAAAGACTAGAAGGAACAGTGGCAAAATGCTAAGAGTAGATGTGTCCAAATATGAGGATGCTTTACCTATTTTATGAACTTCTTTTTTTCTACAATGAGCATATACAATAATTAACAGGGTGTGGGGAGATTAGAATTTTTATTAAGGTTTTGAAAAAGTTGTTGAGAAGTCTTGTTCTCGGGTTGCTCAGACAGATGCGGCACTAACTGCCAGATCAGACCTATGCCTAACACAGAATCTGCCAGGCACAGTGCCTTAGGGAGGGAGAGAGAGAGGGGTGTGGCCCCGCAGGGAGGCGGAAGGGGAAGTGGTGAAACTGCCGGCCCAGCAGCCACAGAAGCACCACCGGCCACTTCCTTGAGCTACCACAAGACAACAGAGATGGCAGGAAGCTCAGAGACCCCCAGTCACTCATCATCCTCGACCCCACTTTCCAGATCAACATCTGGGGCTAAGATGGGAAAAGTGACTTGTCTAAGGTATCGGGTCTCCCATCTCCTGCTTCTCCCTCCCTTCTGTGTCATCTCTGGGGGCTGTGAGCTGTCTGCCTGTCTGCTCTCCAGTGGCTCCTCACCTTCCCAGTTCTCAGGTCAGCATATCTGCTAGGGAATCAGAATCACTAACATGAACTTGAGCACAAAATATTCAGGATGTGAATCTGCCTACCCTTGTCCAAAAAATAAGGCCATTGCAAACACAGCAGCTGAATAATAAAAACTATAAAATTCAGAGATCCTAGAGCTTGGCACAACATCTTCCTCCTGCAGACAAGAACAGTGATGGCACAGAGACCTTGAGTGACTTACACTAAAAGTTAATTTGTGGATGTGCCAAGTCACATACCTAGATCTTTTTATTCCTAGTTTCATCATCTTTCTCATTATATTGTTCAGCTCCTCAAAAATAAATCAATAAATTAATGAATGGAGCAAAAATTGATTATAAGTGTTGTGATTTAATAGGTAATTATCACAGACTGGAACTTCCAAAATACTGGGAACATGTATAATAATCAAACAGTTTATGTCTTTATATAAAAAGATTGCCTACAAACCAATAAGAAAAAGATAACCCAATAGAAGAAAAGAATAGATAAAGATACAAAGAGGTAATTCATAGAAGAAGAAATTTAAATAGCTGACAAATATATGTCCTACTTTTATAAGATAAATTTGTCATAAAAAATTCAATTCATTCAAAGGAGGATTGGATGGGGAAGCTTGAGGCACTGTGTTTTTTACATTATGTATTTCTGCATTGTTTAAATTTATTATAACAAATATTTTGAAATTTTTAAAAACTGGCCTTCTAAAATTTAAACATATAATCACACAATTTCAAAGCTAAACATTTCTTTGTTGTTTGGAATTATGTTGGCCAGTATTTGCCTTTGTCCAACATGTCCAACCTTAACATGCTCTAACAACAAATAAATAACATATTCACACCACTGGCCAAAATTAATTCCAGGTATTTCAAAATGTCCAAACTGAAGCACTACTTTAAGAGTAGGTAGCCATTTTCTTCTCCAGGGGATCTTCCCAACCCAGGGATTGAATCTGGGTCTCCTGCATTGCAGGAGGATTCTTTACGCTCTGAACCACCAGAGAAGCTAAAACATTACATGATAATACAAAATAATTTAATCTTGGGCTGCGAAAGGGCTTCCTAAACAAAACATAATACTGGAAAGCCATAAAGAACATAGCTGACAGATATAACTACTTACAAATTTGTGCAAGACTTATAAACTAAGAAAAGAAATGAGAGGATGGGAGAAAATATTTGCAATATACACAACACAAAAAATATTAATGTCTATACTTTAGGTAATACCCTAAAATCAATTATAAAAGACCAAACACCCAATGTAAATAAAAATGGGCAAAAATTATGAATAGGCAATTCAGCAAAAAAAAATAAGTTTAAATGGTGAATTAATAATTTTTATGATGCTCCACTTCATATATAATTAGAATACACACCAAATATTCATGAAAAGTGGTTTAAAATTATAATTCATATTATGGAATACTTTGAAGGTGTTTTTTTAATTAAGGCCAATCTATATGTAAAACATGGGAAGATCTTCAAACATATTTCATAGAAAAATATGTTACAGAACAATACAAATATCATGCTTAAAAGCTTTATATCTGTTTTAAACATGGGCAGAGGAACCTGGCAGGCTATAGTCCACGGGGTCGCAAAAAGTCAGACACGACTTAGCAACTAAACAACAACATATACATATAAATGTATGGGCAAGATTCTGAAAGAACACACATCAAACTGTGACCAGTGGCATCCCTCTGGAAGGAAGCAGGAATGAAAGAGGTAGCTTGACATTACCCTCAATGGTGAAAAATTTAAAGCATTTCCCCTGAAATCAGGAACAAGACAAGGGCGCCCACTCTCACCACTACTATTCAACATAGTTTTGGAAGTTTTGGCCACAGCAATCAGAGCAGAAAAAGAAGTAAAAGGAATCCAGATAGGAAAAGAAGAAGTGAAACTCTCGCTGTTCGCAGATGACATGATCCTCTACATAGAAAACCCTAAAGACTCTACCAGAAAATTACTAGAGCTAATCAACGAATATAGTCAAGTTGCAGGATATAAAATTAACACACAGAAATCCCTTGCATTCCTATACACTAACAATGAGAAAAAGAAAGAGAAATTAAGGAAACAATACCATTCACTATTGCAACAAAAAGAATAAAATACTTAGGAGCATATCTACCTAAAGAAACAAAAGACTTATACGTAGAAAACTATAAAACACTGATGAAAGAAATCAAAGAGGACACAAACAGATGGAGAAATATACCGTGTTCCTGGATTGGAAGAATCAATATTGTCAAAATGGCTATACTACCCAAAGCAACCTATAGATTCAATGCAATCCCTATCAAGCTACCAACAGTATTTTTCACAGAACTAGAACAAATATTTCACAATTTGTATGGAAATACAAAAAACCTCAAATAGCGAAAGCAATCTTGAGAAAGAAGAATGGAACTGGAGGAATCAACCTGCCTGACTTCAGGCTCTACTACAAAGCCACAGTCATCAAGACAGTATGGTACTGGCACAAAGACAGAAATATAGATCAATGGAACAAAATAGAAAGCCCAGAGATAAATCCACGAACCTATGGACACCATATCTTTGACAAAAGAGGCAAGAATATACAATGGAAAAAAGACAACCTCTTTAACAAGTGGTGCTGGGAAAACTGGTCAACCACTTGTAAAGGAATGAAACTAGAACACTTTCTAACACCATACACAAAAATAAACTCAAAATGGATTAAAGATCTAAATGTAAGACCAGAAACTATAAAACTCCTAGAGGAGAACATAGGCAAAACACTCTCCGACATAAATCCCAGCAGGATCCTCTATGACCCACCTCCCAGAATATTAGAAACAAAAGCAAAAATAAACAAATGGGACCTAATGAAACTTAAAAGCTTTTGCACAACAAAGGAAACTATAAGCAAGGTGAAAAGACAGCCTCAGATTGGGGGAAAATAATAGCAAATGAAGCAACAGACAAAGGATTAATCTCAAAAATATACAAGCAACTCCTGCAGCTCAATTCTTATTGTGGTTTTGATTTCAATTTCTCTGATAACTAGTGTCGTTGAACACCTTTTCATGAACCTGTTGGCCATTTGTATGCCTTTGGAAAGTGCCTATCAGGTTCTTTGCCCATTTTTAAACTGGGTTATTTAATTTTATTGTTGAGTTGTGTGAGTCACTTATATGTTTTGGATAGTAACCCCGATCAGATATGTGATTTGAAAATATTTTATCCCATTCTATAGGTAGGTGCCTTTTCATTTGGTTGATGATTTACTTTGCTGAGCAGAAGCTTTTAGTTTGATTCAGTCCTACCCATTTATTTTGGCATTCATTGCCCTTGTTTTTGGTATCAAATCCAAAAAATTCATCACCAAGATCAATGTCAGGAGGCATTGTTTTCTTATAGGATTTTTATGGTTTCAGATTTCACATACAAGTCTTTTAATCTTTTTTTTGAGTTGATTTTTGTGTGGTGTGATATAGTGGTCCAGCTTCATTTTTTTGCATGTGGCTGTTTTTTCCAGCACCATATATTGAAGGTTCTTTTCCTATTGTATATTATTGGCTCCTTTGTTGAAAATTAAATGATCATCTATGCGTAGGATTATTTCTGGACTCTATTCTGTTCCATTAATCTATGTGTCTGTTTTTTAGCCAATAACATACTGTTATGATTACTATAGCCATATTCTATAGTTTGAAATAAAAAACTGTGATGTCTCTAGCTTTGTTCTTTTTCAAAGATTGCTTTGGCTATTCAGAGTCATTGTGGTTCTACACAAATTTTAGGATTGTTTTTCTATTAAATATTTATGTGAAAAATGCCATTGAAATTTTGATTGGGGTTGCACTAAATTTGTATCTCACTTTGGCTAGTGTGGCCATCTTCACAATACTAATTCTTTTGACTCATGAATATGGAGTGTCTTTCCATTCATTTGTGTCTCTTCAATTTCTTTCATTAAGGCCTTTCAGTTTCCAATGTACAGATCTTTCACCTCCTTGTTTAAATTTGTTCCTGCATGTGCACTCAGTCAGTTCAATCATGTCCTACTCTTTGTGACCCCTTGGACTGTAGCCCTCCAGGCTCCTCTTCCCATGCGATTCTCCAGGCAAGAATACTGGAGTGGGTTGCTATGCCCTCCTCTAGGGGATCTTTCCCACCCAGGGATTAAATCCATGTCTCCTGCATTTCCTGCATTTTAGGTGAATTCTTCACCTACTGAGCGACATGCTGCTGCTGCTAAGTCACGTCAGTCGTGTCCGACTCTGTGCAACCCCATAGATGGCAGCCCACCAGGCTCCCCTGTCCCTGGGATTCTCCAGGCAAGAACACTGGAGTGGGTTGCCATTTCCTTCTCCAATGCATGAAAGTGAAAAGTGAAAGTGAAGTCGCTCAGTCGAGTCCAAGTCTTCACGACCCCCATGGACTGTAGCCCACCAGGCTCCTCCGTCCATGGGATTTTCCAGGCAAGAGTACTGGGCTGTGCGACATGGGAAGCCCCAGATTTCTTCCTAAGCAATTTTATTCTTCTCATAAATGAGATTGTTTCTTAATTTCTATTTCTAATAGTTCATTGTTAGTGTATAGAATTGCAACAGATTTTTAATACTGATTTTGTATCCTGCAAATTTACTGAATTTATTAGTTTTAACAGGATTTTGTTGTTGAATATTTAGAGTTTTCTACATACATATATAGTATCATGTCATCTGCAAACAGAGACAGTTTAAATTCTTCCTCTTAGATTTGGATGCATTCTATTTCTTTGTTTTGCCTGGTTGTTCTGGCTAGGTATTCTAGTACTAATATTGAAAAAAAAAAAAGTGGTAAGAATGGAAATCCTTGACTTGCTCCTGATCTTGAGGAAAGCTTTCAGCTTTACACCATTGAGTATGATGTTGGATGTGGGCTTGTTGAATACAGCTTTAATTATGTTATGTTCCTTCTATCAATATAGTCAGCTTGTTGAGAGTTTTGTTAAAATCATAAAAGCATGTTAAATTTTGTCAAGTGCTTTTCTGCATCCATTGAAATTATCATACAATTTTTATCCTTCATTTTGTTAACATAGTGTATCATATTGATTGATTTGTGGATGTTGAACTGTCCTTTCATCCCTGGAACAAACCTCATTTAATCATGGTGTATGATCTTTTTAATGTACTGCTGAATTTTTGCTTGCTAACATTTTGTTGAGAATTTTTGCATCTATGTTCATTTGGGATTTTGCCCTATTTTTTGGTAGTGTGTTTGGCTTTGGTATAAGGGTACTCTGGCCTCATAAAATGAGTCTGGAAGTGTTCCCTTCTCTTCTATTTTTTGGAAGAGTTGGAGAAGGATTGGTATTAATTCTTTTTTAAATGTTTGGTAGAATTAACAGTGAAGCCATCTGGTCCTAGACTTTTGTTTGTTTGGGAGTTTTTGATTATTGATTCAGTCTGCTTATTAGTAATTGGTCTGTTCGGATTTTCTGTTTCTTCATGGTTCAGTCGGTAGATTTTATGTTCTGAGGAATTTATCCATCCCTTCTAGGTTATCTAATTTGTTGGCATGTAATTTCTTATAATCCTCACTATTTTTGAATTATCAGTTATAATGTTTCCTCCTTTTATTTGCATATTTTCTCTCTCTGTGTCTTTAAGTGCAGGTTTATAAATTTTATTTATGCTTAACTAACACATATATATGGAATTTAGAAAGATGGTAATGATAACCCTATATGCAAAACAGAAAAAGAGACACAGAAGTACAGAACAGACTTTTGAACTCTGTGGGAGAAGGTGAGGGTGGGATGTTTCGAAAGAACAGCATGTATATTATCTATGGTGAAACAGATCACCAGCCCAGGTGGGATGCATGAGACAAGTGCTCGGGCCTGGTGCACTGGGAAGACCCAGAGGAATCGGGTGGAGAGGGAGCTGGGAGCGGGGATCGGGATGGGGAATACGTGTAAATCTATGGCTGATTCATATCAATGTATGACAAAACCCACTGAAATGTTGTGAAGTAATTAGCCTCCAACTAATTAAAAAAATAAATAAATAAATAAAAAGTGAAAAAAAAAACAAAACTAAAAGTAACAAAAAAAATTTATTTATGCTTAAAAAACCAATTTTTTGTTTCATTGATCTTTTTAATTGTCTTTTTAGTCTCTGTTTCATTTACTTCTGCTGTGACTTTCTTTTTCGTACTCACTTGGGCTTAGTTTGTCCTCAAGGTGTTTAGTTAGGATGTTCATTTGAGAGCTTTATTTTTTAAAAAAATTGGCATTTATCACTTCCTTCTTAGAACTCTTTTTGCAGAATTACATAGGTTTTGGCTCACTGGGTTTCCATTTGCATTAGTTTCAAAATATAATGTTATTTACTTTTTGATTTTTTTAGGAACATGTTAAATCACCACATATTTGTCAATTTTCCAGTTTTTTCTTGCAATTGTTTTTTAGTTTCATACTATTGTAGTCAAAAAGGTGCTTGATATGATTTCAGTATACTTCAACTTTTAAAGACATATTTGTGATTTAATATATGATCTGTCCTGGAGAATGTTCCATGTACCTTGAGGAGATTGTGTATTCTACTACTGTTATATCGAATGTTCTATGTACATCCGTTAGGTTTATTTGATGAGATTTATCACCCACCTCAAAGAGTCTATTAGTTATAATCCTAACTCTTGGCAATCAATGCCTGTTTTGTTATGAATTTATGAAACAATAACTTTCACCCATCTCATCTCTCTCCATGCCTGAGGTCTGGCCCACCTCACTTCACCCACTCTCCTTGGCTGTTAGAAATTTGAAGAATGATAGCATCACCTCCTTGACTGACTAATGACCAGGGGTGCTTGGTGACAGGACTTTGATTCTGCAGACCTATGATTCTGACTCAAACCAAGATGCTGTGTGAGATATGGGGGTCAGGGACTATAGACTGTAAACCTAGTATCTGAGCATTAGCATCTAAATGCTCTCTTCTTTGAACTGCTGGTTTGAAACAGCAAAAGGCAGTAAAAGATGAATGATGCCTGAATCCACCATAAGCTAGAACCCATTCTTCAACACATATAGTATTTACATATTTAAGCTATAATCATTAACCTTTTAATTATACCAATAAATATCTTAAAGTATTTAATCTTCAGAAGTTCATTAGAGTGGTCTGAATGCAGAAGGAGTTGATCACATATTAATATTTGAATCTAATATATTTAGCTGCCTGGCTGTGAACTAGAACAATTGCTTCCTTCACATTTTCACTTGGATGCTCCACAGGCATTTCACAATCATAGTGTGTAAAAATGACTTGATCACAGAGTAATGCGGCATTGTGTATCATCTTAGATGTTGATCTCTTACATATCCCTTGATATCCAATATTACATCCAATAAACCACTGACTTTAAATGATTTCTTTGTAATATTTTTTGGAGGTTCCCTTACCATTTGCTACCTCAGGCTCTCCAATTTCCATTTCCATGGCTTTGTTCAATTCTTGCTCATATTATCTCAGCAATTTTCTATTTGGCCTCTAGTATAATCTTTGTTTCAATGAGTTTGTCTGATAGTTGGTGATATGACATACTAAGGAAATATTCATGTACATTTTATTCTTACAGCAATCATTGCTCAAGAACATACCAATATTTTGTTAATAATTCCTCTAGTCATACATATATATGTTTGTGTATATTACATGGGCTATATGGAATATATTGGTGTATATGTTAACCTGCATTAAATTTTTGCATATTTATATTAAGTTAAATAAAAATTTCATTTTGGAGCCTGAACATATGCATAAGTGGTTGAAACCATAATTTTAAGGGAAGATAAAAAATATGACTACAGTTGAATTTTACATGATACTTAGACATATTTTTGTAATGCTAGCTTCACTGTATATTTCAATTTAAAATAGTATGCCAGTAATTTCTCATATTTATGCCATTAGTTTACAACATATGAAGGATGATATTTAGTAACTAAAATATTATAATTACTATATTTACTATATAATTATAATTGCACCTATTCCTCAAAAACTTTTCAATCTTTTAAAACTTCTAAATCTTAAAACATTTTCTTTGAGTTGTTTAGTGATTCAGTCATATCTGGCTCTTTGTGACCCCATGGACTGCAGCATACCAGGCTTATCTGTCCTTCACCATTTCCCAGAGTATGCTCAAACTCATGTCCATTGAGTTGGTGATCCCATCCAACCATCTCATTCTCTGTCGTCCCTTTCTATTGCCTTCAATGTTTCCCAGCATCAGGGTCTTTTCCAATGAGTCAGCCGTTTGCATCAGGTGGTCAAAGTATTGAAGCTTTAGCTTCAGCATCAGTCCTTCCAATGAATATTCAGGGTTGATTTCCTTTAGGATAGACAGGTTTGGTCTCCTTGCAGTCCAGTGGACTCTCAAGAGTCTTCTCCAGCACTGCAGTTCAAAGGCATCAATTCTTTGGTGCTCAGCATTTTTTATTGTCCTTTGGGAGTGTAGCATATAATCTTTAGGTAAACATTCTGTAAATACAGAATCCACATGCAGGATTCTGAGTAGAATGATCATCTACTGTATATACGGCTTCATGTAAGAAAAACTTAGGTAGTGATTCCTCTGTGTCAGATATCTTATATGTACATCACCAGTTGTTTTATTCTTAACCCATCTTCATCCTGTGTTTTTGCCCGGTGAGGCAAGTTGTATAGACCACGGGCTTCCCTGTCTTCTAGCTTCCTATTGGATTTGGCAACTTGTAGTCACATTTGGAGATGGGAAACAGTGAGAGTGAGTTTAGGAAATTATATCAAGCGGTTCCTCTTGGTCAGTTTTCCTTTGATTGTGAGGAGCATTTTGCTGCTCCTTTATAGGCTGTCTTCTCTATATTACTGTCTCCTTTTGGGTTCTGATAAATGTTTCTTCTTATCTCTTTGGGCTTCAGGACTGTAAAAGCATTTGTGTGTGTGGTGAGTGTGGTGTGTGTGCTTTAAGGGCCCTTTACAAATCATCCTTGAATTTTCCTCAGTTGAGTATGTTATCTCTTTTTTGTTGACACTTTGATAGCTAAGTTACCTACTATTTCAGAATGTTCAGATTCAAAGAAATATGTTAGCCAGTGCATGATTGTCTTAGCTCTTGGTGATTGGTTTGATAAGAAATCCCTTTTGCTGATTGACTAAAATCTCAATAATTTGCATGGTGTCAAAAGGAAGACAATAAATAAGAATCGCTCACAGGCATCTCAGAAACCACAGGTCTATAGCAAAAGCAGAAATCTCAACGAAGTTTCAACTTGCTCCTCATATCCCAGACCTCTTGAAGTTAAGTGGGGCTGTGAGATTAGTCTGGCCAGTGGAATGTGAACCTTTGTTTTCCGGTGAAAACCCATGAATAATTCTCTAGTCTCTCTCTTTGCCTTTAGCAACTGAGGGAGCACTGTGATTCAATTAATGCACCTACTGCTTGGTGAACCGCTATCATCCTGGATCTTTAGGGATCACGTGGTGCATAGCCTCACTCCTGAACATTGAACTTGTAGGCTGAGTGGGAAATACACCTTTGTAATGATAAGTCCCTGAGATTTTGTAGTTATTATTACTATAGCAGAATGTGTCCTACCCTAATTCAAGAGCCACAGGACAACCCTCAAGGACCGTTTCCCCTAATCTGCTTCTCTCCAGGCTTTTCAGCGTCAGTGAGCAGCACCATATCACATTCATAAATTAAGAAATTTTATTGATTCTTCTCCTTGCCTAACCTCCAAATACAATCCTTTGGCATGTCACGTGTGCTCTACCACCCAGGGATGCTCAGTCATTCTCAGTCGTATCCAACTCTTTGAGACCCCATGGACTGTAGCCCGCCAAGCTCCTCTGTCCATGGGGTTTCCTAGGCAAGAATACTGGAGGGGGTTGTCATCGTTTTCTCCAGAGCACCTCCAGATACAATCCATTGGCAATTCATGTGTGCTCTATCACCAAGGTATATGACCGGTCTATTTCTGATGATTTTTTTTCTAAACACTAGACCAGGATGCCATTGCTTTCCTGAGTTGCTGCAACAGCTGTAATTGGTTACCTGCTTTCTACTTTTGCAACCATATGATCTACTCCCAGCATAGCAGCCAACAAGATCCTTTAAAAATTTAAATTAGGTGTTTATTTCCTTCCTAAAACCATCCAGTAGATCTTCATCTTCCCATTGTGCTTAAAAATACCTGTCCAATCTAAAGCTGCACTCCTAACCCGGACCAGTCACTATCATAGTGCCCTCTAGTTTTTTTCAGAACACAAACACTAACTGAAATTCTTTTAAATGTGTTTGTTTACCAGTTTATCTTTTGTCTTCTAGTTTAATGTAAGTATTTCTGCTTGGTTTATTTCTGTATTCCTGGTAGCTAAAACATGTACTTGATACAGAGTTGGGACTCACTAAATATTTGTAGAAAGAGTGATAAATTACAAGGGAAAATGGTCTAGTGTGTGTTTATTAAACTTAATGTTCTATTTCTTTTTTTCTCTTTTATTTTCTGTTCTGCTTTTTCTTTCAAATTTATAACTAGAAAATTAAAGTCTACCACAGTCAAACTCCAGGCCCTAGGAAAGATTTAATGTAATTTCACATTAGCCAGAAAGAGAGCATAAATGAAGTGAAACATTTTGTTGCATCATTTTTCAAAGAAAGCTTGTAAGAATACAGTCACCACATGAGGCTATTTTTGTGTCAATTATTGCTGCAAGAATATAAAGTTCTATTGTAGTCTGTGAATATCCTTAAAGTGGCCAACAGTTCCAAATTTATTAAAGATTCTAGTCTATACAATCAGCTTAAATATCCACACTATCTTTAAAATCTTGCAGTGGTATACAGACAGTTTTATAGGGTTGTTTGTTATCATGGTGATAGAGCTGAAAGCGGGAGTGTGGAAGCTTTGTGCTAGTTCTACAGGATAATGGAGGTCCCCTGGATGCTGTATTTTAGGTCTTTCAAGAAGAGTGGCTCATTTTTATCCAAAGCATAACTCAAGTACTTTCCAAGAATATCAGTCATTTGCTAAACAACTAATTCATCTCTTTACTTAGTTAAAATTTTTTTTCAAGTACCTTACAGGATAGACTGCTGAACTGTTTACACCTTTGTGGAAAATTTATATTAATGTTTTCCTTTCCCAGTTGGTCTTTCAAAATATATTCTTCCCTGTGTCATCCATATTAGATATAATTAAGGAATTATTATCTTGATTTGTATATGTTAAGCTTTTATGATATGTTTAAATTTCCTGAGAATAAAATGTATCTCTCAAAGTTCTCCAATGAGATGTGAAACATGATGATTTTATTTTCTTATGCCTTAATACAACAGGAGACATCTGCCTTTCCTTGTTAAACTCTGCAAGTACCTTATAGATGGGTTCATAATGTACTTTAAGGATAGAGGTTGCTTATTGGGTCCAATTATGCATGGTCTGTTTCCAATAAAATATGGAAACAGCTATTTATCTTGAAGAATGAACCAGTAGGGAAACAAATGCCTTAAAAGGCAAAAATGAGCTATTACCCAAAGAACCCACATTTAGAAGCTCTCTTAAGGCTCTTTAGGCTAAATGGCCTGTTTTATGTTTTAGATTAAATTTGAGGAGTGTTCTTCCCATACCCATAATAAAAAAGATAAATAGAATCATTAGAATCCAGTTACAATAATTAATTTAGTAGTCACTAGGTATAGGTGTCCATTAGTTGTAACTGAAATTAGGATGGATAATGCAATAAGATGCTAACACTTTAGAAGAAATTTAGAAAGAAAGCAGACAGTACACACACACACAGACCCTGTATGTGAATGTATGCGAACACCAAGGAGCTGGCTTAAAGAGATAATAGAATCACTAAAGTGTATGTAGCATCTGTAGATTATATATGCTTAAGTTTATTTATTTGTCCCTTAAACTTTGTCCTACCCCCAACCCCTCAAATAAAGAGAATCATACTTAACTCTAGGTTTGAATTTACCTTACAAATGGAACTTTCAGAAAAATCCCTCTGAATATTCTCTAATGACTTGTTTTGGGGGGTAAGTGTATACCAATCATATGGCCCCTCTTTTCCTTTAAAAAATGAATGGCAAGTATTTTATAAGAAAAACAGAATAAATTTAAACATTTCCTAAGGCTCTCAGTTTTTGAAAAGACATATCCCAAACTAGTACAATACTAAAATTTCATTGTTTAAACCAGTTAAAATTTAAAAAAAAAATTATATCTTTTATTTTCACCAACCTCTGTCATCAAGATTGGTTATCATTACTTTGCAAAAGTTCCATTTTTGTGACATTTAGAATGTGGATATTAAGAGAAAATTAGCATAATTGATAAACTGTTAAGTTCTGAATTTCTTATGTGTAATATCTATTTTTTATAGGACTTATTACATCATAATTTTTCACCATGGAATAAGAAGGAAAGGCAAAATGTGTTTTTCAAACAATTGTCTTAAAAGTGGAAGGTCACAAATTACTAAAGCAGACATGGCGGTTTAGAGGCTAAAAAATTTTTTTGATGTGAAATATGATATAGCCACACTAAAGTCCTGGGTAAATGAGAGGTCATTAAAATGTTTTCTTGTCTGAAATTTCTCTACTGAACGTAAAAACACATTTTGAGCAGCTGGTAATCTCTGCTTGACTATCTGTCTTAGCACGTCAGATTCAGTGTCTTCAAAATTCTATATGAACTTGCATGTAGTAGAAGCTCAAAAATATTTTTTGAATGAATGTATCATGCTCAGATTTTCTGAATTTATTATAAAATTGCTCTTAAAATCTCAAAATCTTAATCATCTCCCTTTCCTTCTATTGTTAATCAGTTTCATAGGTTTGCTATCATTACTTCTTCAGTATCTCTTAACTCCACAGTGTATACTCATCACAAAAGCATCATGGTTCTTGCCACCGTGGAGCTTGGCTTTTGTGAGGAAACCTACGGTCTCGTAACTCTTCTCTTGGTGCTAGTCTATGGTGTCTTTGCTTAGTTCTTGGCATCCAGTGTTTCTCTACTCCATCTTACTAGATTAATCTTAAAAGCATAAGACATTATCTTTCTGTGTTATTGTTTGTTACCAACTAACTTGGAATTCCTTTGGTTTGTTGTACCCATAGTCTAGCCCCACCAGCTGTGTTTACTAACTTTTCTCTTAGACTCTATTTTGCAGCCAAACTAGGCTTCTCTCCAGTCCTCTAACATTTTCCCACTTCTGGACCACTTAACTTTCTTCTCTCCCTGGAATGATCTTCTCTGCTATGTCTGCTTGTTAAAACCCCACCCATCTTTCAAGGCAAATTCTGCTACTCTCTCGATATCTTCAAATAGAAATATTTTCTCTTTTCTGTAAACTCTCATAGAAATTTCTTTGTGCCTCTCTTGCTACACTCTCTTGACACTAGAT
This sequence comes from Cervus canadensis, assembly GCF_019320065.1. Classification (NCBI taxonomy): domain Eukaryota; kingdom Metazoa; phylum Chordata; class Mammalia; order Artiodactyla; family Cervidae; genus Cervus; species Cervus canadensis. Next base: position 61,535,870 of record NC_057400.1, read on the forward strand.
TGTAGTTTTAGTGTTATTTACTATGTCTTGACTACATTGTACCTGCTTAAGGATATTGCTTTAGTCTTCACAGCAGTTAGCATAATAACTTGCACAAAACAAAATGAATAAATAAAGGACTGATCAGCTAATTAACTGGCAATATTTTCTGTACTGTGTAGGAGGGTCTATGATCTAATCTAATGTAATTTAATTACATCTTAACTATGAAATTTGATTGAGTCATTTGGATTAGCATAAATGACATCAAGTTTATTTCAAAAAGTTATATTTAGAAAAGACAAAGAGTCTTAGCAACTGATCAGCTTGTGGGCAACTCACTTAGCTTCTTTGCGCACTATGGCAATGTATGTGTTGATACTTTTTAGGCATACTAAAAATCAACTAAACTAAAATAAATATTTAAACTTGATGTCAAATCAGAGAAGCAAATTAAAATATTTTCTTCTGATAGGGGACTCTCTAGATGACAGATAGCTATTTATAAACACACCTTCAACTCATATTCTCAGAATTGTTCAGGTTGAAAGTACCTGCTGGTAGTTTGGTAATTCAGGTTTCTCTCAAGTTTGCCCTTTCCATCTTTCCAGTTTCACTTGCTTTGACAAGTTTAAGCTGTTAGGTACTATAAATGCCTTTACAAAAAGAATCTGAGGGGACATGTTGGGGAATATTGAATCACATAATTTCCAGAATTGTCCAGAATTCATACTATTTTCTGGGGATGGGGGTAGTATTGTGCCTGGTCTTAGAAAGAAGATCTTGAACAAGAAAAGCACTGCCAAAGAAAAATGAGTTGCTGGGGAGGTCTATCCCTATGAGCAGTCATAGTGCACGCCATGAGACAGAGCTATAATTGTGACTGCTTTCCAATAAACCTTAATCAACTCTCTCATTTGGTGGGCCCTCCCCTGTGGAAACACACATGATTTTTATAACAGACATTTACAACATGTAATTCACTTTGCCTTTATAAACTGTTTGGCTGAACACCACTATTCCATAAAGTGAGAGATACAACATTGCTTGATGAGATATATTTCTTATTGTGTTTTGTAATTTTGATAACAATTCACTTCATAGAAAAGATCCCTTGGTTCTCCTCGAAACAATGCTGAAGCTAATGCTCATGTCATTGCCAGAATGCTTTCCTGCCCTCAGAGACTGAATAATTCATTTCAGTGAATTTGCTTCCACATACTTAGGGATGGTATGAAGCAAGTTAACTCCCCAAGCAGACTTCTGCCCAGATGTACAGCACATGATGCCAAAGCCATACAGTCATTCCATGGATAAGCACACTTATATCAAAACAATCACACTTTTCTAATTATTTATTAATTTATTCATTGCCTTGCTTTCTTATCAAGGCAACCAAAGAGAGCATTAAAAAAGAAGCAAACGATTGAAATCTCAAAGAAACAGATCTTTGCACTTATTTCAAAAGCAAACTGAGTTGGTTAAATGAATGATTCTTTGAAGAAAGACTTTTCATTTGTGGAAGCGACTAGAGAAGTCTTCTGCATTGAGGGAATCCTGGAGAATATGAACATCTTTGGAGCCGATGTTTGGGCTTATGTAAAGCAAAGCCTATTCCTGAGCTCTCTGAGTTCCTTAGACACTCCCAGGGACCCACTCTGATAGAGATACTTTAGGCATTCTATTCTAATGGCCAGGAGGTAAGAGTCCCTAACACTTCTGAATGCTGTTCCTGGCTATTTCATATTGCTCTCTGGATGGGATTAGACAGATTCATGGAACATTCCAATAACTCTGGAGTCTTAGGTAGCTATTGATATTGTTTATGCTTAAAGATACAGGTAGATGTAATTCCAAGGAAATTAAGCTCCAAAGATCTAGGATTGGAAGAACAATCCAGATAGGGTCATTGATAAAAGGTAAGATGATTTTTCAATTCTTGTTGGTTGGCTTAGTAAACATTTTTTAAGGAAAAAATTGGTAAATAATTTTGTTTTCAGGGCTTTCTGTGTTTGTGGTAGCTGTCTGGAGTGCTATTTTGAGAAAAGTTTAAGGAGTACATTGATCAGTTCTTGATGTCTGTCACAGGCAAGGGAGAGAGGAAGAGGAATGCTCTGAATTTAATGACTTGGTATAGGTCTTTTAAATGTCCTATTATTCTTTATAATGAAGGCAGAAATATGATTCACAACGGCTTTGTTCTTCAGTTTTATGTAGTACCCAAAGTGAACTCTGAAAAGCCAACCAAAATCTTTGTATAGCTCAATGAAAACTTTTGTTCAGCCCATAGCAAATCCATAAGGTAACAACTGAAATGAGAAAATGGAAACCCTATTTTCTTTACCATTCGTATAGCTAAATTGGGGGACCTATGAAGAGTTTAGATGCATATTTTTCAAAGTAATGATCTATTCCAAGGCAGCATTTAAAAATCTTTCTACAACATAGAAAGCAGTAATGCTTAGATAATTTCTAATTTTAAACTTCTAACATCTATAATCATGAATAAATTATATAGAACATGCAGAATTCATTTCTCCCTTTATGCCTGTCTAAAACTTGAATTTATGATAAATACATGTCTCCATCAAGTTGGAGCCATCAAAAGAGACAGTTTAAATGGTAGTAAGAAGTTGGAGAGGAGGGGAAGATCTCTGCATGGGTGAGCACACTAGCTTATGTGATAATTACACTCTCAGTAATTTCAAGTGTTGTCAAATTGGATTTCTTATATTTGGGGAAAATTTTTGAAATGTGAATTTATGCATGTGTTTCATTATCAGGGCTGCAGAGTCTGTTATAATTTCTCTATTATAGAGAAAACTTCAGGGAAAAGATATTTGTTTGTTTCTATCTTGGTCAACCTCATTCCTTTTCCTGTTAACTGTTAAAACTGACTTTTTTTTTTTTTTTAAAACTGACTTTTTAAAAGGGAAATCACTCATACCCTCAGTCTATGTTGTCCAGGGCTGGGTAATGACCAAGGTCCAAATAAGTCACAGAAATTATTTCAGAGATAGGTATATGACTTAATCTGGGCCTGTTGAAGACCAGCCATGGGGTTTCTGCTATCACTATGGGACAATTTCATTCTATTGTGATTTCTAAGTCTGATTTACTTGTAGATATCTTATGGGGGAAGAAGGTATGCCAGAAAAAAGGGAATTGAGAGATGGAGATAGATCCTAATGACATTCTGTGAGTAACTGCCTTGCAAAGGTCTGGAGTCAGTTCTATCTTTGTACTTTTCATCTCTGTGACAACAGATTTTTTTTAAACTTAAAGTAACTTGAGTTTGTTTTCTGTCCTTTACAACCAAAAAGACCTCATTTTAAGTGTTCTCAACTCTGTAAATCTATAAAAGGTTGCTATGGAATTCACTTTAAAATGATTAATAATTCAATCTTATTGAAATCCTAGATATTTAGGTATTCTTACTGTCATACTCAAAATTGGAGGCTATGAAATATTTCTGGACACACATGACATATTTTAAAATTAGGATTAAAAAAATTGTGTATGTTTAAATTAGGAATACCACTTAAAATATCTAGATTTATTTTATACCTTAAAATATTATGATATTTATAGTGATTTTTGGCTATGACTAGAATGATCACATGACTGAAGCTGTGAAGACTATTTGTGACACATTATTATAATGATTTTAGGGCTACAGATTCTATAGTGTCCAAAATATGCCTTACTGATCATCTCTCCTCCCCTCAAGTTTTTAAAAAGTGGGAGCTATGCATAAGAAATAACAAATCAAAATGCAAGTTTATTGTTAGCTATGCCAAGAACTTTTAATAATCTGCAATGGCTGGTCTCTCTGGTATACTGACTTGTAGCATGTGGAGACAGCACTCCCTCCATAATCTAGTTTTGGTTCATTAGGCATGTCTGTGATGGAAAAAAAAAAAATGTCTGTAGGTTCAGAGATTGCCCTTACATATCTGAGGACACAGTTGGAGATGCAGAGAGAAAAAGCTGAAATTTGCCATAGATAATAGAAGAGAATGCTACACTCCATAGTGCTGACTTGAAGGCCCAATGACTTCAGCCACTATGTGAACATGGCCCAGTGAGTATCTGGGCTCTAACTCAGCAGACGGTGACCTGCCACCCTCGCGAGGCGCTGGAACCAGCAGGAAAGTGGGCAGAAATGGGAAATGCAATTTCCCTTTCCAATACAATGTAGAACCAAAAATACTTTGCACACTAGATAAAGGAATTTAATTATTTGAAGAATTAGTTGTTTATAGACCTATACTAGAGTTTGGCTTCTGGCTTTGTTCCCAGAGTAGTCCTTCCCTGATAGCTACTCACTGGGCTGGACTCCCCACGGCTACTATTTCCCAGGGAAGTGTGCCTGGGGCTCTTCAGCATTAATTACTCTCTGTGCTTGTGGCTTCCCCACATTACGTAATCATTCAGCAGCTACTTGAAAGTCATTTTACCATTTAGTGTTCAAATGCTGCTAAAGCAGCAGAGTTGCAGCCAACTCAACAGTCCTGTGTCACGAGAAAGTTCTGGGATACCATCTGTGTTCATGGTGGTTTGTGATCTCAGTCTATTCATTAACCATCAGTAGGGTTTGTGATTAAAGGTGATGATGAAGCAATATAAGAAATATGTGTGGTTTCTGTAGCTCGGGACTCAAACTTATTGATGAAATTTTGAGTCTCTCTTCTCCTTGCTCCTATTTGCTATTCTGTATTCTTTTGGGAGAAGTGAGCATCTTGACAAACATAGTGAAGCTTCTTAAGAATTTCCACCTTAGCTGACTAGAATGGATAGCTCCTGAGAAAAAAAATCGAGTGCCTCTGGGACCTGTAAGTATTATTTTGCAATATGACTAGTCATACCTTTGAGAACTGAGGTGCTATACCCAAGGCTTATAATTATAGTTCAAGGTAATTTTGTTTCTATTACATGAAAAGTGTGGTTTTGTTTGGATTTATCCTACTTGTGGGTCAATGGATTTCTCGTCTGGATTGATGTGTTTCATCAATGGAAATTGTTGGTCTTTATCTTTGTAAATATTTCTTCCTCCCCATTGTTTCAATCCTCTTCTTTTGTATTCTAACTCACATAGCATAAAACCTTTTTCTTGTGTTCCACTCATTTCTAACAATCTTTCCTGAATTTTTCATTCTTTTTTCTCTTTGTGTTTTTGTTCAGAAATTGATCTGCCCTCTAGTTCATCAATCATGTTTCTTGTGATCTGTAACCTTTTGTTTGCCCGTCTATTTAGTTCTTAATAACAGACACATTTTTTAAATTCCAGAATTCTCACTTGATTATGTGATGGATATCAGTTCTGTGGCAAAAACATCTCCATTTTAATATAGTTTCTCCATCTTTCCCTCTCTTTCCATGAACCTATTGATCATAGTTCTTTTAAACTTTTGTCTACTAAAGCAATATTTAGATCACTTGTGCATCTATTTTTATTGCCTGTTAAAGAGAAAAACATTAGACATTGTTTATAAGTATGGCTTATAGAGTGGAAGCTAATCCAACTGATGACTGAGCTGTGAGAAGACTGAATGGCAGCCATTTTTTTTTTTTAAGTCTGTAGTCCATCTTTTACTTGCTCTTGCTCTTAGGGTACAGCTCTACAAGTCTTTGAACTAAGAGTCCAGTATATTTACTGGGAATCCTTTCTCTGATAGGTCCTTAACTCCAGTCGGTAATGTCCAAAGCTTTGAAAGATTCTGAAAAATATTCTTGTTTTCAGAAGCTTCTGCCTCCAACCCTATGTGCCTTCAAAATTTGAAAAAAGTCATTTTGAGATCTTTTAGTCTCCAATTTTGTCACCCTAACTCCATGGCACTCTGCCTAAGCCAAGCCCAGATTTTTCAGATTCTTAGCCTGTTGCCTGACCCCCAGAGTCAGCAAGAAACCCCAGGAATAAAGCTGCTTCAGATAATTAGCTTACCTTTCTGACAGCTCCCTTCAGAATTTTAACTTCTATAGCTTGAGTTGCTTCCTCAGATGTCTAATGATTATAAACATTGTTTTATCTGGCTTTTCTGCTTGTTCTATGTGGCAACTTTAGTTTATCACAAAGTATTCTAGCCTATCTGAACTGGAAGTCTCATTTACATTTTTGTTAACAGTCTTTCGAAACCATTATTATTTTTTTTAGGTGAAATAAATCACATGAAGTCAGTTTTGCTCTTTACAAGCAAAGTAGATGTTTTACAAATGAGTTATAATGATGACTTGGCTGTGATGGCCAAACTGAGAAAGATTGGAATCTAGAGACCAAACAAACCCACTAGTAGGAGAAGTCTTCATAGAAGTTACTGAAAATGGCCAAATCAAGGAAGCTCAAACAGGAGAACATCTCAGCATTTTGGTCGGGAAAAGAATCCAGGGTTACATCTAGGCTGGCTGATTTGGCTGTAGATGTGTGTGTAGGAAGGTGCGGGGGTGGGGGTGGGGGGGGCGCCCAGGTACAAGGCTCAGATTTACAAAGAGCATTTTATCTTCTAGGGTGCTTGAAATGGAAGGCAGGAATCTAAGCCCTGGGGAATACTGGAAAGTAAGGCGGGGGTTCATATTCTTCGAAAAAAGCCAAAGAGTTGACCAGAGAAAAAAGGCAAAATCCCATAGTTAACCCAGGTAGAGAAAAAGTTAACTTGAACCACTGATACCCTGAAACTCAGCTTTCCTTGATTTCTGTTAACTTAGTAACTGAATTTAGGCTGGGACAGGCCTAAAATGCTTTGCCAAGAACCCCCTTCTAGAGGATTCCTTGGTGGTCCAGTGGTTAGGGCTCCGTGCTTCTAGTGCAGGGGGCACAGGTTTGATCCCTGCTCAGGGAACTAAGGTCTGACATGCTGTGTGGTGCAGCCCCTCTCCCCTGAGGAAAAAAAAAAACAACAAAAATGCTTCTCTTTTTCACCCCTGTCCAGCTAACAAAGTTAAATTTCAAGGTTTTCTTCTTCTTTGGAGCTTTTATTGATCCATTTCTCATCAACTTTTCCTGATTAAATCGACCACTCTTTGTTTTGCCATTGAATGCACTTTTGTATAGATTCTTTCACTTTTTCTTTATACAGGTACTGGTGATTTATTAATACACAAAGAATAATGAAAAGCAAAGAGTTATGAGTTAAGAGTTCATGTTAATGACTAGAGACTTACTATGATAGCTTGATCCATTAATCTCCATGTCTGAGTTAGACTTGTCAATGAAACAGTTTTATCAGCTGATGAGAAGAGGGAAGAGAAAAAAAGCATGCTAAGAAGTGAAGATGTTCTTAATACTGGTTTGTTTTTGTTGTTCAGTTGCTGAGTTGTGTTCGACTCTTTGTGACCCCATGGACTGCAGCGCACCAGGCTTCCCTGTCCCTCACCATCTCCTGAGTTTGCCCAAGTTTCTGCCCATTGCATCAGTGAAGCAACCCAGCCGTTTCATTCTCTGATGCCTTCTACTCCTTCTCCCTCAATCTTTGCCAGCATCAGGGAACCTTTCCAATGAGTCAGCTATTCATATCAGATGACCAAAATACTGGAGTTTCAGCTTTAGCATTAGTCCTTCCAATGAGTATTCGAGGTTGATTTCCCTTAAGATTGACTGGTTTGATCTCCTTGCTGTCCAAGGGACTTTCAGCAGTCTTCTCCAGCACCATATTTTGAAAGCATCAATTCTTCGGTGCTCTGCCTTCTTTATGGTCCAGCTCTTACAACCATACGTGATCACTGGGAAGACCATAGTCTTGACTATATGGACCTTTGTCAGCAGAGTAATGTCTCTGCTTTGCAACACACTGTCTAGGTTTGTCATAGCTTTCCTGCCAAGAAGCAATTATCTTCTGATTTCATGGCTGCAGTCACCATCCTTAGTGATTTTAGAGCCCAAGAAGAAGAAATCTGTCACTATTTCCACCTTTTCCCCTTCTATTTGCCAAGATGTGATGGGGCTGGTTGCCATGATCTTAGTTTTTTTAATATTTAGTTTTAAGCCAGCTCTTTCACTCTCCTCCTTCACCCTCATCAAGATGCTCTTTAATTCCTCTTTGCTTTCTGCTATTAGAGTGGTATTATCTGCATATCTAAGGTTATTGATGTTTCTCCCACCTATCTTGATTCCAGCTTGTAATTCATCCAGCCTGGCATTTCTCATGATGTGCTCAGTGTATAGATTAAACAAACAGGTTATAGCAGACAGCCCTGTCATACTCCTTTCTCAATCCTGAACCAATCAGTTGTTCCATACAGGGTTCTAACTGTTGCTTCTTGATCTGCATACAAGTTTCACAGGAGACAGATAAGATAGTCTGGTATTCCCATTTCTTTAAGAGTTTTCCACAGTTTATTATGATTCACACAATCAAGGACTTTGGTGTAACTGATGAAACAGAGGTAGATGTTTTGCTGGAATTCCCTAGCTTTCTCTATGACCCAACAGATGTTGGAAATTCAATCTCTGGTTTCTCTTCTTTTTTTAAACTCAGCTTGGACAACTAGAAATTGTTGGTTCACATAATGCTGAAGTCTAGCATGCAAGATTTTAAGCATGACCTTACTAGCATGGGAAATGAGTGCAATTGTTTGATGGTTAGCACATTCTTTGGTACTACCCTTCTTAGGAATTGGGATGAGGATTGACCTTTTCCAGTCCTGTGGCCACTGCTGGGTCTTCCAGATTTGCTGACATATTGAATGCAACACCTTGATGGCATCATTCTTTAGGGTTTGAATAGTCCTACTGGAATTCTGTCGCGTCCACTAGCTTTATTAACAGCAGTGCTTCTTAAGGCCCACCTGACTTCGTTCTCCAGATGCTAGTTTAATGCCAGCCAAACTAAAATCATTCATCATTGGGTTTGAGCCCTGAAATGCAAAATCAAGTACTTTAAAATCAGTCACCATTCTGGCATACCATTCTATTTAAAAAAAATTCTGGCTGCATTAGAGGTCTTCAGTGTTAAATACGTTAAAGTGCTGCTGGGTGCAATTGAAGTCACTGAGCCTATTTAAACTGGAGAAGACTTCGATAGACCTGAGAGCTGCCTTAAATATCACGGCCTCTTTCCTTTGACAGTAGATTTTATGAGAGGTGTGATTAGTACTGTTTGGAAGAATTTACAGGATGACAGATTTCATCTCATGGTGAATATAATAGAAAAGTTATTAATATTTAATTATGCAGAACCACCTATGGAGAAATTAACCATGCTTAAAACAATGAAAAGTGTTTTCCCCTTCCTTATTCCAAAAATGTAGCTGCGTTTTCTTTAAAATCCTTATCTTTCTTACCCTTAAGGAAAAATTAACAAGTCAAGGCTCTGAGAAGCAATTAGAGTTAATTGTCTAAGAGGAAAAGAGATATAAGCTGTGTGCTTAAAGTGTTGACCTAGAGATGTTGTTGGTAGCTTAGAGAGAGTAGTACATTTTCAGGTGAACTTAGTCCTGGACTCTCCATGGATGTATTAGCTCTGAGACTGAAGGGTCTTGGAGGTTACAGCGCTGAGAGGCTGTGAATGCCTTGGTGTTAAACGTCTAGGGCTCAGGGAAAATCTGCCACGCCCAATCATGCTGCCAATCCACTATGAATCATAAGTACCTAAGTGTGTTTCACATAGAGTCATTGCACTAGGCAGAGAGTGGAGGAAGAATGGCTGTGTGCCTGAGAGATCATGTCTGATTTTCACTTCAGAGTAAATTGTGTATATGTATGTATGAATGGGCTTCCCTGGAGGCTCAGACAGTAAAGTGTCTGCCTGCAATGCTGGAGACCTGGGTTCGATCCCTGGGTCGGGAAGATCTTCCTGGAGAAGGAAATGGGAATCCACTCCAGTACTCTCGCCTGGAAAATTCCATGGGTGGAGGAGCCTGGTAGGCTACAGTCCATGGTGTTGCAAAGAGTCGGACATGACTGAGCGACTTCACTGGTTCACTGGTGTGTGAATGAGTGTGTGTTACCTATCTATTTGCAGGTGTTTGGCTAAGGTTGTGTATGTCTTCCTATGGAATAACTCATAGTGACTTTCCTGCCAGTCTTGGTGAATTTGTTTTAATTTGGTTTGCCTAATTTCAAAATTATGACATTTATTATATGTACCCTCAATATTGTGAAAGTTTATACCTATCTTAAATAGAATTCTTAGGCAATTTTATTAGTCTAGAAATGAAATTGGATACCAGAGAAATTATGTTTCCTGTCACTGGATCTAGTCAAAGAGGGCCTAGCTTTCAGGGATATTCTAAGAAAGAATCCTAGATTGGTTGGAAGGTTAAAACATTTTCTTATTTATATTTGTATCCCCAGTGTCTAGGAAAATAACCATCATATAACCAACATGATGTAAATATACATTGAATAAGCGAATGAATGACAGGTGCGTTAATGTTACCCCCAGTGTGAACGTTAGATGAATATATGGATGAACTAAATAGTTACTAGAATACAATTTATATGGATGCTGTATCGAGCAAGTTGTATATTTCCAGGGAAGATTTAAAGAAATCAATGCTTAAACTATTCAATTCACTTGCAATAACAGTTCTTATTGATGGTACAAAACTTAATCTAATTGCTATTGCACCGTCAGATAGGAGCATGCTTACTCAGAAGTCATTTGGATTTCATGGTTCCTCTAAATTTTCTCCTCATCTCAGCCCTAAATTGCTGAGTGCTTGCCCTGTTTGTTCCTTCTCCATCACAACACTACTGCCATCTGGATTAAGTAGTTCTTTTTCTCACTCAAATAGTTATATGTGAGCTTTTCATCTCCAAGGGTGACCCTTATGCTAGAGCACAAGGTGGAAACATTTTATCCTTTTGTTCTTTCTGTGTCCTTTACAAACTAAAGCCAAATCCCAAGTGCACTAAAAACGAGCAATTTTCAATCATTGTTCTTTCACAGACAGTGTTCAGGGGTGGTCAATCATGCCATGAGTTGCATGTTCCTTGTCTGATTTCATAATTCTAGCTCTTCTGTCTACTGACCTAACTAAGTGTGGTTTGTTTTTTCTTTCTGCTCTTTGCAGCACAATTGCTTTAAAGGGTATTACTCAATTTACATTGAATAAGGAATAGTAGAAAAACACTGGTCTGGAAATTCTGGCTGGAGTTAGGTAGCTTGTCCTTCTGTCCATTTACCTTAAACATTCTGTCATTCCATCATACCTTTGACGCCGTGTCTGTAAGTTTAGACACTTTAGAAACAAACAGGTTTAATGTAATTTGGACTAGGAAGTAGTTTCCCAACATTTAGGGGAATTTTTTAAACTGTATATTTATATTTTGAAAATCAAGCTGAACTGAACATGTTAGAAGTTGTATGTTGAAACATTGCAACATCGTTTACTTTTATAATTCCATAGTTTCCTGTTTTAAGTGAACAGCTCTATTTTAGAAAATATTTTGCTAAACATTTTCCATTTGTCTTAACATAAGTATGTCACCCTTTGAATTTCTCTGGATAATAAAGGAAAAATGACATTTTTCATTCAGTGATTTTTTTTTTAACTCATCTGGGCTATAAGTGTAAGGTAGGTAGAGTCTGTGTATACTAATCCTTATAGCCAGAGAAGAAATAGTCATGGAGTTTTTTTTTGGCCAGACACTTAAGAAAAATCCATTTTCTTACCCTAATCGAAAATTACTCCACAATAGTGTTTATGAAAATTACTCAGCCAAGTTTGACTGAGCATATTCAGTGAAAAAATGTTTCAGTTCAGTCGCTCAGTTGTGTCTGACTCTTTGTGACCTCATGGATTGTAGCACGCTAGGATCTCTGTCCATCAACAACTCCTGAAGCTTGCTCAAACTCATGTCCATCGAGTCAGTGATGCCATCCAACCATCTCATCCTCTGTCATCCCCTTCTCCTCCTGTAATCAATCTTTCCCAGCATCAGGGTCTTTTCAAATGAGTCAGCTCTTCACATCAGGTGGCCAAAGTATTGGAGTTTCAGCTTCAACATCAGTCCTTCCAATGAATATTCTGGACTGATTTCCTTTAGGATGGACTGGTTGGATCTCCTTGCAGTCCAAGGGACTCTCAAGAGTCTTCTCTAACACCACAGTTCAAAAGCATCAATTCTTCGGCACTCAGCTTTCTTTATAGTCCAACTCTCACATCCATACATGATTACTGGAAAAACCATAGCTTTGACTAGATGGAGCTTTGTTGGCAAAGTAATGTCTCTGCTTTTTAATATGCTGTCTAGGTTTGTTATATATAGCTTTTCTTCCAAGGAGCAAGCATCTTTTAATTTCATGGCTGTAGTCACAATCTGCACTGATTTTGGAGCCCCCCAAAATAAAGTCTGTCACTATTTTCATCATTTCTCCATCTATTTGCCATGAAGTGATGGGACCAGATATGCCATGATCTTAGTTTTGTGAATGGTGAGTTTTAAGCCAGCTTTTTCACTCTCCTCTTTCACTTTCGTCAAGAGGCTCTTTAGTTCTTCTTTGCTTTCTGCCATAAGAGTGGTGTCATCTGCATATCTGAGGTTATTGATATTTCTCCTGGCAATCTTGATTCCAGCTTGTGCTTCATTCAGTCCAGCATTTTGCATGATGTTCTCTGCATATAAGTTAAATAAGCAGGGTGACAATATATAGTCTTGATGTACTCCTTTCCCAATTTGGAACCAGTTTGTTGTTCCATGTCCAGTTCTGACTGTTGCTTCTTGACCTGCATACAAATTTCTCAGGAGGCAGGTAAGGTGGTCTGGTACTCTCATCTCTTGAAGAATTTTCCACAGTTTGTTGTGATCCACAGAGTCAAAGGCTTTGGCATAGTCAATAAGGCAGAAGTAGAATTTGGCCATAAGGAGTTCATGACCTGAGCCACAGTCAGCTCGCAATCTTGTTTTTGCTGACTGTATAGAGCTTCTCCATCTTTGGCTGTGAAGAATATAATCTGTCTGATTTCGGTATTGACCATCTGGTGATGTCCATGTGTAGAGTCTTCCTTTGTGTTGTTGGAAGAGGGTGTTTTGCTATGACCAGTGCATTCTCTTAGCAACACTCTGTTAGACTTTGCCCTACTTCATTCTGTACTTCAAGGCAAAATTTGCCTGTTACTCCTGGTATATCTTGACTTCCCACTTTTGCATTCCATCACATATATAGCTTTGTATAACCACCACAGTTAAAGATACTTAATTTACTGTTAAACTAATGGTGGATCATTACCATAGGACTCCCTATGCTGTCCGTTTATGGCCACCCTTGCACCCTCCCCCATCACTGACCCCTAGGAGCCACTATGCTATTCTCCCTCTCTGTAGTTTTGTTATTTTGCAAATGTTAAAAATGTCCATATCTTTAAAAACCTGATGAAGAATTGCATGCATGTGGGTGCCCAGTCAAATCCGACTCTCTGAGACCCCACGGGCAGGCTCCTCCATCCATGGAATTTTCCAAGAAGGAATATTGGAGTGGGTTGCTGTTTCCTATTCCAGGGGCTCTTCCTGACCCAGGGACTGAACCTGGGTCTTTTGTAGCTCCTGCATTGGCAGGCATATACTTTACAACTGGTGCCTCCTGGGAAACACTGACAAAGAATTTAGAACTACTAGGCTTGACATTATGTATGCAGTTCCTGGCTTATAAGTATTTGATTTATGTGACCTTGTATGAATAGTGTGGAAGCCTGAATTGAGAAAACCTCTTTTCTCAGGAGGCAATGTTATCAGGTTCAAAGTTCCAGGAAATGGCTCTTTTAGTCACTTACCAAAATCAGGGTTGACTACTGTCTCTAGGCTAAACCTTTGGTTTTTAATACTTAAGAAAAACAAACCAAAGAAAAACAAAAAACAATACAGCAAACATTTCCAGAACCCAAAGACAAAGAAGTTTATCAGTCTCTGTGAAATTTCATGGGTCTGATGTTCTAGCCATTTGGGACGTGGATAGACTTGTGTTTACCTACAGCTGAGTAGCGTCTGCTCCAACAGGGTTCTGGACCTTTGATAACCTTTTCTGCTGCAGATGGTGTTCAGGTGCTGACAAACTCTATCACTTCATTTAAGGAGTTTTAGCAGCAGTGAATGGAAGGCTGGAAAACTTGTAGACAAAGATTTCTCTTATTGAATCTAATCATTGAATATTGATGTTTTTACTGACCAAGACAACCTTAACATTCCCCTTAGCTTGACTAAAATTAGACGTTCTTCCTGACTGTAGTCCTTGACTTCCTTTGTCTTAAAGCTTTGACTTTCTTAGTTTTTTTTTTTTTTCAATTGAATCATAGTTGATTTACAACATTATATTAGTTTCAGATGTACAGCATGGTGATTCAGTATTTTTATAGATTATACTCCATTTAAAGTTACAACAAAATGATGATTATATTTCCCTGTGCCATACAATATATTCTTGTGTTTATTTTATACATAGTAGTTTGTGTCTCTTAATCTCACACCCCTATACTGCCCTTCCTGAGTCCCCTCACCCCTCAGGTAACCAGTAGTTTTTCTCTAAATCTGTAAGCCTGTTTCTCTTTTGTTGTATACTTTCTTTTATTTTTTTAGATTCAACATATAAGTGATAACATAGAGCATTTGTCTTTGTCTGCCTTATTTCACTTTGCATAGTACTCTCTAGTTCCATCCATGTTGTTGCTAATGGCAAAATTCCATCCTTTTTATGGCTGAGTAATATTCCTCTGTGTGTGTGTGTGTGTGTGTGTGTGTGTGTGTGTGTGTGTAACTTTTTCTGTTCATTTGATGAGCACTTAGGTTGCTTCTGTATCTTAGCTATAGTATGTAATGCTTCTATGAACATTGGAGTACATGTATCTTTTTAAGTTTTTTATTTTCTTCAGATGTATATCCAGCAGTGGAATTGCTGGATCATATGGTAGTTCTACTTATAGTTTTTCGAGCAGCTTCCATATTCTTTTCCATGGTGGCCGCACCAATTTACGATCCCACTAATGCTACAAGGGTTCCCTTTTCTCCACATCGTTGTCAACATTTGTTATTTATAGACTTTTTGATAATAGCTATTTGTAATTACATCAGAAAGAAGAAAACCTAGGAATAAACTTAAGCAAGGAGGTAAAAGACCTATACTCTGAATACTACGAAATGTTGATGAAGGAATCTGAGAATGATACAAAGACATGGAAACATATCTTGTGTTCTTGGATTGGAAGAATAAATATTATTAAAATATCCATACTACCCAAAGCAATCGATAGATTCAATGCAATCCCCATCAAAACCCCCATGACGTTTTTCACAGAACTAGAAAAAATAACCCTAATATGCACTTAGAACCACAGAAGACCCTGAATTGCCAAAGCAACCTTGAGAAAAAAAGAACAAAGCCAGAGGTATCATCTCTCAGACTTTACTAGAAAGCAACTAGAAAGCGGCATGGCACTGGCACAGAAAAGCAGATATGTAGATCTGTGGAACAAAACAGAGAGTACAGAAATAAACCCGTGCATTTATGGTCAGTTAATCAACAACAAGGGCTTCTCTGGTGGGTTGGTGGTAAAGAATGCGCCTGCCAGTGCAGGAGATACAGGTTCCATCTCTGAGTTAGGAAGATCCCCTGGAGGAGGAGATGGCAACCCACTCCCGTATTCTTGCCTGGGAAATCTCATGGACAGAGGAGCCTGGTGAGCATCAGTCCAAGGGGTTGCAAAATAGTTGGGCATGACTTAGTGACTAAACAACCAAACCAATCATCAACAAAGCAAACAAGAATAAACAATGGAGAAAAGACAGTTTCTTCAATAAGTGGTGCTGGGAAAACTGGACAGTTACATGTAAAAGAATGAAATTAGAATATTTCCCTACACCATATACAAAAATAAAATAAATATGGATCAAAGACATAAATATAAGACCTGAAACCATGAGATTCATAGAAGAGAATATGAGTGAAACACTCTTTGACATAAATCATAGATTTTTTTTTGTATGTATCTCTTAAGAAAAAGAGACAAAAGAAATAAAAGCAAAAATAAGCAAATGGGACCTGATTAAATTTCAAAGCTTTTGCACAGCAAAGGGAACCATTGACAAAATGAAAAGACAGCCTACTGAATGGCAGAAAATATTTACAAATGGTATGAATGATAGCTCAGTTGGTAAAGAATCTGCCTGCAATGCAGGAGACCCTGATTCAATTCCTGGGTCGGGAAGATCTGCTGGAGAAGGGATAGGCTACCCACTCCAGTATTCTTGGATGTCCCTTGTGGCTCAGCTGGTAAAGAATCCGCCTGCAATGTGGGAGACCTGGGTTTAGTCCCTGGGTTGGGAAGATCCCCTGGAGAAGGGAAAGTCTACCCAGTCCAGTATTCTGGCCTGGAGAATTCCATGGACTACAGTCCATGGGGTCACAAAGAGTTGGATACAACTGAGTGACTTTAACTTTCATGAATGATAAGGGGTAAAAATCCAAAATATATAAACAGCTCATGCAATTCAAATAAAAAATCCCAAAGAACTCAATTAAAAAATGGGCAGAAAACCTGAATAGACATTTTTCCAAAGAAGGTATACAAATGGCCAACTGGCACATAAAAAAATCTTAACATTGCTAATACTCAGAGAAATGCAAATCAATATCACAGTTAGATATGACTTTAAAGCTTTTACTTTAGAAAAATTGCAATTGTAAATTCTTTCTCTGCCCCTTTGAGATCTTCTGCAACCAGAAATGTCTTTCTTAGGGACCTGTGTGAGTATGCATACTCAGTTGTGTCCAACTCTTTGTGACCCTGTGGACTGTAGCCTGCCAGACCTGCCAGGCTTCTCTGTCCATGGAATTTTCCTGGCAAGAATACTGGAGTGGGTTGCCCTTTCCTCCTGCAGGGGATCTTCCTGACCCAGGGATTGAACTCTTGTCTCCTGCATTGGCCGGCAGATTCTTACCAATGAGCCACTGGGGACACCACCTTAAGAATCTGAGAGACATCCGTTTGAAATGTAATCTTGCCAAAGAAGCTAGCACCTTTATCTCTCAGTTTCTGTGAAAGGTAAGCACCCATTAGCAGAGACAGATAGCATAATCAGATTGATCCACCTCTTCCCTAACTTACTGCACAAGCTCACCACAATGCTTAAAAACCCTCCCACCTTTTGTTTCAGCAGAGTTAAGTCTCATTTCTCTATTGCAATAATCTTGAAGAGAGTCTTCCTTGCCTATTTAACTCAATCTGGTACAATTTTCCTTTGACACTGAACTAAAATAAATATTTTGTTCTGAGAACATTCTAACTACCAAGCCCAGTTAAGCATTTTGCACTGCTGTTCCCTCTAATTGCAATGCTTATCCTTGATGGTCACCTTGTTACCATTCCCACTTTAGCCTGCTTTAATGTCACCTGCTCAGAAAGAATGTCTCTAAGATTTTAAAAATCTTTCAAAGCACTTCTCCATACCTGAAGTTATATAGGGCTTCTCTGTTCTCTGTCTCTTTTCCCCCATTTGTCTGTAAACATGATGAGGCAAGGTCTTTGTCTTGTCTACATCTGAAGAATCTAGAAGGGTGCTTGGCATTTAGCAGCAGGTGATGCATATTATATTCTTGTGTTGAACAAATGAACAAATTTAAACTTGAAGGCTGATGAGAGCTGAGAAAAAGTGAGTTATACAAATAGAGACTAATTGTGCACATCAGTATGTCTGGTAGTCTACCTTAGGTGGATTACATCATGAATTATAGTAGTTTATGTATGACAGACAGAAGCACTAAATCATTGTATATTTTATGGGAAAACACATTTTGAGTTCCAAATAATTGGCTTACACATGGCATTTTGGAACATAATACATTTAAGTTGAACATATCTTGGCCTACCATAAATGTAGCTTACAATTTCAATAGCATGTTTTGCAAAATGTTGTTACTAAGATTATGCTGTTTCTAGAAATGTTATCTTTCCTAGTAACCACAGAGCCCAATTGGTGAGCAAGATAGGAGTTTCTTGACAGCAGCGTTACTCAGAATTTTCAGATAATTTGTTCATTTGGAGAAGGACTTTAGCCATCCTTTAAGGATGTGAGGGAGAAGGCTTCATTTTTCTGCTACCTTGGGGAAATAATTGGCAGGAGGTAGGATGAGTGTCAGTCTAAGGAAATAAACTCCATTTTCATCTGAGAAAGTATGTTCCATTGGAACACGGCAGAAAGTCCAAAGGTAACAAGTGGAATGAGGTGCAAGCTTTGGTGCTGTTAGCACGCATGGCCAAGGCACCAGGAATTACTTACACATGTTTGATACTGAATCCATGACAGTCATAGTTATGAATCCCATTTACATGAAAGTTTCTCTCTCCTAATCTGCAGTTTTGCCCTGGTTAGCAATGGTTTAGGCATTGTAGAGGGGTGGGGAGAAAGGAGTAATGTTTACTGAGCACTCTTTGTGCCAGACATGGATGCCATATGTGAGTTGTTTCATTAAAGCTTCCAGCACCTTCTGAAGTGGGTGCTCGTATTACCTCCAACTTGTAGATGAGGTGGCTGAGGCTTAGAGCGGATAAGCGCACAGTAGAAAGACTGCGCTGGAATACTAATCCAGGGCTGTCTGACTCAGAAGTCAATTCTGTCTTCTGTGGCATTCTGTGATTATAGCTGCATAGGATGGGGGAATAAACGATCGATGGCATGGACTCTAAGGGCAGCATTTCAGAAAGTTGTCAATATTCTTGTTTTTTTCTTGAAAGCTTTTCAAGTCATTGTTAGGGATTTAGGGCCAGATGGGAAGGAATTGCAAGACAAGAATAAACTGCACATTAGATCTTAGGTCTTTGAATTCATATGTAACATCTCCTTGTCAGTATTTATCCCCCCATAAGAGCAAACATACTAAAGAGAAAAATTGGAATTACTTGTTCTTATGAATATCCATATACATGAATTCACAGCTAGTCACTAAAGCATAATCTCTCCTCTGCTGGAGTTTGAAAGTTCCTGTCAGTTTGAATTCTTATTTGTCTCAGTAAATAAGGGAGAGCAATTACAATGATTCTAACACAGAAAAACCAGAATAAGAAAATAGGTAAATGAGCATTACAAGTAAATATTATAATGAGTAAAAAGTTATCCACAATTCCCAAACCACAGACTAATTCAGAATAACTGTTTCTGAGACCAGAGAGGTCTGTGGGTGCTTTGGGAAATGGGAGAGAGGAAATTGTGCTTTGGGGTGTAAGAGTGTATGGGGAATAGCTTCTCCATTCTTATTGTTTCCATAAGAAAGCTAATTTGAGACTTTGGTTTAAGTATGGAGGCCTCAGACTCTGAACTTTGCCCTGCTGCTAGAGTCTTGCATTACTTGCTTTGCTCAAGTAATTTAAGTTTAAAAACAATCTGTTTAAAGAGATTTACCTGTCTGCCTGCACAGACGACTTTGCGTGGGTGTGTGCTGTGATTTGCTCACATCCAGATTCTAGTTCCTTACAGCACTA
The DNA here is from genome assembly GCF_019320065.1 of Cervus canadensis. Taxonomy (NCBI): domain Eukaryota; kingdom Metazoa; phylum Chordata; class Mammalia; order Artiodactyla; family Cervidae; genus Cervus; species Cervus canadensis. Next base: position 61,555,253 of record NC_057400.1, read on the forward strand.
GTCTTACTTATGAACACCCCATGACCCTTCCATGAAGCTACCAAAGAGCATGTTAATGATGGAAAACAGGGTGAAAATGTTTGCGGTGGTTAGAAGTACCCTGAACCGTGTAATAGGTCCTTAAATAAGGGTTTGATTGATTGATAAGCAGCAACAAACCCGAGTTCTTTTGCCATTTATGCCAATTTGTTAAAGATAGCTGCCGTCTAATGAAGGCATGCATACACATATATAATTGTCACTAAATGAAAACCATTTTTAGATACACTTTGATAATGGTTGCAGATTTTAAAATTGTTTAATTTTGTAGTTATAATTGACACACATTTACAAATTATAACAAGAGAAATTTTTCATGAATTTTGATTTGTAAATTACTTTAAGCAGCCACATAACAAAGAAACCATTTATATTGAGCACTACAAGTAGAGCAGTGAGAGGTCAATAGACGGCCTAGAAGCTCGGCAGTTGGCCTGGTTGCTAAGTCTTCAGCATACACGGATGCCTTAGGCTGAAATAGTGAGCACTGACCTGTGTTTGCACACTTCTGAGCTGGCATGGGCTCAATGAGGAAATGGGCAAAACTTACAGTGTTTCCATCTTGTCCGATCTCTCCGTGCTACTTTCTTCCCTTAATCAAATCTTGCTTTCATAATATCAGGAGAACTGAAAATGTAAGCATCATCCTGAGCATCTTAGTGATGAAAGTGATAGTCAATTTAAAAAAGAAAAAAAGGTTCTAAACGGTGGGAGTTTGTGCTCCTGTTGTTTAGTTGCTAACTTCTGTCTGACTCTTTTGTGATTGCGTGGACTGTAGCCTTCCAGTCTCCTCTGTCCATGGGATTTCCCAGGCAAGAATACTGGAGCAGACTGCCATCTCCTTCTCCAGGGGATCTTCCTGACCCAAGGATATAACCTGCGTCTCCAGCATTGGCAGGTGGGTTCTCAGATTCTTTACTGTGAAGCCACCAAGGAAGCCCTTGTACTCTTAAAGCCAGGGAATTTATTATTACTTTTTTCTTCAGTGCGCTTTCCTGTATTTCTAAAAGCAACCAATTCTGTGATTTGTAAGCCATTAACATACCAAAGAAGTATTAAAATATTTTATCCATTTTTTACTTTTTTTTAGAGAAACCATATTTGCTTGTCCTTATATCGATTGACAAACATTTCGCTCCTGTCTGGTTGAGAGTCTGTCTTGCTTCTGAAGGGTTAATCCTATAGGAATACAATTTGGATTTATAATCACAAAGAAAAAGATAAAATTAAGCAGAGCTGATTGCTTTTCCACCAGACTTAGTATAAATTCATATATATATTTAAATTGTATTTGTAGCACTCTCATCAAATATTTAACATGTATTTCAAGGTATAAAATGCACTATGATTTCCATGCTATGCATACTTATGAAAAGAAAGTATATGCCTATCAAAATGGTGAAAAATGTGTAACAGGCAATATGTATTTATTCCAAAACCCAATTATATAGACAAATATTCTTTGGAAAGCTAACAACTTTAATGTAAAATTTAATGCAACAGGTTTGACATATTTAGTATAAATTAATTGATTAATGAAGTGAGATGGTCTGAATAAGAAAAAATAAGATGAGCTATATAACATGAGGCATTTTGCGGTAATTCTTAGGCTATCGATTCTGTTACTTTATAATTTGAATTCTATTTAGATCATCAAAAATTATATAAAACCAATTTTATTTCTTCTGGTAGATTACATAAAATATAATAATAAGTTTCATTTATGTGGGAAATGAACAGAACATACTTTCTTCAGTAAACATTTCTGATTTGTAAAATACCTTTAATCATTTCTTTGATTATTCCTTGCTTGTGTTTGTACTGCGGGTCTTCTGAGAAAGTTGCACTTATTCTGTAGTTCATTTTATTTTACTTTATTAATTTATTTATATCTCAACTTATTCTGCAAGTAATCTTTATCAGTTTATAATAAAAATTAAAAATTATAAAGAAAATGTTGAACAACCAGGAAAAAAATAGGCAAGAGGGAAAACTGGACCTTATTAAATGGGACTGAAAATGAACTCAACCAAGCTTATGTATAATTTTTGTGACTGAGTTTCAAATTTGACTCTAAATTCCTATCAGAAAAAGTGAAACATGATTAGTTATACAATTGTCTTAATTATGAAAGAGAACCCTATTAATTATATGTGTTAGCGTATTTTAAGTCATAAGTAATTGCAGATTCAACTCAAACTGGCCCTCAAGAATCCCAAGATACTTCTAGTTGGGATGGAAATTAGGCCTCGTTTAAGCAGAGCGTGGTCTGATTGGCTGAGATATTCTTGGCATTTTCATCCTTTTTGTGTTGATTTCCTCAGTCTTGTCACAAGGCTGCAGCAGTACTAGGTCTCACCGTCATCACTTCAGTCACTCAGTCATGTCCGACTCTTTGCAGCCCCATGGACTGCAGCATGCCAGGCTTCCCTGTCCATCACCAGCTCCCGAAACTTATTCAAACTCATGTCTGTTGAGTTGGTGATGCCATCCAACCATCTCATCCTCTGTCGTCCCCTTCTCCTCCTGCCTTCAATCTTTCCCAGCATCAGGGACTTTTCCAATGAGTCAGTTGTTCGCATCAGGTAGCCAAAGCATTGGAGTTTCAGCTTCAGCATCAGCCCTTCAAATGAATATTCAGGACTGATTTCCTTTAAGATTGACTGATTGGATCTCCTTGCAGTACAAGGGACTCTCAAGAGTCTTCTCCAACACCACAGTTCAAAAGCATCAATTCTTCGGCACTCAACTTTCTTTATAGTCCAATTCTTATATCCATATATGAATACTAGAAAAACCATAGCTCTGGCTAGACAGACCTTTGTTGGCAAAGTAATGTCTCTGCTTTTTAATATGCTGTCTAGGTTGGTCATAACTTTTCTTCCAAGGAGCAAGCGTCTCTTTATTTCATGGCTGCTGTCACCATCTGAAGGGTTGTCTTTTCTGCCTTTCTCTAAGGCAGAGAAACTTTCTTTCCACTTTGTCTAGTAAACTTCCCCTCATGTCTCACTAGCCTAATTATTTTATCAATAACCTTCAACCAAAGAAATGCTGTTAGCTTGTTGGGTTAGGGTTACTTTTTGAACCAGTCATGGGAATGAAACTGCACTACATTGGAGCACTAGGGCCAACCCTCAAATTGTGTGTGTGGTCAATTTCTCTTCAAGTTCATGAGCTAACTGGCCTAGGGGTGGATACTTGAGCAGATGTCAGAAATAAGGGACGAGAAGACAGATGCAACCAATGATGTCTTCTAAACAAGTTACCTGAGGGAAATTAACTCTTTTTATTACTTAGGAATGTAGCACTCTGGATTCATTTATTGCTTAGGAAAGAATATTTTAGATTTGCATTCAGAGATAGTCAAGCTATTTGGCAGATTTTAATGTTAAATCAAAGTAAATTATAAAATGATCTCATAATAACTGTATCTTCTTTGTAGAGTCTTCTGAAGACAGCTGACTTCATAAAAATTTTACCGAATAGATGGACCAGTGGCATTCTATGTTTCCAGTTTAAGCTGTGCAGGTTTCCCCAGGTCTTTTCCTAATTTCACTGTATTCTCCTAATATTTGTCTAGTTAGAGGTAAAAATCATTGACTGTCAATCAAAATATATTGATCTGGAAAACTTTTCTCAATATAGAAGAAAAGCCCTTTTACTGGTCGGGGAAGAACAAATTTTAACAAGAGGGTAAATCACTGAAGTACTAGGGCTAAAACTTTTGGATTTAAAGGTATGCTTCAAGGTAAAAGTGCTATTACTTTGATGGTTAAGATTTTAGATAATGATATTCCTGACCCTAGTGTTCACACACACACACACACACACAGACTCATCCCAGTAATATGAAGTATAATCTTGAGAAGATTTATTTTTAAATGTTGTTTATCTCTCTAAAAAATCTATGTGATTTAAAATAATGTGAATGCTATTGCCTAGAAGTAGAGGGCAAAATAAACACTGAAAAATATTTTTAAATAAAATTTAAGGAAAAATAAATAAAATTCAAGGAAGAATTGATGATAGTAATTATTCATTCTTGCTTTTCTGAATTTGACAATACTGTCTTATCCTTCTTCCTACTAGTCTTTGAGGACAGTGTCTACATTTAGACAACAGCTTCTAATTTTCTGGCTCTGCTTTACTTCAATATGATCTTTTTTTTTTTTTTTTTTTTTTAAATAGACAGTGGTCTTGGCAGGTAAATCAATTCCCATAAGTATGGTCTCCTGAAATGAAGGCAGGTTCAGTATCCTCTCTGGGGGCAGCACTCAGTTCAGTTCAGTTCAGTTGCTCAGTTGTGTCCGACCGACTCTTTGCGACCCCATGGACTACAGCACTAGCCAGTATTTTATTATCTCTTCCAGATCATGACACTCAATGAAGTGTGGAACTGATAAAAGATGAATTTACTTTAAGGTTCAAGAGAGGAAACATAGCAGAAAATGAGAAGTTTCATCATAAATGCATCAGTGAATTTGCCCAGGGAGACTTGATGATGGTGAAACTATCTCAAAGCCATAGAAATTGCATCTCACCTTATTCATGACTGACACTCTAACGGAATCTCAGACTATCTCAGACTGTCTGTACCAGCTTCATTTTCTCTTTCAGGTGCAAAGCAATGTTTCTGGTTTGACCCACTGTCCCAAGTTAGGCAGAGAGTTTCTTTGGCACTGGCCCAAAGGACAATAGGGAAGCGATCTAGCTAAAATTACATATTGATCTCCCTTTCAACCAGCATCTTTTCCAGTTAAATTACCCTGTTTCTTCCTGAAGGGATGACTATGAGTTTTCAAAACCTGCTCACCCAGCTTCTTAGGTGATAATTTTTCCTCTTACAGTCTTCTGATTTAGATTCTGGTATATTTTAAAACTGTTATTTGCACCAAAGAATACTGATTTTAGAGTGTGGTAAGCACAGGCATTTGATAAAAAGCAATCCTAGAGTTAGAATGAATTAAATGTTTGCTGATACAAACATTTAGGAAACAATTTCACTACTATGAGAAACTTGAATATTCTGCTTTCTTATTCTTCTCACCTAGTATGGTCTCCCTACAATGAGTTTTCTATACTGCCGAGAAATTCTCCTTCTTTACTAATTTTTACTAATTTTTAAGTCTCTTGACATAGGAAGCAGTGTTTATGTTTGTTTTCTTCTTCTTTAACTTCAGATGCACAGACTTGAATTAACCACAAACCTTAGTATATGACGCACTTTCAGCCTATGAAAGTTCTTCCCTGATTGATATATTAGGTGTTCAGTGAATAATGTTCACTAATTGATTATTATTTTATCACTTCAGAAAATTCTCCAATGTTGGACATGGATAGAGGATTGAATATTGATCATGCTGTTTGCTTTACCACACACACTAGAGGTTATCAACAGCTCCTCAGTGAGTCAACACTGGAGTCTGACATGAGAACTAGTGTATATTTTTTATATTTTATTGTATATGAACATGATGTTGAAGGGCACTGAATGTGGTTTGACTTCTGGAACTGTTTTTGTAAATTAACCAACCATAAGTATTTCTGTAGGTAGATGCCTGATCTGGTGAGCCCTATCTTCTGTTCTAGTCAAGATTCAGATGTTTGGATTATGTACAATCAGGAAGCTGGACCCTTTATATAACTCTGTCTTAACAAGACTCAATTCTGTCTGTATTCTACACATTGAATAGTCATTTATTAAATCTTATTTGATGATATGCTTGATGTTTGCCATTCCCTAAGTGGCCAGGCTATGAAGTCAAGGTTACAAGGCAGTAAGTGCCACACAAAGAAGAAACCAGACCATGATTTGAGGTTGCTGAGAGCAGACATCAGGTACCCCGGGCTCAGGTGGGTCAGCATTTAATCATTGCAAGAGGAGGGAAAGAGTGCATGAGATCCAGCCCCTTGCAATGCATCTGTCCCCCATGGCCTCTGAATCTACTCTGCAGCAAGCTAGCACAGGCAATATTGTTGTACTCGCCCATTTCCTACTGAAGTAGAAAGACCTTGGCCCCTCTCTTCTGGGGTCTGAAATAGACAAAGTAGGCAGGAAACATGGGTGGGGGCCATTGATGTATATGCCTAAGCAGAACAAGGGAATACAGTGAGTCTGAAGCAGGGAGAGATAATCCGAACAGGATGTGATAACCTCGCACAGACTATAAGGATTCTTTATCTCTTGGTAAGGAAGTGCTCTGGTCTTCCCAGGTGGCGCAGTGGGTTAAGAACCTGCCTGCAATGCAAGAGACACAAGAGATATGGGTTCGAATACTGGGTCAGGAAAATCCCCTGGAGGAAGACACGGTAACCCACTCCAGTATTCTTGCCTGAAGAATCCCATGGACAAAAGAGCGTGGTGGGCTACAGTCCATGGGGTTGCAAAGAGTTGGACATGACTGAAGTGACTGAGCACCCACACAGAGAAGTGTTCTAGGCCCAGGGCTCATTCTTATGTGGCCAAGCATGCATGAGACTGCCTTTCTTAACACTTGATGATGATGGTGAAAATACTTCTATTGCAAATAGATTGAATTATATATATTTTGGAAAAATTACTCCCTTGGCATTGTTACTGACGTTTCTATCATAATAGTTTCTAGATCAGTATTTCTCACGTGTTTTTGACTATGACAATAGAAAGTTTCAATGCGATGTGTGTGTGTGTGTATATATACGTATATATACATATAGCTAAAACAAAAGATTCAGAAACAATTCCCTTTATGTATAATGCATTGTACCATTTTAAAAGTTTGATTCTATTCTATCACTTTTAACAAACATTAATTCACTTAATTGATTTCATTAACAGATTCAAAGTACCATTGCAAAAAATACTATTCTAGGAAATGGGCCATATAGAAACAGCAGCATTGATGAGTGTACAGTGTTTTGAAAAACAAAAAGGAGGGGGGTACAGAAGAGCTTCAAGAACTGCAAAGCAGAGAGTAATTTCACTAGTGTGGACATTACATAAATCCTCTTTGTCTTTCTAGCTACAATAAACATGAGGCTTAAAAACTTTTGGAAGAAATAACTTAAATCTTATGTATGGGGTTACATAGGTTCTCATAGTTTGCTTATACAATTCTTCTAGAAAAAAAGAATTGATTATTTTAGTAATTCATAGAGTAATTGATAAATTAATTAGAAATACATATATGGATATATAATTATACTATTATATATAATATATAGGAATTAATATCAGATATGATTTTGATGATAATATATCCTTTTAAAGTTTTACACATATATGAAATTTTATATATATATACACATATACAGCTGAGCCTTGAATAACTAGGGGGTTAGGGACACCAACACTTCCTACAGTCGGAAATTCTATATAAACTTAGTTACCTTTCTGTACATATATGTGCGTGGTTTGGTTCCTCCATATCTACAGTTTCGCATCCATGAGTTGAACAAACTGCGGACCATGTAAGTACTGTAGTATTTGCTATTGAAAAACTCCTGAGTGTAAGTGGACCTGTGCAGTTTAAACCTGCAGTGTTCAAGGGTCGACTGAACACACAGATATGTAAAGTTACATATACAATATGTATTTTAATTACACACACACATATCATTCATCTATCAGGCATCAAACAATTTGCATTTTCCTCCGTGTTCTGGATTCTGCCTGGTTTCTTTCTGTTTATCTAAAGGGCAATCCCAAGGGCGTTATGCATACTGCTTGCTCTGCTCAGGATGCTGCCTTAATTTCCTTTGAATCTCAGCTCAACTGTTATTTCCCAACTCTGTCTTCACTTTCCCAAAACTAAATCATGTCCACTTCTATTGTGTTCTTACAACCCACCTTTTCTTAGAGTCTTTATAGCACCATGTTTATTTTGGCTTGCCAATTTTTCTTGAGTGTTCTATGTGCTACGTGATATACAATAAGCACTGGAACATTTGTTGCATGACTAAATGAATCCTAATAACTAAAATTCCAAGCAGTTAGGAAAGGGTTAAGTCAGCATTCACAACGTACCAAATACTTTTCAGATCTCATGACTTTCTACCTGAATCATAGATTTTTTTTTTGTATAGAAACACATATTTTCCTTCACATCTTTATGCACTAGATTTGATAATGACTTGTGTGTGGTAACTTCTAACTAAGTGTTTGTTGAATTCTTTCTTTTAGGCAAAAAGAAAGAATTATATAACCATATTATAACATATATGCAGCCATGAAATTAAAAGACGCTTACTCCTTGGAAGGAAAGTTATGAGCAACCTAGACAGCATATTAAAAACCAGAGATATTACTTTGTCAACAAAGCCATCTAGTCAAGGCTATGGTTTTTCCAGTGGTCATGTATGGATGTGAGAGTTGGACTATAAAGAAAGCTGAGAGCCGAAGAATTGATGCTTTTGAACTGTGGTGTTGGAGAAGACTCTTGAGAGTCCCTTGGACTGCAAGGAGATCCAACCAGTCCATCCTAAAGGAGATCAGTCCTGGGTGTTCACTGAAAGGACTGATGTTGAAGCTGAAACTCCAATACTTTGGCCACCTGATGCAAGGAATTGACTCATTTGAAAAGACCCTGATGCTGGGAAAGATTGAGGGCAGGAGGTGAAGGGGATGACAGAGGATGAGATGGTTGGATGGCATCACCGACTCGATGGACATGGGTTTGGGTGGACTCCGGGAGTTGGTGATGGACAGGGAGGCCTGGTGTGCTGCGGTTCATGGGGTCACAAAGAGTCGGACACGACTGAGTGAATGAACTGAACTGAACTGATATGTTATTCATATGTAGACATATTCATATGTAGAGAAGGGAATATATTTCTAGTAAAACATTAGAACAGATTTACATAGTCATTATTGTTGTGTTTATTGATTTTCATTTTTAGAATCAATCTTATGAGAAGCAGAGAAAATATGCTTTGGGGTTAATGTGTTTATATTACAAAGTGTCTTCAAGAGCTTCTGTAGAGAGGCAATGTATTGAGAAGTAAGTATTTAGTATGTTATTTATAATTAATGGTCAACAAATGCAAAAGCTAAAAATAATAATATAAATATCCAAGACTGGAGAGAGAAGAAGGGGAGGAAGGAGCAAGAAAAATGAATTCAATTTTCACAATTCATAAAGATGGCAGTCAATAGATATTATCTAAACTTAGTAAGTCAAGATAATAAAAAAGAAACAAATTTCTTACTTACACTTATGGAGATAACCACCCAAACTCCGAGAAACAGAAAAGAGTTAAGAGATATTATCCTTGGAGAGTATATCTGCAAGAGGGAAGTTATTAGATGAGAGATTACTGCTTTTCATCATAAATCTTTGGTGCTAACAAGGCAAAAATCCAGGAGAAAAAGTGATACAGAATCCTACTTTATGATTAAACTCTCTTAAAGCTAGTTGAGGCCCATGCATTTTTCTTGCCTCTGGCTATTCCTCAATATCTTGCTGTGAACTGATTATAATGATTTTTTTTTAAAGCAAGTGTTGAATTGCCATGATGGAATATTCAGGCCTTCATACCAGAATACTGTTATAGGCGGAAATCTGAGTCTCTATAAGATGGTTATCTACATACTATACTAGGATTTAGAATTTATATGCAAACAGGAAAGACTTAACCCTTTCCAAGCTTTCTTATAAGCAGCCTCATCATTAAACCCATTTAGTAGTTCATCATCTGCCTGCAATGTGGGAGACCTGGGTTCCATCCCTGGGTTGGGAAGATCCCCTGGAGAAAGGAATGGCTACCCACTCCAGTATTCTGGCCTGGAGAATTCCGTGGACTGGAATACAGTCCAGGGGGTCCCAAAGAGTTGCACTCGACTGAGCAACTTTCACTTTCACTTTACAGAGTTCCTTCCAAGGAAATAGTGTATATTGTTGCTGCTTTGTTCAGACACAAAAACATAGGAAGGACTCTTTAAGACTGTTACACTTGTAAATAGATATTTATGGGAATCCTGATTATTTATTGAAAGTAAGAGTTCTGGAGGCTCAGGAGACTGGGTTAAATGAAGGGCATTTTATGCTGCCAGATCTCAGAAGTCTCAGGGAACTAGAGACTTTTAAAAAATATTTTTATTACTAGACTTTATTTCTTAGAACAGTTTAGCTTCACTGGAAAACTGAGCAGAAGTGACTTCTTGTTTCTGGTTCTACATGTGAGGAGCTTGGAATTTTCCGCTTTATCCTAACAACAGGTAAAAATCTAAACAGACTGAAAAATTGACAACTCTCCTAGGATCCATAAGAGAGGTAAAGACACAGGGTAAACCACTGCCCCAAAGACTGGAGAGACAGTTTAGGCAAAAACAGGGAGTCATGACGGATTAGAGCAGAGCCTCACAAGAGGAAACGGCTATGAGAACTAGTGCTGGGTAGGGAAATCTGAACTATAATTGACTCATTGATGGAAGCTCAGTGGAAAACTCTGAATTAAAAACTCAGGGGGAACCCCTATTTTTGTGAGTTTTACCTCAAGGAGCTTGACCAGGTTCTCACAGCAAACACTGGAGAAAAACCTTTTTGTGCTTCCAGGAAAGGGATGAAAAAGGAACCATTTTGATATACCCAAGGCACTCTATTCTCCTTAACAAGGCCTGCTTTCAATAGAAACTAGTTAACAAAGCCTAACCTGCTGGGGTGTTATCAAAGCTTCACTCACTCTGGGAACGGGAAATACCCAACTCCAGCCAACTTTCCCCATCCTCTCCCACCTAAGGGGAGAGATATAAACTAAGAATACTTGTGAATTTCATAGTCCAGAGGTGTAGGCTCACTAAAAGACTGAGACCTAGGCATAGAACTGTAGAACGTTTTTCCCCCCAAACCTCACCACCATATTACTAAAGACCTATGTACGTCAGTTCCTTTTACTTAGTACATCATGTCTAGTTATCAAGAAAAATAAATTACAAGGCATATCAAAAGGCAAACACAGAATTTGAAGAGACAGAGCAAGCATCAGAACTAGACAGGGCAAAAATGCTGGAATTATTTGTTTCATTAAAAAAACTATGAAAAATATGCTAAGAGTCCTAATGGATAAAGTAGAAAACCTGCAAGAACACATGGGCAGTGTCAGCAGAAAAATGGAAATCTTAAGTGAGAACTGAAAAAAGAATGCTAGAGATAAAACTGCAACAGAAATGAAAAATGCCTTTGATGGGCTTGTTATTATTAGACTGGATATGGCTGAAGAAAGAATTGCTGAGCTAGAGGATCTCTCAATAGAAACCTCCAAAATTAAAACCAAATAGACATAAAAGAGAATACCAAAGACTATGGAACAATTACAAAAGGAGTTCAGTTCAGTTAAGTTGCTCAGTCGTGTCCAACTCTTTGCGACCCCATGGACTGCAGCAGGCCAGGCCTCCCTGTCCATCACCAACTCCCGGAGTCCCCCCAAACCCATGTCCATTGAGTCAGTGATGCCATCCAGCCATCTCATCCTCTGTTGTCCCCTTCTCCTCCTGCCCTCAATCCCTCCCAGCATCAGGGTATTTTCAAATGAGTCAGCTCTTCACATAAGGTGGTCAAAGATTTGGAGTTTCAGCTTCAACATCAGTCCTTCCAGTGAATACCCAGGACTGATCTCCTTTAGGATGGACTGGTTGGATCTCCTTGCAGTCCAAGGGACTCTCAAGAGTCTTCTCCAACACCACAGTTCAAAAGCATCAATTCTTCGGCTCTCAGCTTTCTTTATAGTCCAACTCTCACATCCATACATGACCACTGGAAAAACCATAGCCTTGACTAGACGGCTTTGTTGACAAAGTAATATCTCTGGTTTTTAATATGCTGTCTAGGTTGGTCATAACTTTCCTTCCAAGGAGTAAGCGTCTTATAATTTCATGGCTGCAATCACCATCTGCAGTGATTTTGGAGTCCAGAAAAATAAAGTCAGTCACTGTTTCCACTGTTTCCCCATCTATTTGCCATGAAGTGATGGGACCAGATGCCATGATCTTAGTTTTCTGAATGTTGAGCTTTAACCCAACTTTTTCACTCTCCTCTCTCACTTTCATCAAGAGGCCCTTTAGTTCCTCTTCACTTTCTGCCATAAGGGTGGTGTCATCTGCATATTGGGGGTTATTGATATTTCTCCTGGCAATCTTGATTCCAGCTTGTGCTTCTTCCAGCCCAGTGTTTCTTATGATGTACTCTGCATAAAAGTTAAATAAGCAGGGTGACAATATACAGCCGTGACATACTCCGTTCCCTATTTGGAACCAGTCTGTTGTTCCATGTCCAGTTCTAACTGTTGCTTCCTGACCTGCATACAGGTTTCTCAAGAGGCAGGTCAGGTGGTCTGGTATTCCTATTCCCTTCAGAATTTTTCACAGTTTATTGTGATCCACACAGTCAAAGGCTTTGGCATAGTCAGTAAAGCAGAAGTAGATGTTTTTCTGGAACTCATTGCTTTTTCAATGATCCATCGAATATTGGCAATTTGATCTCTGGTTCCTCTGCCTTTCCTAAAACTGGCTTGAACATTTGGAAGTTCATGGTTCATGTATTGCTGAAGCCTGGCTTAGAGAATTTTGAGCATTAGTTTACTAGTGTGTGAGATGAGTGCAATTGTGTGGTAGTTTGAGCATTCTTTGGCATTGCCTTTCTTTGGGATTGAAATGAAAACCGACATTTTCTAGTCCTGTGGCCACTGCTGAGTTTTCCAAATTTGCTGGCATATTGAGTGCAGCACTTTGACAGCATCATCTTTCAGGATTTGAAATAGCTCAACTGGAATTCCATCACCTCCACTAGCTTTGTTCGTAGTGATGCTAGCTAAGGCCCACTCGACTTCACATTCCAGGATGTCTGGCTGTAGGTGAGTGTGAGTGATCACACCATCATGATTATCTGGGTCATGAAGATCTTTTCAGCTCTTTTGGGCAATACCAAAGAGCACAGTTTCTTGGGGGTGAGGTAAGGGTATGTTTAGCTTTGTAAGATACCTCCAACTTGTCTTTCAGAGTGCCTGTATAATTTTCCATTCTCACTAACAATTAACGTGAGCTCCTCCTGTTCCATGTCCTCACCAGCAATTGATGGTATCATCTGAATTTTGGCCACTCTAGTATGTATGTAGTAGTGTCACATTTCTATTTTTAATTTACATTTCCCTGATGATGTTTGATGTGGAATATATTTCCACATGCTTATTTGCCACCTGAATATCTTCTCTGGTGAAGTGTCTGTTAAGGTCTTTGATTTACTTTTTAATCAGGTTGTTTGCTTTCTTATTGTTGAGTTTTGAAAATTCTTTGCATATTTTTTGGTTTATTTTTGTGTATCGGGGCTTCTGTGATAGCTCAGTTGGTAAAGAATCTGCCTGAAGTGCAGGAAACCTGGGTTCAATCCCTGGGTTGGGAAGATCCCCTGGAGAAGGGAAAGGCTACCCACTCCAGTATTCTGGCCTGGAGAATCCAAGGACTGTATAGTCCATGGGGTTGCAAGGAGTCAGACATGACTGAGTGACTTTCACTTGTATATTTTAGATAACCTTCCTTTACCAGCTATATGTTATCTTCTAGGGATTTTATAGTTTTACAGTTAGGTTTGTAAGCCATTTTGAGTTTTTTTTTTTTTTTGTGTGTGTGTGTAAATTGTAAGGTTGGGTATGGATTTGTTTTTTCTCATGTGGATGTCTAGTTGTTCTAGCACTATTTAGTGTCCTCTTTTCAATGTTGAATTCTGACTGATTTTGAGGATATGCCACTTGGAAAACTAGAGAAAGGAACACCGGATCAGGCATATGTGTTGCTTTTGGCTTGCTTAGCAACTTAAAGGTTTGTTTTTTCTCATGTAAAAGAATTCCATAGGTTGCATTTAGTATTCATACTATATCATGTCATCCCTAGCTCCTTCGGTAATTCTGTTAGCCCATCCATTAAGCATGGGTTTTATTCTTGGGTTCTCTCTTAATTTCTACCTTTGGTTTCTGTCATCATTCTCATATGGTCACAAAATTGCTACTTCATTCCAGGCAGAAAGAAGGAGAGAGGAATAAGCATGTCTATAAGATAAGTAATCCCCTGAAGAGATCATTTCTGGGAGTTCTACCTTGAAAATTTAGCTTACATCTCATTTGGTACCTTTTTATGCAAAAGTAATGTAGAAATTTAGGATTTCAGTTGGAAACATTGATTCACCAATTGTGTAAGAGTAGGGGAAGAAGGGCAGATTGAATTTTGGCAGGCAACTTGCTGTTTCTGCAAAAAGCTTCATCTATGGCAAAATTTCTGCTTTCAACTATTTACCATAGGTAGATGGAGAACCAGATATGAGTCCTTAAAATTCCAAAGATATGTTTTAATAAATTATGTTAGTTGTCTAGACTATAGGTATAGAACTTTTCTAAGCAATACTCATGATATTGTATACTGTAAGAAGTTTCTCCAGGACTCTAAAATGGGACTTGTTGAGATGGAAATATATCCCTAGAGTGTCTTACTTAACTCATTATCTCTAGAACCCAGCAGATGTTGTTTAGTCACTAAGTTGTGTCCAACTCTTTTATGACCCCATGGATTGTAGCCCACCAGGCTCCTCTGTCCATAGGATTCTCCAGGCAAGTATACTGGAATGGGTTGCCATTTCCTTCTCCAGGGGATCTTCCTGACCCAGGTATCAAACCTGCATCTGTGTCTCCTGTATTGCAGGCAGATACTTTACCACTGGGACACCAGGGAAGCCTAGAGAGCCATATAGATAATAATAGTATTAGCTTTCTATTGCTGCTGCAACAGATTACTTCAAATTTAGTAGCTTAAAAAACCCCACATTTACTATCTTACAATTTTGTGTGTTAGGAGTCCGATGCTGGTTTCACTGAACTGGAGTCTAGGTGTTGGCAGGGCTACCTTCCTTTCTGAAGGCTCTAAGGGAAGATCCTTGTCCATGCCTTTTCCACCTTCAAGACGCTTCCCACATTCCCCTCTTCCTTGGCTCAAGTCCTCTGCTTCATTTTCAAAGCCAACAACACTGAATTTCTGTGGCTGCTTTTCTATACTCACATCTCCTTCTGACCCCAGCAATCCTGCCTTCCTTCTTCACCTTTAAGAATGCTTGTGATGATGTTAAGTCCACCTGAAGAATCCAGGATAACCCTCATATCTTAAGATCATCTGATTGTCAACCTTACTTCCTCTTTGTCACATAAGGTAACAAACTTATAGGTTCAGGGGATTAGGACGTGGACATCTTTGGAAGGCCATTATTTTGCCTACCACAGTGATATTGGATAAAATTTGTATAAATAAGTAATAATTATTAACATTTAACATACTGAGTTTTATTTTACCCTTCAGCTACTATTGTGAAATGAGGTAATGAGTTTAGAAACGTGGATGAACTTGTGCAAAATCACAAGACCAGGGTTTTGCCCGTATTTGTAGGATTTGAAAGCCCATGTCTGTAAACCATGCTATGCTCATCCTCTCTCTAATGAACAAAGTGTGCTGCATACTTCTATGACAGCATCCGTGGTTTTGCACAAAGGCTAGAGCTAAATCAAGCTCAACATATTTTGGAATCTGTCTAGGCTGGTGACCTTTTACATGTATGATTATGAAGTGAAGTAAAAAAAAATTATTTCTCAACTAATAAAAATAAATGAAAAAAATTATTTCTTTTATGATTTAGAATATTTCTCACCATTTGCAGTCTGTGAAGCCCCAAATTTGTATAGAACCCGCTAAGGAGAATATTGGTTGTTTTTTTTTCCCCATCTGTACTTAATCACACTGTACAGACTTGGTAGTTATACCGAAAATGTTTTAAATTCAAATATAGTTGATTTACAATATTGCATAAGTTTTAGGTGTAGAGCATAGGGATTCAGCCATATGTACGTATGAGTGCATATGTGTGTATAAAAAGAATATATATATGTATTCTTTTTCAGATTTCCTTCCCTTATAGGTCACTTCATAATGTTGAACATAGTTCCCTGTGCTACGCAGTGGGTCCCCACTGGTTATCCATTCTATACATAGTAATGTGTATGTATATATTATTCCCAGTCTCCCAAAGTATCCTTCTATCTACCTCCCATAAGGTCTGTGGATCTCTTTCTGTTTTATATTTTTGTTAATAGTTCTTTTCTTTTCAAAGCCTTATTATTCTCATGAACTAGAGGAAGCTCAGATATATTCAGCATTGGACATATTTGAATACCTTTGTTTCATAAAGAAATTATACTAACCAGGAATGGTATGAGGGTTTCTGAATATATTTTCACTCACCTTGTCCTCATTTAATTTAGCATTCACATAATGCAAACCATTATGCTCAATGTAGGTTGAAAATATTTAAAACTGTGAAAACGTGTGCCAGTTTATTATCGTAATTGAATGTGAAAGTACAATACTGGAGAAACTCATTTTTTTTCAGTCTTTTTCATGACACATTTTGAACTGTTCGCATGTACATAAAGAAAAAATTATTTTTATGAGTATTTAAGGAGAAACCATATTATATTTGAATATGAAAATCTAATTAAACTTGATAAAATTTGAATTTAGCAATATTGAGAAATGAAGTTAGAACAAAAAAAATAAAATTGTCATACTACAACAAGACTTTTCACAGTGTTGGGTTCTGATGCTTTATTGATATGACAAATAATTTTATTCAGTATGAAAGAGTGTAACCAATATTTGCAGGTTTAAGTAATGTTTTATTTGGGTTATGTTGAAATCGTTCTTCTAGATGCTGGTTTCATTTAAGCTCCAAATCCTATTTTTCTTACAAAACATTTAAAGTGCTCCATGTTTGTTATTGTAAATTCTATAAAGAATGAATGAATTAGGAAGATCTTCTAGTCAAACTAATTTCATATAATGACCATCTTTCTACATGATGACATTCTGTGAATAAAGAGTAAAGATTCATTAGTGTGGTTTTGGAGGCTCATTTATTTTACAGATAGACAATTGTAGGATTCAATTTGATTCTCATTTTGCATATGGTGATGCATACATGTGGGGTAAGAAAAAATAGATAAGACAAGTGGAAGAAGGTTTATTATTAAACATTTTTTTTTCAGTCTACGAATTCTCAGTAAAATTACCATATTTCCTCATATTCTCCCTATTAAGTATCCTTTTCTTTTTGCCATTTGGCTAGAATAGTCAAGTGGTATTAACCCAATAGTCTCACGATACACTCAAAATCAATTTTATTATTAAGACATTTAAACTATAACTACACAGACTGTCAAGGGCAGGCAATGTCTTATTTATCTTTTCATTCTCTAGTACTTATCCTAGGGCCCGACATGTTGAGAGTGCCCAGTACGTGCTTGTTGAATGAAGGAATGAATGAATTAAATCACAAATACTTTTCCAGGTGCATAAAATGTATTATTTATTCTTGCTGAACTAAGTTACCTCATTTATATTTTGGGAACCTGGATTAGATTGTCCCTGAGACCCTTTCTAGTGTCAGCATTTTGTTATCTCTATAGTTCTTTCCTTCATCTGATTGTGGAAGATAATGGGGCTTTCTTCTTTCAGACTCCTGGATAATAAAGTCTCTTCAACCTGGTAGGTTACTTCCTGATCCTAATGGTTGGTGGCAGCAGTGGGAGGTGGATTTTGATGGATAGCAGAGACTTCTTGCAGCCTCCACTCTGCTAATGCCATGGTGACTGGGTTGTTCAACATAACTTTCTCAGCACTTTTCTCTTTTCCTGCTGAGCTTTCTAGAGGTGGTAGAATACTGAGTGGCTCTTTCAATAGTCAGCTTTGTCAGAGGATTTATTCTAAGCTAGCTAGATCTGCTTTAGACCTGCAATGGTCTCTCTCCTGCTGTGTGTGCCCTGAAGCTTCAGGTTCACGGACTTTTGGAAGGCTTATCATAGGTTCTGTTTTGCCGGATACAGTTCCAGTTAATACTTGCTGCCTGTTAGCATGGTTACTTGCAGCAGTGACCTGGTTTGGACAATAAGTCGTTGGGTTACCTAAACTTGGCTCTATTACACTGGAAGGGTTTCCTCTCCTTAAATGAGGTGTACTCATTCCTGGCAGTGCTGTCTTAGGTATTGGCAAGTGTCCCATGTTCCTCTTCCTACCCCTTTTGTGAGACCTCCAGCACAGAGGCAAACTGAGTTTACTCTATTTCCCAAGTTTTTGGAAAAAATAGAAGAGACAGTTTAATGCATCTGGGTTAAAAATATGAGGTTTTTCTTCCAAGAGCTACTAAGATAGAGCAAAATAATACCAAACAATCAGATAAATTTTAAAAAGATATTTGAAAAAATCTACTAGGTTCTAACTATAGAAGAGTGTCCATGTGATATAAAAGAGGACATTATACTTCAGATCCTTGTCTTCTTGGAACCATGCTTTTTCATGTATTTCCAAGTGTGCTTTCTGCATGGTTGGACTGTGGTCTCGACAGTCCTCCAGTTCAGCGCTGTTCGGCTCATGTGCTTTTGGAATGCAGAGATAAGGGAGAAGCTCCAGTCTGTTATGGAAAATTGTATCAAATGCCCATGTGCTGCATTTGAAAAGAAAAGAAAAGGGACATGTCAGAAGAAGGGAAAAAGTCAAAGGCTGCAGTTTTCCAGAGGGGTTTGGTATTGGAGCTAGGCATTGAAGGATGGGATGGGTGGGATTTTTGCAGCTATAGGTGGGGGCAAAATGGAGGAAGTGTGTGGTCTTGTAGGAGGCCTATCCAATCTAAGTGAGAAGAGAGAAAAGTGAGAAATAAGATGCCAGTGCCAGAGAATTTGAGATTCTGAAGGTAAAGGAGTTTGAATCCTTAGGTAGTCAGCTTTCCATGACATGTACTTTTATTGGATTTCGAATATTATTTCAAAACCTTTATTTCTATAGAGGAGTTTTACCCTAAAGACAGATATAGATAGAGCTGAAGAGTAAAAGGCAATTTAATGGTTCTCCAATTAGCTTTATTACTGTCTCTTCTTCTTTCACCCCTTTGGCATATAGAATATAAAGGAGAAAGGAGAGAGAGAAAGTAGAATATATGCTTGGCTTGCTACTGGCTTGCTTATGTCAGCTGTGTGTCCACAGGCAATCTGTGGATTTCATTTTGACAGGAGTGAGATGTCGGCTTTGGGTACACAGATCTGGGTTCTATTTAGAAGATGAGTATTCTGGGACATTCCTTGTAGCCTTTGCTGGGGATTAGGGGTAGGTGTGGGGGAATGGAAGATGTCCCTGAGCTTGCTCATTTTTACAGAAGCTTGTTGGAAGGGTTTATGCATTCAATTGAGTGTGGTCTGAAGACATTAATTCCGGAAGCTTGGATCATTAATCCTAGCAGACCTGCCCTTCACCCAGGGTAGCAATCCTGTTGTCTGTTTTCCCTGTCTCTCCTCCTATCTCTGTTTTCTGGACTCTTAGTACTATAGTTTCTATAGGTTATTTTCCTTTGCACACTCTGTCAGCATGTTTGTTTTTTGATTTTAGAGGATTTTTAGCTTATGTCCTCTCTGCCCATTCTAAGTGGTTTTACAGATGTAAATTTACATTCATATACATATTTGGACCAGGGAAAATTATCCATTTATTCATTCAGCAAATGTTTATGGGGCACCTGCTTATTTGCTTTTCATTGTTCTAAGTGCTAGAATGCAACAGTGAGCAGAAAAGACAGTCCTCATGGAGCTTAGATTTGTGAGATGGAAGAAGTGGGGAATGAAGTAATGAGATAAACATAACAAATAAGGAAATTATATAATGTGTTAGAAGCAGATAAAAGCTGTAGTAAGAAAGGAAATAAGATCAGGATAAGGGGGCCTGGGAGAGCCGAGGAGAGGAGACACTTGCAGTAGGCATTAGAGTGATCAGGAGGGGACTCACTGACGAGATGAGATTTGAGCAGAGATTGAGAGGAGGCAAGAAAATTAGCCAAGCAGTTGTCTTGCAGAGGAACATTCAGCAGAGGGAAAAACAGGAGCAAACGCTGGAAGCAAGGGCATGGCTGGTGTGTTCAAAGAGCAGCAAGGAGGCCAGCAGGTTGGGGTGAAGTAACTAATAGTGGGAATAGTAATAGAAATCAGAGAGGTGATACAAGATTAGTTATTGAGAGTGTTTTTTGGTCGTTTGCAGGGACCTTGGCCATTATTCTGAGTGAAATGATAGGCCATTTCAGAATTTGTGACACAAGAGTGTCATAATCTACATTATGCTTAATCTACGTTAAAAAATCTACATTATTTGGTTTGTCTTGAAGCCAGACTGTGGATGAGAGGTGGATGAGTAAAGATGAAAACAGGAAAACTTGTAAGGAGATTCTTGCAGTACTCTAGGTTAGATAGGACGGTGGATAGGATTGAAACAGTAGCAGAGTAGTTGATTCTTTAGGTATATTTTGAAGCTAAAGCTTTTCTGAAGGATTGGATGTCAAGTGTGAGATGGAAAGGAGTCAAGAGTGACTCTAAGGTTTTTGGCTTAAATATTTGGAGTACTGGAGTTTTCCAGACAGTTACATAATTTATAATCATTTATTAATTTAAAATCTGCAAACATTTCCATAAATATTTTTCATATAATACTTTGGAAATGAAGACTGGGTCAGAATGCAAAACACATGTGATATGTGAGGGAAAGTTTCTGACTCAGTGAAGGTTGTCTTGATAACGCCTTTCTACCACACACCACTAACAATGCTCATCTCAAATATAGAGACTATGAATTAGTTCTCTTGCATTTTTAGTACCCTACTGCAGTATCTGTCATATACCTTATTTCATCAAATCCATTGCTGTTGATTTTTAAGATATAATATTATTTTATATACTACCAACAAATAGTACCACTTTGTTAAGTGACATTACTTTTTTAATTCTAATAGTAAATTTAACTTAACTGAAATTTATTGGAAGAGTTATTTTGGACTATTTAGACATACATGTTTATCATTCAGTGTTGCTATTATTAATTACTAATATCTTTAGGGCCATTGGCATGTGAAAGGCAATGCTTTTCATGTATATATCAGTACAAAAATGTAATCTATTTGTGGGTGTCATCCTTTCTTGGGTGTAAAAAAGCCCTTGGTGTTACTTTGCAAAAAAATTTGGAATGGTGATCATTCTCACAACCATGAATATGTGCTTCATTAATATTAACTGTATGCCCCGTCGCACAGATTCCTTTTCTGCATATATAATAACATTTCATTCCAGTGCTGGATCATAGCTTAATCTTTCAGAAGATATGTTAAACAGCCATTGAACTCTACAAATATAGTATTAACAATGTACATAACTCATTTGAAGAGATGGAAATACGAAGAATTATGCCCCAGTTCTGTGCAGACTTTGAAAACTGTAACATAGCTGCCCTCTGGCCAGCAGCCATGACAGGATGTCATTCATTGTAAGACACATTCTGATATCTAAGCTGTTAAAATGTGAAAAATGTGCATCTTACAGTCAATGAAATATAATAATAAATATTCAACAAATGCTTGACTGCTTGAAGCATGACTCCCCACCCCCTGATGCTCCGTGTGGGCCTCTGGCTCCAGGCTGCACTGTGTTCTAACCAGTACCCCTCCTGCAAATCCTGTTCAGAATTTGATACATTGTTTCTATTTTCATTTACATTTTTCCTGCCCAGCATTCCTTCTTACAGGAAACTATTCCTCCCACCTATGCTCTGTCCCTATGTTGAGTGGGCTTGATTTCAATCCGTGCACTCCCCAAAATAGGGCCAGGGAGGACATGCAATGGCTCCTCAAGACCTGCGCCATCAGGCCACAGTGGCTGGCTTAGGGATGGTCACATGATCCAAGCCAACTCAGACCCCAGCTTTTGTCAAAGCTACCAGGAAACAGGCTTTCTTTTTGAGGGTGACAAAGATCTTTTAGGGCCTTGTAGGCCTGCAGCTTGTGGTGGCCACCTTTTTATTACAGAAGTTGTCTCTCTGAGGAGGAGGAAGCCTGTTGAGAGGAAAGCAGAATTGAGTTATAAAGTTGCCTGGCAACCTCTGGGCATCTTTGTGTGTGAGTGTGTGTGTGTGCGTGCATGCATATGAGTGCTCAGTTGTATCTGACTCTCTGCAACCCCATGGACTATAGCCTGCCAGGCTCCTCTGTCCGTGGAATTTTCAGAATACTGGAGTAGGTTACCATTTCCTTCTCCAGGGAAATCTTCCCAACCCAGGGATGGAACCTGCATCTCTTGCATCTCCTGCAGTGGAGGGGGATGCTTTGCCAGCTGAGCCACCAGGGAAGCCCTTTTTCTGATTACCTTTATCTAGCCCTAGTTGGAAATATATTTAGAGTTTTCAGTTATATGTCCAATAGATATAATTTTTCCTAAGGTAAGGTGAATTCAGCTTCGTTGGTTTAAAACTGAAATTGTCCTTACTAATAAAAATACAGAAGTGTTTTCCTAGTTCTTACTTGGGACCCATTTCTCTCTAAATTATTCCATTAATCTAAATTGATTTTGTAGTTAATTTTAAAAACCAGGTATAATTTAGACTCTTCACTTCTTCTGGGCCAAGTTCTTAGCTCAGTCCTTTTAGTCATTGGTAGATCGCACCTTCCTGCTCTCACACACTTCTGATAGATGCAGACTCCTGCTTTTGACAGAAGCCGACTCCTACTCTCTTTTTCAAAACCTAAATGTGTCTGTGCCTCCCACAAAGTTCTGGCCTCTTTTGGTGATGAATACTTCAAGCTCCTGGCTCACTTGCACAGCATAGAAGTTTTGGTGCCCTTAAACTTATTTGCGGGTTAAAACTTTTTCAGGTAAAGTTATCAACTCCAGCTTCTTTCCAAAATTTTCTGTGGTGACTCAGATATTCCCAGTGCAGAGATTCATATCTTCCCAACATTTCCTAATTAAACTGCTATACATGTAAGGCAGTATTGTGTTATGTGGATAAGGAGCTAGAAATCTGGATTAAAATCCTTTCTGGAGCTAGAAATCTGGATTAAAATCCTTGCTCTGGCATTTTTAATTCTACCGTCCTAGGTAAATTATTTTAACTCTCCAAGCCTTAAGTTGTAAAGTGGGGATGGAAAAATTGTTTCTAGTTCAAATAATTGTCATGGGATTTAAACATCTATCTGACTCTATCATATCTGGCACTTAGTAAGTTCTCATAAAAGGTAGTTTTCATTAAATACATCATAAAGCTGAATATCATATTATTTCAGGGTAGTCTAATACCTGACTTGTGTTTTACATTGAATTTTATATCACATGTATTTAGTTGTATTATTTTTCTCATTCTTTCATATATGCACAGTACCAGAAGAGTCATACTTAATCTAAGGCAGCAAAGTTTTAGATTCTTGTAAAAGAAAAATCTGTTTAATATTGCAGATAAATCCACATATCTTGCCCTAAAATCAATTTAGAAAGGACTCTGAAAGCAGAGTCAGAATGGTAGTAGAATTTATTACCAAAAAGACAGAACTTGGCCAGGTTCTAACATCTCTTATAGGTTCAATATGTCTCTACAGAATTCTTAGCTGCAGATAAAGTAATCCTGTTTGATTTATATGGCCCCGGCTTAAGAAATCTACAGAAGGAAGGTCTATACCAATTCTTTATCTTAGGCACTTCGTTGGCAGTGGCTTTATGTTCAAGAAGATACGGGTTAAGAGGCTATAAAGGACTGTTCTCTCTAGGCAGTTTTCATTTGCTCAGTTTCTTCTTTAATATGTAGTGATATTTACTGAGAAATATTAGTTAGGGGTTTAAAAATTAGTTTTATTTGTACTTGAGGAAAGTGCCAGATTGATTGCCAGGAAGTTTGTGTCCTCTTACTGTATCATAATTAACTAAATTCAGTCTCTTCTTTGCCTACTTCGTATACCCATCAGAATTACACAGCCTTAGGAAAAACTGCTGTCAAATGTGAGAAGTCAATCCTTACATTTTTAATCTTATAGAAGAGGAAAAAAGGTGATTAAAGATTTAGAACTATGGTAAAATTATTAAGAATTATTTTCTAAAACTTGGTTTATAACCTTTTATGGATTACAGACCCCTTAGAGAAATTTATGAGAGCCGTGGACACTGTCCACTAAAATGTAAAGATAGACATAGGCAAAAAATTCTGCACTTAATTTCCAAGACATTATGAATCCTCTGAAGCTCATCAGGTTAAGAATTTTAGTGTGGTTTCTTAAAATGGTAGAATCTTAGAATAGTGCATGGATGTCAGAGTCCATTTAAAATCAATCTCCAGCTTAACTGGAGGTTTTTCAAACTCAGCATTGTGGACATTTGGGCCTGATAATTCTTTGTCGTGTGGGACTGTTCCACGTATTGTGGGATATTTAAGGGTATCACTTTGCTCTACTTACTAGGTGCCAGAGTGAGGGTTGAGGCAGTCATGGCACTCAAAAATTGCCTCTAGGGGACGAAATCGGTTGAGAACCATTTGTCTAACTTAAAAATACCTTCCATTTTGATAGCTAGTGATCATCTGGTCCCTAAGGGCGTGTTCATTAACTCCAGCCTGACACATCTATTTTAATTTGAGACTGCAGAAAGTAGAATCTGCGATAAGTCCTTGAGGGCAGGTGGTTAATTTGGGAGGTGATTCTCAGAAGCAAAAGTGAGAGTGGGAAAAACTGAGCCATTGACAGGGGAAGCTAGTGCAGTTTGCGTTAATGAGGCAACTGGGGTTCAGTTATGGGGATTCTCTGATGGACAGTGAAGAACCCACCTTCGAATTCTTCCACTAAGCGGAGGACACTGAGGTATTGATTCTGTCTTCTCGCCCTCTCTGGTCAGGATTGCTCCTGGTTGAATTGAATTCTCAGCACTCCCAGGTTGCCCTGATGCTGGGAAAGATTGAAGGCAGGAGGAGAAGGAGTCAACAGAGGACGAGGTGTTGGATGGCATTGCTGACTCAATGGATTTGAGTTTGAGCAAGCTCTGGGAGATGGTAAAGGACAGGGAAGCCTGGCGTGCAGCAGTCCATGGGTTTGCAAGGAGCCCGACTGACTGAGCGACTGAACAGCAACCTCAGTTTACGTATCATCTATGACTATTTTCCTGTTACAGTGGTAAAGTTGAGTGGTTGCTGCAGACTACCAGGCCTAAAATATTTATATCCTAGCTGGTTTATTGCTGAAAAAGTAGGCCCATCCTTGGCCCTACATATTGCCAACCTTTGATCTTTAGCAGTAGTGAATAAATATATTTCTTCTTCCCAATGATAACCTTGAATGAAAACATTTCAACACATTTCTCATGTTTCTCTCCCTCTCTTGCTTTTTTGTTTTCCAAGATGAAATTTCAAAATTCCTTTCTATATTTATCATAAAGCATTATTTAAAGACCCTTCATTCTCTTGGTCACCTTCCTCTAGACCATTCCATTTAATCAATGTTTCTCTTAAAATGGAACATATTTTATAATATGTGGTTTGAACGTCAGAATAGTGACAGTATCCCCTGTGTTGGGTGTCTACCTTCTAAATGCTGCTTGACTCCATTAGGTTTTTGGAAGACTCATTACAATGTCAGCTCATGATAGGCAGCGAATCAACTGACATCCATTTTCACAGAAATTGGTGCATTATTTTTGACATTAGCTACTCCTCCCTTTTTAAACTATTAGATTTATTTTTATTTTTTTTGAGTTTAACTCTTTACAGTCAATTTAAGGATTTTGTTTATTGAGTTTAAATATTTGTTGCAATTTAATATTCATTGTTGTAAACAAAAATCTTGTGTTTAATGTTCAGGTGACCCTGATTTGGGATCTAATTTGTTTTTGGAAAACAATGTCGATATGGAATCACCAGAGGTCAAACCTAAATTTCCAATCATAAAGTGGGGTCCTTCAGGCAGATGAAGCAGTTGACCTTAATGCTTTAGTCTTTTTAAGTAGTATTATGCAACCACATTCTTGTCATGTCCTCATGGTGGGTGTATAGTAATATACTTTTTTTTTACTTTTTCACTTTGAACTTGGCCATATGGCTTTCTTTGACAAATGGGATGGTAGCAGACAAGAAAGGGGCTTGCATGGCTAGCTTTGCCTCCTGGAAAATTCTGATAACTACTGTGATAAACCAACCAACAAACAGAAAATACAACCCTCTTCCAGGAAGGAATTTACCTATTTTTAAAACTAGAGTCTAATCGAGGAAAGTTCTTTTACTCTGATGGAGGGGGCAACATTTGCCCATTATATTTCAGAATTTCTAGGGAGCAGTGATTCCTATGTGCCTGTCATTCTTCTCCTTTTTCTGAATGGAAATGTGTTATTCCAGTTCCCTGTCCACTGACCATTGAGGAGCTTTATTTACTCCCTAGATCTATGGATCAAGAGGGGCCACATTTGAACCTAATGTATATCAGGATGATAGCTTGATGCTTTGTTTAAGTGGATTTGGTGGTGTCTTGAGATGGGGTGAATATATTTTCCTCATGATAGGGATATGAATAGTCACAGCCAAGAAAATGAATTGGGGAAGATTAAATTATTTGCCCTACTTTTTAAGAAAAACTTCCCTATGGAATGTTGGGTCTCCCAGGTGGCACAAGTGGTAAAGAATCTACCTGCCAAAGCAGGAGATGCAGGAGATTCGAGTTCAGTCTTTGGGTCAGGAAGATCCCCTAGAGAAGAAAATGGCAACCCACTCCAGTATTATTTCCTGGAAAATTCCAGGGACAGAAGAGCATGGCCCAATGTAATGTTGGGCAAAGTGTGGCCTGAGGGCCAAATCCAGCTGTAGCTAGTTTTTGTAAGATCCTCAGCTAATAATGGCCTATATATGTGTGTGTGTGTGTGTGTATGTATTACAATTTTATCTGTTTTTGGCTGTACTGGGTCTTCTCTAGTTGCTGCCAGTGGGAGCTACTCTTCATTGTGGTGCAGGAGCTTCTCATTGCGGTGGCCTTTCTTACGGCAGAGCCTGGGCTCAATAGTTGTTGCACATGGGCTTAGCTGCTCCCTGGCATGCGAAATCTTCTCTGACTAGGGAACAAACCTATGTTCCCTGCAATGGCAGGCAGATCCTTAACCACTGGACCACCAGGGAAGCCCTGGCCTTTATGTTTTTAGATATTGAAAAAGAGAAAAATTTGCAAAAAGAAATATTTGGCCCATAAAACCTAAAATATTTCTATCTGGCATCTCACAGGATACGTTACTAATTCCCCAGTCTAATGGAAGGTTAAGAGCATCTCCCCACCCTGGATTTTGGGCTTTGCCTTGGCTTGTGGAATGTTAGCAGGTGTGATGTGAACAAAAGCTCAAAAAGTGTTTAGGAGTTTGAGCTTGACCCCTGGGAGTCCTCCATGCCCCTCATATTTTAAAAATTTTATATGTGAATTATAACACATGCAGAAAAATGCACAAGACAGAAATGTACAGCTCAATGATTAATTACAAAGCAGATGGCCATATAAGTATCACCCAGGTCAAGAAATGAATATTGTCACCACTTCAGAAGTCCATTGTGCCTCCTCTCTACCTGCAAAGCAGACCCTTTCCAATATGTATCCTTGATTTTTCAAACTGCAATATTAGCATTTCCCCCTTTTTTCTGGATGACAAAAGGACTTTAGAACCCTTTAATATATCATTTTTGTCTTTGTTATATATATATGTATATATATATATAAACTTTAAACTTGAGACATTAGTGTTTGCTTTGCATTTAACATTCATTTGAATTTGCCTGCATATTAACATCTCTTTTACTGATTTTCATTTCTTTATATGTCTCTGAGTGTTTGGTTTTTGCTGTTGTTGTTGTTTAGAGTACTTGCTAGTGCAGTTCTGCTGATAAGTTCTAGCCTTTGTCTGAAATATCTTTATTTCTCCTAAATTTCTGATGAGAATTTTTCACTGAATATAGAGTCCTAAGTTAGCAGTAATTTATTCATTTTTTGGACTTCTTTTGCTCTAACAAGAAGTCAAGAGTGGGTCCTTTTTTAAAAAAAAAAACAACAACAAAATAGTTATATTGAGATAAAACGGACACTCAATTAAATGTACATTGTGGGATGTTTTCTTGAGTACTCATACAAATACTTAAGAAATCCAAGTAGATTTTGTATTTCATGCAATTATATGAGAGAGGGAATCAGACTAATTTATTCACTGAGGAAAAGTTTGGTATCTGATTTTTGGAGAATTTGATAATTTCCATGTCATATTTTATGTGTCTGGTATTATTCTGAGAGCTGGGTGTTCATTGTTGAGCAAGACAGACAATTTTTCTGCCCTCCTAGACTCACAAAGTACTGGAAAAAAGAGTTTATTAACTAAGCACTTACAATAGGCCATATATGAATTTCCAGATCCAAGACCCTTCCTAAAAGAATAGATACAATGCCTGATCCTTACAGAGGTACTGGAGATGGCCTCCAACTGAGGATAGTGACACTGTCTCCTGACAGAAGAAATAACTTGGCCAAAAATAGAGAAGCAAGGAGCAGTATCGCTTTTGAGGAACTGAAGGTGGTTCAACGCTGTATGTTGGGAGCAGAGATCAAGGGGAGAATGGAGTGGCTAGAGGCCAGTGAAACAAGCTGGAGTTAGATCATCAATATTGTGATAAACCTTATCAAAGGGTTTAACTTTTTACTGACAGCAAGGGAAGCCTCTAAAGATTTTAAATGAAGATGGACATAAAACATCTTTTGATTAAAAATGTTTTGGATTGTAATGCAGAGAAAGATTTGAAGCAGGGCGTGGCTAGAGATGAGAGGACTAAAAATGATGAGTTTCTAAAGTCCTTTAAGGGCTTCCCACGTGGCTCAGTGCTAAAGGATCTGCCTGCCAATGCAGGAAGATGCAGGAGATGTGGATTTGATCCCTGGATTGGGAAGATCCCATGGAAGAGGAAATGGCAATCCACTCCAGTGTTCTTGCTGAGAAATGGAAAGAAGAGCCACAAGAGACTGGTGGGCTACAGTCTAGGGTCCCAAAGTAGTGGAAAATGAGAAGAGGGCAGTAGAGGATGAGATGGTTAGATAGCATCAATGGACATGAATTTGAGCAAACTCCAGGAGATAGTGAAGGACAGGGAAATCTGGTGTGCTGCAGTTGGATCACAAAAAGCTGGACACAACTAAGCAACAACAAGAAAAGTCATTTCAAAGTAAAGCTAAGATAAAACAAAATAGAGCATGTTGTTCTGGCAGTGATTCAGTACTGGTTTTTATTTTAAGGTAACTTTTAGAGGAGACAGCTCTCTGTCTTAATTGGTTCAAGTATTTTGGTACTGCCTCCCACCCAGGATCAAGTTGTGGCTGAAGCTTTAAATCACAAATTTTTTTCCCTAGTACAATTAAACAGGTCCTTCAATGTATGTCAACAGATTGTGTATGACTTCTTCAGGGGTTTGATCCTAACTTGTCTTGTCTTGATACGGAGCCAGAATTCCAGCTGCAGTGTATTCTGAAATGCACTGCTGTATTTAGGGCTAGCTCATTAGAGGAAGAGAGAAGGGGAGCGAAGGGCCACCCTGCTGTTACTTTGTGAGCAAAGAGCAGCATTCATCCTCTTTCTTACCAACAGACAGATGCTGGTGTAGATTAATGCTTACTCTCAAACCTTTGGAACTCTTCAATCATTTTTATTCTTCAGAGTGTTCCAAATGAGAAGCAGACACTGTCCATGTCCCATCAGTTGTAATATGGGTTTGTTAGGGAAAATGCAGATGTAATTTTATTTTGAAAGTTACTGTAACAAAAATTACATCAACAGATATATAATTCAACTTCAAGGCAGAAGGCTGGTTTAGAATGGGAATGCCAAAACATATCTGAATTGGAAAACGTTTTGGCTTATTAAATGTAATTGATTGGGGTGATCCAGAAGAAAGATTTTGAAGCTGAGTTGACACTCCTTGGGAAAGAGGGTTGTGATCCATAGTGATGTCTACCTGGGCTAAATTCTTTTCTTTCTTAAACAGCCTTCTAAATCTGAAATTTATGCTCTATATCTGGGTAAAAACAGATCTGTGCAACTGAGACAAGGTTGAGGGTTGCATGACTGATATTATTCAAGACAAAAATTTCATATTTTTCAATTTCATAGTATTTACACTTGTACAATTGGAAAATATTTCTTACTTGAGCAGGAAGGTCCTGGTCAGAGAAATTTGCTGATGTCACTTACATAAAATGTTGATGAATTATAAGAGTCCAGTGTTGAGTACTTAGCACTTGCCTTCTATATATCCTGATTGCATCATTGTGAGTCTAATCCTTATCATTTGACTTATCCATCCTCCTTCCTTTTCTTCTATCTTTCTGCTTACAGTTGTTCAAAAGTGATTTCCTCAGAGAGGGCTTCTCTTTTCTCAAAGACTAGATCAGGTCTTCTCATTGCTCTGTCTACTGTTCTTTCATAACACTGTAGTTGCAATCATATTCTTTTGTGATTATTTGGTTAAGGTCTGTCTTCCCCACTGGACTTTCCTGGTGGCTCAGTGGTAAAGAATCTGCCTGCCAATGCAGATGTGGGTTCAATCCCTGGAGAAAGAAATGGCAACATACTCCAACCTTCTTGCCTGGAAATCCCTTGGACAGAGGAGCCTGGTGGGCTAACAGTCCATTGGGTTGCAAAGAGTCGGACATGACTGAGCAAGCATGCACGCCTCCCCACTAAACTGTAAGCATCATGAGGTTGAGTTTATGTTTGTTTTGCTTATGCTTTATGCTCAGAGCTCAGACACATCTATATGGTAGAACAGAGGAAGAACTCAATGAATATTGAATACATAAAAATTATAAATGATTTTAATATAGTAAAACATGGACAAATAAAGGTTATACCAATAATAGAGAAGTCTTTAGTAGAGACTTAAAACTTGAGCTATCTTCAGAGATGAGCATGAGCCAACTGTGGGAGAGGAAGGAGGGGCAGTCTGCAAAGCAAGACCTGTCCATGGGTAGGGACAAAATGCTTAGCAGAAGAGGGTGTGTGTGACTGATTTACGGAGGGTGTGGAGGAAGGAGGCTGGAATGGCCTGCAGGTCAGTTAATGAAGGCCTTGTGATTCCCTTGTTTCAGTATTATCTTCTGGCAGAGCCAGCATGATCACATTTTTGCTTCAGAAAATTCATAGATTTGAAGGAATGAGCCTGGCACCTGGGACCAGTTAGAAAAATATTGCAGCCTTTCAGGCCAGGGATGAAACCAGCATTAACTAAAAACATGAAGTGGAACTAGAGACAAGGAGATAAAACAGAAATATTTTGCAGGCATGATATACAGGACGTGGTGGCTGGAGGGACGGAAATGGGGAGCTGCGTGTGGATAGACACACACTATTATTGGGGCAGGCTGGCTTGGATTCAGGCCTAGGAGGGTGGTGGGTAGGTGTTAGGAGAAGCCAGGGAGAGAAGTGTTAGGGCACTGCATCGGTATGCTTTAACATTCTGCAAGTGTTTATCACCCCCTTTTCTTTATTTTATTGTGGCTTTAAGGCAGGAAAGAAAAGTCACAAAATTTAAGCAAGGAAGGTTTTTGATTGGGTGTAAGTAAAGCACTAAAAATAAATTTTATTTAGGCCTTTTAATTTTGACCAGGGCTTTTCTGTTGTCAGGGGAGAATATTTAATCAGAAATACAGCCAGTGTCTCTGGCTAAGGTTTTCTCTGACTATAAATTCTCCAAGGAGAGTGAGTAAGTTATGGAAAATAATTGAGATGTGAGGTTATATGCTAAATTGCATAAAAGGCTGAGAGGCCACAGTAAGATGGATGGGGATGATGTGTTTTTGACTTTGGCACATGCTTTTTTATTAGAACAGCATGTTGTTCTAAGTACTGGAAACTTGGTGGGTGATTTATTATATTTTAAATATCTTATGAGACATAAGATAAATGTTAGGAGACCCTATAGATTGACTATTGTTATATCCCTGTCCATGGAATACTTAAATATCATGATTCCAATTTGAAATAAGAGGTACAACAAATTGACTAGATTTGTTGATTCCAAAGTCTGCAGAGAGTCCTAGTCCTAGGAATGTAAATTTAAGCAAATTTTGGATCTGACAGGGTAACTGCCAACTTCCCCCCTTGTGCTATAGGCACAGCATATCCCGTCTAATAGCCTTCCTTCGTTTCTGATTCAAATCCTTCAAACTGATATAAAAGCATTTAATGGGCTTTTAGAGGAGTATTCCCCTTAAAACAAGCTATCTAATGAAAGCTAGCTTGCTATCTAAAAGGAAGCAGATTTTCCTGAAACTCAAAAGACCTGAATTATTTCCTCAGCTCTCCAGGGACAAGGAATATAAAACCTTGGTCTCCCTTTCTAGGCTTTGTTTGCATTACTGGTGTACAAAACCTGGATAATCATCTTCCCACTGGCATCCCTTGTGGGAAGGTTGTGCAGACAGATGTTATTATATCTGAAAAATGCTGTAAAAGAAAAACCTCTTTATGAATATAAAGGAGTAATGCTCCTGCTTCAGCCCTAAATGCTCTAATTTCATACTATTGGATACTATATGATTTCAGAACATTCTCTCAATGCATGAAAACATCGTTCTCAAGATCTCAAGCAAGGGAGACTTGTTCCTGACATGGTTTTATGAGTGTAGGTGTCATGGCAGCCTCTGCAAAGAGGTGAAGGCATGCGGATGTTAAAAGCAATCACAATGCTTTCTAGGGAGAAGGCTGTGTTGATGACTGCCCAAGTATCTGGCACAGAGAAGAAAGGGTTCTTGTCTACTACCAGAGCAGATTCTGAGTGACTGTCTGGAACAATACGTCCGTATAACAGCTGTGCTCAGCTTCGAGCTAAGCCATCTGACTGCTTTAAGAATCCCTGTCTTGAATTTATATCCAAGGAATATCAGATCTTTAGGACAATGACAAATTGAAGTGACCCTTCTTAGGATTAACTGATGCTGGCTTGTCAGGCAGCTGTGAGCATTGTTGTAAAGGCTGGCAATAATCAGTCCTTCTAATGGTAAGTGAAAGCATTTAATTGGATACTGAGATGTGACTGGGATGAAATGTCAAGGGGAAAGTGAAAATTCCAAGGTTGTTGGTCTGCCCAATCTTATTTTAAAAGAGACATATGTTGGAAGGATCTGTAGTTTACCACTCTGAATTTGGCATTAAAGAGGAGTTTCAGGGCTTAATAGTTTCAGAAACGGTCCCAAAACTATACCATATCTAAGCACTTCCTTTTCTTGGCTGGCTTAAGAGGGAAACTTTAACAAATAGAAACTTGCTCTGGGGAACATTAATATTATAGTTATTTAAGTGTATTGGAATATAAATCATTGAAGAAAATTGAGAAAGGAAAATTTTAGCATGGTATACATTATATTGTGGCTTCCCTAGTGGCTTAGATCGTAAAGAATCTGTCTGCAATGTGGGTGACCCAGGTTTGATTCCCCGGTTGGGAAGATCCCCTGAAGATGGAAATCGCTACCCACTCCAGTGTTCTTGCTTGGAGAATTCCATGGACAGAGGAACCTGGTGGGCTACAGTCCATGGGGTCACAAAGAATCCAACAACTTATCGACTAACACAGTAATAAGAGAAAAAAGAAAGAATATGTTATTTTAAAAAGCAAATGCAAATAATTATTTTGTTATTACTTTTACTTGTATATTTAGCCTAACGTGTAAGAAATTTAAAATGGCATCTTTATCTTTAAAATCAGTGGATAAAGTATTCTGACAATTTTGACGGACTATTTATTAAGTCAATATAGCTGGTTAGTGTCACAACATTTCAAGTATCCATTAAGGTCATCTTCAAACCGTTGCACTTCTTTCTAACTAATGGCACATTCATAGACCTTTTATTATGGGGAAGCTGTGATAATATGAAAATAGAACTTTTTTCACTTTGATAGCAAACACTGGGGGGTGGCACTCTTTCGCATATAGTACTGCTTAAGTTGCCTGTGATAAGGGAGAAGGCTTTTTCATTTACACTTGATTCTGTAGCACCATTTGCACTATGTGACATGTGGGGTCAGAGCAGTGATTCTTGGGTGCTGCAGGGAAAAAGTCTAACAAAGTGTTCAACAATGGTGTCGGAGATTCCTTAGTAACTAAAAGCAAATTATTAACTTTTCTTTCTAGAAATTCAGGGCTTGGGAGGACCACCAAATAGACAAAGAACTCATGGCGATCGTTGAGTGGGTGTTAGAATAGAGACTGATGACACTGTTATATTCTCTTCCTGTGCAGGGAAAATACCCCTCACATAGACTGGTGAAAAGATGAAGGCCTTTGGGATAAAGAGTGCTGGCTTTCTGCTTCAGCTCTACCTTTCATAGCTGGCCCCTTGGAGAGGTGTGTTTGTTTTCTCATCTGAAAATAAGGCCAGTTTTACCTTTCTCACAAGCTCATTGTCAACGTTGATTAAGGCAACATTTTATGGGTTAAGAGAGTCTTAGGACAGACCTGACATAGTATTTGCTAAATACATGAGACTTCCCTTCTCCTTCGTTTCTCTTTCCAGCTTTATTATGTGAGGCCCTTCCTCAATCCAAGTCCCTCCTCCTTTATCCAAGTGTGGCTGTCAGTTGCTCGGTCATGAGCTCTCTTTTGTTATTTTTGAGCCCAGGCTTAGTAACATTGAGTAGGATTCCAAGATTAGCTTTTTTAAAAATAATTTTTTTTTTTTAGTTTTTCTCTAACCTATTCTATTATAGATCCCAAATGTACTATTTATGTAATTATTACAGTGATTATAATAGCTGTTTCTTTTCCCCCGAATACCAGACCCAAAGTTACAGAGGACTTTGTTTTAGGTTTGACAGCCCTCCTATAACCAATAGCCGGCTAAATGGCAGGGAAACAGCATGGAAACATGACAAGATCTTTCTCTAAACTAACTTCTTAAGATTAAATACTCAGAATGGTTCATTCACATTGTGTTGAACCAGGTTGTGTTCCTTGGTCTAGAATAGTTCCAACCATAACATTAATAACAAAATCAGTTAGAATCCCATTTCTACAAAGGAGCAAGGTTAGAGTGACATTCCTCTGTGAATTCTGATAGTTGCACTTTGCATAAGTTGATCTCAGTTCTTTGGCTGATTAACATTTATAGCAAAATTATTTCAGGCTAATTTTTCTGTGAATAATTGTAAGTGTGAGGTGGTTTATAGTAGCATTTTAATGTAGATATACAAAATAGTTGTAGATCAAAGCTAGTCTAAATACTATTGGAAATAATGTTTCTTATAAACATACTTGGATGCTAAATTCTGGTATCATTTCTAATTGAATATTGTGGTTGCCTATGAGTTTGGGAAAGCTTCTGAAGAGTTAAAATTACTTGAGAAATGAACTTTCAGAGGTCAGTATGAGATCAATATTCTGGAAGTTCCATAAAAAGAACTTTATATCAATAAATAATGTTTCAGTATTTTTACTTCAACATCTGCTATCTTTTACAGGCTGGAAGCTAGCAATTCTAAAATAGCACATTTTAGCATATACTAGCCATTATTATCTTTGCTTTGGCAATAAACACCTTCCTAAATGTCTGTATTTTATTTACTGAAAACTCCACAAATGGTATCCTGGTAGGGAGAATTTTCAGGATGCTATTGTGGGTCACAGCATGAGATTTTATACTATTTCACAGTACCCTGTAAAGACTTTCTCTGGTGAAGGAAGGAGCAATAATTACTTCATTAGTTACATAAGAGAGTCAGAGGTCTGAAGCATAAATTGATTCTGATTCATCAGGGATATTATTAAGCTGTCAAAATCTGTCAATATGGAGTGTGACAACAACATGTAAAATTCCATTAAAGGGTCATTAACAAGGTCTTTGAGCTCATGCTTAGCATTTTCTCTGAGTTCCTAATGGAACTTTTCTCAAAACAGGATTTAAGTCAGATGTCTCATAAACTTTAATGCTGTTAAAAGTTTTCATTGTAAAAATGTATTAGTCTTTTTTGAGTTTTTTAGTTCCTGTGTCAGCCAAAATGAAACAGCAGTTAAGTGTCAGCTATAGAAGTTTTTAAATCTCGAGATTTACATCCATTATTTTTAAAATCTAGTAAGCTCTGAAGACTGACTGCAAATGACACATACTGGTTTGTACGTAAAGACTTAAACATTCCTCTGCCAAACAACCATTGAATTTTTGCCATTACTTTGATAGATTTTTTTTTTTTTCCTGTAGAGGAAAAGGAAGTACAATTTGTGATGAAAACTTACTTTTTTTCATTATGCTGTCAATTACTGAGATGGGTGGTATTTGCAAATGAGTGTCCGAAAAAAAGTTAGTGCAGTATTTTTTTCCTTTCTATAGAAATATCTGACAACCACAAAAAAAAAGAAATATTACTATTTTTCTTACTGCCGTAAATATGGCTCAAAATGCCAAAGTGATCGAGTCTCAGCATTGTAGGTGATGGCAGCTATGATGCAAATAGTTTAGTTATTCATTTAAATGGTAGACAGGGAGAGATTAGAGCTATTCTATCATTTTAATGAACACTAAGAAAAAGTTACCTATGATGCATGAAATAATAAGTTGCATTCTTTGAAAATAATAAAAGTTGGAGCTGTAAAAAAACTTTATGAAACTTTGAATAACTAAACAAAATTTCATATAGTTGTTCCTAGCATTTAAAAAAAGATAATGTTGGAGAAGACTCTTGAGAGTCCCTTGGACTGCAAGGAGATCCAACCAGTCCATCCTAAAGGAGATCAGTCCTGGGTGTTCATTGGAAGGACTGATGCTGAAGCTGAAACTCCAATACTTTGGCCACCTGATGTAGAGAGCTGACTCATTGGAAAAGACCCTGATGCTGAGAAAGATTGAAGGCAGGAGGAGAAGGGGACGACAGAGGATGAGATGGCTGGGTGGCATCACCGACTCGATAGACGAGTTTCAGTAGACTCCGGGAGTTGGTGATGGACAGGAGGCCTGGCATGCTGCGATTCATTGGGTCTCAAAGAGTCGGACATGACTGAGTGACTGAACTGAACTGAACTGAACTAAGATATTGTTGTAGTGGTGGTTCAGTTGCTAAGTTGTGTCCAACTCTTTGAAAAGACCCCATGAATGGCAGCATGCCAGGCTCTTCTATCCCCTACTATCTCCTGGAGTTTGCTCCAATTCACGTTCCATTGAGTTGGTGACACTGTCTAACAATCTCATTCTCTGACTAAGATGTAGACTGGAAAAAATAAACCTGATGAGAGTATACTGACATGGGATGGTCCAGATGGAATAGGCCCAGATATAATTTATTTGGTAAGATCCTGGGAGTTGAGACCATATTCACGTGATTGAAGGAGAAATTGGGAGGATATATACAATTGTCAAGTAAGGATTAATTGTGACTGCTGAGCCAATAAAAGAGTGGAAATTGCAAGATAACCTTGAAAATTAGAGTGGGCTGAGCTGGAAAGGTGAGAGAACTGTATACAATAGAAAGAGATTTAAGGCAATGAATACGGTATTAGATAATGGCATAAGGAATTTAGATTTATTTAATATTCAATTCAAAGGTTTTTTTTTAATGTAAAAACAGAGCATGATCCCTATCCTGAATGGTATCTAATAAGAAATTAATTAATTGATTTAACAAAACTGTACTGGTGCCATGACAGCTGATGTTTAATTAGAAGCTGATTGCTGATTATGCCAATTACATTCCATGGAAGTTTCCAAGGGGATGTTCATACTGTCTGAAACTTGTTTTCACTCTGAGAGAAATACTAATTATTTCCTGGCAGACTAAAAAGGAACTGGAGTAATGAAATAAAAATCTCTGTTCTGAGGAGAAATAAGACATATTTAGTACTGAACGTTTATCATTAGGGGCTAAGGTACCCCATGTAAAATTTGAGAGGAAGAGTTATCAAAACTTTTTCTTGTGCTGTTGACTATTAAGAAAAGGGCTTGTTCTCTTTCTTGTTGGACCCTCCTTTGCAAATACCACCCATCTTGGTAATTGACAGCATAATGAGAAAAGTAAGTTTACATCACAAATTTTACTTCCTTTTCCTCTACAGAAAAGAAATCTATCAAAGTAATGGCAAAAATTCAATGGTTGTGGTTGGCAAAGGAATATTTAAGTCTTTACATACAAACCAATATGTATCACATGACTGTAGGGATGATATTAAAACCATTCAACAACTTGTGCAATATGCTTACCAACAGCCAGAGTTATGCCCACTGCAAACAACCTCTTTGGCCCACTGATATTTCCAGCCTGAAATTCAGCTTCTTATGGCTAGCCTGGTATGTTTTAGGATGTGGTCTGGGCCAAACACCTCTATTCTAGGTGAGTGAGTATAAATTAAACGTTGGTTTCTTATCACTGAAATGGTGAACATCACTGAAGAGCCTATCTATATTAAGCCAACACTATGTCTACCTGTTTACCAATGTCTGAAGAGTGCTTGATATGTGGTAATTTCTGAGATGATTCTTATGAGGAAACATAAAAGACAGTGGCTGGCACAGAAACTGCTTAGTATCACTTTTTAAATGTAATAAACAGGAATGTAGGCAATATGAATGCTCCATTTTATCAATTAAGTAATTTTGTTAATTGGATTATTTTTGCCAAGATTTTAAATATGTAATGAGTCAAATAAAATAAAAATAAAAATCAACAATGAATTTGTACCTTCCTATTCCAAATAAGTAAACTTGAAAGGATGTCACTCTTATTTTGTATCAGTAAAGGAAGGAATATTTGTAAATATAATTGATTTGGGTTAATAATATTTCAAAAATAAAACAAAAATAATATGAAATATTTTGAGAACTGTGGAAATAGGAAGCAGTTCCTCATGGAGTGGAAGAGGGAAAGATGAAAATAATAATAGACAACATCCATGAAACTGATGGACTTGAAAGACAGAAATTATTATGGAAAAAAAGTTTGAGTTTCAAAAGTCAGAGTTTTGGAAAGTGATATCTACCAAAGCCCTTGGGATTTATTCCTTTGAACCAATGATTCCATTTGTCTAATGCTCTATTTTGAAATCCATTAAGGCCTCTCAGAGTACATCATGAGAAATGCTGGGCTGGAAGAAGCACAAGCTGGAATCAAGATTGCTGGGAGAAATATCAATAACCTCAGATGCAGATGACACCACCCTTATGGCAGAAAGTGAAGAGGAACTAAAAAGCCTCTTGATGAAAGTGAAAGAGGAGAGTGAAAAAGTTGGCTTAAAGCTTAACATAAATCCATGGCTGATTCATATCAATGTATGACAAAACCCACTGGAAAAAAAAAAAAAAAAAAAGCTTAACATTCAGAAAACTAAGATCGTGGCATCTGGTCCCATCACCTCATGGGAAATAGATGGGGAGACAGTGGAAACAGTGTCAGACTTAATTTTTTTGGGCTCCAAAATCACTGCAGATGGTGATTGCAGCCATGAAATTAAAAGACGCTTACTCCTTGGAAGGAAAGTTATGACCAACCTAGATAGCATATTAAAAAGCAGAGGCATTACTTTGCCAACAAAGGTCTTTCTGGTCAAGGCTATCGTTTTTCCAGTGGTCATGTATGGATGTGAGATTTGAACTGTGAAGAAAGATGAGTGCCGAAAGATTGATGCTTTTGAACTGTGGTGTTGGAGAGGACTCTTGAGAGTCCCTTGGACTGCAAGGAGATCCAACCAGTCCATCCTAAAGGAGATCAGTCCTGGGTGTTTATTGGAAGGACTGATACTGAAGCTGAAACTCCAATACTTTGGCCACCTGATGTGAAGAATTGACTCATTGGAAAAGACCTTGATGCTGGAAGGGATTGGGGGCAGGAAGAGAAGGGGACGACAGAATGAGATGGTAGGATGGCATTACTGACTCAGTAGACATGGGTTTGAGTGGACTCCGGGAGCTGGTGATGGACAGGGAGGTCTGGCGTGCTGCGATTCATGGGGTCACAAAGAGTCGGACACGACTGAGCGACTGAACTGAACTGAAGGCCTCTCAGAAATGTTCTTATAGGCTATTGCATACTGTTTCGGAGATCTTCTCTCCTTTAATTTCTTTCTCCTGAGTTTCAAAATATTCAGCACTTTTTAAACTCAATATATATTGTGGTCACTGACCTAGTGCCCAGGCATGGATTACGTTGGCTGCAACAGACGCTTTCACTCTGGGAACCTTGAAGGATCAAGAGGTATGACAGAGGCCCACAGAGCTCAACACAGAGGGGTCAGTTCAGGGAGCAAGTGTGGTTGTCATCATCTGGCGAAGCATGCGCGTTTCTTGTTATAAACAGAAAGATGAGACATTTCATTTGTGTCGTAAATCACAGTTTCAAATGAGCTAGTTCAGATGTCACCTTTGTGAAGGCTTTATTTTTTCCCTTTTTAGGTTACTCCAATAATTTACATGTACCATTTTAATGGTATTTCCCCCCATTTTACTATAAGTATCTTCTCCTCCAATGGGCTGTAATAAAAGGGCACAGGACATTTTTTTGTTCAGGTTTGTATCTCCACGTCTAGTTTGGTACTTGGTACAGTGATACCTTACAGCTTTTTTTGTTTGTTGTTTCATTTGTGTGTTTTGAATAATGAACATTAAGTGTTGCAATAGATAGAGCTGTTTCTCATAGACTCTCTTGCCCACTTAAATACTGATGAAACTTCACATTTCTAAGTTATGATTGTTAGTTGGGTAATCAAAATGTAACCATGTAATGTCCTAAGGTCAGTTCTCTCTAGTTTTAATTATAGGTTTTCCTTAATTTGTGCTCAGTTCTAAGATTTTGAACTGTGTTTTTATGTTTATTCTTTTAAAACTTTCATTGTGTGTTCTTTTTATTAAGAATATAACCCCATTAATTCTTGTTTATTCCCCCCAAACAGAAATATATAATAATGTTCTAGATTATTAAAATTTTTTAATTAGTTAAAATTAGATTCATATGTAAAATACATAAACATGAAAAGAAATACTGCAAGTAGCAGGAAAATAGCCCCACATTGAGTTACTGAGAAAGGAGACACATTTTTATCTTTTAAGATTCTTGTTGTGTTTATCAGCTATATTTAGCACAGTCAGTAAGGGACTGACAATTGGTTAAAGGTCAGAGAAAAAGTTTTGATGTGTTTAAGTTCCAAGTGTTGTCAAAAAATTGAATAAATTTATGATGACACTAAGAACTGCCACTGGATATCCAGTTAAATGCATATCGAAAAATCAGTTTTAGGACAAATTAGATCTATGTCTTGCACTAAACAGGGAAATGGACTGGTGAAACTATTCATTGACATGAATAGGGGTAGAACTAGCATGTTGAAAATTGGGGCATCTAATGCCTGAGTTGAGGACAAACCTTGATTTTTTAGGCACAGCAGCAGCAAAGGGATGTGCCTCAGACACGGGAAGACTTCGGGCTTTATCACCTGCCTGGACTCACAATAGGGAGGGTGTTGGTGCTACAGTGTGAGCTCTGAGTCAGTCTAACGGCTACACCCCGAGCTACTGATATGTAGGAGGCAGAGGACAAAAGCTGGGAGCTATAAATGCAGAGTGCCCTCTTTTCCTCATCTTTTACGGAGACTCATCCAGACAGGTATGGTGCTTGTTCTTTGCAGAGAGAGATGCCCGCATTGGCTGTTGGCATGTATCGTGAGCTAATTTAGGTTCACTGAACGTCCCTGAAAATCTCTATAGCTGAGCCCCTCATTTCTGTGTCTGAGACTTTTTATTTTGCGAGGTGGATACAGTAAGCAGGAAGAATAAAATACTGCTCAGGTAAGATTTCTACTCAGTTGTTTCAAGGGAGGCTATGAATTATAATGCAGAAGGATGTTGCACTCACTGCCTGGTGATCTGGTTCTGAAAGCAAAGCCTGTCTTTGATAGTTGGAGAACAAGTAATTCTAAAGATCAAAATACTTGTTATCATAATAAGAAACCTAAATCTGTGCCTGGGCATGTATTATTTTCCAAAATGTTCAGGTACGTATTATTCTCTGTCACCTCAGTGTTCAAAAGCTAAAAGGAACTGTGTGATGGCGGGAATAGCGAAATCATTACAGCCCATCCTGGCCAGCCAGGTGGATTGTTTTCAGGCCTCCTCAACGTATCCTCCCTTATCCTGTTAGCTCCTTGAGGTCATCCTTCAGGTTTCCCTTTGTTTCTGCAGTGCCTGGAGAGCCTGGCAACATGACAGGATAAATAGCTGACTACAGCAGAAGTAGGCAAACTGAGGCCTGTGGGCCCAGTCTAGCCCTGGCCTGCACGGTGAGTGTGGTTTCCACACTGAAAAACAACAACAACAACAAAAAACAAATAAGAATCTGTGACAGAGACCATAAGTGGCCTGAACCTGTGTCTAAAATATGTAGTGTCTGGCCTTTAGCAGGAATGTTTTTCAACCACTGCCAGTCATTTGAATTTTATTCTGCAATGAATTTTGTTCTTTTCATCCTTGCTTCTTTTTCACAGACTCTTCTGACCCTCTCTTGCTACTTCCCATGCACATCTTGACCTTCAGAGCGGCATCAAATATCTTTCAGTTTCTACAAGGCTGCAGCCTCCCTCTCCCACATGTCCCTGTGTCCCTTCACATGCTCTTCCTGCTTTCTGCAATGTTCTCCACTTTATTCTGCATCTTTTGTGACCTGTACCGGTT
The DNA here is from genome assembly GCF_019320065.1 of Cervus canadensis. Lineage (NCBI taxonomy): Eukaryota > Metazoa > Chordata > Mammalia > Artiodactyla > Cervidae > Cervus > Cervus canadensis. Next base: position 61,597,820 of record NC_057400.1, read on the forward strand.
GTGCAGTTCATCTACTTTATCTCCACTTCTCTGAATAAGGCAATATACACAATGCTGATAACTAATGAATATTATCGAATAATTAAATCTTATCAAATAAATGAATTTGAATTTGAGCAAACTCTGGGAGATAGTGGAGGACAGAGGAGCCTGGCATGCTGCAGTCCACGAGATTGCAGAGTTGGACACAACTTAGTGACTGAACAACAACAACAATCAAATACATAATATCCAGCCAGAGAGAAAATTATAGATACTGGACAGAAAGCCAGTGACAAATTTGTTGTTCCTGTTATCATTGATCATGTTGCTCTTGATGATAGCTCTCACCCTGCCTTGGTTATATACTATCAGCATAAATAATACAGTGCTTTTTTTTTAAATTTTTCTTTCTCATTTGTGTTTCATTGATATATGTTTTTCAAAGCACAGGAAAAAGGTAAAGTCCAGGGTCTTGAAGATTCGTGTCCTAGTGAACTAAGAAATGGTGGGGAAGGAAGGTAATATTTCAGGAGAGAAAAAGCCATGGTAACAGCAAGTGATTTTGCAAGGAGACATAGTATCAGATAGTGTGTTTGTTACAGGAAAGAATTAAGATCAGTAGCCACAGTTGGCCATTTTAAAGCCCTGAGTGTTGCCATGGCTACATTGAGGAAACTGTTATGGTCACCCTCAGAGTATACACAAGGATAAAGGGAATTCAGTGCATTTAGATACAAATATGAATAACAAAAAGTTTGTTTTAAAATCAAAAGGAGAATGTGAAAATGGATTTGTTTGTCTATACCAGCTATGGGAATTTGAGTTTGGAAAAACTAAGATAATTGGCATATGGGCTAGGTTACAAAAAAGATGTGATAATTTAGAATTAATCCTGAAAAAATTATATTCTAATTTGAAATCTTAATAAAAGGGCAAAGGGTCCCTTTTAGGGAATAAAGTGAACCTAGTACCATAGGTAAACAATACCTACATTCTTAAATGATGCTTTAGAAATAATAAAATACAAAAGTGAGTAGCCTATTTATTCCAAGCTTGCATCTTATGTTTGAAACATTCTTATACTTTTAAGTTGCTCAAAAGCAGTCCTTGTTCATTGCCTGTTTTCCCCTGACCTTGAAGAAATCTGTGATTAAACTCCACCTCCATATATCCCCATTTTAGAGCTATCCAGCAGAGCTGTGCTTTAGTCAATATATGCCTTCATCTCTTATTCTGACTTGACTTGAATTTCTTTTGTGATTTTTTTTCTCCTAGAAAAATCTAATTCAACCTTCAGTATCAAACTCACTCCTGTGGGCAAGTGAAATAGTAGCCAAGTGTCAGATTTTGTTCAACTTAATCTCCTTGAAACTCCACCTATCTCATTTACCTGTTTATCTCTTCAAAGTGGGAGATAACTGGTATAATCATTTTTACTATTGACACTTTTTATTATCATTTAAAAAAAATCTAAAAGGATATATCACTGTCCTTTTGATATGTGAGGTCAATAAGTTATTATGTAGCAGGCTGGAAGATAATACTGTACATTTCATTTATTTCATTTTCCTGACTTGGGGAACTTTTGATTTCATTTAGAGAATATGAACTGGCCATTCTGATCACAGGACCACAGTCATGTCTAACTCAATGAAACTAAGCTATGCCGTGTGGGGCCACCCAAGACGGACGGGTCATGATGGAGAGGTCTGACAGAATGTGGTCCACTGGAGAAGGGAATGGCAAACCACTTCAGTATTCTTGCCTTGAGAACCCCATGAACAGTATAAAAAGGCAAAATGATAGGATCCTGAAAGAGGAACTCCCCAGGTGGGTAGGTGCCCAATAAGTTACTGGAGATCAGTAAAGAAATAACTCCAGAAAGAATGAAGGAATGGAGCCAAAGCAAAAACAATACCAGTTGTGGATGTGACTGGTGATAGAAGCAAGGTCCAATGCTGTAAAGAGCAATATTGCAGAGGAACCTGGAATGTTAGGTCCATGAATCAAGACAAATTGGAAGTGGTCAAACAGGAGATGGCAAGAGTGAACGTCAACATTCTACGAATCCATGAACTAGAATGAACTGGAATGGGTGAAATTAACTCAGATGACCATTATATCTACTACTGTGGGCAGGAATCCCTTAGAAGAAATGGAGTAGCCAGCATAGTCAACAAAAGAGTCTGAAATGCAGTACTTGGATGCAATCTCAAAAACGACAGAATGATCTCTGTTTGTTTCCAAAGCAAACCATTCACTATCACGGTAATCCAAGTCTATGCCCCAACTAGTAACGCTGAAGAAGCTGAAGTTGAATGGTTCTATGAAGACGTACAGGACCTTTTAGAACTAACACCCAAATAAGATGTCCTTTTCATGATAGGGGACTGGAATGCAAAAGTAGGAAGTCAAGAGATACCTGGAGTAACAGGCAAATTTGGCCTTGGAGTACGGAATGAAGCAGGGCAAAGGCTAATAGAGTTTTGCCAAGAGAATGCACTGGTCATAGCAAACACATTCTTCCAACAACACAAGAGAAGACTCTACACGTGGACATCACCAGGTGGTCAACAACAAAATCAGATTGATGATATTCTTTGCAGCCAAAGATGGAGAAGCTCTATACAGTCAGAAAAAACAAGACTGGGAGCTGACTGTGGCTCAGATCATGAACTCCTTATTGCCAAATTTAGACTTAAATTGAATAAAATAGGGAAAACCACTAGACCATTCAGGTAAGGTCTAAATCAAATCCCTTATGATTATACAGTGGGAGTGAGAAATAGGTTTAAGGGACTAGATCTGATAGACAGAGTGCCTGATGAACTATGGATGGAGGTTCGTGACATTGTACAGGAGACAGTGATCAAGACCATCCCCATGGAAAAGAAATGCAAAAAAGCAAAATGGCTGTCTGAGGAGGCCTTACAAATAGCTGTGAAAAGAAGAGAAGTGAAAAGCAAAGGAGAAAAGGAAAGATATACCCATTTGGATGCAGAGTTCCAAAGAATAGCAATGAGAGATAAGAAAGCCTTCCTCAGCGATCAATGCAAAGAAATAAAGGAAAACAACAGAATGGGAAAGGCTAGAGGTCTCTTCAAGATAATTAGAGATACCAAGGGAACATTTCATGCAAAGATGGGCTCGATAAAGGACAGAAATTGTATGGGCCTAACAGAAGCAGAAGATATTAAGAAGAGGTGGCAAGAATACACAGGAGAACTGTACAAAAAAGATCTTCACAACCCAGATAATCACAATGGTGTGATCACTCACCTAGAGCCAGACATCCTGGAATGTGAAGTCAAGTGGGCCTTAGAAAGCATCACTATGAACAGAGCTAGTGGAGGTGATGGAATTCCAATTGAGCTATTTCAAATACTGGAAGATGATACTGTGAAAGTGCTGCACTCAATATGCCAGCAAATTTGGAAAACTCAGCAGTGGCCACAGGACTGGAAAAGGTTAGCTTTCATTCCAATCCCTAAGAAAGGCAATCCCAAAGAATGTTCAGACTACCACACAATTGCACTCATCTCACACACTAGTAAAGTAATGCTCAAAATTCTCCAAGCCAGGCTTCAGCAATACGTGAACCGTGAACTTCCAGATATTCAAGCTGGTTTTAGAAAAGGCAGAGGAACCAGAGATCAAATTGCCAACATCTGCTGGATCATCAAGAAAGCAAGAGAGTTCCAGAAAAACATCTACTTCTGCTTTATTGACTATGCCAAAGCATTTGACTGTGTGGATCACAATAAACTGTGGAAAATTCTGAAAGAGATGGGAATACCAGACCACCTGACCTGCCTCTTGAGAAACCTATATGTAAGTCAGGAAGCAACAGTTAGAACTGGACATGGAACAACAGACTGGTTCCAAATAGAAAAAGGAGTACATCAAGGCTGTATATTGTCACCCTGCTTGTTTAACATCTATGCAGAGCACATCATGAGAAATGCTGGGCTGGAAGAAGCCCAAGCTGAAATCAAGATTGCCGGGAGAAATATCAATAACCTCAGATATGCAGATGACATCACCCTTATGGCAGAAAGTGAAGAGGAACTAAAAAGCTGAGTGCCAAAGAATTGATGCTTTTGAACTGGTGTTGAACTGGTGTTGGAGAAGACTCTTGAGAGTCCCTTGGACTGCAAGGAGATCCAACCAGTCCATCCTAAAGGAGATCAGTCCTGGGTGTTTATTGGAAGGACTGATGCTGAAGCTGAAACTCCAATACTTTGGCCACCTGATGCGAAGAGTTGACCCATTAGAAAAGACCCTGATGCTGGAAGGGATTGGGGGCAGGAGGAGAAGGGGATGACAGAGGATGAGATGGCTGGCTGGCATCACTGAGTTGATGGACATGAGTTTGAGTAAACTCCGGATGTTGGTGATGGACAGGGAGGCCTGGCGTGCTGCGATTCATGGGGTTGCAATGAGTTGGACACACTGAGCCACTGAATTGAACTGAACTGAAAAAATATGAAAAAACCTTAACAATACTGTGTAAAGCTCATTTTACTCAATATTTTGGTTTATATATTTACCAAATTGATATTGTCTAAATCAAAAGGAAAACATATCCAGTTTGAAATCCAGCAGACTTTTGTTGTTTTTGTTGTTGTTCAGTAGCTAAGTCATGTGTGACTTTTTGCTATCCCATGGACTGTAGCATACCAGGCTTCCCTGTCCTTCACTACCTCCCATAGTTTGCTCAAATTCATGTCCATTGAGTCAGTGATGCCATCGAACCATCTCATCCTCTGTTGCCCTCTTCTGCTCTCAGTCTTTCCCAGCATCAGGGTCTTTTCCAGTGAGTTGACTCTTTGCATCAGATGACCAAAGTATTGGAGCTTCAGCTTCAGCATCAATTCTTCCAATGAATATTCAACGTTGATTTCTTTTAGGATTGACTGGTTTGATCTTCCTGCTCTGGAGAGAGGAGTCTTCTCCAGCACCCCAGTTCAAAAGCATCAGTTCTTTGATGCTCAGCCTTCTTTATGATCCAACTCTCACATCTGTAGATGACTACTGGAAAAACTATAGCTTTGACTGTACAGACCTTTGTTGGCAAAGTGACGTCTCTGCTTTTTTATCTGCTGTCTATGTTTGTCATAGCTTTCCTCACAAGGAGAAAGTGCTTTTTAATTCTGTGGCTGCAATCACTGTCCACAGAGATTTTGGATCCCAAGAAAATAAAGTCTGCCACTGTTTCCATTTTCCCCCCCATCTATTTGCCATGAAGTGATGGGACCGGATGCCACGATCTTAGTTTTTCGCATGTTGAGTTTTAAGCCAGCTTTTAATCTTATTTTTGCTGTATGTAATTTTATGTGTTCTGAAACTTTGTACTTTGCTTTTAAATGTGATTCCAAAATTCCTGGTGGAATTTAGAGAAGAAAGTTCCAAACATTATTAATCACAGCAGTCTATATTCCTTTTGTCAACTTCTATTGTTCACAATATCACTTAGGCTTAGTGAGCCAGGAAATACTGCTCTTTCTTTTACACGTAGCCTTTCAGGGGTGTGTAGATAAGGCCACCAGTGAGCTTGCCAGCACACAGGCTCATAACCATGCTCTGGTGCAGACCACTGATTCTTCCCTCCTTAGTCTTGTCACTGTCTTTCAATTGACAAGGAGTGGTCACCTTGACGTAAGGTCAGCTAGTCTGGGTAATAACCTTTGCATGCAACTGTCAGGAAGAGATGAGTTTGGAACATCACATTCACTCACAGTAATTTTCATTAGAAAACATGTGTGATCTTTGCAATTAAATGTGGAGCACATGTACACACTGCTATATTTGAAATGGATAACCAAGAAGGACCTATTGTATAGCACATGGAACTCTAAGTTATATGGCAGCCTGGCTGGGAGGGGACTTCTGGGGTGAATGAATATATACATATGTATGGCTGAGTCCCTTGGCTGTTCACCTGAAATGATCACAATGTTATTAATAGGCTATACCCCAATGCAAAATAAAATTTTTTTTTTTTTAAAAAGGAGCATGAGATGAAAAGGATGCAAAGAGGTGAACTACATAGTAGGGTTGGGGCTGTGAGGCTTTACAAAAAAGTAAAATTATAATCTAGCACATTTTCCCGAGATGGAATGAGAGACCATGTGACCTCTGGGTGTGACTGAAAGGTCATCCCCTTGAACTGCCTCCAGGTTTGAGGCAATAGCTTTACAGTTCTCTCTTCCCACCCATTTCCCCCCAGAGGGTTACTTGAGCTCCTTACAGGCTAAAGAACTGGGTGGAAATGAATGAAATTCTTGTCATTGAAACCGTCCTCCCTGAGCAGGATATCAGTGTGGCCCATCCCCTGCTCCTGCTCCCCTATGTGCAGTCAGCCTGCACCACGAACAAGGATCTGACAGGCGGTCATTAGCCCTTCAGGGAATGCCACGCGCTTGCTGCTTTCCCTTGGACAGCCAGTCCCCAAAGAATTGTAGCACTGTCAGGATTTAAACATGGCTCAGCTCTCCTTAAATGTGCTTCTCTGAGAAGCATGCAGTCTCTTTGTCCTTAATAGGCGATTGAACTATTTCTGGGATTGAATTGAATTACCTGTGTATTCAAACCAGTCAATCCTAAAGGAAGTCAACTCTAAATACTCATTGGAAGCACTGATGCTGAAGCTGAAGCTCCAATACGTTGGCCACCTGATGAGAAGAGCTGACTCACTGGAAAAGACTCTGATGCTGGGAAAGATTGAGGGCAAAAGGAGAAGGAGGTGGCAGAGGGTGAGATGGTTAGCTAGTGTCACTGACTCAATGAATCTGAGCAAACTCTAGGACATAGAGGAGGACAGAGGAGCCTGGTGCGCTGCAGTCCATGGGGTCACAAAGAGTTGGACGTAACTTAGCAACTGAACAACAATAGTCAATAACATGTGTATTCAGTGCTTGGTTTCTCCTGGTGAGGAAAAGACCCCCAGTTGAGTTTGTTTTCAGGGTAGTTGAGGGGCAAAGGCCCTACTCTGTTCCCATGCTGATCTCTAACCTCCATGCTTGTACTTTGCCTCCTTGAAAGATACAAGCTCATATTGCTTAAGACACTTAATTGTTTAGGGGAAGATGACATCTTCTGGCTTACTACCCTCAGGACATGGTCTTGCTGGCTTTTCTTTCCTGTCTCCTGACATTCCTGGGCCTTTCTTCAGGTTCAGTGTGATATCATGATATAACAAAAAAAAATTATATGTGGTCTTTGTTCTTGGTTCTGGGCATAGAGCTCCTAAAACTTTTGTTATATCCTAAATGACATGTCTTTTGTATTCTAGTGAAATGACTGATGACTGGCAGGCTCTAGGTGGCTTTAGGATGAGGCCTTTTCACAAAAATGATCAAGGCATGTTTAGAGGGTTGGAAGTTTCAGTCCCATTTCTTGACTTCTGGGAAGGGGAGAGAACTTGGAGGTGAGTTAACCTTCAGTGGTCAATGATTTAACCCATCATGCCAACCTAATGAAGCCTACATAAAAACCACAGGGTTTGAAGAGCTTCTGGGTCGGTGAACACATCCACATGCTGGGAGGGTGAAAACTGTTAGTCATTCAGCCATGTCTGACTCTTTGTGACCCCACTGACTGTAGCCTGCCAGCTTTTCTGTCCATGGGATTCTTCAGGCAAGAATACTGGAGTGGGCTGCCATTCCCTTCTCCAGGGGATCTTCCCAACCCAGGGATCAAACCCAGGTCTCCTGCATTGCAGGCAGACTCTTTACCAACTGAGCCACTGGGGAAGCTGGGAGGGTGGTGCACCCCTAATCCAAGGGGGCAGAAATTCTTGTGCTTTGGATCCTTTTGTACCTCACACTACATACTTCATCTTGTTGTTCATCTGCATCCTTTATAGTATTCTTCACAATAAATGGGTGAATATAAGTAAATGTTCCTTTGAGTTTTGTGAGCCATTCTAACCTGGGGGTAGGTTTGAAGTTTCTCTGGTGTTTGCAGCCAATTTGGACAGACTTATTACTTGTGACTGGCATCTGAAGTGAGGGCTTTTAGACTGAACTCTAAACCTATGGAACTGGACACTAACTCCTGGCATTGAATTAAGTTATAGGACACCTAGTTGGTGTTCAGAGAGCTGGAAAGTTGATTGACATGGGGAAAACCCCACCCATTTGACTTTGGAATTGTTGTGGGTAGAGGAATAAGTTTCCTTTAACAGTTAATATTTATGATATACCAATGGTTCCAGGCACATGGCAGATAGTACTAAACGTGAAGAGGAAATTATACAATGTGTTTTTATTAAATTTAGGAGTTGCATTCATCCTGTAAGCTAGGAAGAGTTTTTTTTTTTAGGAGAATTTCATGTTCTAGGTGCACTTATTTCATGGAGAGAGGTACCTAGTAAATATAGGGACATAAATCACACCCTTAAGCAGACATAGTAATTATTTAATTCTAATAAGAATACTACTGGGTAGGTATTCTTACTTGTAATTTCTGGTGAAGAAATGGAAGTTTAGAGTCATTGATGGATACTGCTCAAGGTCTGCTAAGAGGCAATTTTTTTTTTTTTAAAAGACCTACTGGGAGCCTCCCTGCCACACACTGGGGTCCCCTAACCCCACACAGACAACAGGCCCAACTCATCTGTCGCTTGCCTGCCACCTGCCTTCATAGGTGACTCAAAGATAATCTCTGTCCTGCCTCAGGGCCCGTTGCAGTAAGTGGCAGATTTGAACCCACATCTGAGCTTATTCCAAAGCTTGTGCTCTTTCCAGTTACAGTAGAGATATGGGAACACATAAAGCATTAGTTCGTAGTGACTTTAAAACTTCCATTTTGTTTGTTTCTCCTTTTTTGTAAAGTGAATAAAAAACTTAAGACTCATCTTTACCAACAGGACTTCATTTCTTAAAAAACCCACACTGGAGGCACTGATGCTGAGTAACAGTGGGTTCTGAGGGGAGAACTCATTGTTGCTAATCAGGCGGTAGGAAGGGTTTTTTTTGTGGCCTTGGCTCAAGGTAATTGCATATTTATCTGAATAATTAATCAGGGGCCCAAGTACTCAAAGCAGCAGCTGGAATTCCCACGATGGACTTCCACGTACATTCACTAATTCTCAGCACTTTAAATGATTTCTTACCCATGCAGTGTAAAACCACATGAATCATATGACCAAGTACTAGCCATACTGGGGACAATTTCCCCATCTTGGGGAATGCATTTGAGATGACTTCGCAGGAAATATAAAGAAAAATGATTACAGTAAAGAAATTTTTAAATGGAAAAGCATTCAACAGTTTGTATCTCTAAAATCACTCTCCCAGGCTTTACATTTACAGGCTAAGAAGAACATTTTATAGAAGCAATAGGTGTAATATTCTATTAATTTAAAAAGAAAGAAAGCTTCTGTTAAAACATCTTTGTTTAAAAATGCTCATTTTAAATGACTCAGAATCAACATAATGGTCATTTTTCTTATCTGTCAGTGGATGGGTAGGAAACAGTGACAGACCCATGGTCTGCTAACCTAGATTCAAAACACAGAACTGCCTTTGATCAAAGTGTTGGATGGCAGGTTTATGTTCAATAGAAAATTGTTTTTGAAGACTCATACTTTTATCAGTAATTAAAAATTTAATTATTGAATAACCTAAATTATCCATGAGGATCAAATTTACTGAGGTTCAATGAACTTGAATTTTGGAATCTGTGAGCAAGAGGTTGCCTTGCAACCTCTCATAGGTATATTGTATTAGGCCTGCCTGCATGATGTTTTATAAATAAAAAGTCAACGGAAGGATTTCACATAAAAATCAGGAGTTTTGGCTTCTCTGCAAAAAAAAAAAATTCAGAACAATGTGCCAACACAAGGCACAGGTGTATGTTTTTGGCGGAGGTGTATATTTTTCACTTCTTACTCTCTTGCACATAACATGTATGCAAATTCTCTTCTCCAGCTGACAACTTGTTTTAGGTTACCTGACTAACAGTGTAGGCATTTGAGTTTCAACCTATATTCTAAGGTCTGAATGCTGTTAGTTCCCAAACCACATGACTTTTACCTGTTGAGATACTCTCTCAGTACTCAGGAGATGAAGATGATGGTGGTGATGAAGACTGCTTTTGAAATGTGGTTCTCTTATTTAGATCTCAGAGACTTTTTGAAATCATACAAACCTTAAAAGAAACATTGACTTCAATAAAATAGAAAATAATGATTTTAAAATGATAAAATTTGGTAACATTATTTGCTGTGAGAGATTTATATGTTAAGAAAGGTTTGGAATATAGGAGAAGAATCCCAAGCAATCTGTTATATAAAGAAATTAGCCATTAAGGTCGGGAATATAACTGGAAATTCTATGCTGTAGTTTTGCCTTCCTCAGCCCTTCTATAGTTTACCTCCTCCCCCAGACCCTACATGACTAAGTCCAAACAATAGTAATGGATGCTGAAGTAAAAGTTCATCTTCCTGTATTTACCATGTTAGAACTGGATTAGAACAGGGTAGAGGGGTAAGATTTAGCAGTCAAAAATACAAGATGTTTAGTTATCTGCATTTCAGATAAACAACAAACACTGTTGTAATATAAGTATGTTCCATGAAATATTTAGTGTGTATATGCTATGGTCTGAATGTATCCTCCCCAAATTCATATGTTGAAATACTAAGGCCCAGTGTGATGATATTAGGAGGTGATTAGGTCATGAGGGTGGAATCCTCAGGAATGAAATTGATAGCCTCATAAGAAAAGCTCCAGAGAGCTTATCTCTTCCAAGTGAGGACACAGGAAGTCAGCAATCTGAAGCCAGAAGCAGTTTTCCATCACAACCATGCTAGCTCCCTAGTCTTGCACCTCCAGCTCCCAAAATTGGGAGAAATAACCTTCTGTTATTTGTGGCCACCAAGTCTGTGGCATTTTGTTATAGCAACCCAGACAGACTAAGACAGTACACTTATACTAAAAGTGTTCACTGTTTATTTGAAATTAAAAGTTAACTTTTAATTAAAAGTTAACTTGGTCTCCTGTACTTTATCTGTGCAGAAGGAAATGGCAGCCCACTCCAGTATTCTTGCCTGGAATATCCCATGGATGGGGGAACATGGCAGGCTACAGTCCCTGGGGTTGCAAAGAGTCAGACACAACTTAGCAACTACACACACACATGCACTTTATCCGGCCACCCTGGAAGACAGTAAAGGTGTGCGTAAAAGGCTTGGAGATTGCGATAATCAAGATTTAGGCAGCAGATGGATAGGCCAGAGGGAGCCTGTTCCCAACCTGAATATCAGATAGGCCAAGTAGAGAAGGCATTTTTAGATATTTCAGGCAGCAGGAAATCAGACTAGATTCAGGCTAACAGGCAATAGGTTGAGAAGTTTGCATGTTTTAAAGGTAGATATGTGTTAAAGTCCTGCCTGGAATGATAATAATGATGATATGATGGTATCTAATCCACGAGCTTTATTGCATGCTAGACATTGGCCTATATGCTTCCTATATTAACTTTATTCTTCATAACAACCCTGTGAGATAGATACTATTATTATCTCCTTTTCAGAGGTAAGGAAACTGCGTGTGTGTGTGTGTTAGTTGCTCAGTCATGTCTGACTGTTTGTGACCCCATGGACTGTAGCCTACTAGGCTCCTCTGTCCATGGAATTCTCTAGGCAAGAACACTGGAGTGGGTAGCCATTCCCTTCGCCAGGGGATCTTCCCAACTCAGGGATCAAACCCAGGTTTCCTGCATTACAGGTGGATTCTTTACTGTTGGAGACACTAGGGAATAGGTACCAAATGTAAAATAATTTGCCCAAGTGACAGAAATGGGAAAACCTGGATTTTTGCTTCATTACTTACTAGGTGAGTTAACAGAGTATTAGGTAAATCATATAATTATATATTGAATACAAAGTACTTTATAAATATGTCATGTAAGTCATGTAATATTTGCAGGAACCCCATGAGGTAGACATTATAGCCAAAGATTTAAACAAAAAGCTAAGCATTGTTTTTAACGATACAGATTGTTAGAAATATTTTTAATAATACAAACTTCTACAAAGCACTGCAGTGGAGAGATGCTCAGAGTATACTACTTTTTAAGCATCAGAAATTACACTGAGTTTTAGATGTTTTGTAAAAAAAAAAAACCCCACAAAACAAAGATGGGAAAAGGAGGAAGAAAAATAAATCAGAGCAGGCCTGTATCATAAATGATTTTCAATTTGGCATCAGGTACAAATTTATAAGGTATTGATACTTTCAATACCAGTCATGTATTCTGATTCCATAATTTACAAAGCTCAAAATTCACCCAACACTGCTATTTATACAAATAAAGACACATATACATATAAACATATATTTAGAAATTTATTGTTTAATATACACTATATGTATACATAGAAGTTCTAAAATAAAGACAGCTCTGTACAGATTAGAGTGCTCTTATCTTCTTGTCCTTGTGAGACTGGAAACTTAGGGAGGGTGAACGCTCATGAGGAAGGAAAGAGTGGAGAGTGGAAACTAGACTCACTGGTGATAGTTAGTCTACCAATGAGCTTGGTAACCCAAAATGGTACTGTCAGTGGTACTGCCAGAGACAATACACTCCATTGCCTCTGGATAAACAAACTTCATGTGGGTACCTCAGAGTCTACTTTTATTGAAACTGACTTATTTCTTAAAGATAGAATCATATTTCTGATTCTATATTTCTTTCATCTAAAAGAGCAGACCTGTACTGTTTTAGTTTGCCACTGTGCTTTAGGATTTCTTATAAATTATGAGTGACCCCCTTCTCTGAGCCAAACTTTGATTCTTTTAATTGCAAAGAGAAGTAAATATCAGGACCACAACAGACAAAAACTGATCAAAATCTTCATATTACCTTTGACTTTCTATTTTTAATGTGGTGCATGCATGCGTGCTAAGTCGCTTCAGCTGTGGCCAATTCTTTGCTGTCCTATGGACTGTAGCCCACCAGGCTCCTCGGCTCATGGAATTCTCCAGGCAGGAATATTAGAGTGGATTGCCATGCCCTTCTCCAGGGGAATCTTCTTGACCGAGGGATCAAACCCACATTTCCTGAGGCTCCTGCATTGCAGGCAGGTTCTTTACTGCTGAGCCACTGTGGAAGCCCTTTTAATGCAGTCCTCAAAATTTACTTTGAGCTCTCAGCTAGGAAGTGAATGATTTCAACTGTCTGAGGGTCCTCTGTCAAGCCTCGTTAAATGCTAATGTTTGCAATGAAGAATCAGAGGACAACACAAAAATTGAACTGCGGACAATTGTGGAGAATTTCTCTAGCAACTGATTACAACCTTTCCAAGGTGCAGTGATGGTAGAGGCTGTGGCTGATGAAGAAATCTCATTGAGACTCTCTAGGTCTTAATCCTACTGGCTCTTTTTGCTGGGCTCAAAAAAGGGCAAAATGCAATGCCTTAAGAAAAGGATAAGCATTTGCTTAAACAGTTTGGGGCAACTAATATATCATAGGTGAAGTTTGCCTAAGTCTGAGTGTGGGATTTATGTATGTCATTGATTTGCCCTCAGGAAAACATGTAAAAATATAACGTGAGAGAATGCAGTGGTCATAGGCAGTCTATTCTGGGGATAGTAATTATAAGTTACTGGTATTTTCTTTTCCCTTAATCAAGAAAGAAAAATTATATGGCATGGTCATCGAAGGTTCAACTCCATAGGTGAGCATCTCCCTGCCCTGTGTCCTAAACTCACTGTAGTACTTCTGTATTCTTGTTTTACTCATGAGAAAGTTGAGGCTAGAGGGGTGAAGGAACTTGCTTAGGATCATATACTTAGTTAATGGTAGGACTTCTCAGAGTTTTTCAACTCCAAGGTCATGTGCTTTTCCCATATATCTTCTTACAGGACAAATTGCTCAGTCTTCTCAGCTCCAGCTTCTCTACCGGTGAAATGGTGATGCTATTATTAATACCTGCCTTAATGGGCTGTGGTGAGGATTAGACTTAACTGATAAAAAGTTTCCAGTTCAGTGATGGCCCTTGATTATGCTTGATAAGTGAGAGCTTTTACTATTACTAAGTTGGGAACGGGTAAGTGTCCCAAAGATAGGTGGGCAAAACAATGTCAAGAGAATCCAGTTGGAGGCATAAACTGATGTCTATGTAGGCAGTAGGTTTCATGGTGTGTGAAAACAATATTAAGAGCATTTAGCTCATAGAAGGGCTAGACTGAGAATAGACAAGGGAATTTCCTACTTCTGCAAAACATGAAGGCAGGGACCTCGAAAGGAGATGGCTAAACTTACTCACTCAGAATGAATTTGACCTTGAATGAATTTTCATTCACCCCTATAAACGGGCTTCCCAGATGGCGCTAGTGGTAAAGAACCTGCCTGCTAATGGAGGAGATGTAAGAGAAACTGGTTCGATCCCTGGGTTGAGAAGATTCTCTAGAGGAAGGTATGGCAACCCACTCCAGAATTCTTGCCTGGAGAATCCCATGGACTGAGGACCCCAGCCAGCTACAGTCCATAGGGTAGCAAAGAGTTGGACTTGACTGAAGTGACTTAGCACATAGGCACTCCTATAAATCCACTGATACTATTCAGGTATTTGCTAAATAATTGAAATGATTAAGTTAAAACAAATTTGCTAATAAAATAATCCAATTGTTTTTTAAACCACAAACATGAGAACAACAGAGGTCACTTGCTTTTTTTTTTTTTATCATAGTCTGGATTTGGGAGTGAAATAATTTTTAATTTGCTCTTTCACATGCAGTCAGGGCTAGAATTTTCTTTACTTTTTTTTATTCAGTGTAATATAGGTTTGACATTTAAAAAAATGATGCTGTGTGACAGCAGCAAGAATACTTCTGTGTGTGACTATATAACCTGTCAGAGAATCAGCATCAGGCCTTTCTGAAGCGCTGTCACTCATTGACAATAAAGGCCCTCAAGCCCCTCACTGTCCCACAGTAAAGGCTGTCACCCAGTCAGCATAAATTTCTTCTGTGTATGAGTCAGCTTTGATACTGTGGATGCATGTCAATCTCTTGTTAGATTCACTGAGGGTCAACTACCTAAGTGTTTCTTCTCAATGATTCAATAATAAAGCACAAGGCCCTGAAATACCTAGAGAAGTGTGGCAACTGGCATCCTTTTGATAGATGTATTAGGAGCCTGATGAATGGGGGTAGGAGCTGAATTTAACACAGATACCAATAAAAATGAAGTAGTGAAAATGCTTGTAAGTTTATTTTGCATATTTGCATGTTATTCCAAAGACATTTGTTTTAATTTGTTACTGGCACTTTTCTGGATAAAATGGGATGGCTCTAGGATTTATTTGAAAAGATTCAAATCCTTATTCATTGATTCATCCATCTGTTCATCAAACTTTCTTGAGCCATGCACGTTCTGTGTTACAGCATTGAGAATACAAAGGCAACTAAGGCTAGGCCTCTATCCTCTTGAGTCTCGCAGAGTATTAGGAAAAGAAATTTCATTGAATTTGAACAACTAGCATTATTCTGTTTTTGAAGTTTTCCTTTTTCTTGGTTTTTAAAAACAATTTTCCTGGCCTTGCTGAAAAGCTGTAATGGATGCAATGTGAAGTGCTTTGGAAAGCCTGGAAGAGCTGGGAAAGCACAGGTAATGTTTATTTTCTTCTATTCTTTCCTAGATTATATCATTCTGTTCCCTTCCCCTCCGCCAAGGTCTCCCTATATATATGCTTCTGATTGAGAGTCAGAGACTGGAGACTCTATTTGTGTTAGGGTGAGGTTTGCTGGCTTGGAATTTTTTTTTTTTCCGGTAGGAATTGTTGCTCCTCAGTTGCTGCCTTCACCACTTTGATTGGGAGTCTCCCTTTATCAGTTCCTAACTTAGGGTCTAAAAATAACTCTTGCCTCCTTGGAGCCACAGAATAATTAACAAGAGACATAAAACTATGGTCAAGTTTTCCTGACACCTGTGTGTATTTTCACTCTCTTGCCCTTTCAGTTGAGTATATGAGTATATTTTATTTCATGTATTACAGAATTAATATGTTTGTCAGAGATGATTTTAAGGAAAATAAAGGAAATTAAAACAGAAAGTAAAAATACCCAGATAGAATCACTGCTGATATTCTGTAGACTATTCTTCCAGCCTTCCTTAAGGCACTTAGAGACACACACACTTTTTTCTTCAGCAAAAGTGATTTTGCTAGAAAACTTTTCTAGGTGTGGAAATGTATGGTTAAAACTGAGAACATCTTTAACTATTTAAAACATATCATCAAATTGTTCTCCTGAATCAGTGTAGCAATTTGTATTCCCATTAGCACTACATATAAGTGGTTGTATTTCTGAATTTGCAAAAACGAGATAATATTTTAAAAAGTCAATATGAAAGGTGAGCTCTTTCAATTTTTACAGGTTCTTGGGATAATCCTTGGGTTTCTGATTGCCCATTGGTTATCTGTTAGTTTAAGATGTTCTTAATCTATGATGCTTATCTTCCTGCCTGCCACCCCGTTGTTATACAAAGTTGTCCTGGGTCTTTGAGATCTGCTTGTCCTAGCTGTTGGTAATTGTGTCTTGTGGTTTTATCTTAAGCACGCGTTAGATTTTTTCTTCACTTGCTCCTTTTTCTCCTCAGAAAGAAACCTGTTTATAGGAAGGCTGCCATGCCATAGCTAGGATAGATCTCTCTATTATTTCATAATCTATTAAAGAGTCAGTATTTTCATGCTGACTAACTTATGGACAACTTTCTAGGAAAGTAGAATCCTGTCCCTACAGTCATTCAGGCAACTGTCCATAGCCCTCCTAATTGGAAAAATGCAATACAATTATTTTAATCAGGAAAACAGAAACCATTCTAAGTATTTCGAGCAGGATGGGACTCAATTCAGATTCACAAACTTGCAGAGCTGTTAGAAGGATATGAGAAGCAAAAGTCAATGACCGTACAGAATATACAGGAACCAAGTTTTCTATGTAGACTTTGTATTTGATGATATAATTGGTTAGACTAGGGTCATTTCCACAGTGAGTCTTATCTGTTTGTCTGTTTGCATCGCAGATAGTGCTGAGCTCTTTTTATGAGTCACATTTGATCTTAGAGACTGTAAGCATTTTTGTTTAAAAAAAAAAAGAAAAGCCACTTCACCCCCTGGTACGCTAAGGTTGGTCTGTGTGTTGCTATTGCTATTTGCCGACAGGCAGCAGCAATATTATGTTCCTTGAAGTTGTCTTCATGTGTCTGTATCCTGCTCCTCCAGCCCTCTTGTTTGCTGAGCCGATTCCAGCCCGATCCAGTTGCTCCAGTTTGCTCCAGCCCGATTCCAGTTGCTGAGCCATAGTTTCTTGATATCTGGCTTGAGTCCATCCCCTTCTAATATACACCCTCTGATGGCGAGTTGCAGCGAGCAAATCTTCAGTGCCATGAACTGGCTGTGCTCCAGGCCTCAACTGCTGATAAATCTGCCTTGGCATTTGATGTTAAGTATAGCTCTCAGATGATGACTATGTTTTTTGAAGAGGCATGCAACATTTTGATAGGCTGTTATTATAAACCAGCACCTAAAGACTAGAAACAGCAATGGGAAAGAATTTTCCATGCACAGAAGCCCGTTAGCAGTGGTTGTCCTTTTCTGCACTCATTAATGTAGAAGTCTAAAGATTTTTAACCGAATATGATCCTCAAATCAAAAAAGACAGGCCAGGGCACAGTCACCCCTCAGGGTGACTTAAATTTGGGGGCCTTAGCAAGCAGCATTACCAGGAACCTCAGACAGCTTTTGAACTAGGATGTCCTTGAAAATATGGGTAGTGGTCTATTATGGATGCTCTTAAGAGAAAGTAGTATCTGATATAGACATAAGAACAGAGATGTCAATTGACCCCAGGAGTTATCAATACCCCTCACTTTTATTAACTACCAGGTCAGTGTTTCTAAAAGTGCTCTTCAAATTTTGAGCCTTGAGAGGTACTCCAAAAAATTTTTTTATGGTTAAAGGAATTTGGGAAATGATATAAGTTTTATCAATATCTTGAGAGTCACAATTGACATTTTAAAATTTATGACAAGTCTTGTAGTAATAAAATTGACTTAATTTTGTTTAACGTACCCCCCACCTTTTGTTTTTGACTCTGGACACTTTATCTTCTGCAGCATTTTGACAAAAGCAGATTGAAAACTGGGATTTCCTCCCCATCCCCCACTGTGTCCTGTGGCCAGTTATTTCATTCTAGATGACTGTACCTGAGGTTCTTCAACTTGTTCTGTGTCCTTGGCCCCTGTGGTAGTCTATTGCCTGAACATCTCAAAGTACATGTTTTTCTTGCTGATTTAAAATTTTCCTCTTAGTTTTTTGACTTTCAGCATTTTTACTGAAATGTATTTGTGTTTTCTTGCTTAGAGTTCATTTTGCTCCCTGTATATATAGCTTATTATTTTTCCGTAAATTTGTGAAGTGTTCAGTCATTATTTCCTTGAATATATTTTCTCTTCTCTATCCTCTCCTGCCATTATTTCCATCAGTGAATGTGTTAGTGTGCTTAATGGTACCCACCTTTCTCTGAGGCTCCATTCATTTTTCTTCATTCTTTTTTTCCCCCTCTCTGTTCATCTTGTATAATCACTGCCAATCTATTTTCAAGTTCACTATTATTTTCCTCTGCCAGTTCAAGTCACTTTTGAGCCCCTACAGTGATCTTTTGATGTCAGTTATTGTATTTTTCTATTACATTGGTTCTTTTTTCTAATTTCTGTCTCTTTATTGATATTGTCTATTTAATGGGACATTGCCACCATCCCTTTACTTCTTTAGTTATTCTTTCTTGTAGCTCTGTGAACATATTTATAATGGCTACTTTGAAATTTTTTTCTTTTAAATCTGACATCTCTCACTTTGACACTCACAGGTAGCTTCTGTTGCCAGCTTTTTTCTAGTGTAATACTTTCCATAGCTCATGATTTTTTTTGTTGGAAACTGGATATTTTTGATACATTATAGCAAATATGGGTATGGTTCCAATTCCCCTGCTCCGAGCTCCTTTTTTTCTTGTTATTTGCTTATTTATATAGTGACTGCCTAGATCCCTGGGTCAGAAAGATCCCCTGGAGGAGGAAATGGCAACCCACTCCAGTCTCCAGTTTTCTTGCCTGGAGAATCCCCCTGGACAGAGAAGCCTGGTGGGCGACAGTCCATGGGGTTACAAAGAGTCAGACATGACTGAAGCAACTTAGCACACAGACATGTAGCGACTGCCAGAATTATTTTAATGAAGTCTCTTCTCCTCTCCCTCCTCACACCACCCCCAGTGTTAAATCTCTGATGTTGCACCTCAAGGAGGTGCAGGTTGGATGTGCCGCCATTCATTCTGGGATGACAGTCATCCTAGTAGGGCCCTTGTTTACTCTTCCCTAACCTACCATTTATTTATTTTTATTTGTTAGTTGCTCAGTCATGTCTGAACTTGCCAGACTCTTCTGTCCATGGGATTTTCCAGGCAAGAATACTGGAGTGCGTTGCCATTTCCTTCCCCAGGGAATCTTCCCCACCCAGGAGTGGAACCTGGGTCTCCTGCATTGTATGCAGATTCTTTACCAACTGAGCCATCTGGGAAGCCCCACCCAGTTGTTAAACTTCACTGTTGGTGACTGATTGCTCTGTTTCCAAAAATGCTCTGGGACATAAATTGCTTACAGAAATGAATCCAGTCAAACTGTGGCTCCTTTATATTTCCTGAGGTCAGTATTTGCTATTTTCTGTCCCTGGTTCTCTACTGCAATTTAGCCAGTTTACCATCTAGGTCAATCTTCCTTCTATCTACACATCTCTTCTGAATCCAATCAAAATGTCATTCTTTTTTTTTTTTAAAACAATCTGCTTCCCCCCATAGGCAAAATCTCTGAGTGAGGGCTCTAGAGGTCTGGAGGTTGGGTTGAGGCAATGGCAAGCTTCTCTCTGAGTGACATCCCTGCTCTAGGAGCTGAGTACTCAGTAGATGGGGTTTAGCGTCCTGAAGCCTCTTGGTTTGTTTTACCTGGTATGGAGCAATTACCTAATGAGTAGGGAAAGGACTTTTAGGCTCCCCGTATTTTCAGCCTGCCATACCCAAGGCAGAGCCTCAATTCCATGAGTAGGGCTTGGACAGGAAAAGGGAACCTCACCTCTTAGGAGTATTCACCTGGGGCTGAACCACAGCATCAGGCATCAGGGAACAGGAGGAGAAACACTGAAGTCCTGCTCCTTCTGGGAGGAAGGTCCTCTGACAGGGAGCTGGGGAGAAAGGGAGTCCTGTGTTCTTGACTTGCAGCAGTCTGGAGTGGAGTGTCCACCTTACTGAGCTGGGAGAAGAGAGGGAAGGAATAGCCTCAATTCAAGTACTGCAGACTTTCATCTTTTTTACTGAATTTTCATTGATTTTACTGAGTTCATTAAAAAAAAATTTTTTTTTTGTACTCATGATCATTCACAGACTCTGGGAATGATTGTTTTCGAAAAATAATTTTCTCCAGTTACACTAGGGAGCAGGTTAACAAAGTTACTTCTATTGTCATAGAGTAATTTTTAAATGGATAAAATAAAACATATAGGATTACCAAGGAAATAAATTATATTTAAGTATAGTCATAAAAAGATTTAAAATTGTGAATTTAATAATAATAACTGTTACCTGAAGTCTAGGTTCACTTCTTGGTGGGTGTTGAGCCAAAAAACACAACCAAGCCAAAGACAGGAAGGAGAAAGGATTTGTTTCTTGCAGCAAGTAAGGAGAACACCAGGGCTCTTTCCAAAGCAGTGTCTCCTGGAACAACTAAATTGCAGAAGTTTTAAGCTAAGTTCAGTTCAGTTCAGTTCAGTTGATCAGTCTTGTCTGACTCTTTGCCACTCTAAGCTAAGGGCACATGCATATTCATGTATGGGTGTGGTGGCATATGCATATTTATGAAGGCACTTGTTGTTCAGTTGTTCAGTCACTCAGTCATAAAGAGGGAAATCGAAGGGGCTTGGGCAGAGGGGGATTCAGCATAGAACTGGAGCAAAGGTTGTTGTTGTTCAGTTGCTAAGTTGTGTCCGACTCTTTGCGACTGCAAAGAGGACTGCCCATGGACTGCAGCTCACCAAGCTTCCCTGTCCTTCACCATCTCCTGGAGTTTGCTCAAACTCATGTCCATTGGTTCAGCGATGCCATCCAGCCATCTTATTCTCAGTCTCATCCTTCTCCTCCTGCCCTCAATAGTTCCCACCATCAGGGTCTTTTCTAATAAGTCCACTTTTCACATCAGGTAGCCAAAGTATTGGAGGTTCAGCTTCAGCATCAGTCCTTCCAATGCATATTCAGGGTTGATTTCCTTTAGGATTTCCTTTAGGAGTCCAAGGGACTCTCAAGAGTCTTCTCCAACACAACAATTCAAAAGCATCAATTCTTTGGTGCTCAGCCTTCTTTATGGTCCAACTCTCACATCCATACATGACTACTGGAAAAACCATAGCTTTGACTATAATGACCTTTGTTGGCAAAGTAATGTCTCTGCTTTTTAATACACTGTGTAGGTTTGTCATAGTTTTTCTTCCAAGGAACAAGCATCTTTTATTTCATGGCTTCATTCACCATCTGCAGTGATTTTGGAGCCCAAGAAAATAAAGTCTGTCACTATTTCTATTTTTTCCCATCTTTTTGCCATGAAGTGATAGGACCAGATGCCATAATCTTTGTTTTTTGAACATTGAGTTTTAAGCCAGGTTTTTCACTCTCCTCTTTCACCTTCATCAAGAGACTTTTTAGTTCCTCTTCACTTTCTGCTGTTAAGGTGGTTTCATCTGCATATCTGAGGTTGCTGATATTTCTCTTGGCAATCTTGATTCCAGTTTGTGATTCATCCAGCCCTGCATTTGGCATGATGTACCTTATATGTAAGTTAAATAAGTAGGGTGACAATATACAGCCTTTCTCAGTTTTAAGCCAGTCTGTTGTTCCATGTCCTGTCCTAACTGTTGCTTCTTGACCTGAATACAGGTTTCTCAGGAGGCAGGTAAGGTGGTTTGGTATTCCCATCTCTTTAAGAATTTTCCACAGTTTATTGTGATCTGTACAGTCAAGGGCTTTAGTGTAGTCAAGAAGCAGAAGTAGCAGAGTCCAAACTTTAGTTGATCGATGTCACAAAGGTCAGAAAAGTTCAATAGCATCATTTCTTAGGTTCCAACTGACCAGTCTGCAGTCTCAGCCTATAGTCTCCATCCTCCACGTGGGTGTGGGCTTTCGCTCCTGCAGAACTCGATTTGTATCAGATTGCTATATATGTCCTTCCAGGAGGAACTGGGATTCTGTTTTACCTCTGCACTATTATTTCTTGACTGCTTTTCCTTTGTTCCTGCATTCCTTTGTTCCCTTAAGATTGTTAATTACTAAGACTAGTTCAAAGGCAAGTGTTGTGGCCAGACTTAGATCATGAAATGGCTTAGGTCTAAAATGACGTTTCTTACATCAAGAAAATCATTCCTGGTTCTCTTTCTTTAGGGACTCCCTACTACATCAGCATACATAACTACCTTACTTTAAAGGAGATATGAACATAAATGAAGCATGTATTTTAGAATATCTGCAACAACCATATTGTGATATGGAAATATCTATGATTACTATTGGTGGCATTTTAATACCACTGTGGTTTGTTGCCTCATAATTTCAGGAAATGATAAATATCATTTAGAGATCAGTGACAATAAAAATGTTACTTTTTATAATCTGCATTCTCTGATCCTCTGAATTTTATTCATGGTTCTCTTGGGGGTCTGTGTATCCAAGTAAAGATTACACATAAGAATCTGGACCATAACAAAATCTAGAGAAGGTCCTTGAACAACTTGTGTGTACCGTGACCTATGAATTGCTTGGATTCTTCGTTTCAATGGCAAATGAATGACCTGTAGGGATTTTGAAGTCCTCTGAAGTTTTGTATAAACTTTCCTAGAAAGCCATGACCTCTGTCCGTCACCACCTCTGTCTGTCACCAATTGACCTTGCCAGTTCTTTGAATCCTCTGTTTGGAGTAAGCTTGGAAATGATGGTACAAGCATGGGCAGGGAATTTTAATAACAACATATCTTATTCTAACAAGAAAGCTATTGGTGATTTTAGAAAAACAGTACTTAGTCTAGAATGTGCAAATCTGGGAGCTTAACTGTAAATATCAGGCAACACAAACTCGAAGAGATTTAAAGTTAAGAAAAAGTATTTAAATAATTGCTTACTAAAATTATAGTTTCCTTAGAAAACATCTATGTGAAAACATAATTCTCCTTTTAGAAACTATAGTTCACTTACATAATCCTCTTTAAAGGGAATATTGTCCAAGTCTTACATGATGGAGAGAAAATTATTGCTCAGTTATTGCTTAGTTCAATTTTTTGTTTAAATTAATTCAGATTTTGCTTCTACCACTAGATATAACTATTTCTAAGATACAGAGTTGCCTCTAGAATTACTTCCTCCAGGTTTTATGTAACAGCATATTGTGTAGGAAGCTTAGTTCATGCTGTTTGCTTATATCACTCTAACCAATGATCTATTATTTTTAAGAGCCAATGGGATGAATTGAGGGACAAGTATGGAAACATATACAATGGAAACATATACACTATCATATGTAAAACAGATAGCAAGCGGGAAATGTGCTCTGTGATACAGGGAGCTCAACCCAGTGCTCTGTGACAACATAGAGGGGTGGGGTGGGAGGGGAGATGGAAGGGAATTCAGGAGGAAGGGGACACATGTATACTTGTGGCTGATTCATGTTGATGTATGGCAAAACCCAATACAATATTGAAAGCAATTATCCTCCAATAAAAAAAGAAAAAATTGTGAATTATATAAACTATACATATGCACTTTTACTTTTTCTGCAATAGCCATCAACTATGTCATTAAAAAATTAGCAATATGTTACAAAATAGGGCAAAACTCTTATGCTATTTTACTGTTGTCCCTTAAGACATTTTGGTTGGATATAAAGGAGGTCCTTCCTTCCATCTCAGCGTTGTTAAATATTAGAAAGAAGGAAGGTATCTTTTTCTTTAAAGGTCATTAAAAATCTCTTTATAGCTGAGGCAATTTGAGAGTCCTCCTGTCCCTGAAGATAGTGAGTTGGACTAGATCACTTTCCAGAGTCTCATGTGGCTATTTGATTTATGATTCTGGGTTCTGATACGCAAAAGCAGTTTGGTATGCTGATGTGCAAATGATCTGGCTTGAAAAAATCATATCAAAGCATTCTCCCTCTTTTAGTACTTTTTTCGTTTATGAACAGAATTTATTTTCAGATAAAGAACGAGGGACAATTATTAGTGTTTGCAGAATATTTGATGAAATGAAAAGAGGAAAAAAGCAAATTTCATACTGACTGTTGAAAATTTCTGTGGTAGTTGGCATATTATTTTGTCTGTCTCTCTCTTATGGAGCTTTGTTTCTTCAAGAGCGTTAAAAGTTACCGAAAGAGTAATTTTGGTCTTAAGACTAGAGAAGCACATCTGTTCTTCTGGGACCAGAACTCTAAGGTGATTAGTGCTCCAGGGATGTATGAAACCAATGTAATGGCTTGCCTTTGCATGAGAAATCACCTTCTTCTTCAAAACCTGAAAATCCCTACAGAGTTATGACTCACCTAGCCCGCTGGGAGGGCTGTGGAGAGGATGGCCTCACACTGGGAGAAAGAGATAATTATGAGGACCAGCAAAGTTTTAGAAGATAGCCTGCTTGGGTGGAAAGAGAAACATTAAACAGAAATACAATGGAACTACAATAAAAATATCCCTGGATAAATTGGAGAGTAAAATAATAACAGTGTAATGGCTCAAGACTTAGACTGAAAACTGGGGGATGATACATTCTGATTCTGGCACTGTGATTATCTCGCCCTGTGTGCCTGTACAGACAAATCACTTCCCATCTGAGATTCAGTTGCTGCAGCCGAATGGGTTCAGAAGGTGACAGCATACCTAATGGGCATGGGCATATTTGCTTTCCTCTTATGGAGCCCCTCACTGAACTGGGAACCCAGGAGAAACACCGCTGCTTCCTTACAGCTTTCTTTGTTCATTGCTACACCTCCCACGATTCCATTCACATTTGAAATTTAGGAACTGAAGCTAGAGGCGTCTTGCTATGCTGTGTTCTGTTAGTCTCTCAGCGTGTCAGACTCTGAGACCCCGTGGACTGTAGCCCACCAGGCTCCTCTGTCCATGGAATTCTCCAGGCAAGAATACTAGAGTGGTCTGCTATGCTGTCCTCCAGGGGATCTTCCCAACCCAGGGATCGAACCCAGGTCTCCTGCATTGCTGACGAATTCTTTACTGTCTGAGTCACCAGGGAATCCCATGAATACTGTAGTGGATAGCCTATCGCTTCTCCAAAGGTATCTTCCCCAACCAGGAATCACACCGGGGTCTCCTGCATTGCAGGAGGATTCTTTACTAACTGAGCTACCAGGGAAACCCAGAGGCATCTTATATTAATATAAAAATTATTTTTCTGCAATCTATTAACTTGGACCAATGGGAATAGAAAACATTGCCACCTTGAGTCATTTTGACCACACACAAAACCGCTGGACACCCAAGATAGACTATATTCAGATCCTCAAAGAGATGGGCTCTCACCATGTGGCTACTTGGGGACCAAGCTGATTCCTGGCAGGTACAGTCATGCCTTTATTCCTTTTTTTCTCAAATTCTTAAAATGCAGCTTCCAGCTGGTACCATAAAACAAACTGGAAACTCAAGTGGATTTGAAATATAGACACCCATATCCTGGCTTCTTTATTCTCACAGGGCTAGAAGTACTTGAAAACAAAATTCCCCAACCAACCAACCAAACAAGCAAAGGAGGCAGTGAGGATAGTATGAAGTGAAAGTGACAGTCACTCAGTCGCCTCCGACTCTTTGGGACCCCATGAACTATACAGTCCATGGAATTCTCCAGGCCAGAATACTGGAGTGGGTAGCCTTTCCCTTCTCCAGGGGATCTTCCCAACCCAGGGATTGAACCCAGGTGTCCCTCATTGCAGGTGAATTCTTTGCCGTCTGCGTCATCAGGGAAGCCCAAGGATAGAAGAGGGATGATGAATCTTCTCCTGAGTTTTACCTTCTGTGTTATGTGACTTTCTTCTTTCTGCTCATCAAAGATTTCTTAGACTTCCCAGCTTTTTCTCCTTGAATCAGGGTTAACTTTTCTTGCTTTAACTTCCAAGCTTATCTGTTTGTTATTTAAAGAACCCTCTTACACTGTTGGTGGGAATGCAAACTAGTACAGCCACTATGGAAAACAGTGTGGAGATTCCTTAAAAAACTGGAAATAGAACTGCCATATGACCCAGCAATACCACTTCTGGGCATACACACTGAGGAAACCAGATCTGAAAGAGACACGTGCACCCCAATGTTCATCGCAGCACTGTTTATAATAGCCAGGACATGGAAGCAACCTAGATGCCCATCAGCAGATGAATGGATAAGGAAGCTGTGGTACATATACACCATGGAATATTACTCAGCTGTCAAAAAGAATTCATTTGAACCAGTCCTAATGAGATGGATGAAACTGGAGCCCCTTATACAGAGTGAAGTAAGCCAGAAAGATAAAGAACATTACAGCATACTAACACATATATATGGAATTTAGAAAGATGGTAACGATAACCCTATATGCAAAACAGAAAAAGAGACACAGAAATACAGAACAGACTTTTGAACTCTGTGGGAGAAGGTGAGGGTGGGGGTTTCAAAAGAACAGCATGTATACTATCTATGGTGAAACAGATCACCAGCCCAGGTGGGATGCATGAGACAAAGTGCTCGGGCCTGGTACACTGGGAAGACCCAGAGGAATCGGGTGGAGAGGGAGGTGGGAGGGGGGATCGGGATGGGGAATAAGTGTAAATCTATGGCTGATTCATATCAATGTATGACAAAACCCACTGAAATGTTGTGAAGTAATTAGCCTCCAACTAATAAAAAAATTAAAAAAAAAAAATAAGATCACACAAACTTTTCTGAATGGGTATTTCAAAGCTGAAAACAGAACACTTCTGATACAAATGCGTAACTGAGACTATTTGGAAGGAATATATACTACCTGTATAGGATGAGTATTTATTTTCTATATAAGTATTTTTATAACATGACTTTTTAACTTCTTCAACTAAGCCAGTGGGGATAATTAGATAATAAATACTATTATCACTCACATTTAATCCTTCATCCTATTGCTGATCCTAATCCTTCACATATCCTCCAGGAACTTGCTATACCATAGTTTCAGTTTCCCTCATAACATCCCGAAATCTTTTCTTGAATCTTAAAATATTTGTATTAAGTGTCTTCAGTGTGTTAGGCAATGGGTTGGTTGCTGGGAAAACAACAGTGAATAAGACAGAGCATCTATCCTTGATTAAATTGCAGTCCAACATGGGGGAATGAGAAGTAAATAGGTATCACAAGATGGAGAAATGAGTATTTTGAGAGTTTGTGATATTAGCACAAAGACAAGAGCCCTAATTCTTCTGCTATGTCAAAATAATGCTCAGGATTCCTTTATCCTAAGAAACCTCATTCAATTCTTATACTGGACACCTTTTACTACCAGATTTTCCCATAGGACATTAGCTCTTTCTCCTATCTTATAGTTTATCTCTCTCATTCAGGCTTTTGCTCTCACCCATCCCACTGGTACTTATATTTATCATTAAAGAGTGTTTTCTAAAGGCCAAATCCAGGGTCTTTTTCTTAACCTTATTTGCTCTTGACTTAACAAAGCACTCTTCATTGCTGACTGCCCCAAGCTCACTGACTGGATCCTCGAACAGAGGCCTAGTGTGTTTTACACTTGTCTTTGTCCTTGTTCCCCCCGAGATGTTAATCATCGCTTCTAGCTCCAGCGCCTTTCCTGAGGGCCATCTTTCATTTTCCCCTGTGCATTTCCCCCTAGATGTTCTGCCAAACCTTAAATTCATGGGGATAAGTGCTAACTCATCATACTCAAACTCCAAAAAGCATATCTTTGACATAATACAGTTTCTCCCTCTCTCTCTTTTTAAAATCTTTAACGGTTCCTTGTTGCCTACTAAATTATATACAAGGTCTTCAGTAGACATTCAAGGCTCTATATATCATTAAGCCATATTTCCAACATTTTCTCCTTTGTTACTTTTCTGTACCTACCCTATCATGAAGACTATGTTAAGAGATGGCTGCATTTTAAACAGTCGCATATTTTTCTGCTTCTATTTGTTTGCTCATTCTTTTTCTTGGACTGAAATTCTATCTACTTTCATCTACTTCTGTCAGTATGCTGCTAGTCTTTCCAAGGCCCTCACAGTACTCACCTATTCCATGATGTTACTTACCCTAAAATTGTTTTTCCTTTTTAGAATGCTATAACGTGTTTCCCCTAGAATCACCCTCTCTCATGTTTATGTATTTATAATGTGCTTTTTAATATACTATGTAATACCTTTGAAGGATGAACCTAGCTTAAAAAATATTTGTTGAGTTGCACTTACCCCTTCAAATCATCATCTTTTCTTGACTTGTCTGTTTTGGATGTATATTTGTCCCAATAACTTACATATAGATATAAAAATATATGCAATAAATTTGAGGAGTTTGTAAGTTTGTGACTGATAACAACATGTTGAATGACAAAAGAAAGAGCCAAAAAAGAAGACTAGATTAAAAAAAAAAAAGCTGGGTTAATTAGAACATTGATCTGAAAGAAATCATCAGCCAAGAAATAGATGAAGAGGAAATGGATGGGCAGGAGCCTATGTAGAGAGTACTTAAGTATTTGATTCTGTGGTGAAACCAAAATGAATTAACAGTCAACAACAAATTGTTCAGCTCTATCATTTATGAGGGGTCAAAGTAGGGAAGTCACTCAGTTTCTTAGAGTATTTACTCTTTCAGCTATTGGAACATGATTGAACATTAGAACTAAGTATAAGACGTTTCCAGGTGCTGGGTTACAACTGCAAAAAAGAGTACATGGTCTCTGTCCTTAGGGACTAAAGCATTAGTGAAATAATAATCTTTATCCCACATTATAGTAAATGATACTGTTTATCTTGAAAAGTTATGATGCAGAAGGTTAAGTCAGAGAAAGACAAGAGAACTAAGGGGAGAGAAATAAATAAATACTATGTGTGAGATTTTAAAATACAAATAATAATGTGGATAAAAAATGTGTAGTGTATTACTTGGGTATGTGTTTAACATACTTTCACTCCTGATGTTATTTCACTTTCCCTGTAATGCATTAGGGCATGAATTCATTTATTATGCTTAGTAACAGAGCATTTTTGATGTGAAGATATATGTACTCCTTCACATTTGAAAATTTCTTCGTTGTGGCTTCTTCAAGTATTTCTACTCTTATAGCCTACATTCTTCTGGAACTCCTCTTATGTGTATATTGGTGATTCTCAATGTATTTTCCATGTTTCTTTTCCTTTTCTTTATTTTCTTTAACAAGGTTGAATTTACTGTATGTAGATTATACCTAAATACAGCAGCTATGAAATACGTATCATGGCCAGGACTGATTCTTGTCCTTCCATATTTCTTGGCTATTCTTTCTTTTAAAAATGCCTTTCTCTTTTTATGCATTATTCTGGGAAATTTCCCCAGTATTTGAGTCCAAATGCTTTTGCCTTTTGTTTCATAATTTCCTCTTCATTTTTTTCATGCAAGTTTTTCTTTACTACATCTCCTTGGGCAATCTACACATATTTATTTGAAAGTCTTTGCTATAATACACTTTTAACTATATACAATTAAAAAATAAAATTTTTGCCATACTATTTCATAAAATTAATTTTGAGTGAATTTATCACTTGATTTTTGACTTTTTTTTTGGCATTAGGCATCTTCATGGGGTTCGGGAATTTTGTTTAGTAGATAAGTTGGTTTTTATAGGCATAAAAGTACATGTCTTTATTTCTTCTGATATAAAAATCAATATATGCTCCTTATAAAAATTGCATAAAAGGAATATGTAATATAAAGCAAAATGTCTAGAAATAACCACTGGGTCTAGCTTGGTTATACTCCTCTAGATGTTTTATCCCTCTCTCTGGCTAGTAACATGCAATAAAATTGCAGAAGTGATATGGTAAGATCAACTTTGGTGGGAGACTTTTGCATTTACTTTTTTCCTGTCCCTCTACTTCTGGATCATCCCTCATAGTCTGATTTTTTCAGTTGTTTCCTACTAGCCGTTGGTGTCCCAGCCCAGATTCAAGTCTCTTATGGGTACTGATTGCCACTCTCTAGTAGCAACAGTGCAGATCATGCCACTGATCCTAGAGAGACCTTGCTTGACATTGATGAGGCTCTGCTGTTCTTCTCTTGCCTCCCTCCATCTGGAGCATCTTATAAAGCTAGACCCACCTCAAGAACAAGTTGTAGGAGTTACAACAGTCCAGCCTCTGACTTCCAGCAATGACTCTAACTTTGTCACATCTTTTCTCTAGGGGAGCATTTGGTTCTTATTATCTGCAGAAAATAAGACACTCGGAGCCACCAGTGGCTGCTTCTGGCTCAAGAGTAGAGCAGGTCTATGACTGTCCCTGCACACTGTCTTCAATTTTCATTCTTTTCAGCTAGCAAAGATGTTAAATATTTTTATAAATTTTCCTTTGTCATTGAGTTTGAATAATTTCTTTCACATACATTTAACATGCACGGTCATTTTCAGGAAAACTTGAATTAGTTAATTTAAAACTAGCAGATGTTCAGCTATACTGGCAGTCACCTAGAGAGAGAGCAGTGAAAAAATAGCAGTGTATATCTGTTAGTAGAAATGCTATGGCTTGAAATTCTTACGGACCTCACAAGGATAATTGCTTTACAGAATTTTGTTGTTTTCTGTCCAACCTCAACAGGAATCAGCCATAGGTATACATATATCCCCTCCCTTCTGAACCTCCCTCCCATCTCCCTCCCCATCCCACCCCTCTAGGTTGGTACAGAGCCCCTGTTTGAGTTTCCTGAGCCATACAGCAAATTCCAGTTGCGTATCTATTTTACACATGGTAATGTAAGTTTCCATGTTACTCTTTCCACATATCTCACCCTCCTCTCCTCTCTCCTCACGTCCATAAGTCTATTCTCTATGTCTGTTTCTCCACTGCTGCCCTGTAAATAAATTCTTCAGTACCATTTTTCTAGATTCCACCTATATACATTAGAATTCAATATCTTTCTCTTTCTGACTCTCTTCACTCTGTATAATAGGTTCTAGGTTCATCCACCTCATCAGAACTGACTCAAATGCATTCCTTTTTATGGCTGAGTAATATTCCATTGTGAATATACACACCACAACTTCTTTATCCATTCATCTGTCAATGGACATCTAGGTTGCTTCCAAGTTCTAGTTATTGTAAATAGTACTGCAATGAACAATGGGATATCTTCTTTTGGCCTCTTCTTTGGAGCCCTCTCTTTGCATATTTATTAAAAACTTATGCTTTTTAAAGCTTAATATAATTCATCTAAAAATACTGAAACAGAAGGGAAATAAGAGCAAGACTGTAGTTTGATTTATTTCAATCTCACAACGCCTAGAGACAAATATACACTCTCAGTCTTACTAGAGAGGCCATTGTCTATGGTTTGGTCCATATCATGTTAGCGATTCATTAAGTATACTTTAAAAATCTCTGGGCTTCTTCTCATTAAACAAGATTTCTCCAATTTTCCAGCAAAAAGGGACACAATTGCTACTCCTTATCTCTGTGTCTCTAGTTTCAATTTCTTCACATATATCAGAATTCAGTAAACATTTGTAGACTGTCACTTGCAAAAAGAGTATCTGCTTTCACTGTAGGATTGTAAGAATATGATCTTTTTTAATTTCTGAAGACTTTCTAGCATTTATGAAAGAAGTCAGGTAGCTGGAAAAGTTATATCTCTGCCATCTCTCCTTGGAACTAGCCATTACAATGACACCACACGGTATTATTATGCTAGACCCGATGACTACTGTTTTATTTTTTAGTTTTATTGAAGTATAGTTGACTTACATTGTTGTGTTAATTTCTGCTGTACACCAAAGTGACTCCATTATACATATGTATTCTTTTCCATTGTGTTTATCACAGGATATTGCATATAGCTTCCTGTGCTATACAGTAATACCTTACTGTTTATCAATCCTACATATAATAGTTTATTAATATAGCTGCTAATCCCAAACCCTCCTTCCCTCAACCCCCTTCTTTCTTGGCAGCCACAAGTCTATTCTCTATTTCCATGTGACCTCTGGTTTTTGGTGTCAAATTCTGTGGATTTATTTATGGAATGTCATTAACCGTGTTATTCTTTCCATGTCTATTGCAATATCACTAGTTTATTTTTCTTTCCCTGAACAAATTCGATCACTTTTAACTGGTCTTCCTACCTGAGTCTAATGGTATTCAATGTTTATGAGGTCCTGGATTTTTCTGAGAATCTGACCAAAAATGTGGAACTTCTTTCTTGAAAATGCACTTAAGTACGTACAGTCTACATTTTAAATAAATTTCAGTGAGGTTCATAAATCCCTTAAGCTGTCATGTGAACTCCTAAAAGTGCTTCCACTTGAACTCAATATATACATTTCATTCATCCATTCTTTTTGCAATCAAACACTTTTGCATCTGCACTAAGGTACATAAATTTATGCTAAGCTCTGGATATATAAAGATATATAGGAAATAAATTTTCCTCTTAAGGAACTTCTATCAAGACAAGAGGGAAGAACTATGTTCAACATATATAACAAAATGATGATAGTCATTTGTGTCTTTCCAAAGACAGAACATTTTGATTCTGTTAGGGATGATTGACCCTTCTAAAGGAATACCTTTATTATTCTATTCCTACATTAAGCAAACTGCAATGGTGCTCTATTAATGGAGGAAAATGAAAAAGTTTTTTAACTTGAAATCTAAGAACTTTGCTAATCAGACTCTAGTCTATTTTTGCTGTGAGCTGCCTGCAATGTCACATGGGGAAAGTTAAATAAAATCTCTGAATTTCAGTTTTCTCATCTATAATAATAATGATAATAGCAAGAAAAACAGGAATAACAGATAAAAAATATCTCATAGAATTTTGGACAGTGAAAAGTGAAAGTGAAAAGTGAAAGTTAAGTCGCTCAGTCATGTCCGACTCTTTGCAACCCCGTGGACTGTAGCCCACCAGGCTCCTCCATCCATGGGATTCTCCAGGCAAGAATACTGGAGTGGGTTGCCATTTCCTGCCTTGCATTTATTATCTCTCTTGTATCAGAGTAGCTAAGAATGAGGACTTTGGGTCAGCAGCACCTCTGATCCATTCTTGCTTTGCCAATTTTTGTCTTTATGGTTTGGGACAAGTAATTTGACCTGATTATCAATTTTCTCAGTGCACAAAGGAAATAATATGTACCCTGAGGGCAACTGAGGATTAACTAAGGTCTAAATGAGACACTGCAAATGATCTGACCATGGTATCTAACACAGTACTGCATATTATTATTACTATACATATAAACGTAAAAAGTATAAGACTTTTAAAATAGATATACTTGTCATTATTCACATATAAGAAAACTGAGGCCCTGATAGTTAAATAACTTTCTGAGGTTGTACAGGTACTGAGAAGTGTAGTTGGGATTCAGGTTTTTCTGACTCTAGCTGCTGCTGCTGCTGCTGTCACTTCAGTCGTGTCCGACTCTGTGCGACCCCATAGACGGCAGCCCACCAGGCTCACCCGTCCCTGGGATTCTCCAGGCAAGAACACTGGAGTGGGTTGCCGTTTCCTTCTCCAATGAATGAAAGTGAAAAGTGAAAGTGAAGTCACTCAGTTGTGTCCGATTCTTCGCAACCCCATGGACTGCAGCCCACCAGGCTCCTCCGTCCATGGGAGTTTCCAGGCAAGAGGACTGGAGTGGGGTGCCATTGCCTTCTCCTCTGACTCTAGAGGTCATGGCTAATCCAAAGCCAGGCAGAGGGTGGCATGGGGCACGGGGAGAAGAAGCAGGAAATGAGAGGGAAAGAAGAGCACCGGTGCTGTCCTTAGCATCCTGCCATTTGTTTCCTTCTCTTTTCAATTTTCTAGTTTGAATTTTCCACTTCAACTGGTCATGTTTAGTCATCAACCCAGAATCACCTCGCCTCCGCATCTTTGTCTGTGCCACGTCTTGTCTCTTGCCTCTAGGTTCAGTTCCTACTCCTTCTGAAAAGCCCTGGGGAACACTCATTGGCTTTTGGAGACTGTCTAGACCACATCTCTTGGGAGTCATCTTTTGCAGACTCAGGTTCCATAACACTTATTTTTTGTATCACTCACTTGCTGCTCATGTTGCCCAGCTCTTTATTGTTACCTTTTAGGTACATGTGTTTTTATGGCTGTACAAGGGTCATACCTCCTCATAAGCAGGAGCTGTGGTTTGAAATCACAAAGCCTGCAGTGCTGTCTCCCATGAACTAGCGTTCCATGCATATCTCATTGTTGAGTGAGTGTGTTTCATCTTGGAAAATAATCTTAAAGTATGTCTTCCTTCAGAACTCTGAAATCATAATCTCAATCATAAGGAAAATACAGTTCTATTTGTGCACTGCTTCATTAGAAATATAGCTAATATGCAGAGGAATAAACACTTTTATTCTTGTAACTGGAAGATGGATGACAAGATAATAGTGTTATGGACTTGAAGGAAATCATGGCCTTGAGGGAAATGTGATGAAATGCTAGGGAGTTTATTATTTTGATCTCTTCCTTTTTTTCTTTCTTTTTTTTTCCGGTTCTGAGAAAAATGAGTTACTATAGCATTTTAAGAGTCCAGCATCCTTGCAGCCCTGTTAATGTAACAGTAACATTCTTAGCATTTATGCTATTTACTTGCCATATGTAACACATAGGTGTCAGACAGTGGGTAAAGTTCTTTTCTGAGAGTGTGTGATTCCTTATGGAAGATCTTCATCTTTGCCTTTTTATATGATTGGGGTAAAAAGATACTTAAACATAAGAGCTCAAGACAGTTAAGGTTTTTTCTCAGTGAAACTTTTATTTTAATCTTTGGGATGTTGCAAACTATAAGTGTTGCTCTTACAGTTTATGGTTAGCTTTTGACTTGTATTATCTTTGATTTTTTTTTTCTTTTGTTCAGATTATTTTCTGTAGATAAGGAAGATGGGAAAAGGAGACTTCAAACAGATGGGCACCAGTGCCTCGGGTATGATCTTAACAACAGGCTGTGTCCTGCACTGTAGGAGTTGCTGTTATTGAGGTAACTAAGCATAAGGCATATGGTCATGCCATGTTGATTCTGGGAATCAAAAAATAACGTTTTTACTTGTGTCTGACAGAAAACCAGTTTACTTAATAGTTTTTCCTTTAAACTTAAGTAGAAGAGTATGGGACTAGATAATTTAAATTTATGTGGTTATTAGAGCATGATTACAGGCTGTCCCACAGGGCAGTTTGACATTGTGCTTGTGAAATAATGCATTTTGTTTTTTGCTTTGTTTTTTAATGGTCATTTCTCAGTCTTCATCTTACTTGACCTTTGAGGGCATATGACACTAGTCATATGACACTCCCTTTTCCTTAATACCCTTACTTCACATGGTTCTGTGGTTTTCATCTGGGCACACTGGCCAGTTCTCAGTCTCATTAACTGTTGCTCCCTTTTCTCCCTTCCCTCCAATTGCTGAAGTATTCCAACACACTCACTCCCTTGGTGGTTGTATTCATTCTCATAGCTGATATACCAAATAGATGCCAATTCCAAGTTTATATCTCCAGCCCAGAGCCTGAACTACTGAACTCAGTATTTAACTGCTGACTTGACTTCTCCACTTGGATGTCTAACAAGCATCTCAAATTCGACGTGTTCAAAGCTCTTCCCTTCCAAACCTGCTTTTGCTGCAGTCTTCCCTGTCTTATTTGATGGCATTTCCATCACTCCATATGATTTCCAAAAAATAACTCACCACAGTCCAATTACTGTTGCCTCCTTTGAAGAGAAAGGCTATAGAGGCTAGCTGAGGCTTTTGTGTATAGGAAGGCACATAACTTATTCTTCTAGGGAGCTCTCCTTTTTTATTTCAATTTTCCTTCTATCTCCTGGCCATCAGAAAGGGGGTTATTGGGGGAAGCAATAAGTCACTTCACTCTGATTCTTTGTGACCCCATGGACTGTAGCCCATCAGGCTCCTCTATTCATGGGATTCTCCAGGCAAGAATACTGGAGTGGGTTGCAGGGGATCTTCCCAACCCAGGGATCAGCCAATGACTTTTATGTCTCCTCCATTGGCAGATGTGTTCTTTGCCACTAGCACCACCTGGGAAGCCCAATAATTTCATACTTTGGTTGTAATTTTGAAATGGCACTCAAAAGTAGGAATTGATACCATAGTATTGTTTTCTTTTCAAACATGACTACAACCTGGCAAGGCTTAAATAATTACTGAAGGATGAAAACAGTGTAAGTATTAACTAAATATTAGCATGGCTACCAATGTAGTAATAGATGCTCCTATCTAATTTGTGGTTTTGGGAAAGATGGTCTGACTCCCTTTCATAGCACTGTTCTAATTTCTGGACCTCTGTGTTTACTGCAACAGAATATGACTGATTGCCATTGAAAGCAAGCCAAGCTGGGGAGGTCTGGTAGAGCTGTGTAACTCTCATTAGTTACTGCAGTGGCATTTTTTTTTTTTTTTTTAGCAATTCTTAGTAATCATGGAACTGAGTAATATTAAGAATAAATGAAGCATGTCATGCTGTCCTGATTTTTATGTATCATGGGCTTTTCAGGTGGCTCAGATCGTAAAGAGTCTGCCTGCAATGCAGGAGGCCCAGGTTCGATCCCTGGGTTGAGAAGATCCCCTGGAGAAGGGAATGGCTACCCACTCCAGTAAAAATAGACTTTTCTTGACATTTCTTCCTTGTGTCATTTAATATCTATTTCCCGTGCAAGCAAAGAGTCAAGTGAACATAAGTTGCCCTATTATTTAAGGACCCCTTTTCCTCTTCTTTAGAGGAATTTTCATGCAAATTATGCTTAAGATGTGATAGATAGTCTCCCAAAATAGCTGCACAACAATTCCTCCTTTTCCTGAGTATGCATTCCACTCCTACCAGAGTTGCAACCTATCTCCCAAACACCCCGCCCACCCTGAGTTGGGCTGGCCTTGTGACTGGTTCTAACCAGTAGAATACCGAAGACAAAAAAGTGATGCTGAGCCAGCTCTGGGCCTCGTTTTGAGGGAGTGGCAGTTTTGCTCTTGCTCTTTTGGAATCCAGCTGCCACGATATAGGGAAATCCAGGCCATGCTGCCAGTGAGAAGAACCAAGGTGGGGAGGCCCTGGAACGTGAGTCACCATATGGAGAGAGATGCCACCTGGAGAAAAACTGAGTTGTCCAGCTGACAGTCAGGACCAATTCCTAGCTATATGAATGAGGTTTTCTTGGATGACCCAGTTCCTGCTCAGCTACCAAAGAAATGCAGCTGTGTCAGGGACCCTAACCAACACCATATGGAATAGAAGAAGTAACTTCAGAATTGTGAGAGGCCATACATTGCTATTTTGAGGCCTAAGTTTTGGGGTGGTTTGCTAAATTGCAATAGATAACTGATGCAAAGGACTTTGGGGCACTGAAGGATTATGGTTTAATGTTTAATTTTGGACCTTGTTTGAAGTTCTTTGGTGAGTTCCCACAAGGTTATGAAACTGGTTTATTCCATTGGGTAGACACTCTAACAGAGGTATCGGAGGGGTAGCAAGTGATTGCTGGGAAATCAAAAACTGGCAGTGCTTCTCAGGGGCGTCATGAAGATGAGGCCACAGATTCCTACGTCTCCTGTTACAACCCTGCATGGCCCTGTGCCCACAAGAAGGAGAGGGAGATGCCCAGGGATGGAGGGAATACGATAGATGAAGAATATATTTTCTTAGGTCAGGCATAGGTCTAACTGACTCCGGTCCTGACACATTAAAATGACAACTCTTGGTAGATGGAAGTCTAGAGATAGTAACACCCCACTCACCTGTGTGTCAGTGATGTGTGGAGGGCAGATGTTCATTTGGTAGGTTTGAATATAAATCATAACCTTTTTTTTTTTTTTTAAAGAAGGTAGTGAATACTTGAAGTTACTGGATGTATATTTCTGAGCTGTTTTCAAGAATTCTTACCTTTTTATAGGCTCGTTTCAACTCTGCATTTGAAACCAGATGGTTTATTCTTGAACTGAAAGACTGAATATATTAACCTTTAATGTAAATGCACTTACTCATTGAGCAGTTGGTTACTCCTACATTTTTCTGCATGACCTTGGTGACAAAGAACCACTTTTTGATTCTTATTTTTTAAATGCTTACTAGGAAATTTTATTTGAGAGTTACCAAACCATCTGATTTGGATGCTTTAAAATGTGAAAGTCAGAAATAAATTGGCATTGCTAAGGTACTCTGGATGAAAGGGTTACCACCACTCTATAATCTCGAGTTGTAAAGAAACAATTTGAATTATTTTCTCTGTGGGTTGACAAGTGAGCTTTTTTTTGTGGGTTGGAGTTGGTAAAACAAAGACTTATTCAAGCTGTGAAATGCATTCAAGGGTAAACAGCAATAAATGACAAGAGGTCTGTTTTGTCAGATATGTTTTTCACTGTTGTACAGACTTCTGATTAGGGGAAAAAAGGGCTGTTTGAAATTTTGGAATGATGGATCTTCCATAACGGGGATAGGTTTGTTTGGCTGTTAAAGAGAACAGATTGGAAGCTTTATCTTGAACTGGAATGATGTCAGTTGGTTTCTCCTTACCTTTTAAATATCATGTGTTCTTAATAGTTTTTAAAGTTCAATTTTTTTGTGGTTTTATAGAATCTTTTAAAAATTTTACATAACTAATATTTTCTGATTCTGGTCTGTTCTAAAGACTACACTTAAACCCACTTGGAACTGTATAACCTCACGAATGGTTTGAATTGGTTTTTGAGTTGTTAAGATATTCAGCCTTATATAAAAATGAACTTGATGGAGTTCAGTGAAGTTTAATAAAGCTGTGGCCAAATTCTACTAAACAGCAAAAGCTTCATTTATTGTTATTCCCTAAAAACTCTCAAAGAAAGAAAAGTGAGGCAAAATTACACACTCTTATTAAGTTATTACTATAGAAGGAAAGGAATATTAAAGTGCTTTTCAGGGAGATGGGATGAAATACCTTGGGATTGACTGTTAGATATAAAAGTGAAAGGTGAATGTAGAATTAGGTGAAGGGGGAGGCATCTTTGCAATTTGATTATTTTAATGTTAGGTGAGCTAGTTCTAATATAAAATCCAGTAGGTTCTTTCTTGTTACTACATTCGAAACTTGTTTACGTAAAGAACTCAAGGACATTTACTTCAACTGAAAGTTTTCCTTTCTGTGTGCATTAAAAAAATTAAATCCTTTCTAAAATGGTGTTGCAATTTTAACCTCAGCAATTTTGCATGGCATAGTTTTCACATTAGAGGGCTGGAGTTGAAGAGATTTTCTGACAACTTAATTGATTTGTATTTAGTGTTCTTTGGCTTATGTGTTTGGGCTAAAAATAGCTATTTGAGATGACCTCATTTTACTATTTAAAATTTCAAGTACATTCCATGTGTGGGGGCTTCATCTTCATTTAGTTTCCAGAGTTCCTGTTGGTGATTACAAAATTTGATTCTGATATTATGTGTTATTATATCATTGCCTGTCAGAAAGCAGATTTAGCAGTTAAAGGGAAAGCCATCAATAAAAGTTGTTTGCTTTTCTGATTTTATTTCATCTATCAGTAAGAAATATTGATGTTTGTAGATCGAAACTGCTTAGATTTTTCTTCTTGACCAAATGAAAATGAGGTGGCATTCATTACTCCAATGGATAAATGTGGCCTAGTGCCGATTAGTATTTATCCATCTGTTTGTTCATTCAGCAAGTGTGAACTTTAATTTTTAAAATATGGTATCTGAGGTAGTAGTAATCTTGGCATTGCACTATCTGAAGCATGAACATTCATTCATTTTATTTCTAAAAAATATTACTTATTTTAAATTTTAAATCAGTTTAAAAACTGATTTAAACTGTATAATAAAACCAGTATTTCTCTTACTGTTTACATTTTAACTGGAACATTTCAAAACATTGTAATCATTAAATTTTATTCACCCTTAAAACCAGCAGTGATAAATTCTTTAACCAGGATTTTGAAAGCTACTAGAATTTCATTAGGTTAGGTAATAAATTGTGGGTGACCTTGAAATCTCTCAAATTCTCATTTATTCCAATTATGGAGGCACAATGTGCTTATGTGGTTTGGGATATATTGATACATTGTAATAAGATATAAACTTAAGGTACAAAAATCAATAGTTTATGTATTTTGGTTAGAAGATTTGATGAAAGAAGAAAACCTATGTGCAATGCAGCATAAAATAGGAATAACCTTAAGAAACATGAAAGGACTGTATGAGAAGAACTTTGAACACTTGAACAAGTGAAATGACATTCTTTGTTCTTAGATGGGCAAACTCCACATTATAGGGATGTCAATTCAGCATGATCCCAAGAACAATGTCAACAAGTTTCTTTATTGTTTGGAGTTAGACAAGTTGGTAATAAAGTTGATGTAGAAAAAATCATGAAGAAGAAACTGGAAAAGCTCTAAAAAAACAGCAATGAGTGGGATATTAAAACATACTATAAAACTGCTACAATTAAACTAGTATGGTACTCTAGAGAAAGTCGCTCAGTTGTGTCCAACTTTTTGCAACCCCATGGACTGTACAGTCCATGAAATTCTCCAGGCCAGAACCCTGGAGTGAGTAGCCATTCCCTTCTCCAGGGGATCTTCTCAACCCAGGAATTAAACCCAGGTTTCCCACATTGCAGGCAGATTCTTTACCAGCTGAGCCACCAGGGAAGCAGTGTGGTACTAGTGCTTGATTAGAAAGTCTTATGGAAAGAATGGAAATTCCAAGAATAGATCTAACGCATGTTGAAATTTGTTACCTAGTAAAGATGACATCTAAATTCTCTGTGGAAAAGATGGACTTTTAAAATAAATGGTGTTGAGAAAACAGACTGGCCATTTAAAAAATGATAAAATTGGATCTGTGCTTTCCATAAAAACACTAGAATAAACTGCAAATGGATCAGAGATTTAAATATCAAAAAATGAAACTATTTGTGTTCTAGGAGATAATATCAGTGAATTTTCTTATCACTTCGGTGTGGGAAAACTTTTCTCTTTATGACTCAAAATTCAGAAGTAATAAAATTAAAGGTCGGTAAATTTGACCACATGAAACTTTTGCATGGGGAAAAAATTATCAGCAAATTCAAAAGACAAATGACCAATTGGGAGAAAATATCTGCGACATGTAATAGGCAGTGAACCGATTTTCTTAATATATAAGAGGAATCATAAAAAGTGAGAGGATAAAAGGGCAAAACCTGAGAGAAAGAAAGATATAAATAGTTCACAGAAAAAGATATCTAATAGCTCAAATATAAGGAATGATTGAAAGACTAGCAAAAACATAAACACTTGACAATATACTTTGGTTAGGCTGTGGAGAAACATATATTGTCCTATTGATGTGAAGGCAAAATATTATAATCCCTATAGAGGGGAATTTTGTAATATCTAATAAAGTTAAACATGCATTTACCTATGATCATATCTAGAGATCTGCTTTGAAGATACATCTATACAAATATGAATTTAAATTATAGAAGATGCTATTGATTGTGTCACTGTAATAGTAAAATGTGGGAAATAACCTAAATGCCCAACTACAAAAAATGGGTTGAATATGGTGTAGCAACTAAAGTACTACGTGACCATGAAAAAGGCTCTATATACTGAAAGCAAATAAGTTCTGCAATTTATTTGTGTGTGAAAAAAAGGTGTAAAAAGAGTATAATTATAGTTGTGTCGGGCAGCTTCTGACCTTTTCCAGTGACCCCTACTTCCTGGTATTCTAGCCCTCCCCTTGAGTGTAGCTAGACTTTGTGATTTGCTTCTCAAGGGTCGTTTACAGCAACAGTGATGAAATGTTGTCATAAAACGCTGTGACTTCTGTCTGTTGGTATCCTGTCTCCCTGGATCTCCTCACCTGCTAGTTTTGATGGAGAGCGCTATCTGGGCTGCCTTTGGTGAACAGCCTTCAATAATGTGAGGCAGTCAATTCAGTAGCTTGGGAGAAACCTAATCACGCCCCTGGCACTGAGTGAGTTAGATCCTGTTTCACCTGAACACTGAGATGACTTCAGCCCAGCGTGTGGGCTAACACTGTGATTGCAGTCTCATGACAAACCCTGGACCAGAGGATCCCCTTAGCGATGCCTTTTCTGAATTCTGGTCCCACAGAGACTGTGAGATGTATATTATTTTATATTGCTAAGTTTTATAGCAATAGGTTATGCAGCAATAGATAACTAATAGTGTATGTCTTTTATACAATAAAGAAGGGTAAGTAAAACTATATATTTATTTTTATAAAAAAAGACTCAAGGGAAAGAAAAATTAGCAGCAAAAAGGTAAGTTCTGAGTATCTGAAAAATTATTGTGAGGTAAATTCAAGCCTTATGACTCTCCTGTTTCTGAGAAACCTTAGTATTCAAGTATACAAATGCATTTTTTAACATAGCTATGACCTTATCGTAGTGAGTCTGCATATAGATTTACTGGACATTATTAATTCTAATTCATGATAGAAATTGAAATATATACATGTTTCTGTTGAGGTTTTGACCCTTAACTCTCTACAGAGTTTGTTTTTGGAGGCACTTTGAACTGGCTGACATGTTTTGCCTTACAGAGACTTGACTTCAGTCACTGAAAAATGCTAGTGTTAAAGGAAGTCCTATTTATATTCAGCTATTGCTAAAACACATTTGCTGCAGAAATTTAACAAGTCTTTGAGATAACTCCAGTGTTTTTTAAAGAACTGTGAACTACCTCACAAAGGAAGCGATTCTTTTCTTTTACTAAAGCTCCCAATGAATAACACAAGTATACAGTTTACAAATACTAAGAAGGTTGTAAGTTTCAATATTCCTTTCACCAGCTCTAACAGCTTGCTGAATCATTCTGGTTGTTTGGTAAATAGTTGGCTAGATGTACAGACTGAAAAATAATGGATCAGTGAAGCTATTCTGGAGGAGTCAGAAAAACCTTCCATCCCTTTTACTCTCGGAGGGAATTTATATTGCCCTGGATCAGGAAGATT
The DNA here is from genome assembly GCF_019320065.1 of Cervus canadensis. Classification (NCBI taxonomy): domain Eukaryota; kingdom Metazoa; phylum Chordata; class Mammalia; order Artiodactyla; family Cervidae; genus Cervus; species Cervus canadensis. The sequence goes on from NC_057400.1 coordinate 61,641,054, forward strand.
CCTTGGAGTAGGAAATGGTGACCCACTCTAGTATTCCTGCCTGGAAAAATTCCATGGACAGAGGAACATGGGGAGCTACAGTCCAGTCCATGGGGCCATGTAGAGTCAGACATGACTGACTGACTACATACACACACACACACACACACACACACACACACAGAGGAATAGCTTTTGTATAAAGTAGTACTCTATTGAAAATTCTTAACGTACTTTCTAATGTCACTGGATCTATTTATTTATTTATTTTTTTAGACATATAGGTTTAGGCAGAGACATTGCAGGTCCATGTGAGTTAATTACTATATGAAGAAAAGTAATTTTCTCTGTTTTTTTCCTTGGATTATTCAGTTATAGCATCCTTTCTATGCACATGAGGATCTATCACAACCTTAAACTTTATCACAATCTATCACAGTTTTAAAATTTAAGTTCTAATCAAACATAATCTAATTTATTCAGGGTCTCAGCCAATCATGAGAATATATATACATATCCATGTGCTTTCAACTTTTTTTTAGGTGCTAAATGATCCCTTTAAGGAAAAGGAGGTATGGTATTATCAGCATTACTTGGTAAAGGTATCATTTTTTCATGATTCAACTGACTCCCTTAATCATGAGGTTTTGTTAAAGGCAGTGTGTTGACTTAAAAAAATTGCACAGTGTGAGAGTTGTGAGTCAAGTTTTATCTGGGGCAAAATCAGGACTATAGCCTGGGAGACAGCACCCCAGAGAGCTCTGAGAAACTGGTCTGAAGAGGTAGTGGGGAAGGTCAGTATATATGTGATTTCGGTGAAGGGGGACACGAACCTTGCAGGTTTCTGCTAGTCTTGTGAAAGTTACTGCTAGTCCAAAGGGGCAGACATCACCATGAAGGATTTGGTCAGTGTATTGTTTTTTAGTTGCCGAGTCATGTCTGCTTCTTTATGACACTCTTCCCTGTCTTACACTATCTGCTGGAGTTTGCGCAAACTCATTTCCACTGAGTCAGTGATGCCATCCAACCATATCATCCTCTGTCCTCCCCTTCTCCTCTTGCCCTCAATCCTTCCCAGCATGAAGCTCTTTTCTAATGAGTCAGTTCTTCGTAACAGGTGACCAAAGTATTAGAGCTTCAGTTTTAGCACCAGTCCTTCCAATGAATACTCAGAGTTGATTTCCTGTAGGATTGACTGATTTCCTTGCTGTCCAAGGGACTCTCAAGAGTCTTCTCCAGCATCAGAGTTTGAAAATATCAATTCTTCAGCACTCAGCCTTCTTTATGGCCAAACTCTCATATCCATACATGACCACAGGAAAAAAACAGCTTTGACTTTATGGACTTTGTTGGCAAAGTGACATCTCTGCTTTTTAATATGCTGTTTAGATTTGTCATAGCTATTCTTGCAAGGAACAAGTGTCTTTTCTGAGGTTGTTGATAGTCCCATCTCTTTAAGAGTTTTCCACAGTTTGTTGTGATCCACACAGTCAAAGGCTCTAGTGTAGTCAACAAAGCAAAAGTCGATATTTTTCTGGAATTCTCTTGCTTTTTCTATAATCTAATGGATGTTGGCAATTTGATCTCTGGTTCCTCTGCCTTTTCTAAATTCAACTTGTACATCTGGAAATTTCTTGGTTCATGTACCTTCTCCCCTAACTGTGTTAAAGCCTAGCTTGAAGGATTTTGAGCATTACCTTGATAACATGTGAAATGAGCACAGTTGTGCTGTAGTTTGAACTTTCTTTAGTATTAGAATTCTTTGGGATTGAAAGGAAAACTGACCTTTTCTGGGCCTGTGACCATTGCTGAGTTTTCCAAATTTGCTGGTGTATTGAGTGCAGCACTTTCACAGCATCATCTTTTAGGATTTGAAATAGCTCAGCTGGAATTCCATCACCTCCACCAGCTTTGTTTGTTGTGATGCTTCCTAAGGCCCAACTGACTTCACATACCAAGGTGCCTGGCTCTAGGTTGGTGACTATACCATCATGGTTATCTGGGTCATTAAGATCTTTTTGGTATAGTTCTTCTGTGTCACCTCTTCTTAATCTCTTCTGCTTCTGTTAAGTCCTTGCCATTTCTTTCCTTTATCGAGCCCATCTTTGCATGAAATATTCCCTTGGTGTCTCTAATTTTCTTGAAGGGATCTCTAGTCTTTCCCATCTTGTTGTTTTCTTCTACTTTTCTACATTGTTCACTTAAGAAGGCTTTCTTATCTTTCCTTGCTGTTCTCTGAAACTCTGTACTCAGTTGGTTATATCTTTCCCCTTCTCCTTTGCCTTTTGCTTCTCTTCTCTTCTCAGCTATTTGTAAGACCTCCTCAGGCCACTTGGCCTTCTTGCATTTCTTTTTCTTGGGGTTGGTTTTGGTCATAATCTCCTGTACAGTGTTATGAACCTCTGTCCATAGTTTGTAACATTGTGTCTACCAGTGTACGGGCAGGATTAAAACAGTCATCCCAGCTTTCTCAAACACTCGAGGGAAATGCACTTAGAGGTTATCCAAGGCTAAAGAACATTCCAGTGTACAGTGAATTGAGTATGAAATATTGCATAAAATACCTATTTGTTTTAGTTCTGACAAATTGGAAACCTTGCCTTGCTCACCTCTTCTCCCAGTGGTTGGATTAAAAAAAAATTTCATTTGATGGAATTTTCCTAGGGAGAATATAATGAGAAAAAAAGGGGTAGTAATAAGCCTATGAAAACCCTCAATCTGACTCCTTAAATATTAACCTGAGCATATACTAACCCAAACTGTGTGTTTTCCATTTGGACCCAACTGAAATACAACCCTCTTTCTTATAGGCAGAAGAGAATCTTTGAATTATGATATTTATTAAAATTAGAGCTAGGACAGCCATCTGTTCTATTGGGGAGTTTTCATTAATTCGGGTTGTTGATTTCAGCACCATTTTGCTTTTGTTGTTTTAATCTCCATTAAATGAGGCTATAAATGTAACAGGGGACAGCAATTGGAAACACGTAGAGAAACAACAGTTTCCAAACAAGGAGAAATGATGAGAAAATGCCCAGCATAAAATGGACAGTGCTGTGTGGCTGGAGAACCAGGTCCATGGTGAGCTTTGGCTGTTGGCAAGAGAGAAGGAAGTGTGAAGATCGTTGAGACAGAAGGCACAGATATGTCTGAAATTTTGATGAGTTAGACAAGTAAATTAAATCTGTGGTGGTGCGGGCAGGCAGCACAGATGCAAAATTGTAGCTCTTGAAAAGAGGAAATAGAATGTAAGGTTTTTGCTGCATGTGTGATTAAATCTCATGGGTCTATGGAGAGGAAAATTGAGATGCCAGAGAAACAAATGATGCTGTAAAAAGTGAAGTGCACCGACTGAGGCAGAGGGTGGAGATCCCCGAGGGAGATAAGGTTGCTTTAATGACTTCTACTTGGAGTTAGCCGACTAAGAGGATAAGCTGCCATTTCCCACCACTGAGAATGTAGCTCTCAACCTGTACTTACAACCACATGTAATCCATATCCTAGTCAATACTATTTGCTGATTCCTTGGTGGAAAAAATACCAAGCAATCCAGTAAATTCTTCCCGCTATATAATTCTACTGTATTTCGGTACTTACTGGGAACCACAATAAGATTTATGCTTTTGTTGATTGATTTTCTTAATTCTTTCTATCCCTAGATTTTAGTCTCTTCTTTTCTCTAGTACGTGTACCTATTTTATTTGAAACTTTATTTGAAAAGAGTTTCTAGTAATTGAGTGGTGTGTGTTTATGTGTGTGTTTATATGTATATTTATGTATAAGTATTAAACATAGTTATACAGTACTTGAGAAGTCATAATTACAACAGATAATGGAGCATTATTTTTAAATATAAAAATGTGAAAATTAAGATAATTTTAATAATTAAAAGCTACTTATTAACATTATCAAACATCTATAATAAACATTAATTATTATTTTATGATCTTTGAGAAAATGTTTAGTCTTTCATATACTATATATTTTATTGTTTATTTAGATAAAGAATGAAATGAGGAAGTTAGTATCATTTTTATACTTCCCAAATCCACTATCATTATTTTTCATGTATGTGTCCAGGAAATAATATTGAATCTATTGGTTAAGAGGCTTTAAAAATTAGCTTCAATAAGGTGTAATTAACAAGTACCATCATAAGATATTAGAAGTATACATCATGGTGATTTATGTATACATTGTGAAAGGATTCCCCCCATCTAGTTAACTTACACACCCATTACCTTACACACTTATATTGTTTGTGTGTGTGTGTGTGTATGTGTGAGAAGAGTTAAGTTCTACTTTCTTAGCAAATTTCAATTATACAATACAGTGCTGTCAAAACAATAGCCACCATGATTTATATTAGATCCTGAGACCTTATTCACCGTGCAACTGAAAGCCTGCACCCTTTTACCAATCTCTCCTCCCTATTTCTCCCACCCTGTGGCTCCTGGCAACCACTTTTCTATTCTTTGTTTCTGTGAGTCTGACTTTTTAAAAAAATTCCGCACATAAATGATATCATGTAGTATATTTGTCTTTTTCTGTTTTATGGCTCACTTAGCATAATGCCCCCAAGTTCTATCTATGTTGTCACAAATTTCCTTTTTTCCTCATGGCTGAATAATATTCAGTTGTGTGTTTGCATACACACACACCAACACACAGGGACACATATGCACACCATATCTTCCTTATCTGTTTATCTATAAATGCACCCTTAGGTTGTTGCTGTATCTTGGCTGTAATGAATCGTGCTACAGTAAATAAGGGAGAGCAGCTGATTCTGGGCAAACTGTTGTATGACAACAGTTGCTGAATGGTATTTTTTCAGTAAATTCCCTGTCTCTCCAACTGTCTACCAGCTGCCCAATCCCTGCCTCCCTGCTGCCTCTCCTTGCCTCTGATACGCTACTCGAGTGGTCCATGATGTGGGTGGGTTAGCTGCGGGAAAGGTGTCAGGAAGGAAATACCATGCTGTCTTCCACGTTTCTGTGGAGCAGACCTCAGTCAGCAGCAGCACATACCCATTTCTGTCATTCCAGAGCAGGGCAGGGAACAGAAAAGACAACTTTGATTGCATAGAGTGTTCAGTCCAAAAGAAAGAGATCCAATCAAAACATGGCAGATAGTTTTCAGAGTAATGGAGGAAAAATTTTTCATGAGAATCTGTTGAAAAATATTAAATATTTAAAATCAAGTTGGAGCAATTGCTGGCAAAAGCTGAGAAGGTCTGCAAGTAGTACTAGTAATTTTGTTTCAAGTACATGAATACCTTCATCGCTATGAATCATATAGAAGAACACAAGAATGTGGAACTCACCAGATGAGCAATCCAGAGCAAACCAAAACAGGAATAGTGGCTTTGCAGGGTGGCGATATTGTAGACAATGAGGTGTATGTGAGGTGTGATTAAACTAATTGAAAACTTTTCCCCAAACAGGAATAGTTACCTTAACCACTTGAAGAGTTTCAGAATTTCCTCAGGAGGAGAATTAGAAACTTTTGATCAGAATCCAATATATTATGTACACTCTAAAATTAATATATATTGTAGAAAGCTCCTTATTGTTCTCATGTGAGTTCGGTAATTTATAACTTTATTTGTTGTTGCTTTTATAAAGATATGAGTTAGAGGACCACTTTGGGTATTCTAATGATTAAAATTTGTGGTTACAAGTATACCACCTGATTTTTCACTAAGATTCTGATGTCCAGAATAAACAAAATAGGTAAACAATATCATGTACCAAAAATGGCTTAAATATGACATGCTGAAATTCATTTATCTGACTTTTTCGCAAATCACCTTCCAGTTTCAGTCATTTTAGTGTTGAAAGTGGGAATTTAGATGGGGTAGTTCCTTTTTAAGACTGTGAACCATCTGATTAGTGGTTGACCTTGTCTAGTTCTATGTAGAATAGTGCAGCTACCAAAAAAAAGAAAAATGATGGCCATTCATTTGGTTGTTAATTAAGTAGATCATTTTTTATTGAGTATCTCCTATGTTCCAGGTACTGTGCTAAGCACTTAAATTAGTGTTTCAAACACTTATGGTCCCTGCCCATAAGGCATTTGTTCTAGAGCAGTGCTATCCAACAGAAATATTTTTGATGATGGGAAAGTTCTTTTTCTGCTGTCTAGCTCTATAACCACAGGTGAATTTTGGGTAGAAACATGACTAGTGTAGATGATGAATAGTATTTAAAATTTTATTTGATTTTAATTAATTAAAAAATTTAAATTTGAAGAGTCACATGTGGCAAGTGGCTACCTCTTTGGACAATACAGCTCTAGAATGTGAGGCAGTTTTATGGCCCCAGGTATCTTGTTTATCTCTAATCTTAGATTAATATTTATAAAGGGGTCTACTTCCAATAAAATTTTCTTTATTGGTGGGTCCTTATATTAGTGACAGATCTTCCCATATACTCTAATTTTGCTTCTGCTAGAGCTCTTTCTTTTGTATCTTGCCTCTGAATCCAGTCTTGTGGAGGAAGTATCACATTAAATAAATTCAAAAGTCACTGTAAACACAGCATATTTTTTTTTTTTTTTTGCTAAAATACACAATTGGACTAATATTATTTGACAGGTTACTATTATTGGATAGGTTAAGTGTGTGACCTCAAGGACTATACAGTCCATGGAATTCTCCAGGCCAGAATGCTGGAGTGGGTAGCCTTTCCCTTCTCCAGGGGATCTTCCCACCCAAGCATTGAACCCAGGTCTCCTGCATTGCAGGTGGATTCTTTACCAACTGAGCTATCAGGGAAGCAGCATAGATTAAGTCAATTTTTAAAAATGGCTTTGAATCACTGTTTTCTTTGTACGTGTGTTTTTTTAAAAAATAAAATGCTCACTAATGGGAAATTCCAAAAAGGGAGAACATTCTTTCTTGGGCTATTAAGCATATGGAGTGTTTGCATTTTCAGGAAAAAAAAAAAGAATTAATGGAAAATAAGATTCTGTTATGCTCTAGTGCTGCAGCTTTGCAACATAATGTATCACAGGCTGGTTACAAGTCAGTGTTTTAGCAGGATTATACATGATCAAAGCTTTTGGATTCAGAGTTATTTGGCTTAAGTGATTTGAAAATAATGTCACTGCTTAAGCTATCTTATCATCTCTCTGTTCATAGAATGATGCTGATGGTTTGCTTAAGTGGGGCTGTCCATCTGTGATTATATCTAGTTAATTATGCATATATTCATTTAATATCTAAACATCTCAGAAGTTTACCATAGGTTTAAGTTATTAGCAGGATTAACCATTTTACCTTACAGATATTAATATTTAAAGATCTGGCTGTTTTCTCTCTTCTTGGAATTCTTTTGCAATGCACTAAGCATAAGAGAGATGATATAGAATTTCTGTTTAATTTTTCTCAAATGAAATATAGTCTTACCAGACTCCTTGTCAACTTGTTTTCAAATCTTAAAGAACAGAGATGTATTTAGATTCTTTCAACATAGTGGCCTGTAACGTATGATATTGATCTTCATTATTGTCAATAAATATTTATTAATTAAAGTGATAAGAATAATGATATGGGTTGGTTATCAGAGAAGACAGGGATTGTTACACATATCTGTTAGTTATCTCTATCTAAAGCCCTTTCCATTGCTTTTTCGTCATACCTGTAAGCCATCAGGTGACATTCAGAGAGTTGGATTTTGATCTCTAGTAGGATGTTAACACCTTGGCAGGAATATGTACATCGGATCCCTTTCTGAATGTTTCAGCCAAGTAGCATCCTTTTGGAACAGATTAGTCTGGACATCCCCACCCCCCACCCCCAAATATTATGGGATGAAGTGAGAAAGGAGAAAAGTTCTGAGAGTAGGAGGAATCAGAAACATTTTCTTAGTTCAAATTTTACCTACCTAGTCTTGATTTAGAAAAGAGTATAATATGAATAAGGGACTGTCAACTAAGCTCAATTTTATTTTCTTCAAGAATTAGTTACTTGAGTGATTTAGTATTCACAATTTAACTGGAATTTTGACTTCACAAATTTTTTATATTTCCTAAGTGTGTGTGTGTATATATATATATATGAAAATCTATGACACAACTTAAAAAATTATTTCATCTCAGTAGGCATACATGTAAGTATGTAAATGAAAAAATATGTATATGTATCAACTAAATAAAATGTGCTTCAATGTATAATTATATATTAATACACATTTGCTTTCATGGTATTTAATTATTGAGATTAAAGAGAAATTTGATAGATTTTTCCAAGAATATAAACTCCCTTTGATGATTCAGGTACTTAGAGAAAAATAAATTAGCTAATTAGTAGAATTTTGAGGTAATATTTAAATTTTTCCTTGTTTATGTGATTTTATTTATTTTAAATCACACTATGCTTATTTGGTTTATGAACATATAATAGTATTAAAATTATTAAATTACTATGCAGCCTTTATTCATTTCTATTTTTTGTATTTAGAAGGCTTTTTGTTTAGTTGGATTTGTTTTTTAAAGCAAAAGTTTTATGCACTTATTTCCAACTCCTAGCAAAACAAATCCTTCCAGTGACTCAGATCATAGAGCATAGTATAAAAAGTTATAAGAACTCGTTTAGACATATATCAAGTCATCATGTTTCATTTTAAGTTTTTTCAATTATACCTCAATAAAACTGAGAACATAAGTAGTATTCCAATGTAAGACAGGATTTTTAATTATTGTTACCCAATTTCTTTGAATATATTTTAAACAGATTGTGTATTTTAAACATTATTTTGTGCCTGCAGGGGAAAGAACTAATTTAGGATAAAAGGCACTGCAGTGGGGGAAGCAGACATCTGGGAACAGAAAGACTCAGGGTCATGTCCTAGCTCCCCCTTCATAATATCCCTGTGAATTTAGGAGTTCATTTAAAAATCCCCAAGCTCCAGTTCCATCATGTAAATTGGAGACAAAATGCCTTCCATTTCTTCTACATTGACAAAGATTACAAATGAAAATGCATTGAAAGTAGAAAGTGTTAGCAGTTGTCAAGAAATGCTATAACTCACAGAGTATGTTCATTCTTTGAAACAGTTATTTTAAGGCCAAATATTTTGTACATAATGAGAAAAGATATCAATTTCTCAACTTAAGTAACAGACTGGTCTTTTGAGAGCTGCCATGGGCTTAGGATGACCTTGGATGGAAGCATCAAGTTCTTTTTATGGCTACATAGTCTTATGACCATAACCTTTCTATGGTCTAATAGATGCGATAACAATAACAAGTAGAATCATAGCACTAGCTATGAGATGTATGTGCAGAGCTCATTAAATGGAATGCTATATTTTTATTGCATGACACATGATCTTGCTTTACTCAGTAGTAAAATAAGAACAAATTCACAACACAATGAATTTCAGAGCATATTTCCATCAACTTAAAACTTCTCTCCTGCTAGTCTGTAGTCAATCCCCGTCCCCCTCTACAATGTTGTGTGGGTACATGCGTGTTCAATTGTGTCCGATTCTTTGTGACCCCATGAACTGTAGCTTTAGGTAAACACCAATCTGCATTCTATCTCTATAGGTTTGCCTTAAGTAGAAATTTCAAATGAATGGAGTTATGCAATATGTAGTCTTTTTTTTTTCTTTTTTTTTGCATCTGGCTTCTCTCAATTGGTACAGTGCTTTTGAGATTTATCCTTGTTGTAGCATGTATAAAGAGTTTATTTCTGTATGCTGGTAATAGCTCATATAATGGATATACCATATTTTGCTTATCCATTTACCAGTTACTCTGCTAAATTTCCCATTTGGGTTCTCTTTTTTAATAATGTTGTTATGAACATTTGTGTGTGAAAGTATGTATGTGTGGGTATGTACATGTATTTACTTATTTTTGTGGACCTAAGTTATTTCCCTTGGGTAGATACTTAGGAGTAGAATTGCTCTGTTGCATGGTAGGTACCTGTCTAATCTTTTAAGAAATTGCTAAATTGGTTTTCAAAGTTGATTATCATTTAGAATTCATAACAGAAAAATATGAAGATTCATAGTTTTGTATCCTTATCCATACTAGTATCATCAGTCTTTAGAATTATGGTCACTCCAATGAGACTGTGGTAATCAAAGCTTTAATTTGCATTTCCCTAATGACTAATAATGTTAAACATCTTTTAATGTGCTTATTAGATATTTGTATATCCTCTCTGGTGAATATTTACTCAGATTTTTGCCCATTTTTAAACTGGAAGTTTTCTTATTATTGATTTGTAAAAGTTCCCTGTATATTCTGGAACTTACCAGTCCTTTATCAGATATATGATGATATAGGATTTGTAAATATTAATAATTTCTCCTAGATTGTGACTTGTCTTTTTATTTTTATTTCTTCTTTTCTCTTCTTTTGAAGAACAAAATTTTAAAAATATTTGTTTTGGGAATTAACAATAAGCATTTATTTTTTGCTCATGCAAGTGTGGGGTAGTTGGGTAGGTTTTACAGATAAAGGCTAAATTCAGTTGTGTTTCAAAGGTATGAGTTAGGTCTACATATCCCTTCTCCTTCTTGGACAACTATCCAAACTATGTTCTTTTCATGGTGAAAGGCAGGAGTTCAAGGGGGGCAAAATTAATTACATAAGCACTTCAAAGCACTTCAAAACACTTCATAAGCATTTCAAATCTTTGCATCATATCCACTAACATCCCATTCCCCTACACAAGTCACACTGAAGAAACCCAAAGTCAAGGGGCAGGAAAAAGTCTTTTGTCTCCCAGGAGCCCATTGCAAAGAAATTAAAGAACAGAGACCAGTGATCCAATTTGCCACAAACAGCATATGAGTTTTATAGTTAGTACTAAACAAGATATATTTTTTGAAATATACAGAGCAAATAAAGACCTATCCCTTGAAAGCATTTTGTCCACCAGGAAGCCACAATCAGTACAATTTATGCAATTCTTCAAGGTTATTTTGTTTAGTGCTATGAGTGTTAGTTAGTATACCAAACAATTCATTATAAATTATCATGATGGTATAATTTAGCTCATATTTTTTCAAAATTTTTAGTTTTGATGAAGTCCAATTTATCAGTTTTGAAAATGGATTCTGTTCTGTCGTATTAAGAAATCTTTGCCTAACCTAACCTTCCAAACATTTTCTCTTATGCTCTCTTACAGAAGTGTTACAGATTTACATTTAGCTGATGACCCATTTTCAGTTAATTTTTATGTATGGTGTGAGGTTGAGGGAAGCTTTTAATATTAGATTTTTAGGGCTCAAATAGCTAGGCATTGTCCTTCAATATTTATTGTAAGGACTATTCTTTCCCCATTGAATTGCCTGGCATTTTTGTCAAAAATTAATTGATCATAAATTTAAGAGTTTATCTGTGCTCCACTGATTTATGCACTTATGTTTATGTCAGTGCTGCACTGTCTTGCTTACTGTAGCTTCACAGTAAGTGTTGAGGTCAGAAAATGTAAACCTAATTCGTTTATTCTTTTTCAAAATTGTTTTGGCTATTCCCGGCCCTTTATATTTCTATATCAGTTTTAAGTTTGGATTGTGAAGTTTTACAAAAGTAGCGGCTGGGATTTTGATTTTTGTGTTGAATCTGATGTGTTGAATTTGAGATAAATTGCCTTGTTAACAATCCATGAATATGATTTATCTTGCTTGCCTGGTGGCTCAGAGGTTAAAGTGTCTGCCTGCAATGCGGGAGACCTGGGTTCCATCCCTGGGTTTGATCCCTGGGTCGGGAAGATCCCCTGGAGAAGGAAATGGCAACCCACTCCAGTATTCTTGCCTGGAGAATCGGTCCACAGGGTCGTAAAGAGTCGGACACGACTCAGTGACTTAACTTTCACTTTCTTTCACTTTTTTACTTGTATATTTACTTGGATAAAGAAATCCTTTTACCTGGATATTAATAGCCTCAGATATGCAGATGACACCACCCTTATGACAGAAAGTGAAGAAGAACTAAAGAGCCTCTCTATGAAGGTGAAAGAAGAGAGTGAAAAAGCTGGCTTAAAACTCAACATTCAAAAAACTAAGATCATGGCATCCGTTCGCATCACTTCATGGCGAATAGATGGGGAAACAATGGAAACAGTGACAGACTTCAGTTTTTGGGCTCCAAAATCACTGCAGATGGTGACTGCAGCCATGAAATTAAAAGATGCTTGCTCCTTGGAAGAAAAGCTATGACCAACCTAGACAGCATATTAAAAAGCAGAGACATTACTTTGTGGACAAAGGTCCGTCTAGTCAAAGCTATGAGTTTTCTAGTAGTCATGTTTGGATGTGAGAGTTGGACTATTAAGAAAGCTGAGCACCATAGAATTGAGGCTTTTGAACTGTGGTGTTGGAGAAGACTCGAGAGTCCCTTTGGACTGCAAGGAGATCCAACCAGTCCATTCTAAAGGAAATCAGTCCTGAATATTCATTGGAAGGACTGATGCTGAAGCTGAAATTCCAATACTTTGGCCACCTGATGTGAAGAACTGACTCATTGGAAAAGACCCTGCTGCTTGGCAAGATTGAAGGCAGGAGGAGAGGGGGATGACAGAGGATGAGATGGTTGGATGGCATGACGGACTTGATGGCCATGAGTTTGAGCAAGCTCCGGAAGTTGGTGATAGACAGGGAGGCCTGGCATGCTGCAGTCCCATAGAGTCACAGAATCAGACATGACTGAGTGACTGAACTGAATTTACTTGTATATTTAACTTATCTCTGTAGTGCTTTTTAGTTTTTGGTTACAAGTCTTGTGCTTCTTTTGTTAAATGTATTCCTAAACATTTAAATCTGTTTGATAGTATTGTGATGGAATTGTCCCTTCATTTCATTTTTATTTTGTTTCCAGTATTAGAAACAAAATTAACATTTCAATCTTGTATTCTATGAACTTGCTAAATTTTCTATTATTTCTAGTAGCTTTTTCTTCCTGTAAATTCCTTAGGATATCTGCATAGACAATCAGCTCATTTGTGAATATGCCCAGTTTTACTTCTTCCCTTGCAATCTGATGCTTTTTAAATTTATTTTTCTTTTCTAACTGCACTGACCAGAAACTCCAATTTAATATTGAATAGAAATGGTGAAAGTTGACATCATTGTCTTGTCCCTGATTTTAGGGAAGAAAATATTTAGTCTCGTCATTAAGTATATGTTAGCTGTAAGTTTTTTGTAGATTTTTTTTTTTTTGAGGATTAGAAACTTCCCTTCTAATCCTTGTTGTTTGAGAGATCTTTTGTTTTTTAATCAATATGTTGTGATTTTTGTCCTTTTTTCTATTGATATGGCATATTGCATTGTTTGATTTTTGGCTGTTTAAATCAGTCTTGCATTCCCAGTATACATCTCACTTGGTTATGGCACAGAATCCTTTTATATATCAATATGCAAATATTTGCTTAGACTTCCCTGTAGCTTAAGTGGTAAAGAATCTGCCTGTGAGGCAGGAGACCAGGGTCCAATCCCTGGGTTGGGAAGTTCCTCTGGAGAAGGGAATGGCAATCCACTCCAGTATTCTTGCCTGGAGAATTCCATGGTCAGAGAAGTCTAGTGGGCTACAGTCTGCGGGGTCACAAAGAGCTTAAAGATGTTTGAATCCACATCCAATATACAAAGGATATTAGTTTGAATCTTTCTTTGCTACTTATTGGGGGGATTCTACTTAGGATCTTTGTCTCAAAGTCTACCTTTTCAAAAAATAATCATTCCACATTATGGCAATATTGTTTGTGTGTTTCCTTATTGGTTTTATAACAAATCATGGCCCTGCATCACACTATCCTCTGCACTATCACAGAGGCCTCAAGTGTCCAGCAGACTCCAACAAAATTGTCTTATCTGGAACAAAGTTTTGTGCAAAGGACTTGAGAAAAGAGCCATATCCATCATTAAAGTGCTATCCTGGAGTGTCTGACTCAGTCATGTGCTCCTAGCTAGACAAAGACTTGGGATTATTTGGGCTCAGAGTGCCGGGTGTAATTCTGTGCCTGGAAGCTGCTCAGTTTGGAGATCTCTTAGTCTCCAGGAACGCTATGTAGTCACATAGCACTCTCCAGCAGGAGAGTTGAGATAATCAATTTAAAATTCATGCCTATTTACTACCAAAAAATCCAGTCAGAGCAGATATATTCTGGTGGAAGGATTCTTTAGGTGAGTATATGGAAACCACAAAAAAAGCATCATTAAAAAAATATATTTTTATGGCTATGAAATTCCCTTGGTGTGATGAGGAGTTCTAGCTGAGGTCAAGGGCCTCTCGTGTCCTTGAAGAAGGAGGGACTGAATTACAGTTCTGCTGGGAACCCTTTTCTTCCCATCCTCTTTCTGTATTCTTTTGTTTTAGCTGTGTGTTTTCTAAGCTATACAACTGGCACTTGTATTTTGTAAACTAATCTGAAAGCCATTAAAAAAATATACAGAGGTCTTTAAGCCATTCATATTTGCTGCTATTAACAGATGTACTTAACTTTATCTCTATGATTTTGTTGCATGGTTTCTGTTCTTTTATGAGTTCTGGCAATTTCTCCTTTTTAAAAAAAGATTTATAAGGTCTCCTTACTATACTTTTAATACTATTATACTTTGATCTTATTTTTATTTTTTTCCAGAGATTCCTATTAAGGTTGTGTAAGACATATTTTAACTTTAAAAATAAAATAAGAACATTAGGAATAAAACTATATTTTATCACTTTATCTTTCATAAAAAAATGTTTTTAACCTAACCCGCCTCAGAATGAGGACTGTTGAAAAAAGATGAATATAATTGTAGTTGAAGGGAACAAGGAAATCTTTGTAGAAGAAGAGGCATGTAAGTTTGGCCCTGAACAAATGGTAGAATACAAATAAGTGGAGCTAACGAGGTATGCAACTCTTAAAATCAACTATGTGGTTACTCATCCCATAGATTATTTTAGGGGAATGGTTGACTATTCCCCAGTGGCTCACAGGTAAGGAATCCATGTGCAGTGCAGGAGACTCGGGTTTGATCCCTGGGTCAGGAAGATCCACTGGAGAAGGAATTGGCAGCCCCTTCCGGTATTCTTTTCTGGGAAATCCCATGGACAGAGGATCCTGGCAGGCTACAGTCTGTGGGGGTCACAAAGAGTCAGATGTGACTTAGCAACTAAACAACGACAACTTGCAACCTAGCGGCAGTTGCAGTTACTCGTCTACAACTTATTTTAGGAGAATGGTTTACTGTTGGCTATTTTCCCATATAACCTTTGATTCAAAACCTGAATATAATAGAACAAAAATCCTTCCAGCAGCAGCTGAAATGTAAGCTTCTGGTAACCAGCGAAGGTGGTTCTTTCTGAAGCAGAGGGGTGGGGGCAGCTGAAGTGGGCCTCTGGGAAGCCCCACTCCCCCCTGGCTCTGCAGTGAAGACAGTGAATTGCAGCATCTAGAAAGTGTAACATACAGGACATATCCCAGTTTTGAATGGAGACCGTTTAACTTCAGCCAAAGATATCAGTGCTGTTATATATCTTCTCTGTAATCTACATTTTTATGATTCAATAAAAATATGAAACTGCTTGTGAAAGTATTGACTTCTTTGATGCTACCCAAAATGAATGTGCCTTCTATACAGCAAGGCTTAATAAATGGCTGTTGAACTGAGTGAATGCATGGATAAACAGAGTTGTCAGATATGGTCTTGAAGAGGTGAAATGTTTAATTTAGTCTCTATATTCACTTTCCATTTTATTAATAAGAAACTACAGACTGGAGATGCAAGATAACCTTTACTAATGAAAGTGACATTGCATACACAAACAACTGAAACCTCTAACCAGGCTTGGAAAGTGTTTTTATTTTACAACCAAATTTGATTTGTTCTGCCAAATTTGCATTGCTCTGCTCATTATTATCAATAGCAAGCTTTGTCTTAAATTTTTTTTTAACCCATTTCCATTTTGATTATGGACAAAATCGTAACTTGTTCAGCCAAAGATGTTTTCTTTGAAAAGTAACTGATGGTAGTGGTAAGCCTGTCAGTAAATGAGAGTTTTGAAGCCTATAAATATGGGGACCAGACTCTGGGTCTTATTAATTTAGTAAGGCTTGACATGTTGCTTGGGAAGTATCTTGGAGTTTTCTTTTGAAATTTTTGCATTTACTGTGAGCCTCTTGCCTTTCACATTCATCATGTACCTTCTCACAGGTTCATGATATTATTTTAGGCAATGCATATGGAAATATAGGGCTTCCCAGGTGGCGTTAGTGGTAAAGAACCTGTCTGTCAATGCAGGGGATGTAAGAGACATGGGTTGGATCCCTGGGTTGGGAAGATCCCCTGGATTAGGGCATGGCAACCTACTCCAGTATTCTTGCCTGGGGTAGTCCCATGGACAGAGGAGCCGGGTAAGCTATGGTCCATAGGGCCTCAAAGAATCGGACATGACTGAAGCAACTTAGCATAAATGGAAATATACCATATAAGTGCTTTTTCTTATTATAACATTATGGCCAGAAGTTGTCTTCCTTTAGAATCAATGCTATTTCACAGATGAGAACCAGGTTACAGAAGATGTTCCACACATTTGTTGGTAGCTAAATTGGGGCAAAACCCAATTCTGCTGACTCCTAGGCCAACCTGTCTCCAGATTCAAGGGAACACAACCAACTCTTTCATATAAACACTGTGTTTGACCACTCTCAGCTTCTAAGCTCATAATGTATAGGTTGTCATTAGCAGAGATCCACTAATAAAACAGGATGATAGAGAGCACCATGTTTGACTTACGAAGAGGCCTGCAGCTCTGCCCTGCTAATTACAGAGTCATAGTCATCTATTTCCATAACTGAGTTTTGACTTTAACATTTTTGTATAAAAGAGATGGGAATATGAGACCACCTGAACTGCCTCTTGAGAAAGCTGTATACAGGTTAGGAAGCAACAGTTAGAACTGGACATGGAACAACAGACTGGTTCTAAATAGGAAAAGGAGTACATCAAGTCTGTATATTGTCACCCTGCTTATTTAACTTATATGCAGAGTACATCATGAGAAACGCCGGACTGGAGGGAGCACAAGCTGGAATCAAGATTGCCAGGAGAAATATCAATAACCTCAGATCTGCAGATGACACCACCCTTATGGCAGAAAGTGAAGAACTAAAGAGCCTCTTGGTGAAAGTGAAAGAGGAGAGTGAAAAAGTTGGCTTAAAGCTCAACATTCAGAAAACTAAGGTCATGGCATCTGGTCCCATCACTTCATGGCAAATAGATGGGGAAATAGTGGAAGCAGTGGCTGACTTTACTTTTCTGGGCTCCAAAATCACCATGGATGGTGACTGCAGACATGAAATTAATACACACTAGCTCCTTGGAAGGAAAGTTATGACCAACATAGACAGAACATTAAAAAGCAGAGACATTACTTTGCCAACAAAGGTCCATCTAGTCAAGGCTATGGTTTTTCCAGTAGTCATGTATGGATGTGAGAGTTGGACTATAAAGAAAGTTGAGTGCCAAAGAATTGATGCTTTTGAACTGTGGTGTTGGAGAAGACTCTTGAGAGTCCCTTGGACTACAAGGAGATCCAACCAGTCCATCTTAAAGGAGATCAGTCCTGAATATTCATTGGAAGGACTGATGCTGAAGCTGAAACTCCAATACTTTGGCCACCTGATGTGGAGAGCTGACTCATTTGAAAAGACCCTGATACTGGGAAAGATTGAGGGCAGGAGGAGAAGGGGATGACAAGGGATGAGATGGTTGGATGGCATCACCGACACAATGGACATGGGTTTGGGTGGACTCTGGGAGTTGGTGATGGACAGGGAGGCCTGGTGTGCTGCGGTTCATGGGGTCTCAAAGAGTCAGACACGACTGAGTGACTGAACTGAACTGATATCATGACAGTCTTAAGCTTAGTGTGTACTCAAGAGAAATATTTTAATAGATGAAAACACAATAATGAATGTCTCCTGTTTTCCTAAATGACAAATGATTAGCAATTTTCCAGGCATGCTTTCTCACCTGGAAAGTGATTTTCTCAGGTACAGGCATCAGGTAGGAGATACATGTTTCCATTCTTTCCCATTTGTTTGCCAATAAGTGATGGGAATAGATGCCATGACCTTAGTTTTTTGAATGTTGAGTTTTAAGCTGACTTTTTCACTCTCCTCTTTTACTTTCATCAAGAGGGGGAAATGGTGACAGACTTTATTTTCTTGGGCTCTAAAATCACCACAGATGGTGACTGCAGCCATGAAATTAAAAGATGCTTGCTCCTTGGAAGAAAAGCTATAATAAATCTAGACAGCGCATTAAAACACAGAGACTTTACTTTGCTGGCAAAGGTCTGTCTAGTCAAAGCTATGATTTTTCCAGTAGTCATGTATGGATATGAGAGTTGGACCATAAAGAAAGCTGAGCGCTGAAGAACTGAAACTTTTGAACTGTCCTGTTGGAGAAGACTCTTGAGTGTCCCTTGGACTGAAAGGAGATCCAACCAGTCAGTCCTAAAGGAAGTCAGTCTTGAATATTCATTGCAAGGACTGATGCTGAAACTGAAGCTCCAATACTTTGGCCACCTGATGCAAAGAACTGACTCGTTGGAAAAGACCCTGCTGCTGAGAAAGATTGAAGGTGGGAGGACAAGGGGACAACAGAGGATGAGTTGGTTGGATGGCATGACGGACTCGATGAACATGAGTTTGAGCAAGTTCTGGGAATTGGTGATGGACAGCAAGGCCTGGCATGCTGCTGTCCGTGGGGTTGCAAAGAGTCGGACTGAGTGACTGAACTGAACTGAGGAGACATATATTAGAAAGAAAAAGATGTTGCAAAACTCATTTTCACTCAACTTAAATGTAATTAAAAACATCTTGATCCAAATAGTAGGGAACTAGGGGTCCCCCAAAGTAAGCTAAGGAGGAATTAAATTAAACTTACATTTGTCTAAAACTTACTATTCAAACAATGAAGATACTTACTTAATATGACTTGAGTGGAAAAATTAAATTTTGGACATTTTCATCATCAACTTAAAAATGATCAAAATTTTTACATTGTTTCAACTTGCTTTCAAAAGAAAAATGAGAAATGCAATTAATATGGTTTAACTCTGCAGGATAAATATTATTATTTAATGATGTATAAAACAGCTTTATTCTAACAGCTTCATGCTGGGCACATAAATGAAAAAGAAAACTCAGATTTATGTTTATGTATGTATGCACTTAGGGTATCCAATTCTTTATTTCCAGTATGAGAACTCATTTAACTTTGTTACCTATCAAGTGAATATTTTGGGAAGCATTAGCATGTCACATATTTCTCAAAACTCTAAATGCCAGGCAGAATAAATGTAAAACATAAGGATTAAAATTTAATCCATTAGTATCCATTTACTAATGGGCCATTTCTTCTGCCCAACTCACTATTTCTACTAATGTGAAAGATATGTCATAATAAATAATGATGAAGTAGGTGTCACTGATTGAGCACCTTTTATGGCCAAAACACAGTCAGAACTCAGTGCATCTGATCCTAGTGTATCAGAACTCAGGGTGTGAGAAACCAGTGTAGATGATCCTGGCCTCTAGAATTAAATTCTGACTTGTGAGTCAGCATTGCAAGTTTCCCAAATCAAACTCTATTTCCAGTCTGATCCCACACTCCACCCTTAATAGTACTACCTAACAGTGAAAGCATACTTTTCTATGTTGTGCACAGACCCCAAGGCTTTCATTCCTTGAGTTTTTCCTCATGTTGCCTCTTATACCTGAATGCTCTCCCTAGACAATTTGCATGTCAAGATCTGTATATTTATTTCCTTTTCATGACATTTATTTTCAACTTGAACTATAGTTTTTTTTTTTTTTTAAATCATATTCCATCTTTTCTCTTAGGTCGCAGTTTTGTGAAGGTATAGACCATGCAGTAATTATTCTTGTGTGTTTTCCTGTCAACATGGAAAGTAACTAGGTTCCCGCTATCTGCTGAAGAATACATAGTGCTCCATTGGCAGTACGTGAGAATGACTAGCAAACTCTTGATGAATTCCTTCCTCTTTATAAGTTGACTACCTTTTGGCCTTGAATGCATCCTTAGCTTCAGTCCTTGCATATCTCAAAATCTTCTTTAAAAACATCTTAAAATATTTGGAATAAATAAAGGGATTTATAAATTAAAAAAGCAACTGATTCATCTAGACATTATACAATGAATTAAAAGATGGAGAACAAGTGCTTTACAGGAAATGTAGACTGCTTTATAGTAGGGTTAATATTAACTTGCCTCTTGGAACTTTTTGGGTATGTTCTAAGGCTAGTAATGATGTTAAGAATCTTAAGATGACTTCAAGGCATTTTTTCAGTCTTTTGTAACAGTTCTATGTATTACTGTTCTTACCTAGACCTTTCTTTAGGTCAGAAACAATACAGTTTTTTTTTTTTTTTTTTTTTAACAATGCAGATTCAGGTACCTTCTGTACCTCCTCCTGAGATTCAGCACATGAATGAGAATTCCTCCTTCTGGCCTCCTAGCCCCATGGACAGAGGAGCCTGGTGGGCTACAGTTCGTGGGGTGGCAGAGTTGGACACGACTGAGTGACTAACACTACTACTATTCCACAGTCATTAAAAGGACTAGAGAATACCCTCAAGCCCTCAAAACTAAACTTCTAGGAAAAAAATCCTGAAAATATACAGTACACCAGCCTGAGGAGAAAACAACCTAGCGGCCACCATGGCAATCAGGCACTGTATCCCACAGATGTGTTCTCCTCAGACCTCAAGCTCTGGCTGTTGGTATCTCCACCTCACAGTCATGGCTGTCCCCCACGCACCTCTGCTGCCCACTCACCAGCAAGCAGGACGCCCAGGCAAAGCTGGGTAATGCATGCTGGTGAGTGGTTGCAGGTTTCTGACTGTTTAAGCAAGGCGGGCAAGTGAGATTTCTAGTTTCAACCTTGGAGAGTTGGGGTTAGAAAGGTAGACAATTCTCCAAATGTTCAAGTTATGTTGAAAAGGCACTAAGCAGAGAACACAGAAAATCCACTGCAACCATCTCCACCATTTTGTGTGATTAACAGGTTATGGTTTTATAATCGGAAGTGCTAAGTTCTGGGATTACCTGGTGTTCTAGTGATTAGGAGTCCCCGCTTTCACTGCCGAGGGCCCAGGTTTGATATCTGGTAGGGGACTAAGGTCCCACAAACTGTACAAGTAAATAAATGAACAAATACCGCCCCCCCCCCCCCACCAAAAAAAGTGCTAAGTTCTAGAGGCAGTTGCAGAATTTTAGATGAATGAACTAGTTGCTTTCATAAACATTCTATGGGCATATGAGTATATCCTTTGAACTCTTTTTATTACCGTCAAGATTTTAATACCATGGAACTGCCCTTTGTTATCTAACATCAGGGAATCAGGAAAGTTCAGGTTTTTTTTTTTTCCTCCCAAGAGTATCAAGTGAAATAATTTAGAAAAAATCCTTCAGTGGTTAAACTAACATGTTTGAAATTTAAATTTCTTTACTTTTGAGGCACTTGACTCCAAAACTATGAAAGGGCATAAATCTTGCCCACTCCTGTCTACCAGCAACTGAATATGCTGCAGACAGTCCAGGCCATAAGTTTCTTGTGAAGCCCTCCAGAGACCTTGCATATACAAACAGACACTGTTCTGTCCACACTGTAGCATCCTATCCATATTTTACTGTACTGTTTTGATTTTCTCACTTACTAATGTATCTTATGTGTCATTCAGTGTAAGCAGAAAAGACACACTTATCGTTCTCTTATGACTGCATAATATTACACTCTATGAGTGCATAACTTTTAAGAGCAGTTTCCTAATGCTGGGCATTTAGATATTTTCAGCCCAATGTTATTATATGCAATGCTGTTATGAAAAGCCACAGACATAGGTCTTTGGCAAGCGTCTATGTTACCTGTAGGATGGACTGTCGGAAGCTAACGAAGTTAAAACATGTTTGATTTGATAACTCTTGTTGAGTTGCCTTTCATAGAAGTTATGTCAATTCGTGCTTTCACCAGCATGTGTAAGTGTAATTTTTTACTCATATCTTTGTCAGCACAGAATGTTCTCAAACTTTCTGAGCCTTGCCAGCCAATAAGGCAAAAGATATAATATCTTGATGTAATTATAATTTTCTTTTACTATAATGAGCGAGACTGAGCAAGCTTTATGTTTAAGTCATTCCCTTAAGCATTCCCTTTCTTTTAACTTTCTGTTCAGAGGTAATCTATTTTCATTCAGTAGGTTGACTTTTTTTTTAATTTTTAAGGACTGTTTATTGTTTAGGGAAATTAATGTTTATCTGACAGTTAAGTTACAAATTTTTTTTAGTCTCATGATGGTCTTCTGATTTTGCTTTTTAAGGTTTTGGCAATTGCTCTCTGACTTTACTTTTGGTAAAGTCAGCAAACTGATATTTGCCAAGAAAAATTAAAAAACAAATTTTTTTTTAAGTAGCCAAATTTGTCAATTTGACAAATTATGTCTCCTGATTTATGTGTTACATTAGCAAGATTCATTATTTTTTTCTGAGAATATGTAAAGAACTCAAAAACTACTAGACAAGACTAACAAATTCAAACATGCTGTGTTCATGAGAAGGTATCTTATTAATGTCCATCTGTCTTCACATTAAAACTCTTCAATAGCTCCCCATTTTTTCTTAAGAAGCAGTATAAGTTTGGATTTATATCACGGACCACATGGTTCTTCATGGTAATTTTCTCATCTGGCACCCCACCCCCCACATGCCCTAATTATCATCCAGTTCTTTTGGTGGGTCACAAAATTTTAGTTCCTCAAATGCCCAAACTCCCTCTTGCTCTAGCCCTTCACAGTGTAAACCACTTCATTTGAAATATTCTACATTTTTAGTTATTCTGTTGATTCAATATTCCTATTTAAATAGTTTTTCAATTTTGCTGACATCATTTCTCTGGGAAACTTTTTTGAAAAAGCCCATTTCCAGGTCAACCGTACACACCCTTCCTATGCCTTCCCATGGCATATTTTTCTACTCTGGGAGGAAATTGTGAGATTGGAATATTACCTGGGAGCAGGGATTATTGGTGATCTTAGTACTTTTTGGTAACAACTTCACTGAGATATGTTTTACATATATCACATTTAGTCATTTAAAGTATATAATTAAATGGATTCAGCATACACACAGATTTATATAACCGTTATCACAATCAATTTTGTAATATTTTCATCACCCCCAGGGCAAATCTTATACCTTAGTAGTCACCCATCCATTTTCCCTTACTCCCTCAACCCTAGGCAATCACTAATCTCGTTTCTATATTTATGTATATGTGTGTGTGTGTGCTAAGTTGCTTTAGTCATGTACCACTCTTTGTGACACTCTGGACTGTAGCCTGCCAGGCTCCTCTGTCCATGGGATTCTCCAGGCAAGAATACTGGAATGGATTGCCGTGCTCTCCTCCAGGGGATCTTCCTGACCCAGGGATTGAACCTGCATCTCTTGTCTCCTGCGTTGGCAGCCAGGTTCTTTACCACTGGTGTCACTTGGGAAGCCCTTTCTATATTTACTGATTTGACTATTCTGGACTTTCAATACAAAGTGAATCATATAATATGTGGAGTTTTGTACTTGGTTTGTTTCTCGTATCATATTTTTTAAGGTTTATCCGTGTTGTGGCGTGTCCTAGTACTTCGTTCCTTTTTGTGCTCAGCTGTGTCCAACTCTTATGATCCCATGGACTGTAGCCTGCCAAGCTCCTCTGTCCATGGAGTTTTCCAGATAAGAACACCAGAGTGGGTTGCCATTTCATATTCCATCATTCCTTTTTATGGCTAAATAATATTGCAATTATATGGATATACCATATTTTTCTTATACATTCATTAGCTATGGACCTTTGAATTGTTTTCCTTCTTTGGCTATTATGAATAATGATGCTGTGCACCTTCATGGGCTAGTTTTTGTGGGTGTTTTGGCATGTTTTTACTGCTCATGAATATATATTATACCTAATAGTAGAATTGCAGAGTTGTATGGAAACTATTTAATCTTTTGAAGAACTGCTAGACCATTTTCTAAAATGACTACCATTTTACCTTCTCACCAGCAGTATATGAGGGGCTCTGATTTCTCACATCTTCACCAACACTTGTCATCTGTCTTTTAGTCATCCTGGTGGGTATAAAGTAGTGATTTTTATTTTGCATTTTCATGATAGCCAATGATGTTGAACATCTTACATGTGTTTATAAGCCATTTGGATATTTTTTGGGAAGAAGTGTTGTGACTCCTCTTTTTAAAAAGCAGATTGAGAAATCTCTTTGCTTCTTTTCTCCCAGGCTCATATCCTAGTCTTGACCTAGCAAATCTTAGGTCTTAATACTCCTGTGGAAAGAACAGTAATTGTCAAATGAAAAATTTGAAAAACAGCATTTCTCTCCATGAACTGCTGTAGAGTAAGGTTATGCTATTGACTTCTTCCCAATGAACTTCCCCCTTGGGATTTAAGGTGCCAATCACATTATTCTCTTTATGAGTTTAGAACTGGTGAAAAATTGACATAGATACTGAGGTATCAACTGAATTTATAATTTCAATTGGCCCAGATTCCCTGGCTGCCCACTATATGAGTTAAATCAGAATATCTAGGGGGTGGGGCTCAATCATCATGATGTTTAAACTCTCCAAGTGATTCCAAAGTTCAGCCAAAGCTGTAAGAGTGAGTTGTCCAAGGACCATTAGAGTCACCTGATACTTTGCTGGACATGTAGAATCTTGGGTTCCATCTCAGAATCTGCATGTTATAATTTTAGAAGCACGGCTCTGGAGCAGTACTTCTTAAACTTAGACCATGCATAATGACCCCCTGGAAGGCTTGTGAAAGCACAGATTCCTGAGCCCTAACTCCAGGGTTACAGATTCGGCAGGCTTGGAAAGCAGCAGGACAGTTTACATTTCTAAAGAGTTCACAGGTGCTGCCACTGATGTAAGTGGGTCCCACAGCGTTGTAGACTCAGGTGTATTTAATAGTGAAGAATGGGGGTGGGCGGAGCATCCACAACTCAGAAGGCTAGAAAGCCTCCGAGGCTGTGTGTGGGCAGTGATTCTTCTCCCCAGTGCGGCGTTTGATGAGGGAACCTCTTCTTTGAGGGCAAGCGTGAGCGGAGTGAGAAGAGGGTTTGAGGGTTTCCGTTACTTCTGAAAACGAAGCAGCGTCTCTTCATGTGAGAAGGTAGGAACACCCAGAAGGGGCAAAATGGTCCTCTACTCACACTGGTCTTCCAGGGGTGAAATCTCCAGAGAGAGGGGAGTCTCAAGCCGATTTGATTATACCACCTATTTTATTATATCACACATATGAGATAAAGTTTCAAGTACAGAAAAAGTCTCAAAACTGCCCTGAGAGAGAAATTTAGAAGAAATAGATCCAAGAGTGATTCTCAGTTGGTTTTCAAGTGCCCAAACTCTCTGTGGCCTGTGGTATTCACTTGTGTTGAAAACTATAGTCTTGGTGCTATAACCACTGTGTCCTGAGAATTATCTAGGGTCAGAGCTCCCTCCCCTCGGAAGTGCTGTGAAGTATGCGTGCGTGTTTCGTGTGAGAGAGAACTGCTAGGAAAAACTTTGACTTCCTATAAAGTTACAGCACATAGTCAGCAATGATTAACGGTTACACTAATAGGAAAACTGCTTATGGTGATATTGCCTATAACACGTGCCTATAACACCAGCCACCACATGACTGGTGTGGCCATGTAGTGGATTTTGCTAGTTTCGAGGCAGGAGAACAATTAGAGTGTCTTCTCTCAGTTTGAAAGTCTTCCACTCCCACACACATTATCATGAGGCTCATTATGTTTTGCCATTAACATTAATGGGATTTAATATATAGCGGAACAGAATAAACCCCTGACCTTGCAAGCAGAAAGTGGTTTTGAAATCAATGTTTAGAAACCATAAAACACCTACTTGTCACAGAAGCATTTGACAAATTTCCTTAAATTCCCTAAAGATACTTACTTATGTGCTTCATTATTTCAAACCAATCATCCTTAGATCTTAGAAGAAAAGAAAATGTCTGATATACATATTTTTTAAAAATGTAATAAGGGGTTGCTTTATCCATTTGAGGCTTAAGTCTTAAAACAGGTGTTCTTTAGTACAAGCTCACCTGTTTTCAACCAAGCTTTTACTTGCTGGTTTTAATTAGAAACGTGGCTAAAATTGCACTGAAAAAAAAAAGTTTTCTGGCAAAGGAAACTCTAGGAATTTAACCCCAGAAAGATATGGACCCTTAAGGTAGCTGATGAATAAGAGAAACAGCGAATGGAGAAGCTTGGTGAGGCAAATAAGAGAATTAAAAAACTGTCAAGTTATAGAGATGAAAGATTGAGGCCAAGGGCTAAAAGGAACAGACAGGGCGAGGTTGTGACAAACACTTATTGACAACTAATGTCAAAGTAACTGGGACTGTGAAAAATAACAAGGGAAATCAAAGAGAGAGCCATGTAGGTTGAAGGGGGTTGAAAGGAGATGCAGAGGATACAAGGGAATGGGACGAAGTGCTGAGAATGTTTATGAGGTTCATAACAGAAGTCAGGCCCTGTCTCAGTAGAATACGATGTTACTGCCTTGTTGACAAGAATAAAGAAGCCTCAAGGTGGTGGGTAAGGTAATAGCTCTTGTGATTAGAATATGCAAACATACATATCCTTACAATATGGTGGAAACCTGAAAGCTCGCTTGGTGAGCATAAATGTGTCTTTAAATATTTTAAGAACTGTCAAAAAGAAGAAGAATTGGGTTTACTCACAGTGGAGCTGGTGCTAAAGGGAGTGAGTGCAGACAAATTCCTTCAGAATGAAAAATGCCTCATGTTTCAGAGTAGGGGCTTTCAGGCACCCTGCTGGGGCAAATTCCAGCTTTGGTGCTTCCCTGCTTTGACACCATGGTCCCTTTAACGTGTCTGAGGTTTTGAGTTTAGAAATGGAATAATAATTACCTTACAGGATTGCTGTGTGATTTGAATGAAGCAGCATCTGTAAAATGTCTGGCACAGACTTGTTTGTAATACTGGATTTCTCACGAATGCCGCAAATGAAGTCCTACACTGAAGATGGGTCTCATTTGCATGCATTGCTCTTCCCAGCTCCTGTCCTATGTACCCTTCAGGTCTTCCCTTAAGTATCGCACTGCTTGAGTCCCCTGTTCTGCAATAGCTTGAACTTCCCTAATGCAGTACTTTCAACAAAAACTGATTACTTAGAACCATATGTTGATTGTTTCATAAACTCCTTGAAGAAAAGAACAAGGTTTGTTTTAGCAACTACGATATCCCTAAAATCTACCACAGTGCCTGGCACCTAGTTCTCAGATTTTAGATAGAATGGTGGAATGTTGAATTCCTGTCCACTCCAATCCAGCTTCCCTAAACATCCTCCCCTTGCCTTATAAGCCTTGCTCATTCTTATCTTCTAGTGTAACTCATTATGTCTTTGTTTCTCCTACCCCTAATTTAGTGCATCATTAAGTGCTTTTTTTTTTTTTTACTGGATGCCATGATCTTAGTTTTTTTTTTTTTAATTTTTTTAAAATTTATTTTTATTAGTTGGAGGCTAATTACTTAACAATATTGTAGTGGTTTTTGTCATACATTGACATGAATCAGCCATGGATTTACACAGCCATGGATGTGTTCCCCATCCCGATCCCCCTCCCACCTCCCTCTCCACCCGATTCAGCGCTTTTAATATTTGTACATATCTTAGGTTTATGCCTTATTTCTATGCTATCATCCCAGCCTAAGTAGATCCTTATTTTATATCTAGAAGACTGAAATGGTTCATCGCTTTTTTCTATCAGTTCATGTATCAGCATCTGTCTATTACATCCATAGCTGCTAATACATTTCCTCAAATGCAAATTTTGTTCTGCTGCTGCTGCTGCTAACTCACTTCAGTTGTATCCGACTCTATGCGACCCTATGGACTGCAGCCCACCAGGCTCCTCTGTCCACGGGATTCCCCAGGCAAGAATACTGGAGTGGGTTGCCATTTCCTTCTCTGAAATTTTGTTATAGACTTGTTCTGTATTTTGTAATGATACAACTATCTGATTCTTCGTGGTCTTCTAAGATGAACGTATCTTCTCATTTGATTGTATTATCAAGAGTGGTATCATTTATAGAGGTGGAACATGTTTTATTTATGGTAAGTAAAAATAGAATGTTAATAACTCAGTGAGTCAAATCAAAACATGTGAAAAAATTATAAAAGGAAAACCTCTTAAAAACTTGAAGGTTTATATCCTTGATACCCCAAAAGTGAGGTGAGGCAAGCAAGAACAGCAGTAGGAATTCCATCAATGGTGAAGGTTTGGCTGAGTGCTGAGTGTGACCTTTGTTGATGCCACACTTAGATATTTGATTAGGGGATCTCCTCTTAATGGTAATACCATTAAGAGGCGTAACATGGAGTTAATAGTAACTGGGGACAAAGCAATATGTGGTCTAATTAATACTGCCTGATAAGTTCTAGAGAAGTGTCTGGGAGATGTGGGATCATGAAGTCTGATATCATGAGAGGATAAATCCGCAGCTGTAGTGAGCCTGCGAATCTAAGCAGCAGGGGCACTGCAGTCAGCTATTGTCTCCTGCTGATGTGATCTCAGCATAAATGAGACAGATGTGTTTATAGCTACCTTGCTTCATGTGTGCTGAAGGATATGTTTCTGCAGGAGAAGAAAACCTTATGTGTAATTGACTCCCACTGTAGCTTTTTAAATATTTGCCCAATGCTTCTGTACCTTCACACGTTCCTCCTGAGCCCCAAATACTTTACCTCCCTTTCCTAGTCCACTGTCCTAGTTAAAAAACCCTACTTCCAATGATTCACTCAGAACATTAGACACTGCCAGGAAATCATTTCTGATTAAATCTTCCTACATTTCATGCTTCTTCTCAACACCATTTCATGCCATTTTGTCTCCTGTGATCTGTGCTTGCTAATTTGTCTTTTGGACTCTTACTTTATGTACATAATGGCTTGTAATCTTAACTTGATTTACTGTCCTCAAGTGTAGGAAATTTCCTGATTATTTTTCATGGTATCAAAAGCCATAGTTGGATCATGTTTGTTTCTTCCGTAAATGTTGACTTGTCTGGGTTATACCTGTTACAACAGCCACTTTCACTGTGTCATTTCAGTTTGGAGTACTATACCAGATATTTGGAAAATAAGTCTTGGAAAAATAGACTGTTTTGCTTCAAGGAGTCCTGTATGCTTCAAGCCAAAATTCTTGTTTACCAGGTGAGGAAAGTCAGGACAGAGCTGATGCGCTTGTTCAAGGTCGTTCAGAATAGAAACTTGACCAGGGTTCCAGACACCCAGTTGGGGCTCTTTTTGCTAGAGAGTGCTCTTTCACTGATAAGGTTCAGGTGCAGCTGCGTTGGCTGGCAATTAACTCTGCCAGGTCGAATCTGAGCATGTTCCATAGCAAGCACTGCGTGATAAAAAAGGAGACGGAATTTGACCGGTATAGGCTGAAATTAAACTGAAAGGAATATGGCACGGCTATTTAAAAGTGTTTAATTTTATAAAACCCAGCAGATCAAAGTAATTATAGAGCAATAAAAGGTGAGTTAAAGCCTCCGATGGACGCAAGGAAGAGATAAGGCTAGACTTTTCAGAACAGCCACTGTTCTTCCTACAAAACATTTTCTGGTTTTGTTTTCTATTGTCTAGTTCTTATTAAGCTGGCTGGGTTGCAAACAAAGCCGTGTTAATATAATGTGGATGCAATTTGTTCATGAGTACATCTGTCCTTTCACAAGGAAAAATGCATCTATTTAAACAATACCGATGTTACCCTAAAATTTGAAAGTTTTATGCTTATGTAAGTGTGTTAAATTATCCTTATAACATTTGAGAAGCTGGAATTTTAATCAATTGATATTTATTTATAAATGTGTAAGTTTTCTCCCTTTAGAATATACACTGCAGAAATACAAAAGGAGGAATAAAAAAATCAGCTGTTAAGAAATCTTACTGCCAATACAAAATATAATTTTCATATTCTAAATGTAAGAATTACTTTTTAAAAAAAGTCCTTTAAAGCTAGGGGTGGTGCCAAGTAGATGTAAGGTCGCAATATGAGTACCATATTTCATTTACAAGCAAGAAGTTTGAGAAATGCTGGGATTTTTTTTAAATTGAGTGTTACTGATATACAGAAAATTCAGTGTTTTTAGAAAAATTATAAAACTGTTCAATCCTCTGCTTTTAGAGACTAAAACTAAAACAAGAAATAGCAATTTAAGTTTTATACAATGGCTATTTAATAAAGAAGAAATTAAGTGGGAGAGGGAAAGGAAGAAAGTGTACTCAGAGTTGGAGAGAAGAGCTGAAAATCAGTGGTGGAGAGATGTCAAGGACAAAGAAACTGAGATGCAAAAAGAGGCAGAAATTCAGAGAGACACAGAGGCTGAGATGGATCTTCAGGGAATAAATGAAATCCAGCCTGAAGAGTTTTAAATCTCCAACCTTTCTAGAATCAAGTTGGAGATACAGATTTCAAATTAATGATAAGAAAGTTTATTTTAGCTTTTATTTTCTTAAGTTTGCTAGTAGTACTACCTTTGGGGAGCAGACTTTCTTATAGGGAAGAAAATCAGAATATTGCTTATTTTAAACCTTTTCTGGATCATCACCTTCCTAAAGAAATTCTTAAAATAATCTAAAATACTTTCTAGCTTTTGGTAGTATGAGTGTGTGGGGAATGTGGACATCGATGTTGATGTGATCACTAGGTACTTGGTGCAAGGACTGGATAAGAGAAAGGCAGAGGTTAGGGCTGGTTTATAAACCAAGGCTGCCTTCCCCTGGCTTAACGTTGAGCTCTGGGATGAGAGTAGGGGGTGGCTCCTGTTTGACTTTGCCTTTAGGTAAGTCATTTGCTCAGTTTTGATGAATGTAATGTTTTGCTTTTGCTTTTAATAAAGCTGTGGGGAAACAAAAGTGTATTAATATAGATATAAGTACTTTTAATTCTTAGGAAGAAAGACAAGTTAAAACAGGCTATAAATAGTAATATAGTAACACTTTAGAACTTTTTGAAATTAAGCACTCACTATTGCTCCCTTTTTACTTACTGTTCAAACCTCTAATTTCCTTTTCTCCTTCTTGAAAGATACAGAAAAGTTTACCCCGCCTAATCATCACCCCTTCCATCCTGTCTGTAATTTATAATGTATATATTTAAAGTTTTGTATACATATAAACATATTGTGTATAAGTAAACTTTTGATACACATATTTTTTCTGAAAGAGAAAATGTGCTGCAAGCTGAGTCCTCTTTAAGATGCTTTTGCTCTTTGAAAGAATTGACAGTGCATCAATGAGGGATCAGTGAAGAAATGATGCACCATCTTAAGTAGGAAGTGATTTAATACAGAGAACTAGATGTTCACAAAAAGTAGACACTATGTTCCAGGAATGAGCTCCTAGGAGAACTTTTACCTTTAAGACCTGCACTTGTATTGTGGTTTCCAGACACATTCTGTGGCTGCAATCCAGGGTTTGGAGGCCAGCACTGGTGGGAAGTGCTGCAACTACAATAGCTTCTATCTCCTGTAAAGGAGAAGGGATACTGGTGAAATGGACAGAAAAATCCATTTCTAAACATTTGCTTCCTGATAAAAAGAGTGGAAGGGGGAAGGCAGAGAACTCTTGTCTCACTTCTCCCCTCCAAATTTCACATATCCTAACTTACACTGAGAAAGTAGCTTGAAGAGAATGAGGGAAGTGCAGTTGCCACATCTCCAGCCAAGAGAAAGGAAGAGAAATGAAGAATACCAGTTCACATCATCTACCACATAGAGATGCCATTAAATGGCCCAGTGAAGGAGGGCTCTGAGATCACACTTTGATCCTCCATCCTCCTCAGGGATACTCTGATGCATGAGCAGAAGTTACACTGCAGTTGGTATATTTCATTTCTGTTCCCTTGAAATAAAAAAGGCATAATCTTAAAAAAAAAAAAAAGAATGAAATAAGTTACTTCACATACACTCTGATTTTTATGCACTTAAATTTTTTTCACAAAATAATTTCTAATCAAAATGCTGATAAAAGGAAAAAATGATTGGAGAAGGAGATAGCAACTAAATTTATTCCTGTGAGTTTGAATCATTCATAGTGAAGTTGAGAATTTTAGAGTAGATGGGTTATCTGATGGTGAAAGTTGAGTAGAACTCACATGCTAATGTATAACTTCTTTTACTGTTACCCTAGAGTGAAAAGTATCACTTGGAAAGAGTATCACATATGAATTCTTCTCAGACTATTAATGAAGATGAAACATAACATTTCATCTCTGTAGCAAAGCAACTTTATGGTTTATCTGAAAAATATCTTCTTTGATCAGTGAAGCATCTTAATTATTGCTAGTGTAGGAAACCCTGCTAGAAGGACTGGTGTTTGTGAACAAGGAATCCCTAACAAACTTGTGATAAAGAACAATAATTCTAAGGGAAGACAACGTTGTGGGTGGCATAGAATAAAAACAGAACTTTGTTCTTAAATTCCAGGAGGGCCACTAATTAGAGCCTCTTGTAAGAGAAAGTTTTTACTTTTAATGAGTGATATTGTGTTTCTGGTGACATTTTCAAAGTGTTTTAAGGTATAAAAAATTTCAAGTTACATTAAAATAAAATTTTTAATAGCATTTTTTTGTGTATTTTAATCTGAACTTTTTTTTGCTTCCCGGATATAAATCTCTGAATATTAATTGATCACCTAACTCAGTAGACTGCTATATGAGTTAGAGCATTAAAAAAGAAAATCCTGATATATATATGAATCTTTAAGCCTTATTTCCAACCTTCAACCAAATGAATTCTTGTAAATATTAAAACATTTTAGTCTATGGCATCATCTCCAATTATGTTCTCAATAATCTACCTTCGATACTACTTAACCATCTCTCTGCATCCATCTACCATAATGGAGATAAATGGATGGTCACTCTTGAACAGTCAATGATGCTTTAATTGAAGCACTTGCCCTGTTAATCTAGTTCCAATGTCCCATTATAGGGTAGAATGAATGTTCTCGCATAGCAGTTATCCAAGTCGTGATTTTGTTTCCTTATAATCATTTGCAATTGTGTTTGAAATAAGCCATAATGCAATTTTCTCAATTTAATATGAACTATTTTTAGTGGTGCAAAAGCTTTGATTACAATTTTTATTTTATCCCTTAGTATAAGATGGGCATCCATGTTTAATCATATTCACAGGTTACCTCAATGAATACAAATATGCTACACTATCTTTAAATAAATGAATGTCAATATGTTCCAAGGTAACCGAAGTAATTGCATATTGATAACTGTTATTATTGTAAGTCATGGTCTTTAAGAGAAAATGCACTTGTATTTTTTAAAACGGGGCAATACTATAGTCTATTTTAAGATGATAGTCTTCTGTTTCAAGTACAGACATAATATCACTAATATAGCTGAAAGACCCTATGAATAGATAAAAATACAAAATATAAACCGGAGAATAACAATATGTTGTCATCTTTTGAAACTGGATGAATGTTATGAGCATCTTAGCAGAGCTAATGTGAAATTGCCATTATCTGTGACAGATGCTTAGAACCTGCATCCACTCTCTAGCCAAAGCAGATAACAGGAGCTAAAGCCATTATCCTGCACTTTTTGGTAACTAGATATTTTCAGATTTTGTATGGAGGCTTATTGTAGTGTGCAAAATGCTTCAGGAAAAAGCATTGTCCCCTTTTCTAAAGAGGATAAAAATTTCATGGAATGGATGGGTGTGAATAACAGAGCACTTGTTTTCTGCGATCTGAGTTTTTATCAAATGAGTGGGTTGTCATCTGGATCACCATGCTGCACACTCCCAGGGGGTGTCACTTAAATTATATCGTACATGGTTAAGGCCCTCATCACCTCGCACTGTGCACATCAGTTTGGCCTCTCAAGGTCGCTGTGGATGTCACTATTTCGTACACATTCTCAAGGGCAAGAGCCAGCCAGGAAGACACTCAGATGAGGTGATGAAAACAGTGTTGCTAGTGTGAACTGTTTACTGAAAGAATGAGGACTTTTTTTTTTGGCGGGGGGTGTGTAGTGCATAATCTTCTCAAAATGAAGTATCTCATTATAATTGAGTACTGATCCTAAATATAAGAACCAAATTTTAATCTCAAGTTTACTACCAGTTTCAGTTCAGTCACCCAGTCATGTCCAGCTGAGTGATGCTAGATGGGTTAGTACATATCTTGGTTTTACTAGTTGCCTCTGTAAGTGTGGAATTTGATTCCATTAAGGGTTTGCAAACGTTCTATTATAGTGGAACCCCTAAGCAAGATTCAGCTGGACAGCAATTAGATTACCTGATTGAATTTCCTTTGGGTAAATTCTGGAATCTGAAAGAGAACTTCAACCCTTGTTCTCCTCAGTAAGTATGAAAAAGGATCAGCTGATGAATCACCAAAGTGATATTTTTTCTTCATACTCATTATGTATGAAGTACTATCTCATACCTATTTTGTACTTATTTTCAGAATATATATGAGATGTCATATTCTAAGAATTTTGAAGGACTCCTAAAGTTACTGTTTCAAAGAGGCTCTGGAGTTGAAGAGTTTTGGCCACTCACTTGCTGGCTGTTAATCCTTGGGCAAGTTAAACTTTAATTTGTAGGTAGTGAAAAGATAATCCATATACTGGTATATTTGGGAGCATTGAATAAGATAATACATGCAAAATGTTCAGTAGAATTTTTGGCCCAAATTATGGCTCTTATTCTATGCAAAAATTACTGGGAAAATATGTGTCTACTCAGAAAAAGGATCATGAAAGAAAGGGATGACATTTATATTTTTAGGACAAGAGCTCTAACTTCTTAAGCCTGAACCAACTTCCTTTCCCCAGGGGGTGCGTTACAGGAATGGAGCTTCCTTTGGGATGGAGTCAGTCTTATCAGAGTACTCATGTAGGAAGAAAGAGGATACGCGTTAACTTGGAAGAAAGATGCCCCAAAGGATAAAGTGGGGGAAGGTGAAAATATTTAACTTTAACCCAAGTCTTTTTCCTCCCATTAGGTAGCTAACTCGTGAATATTTGCTGTTTTGCTAGTAGTGTTCTAAATGCTTTACATGGATTATTTCATCTAATCCTGGCAACCCTGTGATGTAGGCATCTCTCTACCTGTTTATAGAAATAGTTGAGGTGACACCAGAGCCCATACTACTTAGTACCATACTCTAGTGCCTTTTGTATTTGAGATCTTCTTCCATTTTAGAGGGAGAATAAAAGGTGAGAGAGAGAGAAGAAAAACTTGAGGTTTCCCACTAGGCTTTTATTTTTTAATTTATTTTTAATTGGAGGATAATTGATTTACAGTGTCGTGTTGGTTTCTGCCATACAGCTGAATCAGCCGTAAGTATACATATTTCCCCTCCCTCTTGGACCTCCCTCCTACCCACCCCCATCCACTCCTTGAGGTTGTCACAGAGCACAGTTTGGGTTCCCTTTGTTATAGAGCAACTTCTCATAGGCTATCTATTTACATGTGATGATGTGTATGTTTCCGTGTTACTTTCTCAATTCGTCCCACGCTCTTCTTCCCCCACTGTGTCCACACATCTGTTCTCTATGCATCTCTATTCCTGCCCTGCAAATAGGTTCATCAGTACCATCTTTCTAGATTCCATGTATATGCATTAATATGATATTTGTTTTTCTGACTTCATTCTATAACAGGTTCTGGGTTCATCCACCTCAGTTCAACCGACACATTCATTCCTTTTTATGGCTGAGTAGTACTCAATTGTGTATATGTACCACAAATTCTCTATCCATTCATCTCTTGATGGACATCTAGGTTTCTTCCATGTCCTATTGTAAATAGTGCTGCAATGAACATTGGGGTATGAATGTCTCTTAATTATGATCTTTAATATATATAGTGAAAAATATTAATGTATCACCTATGTTCCAAAGTGAATATATCTAGGATAGTGTGGTAAATTTGAACTGTTTACAGTAGTACTAATATCTATTAGCACTTTATGATGAGTAGTATATACTTCCTTGTTTTCTTGATTTTGGACTTGACTCTGTGAGATGGTTTTGCCGATGGCACGTGGTAATATGTAAAAAGCTTGGAATTTCAGTTGAGTTTCCTTTTATGCTCCTGTATTTCATTATGAGAGGAATTTGCATTGGATAGTTGTTGCTGGGGCACATATGAACACAACATGCAACCTAAAGCAAATCCCAGTGAGTCCCAGCCTACACAAGCCAAACACCAGCAGATGTGGGTTTATGAAATTAAACACTGTATGCCATGGAG
The DNA here is from genome assembly GCF_019320065.1 of Cervus canadensis. Classification (NCBI taxonomy): domain Eukaryota; kingdom Metazoa; phylum Chordata; class Mammalia; order Artiodactyla; family Cervidae; genus Cervus; species Cervus canadensis. The sequence continues at coordinate 61,677,390 of NC_057400.1, forward strand.
GTTTGTTTGGTTGTTAGGCAGGGTAATTAATAGTTGAGTGTAATTTGTAGCTATTACTGTGATCTCATTAAATAATAAAACCCTTTTTCAAAATTTAATGTGAAAACTCAGCTTTTCTGCCTCAAAGTTATACCAATGAAGCATTTACTCAGCTTAAAAACAATTTGTGTTTACTTCCTAATTACTTATTTCTAATTTGAGAATGAATGGGAAATTGGGGTGATGAAAAAGAAGGGGTCAATTTGTGGCACTTGAGAAGGCAAAACCAATGTATATATGATATTAAAATAGCAAGCAAACAATAGTGAAATGATAAATATCTATTAAATATCTATTTATGTTAAATAAATATTAAATAATAGACTTAAATTGAGTGGTTCAGAAATAAGTTGGTGGGAATAGTTGAAAATTTCTATTTTCAATTGCTGCTTATTGAGCACTTCTCTAAATTTTGCTTTACAGATGTTTACTCCCGAGAGAGTCTGAATTTGTATATCCTTTGATTTTTTGGAACCAAGTGTTTGTAAAAGTTAAAAATCTGTCTTGAAATTAGAGAATTCAATGGAGGATTATCGTCACCACACTTTATAATTACATTCATTCCCACAACAGTAATTTATGTATCTGTTTGAAAAAAATGTCACTTAAAGTTCAAGTTGATTCACATCTCAGACTTCTTAGGGTTAGGTGTGTGTGGAGTGTTGGTGACAGGGGTGTTGATAGCATTGTTTATGATGTGTGTGTATGTGTGTGTGTGTGTGTGGTGGTGGTCTTTTATGCTTAGAGACTGGTGGGAAGACAGAGAAAAAAAGATAAAATTTCAAAGATTCTTTGTGTATAGGCAGACACTGTGGAGGAGGGCTAAACTGACCTACATAAAAATCTGGGTGAATTTGGGTCAAGGTATCTTTAGTAAGGGCAAATTAAATAAGATAGATGTTAGAGTAACCAAAAATTTTGAGGTCTAAGGATGTCTAATATTAAAATTTTTGTGTGTCTCTCATGTAAAACTCTAAATCTTTAGTAAAGTCTGCAACTAATAGAAATGACACTCTAATAATTTTGGGGGGATTGGGGAGAATGGCGATTAAGAATGAGCTAAGGTCTATACTGTCTGAATAAGAGAAGAGTAGAAAAAAGATATCTGTGGGGGGTGGTATGAGAGATTTAAAGTTTAGTGGAAACATTACTTACCTATGAGGCATTGATTCTTAGCTGAAGTTGGATTCACCTGGGGGAGTTTAAAAAAAAAATCATGCTTTTGTCTTGCCCCTAGATATTAATATAATAAGTCTGGATTGTGGGAATGTTTAAAAAGCTTTTTGACATGATTTGAGTTTGTATCTGAATTTGACTATCACTACTCCTTTCTGTAGCAAAAGTCTCTACCTGGCTACATGCTAAAATCATCTGTGAGTAACAAATACCAACTGTGGTAGCATTCTTTCTTAGGCTTTTTTATTTAAATACTCTGGGATGAAGGTTAGCTTTCATTTAAATACTCTGGGATGGAGGCTAGCTATCACATTTTCAAAGCTTCCCAGGTTATTGTCACATACAACCCAGAGTACAATCAGATGTGGTCTTCAGAACATTGGAGTGGCTCTATTAAGAATCAAGGGGAGCTCCAGTGAGAAGGGGAGGCTGGAGGGTTAGAAGGAGGGAGATACAGACATAGGGCCATTTTCAGGAAGATAAAACCTTTATTCCAGTCTGGTTATAAGGTTAGAACTCACACATCCAAAAATCTATGGATGCTTACAGAGCAACAAGGAAGCAACAAGCTATGCCATACCTCATCTGAATTCATGGATGTCATGAGCCCAGGATGACACTGACTTGCAACTGATCATATGAAAATGAGCCTTTGGAAATAATTCCCATAGTTCAGGGCTATTGTGTTGCCAGATTTTGTAAATAAAAATTCAAGGTACTAAATTAAATTAGAATTTCAGATAAATACTTTTCAGTATGAGTATGTCCTGGGCAATTGAAGGATAGTGAAGGACAGGGAAGCCTGGTGTGCTATAGTCCGTGGCATCGCGAAGAGCTAGCCATGACTTAGCGACTGAACAACAAGTGTCCTGGGCAGTTGAGGTGTATTTCCACTAAATGTTTCTCTGAAATTCAAATTTAACTCTGTGCCTTGTATTTTATCAGGAAACCCTGGAATTAAAGAGTTTGAGTTTGATATTTAAACCTTAAGGGGTAAAGGGATGGTGCTGACTCAGAATGGGTTGAGAAAACACCTACTGTATGTAGGAGAACATGTTAAATTCTGTGGAAGTGTCTTATTAATAAAAGTTTTTCCTGTGGGCTTTCAGGAATTTAGGATATACTAATACAATAACAAGTGTAAGCAGTGAAACTTCCCAAGAGTTCTAACCTCCTATTTAACTTGACGTTTTAAATCTCATGGTTCTGTGTCAACACAAGAGTACCAAAAATATAAAAACATGTGTGGAAGATGATTTCAATCATTTTTTAACTTTGCAAATTCACATTTGTTCCCCCCACCGCCAATACATATTCAATTTGTAGAAAAAGGTTTTGGTCTTCCTAAAAAGGTAAAACAGAATTACAGTCCCTATCCTCAGCTTAACTCAATAAGAGTCAAGTTAAGCTTGTTGCTTTTCATCTTTCATGGGACCTTTCACCTCAACTGTGTAGAAATTCACAGATTGAATAAAGGCATGCAGTTAGTGAACATAAGAGATAGTCACTGATTAGAAGAGAACAGTATTGAAGATTTAGTCTTGGATGTGTTTAAAAAAACACACCTTAAAACTTCTAAAACATTGAAAAATTAGTTCCTCTGAACTCTATCAGGAATATAATTGTAAAATATTTGTATATGTATTTTTTAATTTGAATGTTATATTGCATGTATTTCTTATAACTGAATGATTCTCTTTAGAAAGTAAAGTGGATTAAAAAGATTCAGCTCAGTTCAGTTGCTCAGTCATGTCTGACTCTTTGTGACCCCATATGTCAAAATTCATTGATACTGAGGACTAAATGACAATAAAATATTATTGATTAGTCCATCAGAAGTCATTTAACATTTGATATTTACACACCAGTCCAATTTTTAATTAGAACTGCTGAAAATATGAAAGGAGAAAAAAAAAACTGGATTGTATATATGTTTAGAAATCTGGGTAGGAAATTGCAAATCTTGGGAACACAGGTGGTGGTTTTATTTCTTCTAATTGAAGGTCAGGACTTTGGAAGATAAAGGAGGAGCTGAGAAGTGAACAGCTGGCTCTGTAGATGGTGTTGAACAGAATTTAGTTTTCTGGACCATGATGCATGGTACTAAACTAATGCTCCTGGCAAAAGAAAAAGTACATCTAATGAAGAGTGGGAAGAACAAGCTTGGCAAAAGATTTGCTGACCAGAAAAAGAAGGCATTGATATATGAGTAGGGTAGAAAAAGGGATCAAACAAGCTGTTAAATTGTACCCTACGGAGGGAAATAAGCTGACTTAGGAAAAGTAAAAATAATGGAAGATGAGTAGTAAATCAAGAGAAGGTAACAGGAAAGACGATAAAGGAGAAATATTTCTCCTGGTGGTTTCATGTATGTACATCTGTATTCAGATAATATAGGTAATGATAATATTTAAAGACAAGTATTATTTGAAATTTTTCCTTATGACTTAATGGGGATGAAAACTTTGGCCAAGTAAACCTATTTGACCCTGAAATTCCAGTTCTTACCGCTTCTAGCAAAGAAACTATAGAACAGAGGAACGTAAGGTAGGGTCTGATGAATTGGCCAGTAAATTCCCTGGTAAGAGACTCAGGAAAGGGCTAGTAGTGATTCTTTGTTGAACAATTAAAAGTACTGTAGGAAAAGAAAATTGGAAAGTTGCAAAGGAAAGTTTTGGTTTCTCCCTTTTCCCTCCCACTTGGGCTGTGATGTATTTACAACAAATTTCAAAAACCCAGGGTATGTAGAACTCCAGACCTCTGTGATAGATAATGTAGAGAAGTTGATGATGACTGATCCAATAGTGGAAGGTGTGGTGGTAGAAATGGACAGATATGGAATTAGGCAATTTCAGCTCTTTTTTTTTTTTTTTCAGAGTGATAAACTTTTAATTTTTATTTTTAATAAGAAGGGGGATTCACCAATGTCCATTTGTAATAGAGCTACATAATTTTCTTATAAGTTACATATATTCTCTTGAATATATAAATGATATATCATCAAATTTACTAAAGCTCTAGTAATATGCTTTGAACAGGTGACTTTCTAGAAGTAAACTTAGAGAAAGCTTTGTTTGATTTTCTTTCATGATCACCAAAGGGAATGTAGAGCTTTATTTTCCATTTTTAATCACAATGTACTAACATATTTCCTTTTGTGTCATCATGAAGAGTATTTTGACAGGATGTTTATTTTATTTTATTTTTTTTTTTACCTTTTTTTTTTTTTTAATTGAGGCTAATTACTTCACAACATTTCGGTGAGTTTTGTCATACATTGATGTGAATCAGCCATAGATTTACACATATTCCCCATCCCGATCCCCCCTCCCGCCTCCCTCTCCACCCGATTCCTCTGGGTCTTCCCAGTGCACCAGGCCCGAGCACTTGTCTCATGCATCCCACCTGGGCTGGTGATCTGTTTCACCTCTTATATGTCTCTTACAGCCTGCTGTGGGCTTGGTAGATGTCAAAATCTAGCATGGAAAATTTAAGACTTTTTCCCCCATAGCTGAGCTTAATTTATATTCTGAATTTCTTGCTCTCAATACTAGAAAAATTGGTCTGCTCTTATCCAGGTAGATAGTCACTCCACAATAATGATTTCTTAGTCTTTTGGGGTGGAAACTACAGCAAAGTTGGTGATCAGTCATTTAAGATTTAAAACTCTGTCACTTCAGGATTTACGGAACCCTGTTCACCTACCTCTCGGGCCTTGCAGTTGTTTTGCAGGTGCTTGGAGTTACCTATTGCTGTACTGTCAGTGGGAGGAGAGATATCCTGTTGGGGCCTTTCCTTCCTCTTTCTGATGTGCGCAGTCCAGTCATGGTTGTCACTTTTCAGTGTCCATCTCTACATTTGCATGGATGGCCAACCAATTTAGTGTCAATCTGTAATGCCTGTCCTGCTTGCTAGCTTTCTCTGTGTTAACATTCTTATATACTTAAAGGCAGGGGTCAGGTCAAGCAGGTCTCCTGTGCTTTTCTTGGGATTTTAGGCTCATGGACATCAAAACTTCTCTACTTCTGTTACATTTCATTTATCTCTCCTTTTCTTTGCCTATGCCATTTTGGTTGGGGTAGGGGAACATGAGTGGATTTTCTTGAAGATCTCCAGTCACACAGTTTTCTACTCTTGGGTGTCCAAATTTAAGAGTTCCCATCTCACTCACAATCCAGGCCTAAATAAGGGCGCATTGTATACCACTATGTACACCAATGTCTATTTTTGTCTTCCAACTTTCCTTCTTCCTCTTTTAGTAGCTATATGTGTCTTTGTTGGGGGTGGTAAGTAAAACACTTGTTTAGCATCCCCCCCCCAAATTTTCTTCAAATTAGACTCCTTTAATACTTTAAAATCCTAAAATCGATTATTGTATTCATTTCACCTTTATATTCTTCATTGAAACACTATTCAATAGAGATGCTTCAAGATTTGATGACACTTACATTGAAGAAACATATTTCATAATCATACTATAAAAGGTATATTTAAAGGTAGATTATATTCTGATAAATTTGTATTAAAGTGTATTAAAGTATTATATTAAAGTGTATTAAATTATATTAAATTGTATTAAAGTGATTGACAAAGCTCTTTATTATCATACTTGCCTATAATATAAACATTCCAGAAAAACATATTTATTGGAAAAAGCAAAAGTTTGTTATATTTTCTACAAGTTTCTCTACCAATAGTGGAGTTGCCTGTAAAACAGAATTAGTAAACTGCACCTATTTCATGAAGTTTTTCCAATGATTACATGTTGATAAAATATCTACCCTAGTGCCTAAAATGTGCTAAGTACTCAATATGTGTTAGTAGCTATTTTTATACTTTCATTGTAATCTTGATCTTGGGTAAAAACACATTCTAGATGAAGAGAAATAAATGAATATGAAGTCTTTATAGATTGTTGGGACAAATTGTGTTTTCCTCATATTCACTAACCATCAAGAGTTTTTGACACACAGGAGTGTTTAAGTGAATGCAAGAATGTTTCTTAATCTGTTTTCTATTTCTCTACCTGTTGCATTTCCTTCCATGTCTAACAAAAACATCTGCGTCTAAGAGAAGTCATGAAGGAAGAATATTTTAGGAAAGAAAGAGAAAAATGTTTATTTAAGTGGTTGTTGGCACTTGGGAATTTAATTGTCATATACTAATCTGTGATAGGGCTTCCCTGGTGGCTCAAATGGTAAAGAATCCACCTGCAATGCATGCTGCTGCTGCTGCTGCTAAGTCACTCCAGTCGTGTCCGACTCTGTGCAACCCCATAGACGGCAGCCCACCAGGCTCCCCCGTCCCTGGGATTCTCCAGGCAAGAACACTGGAGTGGGTTGCCATTTCCTTCTCCAATGCGTGAAAGTGGAAAGTGAAAGTGAAGTCGCTCAGTCGTGTCTGACTCTTGGGGACCCCATGGACTGCAGCCCCCCAGGCTCCTCTGTCCATGGGATTTCCCAGGCAAGAGTACTGGAGTGGGTTGCCATCGCCTTCTCTGTGCAATGCATGAGACCTGGGTTTGATCCCTCGGTTGGGAAGATCCCCTTAAGGAGGTCATGGCAACCCACGCCAGTATTCTTGCCTGGAGAATCCCTATGGACGGAGGAGCCTGGCGGGCTATAGTCCATGGGATTGCAAAGGGTTGGACACGACTGAGCGACTAAGCACACATCTGTGATATACTTCACAAATAGTTATGGTTTATAGAAGGATGAATTTGGTGGCAAGGCTTCTTTAATGTGTAGATGGGATAATGTTTCACTTCAGTTCAGTCGCTCAGTCGTGTTTGACTCTTTGCGATACCATGGACTGCAGCACACCAGGTCTCCCTGTCCATCACCAACTCCTGGAGTTTACTCAAACTCATGTCCATTGAGTTGGTGATGCCATCCAACCATCTCATCCTCTGTCATTCCTTTCTCCTCCCACCTTCAATCTTTCCCAGCATCAAGGTCTTTTCCAATGAGTCAGTGTTTTGCATCAGGTAGCCAAAGCATTGGAGTTTCAGCTTCAGCATCAGTCCTTCCAGTGAACACCCAGGACTGATCTCCTTTAGGATGGACTAGTTGGATCTCCTTGCAGTCCAAGCGACTGTCAAAGAGTCTTCTCCAACACCACAGTTCAAAAGCCTCAATTCTTTGGTGCTCAGCTTTCTTAATAGTCCAACTCTCACATCCATACATGACTACTGGAAAAACCATAGCCTTAACTAGATGGACCTTTGTTGGCAAAGTAATGTCTCTGCTTTTTAATATGCTGTCTAGGCTGGTCATAACTTTTCTTCCAAGGAGTAAGCATCTTTTAATTTCACGGCTGCAGTCACCATCTGCAGTGATTTTGGAATCCCAAAAAGTCTGCCACTGTTTCCACTGTTTCTCTATTTGCCATGAAGTGATGGGACTGGATGCCATGATCTTTGTAATGTTTCACTTACATGAAACTAAATGACACTAAGATATTCTCTAAGCATCTACTGTTTTCATTATAATTTTGTGATTTTTCTGAATCTCAGTGGACCTGGGGTGTTGCTGAAGTAGTGGAGTTTCTGTGTGAAAGTGAAGGTGGCTGCTGGCAACAAGTGCTTTTTAGTAGAGCATGATAGCAAAGCAAATTATTTCTTCTCTGGGAATCCTAGCTGTATTGAGATGGGTTGGGAAAATAGCAACAGTTCTGTTGTTGAAATCTCCCAGGAACAATTTTAAATACAATTATAGATATCATTTTGTTGTTGTTGTTGATCAGGAGCTTTTCTTTCAGGGCCTAAGAAGGAATGAGAGGAATTAAAGAATTTTTTTGAAACCATCATAGAGCTTCCAAAGACAAAGTGTAACAGGGTTCTTGTATAACAGGAACTGGCCATGGCTAAAAATTAAGTTTGGTGAAAAAATGTTGAGGAGTCCATGGAAACTGTGAGTAGGTGGGGAAGGTTTGAATTAGGCAGGAACTGATGCGTCCTCATTCAGACTCTTATTACCCAGACACTGTCATGGGGACTGTCCAGTGCCTGGACAATAATAGATGCTGTGGCTGGCAAAAATGTTACATATGATAGACTTGGTGAACTGAAACACAAAATGCAATCACAAGACAATTTGAGATTTTTTTCTATAATTTATAGTCATAATACCACTAAATTATATGTAACTATTTCACTTGAAAGTAATTTAATTAAATGGGGGTTACTTTTAAAAATTAAAGCAATATATACTTCTGTAGCTCATACTATATAGAAATATATGATAAAAAATAGTACTTCCCACTTTTAGCTTTACCGTGCAGAAATATTACACATTAAAATATTTTTTTTGCATATATCTTTTTAAAAAATTTATTTATTTATTTATTCATTTATTTTTTATTAGTTGGAGGCTAATTACTTCACAGCATTTCAGTGGGTTTTGTCATACATTAATATGAATCAGCCATAGATTTACACATATTCCCCATCCCGATCCCCCCTCCCACCTCCCTCTCCACCCGATTCCTCTGGGTCTTCCCAGTGCACCAGGCCCGAGCACTTGTCTCATTCGTCCCACCTGGGCTGGTAATCTGTTTCACCATAGATAATATACATGCTGTTCTTTTGAAACATCCCACCCTCACCTTCTCCCACAGAGTTCAAAAGTCTGTTCTGTACTTCTGACATTAAAATTTGAGTTGTATCTTCCAACATAGCATGCAGAACTATAATATATATGCTGCTCTGTAACCTGATTCTTCACTCAGTAGATTATGTACTTTGGTTTATATCAGAACATGTAGCTCTATCTGATGATTTTAGAGGCTCTACAGCATTTCGTTGTTTAAAACCACAATTTTGTTAACTAGTCTAAAGTGGGGGTTCAGCTAGATTATTTCTAATTAAAATTTTGCTTCATGTTTCAGTGAATGTTTTTCTTTCACATATTTGGTGAACTTGTACATGCATTTCCCTGGGCTAAATTCTTAGGAGTAGAGATATAGGGCCCAAGGTAGAAGCATATATAAAAACTTGAGTCATTACCAATTGACTTCTAGAAGATTGATAAACTTTTCAATCACAGTAACAGGATATGAGAATGCCAAATTCCCTTTAACTTGTATGTATGTGCTATTATGCTCAGATAATTTTCAGTGGAACAATATTTTTCAGAGATGGCTGACTAGATTTATTAAGCTATTCTGAGTTTTTCCTTCAAAATATCTGAAAGCAAAAGACACACTCTGGTAACCCTTTCTACATTTTAGGTATTTTTCTAAAGTTTTGTTAATTTGTTAAAAGAATTAAAGTATGGTATTAAAATGTAGGTGGAAAAAAGGCCACCTTTTCAAAAATACTAGAGACTGAATAATTTGATAATCTTTGTTATTAAGTCAGATAAATGTTTTCCTTAAGAACAACTTAGTTCTTAAAATTTCAGGATCGGTGTTTTTTTTTTTTTTTTAGTGAATTTGGAAGAACATTAAAATAAAATGTTGCTTTCTTTTCTAACACAAGAAAGTCTTAAGGAATTTGTGTTCTACATAAGTCTAATTATTTTCCTTTGAAAATAATATATTGGGTTGTAATTTTCCTGTCTAATCAAAAAAGTAAAATGTAGGAAAGGAAATGACATAACTAGTCTGTGTAAGAATTTTTGCAAATTGTGAAAGAATAGTTGCATATCATATATAACTAGTTCAGCCATTTCTCTACATTAAACATTTTTAATACCACTGGGTAAACTGGCTGCTTATATTGCTATTGTTTTGTATAAATGCAATAATTCTGCAAAAATAACCTTCTTGACATTGTACTGCTAAATATACTTTTCATTGATGTACTCAGTTATACAATCCACCCAGGTATGAGCGCATGTGTTAATTGCTTCTGATATTTCATTTGCTTCTATATTTTAGCAGTGAAAACGGAATTTGATGAAAAAACCCAACATGCTCAGGTAGCTACCTCCTATTTATTTTGAGTTTCACCTTTTTTTCATCTTAACAAACATTAGAAAGGTAACAGGTCCTTGGGATAAACACCTCAGTAAACTTGGTTGTGATTGTGCAGTGTGGCACAACTTTGGGTACAATTGCTAAAGGATAAAAATGATATACATTGAAGAGGAGTTCTTTTCAGGATCACATATCTGCTACAACTGTCATATGAGCGAGAGAGAAAATCATGCTTAGAATTTGTTTTAAACACAGTCTTGTGTTGGACGTATTTATTTGCTTGTCCTAAATTTTTATAAATCTGTACTTAAACTTATTTGACTATTGTGGTGTAGTACAAAGAACATGGAGTTGGGCTTCACGGACCCCGGGTTGTAATTCTGGTTCTTTAATCACCTGCTAACTAAATGATTGTGGTCAATTTAACTTGCTGAGCCTTGGTTTCTTCATTTCTAAAATAGAGTTAACAACACCTACTTCAAAGAGTTGGTGTATGTTTTGGGGAAATACAAGTGAAGCATTTCAGCTAATACCTGTAAGGTATTAAATTAAAGTTAGTCTCCTCTCCTTCAAATACCCATTTCAAACCTTACCTTACATGCCTGTGAATCATAAAATATTCTTGCGTTGAGTGATATTTTAGCATCTCTACATCAAAAAAGAAACCCTTATAGAAGAATTACTGTATCTTCTGTGACTCTCAGAGAAAAAACTCAAGTCTCAGGAGTTCTTGAGTTACTAAATGTTTCTCAACTAGTCATGTTTTAATTAAACCTTAATGCTCTTAGTATGGATGTCATTGCTACTTACAGAACCTCTTCACATATTTTTTGTGTTCTTACTATGCCAAAGTGTTACCTTAAAAATTAGTTTTTGAATTAATGAACATTAGTAATTATGACATTAAGGTAATTTCAACAATTTCCTTAAATTATTACAGAATCTTCATATTTTATGTTTCTATTTTGAGACTATTCAAGTCTTAATAAGCACCATTGCCCTATTCATCTTTTGTGCATTTATTTAGAGAAGTCATTACTGTGCAAAGAAGGTTCCCTAACATGAATTGGTTCCTCAGCACAGATTGTAATTTCTTTATTGCTCTTCTGTTAGATCTTTATAGCACCAGTCCACAGTAGATGTTAAAAGTCTTTATGGTCCTCAAGAACGTACCCTTACCTTTGCCCTCTTTACTCACAAAAGATCATCTTGCTACTTTGATGACTTGCAAACTGCCTCCATCCTTTCAATTCATCCTCTGCCCTACTTCATACATGCTGTTTTTCTGTGGAGTGCTCAATGAATGGTTACCAATGCTGAAGAAAAATTTTCCAAAGTCCACCTTCAATCATGTCATTATTTGATCAAAAATATTTGCTACTTAGCCATATATTCAAGACCCTCTCCAAATAGCTTTTCTCACTTTAGTGAATTGTAAACCAGAATTTGATGCAGAAGGATTCTGAAAATTTCCATACTATTCCAAGTTGTAAAACTGTATTTTTTTTCCCATTCAGTCATATACAACTCAAACTTTAATGACAGAAGAAATAATTACCAAAGGTGTCTGAAGCTTTGTGTCTGTAACAGTCTATATTGTTAGATTACAGATTTTTTCCCTCCCTTAGATACCTTAATATTCTAATCTTCATTCTATTTACTTTATATGATCTATTTATTCTGATATTGAGGCCAAAGTCCACTTTCTAAGACAGAAAAGGGACCAAACATTTTCTAATCAGGAATGAGTTTAAAGAATGTTCTAGAAGACAGGGTATAAGATAGGGTACATGTCATGAACACTTGTGTAATGGAATAACATCTGGCACATAATAACTATTTCTTTTCCCAGTAATAGTGATTGTTATCCCCCTTTTCTAGACTTGTTCATGGATAGGTTTAGAACCTTAAGTCATGTGCCCATGACCACAGGGCTAATAAGTGGCAGAAGCATGATGTGAACTCAGATCCCTTGCCACTGAGTACGAACTTTCTCTTCTACTCATGCTGCAAAAATTTTATTAAAATATTGACTTTCATAAATACTATGAACCTAACATTAATAGACACCTTCTAGGAATATAATAAGTGGGAAATGTTAGCACTTCTGATTTTTTTCTACCATGATTTGAAGACAGGTGAGTGGCTCTTGAGGATTATTTCACATCAGTACTCTTCCTTCTGATACTTGTGACTAGGTGGGTGAGGGTTCCTGGCTATCATTCTTACTGCCTCCCTGAAGAACTCCTACATACTTAGGTATGTTCACTAAGTACTAGCACCGCTGGTGTCACCTCCGATGTACTTGAATTTGGGGTGATGATTTCTAAGCTACAACTTTGAGAAGCAGTTTTGAACAAGTGACTTATAATGTCTATGCCACAATCCTGCTCTCAGTTTCCCACGCAGTAACACTGGTGCTGTGCTGAAACTATTTCTGGGACAAGTTATTTTTAAATGTGATCAGAGACTAAGCAGACGGATTGGCTCAACCCACTCTTGTATGTCTTCATAACAACTGTTCCTCCCTTTTCATCTTCTAGTAGAGATACCTTCCAGGAGATTATTATACTTGAGTTGTATTTCTTCTTGATTCTGATTCTTCATGGAAATTATTTTACTTCCTGCTTCTTGTCAATTTCTTTTCCACACCCTCTGTCTCACTCTGCATGCTTTCTGAACACTGAACTCTACTTGGGTATTGACTTAGTTAGTGGGTTGTCTTTCAAAGTTTTCAAAACCTTAATGATATATTACATGTAAATATAACTTCTCATCTCACAGCGACCCTTTGTTCAGGTTTTTTGTTCTTACTTTCAGTTCTTCTATGCTGTGCCCCATAGCTGCAATTACCCTGAGGGAAGAAATGACTGTAGAAGACTGACTGGCTAGTTCAGTATTCCTTGGCTTACTTTTAAAGTGTAGTTTAACTTGTGGCTGTGACTGACAGTTTATAAATGGAATTATAGGCTAAATGGTTGAATTTTAGGATAACAGCATTTTTCATTTGCACACATTTTGTGGTTTACTTCAGATCTGAAGTAATGCGTTGGCTCTTGTTGAAATCCCACCTGCTTAGTTCTCTCTGCGCAAATCAGTGGATGGGGAGTGTGTGGTGTTGTCCATACTTGGTCCTTGTGGGAAAGCCTCTGAGAGAACTGCTGAATAAAAATGAAAACAGGCCACATTAGAGCTGAATACACTTTTTATCAAGAGACCAGTCTAGTAAAACATGGTTTAAATAGAGTATTATATAATTATTTGAAGTATATGTAAATAAAAATCCTAGAAATTAGGAAGAACAATCCAATTAAAAATAAGCAAAGGACAGGAAAAGACAAATCACAGGGTAAAATGTAAATAGTACTAAAGCATTTAAAAGGGTGTTCAACCTCTCATGATAAAATAAATTTAACTACAGTAATGAACCATTGCTTAACTATCAAGTTGAGAAAAATGAGGAATATACAGAAAATAATTCCTTTGGGTATACACTTTCAATTTCTGGAAGGAGTACAAAATGCTATATATACCACCTATGGAAAATTTGGTAGTATTTAACAGCATCATAAATATTTTAATCCTCAAATATGAAAATATTCTAGAAATATATATTATAGATATACCTGATAAGCATGAAATTTCACATGTTTCATGCTGTTCATTATGCTACTACTTGACACCTGAGTTTGGCAAAAGAAGACTGGTTGAGTAGATGATACATCCATGTAGTAAAATATAGTTTGTTTTTTAAATGAAGACATTCTTTATGTATTACTGATAAGGAGAAGATAAATTGTTATTTACAAATAAACAGTGTAGTGGGGAGCAGTGGTTACCAATGATTAGAAAGCGCCTCTATATTCATTGTACCCTTATTTATAATAGTTAAGATATTTATGCACCTCTATATTCATTGCAGTATTATTTATAATAGCCAAGATATGGAATCAATCTAAGTGTGCATCAATGGATGAATGATAAAGATGTATATAGTCAAAGAAATAATAGTCATAAAAATATTGTCATTTTGACAATGTGGATGAGCTTAGAATATTTTGCTCAGTGAAGTAAGTTATAGCATATGGATTTGGCTTATGTGCAATTTGAAGGACACAAATGAACAACACAACAGGAACAGATTCATGTACACAAAGAACAAGCTGGTGGTTGCCAAATGGGAGGTAGGTAGGTGGGTGGGTGGGTGAGTGAAATAGATGAGGAAGATTAAGAGGTATAGTCTTCCAGGTATAAAATAAAGCACAAGAATGTAATGTACAACATAGGGTATATAGTCAAAACATAAAAACTTGGACAGATAGTAACCAGACTTGTGAACATTTTGTAATATATAAAAATACTACATCATTATACTGTATGCTTGAATCTAATAATGTTTCAAGTCAGTTATACTTCAATTAAAAAAAAAGGATAAATTACTGCTTCTTTCACCTTTCATTCCTGGTGGGTATTTGCATTCTGAATATAAACTTTTCTGTGCTTGGCAATACTTCATTGACTTGTTTATCATGTAATATTGAGGATTGTCTACTTTGAGCTGGGCCTTGATTTGGAAAAGGCTCTTAGCACATTTGGTGCATGATAAAACAACCTTGAGACTTAGGCTATACAACCTGGTGGACAATATGGTATTATAGTTTTCTGTGGTGGGAGAGGGCACCATGTGGATTCAAGATTCAATAGGAAAATAAAAACGTATACCCTTAAAGTTTTGAAGCAGACTGCATTGTCTATGCAGAGAATTACACAGCTGCCTGTAAGGGCTCTTCTCCTCTCTCATGTGGATGTAGATGTGGCATGAGTGAGAGGTGGTGATGAGAACTATCTTTTTCCAAATCTGTTGAGTGAAGTCACACTGGTAGCTTGAAGTCAGCCACAGTGGGAATATTTATACCTAGGAAACTGGAAAATGCTTTATATTTATGTAAATGCTATAGATTTATATAAAAGCTATAGATTTATATCTGGGGCTTTCTTAATCTGAAGAGCCAACTTTTAAACATTTACCCACATAACACTGGAACGGGAGTCTGAGCCCCCTGCTTTTACTAACACAGCTTGTTTGTTCCTTCTGCCCATGCCTGTGCAGTCATCTATGGGCACTTTCATTTTATGATGGATTACCATTGGGCCTAGCTGAATGTGTTACTTGCTGGGTATGATAGAATCAGGGTTATGGTGGGAAGCTCTGGCTGCATTGTCACGTGATGTCCTATGATCAGGCGTGCAGGGTCTAAGACTCCACTAAGCAGTGGCCGTGGTAAGTAGAGGGCTGGGTATAAACAGAGACAGAAGAAACTTTATAGAAAGAGAGGTTCAGCAACAGGGATCTAATTATGGATCCATTGGTTCCATCATATATTATACCACCCTGAATCTGCTTTCCTGAGAGAATGTTGAAATGTCTATGTGAAGGTGCAGCTGAAATGCTAACTTGAGATAAAACATTACAAGGATGTGTGTGTCATACCTAAGATGCAACTCCATCCTTCAGAATATTCTCTCTCTCTATGGTTGCTTTTAGGGCTCTAACAGGTATGATACATAGGCTCTGCAGGCGTGGAAGTAGGACTGGCTCTTCATTCATTGTTACCTGAGAGGGACTGGAGGAATGTGTGTCTCCCATCCCCGTGGCTCCCATCCTGATTCTCAGAGGGGGAATGCTTCTATCAGAGAACACATAGTGAAAGCGTATTCAACTTTATGCCATAGCTGAACACTCTGGTACATCTGAGCTCCTTGGGCTGAGAGAACAGGAACAAAGGAAAAAGTTACCACCCAGGTAGGGATAATAGACCTTGATTAACAGGAGGATATAGGGATTCTGTTAAATAGTGGGGCAGATTAGCAAATGTGAGGAAAACATGTAATGTTTTAGAATATTTCTTTATATTTTTAGGCTCAATTTTGATGATCAACTGACAAACACAGTGCCTGTGGCCTAGAAGAGGATGATAAGTGGGAGTTCATATTTCTTATGATTGAAATTCTGGGTCAGACCCCCTCCCCCTCCACCAGACAAACCTCCCAGGGCAGTGGAGGGCGAGCCAAGGATGAGGAAATCTAGAAAGTATAAAAGGGGAGATAAGTGCCATTCCACAAGCCTCTTATCCTTATTCCTCAGAGGGCAGACAGAATGAAAACCACAATCACAGAAAACTAATCACATCAAACACATGGACCACTGCCTTGCCTAGCTCAATGAAACTATGAGTCATGCTGTGTAGGGCCACCCAAGATGGATGGGTCATGGTAGAGAGTTGACAAAACATGGTCCAATGGAGAAGGCAATGGCACACAGATTCAGTATTCTTGCCTTGAGAGCCCCATGAACATTGGTGGTGGTGGTTTAGTCGCCAAGTCGTATCTGACTCGTGTGACCCCATGGACTGTAGCCTGCCAGGCTCCTCTGTCCACGAGATTCTCCAGGGAAGAATACTGGAGTGGGTTGCCATTTCCTTCTCCACACATGAACAATAATAAAAGACAAAAAGATATGACACTGAAAGATGAAATTCCTAGGTCAGTAGGTGCCCAATATGCTACTGGAGAAGAGTGGAGGAATAACACCAGGAAGAATAAAGAGACAGAGTCAGAGTGAAAACAATGCCCAGTGGATGTGACTGGTGATGGGAGTAAACTCTGTTGCTGTAAAGAGCAATATTGCATAGAAACCTGGAATGTTAGGTTCATGAATCAAGATAAAGTGGTCAAACAGGAGATGGCAAGAGTGAACATCGACATGTTAGGAATCAGTGAACTAAAATGGACTGGAATGGGCGAATTTAACTCAGATCACCATTATATCTTCTACTGTGGGCAGGAATCCCTTAGAAGAAATGGAGTAGCCCTCATAGTCAACAAATGAGTCCAAAATGCAGCATATGGGTGCAATCTCAAAAATGACAGAATGATCTCTGTTCGTTTCCAAGGCAAATCATTCAATATCACAGTAATCCAAGTCTATGCCCCAACCAGTAATGCTGAAGAAGCTGAACAGTTCTGTGAAGACCTACAAGACCTTCTAAAACCAACACCCAAAAAAGATGTCCTTTTCATTATACAGGACTGGCGTGCAAAAGCAGGAAATCAAGAGATACCTGGAGTAATAGGCAAATTTGTCCTTGGAGTACAGAATGAAGCAGGGCAAACACTAACAGAGTTTTGCCAAGAGAATGCACTGGTCATAGCAAACACGCTCTTCCAACAACACAAGAGAAGACTCTACACATGAACATCACCATATGGTCAATACTGAAATCAGATTGATTATTTTCCTTGTAGCCAAAGATGGAGAAGCTCTATACAGTCAGCAAAAACAAGACTGGGAGCTGACTGTGGCTCAGATCATGAACTCCTTATTGCCAAATTCAGACTTAAATTGAAGACAGTAGGGAAAACCGCTAGACCATTCAGGTATGGCCTAAATAAAATCCCTTATGATTATACAGTGGAAGTGACAAATAGATTAATGGGATTAGATCTGATAGACAGAGTCCCTGAAAAACTATGGATGGAGGTTCATGACATTGTGTAGGAGGTGGTGATCAAGACCACCCCCCCCCAAAAAAAAAAGAAATGCAAAAAGGCAAAGTGGTTCTCTGAGGAGGCCTTAAAAATAGCTGAGAAAAGAAGAGAAGCTAAAGGCAAAGTAGAAAAGGAAAGATCTACCCATCCAAAAGCAGAGTTCCATAGAATAGCAAGGAGAGAGATAAGAAGCCGTTCCTTAGTGGTCAATGTAAAGAAAGAGAGGAAAACAATAGATTGGGAAAGACTAGAGATCTCTTCAAGAAAGTTAGAGATATCAAGGGAAAATTTCATGCAAAGATGGGCTCAAAAAGGACAGAAAGCCTAACAGAAGCAGAAGATATTAAGAAGAGGTGGCAAGAATACAAAGAGGAGCAATACAGAAAAGATCTACATGACCCAGATAACGATGATGGTGTGATCACCCATCAAGAGCCAGACATCATGGAATGCGAAGGGGTTCACTATGAACAAAGCTAGTGGATGTGATGGAATTCCAGTTGAGCCATTTCAAATCCTAAAATGTGATGCTCTGAAAGTGCTGCACTCAATATGCCAGCAAATTTGGAAAACTTAGCAGTAGCCACAGGACTGGAAAAGGTCAGTTTTCATCCCAATCCCAAAGAAGGGCAATGCCAAAGAATGCTCAAACTACCACACAATTGCATTCATCTCACAAGTTAGCAAAGTAATGTTCAAAATTCTCCAAGTCAGGGTTCAACAGTATGTGAACCATGAACTTCCAGATGTTCAAGCTGGATTTAGAAAAGGCAGAGGAACCAGAGATCAAATTGCCAACATCCGTTGGATCATCAAAAAAGCAAGAGAGTTCCAGAAAAACATCTACTTCTGCTTTTGACTATCCCAAAGCCTTTGACTGTAGATCATAACAAACTGTGGAAAACTCTTAAAGAGATGGGACATTACTTTGCCAACAAAGGTCCATCTAGTTAAAGCTATGGTTTTTCCTGTAGTCATGTATGGATGTGAGAGTTGGAGTATACAGAAAGCTGAGCACCAAACAATTGAGGCTTTTGAACTGTGGTGTTGGAGAGACTCTTGGGAGTCCCTTGGACTGCAGGGAGATCCAACCAGTCCATCCTAAAGGAGATCAGTCCTGAATATTCATTGGAAAGACTGATGCTGAAGCTCCAATACTTTGGCCACCCGATGCAAAGAACTCACTCACTGGAAAAGACCCTGATGCTGGGCAAGGTTGACAGCCAGAGGAGAAGGGGATGGCAGAGGATGAGATGTTTGGATGGCATGACTGACTAGATGGATGTGAGTTTGAGCAATCTCTGGGAGTTGGTAATGGACAGGGAAGTCTGGTGTGCTACTGTCCATGGGGTTGCAAAGAGTCAGACACGACTGAGTGACTGAACTGAAGTGCCATGTAAACACTCAAGACCAGCTGCAGTGGCAGGAGCTATGTGGTTTATTTAGCCTACCTTAGATCAACCAGAATACTAGAGGAAGAAAGAGCAACTAGAAATAAGAAGATCAAACAGAATAGTGGAGGAGCTATTCCCAGATAGGATGCAGTTAATACACAACATGTTTTTAAGCGCTGCAAGTGTTAGACTTCAGGAGATCTTATGATATGCTCCGAGATCCTTGTTTAAGCATGCGACACTTAACATTACTAACTTCTGCCAAAGTCTCAGAGTTAAGAGTCTCTCCAGTAACTGAAAGAAAGTGAAAGTGAAGTTGCTCAGTTGTGTCTGACTCTTTGTGACCCCATGGACTGTAGCCTACAAGGTTCCTCCATCCATGGAATTTTCCAGGCAAGAGTACTGGAGTGGGTTGCCATTTCCTTCTCTGGACCACCTCACTCAAGGTTATGCCCTGTCTAAAGAGACAGCCAACACAGTTCATTACGGGTTAATGGGTAAGAAGATCCAACCCCTTTGACTTAATTTTGGAAAACTGAAGGCCCTGTGGAGTGAGCTGAGGCCTTTTTTGCAATTGCATTGCAGTCAACTTCTGTCTCCACCTACTGGTTTTTCTCATTTTGTTAACTGTGATGTTTCCTAGAGCATTAATGTCCTAGAAAATTTAAGTATGTTCATTTTGAATGCTAGTCAGGTAACAGTATAGCACAATTATTACTATGTAATCATGCATGAGTTATATTAACTCCACCCCCCCCCCCCAAAAAAAATCATGTTTGTTTAGCTGTAAGTTACATAATCAGCTTTCCTGGTGGCTCAGATGGGAAAGAATATGCCTGCAATGCAGGAGACCTGGTTTCAATCCCTGGGTTGGGATGATCCCCTGGCAGGAGGGCATGGCAACCTACTCCAGTGTTCTTGCCTGGAGAATCCCTATGGACAGAGGAGCCTGGCAGGTTACAATCCATGAGGTCACAAAGAGTCGGACATAAATGAGCGACTAAGCACATAGCACAAGTTATATAACATAAAGTGGGGTTGATTAGATTTTAAAAATTTATTTATTTTTTAATTGAAGGATAATTGCTTTACAGAATTTTGTTGTTTTCTGTCAAACCTCAGCATGAATCAGCCATAGGTATACATATATCCCCTCCGTTTTGAACCTCCCTCCCATCTCCCTCCCATCCCACCCCTCTAGGTTGATACAGAGCCCTGTTTGAGTTTCCTGAGACATACAGCAAATTCCTGTTAGCTATCTATTTTACACATGGTAATGTAAGTTTCCATGTTACTCTCTCCATACATCTCACCCTCTCCTCCCCTCTCCCCATGTCCACAAGTGTATTCTCTATGTCTCTTTCTCCACTCCTGCCCTGCAAATGAATTCTTCAGTACCATTTTTCTATACTCCATATATAAACGTTAGTATATGATATTTATCTTTCTCTTACTTACTTCACTCTGTATAATAGACTCTAGGTTCATCCACCTCATTAGAATTGACTCAGATGAATTCCTTTTTATGGCTGAGTAATATTCCATCTTGTATGTATACCACAACTTCTTTTTCCATTCATCTATTGATGGACATCTAGGTTGCTTCCATTTTCTAGCTATTGCAAATAGTGCTGCAGTGAACAATGGGATAAATGTGTCTTTTTCAACTTTGGTTTCCTCGGGGTATATGCCTAGGCGTGGGATTGCTGGGTCATATGGTGCTTTTATTCCTAGTTTTGTAAGGAATCTCCATACCATCTTCCATAGTAGCTGCATCAATTTACATCCCCTCAACAGTGCAAGAGCATTCCCTTTCTCCCACACCCTCTCTAGCATTTATTGTTTGTAGAGTTTTTGATGATGGCCATTCTGACCAGTGTGAGGTGATATCTCATGGTAGTTTTGATTTGTGTTTATCTAATAATGAGCAATGTTGAGCATCTTTTCATGTGTTAGCCATCTGTATGTCTTCTTTGGAGAAATGTCTGTATAGTTTTTTTTCCTACTTTTTGATTATGTTGTTTGTTTTTCTGATAGTTGTATAAACTCCTTGTATATTTTGGAAATTAATCCTTTGTCAGTTGTTTCATTTGCTATTATTTTCTCCCATTCTGAGGGTTGTCTTTTCACCTTGCTTATAGTTTCCTTTGAAAAGCTTTTAAGTTTAATCAGGTCCCTCTTGTTTACTTATGTTTTTATTTCTGTTACTCTAGGAGGTGGGTCATAGAGGATCTTGCTTTGATTTATGTCATCGAGCATTCTGCCTATGTTTTCCTCTAAGAGTTTTACAGTTTCTGGTATTACATTTAGGTCTTTAATCCATTTTGAGTTTATCTTCGTGGGTCATGTTAGGAAGTGTTCTAATCTCATTTTTTTAACCTGTAGCTGTCCAGTTTTCCCAGCACCGTTTATTGAAGAGGCTGTCTTTGCCCCCTTGTATATTTTTGCCTCTTTTGTAAAAAATAAGTTACCCATAGGTGCATGGGTTTATTTCTGGGCTTTCTATCTTGTTCCATTGGTCTATATGTCTGTTTTTGTGCCAGTACCATACTGTCTTGATGATTGTAGCTTTGTAGTACAATATAACGTCAGGCAGCTTGATTCCTCCAGGTCCATTCTTCTTTCTCAAGACTGCTTTGGCTACTTGGGGTCTTTTGTGTTTACATATGAATTGTGAAGTATTTTGTTCTAGTTCTGTGAAAAATGCCACTGGTAATTTGATAGGGATCACATTGAATCTGTAGATTGCATTTGGTAGTATAGTCATTTTCACAGTATTGATTCTTCCTACCCAGGAACATGGAACATCTCTCCATCTGTTTATGTCACCTTTGATTTCTTTCATTAGTGTCCTATATTTTTCTGTGTACAGTTCTTTTGTCTCCTTAGGTAAGTTTATTCCTAGATATTTAATTCTTTTTGTTGCAATGGTGAAATGGGATTGATTCCTTAATTTCTCGTTCTGATTTTTTATATTGTTAGTATATAGAAAGAGAAGTGATTTCTGTTTATTGATTTTGTATCCTGCAACTTTGCTAAATTCACTGATTAGCTCTAGTAATTTTCTGATAATATCTTTAGGGTTTTCTATGTACATTATCATGTCATCTGCAAACAGTGAGAGCTTTACTTCTTTTACAGTCTGGATTCCTTTTATTTCTTTTTCTTCTCTGATTGCTGTAGGTAGGACTTCCAGAATTATGTTGAATAATAGTGGTGAAAGTGTACACCCTTGTCTTATTCCTGATTTTAGGGAGAATGCTTTCAGTTTTTCACCATTGAGAATAATGTTTGCTGTTGGCTTATCATACATGGCCTTTACTATGTTGAGGTAGGTTCCTTCTGTGTCCATTTTTTGAAGAGTTTTTATCATAAATGGCTGTTAAATTTTGTCAAAGGCTTTTTCTGCATCTATTGAGATGATCATATGGTTTTTATCTTTCATTTTGTTAATATGGTGTATCACATTGATTGATTTGTGAATATTGAAGGATCCTTGCATCCCTGGAATAAACCCAACTCGATCATGGTGTATGAGCTTTTTGATATGTTGTTGAATTCTGTTTGCTAAAATTTTGTTGAGAATTTTTGCATCTATGCTCATCAGTGATATTGGGCTGTAGTTTTCTTTTTTTGTGTTGTCTCTGTCTGATTTTGCTATCAGGGTGATGGTGGCCTTCTCAAATGAGTTTGGAAGTGTTCCTTCCTCTGTAATTTTTCAAAAAAATTTTGACAGAGTTTTAAAAGGATAGGCATTAGCTCTTCTCCAAATATTTGATAGAATTCTCCTGTGAAGCCATCTGGCCCTGGGATGTTGTATTTTGGGAGATTTTGATCACAGCTTCAATTTCAGTGCTTGTAATTGAGTCATTCATAATTTCTATTTCTTCCTTGTTCAGTCTTGGAGATTGAACTTTTCTAAGAATCTGTCCATTTCTTCCAGGTTATTCATTTTATTGCCATATAGTTGTTCATTATAGTCTCTTATAATCCTTTGTATTTCTGCATTGTCTGTTGTAACCTCTCCTTTTTCATTTCTAATTTTGTTGATTTGATTCTTCTCTTTTTTTCTTGATGAATCTGGCTAAAAAAGTCTGTCAATTTTATTTATCTTCTCAAAGAACCAGCTTTTAGTTGTATTAGATCTTTACTATAATTTCTTTCATTTCTTTTTCAGTTATTTCTGCTATGAGCTTTATGATTTCTTTCCTTCTGCTAATTTTGGGGTTTTCTTGTTCTTCTTTTCTCAGTTGTTTTGGGTGTAAAGTAAGGTTGTCTATTTGATATATATTTTTTTGTTTCTTGAGGTAAGATTGTATTGCTATAAACTTCCCTCTCGAACTGCCTTTGCTGCATCCCATAGGTTTTGAGTTGTCGTGTTTTCATTGTTGTTTGTTTCTAGAAATTTTTTATTTCCCTTTTGATTTCCTCAGTAACCTGTTGGTTATTTAGAAATGTATTGCTTAATCTCCATGTGTTTGTATTTTTTTTTAAGTTTTTTTTTTCTTGTAATTGATATCTAGTATATCTAGGCTCATAGCATTGTGGTTGGGAAAGGTGCTTGATAAGATTTCAATTTTCTTAAATTTACTGAGGTTTAATTTGTGACTCAAGATGTGGTCTAGCCTGGAGAATGTTCCATGTGCATTGAGAAGAAGGTGTATTCGTCTGTATTTGGGTGGAATGTCCTGAAGATATCCATGAGATCCGTCTCATCTAATGTATCATTTAAGACTTGTGTTTACTTATTAATTTTCTGTTGTGATGATCTGTCCATTGGTGTGAGTGGTGTGTTAAAGTGTCCCACTATTATTGTGTTACTGTCAATTTCTCCTTTTAAGTCTGCTAGTGTTTGTCTTATGTATTGAGGTGCTCCTATGTTGGGTACATTAGATATTTATATTTGTTATGTCTTCCTCTTGGATTGATCCCTTGATCATTATGTAGTGTCCTTCCTTATCTCTTGTAATCTTCTTTATTTCAAGGTCTATTTTGTCTGATATGAGGATTGCTACTCCAGCTTTCTTTTGCTTTCCATTTGCATCCTCTCACTTTCAGTCTACATGTATTTAGGTCTGAAGTGCGTTTCTTGTAGACCGTATATATATGGGTCTTGTCTTCGTATACATTCATCCAGTCTGTGTCTTTTGGCTGGAGCATTTAATCCATTTAAATTTAAAGTAATTATTGCTATATATGTTCCTATTGACATTTTCTTAATTGTTTGGAGTTTGATTTTGTTGATCTTTTTCTTCTCTTGTATTTCTTGACTATATAAGTCCCTTTAGCATTTGTTGTAAAGCTGTTTTGGTGGTACTGAATTCTCTTAACTTTTGCTTGTCTGAAAAGCTTTTTATTTCTCCATCAATTTTGAATGAGATCCTTGTGGGGTACAGTAATCTTGGTTGTCTATCCCCCCTTTTTTAGTTACAATCATATTTTATTTTTTATTTTTTTCATTTATTTTTATTAGTTGGAGGCTAATTACTTTACAATATTGTAGTGGGTTTTGTCATACATTGACATGAATCAGCCATGGGTTTACATGTATTCCCCATCCCGATCCCCCCTCCCACCTCCCTCTCTACCCGATCCCTCTGGGTCTTCCCAGTGCACCTTTCTATACTTTAAATATATCCTGCCCTTCCCTTCTGGCCTGCAGAGTTTCTGCTGAAAGGTCAGTTGTTAAATGTATGGGGTTTCCCTTCTATGTTACTTGTTGCTTCTCCCTTTCTGCTTTTAACATTCTGTTTTTGTGTTTAGTCTTTGTTAGTTTGATTAGTATGTGTCTTGGTGTGTTTCTCCTTGGATTTATCCTATATGGGACTCTTTGCACCTCTTGAACTTGATTGACTATTTTCTTTTCCATGTTGGTGAAATTTTCAACTATAATCTCTTCAAAAATTTTCTCACACTCTTTCTTTTTCTCTTCTTCTTCTGGGACCCCCATAATTTGAATGTTGTTGTGTTTGATATTATCCCAGAGGTCTCTGAGACTGTTCTCAGGTCTTTTCATTCTTTTTACTTTATCCTGTTCTTCAGAAGTCATTTTCACCATTTCATCTTCCAACTCACTGATTCGCTCTTCTGCTATAGATATTCTGCTATTGATTCCTTCTGGAGTATTTTTAATTTCAGTAACTGTGCTGTTTGTTTCTATGTTTATTTTTTAATTCTTCTAGGTCTTTGTTAATTCTTAAATTTTCTCCATTCTGTTTTCAAGGTTTTTGATCATCTTTACTATTATTATTCTGAATTCTTTTTCAGGTAGCTTGCCTGTTTCCTCTTCATTCATTTGGAGTTCTGTGTTTCTAGTTTGTTCCTTCATTTGTACAATATTTCTCTGCCTTTTCATTATAGATATATTTAACTTATTGTGTTTTAGTTCTCCTTTTCCCAGGCTTCAAGGTTGAATTCTCTGTTCCTTCTGGTTTCTGCCCTCCTAAGGTTGGTGCAGTGATTTGTGTAAGCTTCATACAGGGTGACCCTTGTGCTGAGTTCCCCTCCCCCACACCTGATGGGCAATGGTGAGTGAGGTGGTAGCCCTGTCTGCTGATGATTGGATTTGTATTTTCGTTTTGTTTGTTGCTTGGATGAGGTGTCCTGCACAGGGTGCTACTGGTGGTTGGGTGGTGCTGGGTCTTGTATTCAAGTGGTTTCCTTTGTGGGAGTTCTCACTAATTGATACTCCCCAGGGTTAGTGCTCTGGTAGTCTAGGGTCTTGGAGTCAGTGCTTCCACTCCAAAGGCTCAGGGCTTGATCTCTATTAGGACCACTTTTCCTGGTAACCTCGAGTTCTGAAGAATGAAGAAAGGTCCTCCTACTTAACCATTTGAGGACTCTCAATCTCCAAGATCACAAGCGATTGGAAAACTCCAAGGATGAGTCAAGTCTGGCTTATTTGACTTTAAC
This sequence comes from Cervus canadensis, assembly GCF_019320065.1. Taxonomy (NCBI): domain Eukaryota; kingdom Metazoa; phylum Chordata; class Mammalia; order Artiodactyla; family Cervidae; genus Cervus; species Cervus canadensis. The sequence continues at coordinate 61,703,378 of NC_057400.1, forward strand.
TGGTTTTTTTTTCTTTGAGGTGCTTGATCATTCCAAAACAACTTTAATCAACTTAGAAGAAATATATGCACATCTGAACATGAAGCTGTGATGACCTGGACCTGTTTCTCACATCCAGGGCATTTTCACTTACCCACACTGAGGAGCCTCTTGGAGCGTCTCTGGGTTAATTAGTTTTAACATACACCCATACCTGTACATACACCCAATCCACTTTTTTTGATTGATTCTTTAGGATTTTCTACATAGGCCATCATGTCTTTGAATAAGGACAATTTTAATGTTTCCTACCTTTTTTTTTCCTTATTGAACTAGCTGTAGCTTTGAGTATAACATTAAATGAAAGTGGTGATAGTCACTTTGAACTTAGAAGTAATCTTGCTTTGTTTTGATTTTAGAGCAAAAGCATTCAAAATTGCTCCATGGAGTATATTAGTTATTTGCTTTTTGTACATGCTTTTTATCATACTGAGAAAGTTTGAAAGTTCTTTTTATTCTTAGGCATTGAGAGTTTTTATCATGAAAAGGAATTAAATTTTGTCAAGTGCTCTTTTTATGCATCTATTATGAAAAACATATCTTTTCTTTCATTTTTATTTAATTGATAACATGATTTTTGAGTGTTTTAGTTTAACAACCTTTTGTTTTTAGGATGAACTTCATGTAGTCACTCACCATATATCATCCTTGTCTATATTATTTGACATATTTACAAATATTAATTTTCTATAAATGTTTATGATGAATATTGGTCTGTAAATATTTATTGGTGCTGTTTTAGTTTTGTTTTTAGGATTATGCTGGCCTTATAAAACAAGCTGAGAAGTGTGCTTTTTCTATTTCCTGTAAAAGTTTATATAAAATAATTTTTCTTCACATTTTGTAGAATTTATTAGTGAAAACTTTTGGGCCTGAAACCTTCTTTATGAAGTTTTATTTTAGTAAAGGTTTTTATAAATTCAGTTTTAAAAGTATGTATACAGCTATTAAGATTTTAGAGAAATTCATGTATATGATTTGGGAAGTTATATTTTGCAAGGTATTTGTTCATTTTATGCAAGTTATATAACTTATTGGAATATAGTTTATAATATTCTTATTTAATGAGTTTCCATTGACATTTACAGTGGTTCAGGTTTTTATACAATATATTCTCTCAACCTTTGTTAATTCTGATGTCTTTATTTTCTTCTTAATTTTGAGAATGTTAGATACAGGATTTCAGGTTGACAATTTTTTTTTTTTCTTTCAAGACAAAAAATTGTTGTATAGTCTTTGGCCTACTGTGTTCCTAGTGAGAAGTATTGGTATCATTTGTAAGAAGTTCCCCTGCATTTGAAGTAATTTTTATCTGGTTTTACTTATCTCTGTGAAGACTGGTTAAATTTTAGTTGGGTCTTTTCCCTAGGATAAAGTCCTTTGAGTTCCAGCTCAACCCACAGAGTAGTGTACCAGAGTTCCATCCTCTGTGGACACTAGACAACTTTTGTCTCTGCAGAGCATCAGGGGCTCTCAGTACCTGTGCTCTGACTTATTACTGAATAGAAACACCCCAAGAAAATGTAACTTTACATTTCAGCACACCTTCCTGCATTCCTTCCTATCTTTTCCTGGATCTTGACCTAATAGTTCTTCACTTGGATGCTTTGGTTCTTAGCTCTTACATGCTTAGAGAAAACAAATACACATATTGTACATACACACACATAATAATTATCCTGCTTGTTCAATTACCTTCAGTGGGAAGGTTGGTCCAGATAACATAGCTACCCATTACTAAAAGTGGAAATCCCACTTGTAAATTGTCATTAGATTAGTGTATCTACATGACACTGGTTTTCTTATTTTCCATTTGATGATTTGGAAAAGATACTTACTCTTTATGTAACACTTTTCCCAGCCTTATTTGATAAAACACATATGCATATATATACATATATATGCACATCCATCCATCCTCATATACACATGTATATATGTATACATTCTATCTGTAAATTAGTTAACTGTAGCATTTTAGGATTTGATCAGTCTAAAATACCTTCAAAGAACATATGGAAAGTGTCTGTTTAGTAATGTAGAACACCTGGCCCAAAATATGTGAAGAATGTTGCTTTAATAAATAACTATGCAGAGCTTCTACATAAAATCTTTGTTACCTGATAAACAGGAAGCATCTGTTGTCTTATGAAATTAACTCACAAATAGGCAACCCATAAGATAAGAATCCCTATGGCAAAAAGACTAAGCTTATTTACTGAGCACTTGAGAGAAATGCTCTCATTCATTTTTATTTCCCTAAATTCCTGTCATAAAGAACTATAAATGGTGAGTGTTCAGCATATGTTTATGAAATGTTTTGATTGAACAAAAGTGAATGGACTATTGTGTTAGATAAATATAGTACTCCTATCTAACCACTTATCAGTTCTCATTTATACCAAAGTTTAGGCTTTGATATCAAATTATTCTAGGATCAGATCTCAATCCTAGCACATATTAGCTGTGATATTTGTAAAAGGTATTAAAATGCTTTGAACTTCAGTTTCCTTTTCTGTCAAAAGGGAATGACTTTACCTATATCAGAAAGTAAGGATGAGAAATGAAACTGCTGTTACTCTGACACTGGCTATTATTATTAAGATTTACCTAGATGATACCACTTCATAACTGATCCTCTTAAATTAACCATTCCCTTCCCCAATCCATTTTCTACCCAGGAGTCAGCACAATCTCTCTAAAATGAAAATCAGATCATGTATTTCTGCTGCTAAGTCCTCGAGTATTTCTCTATTGCACTAAGAATAAAACCCATATTTCTTGGAGCCAGTTAAGATTAAAATTTCTTGGAGCCAATTAAGACTCAATCTGACCCTGTTTCTACCTTTTTCTTCACTAATATGTTGTTTAATTTGATAATTTGACAGGTATGTGTTACATGCTATGTCTGAGTGTGTCTGTGAATGTGTTTCTGGATGAGATTAGCATCTGAATCAGTGGACTGAGAAAACTGACCTCCTTAATGTGGGTGGGACCTCATGCTTCCTTGTATGTGGAGAGAGAGGAAGAAGAGATTGCCTATTGTTGTTTCTCTGAGAATCCTGGTTAAGATAACAATCCACACTAAAAGTCGTACATTCTTCAGTGAGCTGGACAACTTATTTTTCCATGGAAGTGCCATGCGCCTTTCTACAAGCATATATACCAAGATATATCTGCCCTGTAACAGTGACCCTTCCAGATCCTCTTCCTTATCTTCACTCACTTTTTCCTTTTCTCCCTGACTCACTTGATTAAATATTAGTTTTCTTTCAAGTTGGATTTCCTTCTTTCATTTTTACTTGAAAATGCCCCTAGGAAAACTTAGAAGCTCCTCATGAGTGGGTCATGTGTTTCTCCTTTGGGGGCCCTATGGTACTCTGGGCTCATATGATTTTAGTGTTGACCTTATGACATTCAAGTTTCTCATCTGCTTTTCCACTTACCTTGCAAACTTTAATGTTTGCTTAAATCTCTAGTATAGTTCCTAATACCTGGTATGTGATAAACAGTTGAATAAATGAATGAAAATAAGATGGCATTTGTAAAAATTGGTACAGTTACTAGTGTATAATATGTCAAGAATAAGTAAGATAGAGATGCAGAAGACATCAATTTAAATTTGTTTGACACATTTCCCTTTGCTTAGGTGGTAAAACTTTCAAATTTTTCAGCTTACTGGTCTTTAGTTTTAGTTACTAGCACAGAGAAGAAAATCATAACTCAATATCTGAATAAATTATATTTTACTAAACCCTGGTGATGGACATTGTGCCTATTTCTTTTCTTTAGTTATAGATGATTCCCTTCCAATAGGGAGAGAGATTTCTGCTATACTTTCCTTTCTCAATGGTAGGGCTTCTAATATTCAATTTCGAAGCATGTATAAGAATTAATTTTCTTTTAAAATGATTATAGTCTGTGGAATTTAGATGCTAAACCCTGAGTTGCTGAATTTTCTACAGTGTTACTTTTATTACCAGAAAATTGTTTCAGCTATTTTGACAATGGTATCATATCTTTTACAATACTAATTCTTAACTCTATTTCAGAGAAGTATTGTTTACACATTAGAATCACTTGAACTCTTTTTAAAAAGGCAAATATTTGGGTCACATACCAGATCAATTAAATTGCAATCCCATGGAATGGGGCTGAGGGATGGATATTTCTTACAAGCTCCCTCAAGTGATTATAGAGTAAAGCCAAGAATGAGCACCAGTGCCTTAGGGTCTAGTTAAAAATCAGAATCACTTGTCCAAGTTCTAATTCCACATCTAATGTCTCAGAAGGTTCTGATGTGAGTGAGTTTTCTTTTATCCCCTTTAAAAGTAATTATTATCTTCCCCCCAGTTTCAAAAACAGATAACAGTGTAGCAAAGTACAAGGAAAAAGAAAAGGCATCTATCATCCCATTGTTTAAAGAGAAGAGAAGGGGACGATTGTTAAAATTCATAGTTTAAAATTTTTAAGTTTAATCTTTCAAGTAAGAATGTACTGTTGTATGGGTACATTCTGTGTTCACTTGTTTAAGGACTAAATTGGGCTGGAGGAGATCTAAAGAGATTACTTGGTTAGAACTTCTGTCTTTATTAAAAAAGAATATATAACTGAGGCACCAGGTAAAATAACTTTCTCAAAGACATAGAGGTAGTAAGTTGTGTTGAACTAGATTCTATATCTCTGTCTTTCTGCAGTTTATAGTACAGTACCTCATGTTTTGAGTTACTACAGACTTTTTCATCCTTAGGCAAATACCTTGGATTCATACTACCTTCTTACTAGCTACTAATATTATTTTAAAATGTGTTTAAATATTTCTTTCTGTCTAAATTTCATATGAGCTTCCCTGGTGGCTCAGTGGTAAAGAATCCACTTGCAAGGCAGAAGACATGGGTTCAATCCCTGGGTCAGGAAGATCTCCTGGAGAAAGAAATAGCAACCCACTTCAGTATTCTTGCCTATGAAATCCCATGGATTGGTGGGCACAGCCCGTGAATTGGATTCATGGACTCACAGCAAAGAATTGAACACAACTTAGCAACTAAACAGCAAGAAGCCTTTATGGTCATTCATGTCAATATGCTTCATTGGTGATTCCTGTTGAGATCAGTCTCCTCACACCCTTGTGAAATACATCCTTTGAACTTTAGTCAGTTTTCAGTCTTTCCTCATCTACAGATGCTGAGTACTAGAATAGTCACTGTATCCTCTAATTCTGTAAGATTAATTTTTCTGAGCCTGGAACCTAAATTAGACTAGTGACTGCTTGTAGAACATCCTATAAATAATATGATAGGAAAAACCTCTGCCTATCCTGTTAGCAAACACATTGTCTAATTAATGAAAACTCAGGTTGTTGTGTCAAGTAAGTGATGACTTGCCTGAATGCCACAAAGAATTGCGGGAGTTGATTCATCTCCGTCTTAATCATAACTAATAGGGTCATGTTCTTTCCTTACATAATAAATGATTCCCCACTTACTATGGTAGAGTTATAAAAGTTAAAGTTTAAATAAGATTGGATCCTAATGTTATAGTGACCCTAAATAATGTTTAATTAAACCTAAATTTTGAGTAAATTATTTCCAAACTGGTTTAAAACTTAATGAGATAATAATCACCTAGGAGAGAACAGCATGGTAGCAATAGTATAAAACAGCAGCAGTCTGACTAGCTTGTGTATATTCTCTTATTCTTGATCTCATACATGCTTAATAGACTTAAAACATTATGGTTCAAATAGACTCAAGGTCACTAAATAGGCCTATAATATGGATAGAATTGAATTACATCCAAAGTGTTTAAGGCATAAATACATGAACATAGTTGAAGTAGTTAGGAAAAAAATGCTAATTTCTTATCTAACATAGTTGGAAATGAATATTGGTTCAGTTACCCTAATAGGATGTCAGGAAAATTGGAAAATTTATTCAACAAATTCAATATAGAATAACTATTAAGATGCCATAGTATTGATAGAGCTTTTATTAACACCTATACAATATCTCCCCCGCCGCCCCCTCAGAAAAATTCTGGGGAATGTTCTGCCTCTTTTATAATCACTAAAGTGGAAAAAAATTCATAATAGAAAATGTGGGAAGTAGACAAGTTTTTTATTTATTTATTTATTTTTTTAAAAAATAATTTTATTTGTTTACTCATTTTCGGCTGTGCTGGTTCTTTGCTGCTGCACGGGCTTTTCTCTAGTTGTAGCGAGCCAGAGCTCCTCTCTAGCTGCAGCGTACAGGCTTCTCATCGCAGTGGCTTCTCTTGCTGTGGAGCACGGGCTCTGGGTGCACCCACTTCCATAGTTGCAGCTCCCAGGCTCTAGAGCACACGCTCAATAGCTGTGGTGCATGGACTTAGTTACCGTATGGCATGTGGGATCCTCCCAGATCAGGGATCGAACCCGTGTCTCCTGCATTGGCAGACAAGTTTTTTAAAAAGCTACTTGCGTTACTACTGTAACAAAGCAATGGTCATTAACACTTTGGGGAAAAGATGAAAAATCCAATGTCCTTAAAATACAACTATTTGCATTCTGAATCTTTTTCTTTATAATCTGTTTTTCTGACTTACTGTGTTTTAGAATGTTCCATGTCATTATATTTTTAACTGACCTTGTGGCACTTCAGCTGATCTTATGATGCCTTAGTTGATCTCAAGGCTTTTATTTATATACAAAGGCACAAACAAAAAAGTGAAAGCTCAAGTATCTAATAAGGTTTTTGTGTATCAACACCTTACATACTATGAAAGGCAAACATTGTGGGAAAAAATTTGCAGCATATGTAACAAGCATGGGAACAATATTTCAGGTATACGTTTAGCTTTCTTGGGCTTCCCTGGTAGCTCAGCTGGTAAAGAATCTGCCTGCAATGCAGGGTACTCCAGATCGGTTCCTGAGTTGGGAAGATCCCCTGGAGAAGGGATAGGCTACCCACTCCAGCGTTTTTGGTCTTTCCTGGTGGCTCAGATGATAAAGAATCCACCTGCAGTGCTGAAGAACTGGGTTTGATCTCTGGATTGGGATGATCTCCTGGAGAAGGGAATGGCTACCAACTCCAATATTCTGGCCTGGAGAATTCCATGAGCAGAGGAGCCTGGCAGGCTACAGTCCATGGGGTCTCATAGAGGTGGACGCGACTGAGCGACTTTCACTTCACTTTAGCTCTCTTAGTAGTAGGAAAATTGTGACTCCTAAGAAAATAACTCACAAAAGAAAAAATATATAAATTTAGTTATATGAAATAAATACTTGACCATGTCAGTAACTTAACAAACACAATTTTAATTTATTTTTAAAAATGATTCAAAAACATTTTATTGCAGAAGGGACAATATTGGAAAGATATTTAACTTCGAAGTCCAACATTTATAATTAAATCCTGCCTGACCACTGGTGAACTATATTAATGTTAATTTTCTAATTCGCATTTCAGGGAGTTAGTTACTATCTTACAAAGTTTCTGTGCGAAATACATGAGATAAAAATTAAAACCCTGGAATGAAGTGAGAGAAGAAAGCCACTTCCTTCCCTCCCCACACCTAAGCATTCTCACCTCTAGTCCTGAATTGGTTAATGTTACTCTCTTAAAAATTTCAGTGTACATCTTTTTTACCCATTCCTCCATTGATGGACATTTAGATTGCTTCTGTGTCTTGACTTTTGTAAGTATTGCTGCAATGAACATTGGGGTGCATGTATCTTTCTTAATTATGATTTTCTCAGGATATATGCCCAGGAGTGGGGTTACTGGATCATAAATTAGCTCTATTTTTAATTTAATAAGGAACATTCGTATGTTCTCCATAGTGCCTGTGCATTCCCACCAACAGTGTAGGAGAGCATCCTTTTCTCCACATCCTCTCCAGCATTTATTGTTGGTAGTTTTTTTGATGATGGCCATTCTGACTGGTGTGAGGTGATATCTTATTATACATCTGATTTGCATTTCTCTAATAAAAGGTGATGTTGACCATATTTTCATGTGGCTCTTGGCCATCTGTATGTCTTCTTCAGAGAAATGTCAATATCTTTCACCCATTTTTTGATTATGTTTTTTTTTTTTATATTGAACTGCATGAGTTGTCTGTATAATTTGAAATTAATCCTTTGTCAGTTGCTTTGTTTGAAAACACTTTCTTCCATTCTGTGGGTTTTCTTTTCATTTTGTTTATAGTTTTCTTTGCTCTGCAAAAGCTTTTCAGTTTCATTAGGTTCCACTGGTTCATTTTTGTTTTTATTTCCATTATTCTAGGAGACAGATCAAAAAAGATATTATGTAATTTATGTCAGAAAGTGTTCTTCCTATGTTTTCCTCTAAGAATTTTATAGTATCCAGTCTTACATTTTGGCCTTTAATCCATTTTGAGTTTATTTTTGTGTGTGATGTTAGAGAATGTTCTAATTTCATTCTTTAACATGTAACTGTCCAGTTTCCGCAGCACCACTTATTAAAGAAATTGTCTTCTCTTCATTGTATTCTTGCCTTTTTTGGCCATAGATTAGGTGACCATAGGTGTGTGGGTTTATGTCTTGACTTTTGTATCCTGCTCTATTGATCTGTATTTCTGTTTTTGCACCAGTACCACACTATTTTGATTACTGTAGATTTGTAGTATAGTCAGTAACCTAATGAATGACTATCAGCAACTTGACAAATGAAAATTTAAACAAAGGTAAAATTTCTTTTTAATTACCAAATTTGTAAACAAAATAACGTTAGTACTGTACTGGTTGGAAGTATAGTGGAATAAGCTTTATGGAAGGTAAGTTGTTCATGTGTACCAAGAGCTTTACAAATGTATTTCTGTGTAAAATGATATATGCCTTTCTAGAAATTTGCATTAGTGAAGTAGAGATGTGTACATAGACATTACAAAATTCTTCACAAAGTTACTTTGAATGGCAAAAGTTTGAAGATACCCGAAAAAGATAATAATGGAGAATGTGCTAAGTAAACTATACAGTCATTAAATATTATGTTATTAGAAGGATATTTGAGAATTTCAAAGTGCTTTTGGATTGCATGCCTGATTTTTACTAGTACATGTTTATATCATGATATAAATAGCAACAAATGATGGTAGAATGGTTGATGGCCATATGCAAAAAAAATGAACCTCAAGCTTACCTTAATTTTTGTTAAAATGAAAATAATTTAAAATAGACCCCAGTTTAAGATATGAAACTATAAAACTGTTAGAGTAAAATATCAGAAATGTTTTAGTAAAAATTTCTTAAAAATGAAGCACACAAACACACACACAAAAACAAAAACAAACAAACAAACAAAAAAATGAAGCACAAATCATTAAAAAAAAAAAGTCAATAAATTAGACCAAAAGCCCATTTGCAATTTGAAGGACATTGTGAAAATGAAAAGGTAAGCCAGAGATATAAATTATTTGCAAAGTATACATTCAACAAAGGACTCTTGTTTAGAATGTATATATCTCAAAAAATAATAGAATACTTAATTAAAAATGGGTAAAAGGTTTGTATAGATACTTCACCAAAGAAGACATATGGGTAGCATACAGCACATGAAAAGAGCTCAGCATAACACTACAGATACCACCTTATGCCCTTGCAATTGTTAGAACTAAAAAGATTGATGATTATGGGAATGCCAAATAGCACAAACATTTTGGAAAACAGTTTGGCAGTTTCTTGTCTTCAAGAGATACACAATATTGTTTTTATGGTAATATTTCCAAACATGTATAACTTATTCCAATCATAAAAAATGGTTTAGAGAAACCCTAATTAAGGGACATTCTACAAAATAACTGATCATATTCTGTGAAAGTGTCAAGGTCATGGAAGAAAGGCAAGACTAAGTGTCAGTTTTCAGAGTGAAGGAGGCAAGGAGAAATGTAATTTAGATACAACCCTAGAATAGCAAACATTATCAGTTTAAAAAAAAAAAACCCTGAAATTTCAAGTTTACTTAATATACTATTTTATTTTACTTAATATAAGTATCTTAATGTATTGTATCTTATTATACTTAATATATTGTATCGGTGTTGATTTTTTATTCTGGATCATTGCACTAAGGTTATGTAAGATGTTAACATGAGGGCAACTAGGTGAGGGATATAAGGAAAATTATGTACCCTTTTACAACTTTTCTATAAGCTTAAAATTCAAAATATAAAAATTTTTTTTAAGGCTACATTTTGCACAGAATATTCTAATTTAGAAGGTCAGATAAAGATTTGAACAGACTTTCAAAGTTCTAGTGTCATCCAAGCAGAAGGAAATGGCAACCCACTCCAGTACTCTTGCCTGGAAAATCCCATGGATGGAGGAGCCTGGTAGGCTACAGTCCATGGGTTCGCAAAGAGTCGGACATGACTGAGCGACTTCACTTTCACTTTTCACTTTCATGCATTGGAGAAGGAAATGGCAGCCCACTCCACTGTTCTTGCCTGGAGATTCCCAGGGACGGAGGAGCCTGGTAGGCTGCTGTCTATGGGGTCGCACAGAGTCGGACACGACTGAAGTGACTTAGCAGCAGCAGCAGTGTCATCCAATAATGTTAAATAAATATAAGCTGTTCATGAATTGATCTAGTCATTTTAGTATAGTCATTATAATTTGATACAGAAATAAAGTTAAAATAGAAAAGTTAAATATACATCCATCATGTGATTCAGCCATTCCATTCCTAGGAGAAATGAATGTACATGCTTATACAAAGACTTGTACACTACTGTTTATAGCAGCCCAATTTGTAATAGTCTAAAACTGGAAATTTGTACAAAAGCAAGCAAAAATATGTACAAGTAAAGTATATCAATTATATCTCAACATTTTAAAAATATCAATGGCAGTTTTTAATTTCTTAAACTGGAAAGTTCTGGGACAAGTAGATAAACTAGATTCCCAGGTTAAAATTTGTGATTTATATCTGAGTTCCCCAATGCCAAGTTCTATTTTTCTGAACATGCTTATGTGCTACATATTATAAGTATCTGTGAGTGTTTATGTATATTTTTTCCTACAGAAAAATTATAATGCTTAATCAAAGGATGTGGTATCTGTATTTTTAGAAACTATGTTCAATAAAGCACTGGAATTGTTCATGAAAATTAAGATCTTTTTGAGAATTAGTTCTCTACAAGAATCAACTGACTAGAAAAGAGGAAAATTCCATATTTAAATGTATTATGCTAAATTTACTCCTTTTTATCCCAACGCCTTTCTTAATCTCAAATTTATCACACTTTTTTCTTTAATAATTTAATCTCAGTGAACACCAAACAATCTTAAAGCATATGTGATTAAAAGATTCATATTTTGTTTAGTTTTTTAAGTTTAGTTAAAAAAATCTAGTGTATAAATGAAAGCTTATAAGATGTGTGGGAATATACTTAGATGAAGAATCTAAGAATTGGATCTAATCTTTGGGGTACAGATGTGTAAACAAATCATTACCCTGTAACACTGTGTAATTCCTACAGTTCCTGTTATCCTCAGCTGACACGTTTGAGTTCCAGTTTTAAGACCTAGTTTTCACTATGCAGAGTTTTCATTCCAAACCAGGCATTGGACTACATGATTATAATGTCTAAAATACACTCCCCAAATATATCCTACTCTCTCACATATGACCTTCACAGCTTGAACTTTTTCAATAATTCATTGCACTCTTTACTTCAGGACACTTTCTTTTCCTCGAAGTTACTCATATATTAATGTGGAATTATCTGTATGTGAATACATTTATTTACTTACCTTATTTTGAATTATCTTTGTCAGTAAGTATTTTGTGATCATCCCAGGATGTTGACTGAAACAATATTTGATTTTTTGAGAAACTACAGTAAGATGCTATTCATATGAACGTTGTCCTTTAAAAATAATACCTAGAAAGTTCTGTGCTTATTTCAGTGTATTTGCCATTATTACATGTATTTTCAAGCTTCTGTTTTAAAATTATCCGCAAAGGCAATGGTTTATTAAAAAAACCAAAAATCTATTATTGATAATAAATCTTGATCTTTTTCAAATTATTGGAATGTAATAAAATAGTTGGAGAAATCTAGGTAATTCTGACACAATATTTCACTTAATACAAGATATTCTGTTTTAAAACTGCCTTTGTTTTAGAGTTTTAAAAAGATAGAGGTATTATAGAATAAATACTTTGTTTCCTAAGATGAATTTTTTTTGATGAGAAATACTCTTTTAGAAAAAATTCTAGAATATTTAAGTCTAATTTAAATATCAATCAGCTCATTCAATGCAATCCCTATCAAGCTACCAATGGTATTTTTCAGAGAACTAGACCAAATAATTTCACAATTTGTATGGAAATACAAAAAAACCTTGAATAGCCAAAGCAATCTTGAGAAAGAAGAATGGAACCAGAGGAATCAACCTGCCTGACTTCAGACTGTACTATAAAGCTACCGTTATCAAGACAGTATGATAGTGGCACAAAGGCAGAAATATAGATCAATGGAAGAAAATAGAAAGCACAGAGATAAGTCCACGCACCTATGGACAACTTATCTTTGACAAAGGATGCAAGAATATGCAATGGAGAAAGGAAAATCTCTTTAACAAGTGGTACTGGGAAAACTGGAGAAGGAAATGGCAACCCACTCCAGTACTCTTGCCTGGAAAATTCCATGGACTGAGGAGCCTGGTAGCCTACAGTCCATGGGGTAGTGAAGAGTCAGACACAACTGAGCGAATTCACTTTCATTTCACTGGGAAAACTGGTCAACCACTTGTAAAAGAATGAAACTAGAATACTTTCTAACACCATACACAAAAATAAAATCAAAATGGATAAAGATCTAAATGTAAGACCAGAAACTATAAGATGCCTAGAGGAAAACATAGGCAAAATACTCTCAGACATAAATCACAGCAGGATCCTCTATGACCCGCCTCCCAGAGTACTGGAAATAAAAGCAAAAATAAACAAATGGGACCTAATTAAACTTAAAAGCTTTTGCACAACAAAGGAAACTATAAGCCGGGGGAAAAAGACAGCCTTCAGAATGGGAGAAAATAATAACAAATGAAGCAACTGACAAATAATTAATCTCAAAAATATACAAGCAGCTCCTGTAGCTCAATTCCAGAAAAATAAATGACCCAATCAAAAAATGGGCCAAAGAACTAAACAGACATTTCTCCAAAGAAAACATACAGATGGCTAACAAACACATGAAAAAATGCTCAACATCACTCATTATCAGAGAAATGCAAATCAAAACCACAGTGAGGGACCATCTCACACAGGTCAGAATGGCTGCTATCCAAAAGTCTACAAACAATAAATGCTGGAGAGGGTGTGGAGAAAAGGGAACCCTCTAACACCGTTGGTTGGAATGCAACCTGGTACAGCCACTATGGAGAACAGTGTGGAGATTCCTTAAAAAACTGGACATAGAACTGCCATATGACCCAGCAATCCCACTGCTGGGTATACACACTGAGGAAACCAGAATTGAAAGAGACGCATGTACCCCAATGTTCATCACAGCACTGTTTACAATAGCCAGGACATGGAAGTAACCTAGATGTCTGTCAGCAGATGAATGGATAAGAAAGCTGTGGTACATATACATAATGGAATATTACTCAGCCATTAAAAAGAATACATTTGAATCAGTTCTAATGAGGTGGTTGAAACTTGAGCCTATTCTACAGAGTGAAGTAAGCCAGAAAGAAAAATACCAATACAGTATATTAACGCATATATATGGAATTTAGAAAGATGGTAACGATGACACTATATGTGAGACAACAAAAGAGACACAGATATAAAGAATAGTCTTTTGGACTCTGTGGGAGAAGGCGAGGGTGGGATGATCTGAGAGAATAGCATTGAAACGTATATTATCAAGTGTGAAACAGATTGCCAGTCCAGGTTCATGAGACATGAATGAGACAGGGCGCTCAGGGCTGGTGCACTGGGATGACCCAGAGGGATGGGATGGGGCGGGAAGTGGGAGGGGTTTCAGGATGGGGAACAGATGTACACCCATGGCTGATTCATGTCAATGTATGGCAAAAACCACTACAATATTGTACAGTAATTAGCCTCCAATTAAATAAATTAAAAAAATAACAATCATTTCAGTTAATAGGATGTGTAATGCTGCAAAGAATCTGAAATATCATTTTGTCCATACTTGTTTGAGGAAATTGGAATACTTAAATGTTCTCTAACAAATGCCTGTAACATTTAAGTCTATTCAAAAATCTATGTATACATCTAAATTTTAAAACATCTATATAAATACACATACATATCTATGTTCATATAGCAAGTAAAATAATTTTCTTATTTTCTGTATCTGAAAAAATGTAAAACACAAAATGTTTATTTTTCCCTGTAGATATTTTTCTTTTATAATATTATTTATTTGTATATTTGATTTGCTTTATAGTTATGTAAGAGCCACAGGTACAAAGAACTGGTAAAAATGTGCAAATATAAAATATCTAAGTAAGAGCAAAATAAAAATAGTTTAAGTTCACTGGAAGCCTCTCCAGGCAGCTCCCACATCCTTTGGTGGCCCCATTAATCCCTAAACACACCTTGCTCACTGGTATCTATTTGTATTTTTTTCCCTCAGTCTTTGGTCTGAACCATGTTTTATATGAACATCATTAAGATTAGAGATTTGGATTGAAAACTTAACTATGTGATCTTGAGCTTCCTTGGTGGCTGAGATGGTAAAGAGTCTGACTGGAATGCAGAAGACCTGGGTTCGTTCCCTGGGTCGGGAATATCCCCTGGAGAAGGAAACAGCAACCCACTCCAGCATTCTTGCCTGGAAAATCCCGTGGATGGTAGAGCCTGGCAAACCCCTGTCCATGGGGTTACAAAGAGTCTGACATGACTGAGCGACTAACAATTCACTTCAAGTGATCTTGATCACATTGTCTAGACAGTGAGTCTTAGATCTATATTTGTATATTAGAAATAATACTTTGAGGACTGAATAAGAGATTAGCATGCATTGCCCAAAAGTGCTGATTTAGACAGCAGATATTCAACATATTTATTTTCTCTATGCCCCTATGGCTTCTTTTCACTAGTATACAACAAGGCCAATATTTGCATTTGGTACTTCAACTCCAGTTGAATCTTCACTTTTAATGAAGTTGGCCTTGATTTCCATAACATTTGCTCCTTTCTTTTGGGTAGTTTGTTTTTTAACAACTTCCTGCTGAAAAATTTACTAGGCTAACATATGTCTTTTATTGTACAGAGTTATACAAAAAGAAAAAACAATAAAAATCTTGTAAAAAAATTTGTGAAAATGTTTGAAAAAGGTAGGAAGTGAAATGAGTAATATAAACATTTTCTGAAGGAAAATTATCTAAAGATGAATAGTGTATTAAAAGATCCAAAAAGTAACATTAACATTTTCTTGTTATCAATGTGACTTTTAAAAAAGGTATAGTATGAGTATACAGTTTCTACTACGTAATGCACTAGTTTAATTGATCCCTTTAGGCCTTTAATGAACCTACAAACTTATGGCAAATGTAATTTATGGAAGTATTAAAATTAATTGAACACCAAAATAAACTTTGCATTATTAGTATAGTGAGCTTCCCTTGTGGCTCAGCTGGTAAAGAATCCGCCTGCAATGCAGGAGACCTGAGTTTGATCCCTGGGTTGGGAAGATCCCCTGAAGAAGGGAAAGGCTACCCACTCCAGTGTTCTGGTCTGGAGCATTCCATGGACTATACAGTCCATGGAGTCACAAAGAGTCTGATATGATTGAACTGCATTCTTTCTTTTTTTAGTATTGTAACATCTACCGGGAACTGCCCCAGACCTATAAAACCAAAGCTATGGTAATTGATGAGCTTATCAATTCATTCATTGATAAATGCTGAACTACAGCTCTTGTATGTTAATGAACATGTTTTCTCCCTATTGATTGCTTATCCTAGCCTCTAATACACTTCTCTGAGTCTCTTTAGCTCAGAAATAAAACCTTTCATATCTACTTATCAGCTAAACCAAGCTTACATGATAAAACTTACATAACAAAAATAGAAATGCTTCTTAAAGCTCTTAGCTCTTATTTGCAGTGGTGACTTCACTCTATGTAGGCTGGTTGTTTTCCCTTGAATCACATGTGTTAATTAAGTTCCATGTTTTCTAAATATATTATATCACAAATTAATAGCCTTTTGAATTTTCATTAATATTTTTAAAGTTAACATTTGTATGCCCAATGTAAAGTTTTGTAATACTGCCTAGGGCCCTCAATGAAACACTTCTCTAAATCTTTTATTTTTATTTTTAAAGTATATAAAGAAGTAGAATAATTCAGGGTAGCAGTGTTGTCCTGGTAATAGAGCTGAACTTCTGTCAGATTAGTTCCCTTAGTGTGTGATAAAGTAAAATGATCTCTTTATTTTAGTTCTTCAATTTAATCACTGATTTTCTTGTAAATTTATGCAATTTAGTCACTTATTTTTGTTGCTTTTTTGTTTGTTGTAAATTTAATCATTCACAAAGAGTAGTTTTGTTATAAATTGTTTGTTGTAAATTTCTCTGGAGGACTAATGGAAAAATTTCCAAATTGACAAGAAGTATTACACATATGGAGAAGAAAATGGCAACCCATTCCTTATTCTTGCCTGGGAAATCCCATGAACAAAGGAGCCTGATGGGCTACAGTCCATGGGATTGCAGAGTCTGACACAACTGAGTGACTTTCACTTCATTTCACACATAACACATATAGTATGAAATTCAGAACAGATAAATCTGTTTTGTACTTTGGATGCTAGGCAGTTGGCCATGGTTGGTCACTCTTAATTCCCTCTTGTGTTATAACTCCTAAGGCATGGTCTCATTAGATGAGAACTGAAAGAATCTATTTGCATAAATAAATGAAACTGTGAATTCTAGAGTCATGTGTATTTCATCTATGTTTATTTTCACAAACATTTATGTGCATTGTACAAACGAGATCATTTTGTGACTTGGATTTTTTATTTTATGTTGTGAGCATATTCTGTTAAGTACTTTTGTAAAAAATTTTGAATCATTACATTTATCATATAAGGGCTCTTTATATATAGATTGCTTTCCAGAGAGGTGTATCCTACTTAAGTTTTAATGAGTAGTGCATACTAGTTTATCACAAAATATTTCCCAACATTGACTATTGCCTTTTAAAAGTTATTTGCAAAATTTTTTATGTAAAAAGGAATATCCCATAATTGCAATTCACAATTTTTCATTTATGTATATACATATTCTATATAATGTTTATAACTTATCTATATAGTTTTTTTTTGAGAATATATCCTCTATTCATTTTATATTATATTGAAGTATTTAAATCTATTTTTGATATATACTTTTCATGTTTAAAAGACACAAATCCTTTTTACATTATTACATTTCAATTTTGTTTATGTTTGTATAGGTAGAATTTCTATTATATAATATTATGTGGGTTTCCCTTGTGGTTCAGCTGGTAAAGAATCTGCCTGCAATGTGGGAGACTTGGATTTGATCCCTGGGTTGGGAAGATCCCCTGGAGAAGGGAAAGGCTACCCACTCCAGTATTTTTGGCCTGGAAAATTCCATGGACTGTATAGTCTATGGGGTTGCAAAGAGTCAGACATGACTGAGCAACTTTCACTCACTCACATATTATATACGATAATGTAGAATTTTGGGCTTCCTTGGTGGCTCAGCTGTAAAGATTCTACCTGCAATGCAGGAGACATGGGCTTGATCTCTGGGTCAGGAAGATCCCCTGGAGAAGCAAATGGCAACCCACTCCAGTATCCTTGCCTGGGAAATCCCATGGACATAGCTACAGTTCATGGAGTTGCAAAAGAGTTGGAACAAAAGCAACACTGTAGAATTTTAACTATTTTAACTACTATAAAATGCAGTAGTTTTTCTTCCAGTTTTTAGATATAATTGACTTAACAGTAGTATATAAGTTTAAGGTATATAGCATAATGATCATTACATAATTATCACATTAGGTTTAGGGAACTTCCATCATCTCATATGGGGGAAGGAGAAATTGGATGAAGACAGTCAAAAGGTACTGCAAACTTTCAGCTTTAAATAAATACTGGGGATGTAATGTGCAACATGATAGATATAATTAACACTGCCGTATGCCATATGGGGGCCTTCTAGGTGGCAATAGTGGTAAAAAACTTGCCTGAGAAGGCAAGATATGGGGGTTTGATCCCTGGTTCTTGAAGATCCCCTGGAGGAGAGCATGGCACCAGTATTTTATTTTTTTTAAATTAATTTATTTTAATTGGAGGCTAATTACTTTATGATATTGTAGTGGTTTTTGCCATACATTGACATGAATCAGCCATGTGTGTACATGTGTTCCCCATCCTGAACCCCCCTCCCACCTCATTCCCCATCCCACCCATCTGGGTCATCCCAGTACACCAGCCCTGAGCACCCTGTCTCATGCATCAAACCCGGACTGGCGATCTGTTTCACATATGATAATGTACGTGTTTCAATGCTATTCTCTCAAATCATCGCACCCTTGCCTTCTCCCACAGAGTCCAAAAGACTGTTCTATACATCTGAGTCTCTTTTGCTGTCTCACATATAGGGTTATCATTACCATCTTTCTAAATTCCATATATATGCATTAATATACTGTATTGATATTTTTCTTTCTGGCTTACTTCACTCTGTATAATCAGCTCCAGTTTCATCCACCTCATTAGAACTGATTCAAATGTATTCTTTTTAATGGCTGAGTAATATTCCATTATGTATATATACCACAGCTTTCTTATCCATTCATCTGCTGATGGCCATTTAGGTTGCTTCCATGTCCTGGCTATTATAAACAGTGCTGTGATGAACATTGGGATACACGTGTCTCTTTCAATTCTGGTTTCCTCAGTGTGTATACTCAGCAGTGGGATTGCTGGGTCATATGGCAGTTCTATGTCCAGTTTTTTAAGGAATCTCCACACTGTTCTCCATAGTGGCTGTACCAGGTTGCATTCCAACCAACGGTGTTAGAGGGTTCCCTTTTTCCGACACCCTCTCCAGCATTTATTGTTTGTAGACTTTTGGATAGCAGCCATTCTGACCTGTGTGAGATGGTCCCTCACTGTGGTTTTGATTTGCATTTCTCTGATAATGAGTGATGTTGAGCATTTTTTCATGTGTTTGTTAGCCATCTGTATGGTTTCTTTGGAGAAATGTCTGTTTAGTTCTTTGGCCCATTTTTTGATTGGGTCGTTTATTTTTCTGGAATTGAGCTACAGGAGCTGCTTGTATATTTTTGAGATTAATTATTTGTCAGTTGCTTCATTTGCTGTTCTCCCATTCTGAAGGCTGTCTTTTCACCTTGTTTATAGTTTCCTTTGTTGTGCAAAAGTTTTTAAGTTTAATTAGGTCCCATTTGTTTATTTTTGCTTTTATTTCCAGTACTCTGGGAGGCGGGTCATAGAGGATCCTGCTGTGATTTATGTTGGAGAGTGTTTTGCCTATGTTTTCCTCTAGGCGTCCTATAGTTTCTGGTCTTACATTTAGATCTTTAATCCATTTTGATTTTATTTTTGTGTATGGTGTTAGAAAGTGTTCTAGTTTCATTCTTTTACAAGTGGTTGACCTGTTTTCCCAGTACCACTTGTTAAAGAGATTTTCTTTTCTCCATTGTATATTCTTGCATCCTCAGTCAAAGATAAGGTGTCCATAGGCGTGTGGATATATCTCTGTGCTTTCTATTCTGTTCCATTGATCTATATTTCTGTCTTTGTGCCTGTACCATACTGTCTTGATGACTATAGCTTTGTAGTATTGCCTGAAGTCAGGCAGGTTGATTCCTCCAGTTCCATTCTTCTTTCTCAAGATTGCTTTGACTATTCGAGGTTTTTTTTGTTTCCATATAAATTGTGAAATTATTTGTTCTAGTTCTGTGAAAAATACTGTTGGTAGCTTGAGTGCATTGAATTTATAGGTTGCTTTGGGTCATATACTCGTTTTCACTCTATTGATTCTTCCATCCATGAACATGGTATATTTCTCCATTTATTTGTGTCCTTTTTGATTTCTTTCATCAGTGTTTTATAGTTTTCTATATATAGGTCTTATTTCTTTAGGTAGCTGTATTCCTAAGTCTTTTATTCTTTTCGTTGCAATGGTGAATGGAATTGTTTCCTTATTTCTCTTTCTGTTTTCTCATTATTAGTGTATAGGTATGCAAGGGCTTTCTGTGTGGTAATTTTATATCCTGCTCCTTTACTATATTCATTGACTAGCTTTAGTAATTTTCTCGTGGTGTCTTTAGGGTTTTCTATGTAGAGGATCATGTCATCCACAAACAGTGGAAGTTTTACTTCTTTTCCAGTCTGGATTCCTTTTATTTCTTTTTCTTCTCTGATTGCTGTGGCTAAAACTTCCAAAACTATATTGAATAGTAGTGGTGAGAGTGGGCACCCTTGTCTTGTTCCTGACTTTAGGGGAAATGCTTTCAATTTTTCACCATTGAGGATAATGTTTGCTGTGGGTTTGTTATATATAGCTTTTATTATGTTGAGGTATGTTCCTTCTATTCCTGCTTTCTGGAGAGTTTTTATTATAAATGGATGTTGAATTTTGTGAAAGGCTTTCTCTGCATCTATTGAGAGAATCATATGGTTTTTATCTTTCAATTTATTAATGTGGTGTATTACATTGATTGATTTGCAGATATTGAAGAATGCTCGCATCCCTGGGATAAAGCCCACTTGGTCATGATGTATGATTTTTTTTTTTTAATATGTTGTTGGATTCTGTTTGCTAGAATTTTGTTAAGGATTTTTGCATCTATGTTCATCAGTGATATTGGCCTGTGGTTTTCTTTTTTTGTGGCATCTTTGTCTGGTTTTGGTATTAGGGTGATGGTGGCCTCATAGAATGAGTTTGGAAGTTTACCTTCCTCTGCGATTTTCTGGAAGAGTTTGAGTAGGGTAGGTGTTAGCTCTTCTGTAAAATTTTAGTAGAATTCAGCTGTGAAGCCGTTTGGTCCTGGGCTTTTGTTTGCTGAAAGATTTCTGATTACAATTTTGATTTCTGTGCTTGTGATGGGTCTGTTAAGATTTTCTATTTCTCCCTGGTTTGGTTTTGGAAAGTTATACTTTTCTAAGAATTTGTCCATTTCTTCCAAGTTGTCCATTTTATTTGCATATAGTTGCTGATTGTAGTATCTTATGATCTGTTGTATTTCTGTGTTGTCTGTTGTGATCTCTCCATTTTCATTTCCAATTTTGTAGATTTGATTCTTTCCCTTTGTTTCTTGATGAGTCTGGCAAATGGTTTGTCAATTTTATTTATCTTCTCAAAGAACCAGCTTTTAGCTTTGTTGATTTTTGCTATGGTCTCTTTTGTTTCTTTTGCATTTATTTCTGTCTTAATTTTTAAGATTTCTTTCCTTCTACTAACCCTGGGGTTCTTCATTTCTTCCTTCTCTAGTTGCTTTAGGTGTAGAGCTAGGTTATTTATTTGACTTTTTTCTTGTTTCTTGAGGAAAGCCTGTAATGCTATGAACCTTCCCCTTAGCACTGCTTTTACAGTGTCCCATAGGTTTTGGGTTGTTGTGTTTTCATTTTCATTTGTTTCTATGCATATTTTGATTTCTTTTTGATTTCCTTTATGATTTGTCGGTTATTCAGAAGCGTGTTGTTCAGCTTCCATATGTTGGAATTTTTAATAGTTTTTCTCCTGTAATTGATATCTAATCTTACTGCATTGTGGTCACAAAAGATGCTTGGAGTGATTTCAGTTGTTTTGAATTTACCAAGGCTAGATTTATGGCCCAGGATATGATCTATCCTGGAGAAGGTTCCGTGTGCACTTGATAAAAAGGTGAAATTCATTGCTTTAGGGTGAAATGTCCTGTAGATATCAATTAGGTCTCACTGGTTCATCGTATCACTTAAAGTTTCTGTTTTTTTGTTAATTTTCTGTTTAGTTGATCTATCCATAGGTGTGAGTGGGGTGTTAAAGTCTCCCACTATTATTGTGTTATTGTTAATTTCCCCTTTCATACTTGTTAGCATTTGCCTTACACATCGCAGTGCTCCTATGTTGGGTGCATATATATTTATAATTGCTATATCTTCTTCTTGAATTGATCCTTTGATCATTATGTAGTGTCCTTCTTTGTCTCTTTTCACAGCCTTTATTTTAAAGTCTATTTTATCTGATATGAGTATTACAACTCCTGCTTTCTTTTGGTCTCTATTTGCATGAAATATTTTTTTCCAGCCCTTCACTCTCAGTCTGTATGTGTCCCTTGTTTTGAGGTGGGTCTCTTGTAGACAGCATATATAGGGGTCTTGTTTTTGTATCCATTCATCCAGTCTTTGTTTTTCAGTTGGGGCACTCAACCCTTTTACATTTAAGGTAATTATTGATAAGTATGATCCCGTTGCCATTTACTTTGTTGTTTTGGGTTTGAGTATATACACCCTTTCTGTGTTTCCTGTCTAGAGAAGATCCTTTAGCACTTGTTGAAGCGCTGGTTTGGTGGTGCTGAATTCGCTCACCTTTTGCTTGTCTGTAAAGATTTTGATTTCTCCTTCATATTTGAATGAGGTCCTTGCTGGGTACGGTAGTCTGGGTTGTAGGTTTTTCTCTTTCATCACTTTAAGTACGTCCTGCCATTCCCTTCTGGCCTGAAGAGTTTCTATTGATAGATCAGCTGTTATCCTTATGGGAATCCCCTTGTGTGTTATTTGTTGTTTTTCCCTTGTTGCTTTTAATATTTGTTCTTTGTGTTTGATCTTTGTTAATTTGATTAATATGCATCTTGGGGTGTTTCATCTTGGGTTTTTCCTTTGGGGATTCTCTGGGTTTCTTGGACTTGGGTGACTATTTCCTTCCCCATTGTAGGGAAGTTTTCAGCTATTATCTCCTCGAGTATTTTCTCATGGCCTTTCTTTTTGTCTTTTTCTTCTGGGACTCCTATGATTCAAATGTTGGGGCATTTCACATGGTCCCAGATGTCTCTGAGGTTGTCCTCATTTCTTTTAATTCTTTTTTGTTTTTTCCTCTCTCCTTCATTTATTTCTACCATTCTATCTTCCACCTCACTTATCCTACTTTCTGCCTTTGTTATTCTACTGTTGGTTCCCTCCAGAGTGTTTTTCATATCATTTGTTGCATTATTCATTATTGATTGACTCTGTTTTTATTTCTTATAGGTCCTTGTTAAACATTTCTTGCATCTTCTCAGTCCTTGTCTCCAGGCTATTTTATCTGTAACTCCATTTTGTTTTCAAGATTTTGGATCATTTTTACTATCACTCTGAATTCTTTTTCAGGTAGACTCACTATCTACTCTTTGGTTTTGTGGGCATTTATCATGTTTCTTTACCTGCTGAGTATTTCTCTGCCTTTTCATCTCGTTTAGATTGTTGTGTTTTGGGTGGACTTTCTGTATTCTGGCAGTTTGTGGTTCCTCTTTATTGTGGAGGTTCCTTGCTGTGGGTGGGGTTTGACGGGTGGCTTATCAAGGTTTCCTAGTTAGGGAAACTTGTGTTGGTGTTCTGGTGGGTGGAGCTGGATTTCTTCTCTCTGGAGTGCCATGCAGTGTCCAGTAGTGAGTTTTGAGGTGTCTATGGGTTTGATGTGACTTTGGGCAGCCTGTATATTGAAGCTCAGGGCTATGGTCCTGCATTGCTGTAGAATTTGCGTGGTATGTCTTGCTCTGGAACTTGTTGGCTCTTGGGTGGTGCTTGGTTTCAGTGTAGGTATGGAGACTTTTGGATGAGCTCTTGTCAATTAACGTTCCCTGGAGTCAGGAGTTCTCTGGTGTTCTCAGGTTTTGGACTTAAGCCTCCTGCCTTTGGTTTTCAGTATTAATCTTACAGTAGCCTCAAGACTTCTCCATCCATACAGCACTGATGATAAAACATCTAGTTTAATGGTGAAATGATTTTCCACAGTGAGGGACACCCAGAGAGGTTCACAGAGTTACATGGAGAAGAGAAGAGGGAGGAGGGAGATAGAGGTGACCACGAGGAGAAGAAGGGGAATCAAAAGGGGAGAGTACAATTTAGCCAGTAATAATTCCTTATGTGCTCTCCACAGTCTGGGCCCCTCAGAGAGGTTCATGGAGTTACATAGATTGAAGGAGAAAGGAGATAGAGGTGACCAGGAGGAGAAAAGGGGAATCAAAAGGAGAGAGACAGATCTAGCCAGCAATCACTTCCCTAAGTGTTCTCCACAGCTTGGAACACACAAAGAGACTCACAGAATTGGTTAGAGAAGAGAAGGGGGAGGGAGGAGATAGAGGTGACCTGGGGGAGAAAAAGGAGGGTCAAAAAGGGGAGAGAGTAATCAAGTAAGTAATCACACTCCTAAGTAAAAATGGGTTGGTTTCTTAAAGGTACAAAGTTGATAACAAATACCAAAAAACAAAGATTAAAAATCTAGAGTAGAGGTTAGACTCTCAAAAATGCAGTATTAAAAAAAAATCACAGAAATATATAAAGAAATGAAGTTTGCTTTAAAAATAGGGTTTTTTTTTGCAAAGTTATAAAAATGAAATTAAGGGAGTAATAGAGGACTTAAAAATAAAAAAAAATTAAAAAATTAAAAAAATGATAATAGTGAAAATATATTTAGGAGTTTCTCTGGAGCTGTCGTGGACAGTGTGGGGTCAATTCAGTTTCAGATAGTTCCTTGAGCCAGCTTATATTTCTCAAGATCTATAGACCCCTTCCAATGTAGTTGGTGCTAACTACAGGGTTTTAATCTTTTGCACCTGTCACTTCCAAAGCGGTTCCCTCTGTTTATTTTAACTTCTTCATCTGCAGGTCTCTTCTGTGTCTGATTTCCACCCTGACACAAGGGGGCAAAGGTGGTCACTTATTGAGCCTCACTTGTTCAGTTGTGTTGTGGGGAGGGAGGAACACTGCAAGCAAGCATCACTGGCGTGTGTGGGGAGTGCTTGCAGTGTCTCGGCCACACTGGGTTTGCCCTCGCTCACAGCGTGTGTGCTTTTCCTGTCTACACTGCTCAGGCTCCAGGTTGCTCTGCAGGGGAACTGTCTAAAGTGGGACCTGAGATCTAAGCCACTCAGGTTCAGGTTTTTGGGCATCCACAAAGGTGCAGACTCGGTTGGGCCTGCGTTTTGTGCCCTTCCTAGGTCCAAGCAGCTCAGGCAACCAGGGGCTTGGCGAGTGCAGTCTGCCCAGGTTGGTGTGCATCTTATCACCTCCTCTGTCCCAGTCACTTGGTATCCTGGGTGGCAGCAGGCGTGCCCATCTCAGGTGTGCCGTGTGTCTCCCCTGGGGAGCTGATCTCTGGCTGTGACCCTCCCAGTGACCATCCAGAATCCCAAGAAGTCTTGGTTAGCAACTGGGAGCCTGCTTGCAGTTTGGTAGAGGATGCCGTCTAGGGGATGAGATTGCCCCTTTGCAGCCCTGGCTGCCCTCTGCCTGCCTCCCTGCCCCCGGCGAGGGGATGGGCTGGTCTGCAGCGAGCTAGCTCTCCTCTGATATTCACTCAGTCCTTTGTTCTGTGAGCTGGCCAGGCAGTGCCTTAGGTTAGGGCTTTTCATGGGATAGTTCTCTCTCTCTCTCTCTTTTCTCTCTCTCTCTCTGGCTATCCCATAGTTTGGGTTGCTATCTCACCTTGGCTCCCTCAGATTGCCCTCAGGGCATTCAGGCCCAGTCCTTACCCTAAGCAATGCAGCCAGTGCCTCCCTGTTCAGCTCCCGCTTGCTGGTGGGGGATGCAAGTGTCTGGGGTACTTCTCTGCTGGGAGTTGCCATTAGGCACATAATCTGTGGGTTTTATTTATTTATTTTTCCTCCAAGTTATGTTGCTGTCTGAGATTCCAAAACTCCCCACAGATCCACTGGTGAGAGGGTTTCCTGGTGTTTGGAAACCTCCTCTTTTAAGACTCCCCTCCCGGGATGGGTCTCTGTCCCTAAATATTTTGTCTCTCTTTTTATCTTTTATATTTTATCCTACCTCCTTTTGAAGACAATGGACTGCCTTTCTGGGTGCCTCAGGTCCTCTGCCAGCATTCAGAAGTTGTTTTGTGGAATTTGCTCAGTGTTCAAATGTTCTTTTGATGAATTTGAGGGGGAGAAAGTGGTCTCCTCACCCTATTCTTCAGCCATCTTAGGACCGCCCCCCCCCCCCCCCCCCACACACACACACCAGTATTCTTGCCTGGATAGTCTCATGGACAGAGGAACCTGGTGGACTACAGCCCATAGGGTCATAAAGAGTCAGACAGGACTGAAGTAACAGCACACATGTATGTTATATATCTTGAGAAATGCTGGGCTGGATGAAGCACAAGCTGGAATAAACATTGCCAGGAGAAATATCAATAACCTCATATGCAGATGACACCACCCTCATGGCCGAAAGCTAAGAAGAACTAAAGAGCCTCTCAATGAAAGTGAAAGAGGAGAGTAAAAAGGTTGGCTTAAAACTCAACATTCTGAAAACTAAGATCATCACATCCAGTCCCATCACTTCATGGCAAATAGAGGGGAAAACAGTGGAAACAGTGACAGACTTAATTTTTTGGGGGGCTCCAAAATCACTGCAGATGGTGACTGCAGCCATGAAATTAAAAGATGCTTACTCATTGGAAGGAAAGTTATGACCAACCTAGATAGCATATTAAAAAGCAGAGACAGTACTTTGCCAACAAAGGTCCATCTAGTCAAACCGATGGTTTTTCCAGTAGTCATGTATGGATTTTAGAGTTGGACTATAAAGAAAGCTGAGCACCGAAGAATTGATGCTTTTGAACTGTGGTGTTGGAGAAGACTCTTGAGAGTCCCTGGAACTGCAAGGCGATCCAACCAATCCGTCCTAAAGGAAATCAGTCCTGAACATTCATTGGAAGGACTGATGCTGAAGCTGAAACTTTAATACTTTGGCCACCTGATACGAAGAACTGACTCATTTGAGAAGATCCTGATACTGGGAAAGATTAAAAGGCAGGATGAGAAGGGGACGACAGAGGATGAGTTGGTTGGATAGCATCATGGACTCAATGGACATGAGTTTGAGTAAACTGGGAGTTGGTGATAAACAGGGAAGCCTGGCATGTTGCAGTCCATGGGGTTGCAAAGAGTCGGACACGACTGAGTGAGTTAATTGACTGACTGATGTTATATGTGAAAGTTAAGAAGGTAAATCCTGGTATTCAATATTTAGAAATGTCTTAATCTCTATATAGTTCTTACTTCTCAATGAAAACTACATCAATTCTTTATTGACTACTCTAGTTCACCAACCCCAACCCCACCTTGCCTTATTCTGTTCTATTGTATCTGCCTTTATTCAATTTCCCCTCTTTCTCATGACTGTTAACATCTAACAGACTACAGGCATACCTCATTTTATTTCACTTTGCAGATATTGCCTTTTTTTTTTTTTTAAACAAATTGAAGGTCATGACAACCCTATTTTGAGAGTTTCCTTGCACCGTATTTTTCCCAGGAGTATTTGCTTACTTCATGTCTCTGTATCACATTTTGGTAATTCTCTTACTATTTCAAACTTTTTCATTATTATATTTGTTATGGTGATCTATGATCAATAATCTTTTTACTACAATGACTTACTTAAGTCTCAGATGATGGCTAGTATTTTGTAGTAATATTTAAAAGTATGTACATTGTTTTTTAGACACAATGCTATTGCATGTTAAATATGCTACAGTATAGTGTAAACATAATTTTTATATGCAGTTCAGTTGCTCAGTTGTGTCCGACTCTTTGCGACCCCATGAACCGCAGCACGCCAGGCCTCCCTGTCCATCACCAACTCCCAGAATTCACACAAACCCATGTCCACTGAGTCGGTGATGGCATCTGGCCATCTCATCCTCTGTCGTCCCATTCTTCTCCTGCCCTCAATCTTTCCCAGCATCAGGGTCTTTTCAAATGAGTCAGCTTTTTGCATCAGATGGCCAAAGTATTGGAGTTTCAGCTTCAGTATCAGTCCTTCCAATGAATATTCAGGACTGATTTCCTTTAGGATGGACTGGTTGGAACTCCTTGCAGTCCAAGGGACTCTCAAGAGTCTTCTCCAACACCATAGTTGAAAAGCATCAATTCTTTGGTGCTCAACTTTCTTTATAGTCCAACTCTCACATCCATACATGACTACTGGAAAAACCATAGCCTTGATTAGACAGACCTTTGTTGGCAAAGTAATGTCTCTGCTTTTCAATACGCTGTCTAGGTTGGTCATAACTTTCCTTGCAAGGAGTAAGCATCTTTTAATTTCATGGCTGAAGTCACCATCTGCAGTGATTTTGGAGCCCCGAAAAGTAAAGTCTGCCACTGTTTTCCCCTCTATTTGCCATGAAGTGATGGGACCAGATACCATGATCTTAGTTTTCTGAATGTTGAGCTTTAAGTCAACTTTTTCACTTTTATATGCACTGGAAAACAAAAAAATTATGTAATTTGATTTGATGATTTTCATTTATTGTGTTAGTCTAAAGACTGAACCTACAATATCTTCAAGGAATGCCAGTAATTTAATTTTTAAATTAATTTTTCATCCCTTCTTGTCCCCATTCCTCACAACAATGTAAGATCAGCACAGGTATCTTAGTTTTGTTGTCCGTGTTCCAGAGCTGAACTTATTGAAGCAGTGTAATGGTGGTTACAGGGTCTGGGAGGTGGGGGAACTGGGAAGAAGTTGTTTAAGGTTGCAAGCCTGAAACCAGTTGCTATGTTCTGATGATCTAATGCACAGCATAGTATTTATCATCTACAATACTGTCTTCTGTACTTCAAGGTTGCTAAGAGACTGGATCTTAAATGTTTTCACCACAAAAATGATAATTATGTGATATGAAAGAGATGTTAACACTACGGTGGTAATCAAGCTGCAATATTATATCAAATCAACATATTGTACATGTTAATTGAAATACAACATTTTTAAAGTTTATACCAAGCTTTCTGGAAGTGACAACCTCCCCATGAGAACATGCCTCTCACAGAGGATCTGCTTCATCCCTCTCCAGAAGAGGAGAAGAGGAAACACAAGAAGTGCTGCCTGGTGCAGAGCCCAAATTCCTATTCCATGGATCTGAAATGACCAGGAGGCTATGACATCACCACTGTCTTTAGCCAGGTACAAAGAGTGTTTTGTGTGTTGGCTGCTCTACTGCCCTCTGCCAGCCTACAGGAGGAACAGTAAGGCTTACAGAAAGATGCTCCTTCAGACAGGGCATCAAGATGAATGGGAAACCATCCCAATAAATGTATTTTGTATACATCCTGTTAACTGTCTTATTTTACTACTAGGGAATTGTTACCTCACATATTCAAGACAACCAGAAGAGTGGACGCTAGAGTCATTTGGGCCAATTTGAAATAAAATGAAGGCAGTTTCCAAGTCTGAAGTCCCTGATGCTGAATATAAGGACCCCTTAATAAGAGGAAAGCTGTTGATGCCAATACAGGGTAAAAAGGAGAATCTGGTAAGAACCAACAAACTTCTGAAGGACACCTGAGTCTTAACATTGATCTGTACATTGGCAGAATAAAGGGAGATACTTTGTTGAATAAATCTAGGACAAATGTTGCATTTAAAAATTTGTGTGCTCCTGAGAGTATCTACCTGAAGCACTCAAAATTCAACCCTCTAGGAAATTTTTTTGCTTCTTACCAGAGAAAGAGAGGTGAACTAAACTTGGCTCCTCTACCTCTTTTTAGCTTTTTATCTCTATAACATAATAAACTATAATTCCTGAGCATCTTGTTTCTTTTCCGCTTACTGAATATTTAAATTATCTCCACTGTAAAATGCCTGTTATCTTTCCTGTGCAGTTTAACTCCAGGTGACGTTCTTCCCTCGTTGTAATAGTCAATGGTGACTCAACTTCTATTTTTAATCCCTCTATCCCGAACCAATGACCTATTAAATCCAGGGGTCACTTGTCCTTTTTCACTCAGGTGTTATTTCTAGGGAACATTCTTATTTGTATATAACTTTGTCCTCAATAAAACTTCAGACTTTTGTCTTTGAAGCATTAAAAACAGTTTATATCAATAGAAAATTGACCTGTGATGTGTTAAAACTACTTACCTAAAAACTAGTAAAAATTAATTCAGGTTTATTAGTTTTTAAAATTGTCTAACTGTATTCTAAAAGGAGAGATTACTGAAAATGTAAGAGTATTTGAATGAGTTACATATTGACCTACAAAACTCCTGCAAAGTTTAAGACATCCCCAAATGGACTCTATTATGCCTTACATCCCTGGTGAAAGACTGATCAACCAGAACTTATCTTGGATTCCCAGTTGCAAAACTCTGCCATTAAATAAAGTTTTACTGAATGTGATAAATTTTATTATTCAGATCTAAAATTTAATAATCTATTAAATTTTACTTTATAATGAGTTTGTGCAGCTAGAGTCATTCAACTCAGCAGAAGAATGATGTTTGAGGAATCTTCCACCATTTGGTCAAATTGTAGTTTGTTTTGCAAGAAAAGTTCATATTATTGAGTATGCTACACCATTTAATTTTTCATGGAAGATGACTAACTTCTAGGAGAGGAACTGGAAAGTAGGTTAATGATTAGTCAGCTGGTAAAAGTACTTCATCTAATTTACAAATACTTATTAATAAGAGAACAGTTGTTTAAAAGTAATTTTTAGATCAGGGACACTCCTTGTGTGTGACGCTTTAAATACATGGGTAGCTGTTTAGTTCAACTGGAATAGTGATCATGAATACATCTTTCTAAAGCTTGTGGAACACATACAATTATTTCTGTAATATTAAAAAATTAAGCATATTGGTTTGAATTGAATTGGTATCTAAAATTCTTACTGTAAGAACAACTTAGTAGGATATGGATGAGTGACAAGTTTTGCAGAACAAATCCAGCAAACATTTTTTCATCAAAGACCCCAAAATACTCTGTTCAAAACAGTGTGCAGCTGGGTAACTATTTGTTCCCAAGTTTAGATGTTCTATTTATGACATTATGTTCTCAATATTCCAGCAATATCCAGATAGGTTTTCACAAAGAATCTATGTATGGAATGGAAATTAGAACAGAGGGAAGGGACCAGTATTTTAGAAACAAAGGAATTATTTTGATAATTATTAAAATTATACAAAATGTTTGCTAAAACAAAGAAAAATTTTGTTCACACAAAGCTAATTTTTGGACTTCATTTTGTAGAGTAGCCATTTGGAGCTCACTTATGTTATTAAACACAAGAAATCACTTTTTCAGAGAGAAATAGTGGAAAGTAAATGCCTCTACATAGTAAGGGGTTTTGAACAGATGTTTTTGTGCTTTTAGAATGTCTGTATGTATGCATTTATTAAAGAAGAGTTATTAAAAAACTTATTTTTTGTTTGAAAGAAGCTTTTGTTTGCAAAATGGATTGAGGATATGATTTATGAAGCTAATACAGGAAGCTAATCCCAGCTAATTTGATGGAGTAGTTGCCTACAGAAATTTAGTCACTGTTGAGGGTTAAATATCTGCGAATCTTTGTATGTCTTGGTAACAGAAGCACTGACTATATTTGTTCCAGACTCTTTTTTTCAAAGTGGGTTGTTCAGTGAACAAGAAGATAGTGTCTCATGCTGGAGCAAAGGAAAGGTTTGTTTATAGCTTTGGAAACAGAGATAACATCTCCCTCCAGAGCACAGATCAGCTGTACTTACTGTTCAGTAAAATAAAATGTTGCCTTCTGGAGCAAATGAACAGGCATGCTTACTGCACATTATAAAAGATTTGAGTTCCCTAAGTTTAGAGTTGCCTTCCTATAATGCAATTCAGGATGTGCAGGTGTCACCTGGCATTCTATTATCCTTTGAGAGTTGGAACTCAGGAAAATGGCCCAAGTACATTCGTATACTCTGGACACTGCTGTTGCTGTGAGTTTTAATCAAGTTCTTTGCTTCTGACCCAAGAGTTTCATGTTGGCTTCCAGCATCCATGAAACTGTGGCAGGCTAACATGTTAGCATTCAGGTAAGGTAACCTCTCAAATCTTTTGACAGTCTTAGTGACAAGGGTCAGAGCCGACAGAGACATTGCTTTCTAGAAGAGATTGGATAAGCACCTTATGGTCCGATTAATGGGCTCTGAGAGAAATCCTTTGTATTGGTAGTGAGCATGTTGAGCAACTTCAGGTCAACTAGACAGTAAATGATTCATTATTTTATTTCTGAATAATGAGAATTTGAGCATGTGGTCCTAGGTCAAATGTTAGGAAATTGGTTCAAAGATAGCTGCTCAAACGGTAGTGTCATATTAATATAGCAGAACACTTGAAATCTATCACATCCAAACTCTTTTTTAATAAAATTATGGTAATAAACTGGGGCAACCCAGTAAATGTAAATTGGGACCCTCCTCATGTAAACACATATTGCATTCGAGTCTTAAAAGTTGGGATTGAAAGAAGGCATTTGCAACATCAATCACTGAAAACCAATCCCCTTTGGCTTGTTAACATCTTTTGTATTTCTAATATCATGTCTGGAACTGCTGAGACTGTGTATGGTATTATTTACTTCAGACTGTGATAATCTATAGAGAATATCCATAAGCCATCTGCTTTTTCCACAGACTACATAGGGCTATAATACAGAGAATTAGTTTGTGTCAATACTCCTGTTTTTAACACAGGAGTTTTTAACAAAGTTGTAATCTTTTTTTTCTTACCAGATATTCTCTGTTGCTTCAAACTAAGTAGTGTGTAGGCCCAGGCAATTCCAGAGGCTCCCATTTAGCGTGGTCAATTAATACTGGCTAAAGGGCAATTTTGTGTGTCTTCTACTTAAAATATCAGGTACAGGAAGCATTCCCCAATCAGACATAAAATCCATTTTAAGAAAACATTCAGGTAATGGAGATGCAATTATCTCACATAACATTTGTCCAAGCATTCTAATTGCATCCAAATTTTTACTTTAACTTCATCTACAGAATCATCCTCATATGCTCCCAGTCTACTATTGCTCCTTGTAGAGATGCTCTGGTTGTTGCTAATTTTCCTCCAGAATGAGGGCTTGCTTGCCAATCTGGAAGTCAGGTTTCAGTCTGCTTAATTGTACCAACTAGTACTGAGATTTGTCTTGGGTGGGCTGAAGTCCCACCCCTCTCTCAGACAACAGTTACAGAAATGTGCATCTGCTATGAATGGGAAAAATGGCAAATCTGATTACTATCGACAGAAATGAGGCAAATTATCAGAAATTCAGCTGGTACTAAATCTAGGGTGTGCATGCAGTGCTTGTTAAGAATAAAGATGATAGAGGGTTTTGTCTTGTGGTTTAACTCCTCCTGCTGTTTGATATGCCACTCTGAGACTAAGATCCCTTTGGAGATAACAGTAAAAGGTCTGAGTTTTTTTTTTTTTTTTAAAGTGGGTACTCACCGCTAAAAGGAAATTGTACTCTTGAAGAGATTTCCCCTTGAGAGTAACTTTCTTGGGAAACAGTAGATGAGTGAAGTGAAAAGTCAATGTGTTAGTCAGTCAGTCGTGGCTGACTCTCTGCAACCTCATGGCTCTGCTGTCCATGGGATACCACCAGGCAAGAGTACTGGAGCGGGTAACTATGCCCTTCTCCAGGAGATCCTCCCAACTCAGGGACTGAACCAGGGTTTTCTGCATTGCAGGCAGATTATTTATGATCTGAGCCACTGGGAAAGCCCCAGATGAGTGCTTAATTACTATTTATATCTGGGCTGTTATGGGCCTAGGCTGGGCTTACTATGCTGATGAGCATGAAGAACTGGAAAATGAAAACTCACCCAAAGAATTATAGATCAACATTTGAAACTGGACCCACCAATGAAGAAAACTTCTCTAGCTTTTCTGTTAAAATCAGGCAAAAACTAGGATGTTGTCATGGCAAAAGGCCAGCAGATGCCCATGCTTAGGATGGACTCTAAAAAGAAAATCTTGCCACTGTGTGAATCAAATCCAAGTGAGCTAAAGGTGTAAACCCTGAGGTCCTATTGGAAAGCAGTGTGTCTGTGGCTGCTTTATTAAGGGGTACACAAAGTTGTGTACTAGACATCCTGGAATGCAAAGTCAAGTGGGCCTTAGGAAACATCACTACGGACAAAGTTTGTGAAGGTGATGGAATTCCAGTTGAGCTATTTCAAATCCTAAAAGATGATGCTGTGAAAGTGCTGCACTCAATATGCCAGCAAATTTGGAAAACTCAGCAGTGGTCACAGGACTGGAAAAAGTCAGTTTTTGTTCCAATCCCAAAGAAAGGCAATGCCAAAGAATGCTCAAACTACCGCACAATTGCTAGCAAGTGAAAGTGAAAGTGCCTCAGTCACGTCTGACTCTTTGCGACCCCATGAAATATACAGTCCTTGGAATTTTCCAGGCCAGAATATTGGAGTGGGTAGCCTTTCCCTTCTCTGGGGGATCTTCCCACCCCAGGGATCGAACCCAGATCTCCAGCATTATAGGAGGATTCTTTACCAGCTGAGCCACAAGGGAAGCCCAAGAATACTGGAGTGGGTAGGCTATCCCTTCTCCAGCAGATCTTCCCAACCCAGGAATCAAACCAGGATCTCCTGCATTACAGGCAGATTCTTTACCAACTGAGCTATTAGGGAGCTCATACTAGCAAAGTAATGCTCAAAATTCTCCAAGCAAGGCTTCAACAGTACATGAACCATGAACTTCCAAATGTTCAACCTGGATTTAGAAAAGGCAGAGGAACCAGAGATCAAATTGCCAACATCTGCTGGATCATCAGAAAAGCAAGAGAGTTCCAGAAAAACATTTACTATTGTTTTACTGACTACACCAAAACCTTTGACTGTGTGGATGATAGCAAACTGGAAAATTCAAGAGATAGGAATAACATACCACCTGACCTGCCTCCTGAGAAATCTGTATGCAGGTCAAGAAGCAACAGTTAGGACTGGATATGGAACAACAGACTAGTTCCAAATCAGGAAAGGAGTACCTCAAGACTGTATATTGTCACCCTGCTTATTTAACTTATATGCAGAGTACATCATAAGAAACATTGGGCTGGATGAAGCACAAGCTGGAATGAAGATTGCCAGGAGAAATATCAATAACCTCAGACATGCAGCTGACACCACCCTATGGCAGAAAGTGAAGAAGAACTAAAGAGCCTCTTGATGAAAGTGAAAGAGGAGAGTGAAAAAGTTGGCTTAAAGCTCAACATTCAGAAAACTAAGATCATGGCATCTGGTCCCATCACTTCATGGAAAAATAGATGGGAAAACAGTGGAAACAGTGACAGACTTAATTTTTTGGGCTCCAAAATCACTGCAGATGATGACTTCAGCCATGAAATTAAGAGACGCTTGCTCCTTGGAAGAAAAGCTACGACCAACCTAGAAAGCAGATTAAAAAACAGATATGTTACTTTGCCAACAAAGGTTCATCTAGTCAAAGCAATGGTTTTTCCAGTGGTCATGTATGGATGTGAGAGTGGGACTATACAGAAAGTTGAGTGCTGAAGAATTGATGCTTTTGAACTGTGGTATTGGAGAAGACTCTTGAGAGTCCCTTGGACTGCAAGGAGATCCAACCAGTCCGTCCTAAAGGAGATCAGTCCTGAATATTCATTGGAAGCACTGATGCTGAAGCTGAAACTCCAATACTTTGGCTACCTGATGCAAAGAACTGACTCACTTGAAAAGACCCTGACTTCACTTTGGGCTTTCCTTGTGGCTTCTCTGCTGTTGACACCTTTTCAAATTATGGTATGGCTGTTCAGTCTCAACTGGCTCTGACTATACTGTTGTGGAACTTGAAAATTATACATGTCATACTTTCATCTTCCTAGATGGTTTTCAGAAAGCAGTGCTCCTTTTATTGTGTGTGCATGTTCAGATGCTTAGTTGTGTCCCACTCTTTGTGACCCCATGAACTATAGACCTCCATATTCCTCTCTTCATGGGATTTTCCAGGCAGAAATACTGGAGTGGGTTGCCATCTCCTCCTCCAGGGGATCTTTCTAATCCAGGTATTGAACCCAGAGCTTCCTGCAAGGCAGGCAGATTCTTTACCATCTGAGCCATAAGGGAAGCCCTACTCCTTCTATTGCAAGCACTCAAAAATAGGTTTTATAGTTAAGATATTTGATAGAATTTCCAAACTCCCTGCCATCTATAGGAATCTGGTATAACTGACTGTTGAAGGGCATCCTCAAAATTCAACTTAAAATGATTTCTATTTCTCACCTCTTTCTTGTCGAAATGTGTCTGTCCAAGATGTTATTCACTCTTGACTGCTTCCTGGGGCTGTGTTCAGAACAAAAATGGTAGTGGTTTATGCAAACTGATTTTGAAAATTCAGAATTCCACCCTGACTGTAAAGAAGGGTTTTTCTTGTCTATTACTGAAACCCTGTTTGGTGCACTTCCTGATGGTGCCCTATGAAAAGATGTGCCTAGGGATTCAAACTTAATTCTAGTTCAGAGACCTAGATTATCTTGTTACATTGACATAGTCCTAGATGTTATGGATGATGACCACTTGGTAGAGAAGTATCTCAATATGCCCCTACACAGTGACTCCTACAGATTAAATGGGTCTCTATAAGTTTGATAAAAATGCTCTTTATCTTTCTGGACTGATCCTTTTGAATGAATGGTTTGGGTGCACATAGGAAATTATAGAAAGAATGTGAAATTGTAACTACTGGCATGACACCCACTGATTTTGTAGACATGAAAGGAGCTTCTTAGAGGAAGCTGCAAGATGCTCATAAACAATGAATCATGTATGAGCATCTTGCAGTAGGTATTCATACACTAGGAGTAATCCAGTAAGAAAAAGGGACAGAAAATGTGTCCCTGACTTTAGCTAAGCATACAGTAGCAATCTTGGTTCTGAAGTCTGTTGAGGTTAGTGTTAACTCATTGGTCAGAGTTGTTAAGGATGAATTCTAGATGTACTCCTTGTGGTTCAAAGTAGAATCTGTATAATCATCAATACAATGTACTGAGATTAATTGGAAAAGTCACTATAGAAACTTAAGGAGAAAGCTATCTGTCTTTCGACAGTATCTCTTAGTGGTTGAGACACTTTGTTCAGCTGGAATACTTCAGGCCTCACCTTATTTCTTAGGTCCTGTTGTGGGTTTTAGTTAAATGCTGTATGAGAAAAATGTAATGAATTTGGTTCTAGCATCTATTGATTAGATGAAGCAGAATGGCCATCAGAGAAGTGCATTTAATGGAAAACTCACCAGAAGTCAGAGAGCAAAGAAACTTGGGTAGTTATCTACCAACATTTTTGGTAGATAATTCTCCATGGGCATCTCACATTGCTACACACATCTTTTTAAGGACAGTTGTGCTGTGATAGCCTTGGAAGATGAGTATTATTTTATGGAATGGAGGGCATGGTTAGTTCAATCCTTGTGAATCCATCTAGCATCAGAAAAGACAATGTTATCCTCAGAGCAAAAGGCCGACATGCTTATTGGCTATTATAAGTTTCAAATCTGCTAATCTCAGGGTTACTTCTCAGTAAAACAATATATCTTTTTTATTTATTTATTTTTGCATTGCCTATGGAAACTGGGGAGAAGGAAATGGCAACCCACTCCTGTGTTCTTACCTGGAAAATCTCATCAGCAGAGGAGCCTGGTGGGATACAGTCCATGGGGTCGCAAAGAGTTGGACATGACCGAGCGACTCAGTGCATGGAGACTGGAGATTAGGGAAGTGGTATAAAAACTTCTGATCATCTGCTACTGCCAAGTGTCTGACCAAGGTTTTGTGCCTTCTGCCAGGATTTATGAAACTGTGACTGGCTAACTTGTTAGCTCGCAAGCAGGTTAAACATCAGACACTTTACAGGTCTTGGTGGTGATAAGGCAGCACGTTGACTATCTCGACTCTTCCAATTGTGTCATTTTATTTCTTACCCTGGATACACATTAGAATCATCTGGCGTTTAAAAAGTACTCTGCCTTTGATTTACTTAAGACAATTGAAAATCTAATTCTCTGAGGGTAGGACCTGGACATTGGTGGTTTTTAAAGCCTCCCTAAATAATGATAATGAGCAATCAGGAAAATCACTGAGTAAGCTCTTACCATTACAGCTGAATACATCAAGTGTTGGCTGTGTACTTCAGCATTATTCTGTACTCCATCATCCATGCTGTCTCAGGCAAAGGTAAAGACTCCATAAATCAATAGTTAAATAATTGTGCATTAAATCAGTTTTGTGACTATGTGTGCTTCAATGATGTCTATTGGTCTTCCACAAACTTTGCTCCCTGATGGTATTAGTTTTTCCTTGTCTGTTATTAGACATTTCCTATTGATAATACAGGCTGTTTCCTAGACTTTTACAGGATGGCCATCTTCAACTTGATTTATACCTCTTGCTAATGATATTGCATGTTATTGCAGGCATTCTAATTTATCTTTGAACCCTTGAAGCTCAGCAGCAAACCTGGTCAGGGTTATTAATGCTTATGTTCTGTTATCTTAGATGGAATTTTGCCCGGAACACAAGTTCTGAATGATTAGTAGTCAAGTATAAAGTGGATTTATCAAACCACTGAGCAACTCAGATGCTGATTAGCCAGCAAGGACTGATGAACAAATACAAATGTAACACATATAATTGTCTCCCAGTACTTGAAGTGGAAGGAAGTTATATTTCTTTAGTTTTGAAAATCATATGAGGTATTGCCTTGGGCTTCTATAAGCCAAGGTCAAGTCAAATTTCGGGGACACCCATCTTCCTTTTCTAGATCATACCAGTAAGTTGGGGATTGTAGTTCAGAAAAATTAGGGAGGGTCCTTGGTCCACTGAGAAAGCTGCAGAGGTGCTCCTGGTTTAAGCCCAGCTACTGGGGTGGTGGATAATCACTTCCAGGTTCACATGCTCAGCAAAGGGCCCTCACTGGCCCTGTGTCTGGGATTCAGATTCCACAAGGTTTCATGTCTTCGCACTCGAGGTCCTGCCATCTCAGGGCCCTGTATATGAAGAGCACAAGTCCCTGCCACGTGAGGAAACACCTTTCTGCTGCATTTTCCATTTCTAGAGGAATTCAGTCACACTTCTCACGTCTAGCTATTAGCCCCCAAATCATGGTACCTTGTCTAACCTGGACAATTCTCTTTCTAATTCTTCTCAAGCCTGATTTTTAATAACCAAAGGCTGGTTTACTCAACTTTGGGAATGATTATTTAGATATCCTGATCCAAAACTCTTCTTCTTAGGAGAGAGGGGAAATATTCTTAACTATTGATAATAAACTTACTACCAATAAATCAATTACAGTTAATTTTTCAGCAAGATTGTTGTTCTAGAGAAAGTTTTCAGTAAACCATTCTGGCACTGAACATGAATCTATATAGCTTTGTTAGTTGAGTGTGATGAACAAAAGTCAAAGGAAATCAAGCTAGAGATTAACTAAGAACCAAGGTATTATCCTACAAAATCTAGCCATATGAATAGAGAATGCAGAATAAAAAGAATAAGAAGGATATTAATAGGTCTATAGTTAGCCTAACAATGTTATCAATGTATAAAGAACAAAGAATTCAGTGCATTGAAACATGCTGTGAGATGAAAATGTGGTTTAAATATATCAGTGTTATTTTTAGTAGGTATTCATGGAAAGAATAATGTCACGAATTTATGCCCTGCCTTAGAGAAATAATTTAATTCTTTATTCTAAATCACTAATAACATAGAGACAAGGGTAGTTATAAGGTCATTATAATAAGTTTTGAATAAATTTCTATCATGTTAAAGTTGCATATAGTCCTATCAAAAACCAGCAGGACTGGGATGGTTTGTGTTACCATTAGAAAAATACTTGTAAACCCTTGGCAACTGCTTCTTGTGTAACAATAAAATTAACTTGAAGTCTGTTACATTTAGAGTACCATGTTGGACATTGCGGGAAAGAAGAAATAAACAATACAT
This sequence comes from Cervus canadensis, assembly GCF_019320065.1. Taxonomy (NCBI): domain Eukaryota; kingdom Metazoa; phylum Chordata; class Mammalia; order Artiodactyla; family Cervidae; genus Cervus; species Cervus canadensis. The sequence goes on from NC_057400.1 coordinate 61,743,358, forward strand.
GAATGTTGCAACTAGGGACTTATATTCTAATGATAAAAATCTATTTCTAAATAAGTAGTGTAAGAAAAGTTTAGTACTCCAACAGGGGTCCTATGATCAATACAAAATGAAACCTTGGTAAAGTTTCAAGAAAGGAGTGCGACTTGAGCAAGGACTTAAAACATTTATATAATCTGTGAGTAGCATGGTGCGAGGAGGTGGCGTGGTGAGAAGAAGGAGTGCACCGACATTCTTGATCAGTTCATACAGTTACATGTCACTATACACGCTGGTATCAGGCAGCAGTGAGGCCCCAGTTGAGTTGTGACTGAGGGTCAGACATATTTAGCACGTCCAATTTGGTGCTCATCTAGTGAATCCCAGATGTTTTTGATAGTAGTGGATTGCCTTTGCAGGGATGACTTTTCCAGGAGGATATTTGTATCCAAGTACCCGGAGACAAAGCGAGGGGCGGATGACCAAGAACCACGGAGAAGGACAGCGTAGTGTCTGCTTCCTCAGCTCTGGTTTCTGAGCCTTCCCTTCCAGCACAAGTTGACAAAACATATTTCATGAGGGAATTTAGCAGAACCAGGGAGGTAAGCGGTATAAGTACTGGGATGACAAACTTTCACAGAGAGGGAGAGATGGGCAATCTGCTTGTTTATGCATGAAAATTGGAATCATTTGAGATTATGAGGGTGCAAGACCTGCGAAAGTCGTGCGTGGTGGACTAGTGGCACCACCAGGGGCAATGGCGTGCAGTGTGAAGGGCACCAGGGATTTCCTGGGAGAGCTGGGATAGGGACGGACGACGTGCATCTGTGAGATGCCCTCTCAATGCCCGCAGAGTGGTAGAAAAGGCCCTTGGTGTTTGGCTAAATGTCTAGGTCAGGTGCAGTCAATGAGTTAGGAAGTTTGATCTCGTTAATATCCAAAGAACTAGAGAGACTTTGGAAAATTTAGGGCTTCTGTACCATTTATAGGAGAACACAGAGTGCTTATATTATTAATATGTGTACGGGAAATCTATTCATCCAATTTATACCAGTCACAAAGACATAAAAAAAAAATTCTAGGCCTTCTTTTCCTGTTAATTTCAAGGTACATATCTAGCAGATGGGGGGGTCTCCTGTCCTAAATGCCACCCTCACTGAGGAGGCTTCCTAAACAATACTGGCATCTCTCAGGTACACATAATGTTCAGAAACAACACAGTTAGCAATCAAAGAGCTACAGAAATCTAGCTTCTTGAACTTATTTCTGCAAACTAGATTTAGGGCAGCTATGCTAACTGATGAGCTGTTAATAAAACTTTGTCACTTTTACTGCTTTCTTTAGTTATAACCAAGCTAGAAATATCACAGTCAGTCAATCAGCTCTTACTTAAATGGCCATAAAGGGGTGAAGGAATGAAGAAAGTGGCCCACAAGATCTAGAAAGGTCAGAGGTCAAAAGTAACAGTGGGCACGCCAGACTATTTTCAGGCTGCATTTTTCATCATGGATTTCTTTGAGTAGAACTATTGGCTACAACTTTTTCCTGCCACCAGCAAATATTCCTGGGTCTAGAGATCAGACAAAATATTAAATGCCCTCTTTATTTTGATGAGGCACAATATGGTATCACTGTATAGTCTGTCATTATGTTTTACTTTTCCTCCTGCCTTAGGTCTGTATGAAAGACAGGAATATCTTTTATCTCAAAGATAGAGAATTTTTTTTAGCCAGTGAAGGATCCCCAACTGTGTAGGAACAAGAATGGTACAAAGAGAAAATATACTAAGCAAAGAGAAAATAAATTAAGCATTTGGGCCCTTCTCTTTAATATTTCTAAAATGTCTTCCTTGCATTAGAAAAAGTCTGACATATCATTAATCTCACTTGAAACCCCAATGAGACCTCTCTTTATAGGAACAAAACCTTAATGGTCCATTGGAGGTTCAATATTTAATTAGGATAAGCTTTTCACCTGAAGGCCGTTTGGCATCTTCTCTCATCAAAGTCTGGAGTAGAAAATGAACAATGTATTTGTAAAGCACATATTCGTGGCAAATGTTGCTGCATCTTAACTGGAGTCTTAACATATAGTTCACAAATTTTTGCTTCTCTACTCACTCTCAACTTGTAACTGACATTTCAAGGTAATAATCTATAAATGAGAAAAGGGTTAACCATCTTATTTGGAGTCAACATGGGGATCTCTGAGGTGTACCTAAAAGTGAGAACCACTGATTTATAGTTACGACCACTAGAAGCAAAGAAGGAATATGTACCTTACAAGTAAAATATCCTGGGCATCCTAGTCTGGTGAAATGCCTGGACTTTGGAATCAGACTTACACTGGAAAATTAGCTTCAACACCTACTAGTTGTGTGATTTTGGGCAAGACCCTTAAGTTTTCTAAGGTTCCGCTTCCTTATCTCTAAAATGGAGATCATGATAACACTTACCTCGTAAGGGTGCACTGAGATAATGCATATAATGTACTTAGTACATTGCCTAGAACAAATAAATACCCAAATACAGTTGGCCCTCAAACAACGTGGGTCTGAATTGTGCAGGTCCATTTACACCGGGATTGTTTTCCATAGTAAATATTACAGTTCTATACCATCTGATCTGTAGTTGATTGAATCTGTAGATACAGAGGAACCTTAGATACAGACGCCTGGCTATAAATTATATGCAGATTTTTGGCATGTCAGAGCTTAGGTAACCCTAACTCCCATGCTGTTTGAGGGTCAACTGTATTGGTTATTATTATCATTAATGATAAATATAAATGGGCTTCCCAGGTGGTGCTAGTGGTAAAGAAGTTGCCTGCCAATGCAGGAGACATAACAAACGCGGGTTCAATCCCTGGGTCAGGAAGATTCCGTGGAGGAGGGCAGGGCAACCCACTTTGGTAATCTTGCCTGGAGAATCCCATGGACAGAGGAGAATGGGGGCCTACAGTCCATAGGATCCCAAAGAAATGGACATGACTGAAGCAACTTAGCTCAGGCACACACATTAATATAAATATTACAATACATCATTACAACCAAAGTGATCATTACTGAGGAGGAGGAGTAGCTGAAAGTGAAAGTTCCTCAGTTGTGTCTGACTCTTTGTGACCCCATGGACTATGCAGTCCACGGAATTTTTCAGACCAGAATACTGGAGTGGGTAGCTGTTCCCTTCTCCAGGGGATCTTCCCAACCCAGGGATTGAACCCACGTCTCCTGCATTGCAGGCAGATTCTTTACCAGCTGAGCTACTAGGGAAGCCCAGTAGTAGCTGAGCTTAGCTAAAAGGTAAAATAGTAGAGGGTACCAGACTACAATTTTTCTTTTTTACATTTTGCTTCAGCTGTGAAATGAATTTACCTCTTTCTTATACTCAATGCTTTATGATTTTGATCATATTACAATAGAAAAGTAAAAGACTGGACATCACACCTCACTATACTTTGAATAAGACTTATTCAAGGCATTGCATTATCACTCTGTCTTTACAATTAAAAACATTTATCTGGAAGTGTCAAATGAACAACTTGTCTCCTTTGCCAGAAATTTTTGGCAATGTGAAGCAAGCAGAAAAACAAATATTGCCTTATACTTGAAGTTGTACTATTCACAGGATTATTTCAGAAGGACCTGCAACAGTGGTTGTACTCCAGTAAATACTTCAAACATATTTGTGTAAATCTGCTCCAAGTATTTTAGGTTTACAGGAAGAAAGAAACTGTGATGAGAGTGTGTGGTATCTGGGAGGCAACTGGTTCCCTTTTCTTTGTGCATTCCAGGAGGGGGGCTGCTGGGAGGTAGTGAGAAAGTTTGGGGCAGAGTGAGCTCTGGAACATAATGAGTGTAAGAGAAGAAACTTTAGCAAGGCAACTATACTCCAATAAAAAATAATATAAAAAAAGCAACTATAGGCCAGTTGCTCAAACCACTCAAATTCCGAGGGAGTTTGGCAGATAGGGACCAAGTGTAAGACACCTGAGTGAGCTGGGAACACTAAAGAACTAGAGTTTCCATAGAAAGGAGTATGATCCATTCCTAGAAATCCTACTTTTCAACCCCAAGAAAAGCAAAAGTCTAGATATTCTTTTTTTTTTGTTTTTAAACCATATTTTCTTAATTATAGCCCAGGAAACTCTACTCAATACTCTGTAATGGCTATATGGGGGGAAAATAAAAAAACACAGTGGGACTATGTATATGTAGAGCTGATTCATTTTGCTATCCACCAGAAAGTAATGCAACCTTGTAAATCAACTATACTCCAATAAAAATATTAAAAATGTAGTCAATGTATTCAACTTAAAAAAATCACAGATATATCATGTTGATGGTTGAATCTGCAGGCTTTTGCTTTGTAACTTCTAGGCCATAAATACATGAGCATGGATAGTACAAATGTTTTGTATAATTGTTCCTGGGTATCTGCAGGGGGCTGGCTATAGGACCCTCATGGATATCCAAATTCACAGTTGTTCAAATCCCTTATATAAAGTAGCATAATATAGCTAGCTATCTGTATCCATAGTAGGGCTGACTGTGAAAAGTTTGAATTTGTAAATTTTGTACTCATGGAATGAAATTGATGAAACAGTACACGGTGTGAAGGTAAACTACATACTTGATGTGAATTCCAGATACAAGGACATTCAGTATATTAGAAGAGGCCAAAATTTGTTTGGTTTTGTTAAACTGACAACATTTACAGGGATATTTTATTGTATGGCCCAGCATGTTGTTTTAGAATTCCTTACTCAGTTGTATGAGATGTGAAACAAAGGTTTTTTGCTTTTTTTTTTTTAATTTGAAGTATAATTGATTACAATATTAGTTTCAGGTATATAACATTATAATAGTGATTTGATGTTTTTATTGAAACAACTGTTTTTTGTGAAGTCTATCAAAAATATAGTAAAATGCAGATTATTTGTTGTTGTGCAGTCACTCAGTCATGTCTGACTCTTTGTGACCCCATGGACCACAGCACACCAAGCTTCCCTGACCTTAATTATCTCTCAGTTTCCTCAAGCTCATGTCCATTGAGTTGGTGATGCCATCCAAGCCATCCAATCACCTCATCCTCTGTCGCCCACTTTTCCTCCTGCCCTCAATCTTTCCCAGCATCAGAGTCTTTTCCAATGAGTCAGCTCTTTGCATCACGTGGCCAAAGTATTGGAACTTCGGCATCAGTCCTTCCAATGAATATTCAGGATTGATTTCCTTTAGGATCGACTGGTTTGATCTCCTTGTAGTCCAAGGGATTCTCAAGAGTCTTCTCCAGCACCCCAGTTCGAAAGAATCAATTCTTCAATGCTCAGCCTTCTTTATGGTCCAACTCTCATATCCATACATGACTACTGGAAAAACCATAGCTTTGACTATATGGACCTTTGTTGGCAAAGTAATGTCTCTGCTTTTTAATATACTGTCTAGGTTTGTCACAACTTTTCTTCCAAGGAGAAAGCATCTTTTAATTTCATGCCTGCAGCCATCATCCACAGTGATTTTGAAGCCAAAGAAAATAAAGTCTGTCACTGTTTGTACTCTTTCCCCATCTATTTGCCATGAAGTCATGAGACTGGATGCCATGATCTTGGTTGTTTGAATGTTGAGTTTTAAGCCAGTTTTTCCACTCTCCTCTTTCACTTTCATCAAGAGGCTCTGTAGTTTCTCTTCGCTTTCTGCCGTTAGGGTGGTGTCATCTGCATATCTGAGGATATTGATATTTCTCCCAGCAATCTTGATTCCAGCTTGAGTTGTCCAACCTGGCATTTAGCATGATGTACTCTGCATAGAAGTTAAATAAGCAGGGTGACAGTATATAGTCTTGATGTACTCCTCTCCTGATTTTGAATCAGTCCTTTGTTCCATATCTAGTTCTAACTGTTGCTTATTGATCTACATACAGGTTTCTCAGGAGACAGGTAAGGTGGTTTGGTATTACCATCGCTTGAAGAATTTTGCACAGTTTGTTGTGATCCACACAGTCAAAGGCTTTAGCATAGTCAATGAAATAGAAGCAGATGTTTTTCTGGAATTCTCTTGCTTTTTCTGAGATCCAATGTATGTTGGCAGTTGGATCTCTGGTTCCTCTGCCTTTTTTAAATATAAATGCAGATTATAATATAATTTAATGTTTAATTAAAATGACAAAATATTTTTATGGAATTTTAATCTTTTAATATAATACACAGTACTTCTTTATATTTTCTAAACCAGTGTTTAATACTGTTTTTGGATCTGATGCTTATTTTCATAAATCAAATGACTTATAAAGTTTGCCAGAATTAAAAACTAGTAAAGACATTTTTGCTTCTACTCACTGTGCTGTGCTTAGTCGCTCAGTCATGTCTGACTCTTTGCCACCTCATGGGCTGTAGCCCAGCAGGCTCCTCTGTCCGTGGGGATTCTCCAGGCAAGAATATTGGAGTGGGTTGCCATGCTCTCCTCCAGGGGATCTTCCCAACCCATGGATCTGACCCAGGTCTCCTGCTTTGCAGGATGATCCACCAAGGAAGCCCAAGCTTATTGGAGTGGGTAGCCTATCCCTTCTCCAGGGGGACTTCGCAACCCAGGAATGGAACTGGGGTCTCCTGGATTGCAGAAGGTTTCTTTACCAGCTGAGCTAACCAGGAAGCCCTGGGTAGCTTATACTTTTACTCCCTAGTCATTGTTAAAAATGGAAAAAAAGAGTGTCATATTTCATTTGGATAGTACTGATAATTTGTTTAATCATATTTATGTCTTATTAAATAAGGATATATGATTTTAAATTAAATATTCAAAGTATTTTTAACTGCTACTCTTGGTCTCCCATGGTGGCTCAGATGGTAAAGAATCTGCCCGCAATGCAGTAGACCTAGGTTCAGTCCCTGGCTTGGGAAGATCCCCTGGAGAAAGGAATGGCAACCCACTCCAGTATTCTGGCCTGGAGAATTCCATGGACAGAGGAGCCTGGCAGGCTACAGTCCATTGGGTCACAAAGAGTCATAGATGACTGAGCAACTTTCACTTTCACTCTTATCTGTGGGATTTGTAGTTCTCAGAGTACAAAAAAATAATCTAATTTATCTGAATGGAAATTCTTCTTAAAGCCCTATCCTTGTTGTTTTATAAAAGAGGAACAATGTGAGGTAATGTGGTAAGACAATTTGCCTAACACTTAATTTTTTTATTTATTTTTTTTCCCATTTATTTTTATTAGTTGGAGGCTAATTACTTTACAATATTGTAGTGGTTTTTGCCATACATTGACATGAATCAGCCATGGATTTGCATGTATTCCCCATCCCGATCCCCCCTCCCACCTCCCTCTCCACCCGATCCCTCTGGGTCTCCCCAGTGCACCAGCCCCGAGCACTTGTCTCATGCATCTAACCTGGGATGGTGATCTGTTTCACCCTTGATAATATACATGTTTCGATGCTGTTCTCTCTAAACATCCCACCTTCACCTTCTCCCACAGAGTCCAAAAGTCTGTTCTGTACATCTGTGTCTCTTTTCCTGTTTTGCATATAGGGTTATCGTTACCATCTTTCTAAATTCCATATATATGCGTTAGTATACTGTAATGGTCTTTATCTTTCTGGCTTACTTCACTCTGTATGCCTAACGTTTTAAAAAGAACCATTGCTCAAACAAAAATGTGAGCTCTGGCTACAACTAATGTATGAGTTTAACTACCTGTTTTCTATGGTTCCAAACAAAATAGTTACTTTAAAAGAAATGCCTACATAATCAGGCTTACTATTAAACAATAAACTATTATTTAGTTTAGCAACAAATGTGGCATGTGTATGTTAGAATTAAGTCATCTTTGTGTAATTAAAATCATTGCCTAAACCAGTGAACCAGTGAAGTTTCTCAGCCATGTCTGACTCTTTGTGATCCCATGGACTGTAGCCTACCAGGCTCCTCCATCCATGGAATTTTCCAGGCAATAGTACTGGAGTGGGTTGCCATTTGTTTCTCCAGGGGATCTTCCCAACCCAGGGACTGAACCCAGGTCTCTCTCCTGCACTGCAGGCAGACACTTTACTGTCTGAGCTACCAGGGAAGCCCATTGCCTGAAGAGTGAGAAAAATCCAACCTCCTTTAAAAAAAAAAAGTATTTTCCCCATGAAAATAAATGTTCTTAGAGCAATAGACCTTTCATTCTATAGCTTTATACAAATCCTAGTGCATTGGCTGCACGGTATTCATTGAATAAATGAATGAAAGACAAAGTGAGAATTTATTTTGTTTGGAATGCACAGGGGATGGGGCAATGGATGGAGTCGTTATTTTCTTTTTTGCTGCCAGATCTTTAAACAAAGAGGATGAGAATTCTTGCATTGAACTAATAGGGAATTGGAAATATTTTGGAATCTGTTATGTTTTCCATTGGCTGCTTTGTTAAACTGAAATTAGAGATATTTGTAAGACCAAGTTGAAATACACATTTAGTTAATTTATCTGATGTGTGTTACATCAACTTCAGCAATCCACAGTAACGCTTAGAGTACCAAGGAGTTTTATTATATACATGTTACATCAAAAGTGTGACATTTGTACTCATAATAAGTCAGATAAGGATTCTTATGGATTATTTTATACAAAATTCCCTTGAAAAGGACATTCTTGGTGGATCTTCGAATAAATTCAGTTCGAGTGGGGCATTCAACTATTGGTGTGACAGATCTCTGCAAACTTAGTGACTTAAAACAATATATTTATTAAATCCTCAGGCCAGAAGCTGATCTAACGCTCAATGAGCGATAATTAAGGTTTGGGCACAGCTGCATTGCTTTCTGGAGTTGTAAGGGAGAACCCATTTTCTGGCCTTTTCTAGCTTCTAAAGACACCTTGCATTCTTTGGTTTGCACTACCTTCCATCTTCAAAGCCAGCAATGTCTGATGGAGTCTTTGTCAGACTGACCCTCCAAACTTGATCTTTCCCCATTGAGGATCCTTATGATTACACTAGACCCATTTGGATAATCCAGGAGCATCCTTTTAAGATCAGTTGACTAGCAAACTTATTTCTATCTGCCACTTTAATTCCCCTTGCCAATGAACAGAATATTCATAGCTTCTGGGAACAGAGATGCATACATCTTGAGGGCGGCTGTTATTTTGCCTATCATGGTAGATTTTAAGTATTCCTAAATATATATGAAATCAGGGGTTGTAAATTTGTTGCTCATGGGTGAGATATGACTCACAGATAAGTGATTTTTTCCTTTCCTATGCTTATTATGTTGGGGTATAGAGTGTTTTAAATTAGTTGCCAAAATTAAAAATAGAGTCTTAGTAAAATAATATGTTTCTATACTGTCCCAAAAAACATTTTTAAATTGGGAATTAATGGTTTGGCAACGAATGTCTGAAATGTGTTATTGGTGACTCACTTTAAATGGGTTTTGTGCTTTTCACTTTACGGGTGTTTTCATCACTCCCAACTGTATCTATAAATCCAAGGCTGGATCTTGGTGGCAATTGCTGTTTTTATTCAGCCCATTTCTTTTATTTATATTACTTACTTGGTCACTGTTAGCATCTGACATCCTGTGTTGAGTGAGTGAATGAGTAAGTGTGTACTAAGTCTGTTTGTGTTGTTGTTGTTCAGTTGCCCAGTCATGTCCAACTCTTTGTGACCCCATCGACTGCAGCATGGCAGGAGTCGCTGTCCTTCGTCATCTCCCAGAGCTTGCTCAAACTCATGTCGATCAAGTCAGTGATGCCTTCTAAACATCTCATCCTCTGTTGTCCCCTTCTCCTCCTGCCTTCAATCTTTCCCAGCATCAGGGTCTTTTCTAATGAGTTAACTCTGCATCAGCTGGCCAAACTATTGGAGCTTCAGATTCAGCATCATCCTTCCAATGAATATTCAGGATTGATTTCCTTTAGGATTGACTGGCTTGATCTTGCAGTCCAAGGGACTCTTAAGAATCTTCTCCAACACCACGGTTCAAAAGCATCAATTCGTTGGCACTCAGCCTTCTTTATGGTCCAACTCTCACAGCCATACATGACTACTGAAAAAACCATAGCTTTGACTATAACGGATCTTTGTTGGCAAAGTAATGTCTCTGCTTTTTAATATGCTGTCTAGCTTGATCATAGCTTTTCTTCCAAGGAGCAAACATCTTTTAATTTCATGGCTGCAGTCATCATCTGCAGTGATTTTGGAGCCCTCCAAAATAAAGTCTGACACTGTTTGTACTGTTTCCCCATCTATTTGCCATGAAGTCATGGGACTGGATGCCATGATCTTGGTTTTTTCAATGTTGAGTTTTAAGCCAACTTTTTCACTCTCTTCTTTCACTTTCATTAAGAGGCTCTCTAGTTTCTCTTCACTTTCTGCCATAAGGGTAGTGTCATCTGCATATTTGAAGTTACTGACATTTCTCCTGGCAATCTTGATTCCAGCTTGTGAGTTGTCCAGCCTGGCATTTAGCATGATGTACTCTGCATAGAAGTTAAATAAGCAGGTGACAATATACAGCTTTGTTATACCCCTTTCCCAATTTGGAACCAGTCCATTGTTCCATGTCTGGTTCTAACTACTTCTCAACCTGCATAGACGTTTCTCAGGAGGCAGGTAAGGTAGTCTGGTATTCCCATCTCTTTAAGAATTTCCACATTTTATTGTGACCCACACAAAGGCTTTAGCATAGTCAATGAAACAGAAGTAGATGTTTTTATGGAATTCTCTTGCTTTTTCTATGATCCAATGAATGTTGGTAATTTGATTTCTGGTTCCTCTGCCTTTTCTAAACCCAGCTTGAACATCTGGAAGTTCTTGGTTCATGTACTGTTGAAGCCTAGCTTGGACAGGTCCATTTGTAGTAGGTGTATATTTTACTTAATCATAAGACTAGAATGAATGAAGTGCTAAATATTTTCTAAATTTCTATATTTCTCTAAATCAGACCTCCAAGGTTCCATTTGGTAGCAGAATATTTAGTTCCATTTGTTATGGGTTCCATGAATTCTAAGAAGAGTGCCCTTTAGCAAAGGGTAGCCTGGGTGAATATATAGAAAATAGATACATCCCATAAAAGGTTCTTATAATGCCTACAAATCAATAAGAGAACAAACACCCTAACTAAAACTAGGGGGAAGTCTTGAACAGACACTTTAAAAGACCCTATTTAAAATGGGCAGTAAACATAAGATGCTCAATATCATTATTTCAGAAGAAAACTCAATCAAAAATAAGATGTGCAGCAACTGGAACCAGCAACAGCTGATAGTAGAAAAATGGAAACAATCACTTTGAAAAACTCTTTGGTTGTACTTACTAAAGCTATGTTTACACTGGCTAATGATCCAACAATTCTATGTTTTTGTAATAATATAATCACGGAAATGAGAACACATTCACCAAAAGACAAAAATGTTTATAGTTTTATTTGTAATAGCCCCCAGTTGGAAACACCCTTATGATCATCAACAGGAGGGTGAATACATACAATGTAGAATATTATGCACTAGGATACTTCTTATTGTAAAGAATGAGCTGCAAATAACATGGATGACTATCATAGGCATAACTGAGTAAAATAAACCAGACGTAAAAGAGTACTTACTGGTGAATTTCATTCATATGACATTCCAAACAGATTCCAGGGCTAACCTATTAGGACAGAAGTATGAATAGTGGGAGATGGAAGAGGAAAGATTCTGACATGCTGGAAATTTCAGCATTTTAAATGGGGTAATGATTACATGAGTGTATATATACATATACATATGTATATATACATATGTATATGTATACATATACATATGGATGGATGGATTTTCTACTTAAATTTGTGTTTGTGTGTTAAATCTTGGCTTGAAATATTTAAGGAAAAGACAACTGTGCCTTTGTTTAACCTACTTCCTAGCTTTTGTGTTCTTGTCTTTTAAAGTTTTATATGTATTTTAAATGCAGCAGGCATTATATATTATTTTCTACACATAATATCCACTTAGATTTATCCTAGTAGTTATCTTTTTAGGTATAATTCATTAATATCCAGATTTCCATGTTTTCCTGTGGGTTTTATTTTTCTTCTACCTGAAGAAATCCCTTGGCATACTTTTTAGTATAGGTTATATAGAATGAATATTTTTGTTTTCTGTTTGCTAAAATTGTATTCTTTTTGTTTTTGAAGAATATTTCTCTACATATAGAAGTTTTTGTTGGCATCTAGTTTCTTCCAGCACTTTAAAGATTTTCATGGTCTTTCGGCTTTTACACCTTTTCGTAAGAAGTTAGGTATCACTGTTGCTGCTTTGAATGTCTTGTGCTATGCCTGGCATAGTCAGGCATAGTTGTGCCTGACTCTGTGACCCCATGGACTGCAGCCCACCAGGCTCCTCTGTCCCTGGGGATTCTCCAGGCAAGACTACTGGAGTGGGTTGCCATGCCCTCCTCCAGAGGATCTTCCTGACCCAGGGATCAAACCCAAGCCTCCTGCATTGCAGATGGATTCTTTACCACCTGAGCCACCAGGGTCTTATTGATGCTTTTTAACCCTTTTACTTTGTATTTGATTTTCAGAAGCCTTTTATGATTTACTGAAGTGTGGTTTTCCTTACGTGTATTCAGCTTGTGACTGCAGAACTACTTGAATTTATGCATTGATAGCTTCCATCAGTTTTGGAACATTTCCAGCTCTTTGTAAAAATATTGCTTCTGCCCTGTCCTCTCTTCTCCATTTGGGTTTCCATACCCCATATGCTACACACTTTGCATTTTGTATGTGATTAAATGCATATGCTAGACACTATGATAAGATGCATATGTGACCAATATGTATCTTATCAATTTCTTTCCTTTGATTTGTCATATTCTTTGGTGAACATTTCGTATAGGCCTCCGTTTCATTCCACTAATCTTGCTATAACCAGTCTTCTTTTTATAACTATTCAGAGACTATATTCAACTATAACTTTAGTTTCAGATACAGTATTTTAGTACTACACTATCCATTCAGTTCTTTTTTAAATACTCAAAATTTTCTAGCATAACTCTTCATCTTTTCATGTATTTTCTCTATGATTTTGTTAGCAATTTATAGTTATTTTAAAACTGTTGGTAACTAAAATATAAGGATCTTCTGTGGATATTTTTTCCCTTGTCTGATTTTTCTATCAGGCGATATTTTATTCTATCACAAAAAATAGTTATTAAAGTTATAATGATAGAATGGAGGCTCACCACCTATCAGGTACTGAGCTGATTGGAGGCTGGCTTGCAGTATTTGTGTGTGTGTGTGTGTGTGTGTGGTGTGTTTTAATGTTTTATAATTCTCAGACTACCTCTAGTTCTTTACTCATTCCTGGGGGATGTTTTCAGTTGAGAGCCTTGCAAATCTCTGCATGCTCAGTGGCAAGAACTTGTGAGAAACTTCGTTCTGCTTTCATAAGACTTTCACCTTAGTCCTTCAGGTCTACACATGGTTACACTTTCTCTCTTTATTCTAGAGCCTTTGACTGTGACCTTATGATTGCAGAGACCCCTCTCGTTTGTGAGTCTGCCTCTGCAACGGTGCTGTGTGGTGGGAAATTCTCATCTGCTTCTTAAGGGTTCTTGGCTGAGTCATTTAGCCTTCTGCATTGTATACAGTCTCAGAATTTGGAAAACATGTGTTTTGAGAGAAAACCAGCCATATGTTTGAAGCCCTCCAGTCTTGAATTTTGTCACTTCCCTGCATAACTGCCAACTACTTTGCTGGTATTCGCTGTCTCTGGCAGTAGCCGTCTACTTGTGCCAATTCCAGATTCACAGCCTCCAACCCTCAACCAGAACTGGCAAAGGCTCTGGTTGTGACTACAGACTCTAAGTTGACATCTGAGAGTCTCTCTCCGCTGTAGAAGTCAATACCTCTAGTTCTTCTTGCTTGCACAACTCTATAATATCTTTAAGAATACTACCTTCATATTTAATCTTGGTTTTCTAGTTCTTAGTAGGACATTTGGCTACAAATGATTACACTCCTCCTTAGCACCATCAGTTTTTGAATAGACTGAATAGTTTATGGCTCTGTGCTAAGGGATGTGGTTGCAGAGGAATAGAACTTGAGATCTTCCTCAGGGTTTTAAAATGTTTGTAATTACATGGCATGTACCCCAAAATAATAATAGAACAAAACAAAAATTATTATGGGATAACTTCATGATAAATTGTACAAATAGATTAGTTAAGAGGCCAGGAGAGACCTCCCTGAGTTCTGGGATACTCAGGAAAGGCAAACTTTTAAAGTTAACTTTGAAAGAAAACTTTAAAGAATCCAGGATAAGAGAAAGCACTTTGAGAATAATATAAGCCAAAGATGTGGATGAAACAAAGATTTCATAGTAGTTTTATTTAAAAAGCTTATAACTTGGGAAGAACACTAATAATGTCCATCAAATGCAAGAATAGGTAAATTAATAGTTTTAAACTTACACAATAGGATATAATCCAGTAATTAAAAAGACTGAACTAATCATGAAACAACATAATGTAATCTCAAAACATCCAGAAGAATAAACCAGACAGTAAAGAGTACATATAGTATGAATCCGTTTATAAGAAGCTAAAACATAGGCAATTTTAATAGGTAGTAGGTAGGTAGATATAGTGATATATTTGCAAATCAGAACAATAGCTGCCTCTGGAAGGTGAGGATTGACTGGATGGTGATATTAGAGACATTTCTGTGATGATGGGAATGCTGTATATTTTGACTGAGATGGAGAATTTCTTGGGTGTATACATATATCAGTTTGTCAGATTTTATGGGTATTGTTTGTGTATTTCACTGTGTAAATATTTCAACAATATAACAATATGAAAACCATCAGTAATCAACATGTCTTATAACAGATAATTTGTTGATTGATTTTCAAGAAATGGTAGGAGGGATGTTTGGATAAGATGCAGAGAATCTTAAAAGGAAAACCATGAAAATAATCCACAAGGGTGAGAAAAAAATCAGAATAATGCTTTTAGGGAATTTAATATCCAGGGCTTCAAGAAACCACTCAGCCAGTTACCAATAGCTGAAATAGCTTTTAATGCTATATTTTCTGTATGTAATCACACTTGGGTAAAATTGTAAAAACGAATATTTTAGCTAATCATTTAGTATACACTTTCCTAACAATAGTATGTTAAAATTTTAATGTGGCCTTTGCTAATAGGAGTTAAGTCTACTGCATCTCTTAAAAATGAAGGTCACAGAACTTGTGATAAAAGCTAGGTAAGTCTACCTAAGCTGGAGGTAGGAGGGGAACTTGATTTCCAATTTCTCAAATTAAGGCATAATTTCAGTATGAAGTTTTTAAAAATCTGGAAGAATTATAAATAATGATCTGAGGCAAAAAAAAAAAATGGTGGGGTTGAGGTTTTTCTTCTTTTTCTTTTCTTTTTTTTGTCTCTGAATGCTCCATGATTCAATTCTGATTGGTTTTTTGGTAAGTTTTATTCACTTCTATGAAAAATATCAGAAAAATGCAATAACCCAAGATACTTTCAAAATACATAAAGGCTATAAGGAAATGAGAAGAAAATGGTAATGAGCAAAAACAGATGTTTCTTTCTTAGAAGAGTAATTAGAGATAGAAATAGCATCTTGTAGAAAGCAAGAGTCTTATCACCAACTCTTCAGGAATTCATTCAGCAAGATAGCTCACAAATACATGTAACTTTTAAAACATGAAAAATTGATGAAGCAATGAAGATCTATAAGCTCCAGAAAACTATGTGTTGATCTCAATCCTGTGCATTGATGGACTAAGCAAAAACCACAAAAGAATCTCCCTAGCAACATATTTCTGTACGTGAAATTTTACCATAGTAGATTCATTATTTTTTGGTTCAAGTGCAATATCTGTATTTCACTGTGTAAATGTACATTTCTTTGGAAGTGGCAGCATATATCTTTTTAGAAACTGGCTCTTCCATACTGATGACTTAGTAGGAAAATGCAAAAGAAAAATTTGTTGCAAACGAATAATTTTTTGCAAACAAATGGCCTATTGCATTTTTTTAAGTAAAGAGATAAAATGTGGGTTTGCATCAACTAGGGAAATTATATCCCTGTTTATATACCATTGAAATTTCTTATTCAGTCCATTCATCAAGGACATTGAATACTCAGGAGGTGTGCAGTAAGACAGGAGACAGTCCAGAAAAGACAGGTAATAAGGTAGAAAAGGGCCTTCCCTGGTGGCTAAACTGGTAAAGAATCCACCTGGAATATGGGAGACCTGGGTTGGATTCCTGGGTTGGGAAGATCCCTAGGAGAAGGGAAAGGCTACCCACTCCAGTATTTTGGCCTGGAGAGTCCCGTGGATTGTATAGGTCAGTCTTTCTGATCATTTATTTTTGTCTACTCAGCTTTACTTTGTGGGAAAAAAAAATTATTAGGTAGAATGTTAATCTTCCTTTGCATAACATATTTGCTCTTTTAAAGTGAAATACAGTTGACATACAATATTACGTTAGCTATAATTTATTTGCTCTTAATATTACCATTTGGAAGTTTGATCAGGTGCCTTATTCTTTAGTTACAGTTACTGCCTCTGCCCTGTTTTTAGCTCCTTTTTTGATAACCCCCAATACTCCCCCCACCATGGCAGAGGAAGTTAGCCAACAGTGATATTTGATCATTGCAATCTTAACATTCTCAAACCCTCAGTTTAAAAATTGCATTATAAAGGTAAATTTTTTTTTTTTGCAAAGCAAACTACATGCTTGAAGCCTATAATCATGGATTCTGCCACTCCATTCCTGTGTTGTTGAAAAAATTGTGTTTGTATTTTTCCATTTTTATTCATTAAGGACAGTCTTCCTACTGAATCAGTTCTTGGATCTCCAACTTTAGAAACTATGGTCTTAGTGTTGCTTGCCTGTGTGTGCATATGCGTGCATGCATATATGTTTGACTTACAAGGATCACTGTTCCTTTGGAGTTTTACTAAAGGTCTGCATTTGTAGGTCTTTGCTAGTAGTCTTGATGGAACACACACACTGTTGCCATGATTGGTATTTATCAAAAGCAGTGAGCCATTTGTTTTTTCTAACTGACTATCGTAGTTAACGTTAATATATTTTTGTTATACTCTACATATTTCTTAATTTTAGTTTTTAACTCTAAATCATTTTCTTTTATCAGTATGAAAATACCAGTTTAAGGAATTATTCACATATTTTTTCTTGATGGCAGAATTAATGGAAGAAAGGGTCCTTTTACTAAGCTGGGTATTGGTTTTATTTGATGATGTTTTAATTTTTCATTTCACTTTTTTTAGATTTGTTAGTGTTCACAAAGGTATAACCAGTAATGTGCACATCTACTAGATAAAAATGCTATTTTTATATATTAAAATATTACTGAAAAATATATTAAAACCAGAAAATCTTAAGTTTCTACTGTATTTTGGTATTCTATAATGAAATTTCCAAATTGAGTTCTTCATGCTGATAACCATGTCATCTATTTGTAACTTACAGTGTTCATATTGTAATGGAAGGCCCATAATTGTGAGGATATTGGGAAGTATCTATGTCAAGTGCTCTACTTTTATTGCTGGATTATAGTCATGGAAACCTAGGAATTACTTGAACAACCATTTCACAGTGGCATGGCCCAATGTGCAGCACAGGTGTTTTTCTAATTGTGATCTATTTAGAAGGGAAAGGGTTTAATGGGCCAGAAACATACATTTCACCTCCTTGACCTTGTGCATTCATGTAAGTACTTAGTAAAATTTGTGGGCACATAAATTAACTCCTATAATTGCTGAGACTTGTTTTCTCAAGTTTATATGGCAATGTGTTTCTTTCCTCCTTAATATTTAATATGTGTATTAAAGGAAATTATAGTATATTTCATCAGGCATCTGATAAAATGAAAAGCTTACAAATTAAAGAACTGATTAACTCTTTCTTCCTCTAAGAAAGTGTAATGAATCAGAAAGCATTCACTAGGGAGGTCTAGCCTGGTATACCAGTTCTCCAGAACTCATTTTCTTTCTTAAGAGTGATAGAAAATTTGAAATATACCAAAGAACCAAAATCTAAGACAGTGATAGCTTTGACAATTATTAAAACATTTTTAGTTGTGTAACAGTCAAATATAAAAGTTTAAGAAATTAATTGAAATATGTTGATTAACTTTTCCTTTTACTATATTTTGGAATCCTTAGTTTGCTTTGTAGGTTTAACAAGCCTAAAAGTCCTGTTCAGTTTATTATTTTGTACTCCTCCCAGCCCTGAAAGCATCAAAGTTGAATGATCTTTCAAGTTGCTTTCTTTTAACTTTTGGTAGAATAAGGAGTGAATATATTTTACAAATTCCATTTCTAGAGATAGTGGACTAAGTCATTTTAAACGAAAGGTCCTGTTGAGAACAAATAGAGAAAGTGGACAAAATATAAAAAATTTCTTGAAGGAGTTTGAAATACCAGAGCATCAAGGAGTTACAGGGTCAAAATAAGAGAAAGAAGACCATCCCAGCCAACAAATAAATAATGTCCCAGCCATTAAGTAATATAGCTTAAGATACAGTAAAGGAAAAATGGAAAAAATGAAAAGAAGTGCACAAACACATAATTATCATGGGGTATTTAAACACATCTTTCCTCGTAACTAATAGAATAAATAGACAAAAATAAGTATATAGAGAATACGACCAACAGAGTAAGTCCTCTGTGCTACTCTGGAAGCTGTCTAGGAGATCAAATAACTCACTATGTCTTGAGAAGCTGTTGTCAACTTGAGAGTATATGTGTGTCTTTTCCTTCTTTAATGCCTCACTTGTTTTTTTCACTTACTTTTGTTACCTTGGGCTGCACCATGCAGAATTGGCACCTATTGGCTCTGTTCATAGGGAACTGGGATTAAGAAAGTATGAAAGTGAAAGTCACTCAGTCATGTCCGACTCTTTGCAACCCCATGGACTGACTATACAGCCCATGGAATTCTCCAGGCCAGAATACTGGAGTGGGTAGCTTTCCCCTTCTCCAGGGAATCTTCCCAACCCAGGGATCGAACCCAGGTCTCCCACATTGCAGGTGGATTCTTTACCAGTTGAGCCACAAGAGAAGCCCAAGAAAGTATGTTATCCTTTAATAACAATGTTTATTTGAAAAATACAAGATTAGTTCAGACCTTCTTGCCAAGCAATGATAAATACCCCAGATGTTAAGCTCTCTCTGTAGGTAATGTAGAGATTAGAGTATTAACAAGAGAGATAAATACTGGGCGATAGTTTAACTATGGCAAGAGCATGAAACTTTATCAATATTGTAGGAAAAAAAAAAACCCTCTTTAAAAAACGTATCAGTGTTCCTAACATCAATGCCACACTAAAAGGCAAGAACAACATTCTCATCCCATAGAATGAACACAAAATAGAAGACATATGCAAAGAGTAATCTGTGGAATCAAGAGTAATTGAGCAGTAAGGAGTATTTAGCAAAAACTATTTTGGGTAAAATTTAGGAAATCTCCAAAGACATAAAATATCCATTAATTTCAGGGTAAAGTACCTTATAATGTACTATAATTAAGAGAATTCCTGAAAATTTAAGCCAGATGTTTGATATAAATCTTAAAATACACATTTTCCCCTCAAAACAAATTCAGTAAAACATTTTCATGTAAATTAATTTAAGAAAGTAGATTTTACAGCAGAGAAATGCCTGAAGAGTTAGCATATGGTCCAAATGCAGCTCTGGGAAAACGCTGAATTCTAATCTGTTCTCTTCCTTAGATGAATCAGTGTCTCCTCCAAACAAATTGATAGCTTAATTCCTGAGTTATTTATATTCCTATCTTTAATGAATATGTACATTTCTGAAGTTCTTTGAAAACATTATCTAGAACAATAATGCCTGAGGTGCTTGCCTGTGGTGATTCTCAAATATTTATTCTGACCTTCAGCTTTTCATCATTCCAGAGTGGCTTTTCCTACACCACAAAACATCTCTCTCAAAAGTTCACATTCACCCCAAACTCCGTACATCCCAAAATACACAAGTCATATCCTACTCTTAATGAATCCCCATTACGTACGCCATCGTGTCCGAGTCCTGTCTTCTAAAAAACTAGAATTATCTTTCCAGGTTCACGCACAGTTTCCTTCCATACACCTTGCACTTAAGTTCAACAGTGTTATTGAATATTCCCCCCAAATAGTCTTTATTTTCTCAATTCTTTGTCTCTTTTTCTCATTTTCCTTTTGATTGATATTGCTACCCGATGAAACCCAAATGGTATTTTTTAAGTTAGATTTTACCACTTCTTAATACTTTTTCCCTGAGCTCCTCAAGAAAATACCTTTTATATATTCCCATTTTACATTGTATTGCTGGTATTGGTGAATCATTTTTATTGCCTTGCTAGATTAAAAGTTCATTTAAGTAATTTAGAATATTTTATTTCTCTTGATCTCTTTTACAGCACATAGCATAATACTGATTCATGAACATGAACATCTGGGTTTCCTCACAAACTAACAAATAACATAATAAATTACATATTTTTTATTACATATATTTAAAGCTCCTTGGGGAAATAAGCAGATTTTTTTTTTTTTTTTAGTGAGGAAAGGTTTTCTTGGGAAATGGTCAATCATACCTTAAAAATTTAATAAAATATTATCTTAATGCTTAATTATCAAAATATCTTAAATGTCCTCTAATGAACATTAATTTTTGCCTGACAAACACAAGCAATACTATATAAGGGTAAAGCAATACTATATAAGGGTATATATATATAAAGCAATACTATATAAGGGTAAGGAAGGATGCTGATAATGCTGAGACTTAAGATGAAGAAAAAATCATTTTGATATTATGAAAGTGGAAATTAAGAAGTGAATTGTTTTGAGGGCTATCATATATAACATTATTAGCTACTTCAGTTGACATTCACAAAATAAGTAAGAACCTTTCTAAAAGGTAAGATCTGATCACAATGAGCCCATTTATTTTATGACTTATCTCTGAGCACTTGATAGCTATAATTTGTTAATGAACTTATAAAGTGCCTTGCATAGAAACTCTTGGATATGAAATTTCCATGTGAATTGGATAATTGCCATGGCTTGGTAGAGTAAGAACAGAGACCTCACCTTCAGCCATATTCTTTTAATTCACTTTTTTAAAAGCTTATTTGTTGGTCCACTACATAGAAAAGTGCATAAGATTGGCAACCAAGTAAGTAAGAGTGATGATGATAAAACTTACATCTGTAAAAGTTATTTTTACCTTTTATCTAGGCCATTTTATTAACATTGGCATGCTAATATAGTTAGGATAATTTCATATGGAGTTTAACAAATCAGTGAAGTTGTATCAGTTTGAGTTATCTGAGCTACTTTTGAGACAACTAAGAAAGGCATTACTTCATTTCATCACACCTACAGGCAAAACATTTATAAGTTTTTAATCCAACATGTATTTGTTGAACCTGTGTCTACATTATGTTGCATGGTATCTAAAGAATTCTTTTTCTTCTAAACATGATGACTGAACTAAAAATCTATTATGATTACAGAGGAATAACGGAAAAGAAGAGCTGTAATGTTGAAAACCATTACCATGAATTTATTCTGGTTCTTATAAAATTGTAGCATGCTGTTCAATCATAATTCTCACCTCAAGTTTTTCTTGTAGAAGAAAAAAGAACTTTGTGCATTGTTGGTGATGATATTCACTGCTTTGTATTAAGTGTTCAAAAGTAATTTCTGAAGAAGCAAATAACAATTCACAGATAGAAAGTATGAGGGGTAATCATTGCTTAATGTGTTGATGACTATACCACCACGCTGAAGTGGTTTTGTATTGACTCAGCTTGCAGATCCAATACTTCAGCACATTTAAAAAGACTTGAAGTCATTCTCTCTCCGACCACCAGAGTGGAAACTGCTGTTTTCCCAATCATTAGAGAATAAAAGATGGTTATATTTTGCTGAAAACATCCATTCATCAGGATCCACTCTGGTATGATGCCTGCCCAGGAAGACCATCACAAAACTAGCTGTAATACTGTTTTCTTGCATAAACAGCACTGTTGTAGAAGATATCTGAGGAATAATTTTATCAGAGCAGCAGACATCCTGCTCTCTGGTTAGGAGAGACTGTGATAGGACTTTCAAATAGTTAAAAATCAAGTTGCATGTGCAACTTCTCATTACCGGAAAAGAATGTGCAACTTCCAAATGTATTTCCAAGCAAATCACTATCAGTTATTTTGGTTATCTTGTAATTAGTGCTGTCTTCAAGAAAGACTTTTAAGATTCATATTTCTTTCTTTTCTTTTGCCATTTGGTAATGCAGTATTTTATTTATTCTGTCCATTAGTAACTACTATTTGATAACATTTATAATATTAATAGAACTTAATATAAAAGAAATTCAACCTACTTTTTTTTTGCATTTCAATACCAGATATTAATCAGAAAGATAGTCAAAATTAGTATGGTCAAAATCTTTATGTCAAAATTTATAATAAATGTTTGGTATTAGTCCACATACAATTAAGTTTTTGGTGGAAAGTTATTTGGCTTCAAGAAAGAACATTTGGTTTACTTCACTAATAGGAATATCTCTTAGTGCTGGGATGGCCTCTTCTTGGTCTTTCTCTTGCTATTGATTTTTGGCATAGTTATCTGTGATAGTATGAATGGAGTTGAATGGAGAGGTACTCATCATGTTTATTCCAAATAAGAGGACATAACCAATGACTACGGTAATGAGGAGGTACACAGGCAGAGCAACGGCCCAATACTTTTGAGGCCAATAAGGTAAGCCTAAGGAGTTTAGCCAAGATTTAGGAATAAAAGCCCACACAAGATACAGTATGAAGCCAAATTGGGAGCTTAAGAAAAGAACAAAGCCATAAATTGCTTTTTCTGGCAATGGTGATGGTGAATTTTCCACCATTTCCCTGTGGCTTTAGATATTCTGCTTGCACACGTGTACACAAGCACCCAAATGTCGCCAGCATGAGCAACCAGCCCCCCAACCTCACGTGTGCATGCACATCCTGCAGTGGAAGGTGGGGGGAGGTAAGGGGAGAGTGGGATGGGGGAACTGAACGTCACCCCAACTCTGCAGCCTTCGCCGCTGTGAGAACAGGGAAGGAAGGACCTAAGATTTATATTTTTAATAACATTTTTTTTTAGGTAAAAATTCAAATAAGTACAAAGATGAGACAGTTAATGTTTAGAGGATGTTGGCTAAGGATGAAAATTAGCTGAATTAGCACTATGCCAAGAAACTCTAAGATCTTTTGCATTTTATAGAAATATGGTTTCTATATGAATTGGGTTTGGGAGTTGTATGTATGTCACCTTTTAGTTCTTCCAAAGATTTACTAGACTTCTTTTATTCTCTCTCAAATGATATGATTCATTCTTTAATGTATGGTGTTCTTTTCCCTAATTATGACTCGTCCTGAATCAAAGTTTTATCAAGCCCATACTACCTGGAAGAGATAAAAGGCTATCTTGGTATTTTCTTTGAAATATATTTTCTTTACATCTCATATTTCAATTTTTCACTATTTTTTCTTTTGCTTCCAAGAATTGACATGCTATAGATTTTTTTCAACATGTTCTGCCACACCCAATGAGAAGGAACTTACTTCATTGACTTCTTTATGTTTGACTATGTCACACATAGTCATTATTTTTACTTGATTTCCTGTCTTTATTATTCAGTTGCTTAGTCATGTCCAACTCTTTGGGGCCCCATGGACTGCAGCACGCCAGGCTTCCCTGTCCTTCACCAGCTCCTGGAACTTGTTCAATCCATTAAGTTGGTGATGCCATCCAACCATCTCATCCTTTGTCACCCCCTTCTTCTCCTGCCTTCGATCCTTCTCAGCATCAGGGTCTTTTCCAATGAGTTGGCTCTTCATATCAGATGGCCAAAGTACTGGAGCTTCAGCTTCAGCATCAGTTCTTCCAATGAATATTCAGGATTGATTTCCTTTAGGACTGACTGGTTTGATCTCCTTGCAGTCCAAGGGACACTCAAGAGTCTTCTCCAACAGCACAGTTCAAAAGCATCAATTCTTCAGGACTCAGCCTTCTTTATGGTCCAAATCTCACATTTGTACATGACTACTGGAAAAACCACAGCTTTGACTAGATGCATCTTTGTTGGCAAAGTAATGTCTCTGCTTTTTAATATGCTCTCTAGGTTGGTCATAGCTTTCCTTCCAAGGAGTAAGCATCTTTTAATTTCATGGCTGCAATCACCATCCGCAGTGATTTTGGAGCCCAAGAAAATAAAGTCTGACACTGTTTCCATTGTTTTCTCACCCATTTCCCATGAAGTGATGGGACCAGATACCATGATCTTAGTTTTTTGAATGTTGAGTTTTAAGCCAGCTTTTTCACTCTCCTCTTTCACCTTTTTCAAGAGGCTCTTTAGTTCCTCTTCACTTTCTGCCATAAGGGTGGTCATCTGCATATTTGAGGTTATTCATATTTCTCCTGGCAATGTTGATTCCAGCTTGTGAGTCATCTGGCCCAGCATTTTGCATGATGTACTTACATATAAGTTTAATAAGCAAGGTGACAATATACAGCCTTGATGTACTCCTTCCCAATGTGGAACCAGTCCATTGTTCCATGTCTGGTTCTAACTGTTGCTTCTTGACCTGCATACAGGTTTCTTAGGAGGCAGGTAAGGTGGTCTGTTATTCACATCTCTTGAAGAATTTTCCACACTTTGTTGTGATTCACACAGTCAAAGGCTTTAGTGTAGTCAATAAAGCAGAAATAGATGTTTTTCTGGAATTTTCTTGCTTTTGCTATGATCCAACAGAGGTTGGCATTTGATCTGGTTCCTTTGCCTTTTCTAAATCGAATTTGAACATCTGAAAGTGTTCACATACTGTTGAACATCTCGGTTCATGTACTGTTGAAGCCTAACTTGGAGAATTTTGAACATCACTTTGCTAGCATGTGAAATGAGTGGAATTATGTGTGGTAGTTTGAACATTCTTTGACATTGCCCTTCTCTGGAATTGGAATGAAAACTGACCGTTTCCAGTCCTGTGGCCACTGCTGAGTTTTCCAAATTTGTTGGCATAATGAGTGCAGCACTTTAACAGTATTATCTTTTAAGATTTGAAATAATTCCATCACCTCCACTATCTTTATAGTGATACTTCAAAGGCCCACTTGACTTCACACTCCAAGATGTCTGGCTCTAGGTGAGTGATCACATCATCGTGGTTGTCTGGGTCATTGAGATCTTTTTTATATAGTTTAGTATATTCTTGCCACCTCTTCTTAGTATCTTCTACTGTTAGATCTATTCCATTTTTGATCTTTATTTTTCCTATCTTTGCATGAAATATTCCCTGTCTTTAGGTTTAAAAAATACATGAAAGATACAATAAGAAGGAGGCAAGGCTTTGGCTTAACTTAGTAATAACTCTCTCTGTAACTCTTGAAAATGTCTAATTTTCTGTTTTTTTTTTTTTTTGGTAGACTCTAAATTGCATGTAGAGAAGGGAATGGTAGCCCAGTCCAGCATACTTGCCTGGAGAATTCCATGGTCGGAGGAAACTGATGGGCTACAGTCCATGATGTTGCAAAGAATCAGACATGACTGAGTGACTTTCACTTCATAAGCATATGCCGTGTTGCTTTGTGTGTCTTTAAACATTTATATAAATCATGCTTTTATATATTGGTATTTATCTTGATTTTTTTTATTCAACATTATGCTTTTGATATTTACGCAGGTTGCTACATTCAGATTTAATTAAGTTCTTGCCATAGTTAAGGGTATGTTAACTTTTAGATGTATCAATATAATATGAATGTCTTTAATCCTTCTCTAGGATCACTCTTTACTATTAACGCATGTAGCACAGGGAACTATTATCAATATATTTAATAACCCATAATGGAAAAGAATCTAAAAAGGAAGTATACCAATATCTGAATCTCTTTGCTGTAAACCTGAAGCTAACACAACACTGTAAATTATATTTCAATAAAAATTAAAACATCTAAGCCTCTTTCCTCAGTGACTGCATGTGGTCCAGGCCTCTCCCAAAATTTTATCTAAGGATTCCCAATAATGCTTTCACCCAACCAGTTGTCAACTATCAAGAACTTACGAGCTTTCAATGATTTCTGTAAAAGATATTTGTTGATGTACTCCTAGAAAAGAAAAAGTATGCTTGAGTGAAGCAAATTAGCTCCAAATAAAAAAATCTTATTTGACAGACTTTTACAAAACTGTTTGCATTTTTTTCTGAGTTCAACTAGAAGGAGCAGTCTGTCACTAGAATTAAAAATAACTCTGTTCCCAGAATTCCATAATGGGTAAGAAAGTTCAAAAGAATAAAAAATGTTTAAAGATAATACTGCTACTGCTACAAAAAAGCTTTAGATATATAAAGTATTTTGAGGATGAGTTCTATTTTACCTGCCTTCATTGCATCTAATAATCATATAAAACAAGGATCTGGAAATTAATAATGAAGGTATAAAATGTTACATTGAAATTATGGGTTTAATAGAATGTCTAAAATTTGAAACTGCTGGAAAACACGTTTTCCCACTGTGTGATGTATTAGATGACCCCTTTTTGTTGTGCCTTTTACCACCATCTAGAAAAGTTGAATGGCATGCTTTATTTTCTGTCTCCTTTTTTTCATCTATTATTTCAGGTATTGTGGCATATTTTGTTGGCAACGGATGGCATAACTTTTGTTCTCTCTAAAGGAAGTATCTTTACTTTTGTCATGGGGCTGAGGAAACTTTTACTTTTTTAAATGACTCCGATCCATGGACAGGTGGTGCGCTGAGCTTTAAACAGCTTGATGAATGATTTGGCTCTGCAGAGCAGTGTCAAATAATGTATTTCAGTTGGCAGTCTCAATGAAACAGAATAAGGCAGTCGGTTTTCCGTTATATATTAGTCCTTGCACCTACTCGACTTCCAGCTGTGCATGCTAGGCATAAATTCTGCCCTTCCTTCCCCTGCGCCAGTAATTCACCCAGGGCCGCCCATCCGAGTCTGTTTACCTAATGATTGCACTCACCGTCAGGAGCCACTCCTGTCACGGGGGCAGATGTATGTTCTTTACCTGCTGATACACTGAGTCGTGTGATTCTAATCAGCCAATATTCTGGGAGTAATTATGGAGGATAAAGGGAGTTAATGCTTTTTAAAACCCTGTTATGAGATAGATGATTTAATTTTAAGGAGCTGATGAATTTACACTTATACTTCAGTAAGTATAGCAACAATAAGTGTAACAATATTTATATCAACTTTTCACTGTATCCTGTCTAGAATTATACTTTAATTAGTATTATAGGTAAAAAATATTTGTTTGTTTTTGCTTTTCTTCTTTATAAACAAATAGGGTAAAATCTATTTATCTAAAGGAGTAATATTATTCAAGGGCACTGAAAGCTTTATGACATAATATTTGCCTTTTAATTTTATCCTGTAGATCACAGCTGCTGCTGCTGCTGCTGCTAAGTCGCTTCAGTTGTGTCTGACTCTGTGCGACCCCACAGACGGCAGCCCACCAGGCTCCCCCGTCCCTGGGGTTCTCCAGGCAAGAACACTGGAGTGGATTGCCATTTCCTTCTCCAATGCATGGAAGTGAGAAGTGAAAGTGAAGTCGCTCAGTCGTGTCCGACCCTTAGTGACCCCATGGATTGCAGCCCACCAGGCTCCTCCATCCATGGGATTTTCCAGGCAAGAGTACTGGAGTGGGGTGCCATTGCCTTCTCCCGTAGATCACAGGGAGATGTTTAAAGAGAAAAGTTCAGTTTTTATCACTAGCACTGCTACTGTTACTACAATTGCCACTTTCCCTCCCTACCTCTTCCCCTCCTGCTCCATTATAATTATTATCATAATCATTATCATCATTATACTAATTCATGACAGTGTTCTTCTGGAATAACAGAGGATATATTTGAAGGATGACCAAATGATGGAAAATAGGAAAAAAAGACTCATTTGGAGTGGTGTTAATAACTTTGGGGGGAATATGTGGACTGTGGAAGTTAGATAATTTTTGAGAGGTTTTTGAATTAGAATTAGAATCTTTTAGCTGATCAAATGAGAAGAGGGGGTTGAATAGAGGGAGGAGAGAGCAAGATATTAGTAATTATAGCAAGATGTAGAAGTGAAGGAGGCAGATGATAAACTTAATCTGAGACAATTTTGAGGTAAATGTTAAATACCAATGTACAATAGACAGTTTAGATGCATAATCTTGGACTTGAGTAAATCGGTTAGGGCTAAGGGTCTGCACTGGAAATCATGAAAGTGAAAGTCACAGGGAGTAGATTTGGTGACTGAAAGAATGAAACGCAGAAGATTTCTGAAATTTTCATATAAAAGTTTGACAGATATGCTGCTGAATATGATAGTCACTGGCTTCTTGTGGCTATGGAACATTTGAAATATTATGAACTGAGATGTGCTCTAAGTGTAAAATGTAATTTGTGAAAATTTAGGACAATAATACATCTCATTAACAATGTTTAAATTGATCACATATTTGATCATTGTTTAATTGAATAAACCCAAAACTTTTGAAATTCATTTCACTACTTAATACAGCTGCTATAAAACTTTATCCATGTGGCTTGCATTGTATTTCTACTGAATAGTATTTTTCTACAGACTAAAATCCTAATGCTTTTGCACGACTCTTTATGATCTAGCCTGTTACCCGACCAAATTCATTTTTAGTTCCTTCCATGTCTTCTCCATCCAGCCAGCTGTGAGCTAGTGCCCTTCCACATCATGTTGTTTTAGATCTGCAGCCCTTTATACATTTTGCTCCCAATTTGGGGAATGCCCAGTTCTTTCTTGTAAATTTTTGTCCTTTCAGGTTGGCTTTTCAAAGAGAAGACACTTAAATTTAATGATTAAAAAATATTATTAGAGATACTTGGAACTATTTTTGAAGAAATAAAGAGGACAGAATAATAAAATGAGTCCACATACACATCATCCCATTTTGCAAGTATCAACTCACATCCAATCTTGTTATCCCTATAATTAGCAACATCTGGCTCAGATCATTTTAAAGCAAGCCCCAGATATCATTTACATTCATCTATAAATATGTAAATGTAAATTTCTAAAACAATGAGGACTATTTATAATGCCAATAATCATATTTCTTTAGTATCATTGAACATAAGTGATGAAGTTTTTAAATTGCTTTTCCCAAGTGGATTGTTTAAATAGAATCCAAATAAGGTCTATATATTGCAATTAGTTGATTAGACTCTCAGTCTTATAGGTTCTCTGTCCATCTGTTTTTTTTTCTAACTAAAAAAAAAAAAAAGTAAAAAAATATATCTAGGAATTTCTCTGGAGCTGTTGTGGTCAGTGTGGGTTCGGCTCAGTTTCAGATAGCTCCTCGTTCCAGCTTACACTTCTCGATATCTACAGGCCCCTTCCGGTGTAGTCGGTGTTTTCTACAGGGATTTTAATCTGTTGCACCGGTCCCTTCTGAAGCGGTTCCCTTTGTTTATTTGGCTTCTGTTTGCGGGTCTCTTCAGAGCCTCATTTCCGCCCTGACACAGGCGGGCGGAGGTGGACTCTTATTCAGGTAGCTAGTTTCGTCGTGCTGCGGCGAGGGGCTGGTGCTGCGGGGAGGGGCTGGCGCTGCGGGGCGGGGCTGACGCTGCGGGGAGGGGCTGGTGCTGCGGGGAGGGGCTGGTGCTGCGGGGAGGGGCTGGTGCTGCTTTCTCCGTCTGCGCCACTCAGGCTCCCGGCTGCTCCATATGGAGCGCGCCCCGCGCTGCGCACCGTTCCAGCCCTCGGGTGTTCCACAAAAGCTCGGAACAAAAAGCTGTGCCTGCTCTTTGTGCCTTCCCTGTCAGAGCGGTCCAGGCAGCCAGGGGCTTGACGGGCGCACTCTCCCCGGGTGTGGCGCGCCTTCTCCCCTGCTTGATCCCAGTCTCAGTGTCCGCTGGCGCCAGTCGGGTGCGTGCACCTTCTGCCCTCCGCGTCCCCAGCCCCAGTCCCCGCCCGCGCCGGTCGGGTGCCTGCGCCCTGTGTCTCACCGCGACCCTCCCGGCGGATGTCGACCATCCAGAATCTCAGGAGGTCTTTGATTAGAAAGTGGAGGCCTGTTTGCAGTGCGGCAGGGGATGCGGTCCTTGGGGCCGAGCCTGCCCCCTTCCCCTCCCCTCTGCCTCCTGCCTCCGGTGGGGCTGGGCCGGTCCACAGCCTGTGAGCTCCCCTCTGGACTTTCTCGGTCCCTTTGTTCTGCGAACTGCCGGCAGTGTGTTTGGGCCGGTTAATTTTCTCTCTCTCTTTTGCTCTCCCACAGTTCAAGTTGGCAACTCACAAAAGCGCCCTCCGATTGTCCTCAGGGCACTCAGGCCCGACCCTACCCCAAGCAATGCCGCCCGCTCCTCTCCGTTCCGCCCCCACTTGCTGATGGTGGATGCGGGTGCCTGGGGTACTTTTCTGCTGGGAGTTGCTTTTAGGCTTGTAATCTGTGGGTTTTATTTATTGTTTCCCTCTCAGTCAGGTTGCCCTCCAAGATTCAAACACTTCCCCCAGGCCCGCCAGTGCAAGGGTTTCCTGGTGTCTGGAAACGTCCTCTATTGAGACTCCCTTCCCGGGACAGATCTCTGTCCTTAGCTCTTTTGTCTCACTTTTTATCCTTTATATTTTGTCCTACCTCCTTTCGAAGACAATGGGCTGCTTTTCTGGACGCCTGATGACCTCAGCTAGCGATCAGAAGTTGTTTTGTGAAGTTTGCTCTGCGTTCAGTTATTCTTTTGATGAATTTGTAGGAGAGAAAGTGGTCTCCCCGTCCTGCTCCTCCGCCATCTTGGCTCCTCCCCCCTGGTTTTTTTTTTTTTAATAATGTAAATTTTTTGTAGAAGAAACTGAGTCATTTGACTTAATATAATTTTCATAATCTATATTTCTATATTTTTTGCATCTCCACTATTCAATATGTTTCCCTACATGTTGTCACTTCTATAAATATGATCAGATTCACATCTTTTAAAGAATACATCTCTGGTGATGTGTGCTTCCAGTTCCCTTAGGGGGTACATGTTTTCTAGCATTTCTATTTTGGTTTTCTTTAAAGTGATGGTTAGCAGCCACTGATGGATCTTTGAGCGCATTTGTTACTTAGGATTTATAAATTGGTAATTCAAAAATTCTGTCATTCCTCAGTTTTTAGCTAAATAGTTCTATAAAGAGAAATCCTTCCTCATCAACTAATTGGTACATTTTAGGATCTGTTAAATGTATGATTCTTTACCTACAATATATATTTTTTTAAACAAAGTTTTACTAGCACTCTTTATCAAATTAATTTTTATAGGGGTAAGTGATTTACAATGTTGTGTCAGTCTCCTGTACAGAAAGTGAATCAGTTATACATGTACATATATCCACTCTTTAAGATTTTTTTCCTGTATAAGTCATTACATAGTATTGTGTAGAATTCCCTGTGTTAAATAGAAGATCCTTGTTATTTATCTATATATAGTAGTGTGTATATGTCCAGCCCAATCTCCCAGTTTATCCCTATTTGCCCCTTTCCCCTAGATAATCATAACTTTGTTTTCTGTATCTGTAACTCTTTCTGTTTCATAAATAAGTTCATTTGTACTATATTATTTTTTAGATTTCACATATAAACAATATCATATGATATTTATTTTTCTTTCTCTGACTTATTTCACTCAGTATGACAATCTCTCTATCCATGTCACTGCAAATGGCATTATTTTGTTCTTTTTTATGGCTTAGTAATATTCCACTGTATATATGTACCACATCTTGTTTATCCATTCATCTGTCAATAGACATTTAGTTTGTTTCAATGTCCTTACTACTGTAAATAGTGCTATAGTGAACACTGGAGTGCATGTATCCTATTAAATTATGGTTTTCTCCAGATATATGCCCAGGAATGGAATATCTGGATCATATGATAGCTCTATTTTTAGTTTTTTAAGGAATCTCTGTACCATTCTGCATAGTAGCTATGCCCATTTATGTTTCCACCAACAGTATTAGAGGGTTCCCTTTTCTTCATACCTCTTCCAGCATTTATTGTTTATTTTTTTTTGACAATGGCCATTCTGACCAGTATAAGGTGGTATCTCATGTAGTTTTGATTTAAAACCCAGGTCTCCTACATTGCAGGTAGATTCTTTACAGTCTGAGCCATCAGGGAAGCCCAATGATTAGTAATGTTAATATCTTTTCATGTCCTTTTTGGCTATCTTCAGAGAAAAGTCTATTCAGATCTCACATTCATTTTTTGATTGAGGTTTTTTTTTTTTTTTATATTGAGCTGCATAACCTCTTTGTATATTTTGCATGTTAAGCCCTTTTTGGGCCCTTTTTTTGTAAATACTTTCTCCCACTTTCAGTTGTCTTTTTCCTTTGCTTATGGTTTCCTTTGTTGTGTAAAAACTTTTAAGTTTCATTAAATTCCATTTATTTTTGTTTTTATTTTCATTACTCTAAGAGGTGGATCAAAAAAAAAAAAATCTTGCTGTGATTTATGTCAGAGAGTGTTCTGCCTATATTTTCCTCTAGGACTTATGTGGTATCCAGTCTTACATTTAGGTCTTTAATCCATCTTGAATTTATTTTTGTGTATGGTATTAGAGAATGTTCTCATTTCATTTTTTTTACTGTCCAGTTTTCCAAAGTAATCTACAGAGTCAGTGCAATCCCTATCAAGTTACCAATAGCATTTTTCACAGAATTAGAACAAAAGTTTTTAAAATTTGTATGGAAACACAAAAGACCCCAGTGTGTTTTGGCTGTTTGACCCCAAACAGCCAAATGGAGCTGGAGGAGTCAGGCTCCTTGACTTCAGAATATACTACAAAGCTACAGTAATAAAAACAGTATGGTACTGATGCAAAAGCGGAATATAGATCAATGGAATAGGATGGAAAGCCCAAGAATAAGCCCAGACACCTATGATCATCTAATCTATAATAAGGAGGCAAGAATATACAATGGAGAAAGACACCATCTTCAATAAGTGGTACTACTAACATTATTTTCTAAGTAACTTTCTAGTTCCCTAGCATTTTCCAGGCGTTACCAAGGAGTTGTTATAAACTCCTGGATAGCAACATACATCTGTCCCTTAGCCAGTGATAACCTCTTTATGTCACTGAGTCATTTTCCCTTGTGTTTTGCTATAACAAAATGCTCCAGAATTATCTTGCACATTTTATGTTCCAGACCTGGGATCAGTCATTTTTCAAAGTACTTGTACCATTTTGCATTTCTATTAGCAATATGAGAGGTCCACTTGCTCTGCATCCTCTTCAATATTTGGTTGTAACTTTAAAAATTTTTGCTATCCTAGTGAGTATATATTGGTACTTAAATGTAATTTTATTTTGTCTTTCCTTGATGATTAAAATTTGAGAATCTTTGGCTATTTATATATTCTCTTTTATGAAACATGTTTGCTCCAATCTTTTGGCAAGAAATGTTGCTTGTGGAAGTTTGTTATCTATTGTGAATATCAGTCCTTTGTGTGTCTCCCTCTCCCCTCCTCTCTCCCATGCTCTCACACAGTATAATATATAAATGTATATACACTTCAATTATTTTTGACTATTCATTGTCTTGTGTATTTTGATACGCAAGATTTTTGACTTGGAAATCTAGTTTTTAGTTGTTTTCTTAATGGTTAGTGATTTTTGCCTTCTAAGAAAATTTTGCCTAACCACAAATTGCTGAGGATTTTTTCCCCTACTTTCTCCTATAGTTGGAACTTTATAGTTGCAGCTTTATATTTAAGTGTAAGTCTCTTGACTAATTTTTATGTATGGTTTGAGATACTGGTAGTCTCATTTTTTCCCCACATGAGTATTTATCTAGTAATGATTCATTTGATGAAATTATCCGTCAATATCTATTGGATTTCACTGCCAATTTGTGAAAAATAATGTGGACTTATTTCTAGACTACTCATTTATTCATTTGTATGGCTTTACACTGATAGTTGCAATGTCTTCATTACTATGGTTTAGTTACTTGTCTTCCAACTAGGTACTGTAAGTCATCTAATAGGGTTGTTTATAAACTTATTTTGGCTATTTGAGTTGTTTTACATTTCCATGTGTATTTTAGCATTGGCTTTTAATTTCTGCAAGAATGATGTTTGGGGTTTTGATATCACATTGAATCTATAGATTAATTTGGAAAAATCAACTCATAATATTGTTTTCATGTTCATTAAAATGGGAAATCTCTCCATCTTATGGGTCTGACTAAGTTCTTAGCAATATTTTGCAGTGGTCAGAGTGGAGATCTTGTATGTTTTTTGCTAAGTTTCTTTTTTAATATATTATGCTATTAAAATGTACCATTTAAACAAAGTTCAGTTATTTAACTATATATAGAAATCAATTAATTTTTTTTCTAGTTTTGTAGTCAGAGTCCCTGATATATTCACTTATATTTAGTGACTTTTTGGTGGATTCTTCAGGACTTTTTATAAATATAATGATAATGTCTGCAAATAAAGATCATTTTATATATTCCTTTAAAATCTGTATTCTTGCTACTTATTTGTTATTACATTGTCTAAGACTTCTATTAAAATATTAAATAGAAGTGTGGATAGTGGAAACCTTTGTTCCTGTTTTTAAGGGAAAGTGTTCATGCTCAGTGTCATCATGTATCATGTCAACAGTAGGTAACACTAGAGACACACCATCAAAGCGAAGAATTACAGACTGAAATCTAACCAGTGGCAGAGGGAGGTGACATTGGGGGAAAGGATGAATCAGTTTGATTCCAACTGTTTAAATGTGAGTTTCATACAAATCTACTGTAAAATGTGGAAGAGGGATTGCTGCAGGTGAGACTGAAGACAGTTAAGAGTTCATAGCAGTTATTCAGGTGGGAGATGATGAGGAACTGAACTCTGGTACTGGCAATGAGAATGGAGAGAAATTGTATGGGAGATATTTGGTAAGGTGACTTCAGGAGGGATGGCAGGATGCTGTGAAACAGAAGTCAGCTGATACGTTTTCAAATTGTTGAATCACTATCTCCCAGAGTCTAGTCTGAGCAACAGTGATCTCAAAATATAATTGATAAAAACAGAAAATTTCCAAAAAAGAATAGGAAAAAACAGCATACTTTAGGCCCTTTTGGGACATTACAACGGTAATGTGGGTTCCGTGCTTCTGTCTGCTTCTAATTTTATATCCGTTTTGTCAGATGAAAAGAGAATAAAACAGGGATTTGAGTAATAAGATTTTTTTTTAAGAAAAGAGAGTTGCATGGATTCTATATTAGAGGTGAGGACTTGAGTCCTCCTAAGTGATTTTGATTTGCCAAACTTTCTTTCAAGATAATAGTTGTCAAAGTGACTTTTAAGGAGTGGCGTTTAAGATTTTTTAAACATCTTACTTTAAGTGAAAACAGGTTTTCCTGGGTACTGAAATGTATTGGCATGAACTTATTTCCTGGCCATATGGATTGTAAAATAAGCTGGAGTGTTTTGGAATTAAATGAGATAATTTATGCAAAGTCCCTAGCATAATGGGCACGTAGTAGGCATTCCATAAATAGTGGGTTGAGGACATAGATTCCAAAATCATTAACTGAAAAGGCTATAGTTACAAACATGAATATGAATAAAATTGTTCAAGAAGAGTGAGTGAAGAAAAGAACATAAATCTGGGAAAACCTGGCATGTTAGACAGGAAGTGAGGATCTGGTGAAAGAGGTAAAAGCAGGGGTTAGGGAGTTGTAAGAGCAACAATAGGGCTTTCTCATGGAAGCCGAAGCTTTAAGAAGGAAGGAGTGGTCAGGCTGAGAAATGCTTTGAAAGAGTACAAAAAATGTAGAAAAGAATCTGTCAACTCAGAAGGTCATTGGTGAGTTTAGCAAACCCAAATCTATCTTGCATTAGTAGGAAAAAAAGGAAAAAAATCAATTTGAGTTTTCCAGATTCCATTTGAGACAAATCACGTGGAGGGACTACCCATAGCGGAGATAAAAAGTTGACTGAAGGGTTATGTGATGTTTTGAGAGAAAAATACTTGTGCATCCCTTAAAACTCTCTGGTAGTAGGTAATAGATAATTGGTGACTGGAACCTGGTACCTCAGTTGCCACAATCAAGCTAGGAGATATAAAGCTTCTTAATGAAGGAATCTGCTCGGGTCTCCAAGACGAAATCACAGGCTTGCTGACTTTGAGCTACTCAAGGGCACAAGCACCATCTTCTTCACATGTGTATCAAGAGACTGTCGCAGGACCTGTCACTTAATTGATGCTGAAAAAAGAAAAAAGAAGATGTAAAATTTAAAGTGATTTGGTTTGAACAAGAGGCAGAATTGTAATTTTATGCCTTATTCAGAATAGAACAATGTGTCAGATTTGGGAATAGGAAGACAGCGTTACATTTCTTAATTCATTGGACAGGACAATAAATGAAAGATGTTTTCTTTTATTTTTTTTTTAACTTATTTATTCATTCAATCATTTGTGGCTGTGCTGGGACTTCACTGTTGCATGGGCCTTTCTCTAGTTGCGGTGAGTGGGGGCTACTCCCTAGTTTGATGCCTCAGCTTCTCACTGCAGGGGCTTCTCTTTTTGCAGAGCCAAGCTCGGGGGCGTGTGGGCTTCAGAAGTTGCAGCACACGGGCTCAGGGGTCGTGGTTCCTGGACTTTAGGGCACAGGCTCAGTGGCTGTGCCTGGGCTTAGGTGCTCCACGGCATGTGGGATGTGGGGTCCTCTCAGACCAGGGAGTAAACCCGTGTCTCCTGCATTGGCAGCCGGATTCTTTACCCCTGAACCACCAGGGAAGCCCTGAAAGGTATTTCTTTTTTTTTGAAAGGTATTTCTTAATCAAAGTCATGGGCTGCATTTAAACTTTTGCTTTGTTTATTTAGGCTCCGTACTTCTTTTACTACAAAAGAACTTTAGCTTTCATTAGGTTTAATGAATAGAGGAAAAGGAGTAGCCATGTGAGCTAAAGTGTAGAAACTAATGGGTGTAGGCATTTAAGTTAAAAAAATTTAAATATATGTGCTTTAAGCAAAAATCTAAAAGTTAGATGAGACAAGTCAAACTGCTAGAATGAAAATACCCCATAACAATATGATTTTGTTTAAAATTTCTGTTTATAGGAATGCAGATAACCTCTTCAAAGGGTTTTAATATCTGATTAAAATCAAGTGTATTAATTGATTTCATTAATCAGATTGTATTAACTATTAATCTGATTAATATTATTATTAATAACAACAAATTATGAATATAATTATAATAAATAATAAATAAAATATACATAATAAATAATTAATATTAATTATTAATCTGATTAATTGAAGCCGATTTTATTAATAAGATTTGATATCTGATTAATATCAAGTGTATTTTGAAATTTAAAATTTTAGTTACATTTATCAATAATCCCTTTATAAGAAACTTCCACACTGTTTTCAAAATAATTCATTGACAAAATTCATATTCCCACCAGGAATGTGAGAATTACAATTGTTCCACATCCTCACCAATACTTTACGGTCAGTTTCTAAGGTTTTCTTTTTTTTTTTTTTTAAATTTTTAACCATCCTGATTAGATGGTGTTTCAAAGTACATTTTCTTGATGACCAATGATTTTAAGCATACCTTGGACTTATTTCCCATATCTCCTTTTGGTGAGATCTCCATTAAAGTCTTGTACATTTTTTAAATTGGAGGTTTAAAAAATTGTTTTGAGAATTGTTCATATTTTCTGATACAAATCTTTCCTCAGATGACTTGAAAATATTTTCTCCCGATCTGTCTCTTTTAATTCGCTTAATTGGTTGAAGACAAGAAATTTTGAAGTTGAATTTATCAACTTTTAAATCAATTTTTAGTGTCATGTCTGTGTTAGAAAGTGAAAGTGAAGTCGCTCAGTCGTGTCCGACTCTTTGCGACCTGTGGACTATAGCCCACCAGGCTCCTCTGTCCTTGGGATTCTCCAGGTAAGAATACTGGAGTGGGTTGCCGTTTCCTTCTCCAGGAGATCTTCCCGACCCAGGGATCGAACCCAGGTCTTCCACATGCAGGCAGACACTTTAACCTCTGAGCCACCAGGGAAGCCCCATGTCTATGTTAAACGTACAGCTACTATATGATCCAGCCATTTGAACTCTAGACACTTACCCAAGAGAAATGAAAATATGCACTCATTTAAAGCATGCATACAAATGTTACTAGCAACTCTATTTGTAATAACTGCAAAATGTAACTAACCCATATGTCTATCAACAAGTGAATGGATAAACAAATTATGGTATACCCATAATATTAAATGCTACTCAGAAGTAGAAAAGGAAATGACTATTGATAGACACTAAAATATATATGATTTCCAAATAATTATTCTGAGTTAAAGAAGCCAGACAAAAAGAGTACATGTTTCTATTTATGTAAAATTCTAAGAAATGCATGTCAATCTGTAATGGAAAAAGGCAGGTTAGTGGCTGCTTGGGGAAAGGGGGCAAGATTGCAAAGGGGCATGAGCAGTTTTCGAGGTTGAGGGATATGCTCATTATACTGATTATTGTGATAGCTTCATAGGTAAAATTTTCTGTCAAAGCATATCAAATTATGCACTTAAAAAAATATATATATGTATATATATTATTGTATTTTAACACATACCTTAACAGAATACAGCTTGCAAAAAAATCCATTCTCTGTTAATTATATCTTAGAATCATCTAGGAGAATGCAGCACTTTAAAAAGCTAACACTTCAGTCTATTTGCTTGAAGCTCTTCATATTCATTAGAGTGGATATAACTTATCTTTAGTAGTTAAAAAGATAAAGACTAGCCTGTAGCAGGAAATAATGTCTGTTCCTACTAGTGAATAAACAGAAAAAGAGCAAGTAAGCACCATGGATGAAGAATGATGAATTTAGCTTACTATTCCCTCAGAAAAAGGGAAAAAATAATTACATGGTTAACAAAAGAGATGTGTGTTCATGCTCTATTTCTCAGTCATGTCTGATTCTTTGTGACCCTATGAACTGTAGCCTCTGCCAGGTTCCTCTATCCATGGGATTCTCCAAGCAAGAATACTGGAGTGGGTTGCCATTTCCTCCTGCAGGGGATCGTCCCCACCCAGGAAATGAATCCATATCTCTTGCGTCTCATGCATTGAAGGTGGATTCCTTACCACTGAGTCACCTAGCTGGGGAGGCCAATAAAAAAGGCAGTAGATGTGAATTCTTTATAGCTAAAGTATTATTAAATAGAAATTCGAATCA
Source organism: Cervus canadensis (assembly GCF_019320065.1). Classification (NCBI taxonomy): domain Eukaryota; kingdom Metazoa; phylum Chordata; class Mammalia; order Artiodactyla; family Cervidae; genus Cervus; species Cervus canadensis. Next base: position 61,782,629 of record NC_057400.1, read on the forward strand.
TAGGTACAGATGATTAGGAAAATGCAGAAGAAAATATAAATATTTATTATATGAAATTAAATTTTAGAAAGAATTTGCTTAATACTAACTAAGTTAAGGAAGACACAGGCAGAGTGAGACATGGATGATTAATTATAACAAAGTACTTGTAATGTACAGAGACATTAGTAATGACAATGTCACTGGTGATAAATGCAAAAGCAATTGCACTTTATATGTACTCATTTTTTCAAATTCTTAACTGCCCTTCTCTGGCTGAAATTATAGGGTTTTCTATTAAAAAATTTTGTAGTGTGTATTAGGAACTTCACTTTGGCATTGATACTATAATTACAAAATAATTATTAAAAGCTAGAGAAAAGATAAACTAGGGCAATTATTTTTTTCAGTATTTAAATAATTCTGGAAAAGTTTTCAAAGATTGTTTATTAGACTTGTGGTTAATAAAATGTATTTATGAAACAGCTCACTTTCAGATATTGATTTAGCCTTCTAAGCAGTGTAGAAATGTTATTAATTATCAATAGGCTTTCTATATTATATTGTTTTTTACAAAGATTAGGACATGGACATTAATTTAGAAAGTATAAATTGAAAAATTGTAAGAACAGTTATCAAAAATAAAATATATCTATCTAGTGTTAAATTACAATGAGTTTTTAAACTAACATTTTTCATCCTACTATAAAAGTAAAATGATCAATTGGAATAATTAAAAAACATATAAAAACATCAAAAATAAAATCTCTTACCCATTTAATCCCACCATTTAAAGATAACCACTGTTAATATTTTCATATATTTGCTTCTGGTCATTTTTCTTACTCATGGATTTATAGGAATACTTAATAGGTAATTCTGAAACATGTATTTATATTAGTTTCATTCTGTGTATATATTTTTATATATAATACTCTTCACTTAATATTATACCAGTGGCACCCCATTTCTCTTGGAAATATAAATTGGTACACTTTCTTTGGAGGGCAATTTTATATATGTATCAAGAGGTTTAATATATTCATATTATCCCACTTATAGAAATGTATTACTCTAAAATTAATAATGTTCACAAGTTCTTATGTACAAGTTGTTTATCACAGCATAATATAAAATCAAGTGAAAAACAAAATTAAAATAATACCAACAAAGCAGTAGCTAATCGTTTGATTCTTTCAAGAGACGAACATGAAGTTTGGAAACTTGTATTTTTAAGCTACTAATATTCTGAGGAGGTGTTAGTATTAATGCACTTAATAAATTTAATTATATTACCTAAATATAAATTTTACACATAAAACCAGATGTGTTAAGTACATTCCCAGTGTGAACAGTGTGTGTGTGTGTTGTGGCTGTTGTTCAGTCTCTAAGTCATGTCCAACTCTTTGCGACCCCATGGGCTGCAGCACATCGGCCTCCTCTGTCCTCCGCTGTCTTCCTGAGTTTGCTCAAATTCATGTCCATTGAGTCAGTGATGCTATTTCTGTGTATACATTTTTGCATAATCTTGGCCTGGCTTTCAGGATTGAAGTTGCTTACGGTGGAGCAACATGAGAGTGTGGTTTCCTAAAAGCATGTGTTACCATTCAAAACCTGCTCTACTTACCTTCAGAAATGTTAGCTGAGAGAGACAAAGTTCTACCTGGTTACCTGCATGTCTCCCTACCGTGGTAACTTCTAAGTGGGGGAATTGCTGGTGATATTTACTTTCTCATCTATTATATTTTATATATTTCTAATATTCTGTATGTGTGTTTTCATAAGCAGAAAAATGACTACATCTTTATGTGGTGATAATTCCTGCCATATGACCCAGCAATACCACTTCTGGGCATACACACTGAGGAAACCAGATCTGAAAGAGACACATGCACCCCAATGTTCATCGCAGCACTGTTTATAATAGCCAGGACATGGAAGCAACCTAGATGCCCATCAGCAGATGAATGGATAAGGAAGCTGTGGTACATATACACCATGGAATATTACTCAGCCATTAAAAAGAATTCATTTGAACCAGTTCTAATGAGATGGATGAAACTGGAGCCCCTTATACAGAGTGAAGTAAGCCAGAAAGATAAAGAACATTACAGCATACTAACACATATATATGGAATTTAGAAAGATGGTAACGATAACCCTATATGCAAAACAGAAAAAGAGACACAGAAATACAGAACAGACTTTTGAACTCTGTGGGAGAAGGTGAGGGTGGGATGTTTCAAAAGAACAGCATGTATACTATCTATGGTGAAACAGATCACCAGCCCAGGTGGGATGCATGAGACAAGTGCTCCGGCCTGGTGCACTGGGAAGACCCAGAGGAAATCGGGTGGAGAGGGAGGTGGGAGGGGGGATCGGGATGGGGAATAAGTGTAAATCTATGGCTGATTCATATCAATGTATGACAAAACCCACTGAAATGTTGTGAAGTAATTAGCCTCCAACTAATAAAAAAATTAAAAAAAAAAAAATGTTTGAAGCACGATTTTTATAGTTGTATTACATCCCATTCTATTGCTATCTTGTGATTTATTTTATAAATTCTCTAGTGTTATTTAAATATTTTATTGATTATTATTGCTGCTGTATTTTAAATACTGTGATCAAGATCATGAAAATGGGTAAAACACTGTCTTGGATTTTCATTACTCCTGAAATCTTTTATGATCAAGCTCTGACTCCTAACCTTCAGCTGGAAAGTATTTGTTGTTAGAGTATAGTTTTAATGAAGAAAAAGTCTTAAAAATATTTAGCTATGTTTAAGCTCCTGACCACAACTTGAGTTAGCTGTACTAAGAATGTGCATTGTTTATTGGTCATTTGGTTGAGAGGTGTTAGGAGAAAGTGCAAATCTTTGTGCTCTACTGATGGAGGGTCAGCTCTCTCATATCATAATGATGCCATTCATCATTGGCTTAGAAACTCTAGTTAAGCCTTTAGGGAAAATGTTTTTGATACAGTCTTATGTTTTTCAGAAGCCTATAGTTAACAGAATTGCTAGCAAGAAAAATTTACATTTAGAAAGGTCACACAAATGATCAAAGCTTATAGTTATTCTAAATGGCTTAATTAAATGGTTTTCATCCTTACAGATTTGAAGAACTTTGTGCCATTTTATTGTGGTACTTTCAAATGTTTCATAACCATATATGGTGAGGTTATATCAGAAAAAGCTACCACTCATTTACATTAATCAAAACAGCAAATTGCTCTTGAAAGAGTAACCTCAGGTTTTGGTAGGATATTTTGGTATTTGTTTAATAATTTCTAATGAGTTTGACCCCAATGTCAGTATTTGGAACATAATGGGAAAATGTGATTAACAAGTTTCAATTATAGGAAAAAATGCAGTATTTTATTCTTTATGGGTTCTTCTCATTTTTATAATTGCAGTACACACATTTAGAAGTGTGATGAATGCTTAATTCCTGTCTCCCTGAAATTAATGGTAACTAGATTGGGGCAGAGGTTATAGTTGCTTTGCAAAATCTGTTCTTTATTAAAAAGCTCAAATTTGGCTAGTTACCTTGCCACCCATCTGAAAGGTAATATTGACCATTCTCCCTTGTAATTAGGTTTTGTGGCTATGTGGTTTAGAGTTGGCAAATGAGATGTAAGCAGAAATGTGTGTGTGTTCTCCCTTTCTGAATCTTTTTCTCCATCCATCAGGTTAGGATGAATATAATGGCCATAAAACTTGGTTCTGAACTTGAGAACAGAATCTATGTGCAGCAGAGCAAAAAAAAAAAAAAACAAACAAACAAAAAAAAACAAAACAAAACCCCAAAACCAAGATACTAGAACCATGCTATCATGTTACCTGCCCCGCCTTCCCAAATTTTGTTCTGTCTACCTTCAGGATTGTTATAGGACTTAGAAATAAGCTTCCTTTTACTTAAAATATAAATATCCCCTGTTTGCTATTAGAACTAAAACAAATCCTCATCCATCACTGCATTTCTCTTTGTGTATTATAAATGCTTTTAGTCATATATTATTTATATCATTGTGTGTGTGTGTTTAGTTGCATCCAACACTTTGCAACCCCCTGGACTGTAGCCCAACGTGGTCATCTGTCCATGGAATTTTCCATCCATGATACTGGAGTGGGTTGCCATTTCCTACTCCAGGGGATCTTCCCAACCCAGGGATCAATCCTGCACCTCTGGTGTCTCCTGCATTGGCAGGTGGATTCTTTACCACTGTGCCACCTGGAAATCCCATGTATATCATTGGATGTCTACAAAATATATATTTATACATAAATATTGTATTTTATTTCACTATGCTTACTATAGGAATAAGAGTAAAGATATGAATCCAACATAAGGCAGAAGTGTTAAGATATTAAAAGTGATATTTTGTGCCTGATGATATATACACTGGGAATAGCACTGAATCCATATCCTCATCAATTTGAAAATCAGATAGCAGTCATCAAATAGCCATTTACATACAGTGCCATGGTAAATATATTTGATTTTGTCTAACAGATACCTGACTGTCCCTGTTTGTAGGCATTACAGTTCTTTTATAGTCTTGGCTAGACTAAGACTAGAAAAGAATATTCAAAAAACTTAGATTATGGCATCTGGTCCCATCACTTTGTGGCAAATAGATAGGGAAACAATGGAAACAGTGAAAGACTTCATTTTCCTGGGCTCCAAAAATCACTGCAGATGGTGACTGCAGCCATGAAATTAAAAAACGCTTGCTCCTTGGAAGAAAAGCTATGACAAACCTAGACAGCATACTAAAAAGCAGAGACATTGCTTTCTGACAAAGATCCGTGTAGTCAAAGCTATGATTTTTCCAGTAATCATGTATGGATGTAAGAGTTGGACCATAAAGAAAGCTGAGCACTGAAAGAATTGACGCTTTTGAACTGTGGTGTTGGAGAAGACTCTTGAGAGTCCCTTGGACTGCAAGGAGATCCAACCAGTCCATCCTAAAGGAGAGCAGTCCTGAATATTCATTGAGAGGACTGAGGCTAAAGCTGAAACTCCAATACTTTGGCCACCTGATGTGAAGAGCTGACTTGTTGGAAAAGACTCTTATGCTGGGAAAGATCGAAGGCAGGAGGAGAAGGGGACAACAGGATGAGAAGCCTGGGTGGCATTGCTGACTCGATGGACATGAGTTTGAGCAAGCTCTGGGAGTTAATGATGGACAGGGAAGCCTGGTGTACTGCAGTCCATGGGGTCAGAAAGAGTTGGACACAACTGAACTGAACTGTCTTGGCTAATGAGATAGATCTTAGAAAGCAGCTTCTGGAGCAGAATCCATAAAAGAATATCTAGTATTTAAATTGCTATTAAATTGTTTGCATGTAACTTTTTTGGTCCATCCATTTATATGACAGACATCTGAACATGGCATAAAGGTGACAGTTTTAGGTTTTAAATCATTACCAAATTGTGCTTCAGTGAAACAATGCCTCCTTTATTCTGAGTTTCACCCATTCCAAAGTGGAACCTATATGAGAACAGCTATATCAACATATCTGAATCAAGTTGGTGTTGAGAAAATATAGTTTTAGAACCACAGAGGTAATATTCCTACAATATTGGGCTTACAACATATAGTGCAACTTGCCCTTCTTTTGTACTGAAATGTGGCAGCCCAGTACATCCTTTCTTTCACCAACAGACCTCCTTTTTCCTATAAGGAATCTGTTTATGTAGATTCAAGTGGACCTAAGCTGGAATGAACAAGCTTGTGCTTTAGTATGATTGGTTCAGGAAAAAGCCTATGACTCAATCCGAGAAATTAGATTCTTAGCAAGAGTTTTCTGCTCTTGAGACATGTGCTCCATTTTCCTTCAGGATTACAAACATTTCCTTCAGTGCATGCTAAGTCGCTCCAGTCATGTCTGATTCTTTACAACCCTATGGACTGTAGCCCACCAGGCTCCTCTGTCCACGGGATTCTCCAGGCAAGAATACTGGAGTGGGTTACCATTTCCTCCTCCAGCGGATCTTCCTGACCCAGGGATTGAACCTGCGTCTTTTATGTCTCCTGCATTGGCAGGTGGGTTCTTTACCACTAGCGCCACCTGGGAAGCTCCTTCTAAACCTGAGGCATATGAACCTGGTATTTATTTTGCCCACCATGAGGAGAAAGCTGGCCTGAGTATGAAGCTAAGGTAGAGGAAAGCAGAGATGAGACATGAAGAATGTACAAGGAGTTAATAATGTCATTTGTGTGCTCTACTTTTAGTTACATAGAAAAAGCCATTTTTTTTTTCACACAGGTTGATTTGATTTGACTTTCTATCACTTGAAAGTGATAGAGCCCTGACTGATAAAACTTCTTTCTTATTACAGAGCAGTTATTAGACAAGGGACATAGTAAGCAAAGTGAAGGAAGGTAGGTATGCTTTGCCTAGCTGATGGATCTTAGACATTTTGTAATCAAGTCTTCTGAGACCCCTGTATCTTTGTCCCTTGGGAGCCAAGACAGCCTTCTACTTAGTTGGCTGTTTGTTAGTCATTGTACAAATGAACATACCCACCATAATGTGAGGGACATAGCATTTAATTTCATGAATTTGTACGACACTCTCCAAGTCAACAATTTGAAGAAGGGTACTCCAAGATGGCTAACTAGACTAACTGGTTTCACCATGGCCGGGGAGGGCATGCATAGTGTACATGGGTTATTTCTATTGGACAGGAGTCACTTCACCCCCCTTTCTGATAAAGCATCTCATTTCTCTCTCTCTCTGCTCATTCAGGTGGAAAGGTCAGTTCAGTACTCCCTTGTCATGTTTGGGGATGGGAATATACTTTAGAGTTGACCCATCATTGAATCTCATAGCCTCAGACAAAACAGTTTGCTTAATGTTTAATCTAAACTGGGCTGATCAGAGTGCTTTCTTGATATTTTCTGTACAGGTGTAGGATGAGAGACCTTTACTTTGGTGTTACCAAGTCCAATACAATTGTGAAGTTCTTTGTAACCATACCTCCACATCTCACACTTCTTGTCTTCCCTGTTAACTTACTACCACCAAATACAGAAAGCTTATCTGCAAAAGAATGAAGCCAACATACAGAAAATGTCAGAGCTGACATGAAAAATAAATGCTAACTACATCATCTGAGTCAACAAGGTCAGCATATATGTTTGCTTCATAATTATGAGTGCTAATATATAAATTCTTTTATGTGTCTGTGATTTGAGTTTCTGTCTTTAAAATACACTTGTGAGTTCAGTACTCAAACAGTTAAGTATTCAACTACAACAAACTTAGTAACATCAGCATGGGAGTGAATGTGGGTGTATGCATGTGTGAACACATTTTTGCATGTATAAGTCTAGTAAAAGCTAGATATCTCTGAAAAATATGTTAGAAAGGGAGAATAATCTCTCTAAACTGAGTTATTGGAGTCTTTCACTTTATTGTAGTTGCTTAAAAATATTACAGTCTGTGTAATTAGTTACTGAATTGAACCCCAAGGGGGGAAAAGTTTGAACATGTTGTAGGCTTCTTGACATGTTAATATGGGCTAAGCAAGCCAGAACATTTGCAAAGTGCTATGAATTTCCTAATGTTTCTTTTGTTGGTTAATTTTGAGGTCAAAGGCTTTGGTTCTATTTTAATGAATACTCGAAATTATGTTAGCATAGCAATGAAAATGGTACATGAGGGAAATAAGATGCTAATACTGCTGATCCCATTTTTTAAACTGGATTGTAGTGGAATGTGCATGTTGCTATAAAATATCAAGTGATAAGTTAGATCCTAGGACAGAAGAAACTAATAACTCTCCATCATAAGATGCTGTTCATATTTACGGGCACTCCAGGCATCTTGTGCTTACCTTGCAGTTTTGAAATGCTGACCCCTCAAGTGCAGTGTGTGAGTCAGGAGGAGGAAGGGGCCAGAGCCCAGTCTGCCCTGTTGCGCTGTTTCTTCAGTCACATGTTAGGGAATGAGGAGGGTTCCTGTCTTCTCACGTAGGTCTTCAACTTTGATTTCAATCTGCAATGATTTCCCCTTTTCCTTCTTACTGTGCCTCCTTCCTCTGTCAAAATAATTGGGCTCTTTTGAAGATGATCTTTGGAGTTATAACTATAGACTGAATGCCAATGACTATTGCCTCTCAACTGAACACTCACACCCTGTTGCCCATTTTTTTTTTTTTTTTTAAATATTGCAGTTGGACCCTCAGAGTTTGTTCTTGCTCACTTGGCTTGAGTTAAACTCTGCTAACAGGGACCCCTGGGGGAAGGTGGTAGACCTGAGTGAGGGTGAAGAGACCATTCTCTCTCTCTCTCTCTTTTTTTTTTCTTTTCTGTGTGGTAGCAAGCCTACTGAGGGCTTCCTGGTACCTCAGTCGGTAAAGAATCTGCCTGCAGTGCAAGAGATCCAGGTTCAATCCCTGGGTCTGGAAGATCCCCTGGAGAAGGAGATGGCAACCCAGTCCAGTACCGTTGCCTGGAAAATCCCATGGACAGAGGAGCCTGGTGGGCTGCAGACCATGGGATCGAAACGAGTTGGGCACGACTGAGTGACTAACAAGCCTATTGACATGCCCTGGGTCCTGAAGTGTCAGTTGCCTACGTGATTGTATAGTGGTGAGGGGTCTCTAGAAAGTTCCTTCTTGATCAGAACAGTGAATGGCATGTTTCTTCAGTAGTTTATCATTTCCACAGAAGTCTAGGTCTCATCCTTAATGGGAAATTTTCTTCTCTCAGTTTCTAAGTTTCTCTTTTATTGGCATTTTCCTCAGTCCTAGGGTTGTGTATTTATTTTCTATTGCTCTGTAACAAATTACCACATGTCTAGCAACTTGAGACACATTCATTATCTCACAATTTCCGTTGGATTTTCTGTTCTGGGTATTGCCAAGCTTCAATCAAGATGTCAGCTGGGCTGTATTCTCATGTGGAAACTGAACTAGGGAAGAATCCTCTTTGAAGCTCATTCAGATTTTTGGCAGAATTTATTTACTTGTGGTTGCATGACTCAGGGCCCTGGTATCTTATTGACTGCTTACTGGAGGCCACCCTCAGGTCCTAGAGACCACCAGCAGGTCTGCCACATGGCCCTTTCCAAGTAAGCACTTCAAGCATGGCTATTTGCTTCTTATTTGTTGAAATGATGGACTGTCTGTCTCATGAGGAGACCCTGAATGATACAGCTCTGACCTTGGTGAAACTGTGGAAAATTCTGAAAGAGATGGGAATACCAGACCACCTGACCTGCCTCTTGAAAATCTGTATGCAAGTCAGGAAACAACAGTTAAAACTGGACATGGAACAACAGACTTGTCCCAAATAGGAAAAGGAGTATGTCAAGGCTGTATATTGTCATCCTGCTTATTTAACTTATATGCAGAGTACATCATGCGAAATGCTGGGCTGGATGAAGCACAAGCTGGAATCAAGATTGCCATGAGGAATATCAATAACCTCAGACATGCAGATGACACTACCCTTATGGCAGAAAGTGAAGAAGAACTAAAGAGCCTCTTGATGAAAATGAAAGAGGAGAGTGAAAAAGTTGGCTTAAAGCTCAACATTCAGAAAACTAAGATCATGGCATCCAGTCCCAACACTTCATGGCAAATAGATGGGGAAACAGTGGAAACAGTGGCTGATTTTATTTTTTTGGGCTCCAAAATCACTGCAGATATTGACTGCAGCCATGAAATTAAAAGACACTCCTTGGAAGGAAAGTTATGACCAACCTAGACAGCATATTAAAAAGCAGAGAAATTACTTTGCCTACACAGGTCCGTCTAGTCAAGGCTATGGTTTTTCCAGTAGTCATGTATGGATGTGAAAGTTGAACTATAAAGAAAGCTGAGCGCTGAAGAATTGGTGCTTTTGAACTGTGGTGTTGGAGAAGACTCTTGAGAGTCCCTTGGACTGCAAGGAGATGCAACCAGTCTGTCCTAAAGGAAATCAATCTTGGATATTCATTGGAAGGACTGATGTTGAAGTTGAAACTCCAATACTTTGGCCACTTGATGCAAAGAGCTGACTCATTTGGAAAGACCCTGTTGCTGGGAAAGATTGAAGGCAGGAGGAGAAGGGGATGACAGAGAATGAGATGGTTGGATGGCATCACCAGCTCAGTGGACATGAGTTTGAGTAAACTCCAGGAGTTGCTGCAGTCCATGGGTTGCAAAGAATCAGACATGACTGAGCGACTGAACTGAACTAAACTGACCTTGGTGTGTCTCCAATGTTATTAATGTAGGAGGCTCACTCATAAAGCTAACTATTTCTACCCCTGAGAACTCAAAACCCTGGACCTTGCTCTCACAGGGAGAGCTGAATATTTTACTGATAGAGTCAGAATTGCAGAAAAACTTAGAATACAAAAGCACACTCCATTCGAGACATTTACCTGGTGTAATATAATACTGAGCTAAATGGGCTACCCTTGTTCGGGCCTCCATCCTCCTCTCTGGCGTCTGGAGGGCAGGCAGGACCAGGTTAGCTGGGGGTTCTGGAGGGCATATGCTCTTTTAGTGTGATGAATTAGTTAGCTATTAAACTAAATGTTTCTTGACTTTCAAAATGAGAACATTAGGATGGTCCTTTCACATATTTATTTGCCTTGCTGTGAAGGTAGTCAAGGTCTGCTGGATTTGTGATGTGCTAAATGAATGTTTAGCTGAGGTACTCAGGTGGTTTTATTGGTAAGGTTAGCTACAAAAATGAAGGCGTGAGGTTATTGGAGGACAGCATGACATCCATTAAATTAAATACCTATTAAATTTTCTGAATGGTGGAAGAGGATTGCTTAAAAGCCAAGAGGGAATGAAGCCTTTCAAAAAAGTGGAGCAACCTGACACTTAGTTTAAGCAAGTTTTCTTCCCATTGAAAAGATTTCTTTTGATGCTCTTTCTGGATGTGTTTTGCAGCAACTGCAAATGGCTTGTAGATGTTGATGAAAATAAAGCAAAAGATTAGGGGAAGGGAAATAGCGAGGCTATTTCAGATACTAGAAGCTGATATCATCATTTCTTTTCTCCCTTTTTCTACTTGCTTTGGTTTTGCAGAGTGGTACACATCAATCCTGCTTTGCATTTTCCCTTTATGTGTACTGTACAGCCTTTCAAAAGCAATGTCTTAGGAGGTTAATTAAGGAATAAATCAGTCAAAATGTATGAAAAGAGGCCTAACAACACTACTCAGATGTACTTTGTTTTTGAAGAAAATGTATGTTTTAGATGCTAAAATGATTATAAGACATTCAACAACAAAGACAAGTTAACTCTTTAGAGAATATGGTCAAATTCTAATTATCTTGAACCGTGGGGCAAAACAGTGAATTTCTAATATGAATAAAGACCTCATCTTGAATTATGAATTTTAAACTATTGAGAAACAAGCAATTCGCTTTGGGCCTTGAAATTTCCTATTTTTAAAGTAGAAAAGAAAATCTTCCAAATCATTCTTTTCAAGGGCTCCTCTGACTTTCTTTCCAATATTAAGATTATTTCTGATTTGCAAAGAAATGGCGAATCAGTTATAAAAATACTTCTACGTGAGGGGATATGGCTCAGAAAGCAGAATCTATGTGGCTTTATTTGACAGAACCAAGAAAGATACATAGAAGTTCCTTGGAATAGGTAGACCTCCTTTGTAGTCTGGACTGACTGCCCCAAAACAAAATCTTTATCAGTCTTTTGTCCAGGATTATATTATACAACATATTACTGATAACCCTATGTTGGTAATTTAAATAGGAATTTCCAGTGCCAGTGAATTAATTCAAAATGAACATTTTAAACCTAGGACTCTTGATATATGTGCTGTAGAATATGCTAGCTAAGGCACAATAAAGCTCCATTCCTCTGGCAGGGCTTCTCTGCCCCTCACATACCATCTGTTGTTTTTAATAATGAGAAGGGAAAAAAGGACTCTGTCAACATTTGGAATTCAGATTACAGAGACACACCTAATGGATATGTGGGGTTAGTTAGAGAGTTGACAGAAAGCAGGTTACTAAGAGACTAGTGAGAAAAGATTTACCATAGGAATAGGAAGGAATCCAGCCCGAGGCACTGGAGTCTGAAGCAGGACTCATGTTCATAGTTGCCTGGTGTACTACATGGCAATTAATATTGAAACTTATACTCATCTAGAAGGGCTTCCCAGGTGGCTCAGTAGAAAAGAACCTATTTGCTAATGCAAGGAGACACAGGAGACACGGTTCAACCCCTGGGTTGGGAAGGAGACCTCCTGGAGGAGGGCATGGCAACCCACTCTAGTATTCTTGCCTGGAGAATCCCATGGACAGAGGAGCCTGGTGGGCTGTGGTCCATTGTGTTGCAAAGAGTTGGACACGCTTAGCAACTGAGCACACATGCATATACACACTCGTCTAGATATCTTGTTGGTCAGTACATGATCTTAGGAAAGTATGACGTGTAAATTTAAAGAGCTGTCTCTGTAAATCCTGTATCACTTGAGGGCCCAAGTTTTTTGCTGTGTTATTTTGTTCTTCTCCCTCCCTCTGACTTTTGCAAAAACAGATATTCTCCTAAACTTCATAGTCTGCAGACATAAAGGGGAGTATCGGCTGTTTTCTAGACGGTCCCCTTTTAAGGTGGTGTTGGTAGCATGACCATCGGAAGCAGAACTCTGGCTTAAGGAGCACTGAAGTGGCAAAGGCGTAAACTGTAAGCTTGGAAAGCAGATTAAAAATCAGCAAGAAATACTCATCATAGACAAAATTCTCCTTGGTGATTTGCACAAATACTTAGAGAGACTCCACAAAGAATGAGTATGTATGAGTATTACATTTAGGTGTCTGATAATTTATTTTTCTAAATATAAACATCTCATTTTCTACTAGAAAGATTACTTTCTTTTCCTGAATAGAAAGATTCAGGCATAACTGTCATTTGACTTCATTTATATCTAAAGTTTGGTGAAATCAGGAAGGTCTTGGTTAAAATGCTCAATAACAAATCAGTTTAAAAGTCAAGAAAGGCTTAGTGAAATAATGGGAATATCTCACTTTTTCAATCAACATAGGATAATCTGATATGAAAAATCTAATATAAAAAAGAAAGCATATGTCCTGGCTTAAAAAAAAAGAAATCTATGTTCAAGCCAGTGAGAAAAGGACAGGCTGTTTAATCAATGATACAGGAAAACAGGCTACCAACCAGAAGAAAATTAAAATGGACCCTAGTTCATAGTATATATGAATAAATTTCAGGTAGAATAAAGATGAAAATGTAAGAAAAAAATTGCAAAATAATATCTAAAGTCCTGCAAGTTTAAATGGGTAAGGGAAAATGTCTGAATCGAGATTAAAAATCCAGATGCCATAAAAGTAAAGATAGACAACTGAGTAAAACTGATTTGACTATATACAAATGAATAAAATCAACAAATTATACTCTAAAGAAAGTTAAGAAATATATAGAAAATGTTGTTTGTAATGCTGATGACAGGCATTATTTAATACACAGAAAACACAAATTGACAATAAAAAGATAACTCAGATGAAGTAGCAAAGAATATGAAAAAAGCAGTACAGAGGGCAAGTCCAAATGGCCAATGAAACTATGAAATCTTAAACTCTCTATAATAAAGTACAGGTTAAAATCACAATTAGCTATCATTTATACCTATCAAATTGATAAAAATTTCAAATATGATTATTACAGAGGGAATGTGGGGAATAGGTATCCTCATATTACTGATAAGAGCATAAAGTGTTTCCATATCTTTGGAGAACAGTTTGGCAATATACAGTTGATCCTTGAACAACACAGGTTTGAATTGTGTGGGTCACTTATATGAGAAGATTTTTCAGTATATACTTGAGTCCTGCACAATCTGTATTAATTGTATCATGGAATAGTGTATACATAGAGCTGACTATAAATTATATATGCTATTTTCAACTGCATACAGGGTTGGCCTCCTAGTCCCTCTGTAGGAGTTCAAGGGTCAGCTGTATGTTAAAATTTAAAAATGCATAGATTATTCAAACTAGCAATCCTCCAATTGGAAATCTAGCATATAAAAATATACCAAATTTTAAGAACATGTACAAAAGATTGTTATGCCAGTATTGAATTGGAAGCCAAAAGTCAGTGCCATCCAACAAGGAAAGGCTGAATGTATGTTGAAGAGCTCTGTGGGAGAATATTAAAGAAATTTAAAAGTACATTTGAATTCTACCAGCTATTGCATGATTTGTGGTCTACATAGGGTTACAAAAGTATACAGAAAAACAAGGAAAAATTAGATTTTTAACATAGTTCTTCTTGGGGTGAGCAAGTACACGGGGGTAAGAAAGGTAGCTAAGATGAAATTGAACACAAGGTAACTTCTTTTATATAAGGTAATGAATATTAATATTCATATAAGTACATGTATATATATATTCATACACACTTGTATGGCAGAGTGCTCACCAGCATGTAAGCAAGCAGGGGTCACTCTGATTGGTGGGAGACCAAATAACTTTTGATTTCTTTTTTATGTACTCTCTGATTTCTTCTATATATACTCTTTGAATTATTTACAATGAGCTTGTATTATTTATATAAATAACCCACTTTCACCATGTGAAAAAAAAATGTGTCCAGTTTTGTGAGCAATGTTTATCATACTTTCAATTGGTCAGAGAAAGTCAACATATAATACTCATGTCAGAAGTGGCTTTTTATTTTTTGCTTTTACTGCCCAAGCTACATTTTTCAATGTTGATTTGATCTATAGAGGTTCTCATGCATGCTCACTGGAGAATAAAATAGTAGTTTACAGTAGAACTGTGAGAAAAATGCTTATTTTAAGTAGATTCTATATTATTGGTGAAAGTAGTTAAGATTTTAGCTTTGTATACATGACACTCTGGAAATCAGAAATTAAGTGCTTTAACTTCTTTCCCTGACATTAATTAAAGAAATATAGATTACATATTTATTTAATAGAAAGCCTTGTAAAATTTAAAACACTGTGTTTGCCACCAGTGGAAAAATAAAGTAAATAAAAATAATAAATATTAATAAAAATAATAAAATAAAATATTTTGGAGGAAAAATAAAAAGATAAGGAAAGATATTTACATTCTGGTGACCATAGAAGTATGATGTTCAAAGAGCTGGTATCATGAGGGTCTTTTAAGACTAAATCAGGTATATTAGACTGGGCTTCCTTAAATAAGAATCAGTAGGAGAATGCACATATATGGATGGAGTCTTTATAAGGAACCACTCACATAGCTGTGGAGATAGTCCCCAAGATCTGTAGTCAGTAAGATGGACACCATGCAGTGATGATGGTCTAAGTTCCAGTTTGAGTTCAAAGAAGAATGATGTTCCAGCTCTGACACAGGAAGAGGAAGCAATGTTTCTCTTAGCCTTTTTTATTCTATTCAGGCCTTCAACAGGTTGGGTAAGGCTCATCCATACTGGGGAGAGCAATCTTTACTCAGAGTAAAATGATCCAAATGTTAATTTCATCCATAACCCTCCTCACAGACACACCCAGAATAATCTTTAACCAACTATCTGGGCACCTTGTGGCCTTGTCAAGCTGACAGATATGATTATTCATCACAGCGGGCTTGCTCTGAGCTTTAACTTTGGACTTCCTCTGTTTAAATCTTGATACCACTAATTTGCAGTGTGATTTTACATAAATTACTTAATCTCTTTATTCCTCAGTTTCCTCATTGGTTAGATATGAGGATTAAATAGTTAATGTAGTCCTTAGAACATTGCTTGGCTTTTTTTCCAGGCACATAATATCCTCTAGCTGTTATTATTATCATTAGTATTATGTTTGTTATCATTGTCATTTACAAGATCTTTATCTTATGTTTACTGACACATCGAAGAAATGAGACTTGGAAATGCTGTAGTTGAATCACTATACTTGTAAACTACATTTTTTATAAGAACTTTGTTTCTGTACCTAAGCTATGAACTATATTTTATCAAGTTGAATTTGCTCACTTCTATTGTAAAATTTTCTTATTATTTTGTCTTGATTTATCCCACCACTGTACATAGTTTAGAAAATTTTCTGGCTAGAAAAACTGAGATCCACTGGGGTTATCTTCATCTTGCAGAATGTCAAGATGCAATTAAATAAAGAACACCTCCAAGTTATTCAAATCATAATGCAACAGAAATTATGGCTTTCCCACAATACTAAATCATGGGGGTGGGACATAGGACAGCAGATGGTGTCAGGGGAATTTATTTGGGTAAATTATTGGTATAATAATAAAATACTAAAACACGGTAGGTATAATAGCATGATGTTCAATGTTGAGATTATAAATGTACCTATTTCAATTACAACTTTAACAGAAGTATCAGCAATAAATGGAGGCTGTGTAATCAGGTCATGTGGGTTCAAAACCTGGCTTCTTTTAACTGCCAAATAATAATATTAGGGAAATTGTTAACTTCTCTAATCCCTCCTTTCTTTATTTGTAAAGTGTGACTAATAATACCTTTGTTAAATGTTGTAAGATTTAAATATAATAATCCATGTAATTACTTTGAAGTGTGATTGTAACATGGTAAAATGCTCACATGTCTTCTGTTACCTCTATTACTAATATTGATGTTATTGCTATTCTTTTGATCCCATTTTCTTTCAGATTACTGTATCTAACTGCCTCTTAAATAGCTACTTTCAGGCCCTATGGATATTTCAAATATATCTAAAAGTACACATCTTCCTTCCTCTCCTTACCTTTTCCTCATATCTCAAAAAGCAATTCACTCTGACCCATTGTCAAACCAGAGATACGGACATCATCCTACAACCTCTTTTACAATCACCAGCTAGTTGCCAATCAAGGAGTCTCTTATTGCCTTGTGGTCTTCTTAAATCTTTTGCTGATTCTTTCCTCGAACTGTTGCCTTGATCCCATCAGAAGGTCTAATATTCAGGCCTGACTTTAGTCTGAACACCTGTGAACTCTTGACAATGCCTCCAAGGTATTGTTGCACTAAATCTGAAATGGCTAGATGCAGAGTTCAGGATTAGATTCAGACTCTGGATCGACACCTGTTCTTTTATATTATGTCTCTTCTCCTGCCATTGGCTGTAGTGTAGCCATAGGGAAGCCCAGAAGATCTTCACACATGCAGGTTTATTCCTCTTTCCTCCCTGGCTAACTACCATTTACTTTTCTTGAAAGCTCAGTTCAAGCATTGATGCCTCTGGGAAGCATTTTTAAATCTCCTGTATGATTTTCAATTTCTCTTCTCTGTGGGTCCATAGTGTCTTGTGAAAACCTTTATCAGAGAACTCATGGTGCAAATTGTAATAGCCAGTTTGATGACAGGGACTGTGAACTTTTATGATCACATGTCTTAAATGTAAGTGCTAAAAATGTCTTGCCTAATATGAAGAGAAATCAAAACAATTGTGACCATGGACTTTTTCTCTGGAAGGGGCAGAGAATATATATCCTGAGTCCTGTTCCCCACTTTCTTCCTTACAGGAGCTGGTCATGTACCATTGATAGGAAAGAGGAGAAAAGACAATTTGCCTTAATTTGACCTTGAGCACTACCTAGGAAGGTGTGAACTCATGAAACCTAAAAAGAACCTAATTCCAAAGCATTTTTATATTCATAAATATGGAGACGCTGGGTAGACAGCTCTTTAGTATATAAGACCCATTTGTACGTTTTGGTTTGTGAAATATAACCTCTATTAAAGGAAGACAGATTTCTCTATTAACACAGCTTAAAAATAATATTTGCAGCATTTCCATGAAAGGACCCCTTTAGGCTAGATTTCAGTAATGTACACATTATCAGAGATGACAAGGTAGGATCTCTTTTGGGAATTTCACTCCAGTCTGGATGCTACTTATTGTGCTCGCTGAAAATCTAAAGGATAAATTTAAGCCAGGATTGGCATCCTTGTTTACTGTTTGTCAGCATTATTAACAGATTTGGGAATGTATATAATCAGACTTGACATCTACAATTAACTTATAGGCTCCTACATCTTTTTATTAGTATTATTATAACTTACCTTTCTATTGCAAAGGTAGTCTACTTGCCAAAGTTTGGTTTCTTGGCATGGAAAATAGAAAGTAACCACAAGGCATTCTTAACTCGTATAGTTGTGGTTCTTTTCACTAAATGATACTGTCGTTGCACAAAAATCCTAGGATAGGATCTCATGAGAACACTATCCTCTCCGGGATGAGAGAGGCATGATGTTTAAGGCCTAACAGCCCTAGTGCTCTTTTCTCACTTCTTCCTTGGGTTAGACATGTCTCTTGGCTATTTATCAAAATCCATAGGAAATTAATACTCTCTTCTGAAGTGATTTTTTCCTACCACCCCTACCCGTCATGTCACTAAATGTGAAATCTACCCTTGTTGCTGTTGTTTAGTCTAAGTTGTGTCTAATTCTTTTTGTGACCCCATGGAGTGTAGCCCACCAGGCTACTCTGTCCATGGGTTTTCCCAGGCAAGAGTCCAGGAGTGGGTTGCCATTTCCTTCTCCAGGGAACCTTCCTGGACCAGGGATCAAACCTTTGTCTACCACATTGGCAAAGAGATGCTTTACCACTGAGTCATCTGGGAAGCCTGAAATCTGCCCTGGGATTAGATTAAAACTAGATTTCCCTCTAGGCATAAAGTATATTGGTAAATTCTGCCTGCCATTATTCCACAAAAGCAGGAATTCACATCATTTGTTGAGCTTCCTGTAAATTTAACTCTTATTTTTTATGTACAGAATATATCCATGGTAATCTTTGTGGCAATGCTATTAGATCAAGTGCTTTTTATCCCTTCAGTGTCTAGTCAAAGTCTGACAATAAAATTGTACTCAAGACTTAAAAGAGGTTCTTTCTAAGGAGAGAGTAAGACTGTATGGAGTTATTTGGCAAGAACACCAAGAGAAAATGAAAGAAAGCAAAAAATAAAAAAGTTAGTTGGAGCTTGAAAACTGAACTATGATTTATTGTAAAATTCTGCAGTAAAAGAGAATGTGTGTTGGTGGGGGGAGGGGTCAAATATCTGCAGAGTGATTCTTAGAAGGAATGGCTTTAAAGGATGAGGCTCAAGAACATCAAGTACTTGGAGTTCTCACTTCCCAAAGAGGGAACAGGGAAACTGCTTTGCCACTCTGGCCATTATTTGGCTCAAATATTTTATGGAGATTTGTAGTTATTAAAATAGGATGCTTTGATTATTATTATTATTATTTTTTATTACAGAGTTCTTTTTTTCCCTCTTGAACAAATACTATTCTAAAAGTTTTCATTTGTTTTGGTAGATTTTTGCCTTTTTATACACATTCAGTCAACAATTCAGCAACCTAATAGTAACTTTTCTTCACCTTTCCAAAGATGATATTTACTCTTTATCTATTTGCATGTACTTAAGGTTTTGTGTGTAAGAGAAGGACACCTATGTTCACTTTTGATATCTCTTTTGGAATGGAGATAGCTCCACTGATGTGATCTCCTGACCTCTCCATATTCCCTTCCGTCTGCAAGTCACTCTATCCTGAGAAGAGAGAGTGCCTTATCTGACTGGTAACATTAGGAAGAATAAACTAAGCTGGCGTGCATAGTTCAGCTGTCTTCCTCTTTGTCTTAGGAGCCAAATCCTTGCAGAAAGCAAATTTTCTTCTCCTGGGGCGCTGGGCCCTGCTGGCATGACTGATGACTACTGTCAGTGTGGGGGACAAAGTATAAATCTTCACACATCAGGGCCTAACAGATGTAAATTCACACCCTCTAACAGTAATAGAAAAGATAACTTGGTCTCAATCTGCTTTCCCTTTTTCTCTCCTCGGTTTGTTCAGAACCTCTTTGGGGAAGAAGGATGCACTGTACTGGGTTTTCTAATACAATGATACTGACATTTGGTACATGGACCAGGAGTATGGAGAAATAAAACAAGAGTGGAATTTCTTGAGCAAGATATACATATCTAGACTCCTGAGTTTTGTGACTTTGAGCTTTAGTGTGGATATAGGGCATTTTGACATTGGTGGTTGGTAAAAAGCTTCTATCAGTTCCTTGGAGAGAAACTATCCATTGACATATCTGCTGTGGCTTGAACAAAAGCTTTAATTCAGCTCCAATGACAACTTATCCTGCATTGGTAACTATTGCTTCTGGTGGCTTAGTATGTGGTTGAGGGGCTTTATTGGTTGAGTTTTATATTGTTAGACATCATTCCAGGTAGGTGAGGAGGAAGCTGAGTGAGAGGTCTCATCAGAGGAAAATGGGAGACTTGGAAAGTAATTTGGTGAGGCCCAGAGACCTTAGTAAGAAGATAGCTGGTACAAGGATTAAACTCTAGATATGGAAACAACCTCAGTCAGGGTGCACACTGCTACAACTTACTACACGGCTGCAGCTTTTCCAGGGCAATAATTTGATTATAGGAAAGGTGTTTTTGTAGGCCTTTAAAGAACTGATGAATTGGAAAAGAAACAAGCTTTTTTTAAAAAGAGCAAAACAACTGAGTTGGGAATTTGATACAAGATATTAGGAAGATGATTGCTTAAAATTGTTAGTTACTGTTGGGCCTATAGGCAGCACTTGCTATACCGTCCTAAATTCCATTAAGAGCCAGGGATGTAATTTTGCGACAGCTGAACTGGGACTAAAGTAGGATTCATGTGGTTTGTACAGAAGTGTAAGTGCTTTTCCCCTACCATATGGTCTCAAGTTTGGCCTTAGTTTAATTAATTATATATGTGGGGAAAATCTTTCCTAGGAGATAGAATTCTTACAGCAAAGCTGTTGCATAAGAGGAAGTGGTGGAAAAAACCACTGTGGTTCAAGACTGCAGGTAAGGTCAGCAGAGTGTGGGCAACTGTGTAGACCTGACATGAACATGATTATTCACGGGTGGGAAATACAGGGCTCAAAGGAGAAGATGGTACAACATTTAGACAGAAATTGTAAATGCATAGTGCCAAAATCAAGTTCTTCCTGGAATTTAACCCAACTGAATTTACAAATCTTAGATTATGAGATCTAAAACAAACAATATTTTCTCTTACAGACCATGCTGAGTTTCTGTCTTGTTCCATGGTAACATTAAAAATTCTGGAAATTGAATTTTGCTTTATCTGATCCCATTGGGAAGACAGTCTTTCACCATGAGAATGATATTCTCTATAGGTTTTAAAGATATCTTTAATGGAGTTTAAAAAATTCTTTCTTTCCAAGTTTTCAGAGATTTCTATTTTATCATAAATGGATGTTGAATTTTGCCAGAGACTTTTTCTATTCTGTTCATGTTTTTCTTCTTTCATCTGTTGTCATGGTGAGTTCCATTGATGTTTGAATGTTGAACCAACCCTGCATTCCTGGGATAAACTGCACTTAGTTTATGCATTATCCTTTTCATATACTAACAATTTCAATTTGCTAGTATTTTAATGAGACTTTTGTTTGTTGTTCATGATGAATACAGCCTTCCCTGGTGACTCAGTGGTAAAAAAACCCACCTGCCAATGCAGGAGACATGGGTTTGGTCCCTGGTCCAGGAAGATCCTTTGAAGAAGGAGATGGCAGCCTACTCTAGTATTCTTGCCTGGGAAATCCCATGGACAGAAGAGCCTGGTCACAAAAAGTCAGACACGACTTAGTGACTAAACAACAATATGATGAATATAAATCTACAATTTTTCTTTTCTTCTTTCTTCTTGTTTTTGGAATCTTTATCTGTTCTTGACATTAGAAGAGGATGAGTTAGGAAGTAGATACTCCTCAATTTTCTCAGAAAACTAGTATTTCTTCCTTAACTATTTGACAGAGTTCATAAGTTGAGACAACTTTCTCTGCTGTATTCTACAAATCCAATTTTAAAAATAAATATAAGGCTAGCCATTTAGGCTCTTCCTTCATGAATGACCTTTGGTAGTTTTGTTTTTCATGGAATTTGCTGATTCATTTTGCTGTTGTTGTTTGGTCACTCAGTCATATCCAACTCTTTGCAACCCCATGGACTGCAGCACGCCAGGCTTCTCTATCCTTCACCATCTCCTGCAGTTTGCTCAAACTCACGTCCATTGAGTTAATGATGCCATCCAACCATCTCAGCCTCTGTCATCCACTTCTTCTCCTGCCCTCAATCTTTTCCAGCATCAGGGTCTTTTACAATGAATTGACTTGTCACATCAGGTGGCAAAAGGATTGGAGCTTCAGCTTCAGCATAGTTATTCTAACGAATATTCAGGATTGATTTCCTTTAGGACTGACTGGTTTGGTCTTCTTGCTATTCAACGAACTCTCAAGAGTTTTCTCCAGAACCACCATTTGAAAGTTTCATTTCTTTGGTGCTCAACCTTCTTTATGGTCATTCATTAAGCTTGTTAAATTTTTGGCAAAAAGTTCTCAAAATATTTATATTATTCTTTTACTATTTTTAATGTTTATAATAATGACATATCTCTCATTCTTAATATTCATAATTTATATACTTTTTTCCTGATTAGTATGATGACAGACTTATCAGTTATATTGATCTATTAAGAGCTACCTTTCAGTTTCATTGATATTTTTCCTTAATTTTCCTATTCTTAATTCAACTGATTTTTGTTCTTTATTATTTCCTTCTGCATATGTTAGGTTCAATATTCTCTCTACTTTATAGTTTATTTAGATTATTGATTTGAAGCTTTTCTGTCTTTCTAATATCATCATTTACAGCTATATTTTGCCATTAAGCCATTTAAAACAGGAAATATTGATGTTTCATTTTAATTCAGGTCAAAACTTTCAAATTTTCCTTGTGATTTTCTATTTGATCTATGGGTTATTTAAAATTGAATTGTTTAATTTCCAAATATTTGGGTATTTTCCAGGCATCTTTATAATTTTTATTTTAATTTCATTTTAGTTAAAGAACATATTTTATATAATTTAAATTCTTTAAGTGGCTATGACACAGAGTATGGTCTATCAAGGTGAAAGTATATTTTAAAAGAATGTTCATTCTGTTGTTGGATTGATTGTTCTACATACGTCAATTAGGTCAAGTTGGTTGATGGTATCAACCAAGTCTCACATAATCTCTTTGATTTTCTGTCTCCTTCTTCTATCAGTTACTGAGAAGAATGTTGAAGTATCTAAACATAATCATGAATTTGTCCATTTCCTGTCTCAGTTCTATTCACTTTTCTTGAATTCATTTTGAAGCTCTGTTGTAGATGCATACACATTTAGAAGAGTTGTATTTCTTGGATAATTAATTCTTTCACTGTTATATAAGATTCCATTTATCCTTTATAATATTACTTTTTCAGAAATTTATGTTTTCTGATATTAATATAGCGATTTCAGGTAGCTGTATTTAAATTTTTATTTATTTGCATGTTTTTCATTCTTTTACTTTCCATGTCTGTGTTTAAAAGTGGATTTCTTCTCCCTCTGATTTTGGTGTTTGGCAGTATGAAAGTGACATATCTGGATGTGCTGTTTGATATCTATCCTGCTCTGTTTTCTGGACTTCTTGGATCTGTAATTTGGTGTCTACCATTAATTTTGGAAAACTCTTGGCCATCATATTTTTCAAATATTTCTTTTGCTCAACTCTTCTACTCTAGGGTTAAAGTTATGTACGTGTTGGCCCATTTGATTTGTTACACAGCTTTTGGATGATTGGTTTGCAATTGGGTGTGTTTTTTTGTTTTTTTTACCTCTCCCACAGTGGCTAATGTTCAATTACCCCAGGGCTTTACACCATCTGTATATGCTCTCTTAGGGCTCTCATAAATCATTTCTGTGAGTATCTGAGAGGTCCAGGAAGACAATCCTGCAAGTGGATGTATATTTCCCTTGTTCTAGTAGCCCTCAGGTGTTCTATCCTCTTAACTACTAACTTAACTTTTACCAATTCATTAAAAACTGTAGTTGAATTCTTCTTACTGGTGCCTGGAGGTACATGTTCAAGTAAATTAACGATCCTGTTGTTTTTCTCCAAGCAGGCATCTATAGTTCCTAGATTTCTAGTTTCAGTTCAGTTCAGTCACTCAGTTGTGTCCAACTCTTAGCGACTCCATGGACTGCAGCACATCAGGCCTCCTGGGCCATCACCAACTCCCAGAGTTTAGCCACACTCATGTCCATTGAATCAGTGATGCCATCCAACCATCTAATCCTATGTCATCCCCTTCTCTTCCTGCCCTCAATCTTTCCCAGCATCAGGGTCTTTTCAAATGAGTCAGTTCTTTGTATCAGGTGGTTAAAGTATTGGAGTTTCAGCTTCAGCATCGGTCTTTCCAATGAATATTCAGGACTGATTTCCTTTAGGATGGACAGGTTGGATCTCCTTGTTGTCCAAGGGACTCTCAAGAGTCTTCTCCAACACCACAGTTCAAAAGTATCAATTCTTCAGCACTCAGCTTTCTTTATGGTACAACTCGCACATCCATACATAACTAATGGAAAAACCATAGCCTTGACTAGATGGACCTTTGTTGGCAAAGTAATGTCTCTGCTTTTTAATATGCTGACTAGGTTGGTCATAACTTTTCTACCAAGGAGCAAGTGTCTTTTAATTTCATGGCTACAATCACCATCTGCAGTGATTTTGGAGCCTAAAAAAAAACAGAAGTCTGTCACTGTTTCTATTGTTTCCCCATCTATTTGCCATGAAGTGATGGGACCAGATGCCATGATCTTAGTTTTCTGAATGTTGAGCTTTAAACCAAAATTTCCACTCTCTTCTTTCACTTTCATCAAGAGGCTTTTTAGTTTTTCACTTTCTGCCTTAAGGATGCTGTCATCTGCATATCTGAGGTTATTGATGTTTCTCCCAGCAATCTTTTTTTTTTTTTTTTATTAGTTGGAGGCTAATTACTTCACAACATTTGTTTCCAGCTTGTGCTTCATCCAGCTCAGAGTTTCTCATGATGTATTCTGCATATAAGTTGAATAAGCAGGGTGACAATATACAGCCTTGACATACTCCTTTTCCTATTTGGAACCAGTCTGTTGTTCCATGTACAGTTCTCACTGTTGCTTCCTGAGCTGCATAACAAATTTCCTAGGAGGCAGATCAGGTGGTCTGGTATTCCCATCTCTTTCAGAATTTCCCACAGTTTGTTGTGATCCGTATAGTCAAAAGCTTTGGCATGATCAACAAAGCAGAAAAAGCTGTTTTTCTATAACTCTTTTGCTTTTTTGATGATCCAGTGGATTTTGGCAATTTGATGTCTGGTTCTTCTGCCTTTCTAAATCCAGCTTGAACAACTGGAAGTTCACAGTTCACATACTGTTGAACCCTGGCTTGGAGAATTTTGAGCATTACTTTACGAGTGTGTGAAATGAATGCAATGTGGGGTGGTTTGAGCATTCTTTGGCATTGACTCTTTGGTACTGGAATGAAAACTGAACTTTTCCAGTCCTGTGGCCACTGCTGAGTTTTCCAAATTCACTGGAGTATTAAGTGCAGCACTATCACAGCATCATCTTTTAAGATCTGAAATACCTCAACTGAAATTCCATCACCTCCACTAGTTTTGTTTGTAGTGATGCTTCCTAAGGCCCACTTGACTTAGCATTCCAGGATGTCTGGCTCTAGGTGAGTGATCACACCATTGTGATTATCTGGGTTGTGAGGATATTTTTGGCATAGTTCTGCTGTGTATTCTTGCCACCTCTTCTTCATATCATCTACTTCTGTTAGGTCCATACCATTTCTGTCCTTTATTGAGCCCATCTTTGCATGATATGTTCCCTTGGTATCTCTAATTTTCTTGAAGAGGTCTCTAGTCTTTCCTATTTTATTGTTTTCCTCTATTTCTTTGCACTGATCACTGAGGAAACCTTTCTTATCTCTACTTGCTATTCCTCAGAACTCTGAATTCAAATGGGTATATCTTTCCTTTTTTCCTTTGCTTTTTGCTTGTCTTCTTTTCATAGCAATGTGTAAGGCCTCCTCAGACAAACTTTTTGCCTTTTTGCATTTCTTTTTCTTGGGTATGGTCTTGATCCCTGCCTCCTGTTCAATATCACCAATCTCTGTGTATAGTTCTTCAGGGACTCTGTCTATCAGATCTAATCCCTTCAATCTATTTTTCACTTTCACTGTATATTTGTAAGGGATTTGATTTAGGTCATACCTGAATGTTCTAGTGGTTTTTCCTACTTTCTTCCATTTAAGTCAGAATTTGGCCATAAGGAGTTCATGATCTGACCCACAGTCATCTCCTGGTCTTGTTTTTGCTGACTGTATAGAACTTCTCCATCTTTGGCTGTAAAGAATATAATCAATCTGATTTCAGTGTTGGTCATCTGGTGATATCCATGTGTAGAATCTTCTCTTGTGTTGTTGGAAGAGGGTGTTTGCTTGACCAGTGCATTCTCTTGGCAAAACCGTATTAGCCTTTGCCCTGCTTCATTCTGTACTCCAAGGCCAAATTTGCCTGTTATTCCAGGTATTTCTTGACTTCCTACTTTATCATTCCAGTCCTGTATAATGAAAAGGACATCTTTTTGGGGTGTTAGTTCTAGAAGATTTTGTAGGTCTTCATAGGACCTTTCAGCTTCAGCTTCTTCAGCATTACTTATCGGGGCATAGACTTGGATTACTGTGATATTGAATGGTTTGCCTTGGAAATGAACAGAGGTCATTCTGTCATTTTTGAGATTGCACCCAAGTACTGCATTTCAGACTCTTTTGTTGACTATGAGGGCTACTCCATTTCTTCTAAGGGATTCTTGCCCACAGTAATAGATACAGTGGTCAACTGAGTTAAATTCACCCATTCCAGTCCATTTTAGTTCGCTGATTCCTGGAATGTCGATGTTGACTTTTGCCATGTCCTGTTTGACCACTTCCAATTTGCCTTGATTCATGGACCTAACATTCCAGGTTCCTATGCAATATTGCTCTTTACAACATCAGACTTTACTTCCATCACCCATCACATCCACAACTGGGTGTTGTTTTACTTTGGCTCTGTCTCTTCATTCTTTCTGAAGTTATTTCTCCACTGATCTCCAGTAATGCTACTGGAGTTTATTATAAATATTATAATTGGGCACCTACCAACCTGGGGAGTTCATCTTTCAGTGTCCTATCTTTTTTCCTTTTCATACTATTCATGGGGTTCTCAAGGCAAGAATACTGAAAGGTTTTCCCTTCCCTTTTCCAGTGCACCACTTTTTGTCAGAACTCTCCAGCATGACCCATCTGTCTTGGTTGGCCCTACATGGCATGGCTCATAGTTTCATTGAGTTAGACAAAACTATGATGCATGTGATCAGATTGGTTAGTTTTCTGTGATTGTGGTTTTCAGTCTATCTGCCCTCTGATGGATAAGGATAAGAGGCTTATGGAAGCTTCCTCATGGGAGAGACTGACTGAGGGGGAGACTGGTTTTTGTTCTGATGGGCGGGGCCGTGCTCAGTAAATCTTTAATCAAATTTTCTGTTGATGGATGGGGCTGTGTTCCCTTCCTGTTTTTTACCTGGGGCCAAACTATGGTGGAAGTAATGAAGATAATGGCTACCTTCTTCTAAAGGTCCCATGCATGCACTGTTACATTCAGGGCCCCCAACCTTACTGCAGGCCATGGCCAACCCTCACCTCTGCTGGAGACTCCTGGACACTCACAGGCAAGTCTGGATCAGCTATTCATTATTCTAGAGTTGCATAAGGTTTGTTCTGACCAGAAATAGCAATGATTATCCTAATCTGAGTAATTACTAGAACTCTTTTACATGACAGTAGTTTTTATGTATCTTCAAATATTATGGTTTCTGAAATACAATAGAAACTGTTTTACAAAAAATGACTTTTAGTTGTGAATTGTAACTATAGATGTAACGTTTATATTTTATAGGTGGTAAGATAATTTTTAAATATTATAATTAGATTGTAAACAAAAAAGTTCTCATAGGCCTTGTTGACCTTTAATAATCTTGCATTATCAGCTTGAGAAATAGTTGTGGTGTTGTTCAGTCACTAAGTTGTGTCTGACTATTTGCCATCTCATAGACTGTAGCACTCCAGGCTCCTCTGTCTTCCACTATCTCCTAGAGTTTGCTCAAATTCACATCCTTTTAGGTGGTGATGCAACCTAACCATCTCATCCTCTACCACCCCCTTCTTTTGCTATCAATCTTTCCCAGCATTAGTGTCTTTTCTAATGAGTCAGCTCTTCCCATCAGGTAGCAAACATATTGGAGCTTCAGCATCCTTCCTACCAATGAATATTTGGGGTTGATTTCCTTTAGAATTGACTGATTTGATCTCTTAGCAGTCAAAGGGGCTTTCAAGTGTCTTCTCCAGCACTGCAATTTGAAAGCATCACTTCTTCGACACTCAGCCTTCTTTATGGACAAGTTATCACATCTCTACATGACTAACTGGAAAAACCATAGCTTTTACTAATCAGACACTTGTTGGCAAAGTGTTGTCTCTGCTTTTTATATGCTGTTTAGGTTTGTCATACCTTACCTTCTAAGGAGCAAGCATCTTTGCATTTCATGGCTGCAGTTACCATCCACAGAAATTTTGGAGCCAAGAAAATAAAACCTATCACTGCTTCCATTTTTCCCTTTCTATTTGCTACG
Organism: Cervus canadensis; assembly: GCF_019320065.1. Classification (NCBI taxonomy): domain Eukaryota; kingdom Metazoa; phylum Chordata; class Mammalia; order Artiodactyla; family Cervidae; genus Cervus; species Cervus canadensis. The sequence continues at coordinate 61,811,159 of NC_057400.1, forward strand.
AAGTGATGGGACTGGATGCCATTATCTTAGCTTTTTTAATGTTGAGTTTCAAACAAGTTTTTTCACTCTTCTCTTTCACCCTCAACAAGAGGTTCTTTAGTTCCTCTTCACTTTCTACCATCAGAGTGGTATCATCTACATATCTGAGGTTGCTGATATTTCCCCTGACATTCTTGATTCCAACTTTTGATTCATCCAGGTGGGCATTTCACATAATGTACTCTACTATAAGTCAAATAAGCAAGGTGGCAATATACAGCCTTATTGTACTCCTATCCCAATTTGGAACCATTCATTTGTTCCATGTCTGATTTTAACTGTTGCTTCTTGATGCACATATAGGTATCTCAGGCTTTATCATGATAAAAGGCTTTTATATGATAAAAGGCTTTATCATAGTCAATGAAGCCAATGTTTTTCAGAAAGCAGAAAATTCATTGTTTTCTTCATGACCCAATGAATTTTGGCAATTTGATCTATGGTTCCTCTGCCTCTTTGAAATCCAGCTCGTACATCTGGATGTTCTTAGTTCATGTGCTGTTGAAGCTTAGCTTGAAGGATTTTGAGTATTACTTTGCTAGCATATGAAATGAATGCAACTGTTTGAACATTCTTTGGCATTGCCCTTCTTTGAGGTTAGAATGAAAACTGACTTTTCCAATCCTGTGAGCTTTCCAAATTTGCTGATACATTGAGTGGAACACTTTAACAGCATTATCTTTTAGGGTTGGAAATAGCTCAGCTATAATTCCTTCACCTCCACTAGCTTTGTTCATAATAATGCTTCTTAAGGTCTACTCCACTTGACATTCCAGGATGTCCAGTTCTAGGTGAGTGATCATACCATTGTGGTTATCTGGGTCATTAAGATATTTTTTGTATAGTTCTTTGTACTCTTGCTACTTCTTCTTAACCTCTTCTGCTTATAATAGGTCCTTACTATTTCTGTCCTTTATCATACCTGTCCTTGCATGAAATGTTCCCTTGGTATCTCTAATTTTCTTGAAGAGATCTCTGGTCTTTCCCATACTATTGTTTTCCTCTATTTCTTTGCATTGTTCATTGAAGAAGGCCTTCTTATCTCTCCTTGCTGTTCTCTGGTACTCTGCATTCAGTTGGTTATATCTTTCCCTTTCTCCCTTGCCTTTCACTTCTCTTCTTTCCTCAGCTGTTTGTAAAGCCTTATCAGACAACCACTTTGATTTCCTGCATTTATTTTTCTTTGGGATGGTTTTGATCGGTGCCTCTTGTACTGTGTGACAAACCTCCATATGTAGTTCTTCAGGCACTCTGTCTACCAAATCTAATCCCTTGAATGTATTCCTCACCTCCACTGTATAATTATAAGGGATTTGATTTAGGTCATACCTCAATGATATGACCTTTACTTTCACCATCAGACACATCCACAACTGTCATTTATGCTTTGGGCCAGCTTCTTCATTCTGGAGCTATTAGTAATTGCTCTCTGCTCTTCCCCCGTAGCATATTGAACACCTTCTGACCTGGAGGGTTCATCTTCTGATGTCATATCTTTTTGACTTTTCATATTGTCCATGGGGCTCTCCAGGAAAGACTACTGGAGTGGGTTGTCATCTATTCCTCCAGTGGACCACTTTTTGTCAGAACTCTTCATTATGACCTGTCCATCGTGGGTGGTCCTGCACTGCGTAGCTTGTAGCTTCATTGAGTTACACAAGCCCCTTTGCTACCAAAAGGCTGTTATTCATGAAGGGGAGGGAAATAGTAGACTAAGTTGATTTCAGGGCCTTCTTTCTAGCTTTGCTATTGCCTGACTATATAGCAAGATAATAAATGGAGTAAAGAATGAGTATAATGTTTTAAACATCAAAACTGTTTCCAACAACAAAGTAATTACTTTTCTTCTCTTATCCTAGAGTGGCATTTTTAGCTTGGCTAGGAGAGTGATGTTTGAATTAGAATTTAGTAAGACTGCAGTGTCTATTAAGTATTAGCAACTGGTCTGGAGACATGGGCTGGCAGGGAAAAAATAATGGTGCTATCAAGTTGTTATTAACTCTGTTAACAAGATAGCAGTATTATCAATGGTACTGGGAGAATTGGAGGTCAAGAAATTGGTATCAATAAACCTGTAAGAACACAGTAACATGGTAGTGATCTCAGGAGCATTATAAATAGCACACTTGAGTGACAATGTTATCTGAGAATACTGTTAATCATGCTTTTGAATGACAGTAGTCTCTATGGCATTATAAGTGGTAGAGTTGAATGACAGGGCCATTAAGGATACTCTTAACAGAAAAAGATGAGCATAAAGTAGTTTGGAATTCAGGTTCAATTTGATGATTCAAGACTGTTTACACAGATTCACAAGTAGAAGTCTTAAGAGAATTGGTTCAAACCTTTTAAAATTCACCTAAAAACTACAAGGGACATGTAAACACTTTGAAAGATCACAAAACTGATAGTCATTTATCCTTGTCACCTTATGTTCTCTGAGACACTTGTACATGTTGTAAAAGTACTGTATAAAATCTCCATCCTTTGCAACTAGACAGTCAAGATTAATCTCACACTAGTTCTGTTCATATGTTGTTATAGGACTAGATAGAAAGAGTATGACCATTCTTAAGTAATATTATTAGGCAATGTTACATTTTTTGGAAAGCTTTATCCGAGTAGAAAAGTAAGAAGGGATGCTCTGTTCATTGATTTATTTAAAGGATTCGTAGTTAAGAAATCCAACTTTCTGTTGCATAAAGCTTTCGAGTAGTGAGGATGACTGGTGGAGGGTTAGGGCAGGACTAAAAAAATCCCTTAAACAGAAATGCATAAGAAAAAAGTAAAGTGAGGTGGACAGTGTAATTGGGAATGCCTAAAAACATTATAGGAACTCTCAGGAATGGAGGGGAGTATTAGTTTAGACTAAAAGAACATTGGCTATGGTGGAATAGAATCTGTCAAAGGTTATACATGTACATATGTGAGATGATTAAAAGTTGATGAAAAGTAGTCCTTTGGGTTGGCCAGAAAGTTCATTTGAGTTTTTTGTAACAACGTATGGAAATACCTGAACAAATTTTCTAGCCAATCCAATGTGATATGGATAATGAGTACCCATCAGCAAAACTAGATTGTTTCACTGTTCAAATATATATCATTTAAATTCATCTGTGATTTGTTTATCCAAGTTCTCAATTGCAACATTTGGAATGAATGAGATGTTCAGAACACAAGGGAGGAGGAGGAAAATGCTGTTTTCTTATTAAATACTGAGACAATCCTACTTGTATTCAATGTTCTGTGTACTAAGGAAGTTAAATGTCTTTCCAGGTACAGGATAGTACAAATGATTAAGAATTGTGCTACTTTAAGAGAGAAACACTGGGACCAGAATGGCAGTAATCTCTTTTAAAATAATGGTGAGCCATAAGATTTGTTCAACAGTAAGCACATTTTTTTGGTTCAATTCTTATAGTTTGTTTCCCAGGCATGTAGTCATCTACAGAAAAGAATGCCAATCTCTTTGCAATTTGATAAATTGATTTTCTGTTTATAGTGAGTTTGAATCTGAGGGTATAGTACAATTCATAATGCTCTAAAATGCTTTCCTTTCTATTTTATACCATTGGATAAATACACAACTTTGAATTCTTCTTGCGATAACATAAGCAGATCTAAGTATCAAGTATAAAGAATTAAGAAAATAAACTTTTCAGCAACCACAAAAATTTGATCTCTCTCTCTCTATGTATATGTGTGGAATTTAACAAAGTTTAATTCAGTCCTTTTGGGAATAATAAAAACAAATAAATGAAAATTAGTAATTGAAACTACCATTGAACAGATATGAGAGACAGAGGATGTATCAGAAGACCTTGAGAAGATCTTGAGAACTTAATTTCTCAAAGAGAGAAATTAAACTTGTTTTAGAACCACCTTCATACTGTACCCAGTAGAAAGGATGGCTGTTGTATTGACAGAGCAAGAATCTGCATAGGGTAGAACTGTCACCACTAATAAATCCAGAAAGGCTTGAGCATTTAGGCAAACACAAATGTAGAGCACCTGTTATTTACGGAAAGTGGTAGAATTGTATAAGCTGATGGGCTTCAGAATTTTTGGGCATGGAGATATATTGACCTCTCATAAGCTTCTTATGAGAAGTTATGCTAAAAAAGAAATTAAGTGTACATTGCACCTAATTTTTCATTTAAAATGCTTAGCAAGACCCTTATATGGCCATTAGTTAGTGTTTTCATTTGGATTATTGCAGTGTACATAGAAATATTAGAGTCTGTAGGACTGCTTCATGTCTTATGTACCTGACCTCCATCCTCCTTGAGAGTTTGTGTTCATTAACCTAATTTTTCTGCTATAGATTTTATAGAATCTCAATTGAATATTTTAATATTATTCTATTTTTACTTTTCACTAATGAATCATATGCATGATATATATTTCAAAATACTCTAACTTTTCAGAAACTATTCATCTGTATAGTATATGCCACTTTTCATTTCTTTTATTATTGTAGGTGCTGACTTAACAGTTATATAAAATACCTTTAGAGGCTTACTATGTATAAGCACTTTATATACATTATTCTTAATTGTCCTAATAACACTACAGGATAATATTTTTCTAAGTTTAGAGGTGGTTCCTAGCTGGTAAGGGAAATGTATGGAAGATCAGGGCCTCAAAGACCCAAGGTTTTACTACACTATATGTACTGCACTGTTAGGTATGAAGTAAGAACTATTGGATTTGAACAGAGAAGCAAAGCCATTATGTAGGACTAGAATAAAGGATTTATTATGGCAGTTTGACTTTACACACTATGTCAGCTGGTCAGACTCTCATTGTAATACTATTCCGTATCTGGTGTTGGATCTAAAGTCAACAGTTAGGAAGTTGGGAACAGAAGATGGATGTGAAGTGGGCTTGAACAAGAGTCAGCTGGAACTCATGAGGACGAGCTGGACTGCATTATGATCAACTGGAACCTGCGTTTATCTCTTACCACCTCTAAGGCTGCATCTTCAGTGATGCAGTGGTGTGTGCAAGAAGCAGGCACGTGTGGCTCAGAAGCTGCGTGTGCACTTGGACCAGGACTGGGAGAAGCTGAAGGGGGAAATCTAAAGGGATCTGAGGAGCTGCTGGGACAGCTGCAACTTCAAGACAACAGAGTGAGTGAGTTAGGTCAGTGATGACTTTGTGAGCTACAGCAAAGCAAGACCTCCCACTCGACCTCTGAGCAAAAACATGGCTACTCCCCTTCCTTTCTGTCTTCCCAGGCTTGCGCAGTTTTCTCTGGTAGTCAGTCTTGACCCAGAGACACAGCAGGGGCAGGATTACTGAGAAACACAAATTCCAGCTTAGCTAAATTGACACAGTATAAAACAACTACATTTAGTTGTAGACATGACCAATTTTCTTGTAAGAAAATTATATAGAAATATGTTAAAGAAATGATACCATGAACTTTTGCACATTTATTTTTCCCTATTCACTGCATGATTATGTCTCAATCTACCAGGCAAACAGCTGTGTATAGTAATATTTCCCAGGAGAGGAAGACAAAGATGCAGTTTTGTTTACTATATATGCAATCTTTTATATTTTATGTAAGGCAAGTCAAAATGATAAAATTCATTGACTAAGGTTTCAAACCATTGAAAATTCTATTTGAAATATTTTGTAACTCCAACTAGACTTGTCTATAATTCTAATGAGTTCTGCATGAATGGAGAAAATGATAATATCATTAGAGACGAGAGACTGAGCCATCGTTCTACTTTGTGGTTGCAGTTTCCAAATATAAGCAGGAAGTTTTTGTAGGAGTCAAAGTGCCCTAATAACATTTTAGAAATGATACTTTAGTACAAAGAAATGTACCTAATACTTTTAAAGAAATGGATATAAGGTGTCTATGCATAGGCACCCTACTTTATGGTATAGTTAAAGAAGTTAAGATTAAAACTACAAAATTTCCATATGCCAGATGTTTGTATGGACATGGAAAAAGTCAGCTCAGAGCATATGTAGCATTTGTGTGGATCAAATCCAGAGATGGTAAAAACTGCTGTGTGTCTCTTGCATGCATGTAATAGCATACTTTAAGATACCTTATTACAAGGATAGTCTGTGGAGTCTTAGGACATCATAGCTATCTAAAAGGGTAATTCATTTTTTAAATATGAAAATATTGTTGAAGAAACTGTAGAAAAGATAGATAATCCAGAAAAAAGTTCCGGTAGTATTAGTTAAGAGATATGAATCAACAGTTAGAACTGGACATGGAACAGACTGGTTCCAAACAGGGAAAGGAGTACGTCAAGGCTGTATATTGTCACTCTGCTTATTTAACTTATATGCAGAATACATCATGAGAAACTCTGGGCTGGATGAAGCACAAGCTGGAATCAAGATGGCCGGGAGAAATAGCAATAACCTCAGATATGCAGATGACACCACCCTTATGGCAGAAAGTGAAGAACTAAAGAGCCTCTTGATGAAAGTGAAAGACAAGAGTGAAAAAGTTGGCTTAAAGCTCAACGTTCAGAAAACTAAGATCATGGCATCCAGTCCCATCACTTCATGGCAAATAGATGGGGAAACAGTGGAAACAGTGGCAGACTTTATTTTTCTGGGCTCCAAAATCACTGCTGATGGTGATTGCCGCTATGAAATTAAAAGACGCTTACTCCTTGGAAGGAAAGTTATGGCCAACCTAGACACCATATTACACAGCAGAGACATTACTTTGCCAACAAAGGTCTGTCTAGTCAAGGCTATAGTTTTTCCAGTAGTCTTGTATAGATGTGAGAGTTGAACTATAAAGAAAGCTGAGCACAGAAGAATCGATGCTTTTGAACAGTGGTGTTGGAGAAGACTCTTGAGAGTCCCTTGGACTGCAAGGAGATCCAACCGTCCCTCCTAAAGGAAATCAGTCCGGTGTGTTCAAGCTGAAACTACAATCCTTTGGCCACCTGATGCGAAGAGCTGACTCATTGGAAAAGACCCTGATTTTGGGAAAGATTGAGGGCAGGAGGAGAAGGGGATGACAGAGGATGAGATGGTTGGATGGCATCACTAACTCAATGGACATGAGTTTGGGTAGGCTTCTGGAGTTGGTGATGGTCAGGGAGGCCTGGCGTGCTGCAGTTCATAGGGTCGCAGGGAGACGGACACGACTGAGCAACTGAACTGAACTAACTGAATGTATTTTGGGTAAGAAATTACTCTAAAATTTAGCAGCTTAATACAACACACATTATGTCAGCGTTTCTGTGGGTCATGAATCTGGGCATGACTTACCTGAGTTCTCTGCTTCATTGTTTCTCACAAGGCTGTAATCAAGGTGTTGACCCAGGTCTGTATTCCCATCTGAAGTCTCTACTGAGAAAGGATCCGTTTCCATACTCACTCCGTGGCTGTAGCAGGCTACTGAATGGAGGCTGCCCTCCTTTCTTTACCACGTGGTCTTCTCCCCCATAATAACATGCTTCCTTAAAGTATGCAAACTAAGAAAGTGATGGAGTCTGCCAACGAGATGGAAATTGTGAACTTTTGTAACTTATTCACAGAAGTTACACCCCCTCTACAATGCTGTTTTCCAGTTTCTGGAAAGAACTAATTTTATTAATATTAGAAGACAGGGGTCATTGGACTGCTTTGGAGGTTCCACCATCAATTCTCAGCCAGCTTTCAGCCAGAGACAGCACCCCTGGGAAATGTAGCTTATCCCAGATGAGTTGCTACTTTATAAAGCCATAACAGGCTCTATCTTCTAATGCAAATTTCCTATCTCATTGGCTTACCTCAATAAAGATTTGTTTTTTGTTTTTGATCTCTTGTCAGAATGATGCAGTCATTGAAGCAGGGGCTCTGGTCCCAGGATCCTTCCACCCAGTGGCTTCATGAGTGGAAATTCACAACTACCCAGAGGTAATGAATTTTGTTTTCTGAAGACATCTTTGCAACTCTCTTCTCATTGTCTCTCTTTTTACCCCCACCCCATTCCTCCCTCCTTCTCAACATGTGTACACACAAATACAAATATGTGCATTAATATGTGGTATTCTATGATTTTTTTAAACCTATTTAGCAGCATCATTAAGCTATTACTGAAATCTTTCTGTGGATACTCACACACATCTCTGGTGCAATCATAAATGTTTAAATATTTAATTCTATGGCTCTCAGTAGTTTCTATCACTGTACATTTAGGCTGCCTCCTTATTCCATTAGTTTAATTGCTAGAAGTGGAATTGCTGAGTAAAGAGTTTAAATATTTTTTTTAAGAGTTTAAATATTTTTAAACTCTCAGTGGGAGTTATCAAAAATATTATCAATTTACAATCATATTAGTGATGTGTGATTGTATCTGTTCATCTATGCCAATGATGGCTATTAACTTATTTTAAATATTCTAACTTGTATTGAAAAGCATCTCTTAATTTTTGTTTTTTTAATGTAGCAAAACTTTTTTTGAGTGGGAGACGTTGTATACTTACTTGTCAATGCATATCCTTTATCATATGTTTATTGGAAAAAGTGTTTCATAATTTTCAAGAGTGCTTCCTATATTAACAATAATACTTTTCATGCATATATTTAAAAAGTAATTAATAATCTTTTGATTATAAGTACCTCTAGTTGGTCCTTATAAACATGCTGGTAAGAATATTACTTGTTTTGAAACTTGTGGTTTCCTTTGGAGTAACATAAGTTTTGTGTCATGTGTTAATAATGATTGAAATGAATTCCCTTAGTTATACCTATCAAAACTTCATATGGATTGTAGTAGTCTTAAATCTAGTGTTTGGATAGTAAGTCATTGGAAAATACTATTTACCAGCACTTTTCTGCCACCCTAAATTTAGAATTGATGAGCCATTTCATTAAAGGACTCTTTACCACCCCCAATTTATATGTCCTTTACTTTAAAAATGATTTTATTTTTTACTGAAGGATTTATTTACAGGGCAACAGTGGAGAAACAGACATAGAGAATAGACTTATGGACATGGGGAGAGGGGAGGAGAGGGTGAGATGTATGGAAAGAGTAACATGGAAACTTACATTACCATATGTAAAATAGACAGCCAACGGGAATGTGCTGTGTGTCTCAGGAAACTCAAGCAGAGGTTCTGTATCAACCTAGAGGGGTGGTTGGGGAGGGAGATGGGAGGGAGGTTCAGAAGGGAGGGGATATATGTATACCTATGGCTGATTCATGTTGAGGTTTGACAGAAAAGAGCAAAATTCTGTAAAGCAATTATCCTTCAATAAAAAATAAATTAATTTTAAAAATGATTTTATTTTGAAAAATTGTCTTAGGGAAGAGATGCAAAGACTGTACAGACATTTCCTATATACCTGTCACCCAACTTCCTCTCATTTTAACATTTATTATATATATATATATCTCCATAGTTCAGTTATTAAAACTAAGATCTTAACATTGGTTAAGACTGGTTCCTCTTTTCTCCCTTTCTCTGTTAGAAGTGAAAGGCTAGTTTGAGTTCATTCTCAAGGTGAAAGAAATTAAGATCTCCTCCTGTAGAGAGGAGTATCAAAGTAATTGTAGGCATATCTTAAAACCTACACTGTAATGAATACTTTGCAGCACTGTGATTATTTGTTTCTCTTTAAGCCATCGTTCAGTACTTGTAGCAATCCTTGGTAGATCATTCCTTTCCCAATTATTATTGTGATATTCTAGTGGTGATTCTCTATTTTACTCATTTATTCTGTGTTCATTAATTAGAAGTCTTCTTTAAGGAAAACATCACTTTACCCTCTATTTATTCACTTATTTATGCAGTCATTTATATTAATAAGGAATTATAAATTTTTCTTCCGATTGTAACCAATAGTGTCATTATTTTGATGCTCAAATTATTTTAGCTTTGAATGTTCTTTTGGGTTGGCTTCTATGTCCTTTTGACAACTCTGTCATTTAAAAATTTTTTAGCACATTTTTATTTTTAGGCACCGCAGAGTGCTCCAGGGTCACCTTAAAATTTTTTTATAGTATTTATATGACTGTTTTAATTAGCCTTTTCATTAAACATTTTCATTTTTCAATTGATGTATAATATAATATGTTGATCTCAGGTGTACAACATGATTTGATATTTATAATTGCAAAATTATCACCACAAGTCTAGCTAACATCTGTCCCGGTATACGGTAACAAAATGTTTTTTCTTGTGGTAAGAACTTTAAAGATTTACTTTTAGCAGTTTTCAAATATACAATAGCGTGTTATTAACTATAGTCACTGTGTCGAACATTACATCCTAGTGACTTATTTAGTAACCCAAAGCTTGTACTTTTGACCTCCTTCAACCTTTTCCCCAGTCACCTCTACTCTGCACCTCTGTTTGCTTTATTTTGTTTTTTAATTTAATTTTCATTGAAGTATAGTTGATTTATAATGTGCTAATTTCTGCTGTATAGCAAAGTGACTTAGTTATACACATGTATACATAAAAAGATGCTCAACATTGCTAATTATTAGGGAAATGGAAATCAAAACTACAATGAGTTATCACTTCACATTGGTCAGAATGACCATCATTAAAAACTCTACAAATAAATACTGAAGAGGGTATGGAGAAAAGAAAACCCTCATACACTGTCTTTGGAAATGTAAGTTGGTGCAGCCACTATGGAAAACAGTTTGGAGGTTCCTCAGAAAACTAAAAATAGAATTATGATGTGACCCAATTCTGGGCATATATCCAGATGAAACTATAATTCAAAAAGATGCATGTACCACTGTGTTCATAGGAGCACTATTCACAATAACCATGACGTGGAAAAAACCTCAGTTCAGTTCAGTTCAGTTGCTCAGTCGTATCTGACTCTTTGTGACCCCATGGACTGCAGCACACCAGGCCTCCCTGTCCATCACTGACTCCCGGAGTTTACTCAAACTCGTGTCCATTGAGTCGGTGATGCCATCCAGCCATCTCTTCCTTTGTCGTCCCCTTCTCCTCCTGCCCCCAATCCCTCCCAGCATCAGGGTCTTTTCCAATGAGTCAGCTCTTCACATCAGGAGACAACCTACATGTCCACCAACAGGTGAGTGGATGGAGAAGACACAGTGTGTGTATAACACTGAGCATCTTTTCATGCGCCTCCTGGCCATCTGTTCGTCTTCTCTAGAGAAACATCTACTAAGGTCTTTGCCCATTTTTTGATTGTGGTGTTTGTTTTGTCGTTGTTCAGTTGTTTGAGCTATCTGTGTATTTTGGAGATTAAGCTCTTGTCTGTCACATCATCTGCAAATATTTTCTCCCATTCTGTAGGTTGCCTGTTTTTGTTTGTTTGGTTGGTCTCCTTTGCTGGGCAAAGTACCCAAAACAGGCTGGCTTAAAAAGATAAATATATTCTCTCATAACTCTGGAGGCTAAAAGTCTAAAAGCAAAGTTGGTTTCTTCTAGAGGCTCTAAGGGACAGTCTGCTCCAAGTTTTTGGTGTTTGCAGTAATCCTAGTGTTCTTGGACTTGCAGATGAGTAATTCCAGTCTCTGCCTTCAACACCCCTTGATTTCTCTCCTTGTATGTTTCTGTCCAAATGTTCCTCTTCTTACAGGGACATCAACCACTGGGGCCTGCTCTAATTCAGTACTACCTCATTTAACTTGATTATATCTTCAAAGAACTAATTTCCAAATAAGGTTACATTTACACATTCTAAGAAGACCTGCATTTTGGGGGGAAACTCTTCAACCCAGTGAGAAACAAAGTAACCTACAGGTGTATAGTGTTTGCATACAATCCTTTTTGTTGCTAACCTTAGTGAATTTATCAAATTACTGTCTTACAAGGTTACTGGTACCAGTTCTTTAGTGCCTTTTATGTCTCACATATATAAAATAGATTCATCTGTCACAGTTTGCATTGGACTAGGCAGTTGTCCCAAGTGTACAGTTACGTGGACTAGTGCCTAATTGTGTATCTACTATCAGCACCACTGAGAACAAGTCCACAGTCCTAACATTTCCTTTTCTGTTCTTTTGTTCTCAGGGCCTCTCCCCCAAATTTCTGATAATGATTAATCTGTTTTCTATTACTATAAAGTGATTTTTTCAAGTCTAATGTATGTGGAATCATACAGCATGCAGTTTTTTTGGGGTTATGTGCCTTCTTTTAATTAGAAATATAAGATATATCCATTTTATTCCATAAACCATAGAGTTTTTCATTTTTATTGCTGTGCAGTATTCTGTTATATGGATTGGCTGGTTTATTTATCTATTTTCTTGTTTAAGAACATCTGGGTTATTTAAAGTTTTGGCAATTATGAATAGAACTGCTATAAATGTTAATGTACAAATTTTTATATAAGGTGTTTTCAATTTATTTTAGTAAATACCTAGGAGTGGGATTGCTGGCCTTGTTTATAAAATTCCTATCTAGGTATCCTTCATTCTGGTAATTTTCTCCAAGCATATACAAAAGTAATCACAACTAACACCACTTTTATGTGGCAGTGGCCAGAAATCTGGTTTAGAACCTCTTGTTTCCAAGTGATAAAACTTGGGAAGAATATTCTTTCCAATAAAAATCCATTTTAATAAAAATTACTACAAAACTGTTACTCCCTCATTGACCTTACTAGTAAAGAGGGAGTTGGAGATGGGCATTATAAAAAAAAAGTAGTATGAGGATTTCTTATTAGTAATATCTTTTCTGTTTTATTTTGTAAGAAAATATGTACCTAAGCATATTCTGTTGCATTACAGCTTAAAGTTTAAACCTTATTATTAGAAAATGCACTTATTAAATGCATTTATTAAAAATGCTATTTATTAAAAATACAATTCATTTGTTAAAAATGACTATTGAGCCTCAGTATAAGTAATTTATTTTGACAGTTTATTAGAGGACTACATTCTAGAACTTATTTGTTATGAGGTTTCTATAGAGTATTTCTGTGGAAAGTCTCAAATCCATGTTGATCTGGTTGACTTCACATGTGCACTTGGTGTAAGAAACCAGGATTTGGTGCCAAATCTCCTAAGTCTCTCTTTCTTTTTTCTCTGTTCTCATCTCTCACCCTTCCCCTCCTCTCTTATCCCCTTCTTTATTTTAATCTGTCCCTCCCTTCCCTCTCTTTTTTCTTATTTTTATCCCATGTATATATATCACTCACTATATTCCAAGAGCTCAGTTCAGTTCAGTCGCTCACTTGTGTCTAACTCTTTGCAACCCCATGGACTGAAGCATGCCAAGCTTCCCTGTCCATTACCAACTCCTGGAGTTTACTCAAACTCATATCCATTGAGTCGGTGATGCCATCCAACCATCTCATCCTCTGTCATCCCCTTCTCCTTCTGCCCTCAATCTTTCCTAGCATCAGGGTCTTTTCAAATGAGTCAGCTCTTCACATCAGGTGGTCAAAGTATTGGAGTTTCAGCTTCAACATCAGTCCTTCCAATGAATATTCAGGACTGATTTCCTTTAGGATGGACTGGTTGGATCTCCTCGAAGTCCAAGGGAATCTCAAGAGTCTTCTCCAGCATCACAGTTCAAAAGCATCAATTATTCAGTGCTCAGCTTTCTTTATAGTCCAACTATCACATCCATACATGACTACTGGAAAAACCATAGCCTTGACTAGATGGACCTTTGTTGGCAAAGTAATGTCTCTGCTTTTTAATATGCTGTCTAGCTTGGTCATAACTTTCCTTCCAAGGAGTAAGTGTCTTTTAATTTCATGGCTGCAGTCACCATCTGCAATGATTTTGGAGCCCAAGAAAATAAAGTCTGCCACTGTTTCCCCATCTATTTGCCATTGACTCAGATGGTAAAGCATCTGTCTACAGTGAGGGAGACCTGGGTTCGATCCCTGGGTTGGGAAGATTCCCTGGAGAAGGAAATGGCAGCCCACTCCAGTACTCTTGCTTAGAAAATCCCATGGATGGAGGAGCCTGGAGCAGGTTCCTGTTCATGGGGTCGCAAAGAGTCGGACATGACTGAGTGACTTCACTTTTAATGGTACCAGATGCCACTAGCTTGGTTTTCTGAATGTTGAGCTTTAAGCCAACTTTTTCACTTTCCTTTTACACTTTCATCAAGAGGCTCTTTGGTTCTTCACTTTCTGCCATAAGGGTGGTGTCATCTGCATATCTGAGGTTATTGATATTTCTCCCAGCAATCTTGATTCCAGTTTGTGTTTCATCCAGGCCAGCATTTCTCATGATGTACTCTGCATATAAGTTAAGTAAGCAGGCTGACAATATACAGCCTTGATGTACTTCTTTTCCTATTTGGAACCAGTCTGTTGTTCCACGTCTAGTTCTAACTGTTGCTTCCTGACCTGCATACAGACTTCTCAGGAGGCAGATCAGGCGGTCTGGGAATCCCATCTCTTGAAGAATTTCCCACAGTTTGTTGTGATCCAGACAGTCAAAGGCTTTGGCATAGTCAATAAAGCAGAAATAGATATTTTTCTCAAACTCTCTTGCAGATGTTGGCAATTTAATCTCTTGTTCCTCTGCCTTTTCTAAAACCAGCTTGAACATCTGGAAGTTTATGGTTCACATATTATTGAAGCCAGGCTTGGAGAATTTTGAGCATTACTTTACTGGCGTGTGAGATGAGTGCAACTGTGTGGTAGTTTGAGCATTCTTTGGCATTGCCTTTCTTTGGGATTGGAATGAAAACTGACCTTTCCAGTCCTGTGGCCACTGCTGAGTTTTCCAAATTTACTGACATATTGAGTGCAGCACTTTCACAGCATCATCTTTTAGGATTTGAAATAGCTCAACTGGAATTCCATCACTTCCACTAGCTTTGTTCATAGTGATGCTTCCTGAGGCCCACTTGATTTCACATTCCAGGATGCCTGGCTCTAGGTGAGCGACCATTTTGCTTTTTTGCATTTCTTTTTCTAGGCAATGGTCTTGATCCCCATTTCCTATACAATGTCACAAACCTCCATCCATAGTTCTTCAGTCACTTGGTCTATCAGATATAGTCCCTTAAATCTATTTCTCATTTCCACTGTATAATCATAAGGGATTTGATTTAGGTCATACCTGAATGGTCTAGTGGTTTTCCCCACTTTCTTCAATTTAAGTCTGAATTTGGCAATAAGGAGTTCATGATCTGAGCCACAGTCAACTCCCAGTCTTGTTTTTGCTGACTGTATAGAGCTTCTCCATCTTTGGCTTTGTAATCAGTCTGATTTCGGTGTTGACTGTCTGGTTATGTTCATGTGTAGAGTTTTCTCTTGTGTTGTTGAAAGAGGGTGTTCCAAGAGCTATTCTAAGTCTTAAATCTTAACTCACTTAATCCATATAATACCTTATTTCCTAGAAACTATTATTAGTTTCATTTTACTAATTAGCAATCTGACCCAAGGGATTTCTAAGTGCTTCTTTGTGCTCATGAATTTATGTCACTGACTTAACTTGGTTCATTTTCAGTGTGAGTCTTATTGCTCCTTGTCTTGTTTATTGATTACACATGTGCTATTTCAGTCCTCTCTGTATTCCTAATAGTCCTAGTGTAGTACCTTATGAAAGTCAGAGCTCAATAAATACCTGATGATTTGAAATAACTGGAGATGAAGATTAATAAATGGGGATAGCTTTTCTCTTGAGACATCAGTGCTTTACTACATCAGCATATTTCCTCGTTTGAGTAAGAAGATTGCTAATTTGTCAGTATGAATGAATAAGCATGTACAAAATGTTCTCATGAGGTACATGGCAATTTAAAAACCTGTGGAATCACTGAATTTTAGAATTAAGAAACCTTGGAGATTCAGTCTAATTTCTCATTCCATTGATGAAGAATCAAACTTCAGAGATGCTGAGTGATATAGGCTGAGTCACTCCTGAGTCCCAAAGTGATGGATTTTGGCGATCATACTGCCTCCCTCTGAATTGTGGCCTCCATTCTTAATTTTTGATACATCATGGAAGGCCACAAATAAACACCTGGTGACAGCCCCAGACTGAACACCTTAACCTTTGCTCATACTCTCATGCTGAATTCTGCTTTTAGGCTCCTGCCATCCAAGTGTAATTGTTTTCAATACAGGAGCTTTTATTTGTAAATCATAATACTTTCCAAATAAACTGAGTTTACAGGGGAGGAGATGTTGGATATTCATCTACATGACAGCATTTTATCTATCCCAAGAAAAGATGCCATGTTTCATAGCTAACCTCACTCACTATGGCTCCCTTCTTGGTGCTCTTCTTCTTTTCTGATTCTGTTTCTAACTCCCACCTCTTACCTTCTACTTAAGTGATTGCTACATCCCCCTACCTCCAACTATGTCCTTTGATGCTCTCCTTTTTGAAGTCTTTAGCCAGATTTCAACAAATAGCTATTAATAGATACTATAAAACAGTTCTCTTTTAATATATAGGATCCCATCAGAAACATTCTTACCCTAAAATATAAGCTAATTATCGTCCCCAAAGTTATCTCCTACAATTGTGGTTATTCATACAAGCAACTTTGCTTCTTGATTTTTGTATTATATGTTTGCAGGTATTTATGGTAAGGTCTGGATCTCTCAGGGATTTTTTTGTTGTGGTAGTGTTATTAACTCATGGTTATATCATCATATAATCCTTTTGAGAAGATGATTTTTATAGTTCCCAAGATATAAACATTAAATTTAGATCTTGACATTAAATTTTAAAAAATGTGACCCTTTTTGTCTGAATGAGTTGTGCTTTAGAAACCTTAGGTTCTAATTTTCTTCATCTGGGATTATAAGAGAATCTGACAGAAAATTTCTTTGAAATGGATTACCCTGAGTATCAATTCATTTTTTTTCCTGAAAACTTATTGGCATGATCTTTTATTAAATCTGCTAGAAACTCTGTCAATTACTTGACTAGCATATGAAAATATATGATGATTAAGTATTCAAATGCAAAACCCCCCTCACTTAAAAGAAATATTGAGTGAATAATTGAAATAAACTTAGGATCTGACCACAACATTGCAATTACTGTCTAAAAGTCCCTGTGGTTGGATAATTCTTTAAAAACAGCTGTTTTGATCAAAGCCAGATGTTTCTATTTTTAATTCTTGGCACATTTCCGCAGTAAAGGATTTTCATCTTCAAAAAGGAAAAAGCAGACATTGCCTTCAACCTGCAGTGTTTGAGCCCCAGGGAAGTAACACTGGTTTGATAAAAGCAGGAATGCTTATTGCTTATGTTTTGCTTTGGACAGTTGGTGTGAAAGAACTAGGGTGTGAAGAAAGCTTGGCCTTTGAATTGTTAGCTGTTTGAGCTGTGGATATGTAGTTGGTATTTGTAGCATGAAGCAAAGATAAAGTGTACAAGGGTTTTGTGGATATTACAAATAAAATGATTCAGAACCTTATAGAACTTATAGTGATTTACCTTTAAGCTTTGTAACGGTTGATAAAAACAGAGGAGGAAATAAAGCTTGCCAACTTTAGAAGAGTGATGTTGATTAGTGTGTGATAGTGCTTTAAGAATTGTTGAGGAATTCTTGGTAAATCAGTACTTAATAAATGTTACAGATTACAGTAAACCAATTTAATTCTCTCTGCTGCTCAGATTTCTGGTGAGGAAATTTAATGATGTGGATAGATTTCTGGCTGAGCTAATACTATCATTTACAATAATTCTTCTGACTTGTAATGTTTGTAAGCACCTTATAAAAAGAAAATAATAGGCTTTCTCTTGGATTTTCTATTATAAAACACCATTTTCAAGTATTTAAGATTGAAAACTTCATAAGATAATACAAATAATACTTGTAGTGATCTCTGTGAAGAATGAGTACACTCAAGGTTCTCTTCATCAACTGTTACACATCAGTAAGTTTCTAACAATAACTTAGCATAGAATCTTATTCAGTTAGTTAATGAAAGTGCACCTTGAATAAATAAAAATTCAATTTTAAAATAGTTTAATGATCAATGATTTATATTTTATACCTTAAAGCTTGTTTTATAATTTTTTCTTCTTCACAATTCCCCCAACAGAAAGAGGCTTCCACTTGCAGAATACAGAAAATACTCTAGTTTAAGCAAAGTGTATACAATATAAGAAATAAAGTGTTTACACTATCATTGGAAAGCCTGGAGGGCAAGCTTTAGATTGAACCTTCGGGAAGAATTCCAATATCAATAACTTGGCGCTTCACCTGCAAGGAAACCTTGATTTCTCCAACCAGGAAGCCGCTGTCTGAACTGCTGAAAACAGGATCTCAGAGCCCTAGCTACAATCTGGGGATCATAAAGCTACCACCAGAAGAGATCTAGGACAAACCAGTCTCTTGATCTGGCAATAGAGAGCATGTGAATGTTGTCCAGAGTCAGACAACTTGTGAATATGCTTTATATTACATTGAAATGAATAACCTAAACATGCACGACTCACCTGTACTCACGGGATCCTAATTCTCTTTGTTTCCCCTGACTGTATTACTGGTGATCTCCCAAGCATCTCAGAAGTACTTGGAAGTAACACTTCTCCCCTCACGTCTGTGCTTTTTAGCTTGACCCTGTGCAAAGCAGGTGCTGGCCCTCTGCTTCTGCTCAGTTACAGGGGCTGATCTGCTTAGCTGTTCTATGATGTGAATATCACTGCTCTGGGAGGATAGCTGCCACCTTCTCCCGCTACAGCCTGGCAAATCCAGTGATATGTTGGGCCTGGTACATACTAGCTAACAAGAGCCAATTATTAAATACATTTAAGCTTTGTTAGCCATTTACAAAGCACAGACATCATTAAAAATTAGATTAGATAAATTTAAATAAACTACCAGCCTGCTGTCCCCGAGTAGAGCTGAGAGCAGAACGTGCAATGGCGTTTCATTATACAGTATATCTACATACAGATGCAGTGGATGTAAATGGCCCCAGAAGCATAGGTAATAGTAACATGTAAAAAAAATTAGGAGTTGATGCATTTCAACTACTTATTGCCTTTGTGTCTGTGATCCCGACAAGCTGACAAGAATCTGGTGATCAGATGTGTGTATCTCTGTGCCCTAAGTTAACAACCTTGTCTGCCTTCTACTCCACTCCCCACCAACTGCCTTCAAAATCTAGCATCTCTTCTGGGATACCAACTAAAAACCCTTTCCTACCATTTTACCAAAACAATTGCACCCACCCATCTCTTTCTTAGCTCCTTGCCTTTCAAGTTGAGTGTTTGGGGAAGGTAACTTTGAAATAGCTTTTTTTCTGAGTACTCAAGTCTGACCCTTTCTAAAAGATTGTGTATATAACAGCTTTATGCACATATGTGTTTGAGGGATTTTATTCTGAATACTTATTTTAGCTACAGACTGATGGCTGAAGCTGAAACTCTAATACTTTGGCCACCTAATGAGAAGAACTGACTCATTTGAAAAGACCCTGATGCTAGGAAAGATTGAAGGCAGGAGGAGGAGGAGAAGGGGACGACAGATGGTTGGATGGCATCACCGACTGAATGGACATGAGTTTGAGCAAGCTCCAGGAGTTGGTGATGGACAGGGAAGCCTGGTGAGCTACAGTCTATGGGGTCACAAAGAGTCAGACATGACTAAGCGACTGAACTGAACTGAACTGCATGGTAGTACCCAGTTGAACCCATTTGCTCCTTTCTGCACAGAAGGGAGTGGAAATTCTGATTTCAAGGCCACTTTTACCTTTCACCTGTATTTTCTCATCCTCTTACCTTCTGGAATAACCCCAGGACATTCACTTTTTCCTTCCTTTCTCTGGAGCTCCTTTCTGGGATAGTGGCCAATTGTGTCTCATCCCAAGGCACCAGAGAGACTGGCTTTTACACATCGCATTAAATAAGGCTGTTAGGGTTAGATCTGTTTAACACTGATGGAGCAAGATAATACATGAGTAGTGATAGGGCCTCCACATTCTCAAGCCTTTTCATGGCAGTCTACTTTTGAATATGCAAGTAAAGTGACTAAGCCTCCATTCTCTGTGACTAAAAAAGTTAGGATTGTTTCCAATATTTCTGAAGAATCCTAAGGGAGTGCCAACATTTTCTTGTTTCTTATCCTTGTATTACCAGATATTTCTTCATGTATTTTTCCTTTTTTATTAACCTTTTATTTTATATTTAGGTATAGCCAATTAACAATGTTGTGCTGGTTTGAGGTGAACAGTGAAGGGACTCTGCTATACATAAGTATGTATCCATTCTCCCCCAAACTCCTCTTCCATCTAGGCTGCCTCATAGCTTTTAACTTTGAAGAGTTCCCTGTGCTATACAAAAGGACCTTGTTGGTTATCCATTTTAAATATAGCAGTGTGTACATGCTAACCCTAAACTCCCTAACTATTCCTTAATATATTTTTCTAATTAAAACAGCAGTCTTTTTCCTGCTACATCCAAATCTAAATGTGTCTATGACCACAGTTTTCCTGAAAAATCAATTTTTTCTTTGTGATCAGCTGTATCTAAGCCTGGTTCTGATTCATTTTATAACAGCGAAGAAATTTCTGCCTGGAAATAAGAATTATTTTTAAACATTCAGGCTGAACTTTACATCTTTTGTGGTTCATTTCGCATTTGTAAAAATCACAATGTATCTTTGTTAGTGGAGACTTTTGTAATCTTAGTGAATAATGCTACACAGTAGTGAACACTGGGAAAGTCTGAAATATCTTTGGCTTGTTAACTGCTAACCTATTTTAAAATACTCCTATAGTTTGACAGAAAGTTTTCTCAATCACTAGTTAATTACCTCTGTGCTTTGGAAAGGGTCATGAGACACTGTGGATGTCAAAAGTTTTTGTCTCTTTCTCAAGTTTCTTTGAGGGACAAATGCATCTCAGGCACGGCTACAGAGACTGAATATGAGGAAATATAATTCTAAAAAGTCAGATGAGTGTAAGGACCACATTTAGATAAAGATTGTTAAATTACATTATAATAGGCATCCAGGAAGTATATTCTTTATTATCTTTCTCACCCCCACAGATTTCTCTCAGTGAATACTGTCTGAAGAATTTCTTTATCAAGTAGCAAAAAAACAAAAAAAATAATAATCATGATTTCATCATACTATTCACATTTATATTAATTTGTATGAAATCATAATCTTTAAAACATTCTAACTAGTATCCAGGAATATTAAATAACTGTTAACTTGAGTTTAGTTAATTTAATTTACAAGTTTCCTTTATTAATGAACAAATAGTGATTTTTAACTTTCACTGTTATCGTCTAAAGATTAATTTATTATGAGAATTTAAAATTGGAGTACTCTTTTCACATGAAAACAATAATGGAAATCTCTTCACAAAAGAGATTTAATATTATAGCTGATAAACTGTATATTTACAGTGATAAATAGAATAATACTTATCTGGTAGTAATAATGACAAAAATAATAAAACAATCAAATAGTGATATATTGTCTTGAATACTGGTATATGAAGTTTGCTTAAAGGAAAAATAATAGAAGAAATTGGAGCAGGAAATGGCAACCCACTCCAGTATTCTTGCCTGGAAAACCCCATGGACAGAGGAGCCTGGCAGGCTGCAGTCCATTGTGTCACAAAGAGTCGGACACGACTGAACGACTTCACTTTACTTAATAGAAGGAAGGAAGTTGGGTATTTTTTAAGTGCACAGGTGGCTGATTAAATAGATGACTGTTTTTTGATCAAATGCACCTTAATCTTGGTAAATATGATATACAAAGAACGCTGTCTTCCTGATGGTTCTTTCTTTCTCCTTTATGAGGTAGCTTGTCTTCCTCATGGGAAACCTAGATGAATGCTTCTCAGGTAGATGGAGAAGAACTGGGTAAATAGAAAAGCTAGGAACATATTTAATACCTTGCCAATATAGTGCATATAAATGGAAAAGTTAATGTATATGATTGAATTTATTGAATTTTGACAGGAGATAAAAACATCTTGTGTACTGATTTCTTTGAGATCCCCGAGAGGATTGTGTCTGGAAGGTTCTGCCTTTGGTCATTAGGTGACTCCGTCAATCCAGTACCTCGGCAGCTGCCTGGCGAGTAACGGAATGAATTTTAGATCACCACAGATGCCTGAACTAAAAATTGCTTGGGAGCTTTGACTCCTCTATCTTCTTAATTTTCCAATATACTCACTCAGAAAATGCTATCAATTTTGCCTCCAGAGCAATTTTAAATCTGTCCTCTCACCACTCTAACACCATTACCCTACTACATTTCTCAAGCTCTACTATTTTTTATAGTTTTCTGATTAGTTGCTCGGATGCCACTTTCTTCCTACATTAATAAACAGCCTTTACATTAATGGATCGACAGAGTTCTAATCTAAAATGTTCGATCAGCATAGTAGTGTACTCACGCTTAAGGTTTAGTGATGTCTGTGTATAGTTCTCAGGCCAGTTGGAGCCTAATAGTGGGCTGAAATCTGCTTAAGATGTTTAGAAAATAGAGCCATTTACCCAGCATACATCAATTGAGAGAATAATAAGTTGTTTTCATCTGTTTTCCACTACCTAGATAAAATTGATTTCAGTAGTCATCATTTTAGTGGACTTGAATTTATTAGTAATTGTAATTGAAGTTAGGTTTAATTAATATATATTGAGATTTAATAATCATTAAAAATTATATCTTGAAACTTGGGTATTATAAATTATTAACTAAAGAACTAGGTGAGAATATAATGTTCTTATATACTTAGGCACTGATTTAGTGTTCTTTACCACAAATGGATTATCTTGACACCTTGTTATTAATAAAAATGTACGGGCACCATACTCAGAAATTTCTATCATATGAATCAATGCTAAAAAACAACAAATATGGGTTTTATGGTTTCCTCTTTAAATTACCTTCTTTGTCCAGAGGGAAACAGTGATGACACTGTTGTTTGAAGTCCTTTATATTCTAACTTTACTGATAGTTCCATTCTCATTTTTTGCCACTTCTTCCATGTATTCCGTATGTGACCAAAGCCGCAATGACAAATGCCAGGTTACTTGGCAGGCAAAATCTGACTCTTCTTCAAGGACCATCTCAACATCCGCAGTCCCTCTGGTGACCATTCACCACTCTCTCTGCTCACTGAGCCCTGCACTCAAACCTCCTTCATAGCGCGCATTTAGTCTAGAGAAGGCTTCTGCACTGCACTCTGATACCTGACAATGACGGTGCTATGTTCTGCGCATCCCAAAGCCCCTAAACAGAGCGTGTGGCCCATCGGCAACCCTGAGCGCACGTTGAATTGATCGGTATAGAAGGCACATTTTATGTCGCTCCTGTCTATGTATTTGAATCTTCAGCAGAGCTTAGTGAACATACAGATGCTAAGGTGCCCTTCTATATCTGCCAAATCAGTTCTCTCTCAGAGGTGGGTCTAGGTCTGTGTGTGTGGAGCAGAAGCTCCACAGTTGATTCCAACGTGGGACTGACATGTATGCCCTACGATGTGTAAAGTGGATAGCTAGCGGGAACCTGCTGTCAGCATGGGGAGCTCGGCTCCATGTGTTGTAGTGACCTAGATGGATTGGGGGTGGGATAGGGGTGGGTGGGAAGGAGGTCCAATAAGTAGGGGATAGATGTGTGTATATATAGCTGATTCACTTAATTTTACACCAAAAACGAATACAACATTGTAGAGTAACTCTGCCCCAATTTTAAAAAATGCATTCTGATGTTGAAAACAAACACACAAAAAATAAGGATTATAGTTCTTTTTCCATTAGATGGTGGGTGAGTGCTCAACAAAATGTCATGATGGGTAATGAGTTCTGATAAAAGTCAGCCTTTTTTAAAAAAAAATCTTGCAAGTGAGGCACATGTAACTACAGGTAGAATAGGTTGTCAGAGTTATCTGCTTACCAGTGAAAGAGGCAAGAGAGGATCCAAGCTCTGGGGTTTTCGTGTAGCAGTCCTGCCAGTACATTGTCACCATATTTATCCAATAATAGACTTTATTTTTAATCAGCCATGTGAAACTTTAATGGTCTAAACAATGTTTATTTGAAATGCAGGTAGTACTGGGAGGGTTAGGTTTCTTAATATGCTTACTACAATAACACATAATTGATTTCCATCTGAATAAGAACTGTATCATTGTGAGTTTTGAAAATTTGACTGGGAAATAGAAAGGGTAAAAGGTATTTTTGGACTATTAGAACTCAAAGATTTTTGAATGTTGATGTGGCAATAAATGCATTGAGAATGAGAGAGAAATCTGAATGGAAGTGGAGCTAGACAAGGACATAGAAAAATATCAAAGAAAATGTGGCTTAGGAGTTTAGCTCAGAACTTGTATGTTGAACTGTGTGCTGCTGATAACCATCCTTCAGCTAAGTTTTGAAATACTACACATATTTTTGAGATTTCTGTGCAATGTGAGTCATTTTGAGAGAATTCATTTAGCCTGGCCCGTTTTTGAGAATGGGTTATTCCTTTGAATTTTTCAAGCTTCTAAACTCTGTGATTCATTTATTAATAATATTAGACTGCATTGAATTAGTGTAGTGTGATGAGCTATTGATTTCTGCAAATACCATGTATATTACCTAGGATCAATATATTTCATTACCATATTGGTAAATCTTGTGTCTGGAATTGTATTTTGAAAGTGATCTTACTCTCAGTCTTAAAAGTCTATTAATGGCTTCCTAATTATAGGAAAACTTTATCAACATTTATACAATATTTTCATACTTAACTAAAACTTTGCTGATGATTTCTTCATGGGAATTTTCCTTACTCTCAGAACCCATTGCTTTATTTGTGTATATTGCTTTATTTGTGAATAATGTCAGAATTGTGGTGATCTCAGAGCTCCCGAAGGTAACTCTCCATAGAGTATCATCATCATTATTTGATTACTTGTTCCACTCCTTCTTTAAATAGAGTCTGACTGTGTTATAATATCTCTTTGATTTTAGATTCCCATTATTATAATTACATTTTGACAGTCTCTGTTAATATCTATTCTAAAACATTTCATTTGACTGATTGGATACATTTTATTTCAATTATACCTGATTGATTTCTAATGATAATAATTAATGTCAATAACACCTTTAAAAATAATTATTATCTTGATATTTAATAATTTGAGGGAAAACTTTTCCATTGGCAAACATTGTTTCTTTAGTTAGATATGAGAAAAATAAGATAAAGGGTTGATGATATGGCTCTGTATTTGCATATTATATGTATAATATACACTTTGCAGATATATGTGTATACCACTTCTCACTACATTTTTTTTAATGTTAAAAATAAATCTGGCTGTGCTGGGTACTGCCGTACAGATTTTTCTCTAGTTGTAGCAAGCAGGGGCTGCTCTCTGGTTGCTGTGCATGAGCTTCTCATTGTGGTGACTTCTACTGTTGTGGAGCCCAGACTTCAGGGCATGCAGGCTTCAGTAGTTATGGCCTGGGATCTAGAGCACAGGCTCAATAGTTGTGACGCGTCGGCTCAGCTATTCCTCGGCATGTGCGACCCTCCCAGATCAGAGAATGAACCGGCGTCTCCTGTATTGGCAGGCGGATTCCTCACCCCTGGGCCACCAGGGAGGCTCCCTAAAATATTTTAATTTGTTCCTGAACTATTGTGCACTACAATGAAAAGGCATTAAATAAGCAAATATATTTCTACTAGTTTTTTTTCTTTTTTTTTCTACTAGTTTTAATGGAAAAAATTATATATTCTATCCCAACCCAGTTCAGTTCAGTTCGGTCGCTCAGTCGTATCCGACTCTTTGTGACCCCATGAACCGCAGCACGCCAGGCCTCCCTGTCCATCACCAACTCCTGGAGTTTATCCAAACTTGTGTCCATTGAGTCAGTGATACCATCCAACCATCTCATCCTCTGTCATCCCCTTCTCCTCCTGCCCTCAATCTTTCCTAGCATCAGGGTCTTTACAAATGAGTCAGCTCTTTGCATCAGCTGGCCAAATTTTTGGAGTTTCAGCTTCAGCATCAGTCCTTCCAATGAACACCCAGGACTGATCTCCTTTAGGATGGACTGGTTGGATCTCCTTGCCGTCCAAGGGACTCTCAAGAGTGTTCCCCAACACCACAGTTGAAGAGCATCAATTCTTCTGCACTCAGCTTTCTTTATAGTCCAACTCACATCCATACATGACTACTGGAAAAACCATAGCCTTGACTAGATGGACCTTTGTTGACAAAGTAATGTTCGTTTCCAAGGCAAACCATTCAATATCATGGTAATCCAAGTCTATGCCCTGACCAGTAATGCTGAAGAAGCTGAAGCTGAATGGTTCTATGAAGACCTACAAGACCTTTTAGAACTAACACCCAAAAAAGATGTCCTTTTCATGATAGCAGTCTGGAATGCAAAAGTAGGAAGTCAAGAAACACCTGGAGCAACAGGCAAATTTTGCCTTGCAGTACAGAATGAAGCAGGGCAAAGGCTAATAGAGTTTTGCTAAGAGAACGCACTGGTCATAGCAAACACCCTCTTCCAACAACAGAAGATTCTGCACATAGACATCACCAGATGGTCAACACTGAAATCCCAACCCAAGATGTTGGTAAAATTTTCACAAACAATAAAAATGTATAGAGAGAAATGAAAACTTGTTCAAATAAGGAAAATAAGAATTAATTTGGAAGTAAATATTTCACTCAGAAAATGTAATTAAAGTTTATACTATGCATTTTTCCTTTATTTTTGCAATGGTTTCTTTAGCAAATTTTCACCCAGTTTGTGGCCATTGTCATAATTGTGCTCATATACTTATCTGTAAGACTGACCATAGTAAAATGCCTTCAGAGCAAAATATGCACAAAACAGGAGACTATGTTGAAATACATGGAAATAACACATGTTTGCATAATACAGATGGGAAAGTCATAGAAGATGACTTGGCAGATATTTGCAAAACATTTGTTTTGTCCAAACATAAGGCACAATGCAAAAATGTTCAGAGCTCTGAACACTTGTGGTAGACAAATTGGTATTTGTCTGCACCTATAATTTGAAATATTACTACTGATAGTGTATTTATTCAGTGTGATTTTAGTAAACATATTATACTCCTCCAACGCAAGGGAAATTGTTGTGGATGAAGTCTTTAAATATGTAAAGTAATTCTGTTGTTTATTTTTATATTACAACATGAAAAACGTATCTATTTAAAGCACTTTTCATTCATTTAAAAGAAATGCTATTTATGGGTTTTTAAGAACTTAGATATGTGCAGGGAATAATTTGTCTATGAGCTGGTGAGATTAAAATTCATGCAGTTTTAATAATAAGTCATGATCAAACTCATGTGAAAGAGTACTCAGCAGACTGAAAGTACTTCATTTTCAATTTTGGGAAATGATCTTGGACTCGATGGGACCTTCCCTAGTTTATGATAATTGCTCTCATTAATAGCATTAGGAGTAAATTTCAACCTTTAATACCTCAGCACTGTTCATTCACATGTTCATTCACATGTTCAGCACATGGGCATCAAATGCCCATTCAGGGGATTAACCAGAAAAGAGGAGTCATGAGTTACCTGCTACCACAATTTCTGCTCCAAAGTATCAAAAGAATTTAACAGTCTTTATCTGTTACATAAAGCTTTTATCCATTGTTACAATGGAAAAGTTCTGATCTATCAAAATCTCTTCTTTATTGTTATTGAAAGTGTCTGGCACTTTTCAGACTGTTTTCTCCATTAAGACACACTTAGAGATTTTCCTAAGGGAGCTGGCAGCCTTTAAAGGCTTTCTCAAAGTTATTTTTTTTTTTATCCTTATTTTCACTAGAGATGTTAGTTTATGTCAGTGAGCATGAAAGTGCACTAGGTGTTCCAACTGTGGTCTGAGTACCGCAGCATCACCATCACCTGAGAACTTGTTATAAATGTAGACTTTTAGGTTCTCCCTCAGAGTGACACAGAATTGGCATTTTAGAAAGATTCTGAGATTGAAAATCACTGTCTAGGTTAAATACCAATTTGAAACAGGAAATGTGTCTTTGGATTGAGTCAATGAGAAATGGTAGTTAGGATACAAGAAAGTGTGAGGGGTTTACGAGAATGTTAATGTGACCAAGCAGAGGCAACCTGATGCTAAATTATTGTTCAATATGATAAAAAAAAAATAAAAAATAAAAAAATAAACCCCAAACTTATGAAAACAGATACAGCACATTCCTCTGTGCCATATCATATAGCACAATAACAAGTGTGAACTGAGGGAGAAAAGGAGTCAAGAAATATGCTGATGAAGTAACACATACAGATTTTATTTTAATGTATATTAGTGAAAATTAGTTGGTGGTGGTTATGTATATTCCTCTTACTTATGTGGCATTTATTTTAGTGATCTACACAAAGAACATGATACATGGATCAACTCTAATGAATTAATAGTGTATCACTGAAAGGATGTCCCTTCCAGTATTGGATGTCCCTTCTCAAATTCTTTCATCTTCAAACCAATTTTAATTCTTTTGATTACATCAAGAACAAGGTTTTGGGTACCAATGAGTACATATAGGATTTTATAGGTTATTGCATCTGATAATTTTCAAGTACAGAAGTCTTGTTATATTTCTCTAACCAGGAAGCCATGGCCTTGCTTACAGAACTCCTGGAAAAGCAGGGAAGATCCACATACCATGTATAACGAGTTAGCTGGCAAACAGCCAACATTCAAAAGTGAGAATTCATTTGCTGAAGGTCTTTCTATGCATTGATATCTGTCCGACATATGTGTTTTATTTTTACTTTTAGAAGTTTCAAATATGAATATTTGAAACTAAAAGAGATAGCTTGATTTCCCATGTTTATAATTGCATAATACCATGTGTATAAACCTTTATTTTAATTGTTATTTTATATTCAATTACAATTATAAAATATTTGATAGTCTTAAGTTTGATTTTGGTTACATCTAGAATTAATATTAATGACAGGAATTTTTGTTTAGGCAATGTCAAAAAAGTCAGATTTCCTTTTCATATATTTGCTTTGGAAGATTTATTGTAAATTTTTTTTAGCATTAAGTTTTGAAGTTTGTTAATTTTCTATTCATTTAAGGTCTGTGAGTCTATATTAATGTCTTTATTATTAAGAAGAAAGAAGTTATATTATTGATTTACTGTTATATTTGTCTTATACCAACTCTTCAGGTCAGTACGGTGAGTACTGAAGAAAAGGCACACAAAAGTGAATTTAATATTTATTTGCAAAGTTAGAGACAGACTATAACATAATCTGTGACTCTTGGCCTTGTGTTTTATGATTATTTGATCTGAATTTTGATCAACTATCCACATACCTAAAATAAAAAGTCTCCTGTGGAATGTCACCACTATTTAATATTAAATACAAGCTTTGTAGTCACCCTGTTACGATGTAGTGGAGTTGGGGGATAAAGGAAGCAATATTAGAGTGAGCAAAGTTGGCCCATTATGGCAAGATCTACTAGTTTTTAAAGCCGCAATCCTTTATCCTTTCTTGCTGATGTGGTCCTGTGACTAAATTCTCATCTATGGCATGTGAGTGGAGAGAGGTGTCCAACTCTGGTTCAACTAATTAAGATGACTACCCTAGATTTGGGCTTCCCTTGTGGCTCAGACAGTAAAGAATCTGCCTGTAATGCAGGATACCTGGGTTCAATCTCTGAGTCAGGAAGATTCCTTGGAGAAGAAAATGGATACCCACTCAGTATTCTTGCCTGGAGAAGCCCACAGGCAGAGAAGCCTGGAGTCTTTTCCAACCTTGATGATTGAAAATGGAAACAATTGGAAAAGTGTCAGAAGTAGCATGTTAAGAGTAAAATAACTATAGCCTGGGTCCTGGGATGACTTTGCTGAACTTGGCCCATCCATCTTTCTTGGACTATTATGTGAGGAGGGAAAATACATTTCTATGTTCTTTGACAAGTATATTTTTCAGTCTTTTGCTTACAGTAGCTGAACCTTCAGTCTGACTAATGCAACTATGTGGTTTTTCTGGTAATGATAGCCAGGATGGCTATATAATTGTACAAACTGGAAATTTTTGAGTATAGGAGAACAGCTATAAATTGGGAATATTAGAGTGAGAGGGAGGATGTGTTAGTCTAGCGCTGCTCTGGTTGTAAAACCATTTTTCTTTCCCTGTAATGACAGTCTTATGTGACTCAACCAAGCATGTTATAAGGCTCCCTCACAGACTGAGGCTTTTCTTCATCTGGTTTAATGATAGAGGTACAATTTTATGAGCTCCACATTTCAGATAATGGACACATTTTCCTCCCTAAAATATTTAAAGAGTAAAATAAATGGCTGGGAGAAATTGTCACCCCAGGATCCTTTCTTTACAGAAGAGCTACATGACATTGATCCTGTTCCCAGTGGCTATGGGATTTCCAAATGATATCAGTACAGATTTAATCTAGGTCTCTGTTCCCAGGAGTCTTGCCCTCTCTAACTAACCATTCTGAGTTTGGAATCCTCAAACTCCTTAGTCAAATGAGACTAAGACTATTTAATATCCATTGCAATTGTGACGAATGAAAGAAAAATAGCATATACGGTGTTTATGAGACTGCCTGGCTAATGAAAACCGGCCAATGTGCAGTGGCAATAAACAAAGTTAGTGCTAAAATACCTAAAACTAGACAGAAGTCTGGGCGCAGCAGGACTGGGGTCTCTGCTTAGTGTCTCACTAGGCTGAAATCAAAGCATTGGCTGAAGCTGTGTTTTTCACGGGGCTGAGTCTGGGGGTGGTCAGAACCCTCTTACATGCTCACCTGCTGTTGGCATAATTAATTTCCTTGCTACTATAGGACTTGTTACTGAGATCCAGTCTCTGTACATTGGCATCAAATAAAAATCACGGAGACAGAGTTTTGGGTGAAGAGAAAAAGAGTAGCCTTATTTCTTTGCCAGGCAAAGGAGGTCACAGCAGACCAGTGCCCTTGACACTGTGCCCGCCCTGAAAGGGTTCAGTGGGTAAAACTTATAATGTTAGCTCAAAATAGGGTTCTTGGTAAAGATTAGAGCAGACTTGGGGTCTGATTCTTCTCTTCTCATGAAACATTTCAAGGCCATCAAAATATATTGAGATAGGGTCTAATGTTCTCTGGGGCTATTGTACCATGACCTTCTCTTCTGGAATGAAGAATGCTTACAAAGAAGACACGTATTAGGGAGTGTTTCAAAGAGGAAAACCACCAGATGCCTGATATTGCTTTAACTAGCTGGTGAGTTTTTTAAGCAATTAGGTGCAAAGGAATCATTAACAAAAGAAAGAAAAAAAAGTATGATAAGAGGATGTGCAAGTGAAGCAAAAATGATGGAGACCAACTAGCCCAGTCAGTGCTGGCTGCGGCAGACTGAGGCACCTCTTCTCCTGCTAGCGGTGGGCTGAGTATAGCTACAGGTCTCACCTCCTAGAGGCCACTCATTTTCATGGCCACATGGTCCCCTCCATCTTTAAAGTTAGCAAATTTCCTCTTCTAGCTGGAGAAAACGCTTTAGTTTTAAAGGATTTATGTGGTTATCAGGTCCACCCAGACAATTTCCCTATTTTAACATTAATTTTGAACTATAATTATATCCGCAAAATCCCTTCAAAGCAATACTTTAAAATTAGTGTTTGATTGCACAACTGAAAAAATTCATATGCATCTCAGAGCCTTGGAATCTTATGAAGGCTATCTTGGAATCATGCCTACTATAAGGTTCTTGAAACAACTAAAAAAAAAAAAAAAAACAAAACAGATAAATTATGTGAAATAGTAATGTTCACATCATTGGACAGCAGGTGATGTTTCACAGCAGTTGTGAAAAGATGGGGATAAGGTGTACAATCCTACAATCGCATCCTGCATATGACAGGTTTCCAGGTTGTAGCATAAGGACAAGGAAACCAGTAAAAGTCCTGCAGCTTCAATAAGTTAAGGAGATAGAACTGGGAGTTTGTGAGGCCAATGGCAGAGTTCTAGAGAAAAGACAATGGTCGAGGGAGGGAACTCTAGGAATCTCTTTGTGTCTTTAACTAGGCACCGATCAGCATATGCAAGTGTGGAATTTAGCCATGGCAGAGAGAACCACTCAAAAGGACTCAACAGATTGAAGGAATAATCCCTGGGATTTACACAAGGCTAGAAATAGCTCCTCTTCCTGCCAAATACACAGTGGGAAGTAACACAATTCATGGGCTATTGGATAAAGTCCTCTAAAGTGTATTGCCTCAGTGGTAGGTTAATATTAGCTTTACACTGAATTCTTCTCTAATCCCTATGTAATAAAGCTTAAAAGCATAAAAGGATTAAACAGTTTTAGGCAAGTTAACTGCAACCCAGAAAAAAAAAAATCTCAGGAATATTTGAATATAAAATATGCAGCACTCAACAAGGTAAAACTCAAAATATCTGCTATCTAATACAATTTTTCAAGCATGGACAGGATCAGGAAAATATTACATACAATGAAGACAAAAATCAATAAATGGAAACATGATATAGAAATGACATATGTAATAGAGTTAATAGATGAGGACATAAAGACTATTATTGTAGCTGTATTCCATATGTCCAAAAATGGAGAACGTGAAAGCTTTAGTTGCTTAGTTGTGTCCAACTTTTTGTGATCCCATAGGCTGTAGCCCACCAGGCTCCTCTGTCCATGGGGTTTCTCAGGCAAAAATAGTGGAGTGGGCTGCCATTTTCTTCTCTAGGAGAGACATACCAAAAAAAGAACAAAATTGAATTTCCAGAGATAAAAATGGCAATGTCTAACATAAGAAATACACTGAGTGGAAGTAAGAACAAATACTACAGAAGATTAATGAATTTATAGACATAGAAATAGAAACTACCCAAAGTGAAAAACAGACCTAAAAGGAACAGTACATGAGTGAGCATGAGACAACATTCCCTTTCATTTCTGTGTATTAACAATGAACAATTGCTAATATAAAATT
Source organism: Cervus canadensis (assembly GCF_019320065.1). NCBI lineage: Eukaryota > Metazoa > Chordata > Mammalia > Artiodactyla > Cervidae > Cervus > Cervus canadensis. The sequence goes on from NC_057400.1 coordinate 61,844,040, forward strand.
GTTTAAAGCTATACATTGAAAGGTTCAGAACATTGCTGAAAGAAATTAAAGAGGATCTAAGTAATAGAAAAGAAAGACCCAAATTTAAACATCCAATATTAAGATGTCAGTTCTCTCCATTAAGTTCAGTTCAGTCGCTCGGTCATGTCCGACATGGACTGCAGCACGCCAGGCCTCCCTGTCCATCACCAACTCCCGGAGTTTACTCAAACTCATGTTCATTGAGTCTGTAATGCCATCCAACCATCTCATCCTCTGTCATCCCCTTCTCTTCCTGTCTTCAATCTTTCCCAGCATCAGGGTCTTTTCCAGTGAGTCAGTTCTTCACATCAGGTGGCCAAAGTGTTGGAGTTTCAGCTTCAGCATCAGTCCTTCCAATGAATATTCAGAACTGATCTCCTTTAGGATGGACTGGTTGGATCTCCTTTCTGTCCAAGGGACTCTCAAGAGTCTTCTTCAACAAAAGAGTTCAAAAGCATCAATTCTTCGGCACTCAACTTTCTTTATAGTCCAACTCTCACATACATACATGACCACTGGAAAAACCAAAGCCTTGACTAGACAGACCTTTGTTGGCAAAGTAAAGTCTCTGCTTTTTAATATGCTGTCTAGGTTGGTCATAACTTTTCTTCCAAGGAGCAAGCATCTTTTAATTTCATGGCTGCAGTCACCATCTGCAGTGATTTTGGAGCCCCCCAAAATAAAGTCTGTCACTGTTTCCACTGTTTAGCCATCTATTTGCCATGAAGTAATGGGATCAGATGCCATGATCTTAGTTTTCTGAATGTTGAGCTTCAAGCCAACTTTTTCACTCTCCTCTTTCACTTTCATCAAGAGGCTTTTTAGTTCTTCTTTGTTTTCTGCAATAAGGGTGGTGTCATCTGCATATCTGAGGTTATCGACATTTCTCCTGGCAATCTTGATTCCAGCTTGTGCTTCATCCAGTCCAGCATTTCTTATGATGTACTCTGCATATATATTAAATAATTAGGGTGACAATATACAGCCTTGACATACTCCTTTCCTGATTTGGAACCAGCCTGTTGTTCCATGTCCAGTTCTCACTGTTGCTTCTTAACCTGCATACACATCTCTCAGGGGCAGGTCAGGTGGTCTGGTATGCCCATTTCTTGAAGAATTTTCCAGTTTGTTGTGACTCACACAGTCAAAGGCTTTGGCAGAGCCAATAAAGCAGAAGTAGATGTTTTTCTGGAACTCTCTTACTTTTTCAATGATCCAAAGGATGTTGGCAATTTGATCTCTGGTTCCTCTGCCTTTTCTAAATCCAGCTTGAACATCTGGAAGTTCACAGTTCATGTACTGTTGGAGCCCTGACTTGGAGAATTTTGAGCATTTCTTTGCTAGAGTGCAATTGTGTGGTAGTTTGAACATCAACATCAGAACAAGACCCAGTTTCCCCCTCAGTCAGTCTCTCCTATCAGGAAGCTTTCATAAGCCTCTTATCCTTACCCATCAGAGGGCAGACAGACTGAAAACCACAGTCACAGAAAACTAACCAGTCTGATCACATGGACCACAGCCTTGGCTAACTCAATGAAACTATGAGCCATGCTGTGTAGGGCCACTCAAGACAGACGGGTCATGGTGGAGAGTTCTGACAGAACGTGGTCCACTGGAGAAGGGAATGGCAAACCACTTCATTATTCTTGCCTTGAGAACCCCATGAATGAAAAGACAAAAGATAGGACACTGAAAGATGAACTCCCCAGGTCGGTAGGTGCCCAATATGCTACTGGAGATAAGTGGAGAAATAACTCGAGAAAGAAAGAAGAGATGGAGCCAAAGCCAAAACAACACTCAGTTGTGGATATGACTGGTGCCGGAAGTAAAGTCTGATGCTGTAAAGAGCAATACTGCATAGGAACCTGGAATGTTTGGTCCATGAATCAAGGCAAGCTGGAAGTGGTCAAGTGAGATGGCAAGGGTCAACACTGACATTGTAGGAAACAGCGAAGTAAAATGTACTGGAATGGGTGAATTTATCTCAGATGACCATTATATCTACTACTATGGGCAAGAACTCCTTAGAAGAAATGGAGTAGCCCTCATAGTTGACAAAAGAGTCCAAAATGCAGTACTTGGATGCAGCCTCAAAAACGACAGAATGATCTCTGTTCATTTCCAAGGCAAACCATTCAATATCACAGTAATTCTCTCCATGGTCCTGTGTAAATTGGTTGTTTATATTCAACATAATCTCAATTAAAGTCCTCTCAAAGTTTTTTGCAGAAATTGGCAAGCTGACCCTAAAATTCATATGGAAATTCAAAGTGAGTAGAATAGCCACACTTTGACAAAGAAAATAAATTTGAAGGGTTTACACTACCTGATTTTAAGATTTATTTAGATATAGTAACTAGGCCCATGGTACTTGTCTAAGGATAGACAAATAGATCAATCAAACAGAATAGAGAACACAGAATTAGAACTAAACATTGAATTTTGTGGAAAAAAAGAAGAAAGTTTAGTGGATGAAGGATAGTCATTTCAATAACTTGTGTCAAAAAATTGGATATCTATATGCAAAAGCATGAACTTTAATCCACTCTTCTTACCGTATACAAAAATTAACTCAAATGATTTATGGAACTAACTGTAAATCCTAAAGCTACAAATCCTTTTGGGAGAAAATCTAAGAAAAATCTGTGTAGTCTTGAGTTAGGCAAATATTTCCAAGGGGCCGAAGAAAGTTTGGAGGTGTTATACATGTGTCTGTGAACTTGATTGTGGTGATGTTTCCATGATGTAAACATGTCAACCCTTGGTCACATAGTTTTATTTGTGCATTTTGCTATCTTTCAAAAATCTGTTAACTTTTTTTAATGGAAAAGTTTCCTTTATTTTCATATTAACACATTATTGACTGGGCGATTTTTGGAGAAATTGTCAGTGGCCAGCAATTTGTTATGTAAGTAAATATTGAAACACTCTGGTCAAAAACATTTGGGTAACAAAAGACATATTAATAATCTCTGTCAATAAGCCATTAACTGAGGCTATAAGGATTAAAATTAAAGTGAACTTACCCCACAATGCAAAGAGAAGTATTTGTACAGACCTACGTTAGCAGTGACCAAACCCACCCGACAGGCCACTTCCCATTAGTCACTCAGAGTATACAAGGTGATGTTTGAAGATTGATCAGGAGAGATCAATGAAGGAGGGATTTCCTTAGAGACAGAGCACTGTTAGAGACCTCTGCTACTGTTTTTCCCCTTGTCCCATATATTAGGGGAATACTGAAGATCATCTTAAACCAGTGAGCAAGTGAGAGAACTTTAGAAAAATTTCCCCTGAAGCTCTGTCATGAGAGCTCTGAAAACTGAGAGGCAGAGACTAGTACCTGATTCAGTATTAAAACAGGCTGACTCTGAGTCTGGCCAGCTGCCTGATAGCCGAGCTGAGGGAGAAGCCCATAGCATCTATGAGCTGTATTCCAGAAATGCCAGGGAATGTGCCCGTATTTGTTGCCCTGATGTGAACACAGCAACACAGGTTGCTGGCGGCCATTGTGCTGAAAAGAATTCTGATTGTATGGATCACTTGTAGGTTGACATGAGCCCAACGGGTATAGTCTACTGTGGAGTAGATTGCCACAGATTCAGTCCTGAAGTAGAATTGTTCACAGCCAGCTGGAGAAGGCAACACCCATTATAGCAAGCTGAAATCAGAGAATCTCATTGAGGGGATCACTGTGGAGCTCATGAGAGCGTAACAACAGGTATTCCCCTCATTGGGCACCAACACACTCTTGCTTTTTCTTTGCCCACCCTAATCCAGAAGAAATAGTGTCATTGTTGTGAGTAGGGAAAGAAAAATTGAAGAGTATAACAGAAACCAATGAAGAAGAAAACTTTGTGCCCTGGGTGAAATGACTCTAGCTGTTCCCTAAAATCTATTCTTTCTTTTCTTGATAAATTCTTAATTTTCGCCTTTGCACATGACTGCCTCTCAATATAGCTTGATTTCCTTGCAAGTAAGAGAGGTCATGTGATCAAGGTTTGGTCCATAGGATCTAAGCAGTAAAGACAGTTGTGACTTTTGAGGAGGGTATATAAATAGAATGGGCAGGCTTTTCTCCATCTCTCTTCCTCCTGCTAGGGTGACTGCGGACTCAATGATCTAATTTCTTTCAGGCATCCTGAAGTTGATGTGGAAGTCACAAGCTGAAAAATATGGACAATTAGGAGAAGAAACCTGAATCCCTGATGACTATGTGGTACCATTGTACCAGACCTGGACCGCCTACATCTAGAGATCTTTACATAAGAAAGAAAGAAACTTCTAGCTCTTCTAAGACCCTTGGGGACTTGCTCAAGCACATGTGAACTTAATGTTTGATATACTTGCTTTTTCTAGTACAGGTTTACCAACCTGAAGCAGGACTTAGCTGGGGAAGGGGAGAATTTCTGAACTGGATAGTAATGAAACTATAATAGGCTTGAATGGACTTGCTGGCACCTAAAATGGGATTGTTCGCTAATATCTGACAATGATGAAATTGCCTTGTGATGTATCTGTCAGAGGTACAGATGAGAGACTCATTGGAGCACAAGGGAAAAACAGTAAAGTGAAAGAATAAAGTTACATTTACTTGCTCTCTACCAGTTCAGTGCTAAGTCATTCAGTGAATTGGTTACACATTTGTTCTAATTGGCTAAGCAATACTTTATTATATGACTGAACTCAATGTAATACATTAATGAGATATACTGCCTAAAATTGCTCAGAAGAATCTTTAAAAATTGTTTAATGTTCTTTAATTGATATAAGTCATTAATATTGGAGCTTTAGTAATTCAATGTAATTTTGATAACTAATATAAAGCTATAATTAATTTTGTCACATAGAATCTTTATGTTTTTGCCTCCAGAATTTAGTATTTTATAGAGTAATTGCTTCTAATATGAACTTACATTGTACAAGATATAATTCATTTTCCCCTTGAACCTGTATTCAATTTTTTAGCGTATTTTTACTTGAATATATATTGGAAGCATTTTTCTCTCCTCACACAAAAAAACTCCTATGTTTGGCATTTTGTACAAGTATGAGACAGTTATCCTTTGAGAAACACTATGGTTTTCAGTTGCCCTTGAAAGAGCACACCTCTCCCCATAAATAGTTGTAGGGGTCTTTCATTGCACCCCGGTTTCAGCCTTTCTGGAGGATGAATATTCAGATATTCACCTTGGTTGCTGTTGAGAAAGCATACTCCTTTTTGGCAGCAGTTACACCATCCTATCTTGGCTCCCAAAGGAAATGTTATGCAGCCTATATTATAGACTGTATATTGTTAGGCAGTTCTAAACAGACTATCCATGTTTGACAGCCATTTTTGTCTGTTGGTAACAAATGAACCAAGGCATAAATTTAAAACAATTGTTTTCCTCCTATCTTCTTAAAACTGTAAGTGGTGATATCACAAACTTTCTTCATATGCATTCTTAATTATACATAATTCTCCTTCCATAATATTTACTTGGAATAAATATTGAGAAATAGAATAACAGATAGAACAGATAACATCTATTGATTCTTACTATATACAAAGCTGCATGCTTAAGGATTTGAAATCCATTATCTGCTTTAACCTTTATAATTGAGGTAAGTGCCGTTAAGGTTTTTACTAAACATAGAAGAGACCCAAGGCACAAGGATGCAGAATTATCCATGGTCATCCACACAGAGGCACAGCCAGAATTTGTGCCTCAACTATCTTATTTCAGCACCCTTCAGACAATCTACTGTGAGGAGCTATCTTTCTTAAATGCGGTCCAACCATATTATTCACCAGTGATGTTTTATTGGTTAATGATGCCAGTGTAAATCTGACTTAAGCTGTTCACAGCTTGGCGATAACTTACATTTCAAATTCTCAGTCAACCTGCTTCTGATACAATTGCACACACCTTTGACTTATACCAGAGATATACAAAACCACTTTCCTGGACAGCCTATGTTCTGTTATGACTTTCTACTTGAGCCTGTGGAGCTCCATCCGTGTTTAATTCCTTTTACCACCTTGGCTACTTGGAAACTTTTCCATTAAGACATTTCCAAACTTTACCCCTAGAGAATGATTTGCCCTAGACAGGGAATCCTGGGAAGAAAGATATAATTCTAACAAGTTTAGGAAAGAAGTCCAAGTGATCATGTAGACAGATGTGCTTATCAGGGACCTAAGAATTGAAAGAGTTCCTAATTTTCTATGAAGGAGAAGTCTTGGTGATGGAGAGTCAAGGAGGCCTTCCAGAGTTAGGGAGACAGGGAATAAAGAGCTCAAATCTTAATTCAGATATTGTGTTTTATAAAAAAAAAAAATCAGTGTTTGCCAAGCAGTGTATCATGTGTAAAATACAGACAAGTGGAAACAAAGCTAAAAATTTTAAGGGACTGCAAACATGTTTCTCCATCACTTAATAACATCTTTAAAACACAATTTAGTGAATATGATGTGTGGAGTAAAAAGGGATAAGGCTTCAGGGCAGTTGTTCTCTATGGAGTTATGTCCAGATATTGTTTGCTCCGTAGATTTCATAGACTTTTGTTCTGTTAAATGTGCAGATCTTGTTGAGATCAGCCACATTTTTTTTTTCCCCACATCTGTAGCTTCTGTAGAATAATAACTCCAAGATATTTATAACTTTTACATTATCAAATGTGTGATCAAGTCTCCTTTGAAAATAAACTCCAACCACAGATCATAAAATGACAGGGACGACTACTTCTTTATCTCTTGTGACTCACAGTTTAGTTCTCTTTGTGTGAACAGTAAATTCAGGTTGAAAAGCTTTTTATGATTCAGCAGTTCTTACTCTTTCCTAACTATTCCTCTTATATCTATGGTAGATTAACACTGAAATTTCAGTGACTCTTATGAGCAATTCTTTTTATTTTTGTGCTGTTAGGGTCACCAGGTTGCCACTTCAAAGCATTATTTTCCCCATACTAGAGGCCTAATCTCTTATTCTGGTAATTTAGGGAACTGCTTAGTTGTTCAAATTCAAACAATGGCCAATTCTGATACTAAGGAATTTCTTTTTGTTACTCTTTGCTTGAAATAAAATCTCAAACCTCTAAAAATGTTACACATAGAGCAACACTTTCCCAGAGGGAGATTAACATAGCAATGGGTTCATCAGAACTGCCATCTACTACCTTTCAAATGAATGTCAAGTTATGCTGGCCAATGCATTCAAATTTCCTCATCATATCTAGTCTATTTTCTCCTTTCAGAAACTAAAACACAATTCTTAATGTTTGTTTCATTGTCACTCTGTCACCAAGGATACCCGGTGCAAGGATTCTCAGCACTGTGGAATTACAATGAAAGGTTATAGATCTTCATTACTGAAGTACAGACAATCATTACAGAACTCTAAAGCACTGAATGTTTTGCTCTGTAAAATTTTTTAAGGTGATTATCTTAGACAGTGTTTACCTTATGTGCATAGTACATATAATAAATGGAAGATTTTAACAGATCACTATAAATCAATTCTTAAACTGGCATGTTCTGTAGTGTAGGTGGCAAGTTGATTTTATTGGTTCATACTCAATATTTGGAATTGCAGATATTTTTAAAATACAGTGTTTCTATTGTTAGTTAACATTCTTAATTATTCTTCTCTACATGGATTTTCTAGCTATAGTTAGATTCAGGGAATTCAAAGTTTCACCATCTATTCACATTCTGTACATTACTTTGATTGACACAAATACAGATCACAGTTTTGATCTAAGACATGAATGGATTATTCACTAACCTGACAAAGAGATTGGCACTGTTTGATCTTTTCCATGTAACAGATTGTGGCCTGGAGAGGTGACCAGTGTAATCAAACTTAGCAGTTAGAAAGCTCATTGAAATCAGGTGGCAGAAGTTCAGAAAGGCCATTTAATAAAACTGTAGATTTAGATTAAATTCTGAGAGTTAGATGTTACTTACTGTTCTTTTTTGTATCTCATTGGTTCTTCATTGAGAAACCAGTTACAGTTTGCTACAGTCTTATCTTATTTTTAACTGCTTCTAATGTTTCTGTTATTCATGCCTAATAATTAATGGTATAATATTTAGTTATTATCATTTATAGAGTTCCTTTCAGGGTATTTTAAATATCTGGAAGATAAAATACTAATATGATGTGACATTAAAATTTATGTGAAATCCAATTCTACAATTAATAGTTAAAGTTAAGGATATTTTTTCAGATTAATTCTCCATGGCACAAATCCAATTCTTTATTCTTTATATGTTCTGTTGATTTTTATATTCTATTTAATACTTAAAATTTTAAGAACATACTTGAAAGGATAACTCATGTATTCATTCAGCTAATATAGTTGAGTCTACATTACATGATAATACTGTACAAAAAGCTAGGGAAACACAAACATGAAATCAGATAAATTACAATATGCACAAAGGTGAGTAATCAGTCAAAAATATGATGAAAATACTGCAGGAACACAGAATTAACTATGAACTTTACCTTGGAAGACAGTAGTAGAGAAGCAGGTGCTGAAAAACTCCCAGATAAAAAGAGCAGCATAAAAATTAAGGTAATTCTAGAAAGAGAACAGTATGTGCAAAAATTAAGATGAAAGGAAATCTCTGACTGGTGAGCAGAGAGTAATTTATCCTGATGTCAGAGGACAGTATCAGCTCGCTGGGAATGGCAGAGCCTTCCCAGAAGCCTGCAAAAGCACTTGCAAATACTACTGCTTGTCTTGCTACCAATAGTGTTTAAATTAAAATCCCTTTTCTTATCTCTGTATAGGGCTATGTTTGAGTCTTGACAAGGGTAAGCAAGCATTCTAATACAGGTCTTAGAAAAATTGCATTTTACTGTGACACTCTCAAAGCATACTTCTATAAATAAAAAAAGTTCTTAGGGCACATCTGGTTGGAATATGGCATATAGGAGTAGTTTCTTGAATTTTATCCACAGAAGATATGCTCAATGTGATTGTGATGGTATTCTGCTCAGTGGGGCTGGGGTTTTGCCTGGTTGTAAGAAGCCTCAGGTGGTGCAGAGAAAGGCTCTTATATCCTTAAGATATAAGAGGTATCCAGAATAGGTATCTTATATATAACACTGCTTTTTGTAAGCTATGCCAACTCTGTCTCAGAACTATGTCCTTTGAAGAATTTCTTACCCTGTCACCAGGGAATCAAACACATTGTTCTTTTTTGGTGAAAAAGTGGCCATTAACAGTTTATATGTATATTCTACCAGCCTAGAAATTCCTGTGGAAGGAATACATCTTTCCATATGGTTCTAACTGGAAAGTGGGAAGAGGTCCCTGACTGGGTTGATGATTAGTGGGATTAACTCACTCCTGCGGTCTGGGTTGGAAGAGCAAGCTCAGTGCATGCAAATCTCAACACATGGGGTAGAACCACTAGAGGAAGAGAAACTTGAAATGATAAGGGGTGTGTGTGTGTGTGTTTTAGATGGTGGTGAGTTGGAGGGGTATAGGTTGTGACCATAAAAAGGCAGATGCCCACAATATTTGCTTTGGCTCATTGTTGGTAGATTTGATTTTTAACTGTTTTAAAATGCATTTAAATTCGTTGTAAGAGCAAAATCTGTGTAATGAAACAGATCAAGATTTCTTTTCACTGTGTGTTATTTCCATTAGAAAAATGGAATAACACATGCTTATTCTACTAAGAATAGTTTTTTTTTGTTCTTTTTTTAACCCCCCCCTTTTTTAAAATCACAGCTCTAATTGTGTGGAGCAAAATAAATTTATCAGGCAGGCATTAAGCAACTTTTCACAATTCTGTGAGTAAGTCTGACTAACTATCTAATGCTTTTTAAACTGTCTGAATTAGAACTTTGCTTCAGGTTTTTTCTTTACCTGTCTACTGCTGTCTACTAATATTAATTAGATATTTGTCATGAAAGTAATATAAAGAAAATAAATTAAACTGCATGCATAAGAGGTAGAAATGTCATTGCTTTCCCACATATTTTGTTTTTTATTTCAGGCTAAGGCCTAAAATATTATTCTCAGGAAAGTGGCTGTGAAGAAACAGGGAGGCTTCTACTCAAAAATTTTAAAGGTTTAATGATTTAAGTAAATCATCATTAATCTTGTTAATGAATTTTTTGCACTTTAAATGGTAATTGACAATGTTTTTAGCTCTATGATATTTTTATAGTTTGCCTGTTTTTAACCTCGGTTTCATTTTCCATTCTAAAATCTAGAGTGTACTATTCATACAAATTACTTTCTCAGTTTAACTAGAGTATTAGGGTCACCTGAACTTTGAGTGGCATGCATAAATTGTGCAGTTTGAGTTTTAGTATCTTACATTTTAATAATGTGAGTTTTTATAGCCTTTTCTATAACTCATAAATCCTAATCAGGAGACATTGTCAAGGAAAAACTAAAATCTGGTTTCTGCATGTGAACTGAGTCAATAAATGATTAATTACATTGCTACTTTTGTTTACATACTTAGTAGACTCTTTTTTTTTTGCTGTATGGTGCCTTGTTAGAATTTTCCATTTAAAGTGTAAACAATTATGCTAATAAATTTAATACAAATTTCATAAAAATATAAGCCATGAAACTAATCTCATTCCTGTATATATATATTCAAATGTATGATATATATATAATACATATATATATACATATATATATACATATATATAAGACATTCTTTAAGAAATAGATATCTGTTTCTTTCTTTTCTTTTTGTCAATGCACTTGGCACATACCATATATATGCTGGCCCTTGAGTGATATCAAAATCAAATTGTCTTTGTTTTTTTTGGTAAACCTTATGAGTGTTTATAAATAGTGCATTAGGTCACTAGAGAGGTTCCATTGCCCCCACTGCAGCTCATAAAAAATAACTATTTTTAACAGAAGTGTTTCTAAAGTAAAGAAGTAAAAGTGGCAATCAACTATTCTTATTTTAAAGATAATTGAATATTAAAAGTTGAACAGCATAAATTTTCTAGACTCCATTTAGACCTACTTATTATTGAATTTTCTCTGCTTCATTGTAACTTAATTGTTGAGCGAGTTTAGGAAAGTCTGGCTGACTTTCATCTTAAATAAAAACATGGAAAAGGTAAAAGAAAAATAAAAGGCATCTTATCTTAGAAAAACAATCCCCATTAAAATAGTTTTCTTTTTCATGCCTCTGTTGCAACAGGATAGGAAGGAGTCTCAAGTTATTTTTATTTGGAATTTGATATTAAGATGTTACCAATATTTAGAATAGCATAAAATAGATTTAGGATCTTGGTGAGTATCTGGCAAAGTGAACAGTGTAGACATTGACTACTTGCTACAGTGTTGTGACCTAGAGCTGGCCTAGAGATACCTTGTTAGTCAAGAAGTATTCTATATAATTCTTTGATAGGAGACAATCATTAGCTACTCACACCTTCATTAAACTAGATAGAAGACTTAAATATTCTTGTTGTTGCTCCTTAGGCAAAGAAGTTTGGGGAAAAAAAGTTTGACTCCTTTGGTTATCAAGAAGCAGGCAGAAGCCTTTCTCTGGGTTATGATATTTTAGAAAATTAGGTGATCTGAGTTGGTAAATTCACCTTAGTGCATCACTTTTGAACAGTTTAAAAAATGCTATCTTTGCTACTCAGCTACCTGGCCAGTCAATTTGTCATTTTAAGTTCACAGATCCCTTAGCTGGTGGTCTAATGGAATAAACTTGCTTTATAGGACATTAGTTTTAATAGAGGTCATTAACTTCATTGCATAGGTACACTTCAGAGATTGAAAAGTGCTAACATTGCATCTTCAGTATCTATTTTACAAATAGTAGTTAAGGACATTATTAGATCTTGGGTTGTCTCTTATATGGCTATCATCTTTCTCATGTGGCCTCTCATCTTCTACATTTGTTCCTGTCCAAAAAAACAAAGTGCTTTTTGAACATACATAAAAAATATCATGATACATCAGGTCACAACTTCAAAGTACTTCCCATTACTTTTAGAATAGAATTCAGCCTCCTTGCCTTGGTTTTACTGTATGGTATGGTTGACAACAAATTATCCCTTAAGAGTTAGCTCACGACATTCACTTATTCTTGAGGCTCCAGCAACATCTGACTTCCTTTAATTTCTCTAACCTGCAGGCTCTCCCTGACCAGATCTATTCGCATAATATTCTCTGTCAATGTGATTTTCCTAAGTGTTCACATGACTGAATTCTCATCCTCAGATTTCAGTCTGTCACCTATTCAGAGGTATTTTGGGTCTGATTGAGTACCTGACTACTCAATCCGTAATAGGTAGCTTTCTCCCTCCAATTAGCTTCCATCATGGTACTCTTGATAATGCACTCCCTGAAAGGGATTCAGACCCAGCCACACTTCAGTTGGAACTTGAACCCACGATCCTGACTTAGGAAGGGAGGCAAACTCACAGTCTTTTAATTGGAGCCACGCAGCCATTCTCAGGACTTACTGAAGCTCAGATGGAGGAGAAAGAATTGAGTGAGAAACAAACTGACAGGCAAAGAACAAATTTATTAGCATAGGATGCCTGTGAGAGATACAAGCAGGCAGGCAAGGGAGTGCAGCCCTGAGAACAAAGAGGGCTACATTTTTATAATCAAAGAACACCTTCTTCCTCATTTTGGGTAGACATCAAAGCTCACGTCAGTAGTTTCTCCTTTGATCCTATATGGTTTAACTGGGATTGGCATCAGTTCAGTTCAGTTCAGTCATTCAGCCGTGTTCCACTCTTTGCGACCCCATGGACTGCAGCACGCAAGGCTTCCCTGTCCATCACCAACTCCTGGAGTTTACCCAAACTCATGTCCATTGAGTCGGTGATGCCATCCAACCGTCTCATCCTCTGTTGTCCCCTTCTCCTCCTGCCTTCAATCTTTCCCAGCATCAGGGTCTTTTCAAATGAGTCAGCTCTTCTCATGAGGTTGCCAAAGTATTGGAGTTTCAGCTTCAGCATCAGTCCTTCCAATGAACACCCAGGACTGATCTCCTTTAGGATGGACTGGTTGCATCTCCCTGAAGTCCAGGGACTCACAAGAGTCTTCTCCAACAACAGAGTTCAAAAGCAGCAATTCTTTGGTGCTCAGCTTTCTTTATAGTCCAACTCTCACATCCATACATGACTATTAGCCACAGGCTTGACTAGAAAGATTTTGTTGGCAAAAATGTCTCTGCTTTTTGGTATGTCTATGCTTTTTGGTAATGTCTTTGCTTTTTAATATACTGTCTAGGTTGGTCATAATTTTCCTTCCAAGGAGTAAGTGTCTTTTAATTTCATGGCTGCAGTTACCATCTGCAGTGACTTTGGAGCCCCCAAAATTAAAGTCAGCCACTGTTTCCACTGTTTAGCCATCTATTTGCCATGAAGTGATGGGACCGGATGCCATGATCTTTGTTTTTTGAATGTTGAGCTTTAAGCCAACTTTTTCACTCTCCTCTTTCACTTTCATCAAGAGGCACTTTAGTTCTTCTTCACTTTCTGCCATAAGGGTGGTGTCATCTGCCTATCTGAGGTTATTGATATTTCTCCTGGCAATCTTGATTCCAGCTTGTGCTTCTTCCAGCCCAGTGTTTCTCATGATGTACTCTGTGTATAAGTTAAATAAGCAGGGTGACAGTATACAGCCTTGACGTACTCCTTTCCTGATTTGGAACCAGTCTGTTTTTCCATGTCCAGTTCTAACCGTTGCTTTCTGACCTGCATACAGATTTCTCAGGCAGCAGGTCAGGTGGTCTGGTATTCCCATCTCTTTCAGAATTTTCAGTTTGTTGTGATCCACACAGTCAAAGGCTTTGGCATAGTCAATACAGCAGAAATAGATGTTTTCCTGGAATTCTCTTGCTTTTTCAATGATCCAGTGGGACTGGCATGGACCTGTTTAATTCATATATGTATTAGCAAAAGGATGATAACATATACTAAAATATCCTAAATACATAATATTCATCTCTGGTATCAGTCTAATATCCCCTTTCACCTAGTTTCTTTCCCCTTTCACCTATATTCCTATCTTGTCTACATGTAGGAATGCAGTTTTCACGGTCTGTTATCTTATAAATCTCCCAGGTTGAATGCAGGTCTTATATTCGTTTTCCTGCAGTAACGACCTAAATAAGTCTGTTTAGGTTTAGAATTTCTGATTGTTGCTTAGCTGCCACATGTTCTTGACATTTTCTGGTTGGTGTGTAGCTTATGGTAAATTCCTGAAATTCCTCTCTATCCTACCTTAGTGGGATTTCTAGCTGTGTAACTATCTTACTGTATTCTTATCACTCTGGGATTTTTCTTCATAACACTAGTCAAAAGTTATAATTAGGATTTTAGTTATTTATATATGTCATGGCTCTCTTGCTGAATTCCAGCATCTTAAGGGCAGACTCCATATACATCTCTTTTGGTCACTGATGTGTAACAGAAGCATGGGTCAAAAATATGTTTTGAATATATACTGTTTCATACTAAGTTTTATAAACTTCTGTCTTCATGCAGATCCTCTGAGAGCCTTCAAGGTTTAATTTGTATGTTCTGATATTTTTCTGACCTTGGAAGCCCCTTTTGATGGAGCATCTCAAGGGATTAGTGTTTCTTAAATTACGCATTTTTTTTTTCCTAACTGGAGATGATTCCTCATGTGATCATTTAGGTGTATCATGCACGCATTGTAATTTTATGAATATAATTCATCCAACTAGTAATTAGTATTTTTTGCATTAACGGTGTTCTGAGAAAATATAGTCTCAAAGAAGAAGCTAACATGATATTTGTCCCCTGGGGATATGCTATTAATGAGAAATCAGGAAATATTCCTATAAATAACTAAAAATACCAGATACTGTTACTTAGAAATATAATAATTTACTAGAGAGAATTAATGAGCAAACTGTTCTGCCCGTAGTCCGGATCCCCGATCGGGAAAGAAGACTCCTTGAGACAATGCAACTTGCAATAGGGGAATTTATTACTGACTCGAGCCAGGGCCTCCCGCCCTCACCAAGGGTGTGAGGACGAAAAGGCCCTGAGCCCCAGTTCTCTCGGGTATTTATTGGGTACAATCGGGTAGTTGGCACAAGCAGATTGGTTACACAGTTGCAAGGCAATTTTTTTTGGCCCAATCCTGTGGGCTTTCAGCTTTCCCCTGATAGGTTCCCTTTTTCTTGCTAGGCATATGTTGATTGGCTGGCTCCAGGTGGCCTGATAATTATGTTACCCCTGGAAACCAGGCCTACTCCTAATCTAGGCTGCTTGTCATGGCGTTAGCCGTGACAGCCTCACACAAACTAAATTTATTCTCTTATATAGAGTGATGAGTCATGAAATAGAGTCATCATAAACAAAAAATACTTGCATATTTAGTCTCAATATTGTTTCAATATTTAGTGTCAATAGGCTTGGGTTTTTTGTTTCTGGTTTATTTAGCATTAAGTTGCATGTATATGCATGTTTTCTCAGGCAAGCTATCTTATGCTTAGGAAAATGATACCACAGTACTTATGCATGAAGAGGAACTGATGGCTTTGTTGCTGTTCAGTCTCTCAGTCGTGTCTGACTCTTTGCAACCCCATGGACTGCAGCAACCAGGCTTCCCTTTCCTTCACTATCTCCTGGAGTTTGCTCAGACTCATATCCATTGAGTTGTTCTTGCCATCCAACCACCTCATTCTCTGTCTCCCCCTTCTCCTCCTGCCCTCAATCTTTCCCATCATGAGAGTCTTTTCCAATGAGTGGGCTCTTTGCATCAGGTGACCAAATTATCAGAGTTCAGCATTAGTCTTTCCAATAAATATTCAGGATTGATTTCATTTAAGTTTGACTGGTTTGATTTCCTTGCTGTCCAAGGAACTCTCAAGAGTCTTCTACAACCACAAACTTGAAAGCATCAATTCTTTACCACTCAGCCTTCTTTATGGTTCAACTCTCACATCTGTATATGACTACTGGAAAAATACTAACTTTGACTATACAGACCTTTGTCAGTAAAGTGGTTTCTCTGCATTTTAGTATGGTGTATAGGTGGTTTGTCATAGCTTTCTTCCCCAAGGAACAACTATCTTTTAATTTCATGGTTGCAGTTACCATCAACAGTGATTCTGGAGATCAAGAAAATAAAGTCTGTCACTGTTTGCACTTTTTCTTCTTCTGTTTGCCATGAAGTAATGGGAGCAGATGCCATGATCTTCATTTTTTGAATGTTGAGTTTTAAGCCAGCTTTTTCACTCTCCTCTTTCACCTTCTTCAAGAAGCTCTTGTAGTTTCTCTTTGCTTTCTGGCATTAAGGAGATGTCATCTGCCTATCTGAAGCTATTGATATTTCTCTCAACAATCTTGATTCCAGCCTGTGAATCATCTAGGCTGGCATTTCACATGATGTACTCTGCATAGAAGTCAAATAAGCAGGGTCACAATATACAGCCGTGACACACTCCTTTCCCTATTTGGAACCAGTGTGTTGTTCCATTTACGGTTCTAACTGTTGCTTCCTGACCTGCATACAAGTTTCTTAGGAGACAGATAAGGTGGTCTGGTATTCCCACCTCTTTAAGAATTTTCCACAGTTTGTTGTCATCCACATAGCCAAAGTTTTTAGCATAGTCAACGAGGCAGAAGTATGTTTTTCTGGAATTCTCTTGCATTTTCTATGATCTGGTGGATTTTGGCAATTTGATCTCTGGTTCTTCTGCCTTTTCTAAATATAGCTTGTTCATCTGGAAGTTCTTGTTTCATGTACTGTTGAAGTCTAACTTGAAGGACTTTGAGCATTACATTGCTAGCATGAGAGTTGAGTGCAATTTTGTGGTAGTTTGAATATTCTTTGGCAGTAGAATGAAAACTGATCTTTTCCAGTCCTGTGACCAGTGCTATTTTCCAAATTTGCTGGCATATTGAGTGCAGCACTAGCACCATGTTTTAGAATTTGAAATAGCTCTGCTGCAATTCCATCACTTCCACTAGCTTTGTTCATAGTAATGCTTTCTAAGGCCTTACTTGACTTCACACTCCAGAATATATGGTCCTACGTGATTGACTACACCATGGTGGTTATCCGGGTCATTAAGATCTTTTTTGTATAGATCTTCTGTGTATTCTTGCCACCTTTTCTTAATATCGTCTGCCTTTGTTAGGTTCATATTGTTTTTGTCCTTTATTGTGCCCATCTTTGCATGAAATATTCCCTCGGTATCTCTAATTTTTTTGAAGAGATCTCTAGTGTTTCCTATTCTATTGTTTTCCTCTATTTCCTTCATTTTTCATTTAAGAAAGTTTTCTTATCTCTCCTTGCTAATTTCCAAACTCTGCATTCATGTGGATATATCTTCCCTTTTTTCCTTTGCCTTTTGCTTCTTTTATTTTCTCAGCTATTTGTAAGGCCTCCTCCTTTTGCCTTTTGTATTTCTTTTTCTTGGGAATGGTTTCAATCACCACCTCCTGTACAATGTCATGAACCTCCCTCCTTAGTTCTTCAGGCACTCTGTCTATCAGATCTTAGCTCTTGAATCTATTTCTCACTTCCACTGTATAATCATAAGGGATTTGATTTAGGTCATAGCTGAATGTCCTAGTGGTTGGTTTTCCTCTACTTTCTTCAATTTCTTCTACTGTCTTTAAGTCTGAATTTGGCAATAAGGGTTTTATAATCTGAGCCATTGTCAGCTCCCAGTCCTGTTTTTGTAACTCTATCTTTGATTGAAAGAATATAATCAGTCTGATTTTGGTGTTGGCCCTCTGGTGATGTCCATGTGTAGAATTCTCTCTTGTGTTGTTGAAGATGGTTTTTGCTATGATCAGTGCATTCTCTTGGAAAAGCTTGTTAGCCTTTGTCCTGCTTCATTTTGTAGTCCAAGGCAAATCTTGCCTGTTACTTCAGGATTTCTTGACTTCCTCTTTTTGCATTCTATCCCCTATGATGAAAAGGACATCCTTTTTTTTTTTTTTTGGTGTTAGTTCTGGAAGGTCTTGTAGGTCTATTTGGAATGGTTATATCTATTTGTGTTTATCATGTAAGGGATTAAAATTGAGAACTTAAATATATTCATTTATGATTATGAACAAAATAACAATTTTTTGAAAAAAATTTCTAAGAAGAAAAAAGAACATTGTTTTATATTATTCCAAGCCTATTTAGTGTCTTGTTTTAAAAGAAAGATATTTTTATATATGCTTCTATTCAATTTGTTGCAAAGTGTTGACTTAAAGTATATGAAGAATAAGAGTGGAAAATGCAAATAACATCTTATTATGAATATAGTTTGACTTCCTAGACTACCTGTCTTAGGTACTGTATATTGTACAAATATACAACAATTTGTATAACCATTGTTCTAATAAGTATTATGTGAGGTAGTTGTTGCTTGAGTAGTTATAAACACTATTTCTACAAACATATGTTTTCACGCTTCATGGTGCATGTTAGCCAGAGTTTCTCTGAAGTATATGCCAAGATGTGAAAATATTGGGTTGCATAACATGTGCAGTTACCAATGGGATGTCCAACTGTTTTCCAAATTGGTTTTCTACTTTCATACTTATATTAACAGGCTATGGATAGTCCCATTCCTCTATATTCTAATCTATAAATTTCATGGATTCTAATCAACAAAATTAATCAGCCAATTAAATTTTTCTTTTGTGGTGGGTATAAAGTGTTATCTCATTGTAATGTTAGCTTATAGTCCTCTTATTATTAACAGGGTTGTGCATTTTTTCATATGTTTCATGGGCTATTTGTGTTTCCTCTTTAAGATGCTTATTAAATCCAGTAAAGAGTTCTCTATAAATTTTAATATATAAAACTATGGTAGTTTTATCCTTGCATATGTCACAAATACCTTCCTTAAGTTTGTGACTTGTATTTATGGTACCTATACATTAATTGACATGTCTAATTGTATTATAGTAAACTGTTAAATTTCTTTATTGTTTGTATCTTTTCTTGGTTAAAAATGTCTTTACTCCAAAGTCTCAAAGATAGTTTCCAAAATTTTTTCCTTGAAATTTTGGTTTAGGCTTTCATATTTAAACTTTTAGTATTCCTGAAATTGATTTTGGTTTATGTTAGGAAGAATGGGTTTAATTTTCAAATTTTTTTTTCACTTTTTGCTTTATATATTTTATCTGCTTATATTAATAAGCATAAAATGTTTGAGTTATGACAATTATAACAACTTACTGGTGTCTATTGGTCTTAAGTCTATAGTTTGTTAAATTTAAACATGAGGACTTTCTTACTTAGATTGGAATTTTCCACATATATATATATATTTTTTTTTTCTTCCAATAACGTTAGTCCACCTGATGTCATCCTCTTTTAGGTATTTCCCTTATATTGAGCATATCTTTGGATTTCTTTCTCTTAAGAAAACAGAAATGGCCTATGAATTTTTTTATATTTTATAAGGGTCTTTTAGTTATTTGTATTAATTAGATTACTGATTGGAGAAGGGCATGGCAACCCACTCCAGTGTTCTTGCCTAGAGAATTCCATGGACAGAGGAGCCTGGCAGGCTATAGGTCATGGGATTGCAAAGAGTCAGACATGGGGCTGAGTGACTAATACACACAGATATTTGAATTTAGATTCGATACTTGGACTATGGGCTTTTTGTTTTCTTCTTTTTTTTTTTTCTTTCTTTCAGTTTTAACAACATGACTAATAGATTTATTTTTTTAAAAAAAGCTATGTAGAGTGATGAGAACAGAAGCCAAATGATATGAGTTGTGTAGTAAACGGTAGGTGAGAGAAAAGAGGGAACAAATACAGAGTCTCTCCTGAACTAATTGTTATGTAGAAAAGATAAAAATAACTGCGGGAAGATGTGGGAATCAAGGGACTGCTTTTCACATTTTTAAGATGTGAGAAACTTAAGCGTGTATAAATGTGATTAGGAGTAATACAAATGAGAGACAGGTGTTGAATATATGTAAGGAAGCAAAGTTATTTGATGGTGTAAAACTCTTGATTAGGCCGGATGTCATAAAATTCTGTGCCGGAGTAGAGCAATTTCCCTTTACCAGTGCCCTTTAAGGAGTTCTCCACAGAGAGGGGAGAGGTTACAGAGGACATGCATGCGGATGTAGTAAGGGCTGTGGATCTGTAGCAGGCTCTTAAGGGAGATCTCATTTCATGGCTGCTGTCCTTTTCTGTAAGCACCTAGTTTGTCTGCTGAGAATGACATTATCAGTAGTATGTCTGGCTGGAGTTTTGAGGGCATTTGGAAATTAATATCACAATATTATTGGCAAGTTCCAGGATGACAAGCATGGAGTCCCAATTTAATTTTCTAATTTGGTGTGTGTTTATCAACACATTTATATGAGCTTCTCTTATCTGAAGTTATCTATTTTTTTTCTTTTTTAGTTTTTGCATTCTTTTTTTTTTTTCATTTATTTTTATTAGTTGGAGGCTAATTACTTTACAGTATTGTAGCGGTTTTTGTCATACATTGACATGAATCAGCCATGGATTTACATGTATTCCCCATCCCGATCCCCCCTCCCACCTCCCTCTCCACCCGATTCCTCTGGATCTTCCCAGTGAAGTTATCTATTTTAAAAAAAGCTTCAAATAATTAACTCTAATATTTTGGCCTTTTTTCTAGGTACTAGTTATATAATTTTGATCTTATTCTCAAAGAGGACCAGGTGGTTTGAGCTTACAATATTGTCACTGAGAGAATTGCATCTTCCCTTTCTCTGGCATCTCTTCCTGGAGCTTAGTTCAAGTCCAACATGACATAGAAACTATAAATATTGAGCAACTGGGTCATGATAATATAGTATACTCTTATTTTCTTTCCTAACTTTTGTAATAAAAATCTAAGTATTCTAAATGCATGTATTTAGTTCTAAGGACTGTGAACTCCTCTGGTATTAAAATGATACATGGCTGATACCCTTGCCTGCTAAATAGATACTGGAAGACAGAGAGTCGGCTGGGACTTGTGGGTGGCTAGTAATGTTCCTTTTCTTGACCTGAGTGCCAATGACATGGTGTGCTCACTTTGAAAATTCATTGAGAAGTAAGCCCATGTTGTGTGCACTGTTTGTATTATGATATACATACAGAAATACAGATGTATGAGAACCAACGCTACATAATGTACACTGTAAACATGGGTATATAGGGATGTGTAAATAGTATTTATGTAAATATAATCAGGGTTACGTTAGAGAGATGTATAGGATGCTGTGAGATTACTCCACTGAGATTGTTATCTTAAATGTTAGGCTTCCCTGGTGGCTCAAGTGGTAAATGTCTCCAGTAATCTCCTAATCATCAGATGCAATGGCTTATTTTGAGCAAATATTATCTGTAAATTTTTTGACCACTACCATCTTCACATGCTGTGTTTCCTTTGATCCTGAACTCCGGATCTATGTATAACCTAGTATATCTTGTCTCTCAGTTTCTAACTCATGAAGGACCCAAGTTCCCCCTGAATTTTCAGCAGCCTTTGCTGCCCAGATAACTCATAGGGTCATCTTTTCTGTCTTGTTCTCTTCACCATGCCTCAGATCAAAATTCAAAGCTGCCAGCTAGCCCTCTCTGTTCATAATGAGAATGCATCTTCTTCTCTTGTCCTTCTTTCTCATTGTACCTTTGTGTAAAAACCCTATCAACCTATCCATTTCTGATATCCTGCGAGGTGTCTGCCATTCTTTTGCAAAGGGAAACATTTTAGTAATCACTCAGAAGATGCCAATTTTTCTAGGAAATGTTGTCATCAGCAAACTTGTTGCATTGTTTAGTAGCCAGTTTCAGGGAAAAATGTTAGTGATGGAAGTGATTGTGAGTGAGAAGTATATGTCATTATCCATTTGTTATGCTTGTAGCCAGGAAAAAGGTTAGAATCTTTAGATATTTTGTGTGTGTGTGTGTGTGTGTGTGTGTGTGTGATGAAGGCACACTGTATTTGTTTTGTATTTTGAGGTTGATAGGTATTTGAGTATAGTTTTTCTTTTTTTCTTAGTAACTTTTAATAGATAAAATGCTATTACATTCACAGGTTTTCTATTTTTCATTTTCTAAGAAGAGCACGGCAACCCACACCAGTATTCTTGCCTGGAGAATCCCATGGCCATGGAGCCTGATGGGCTACAGTCCATGGGGTTGCAAAGAGTTGGATGTGACTGAGTGACTCACACTGTCACTTACTTTCACTTTCAAGTACCATCTTGACTTTTCAGAAAATCCTAAGCTGATATATGGGTATTATCTCTCATACTAACCTTGGCTTTCAAGGTGAGAAGTCAGCATTTGTTGAAAATAAGAGATGACTTTTGATGATGAAAAATAACTCTACAACATTACCTGAAACTTGCTTATTACAGTTACATATGTATTTGAAACACAGTGAGAAGATACTTCATGCAGGGAACACAGATGTAAGAGAACACCTTTATTCTTGTTTTAGAAGACATAACCTGGTTTTAGAAAAGGTAGAGGAACCAGTGATCAAATTGCCAACATCCACTGGATCATCAAAAAAGCAAGAGCATTCCAGAAAAACATCTATTTCTACTGTATTGACTATGCCAAAGCCTTTGACTGTGTGGATCACAATAAACTGTGGAAAATTCTGAAAGAGATGGGAATATGAGACCACCTGACCTGCCTCTTGAGAAATCTGTATGCAGGTCAGGAAGCAACAGTTAGAACTGGACATGGAACAACAGACTGGTTCCAAATAGGAAAAGGAGTACATCAAGGCTGTATATTGTCACCCTGCTTATTTAACTAATATGCAGAGTACATCATGAGAAAGGCTGGGCTAGAAGAAGCACAAGCTGGAATCAAGATGGCCGGGAGAAACATCAATAACCTCAGATATGCTGATGACACTACCCTTTAAGGCAGAAAGTGAAGAGGAACTGAAAGTCTCTTGATGATAGTGAAAGAGGAGAGTGAAAAAGTTGGCTTAAAGCTCAACATTCAGAAAACTAAGATCATGGCATCTGGTCCCGTCATGTCATGGCAAATAGATGGGGAAACAGTGGAAACAGTGACAGACTTTATTTTTTTGTGCTCCAAAATCAGTGCAGATGGTGATTGCAGCCATGAAATTAAAAGATGCTTACTCCTTGGAAGGAAAGTTATGACCAACCTAGACAGCATATTAAAAAGTGGAGACATTACTTTGCCAACAAAGTCTTTCTAGTCAAGGCTATGGTTTTTCCAGTGGTCATGTATGGATGTGAGAGTTGGACTATAAAGAAAGCTGAGCGCCGAAGAATTGATGCTTTTGAACTGTGGTGTTGGAGAAGACTCTTGAGAGTCCCTTGGGCAGCAAGGAGATCCAACCAGTCCATCCTGAAGGAGATCAGTCCTGGGTGCTCATTTGGAAGGACTGACGCTGAAACTGAAACTCCAATACTTTGGCCACCTGATGAGAAGAGCTGACTTATTTGAAAAGACCCTGATGCTGGGAAAGATTGAGGGCAGGAGGAGAAGGGGATGACAGAGGATGAGATGGCTGGATGGCATCACTGACTCGATGGACATGAGTTTGAGTAAACTCCAGGAGTTGGTGATGGACAGGGAGGCCTGGCGTGCTGCGTTTCATGGGGTCGCAAGGAGTGGGTCACGACTGAATGACTGAACTGAACAGAAAACAGTATTTCTGGTGTTTCAAGGTCTCAATTACTTTTTACAATAATATAAATCTTGAATTCAGAAAAATATTTTGGTTAATATCAGGAGGAAAAATCTTATTAAAGTTTATTTTGTGTTTGGCTATCACAATAGTGATTATCATCATTATCCAGGCTTTTGTACAAAATACCACACAATTGTGATGAGATAAAAGCTTAAATAGTTTGAGGCCAGAAATATGAATTAGGCAATTTCCTTCTAGAAAATGACAGTAAAAACTAGTTCAAATTGCAAAATATTATTGATATTAACATGATATATGAATAGGAGGTCTCAGATTACACTTAAATATCATATTCTTATATATTATATAATCAAGTATATCTCTGATCTTTAGAAAAGATACAAAGTTTTAGAAAAAAGAAAATCTCTGATAATAGCTTATGAGATGCATAGTATTTTACAAGACAGTCATTTAAGTAAGATCTGAAAGGTTTAAACTAAAGGTTTAAACTTTAGTGTGGAGCTGGTACTTGGAGGGTAATTTAGGTGTAGGTACGAAGAAGTAATATTCTGGCTGAAGATGTTCCCTGGAGTGTATGGTTCCATTCCAGGTATTAGTTCAGTATCAGAGATAAACAGAAATACTAAGAGATAGCTAACCAGGTAGGTATATAAGAAAAGACATTCTAAGAGTATTCAGTATTAAGTGACATAGCAGAGGGGTCGTTGCTTATCTACAGATTGTTCTTTCTGCTTCTGAACTTGAATTCAGGAGCTGTACTTAGTTTTAAATGTGTGCAATAGTTTGAGTCAGGGTACTACTATAAGAAGTAGAGTGTTGTCATTGTTGTTTAGTTGCCCCATCATGTCCAATTCTTTGCAACCCTGTGGACTGCAGCCCACAAGATCTCCCTCTCCGTCACCATCTCCTGAAGTTTGCCCAAGTTCATGTCCATTGCATTGGTGATGCTACCAAGCCATCTCATCCTATGATGCCCTCTTCTCCTTCAGCACTCAATCTTTCCCAGCATCAGGGACTTTTCCAATGAGTCATCTATTCGCATTAGATGACCAAAATACTGGAGCTTCAGCTTCAGCATCAGTCCTTCCAGTGAGTATTCAGGGTTGATTTTCCTTAAGATTGACTGATTGAATCTCCTTGCTTTCCAAGGGACTTTCAGGAGTCTTCTCCAACACTACAGTTCAAAGGCATCAATTCTTTGGCAATCTGCCAAAGGTGGATCTGTGATCCACCTATCACAACCTTATGTGACCACTGGGAAGACCATAGCCTTGACTATAGGGACCTTTGCCAGCAAAGTAATGTCTCTGCTTTTCAACACACTGTATAGGTTTGTCATAGCTTTCCTGCCAAGAAGCAATCATCTTCTGATTTCATGGCTACAGTCATCATCCATAGTGGTTTTAGAGACCAAGAAGTGGAAATCTGTCACTACTTCCACCTTTTCCCCTTCTACCCCATGAAGTAATGGAGTCAAATGCCATGATCTTAGTTTTTGATATTTAATTTTAAGCCACCTCTTTCACTCTCCTCCTTCACCCTCACTAAGAGGCTCTTTAGTTCCTCTTTGCTTTCTGCCATTAGAAATAGAATACTGGGCAAGTATTTAGAATAGGGTCTCCTGGACAAAAAGATGGGAACTGAATTTTTGGAACTCAGGTGTATTTCTTTATTTTTGGTGTGTGTGTGGGGGGGATCTAATCAATGATTCCTCCCAAACTGTATTTTTTGGTAACAGTGTTTGTCAACTTTGACCCGATCCTCTAGCCTTCCTTCCAGAGTGACTCAAGGCCCTCAGGGCATGAGCACTTATGGGCCAGATGGCTCTGGGCCCAGAGGCTCCAGAGGGTCTTGATACTTGCCCAGCAGCCCTCAGCCAGAGATGCATGTCATTCTTGCCCAAGGATTCCTAAAAAGTCCTTGCCACATAGATCTACAGAACAATCATTTGCAGGGGGAGACCCTCTCCTGGTGAATCCCACTGTACCCAAAGCTTGCCACATGCTTGTCCACTCACTTAATTCTCCCAAGCCTTATCTTCTGTGCATATGGGAACAAGGTGCTGCCTCAGGCAACTCTCAGGGATGTCTGGCTATAAACCATCCTTAGTGCCCACTGTTCTGAGCACTGAGTATAGAAATAACTGCCTCCTCTCTGACCCAACATCCTGAGTTCAGCAGGGCAGCTGCACCCATGGTGCCAGCAAGTCGGGCATCTGTAGGGCAGCTGTGTTTCTATTATGTGAGATCAAATTAGAACTGGAAATATCAGTTGACTTGATGAATCATCGACTAAACTAAATTTTCTCTTTTAAAAGACATACTAAATCTAAAGCCTTGAGCATGGCTTGAGTGGGGATCAAATATCTCCAGCTACGGATAGAGGAAAGATGTGGGGATCAGGGCACCTGAAAGGGTTCTCATACATGTTTTTTTAAAATATATCATCTATGTTTAAACCTTGCATGAAAACACTAGAAGAGAAAACTAAACCAAACCAAACCAATGTAATGAAATAAGTCGGACCTCACTGACTGCATGCTTTGAAAGAGATCTGAGATCCTGACAAATGTCCATTTACCCCTAACTAAGTTAAACAATTTGCTAAACAGAAACTATTCATTTCCTTTAAAAATGATGAGTTTTGTGGTAGGTAATTTCTGGTGTATTAGACAGAATTTCTGTTTGCATGGTAGCTGTGAAGATTAAAATGATACAGGGAACAATTACAGAATAAACTAACATAATGTAGTAGTTTTTTTGTCATTTGTCTTTATATAAAGCATTAGTTCCTGAATTGGGTTTAGTATGAATGATTGTATTTATAAGGTAGCGTGTATATGCAATCATACACACATACACACCGACACACATATGGAGACAATAGCCATTTGTGGAGTTAAACAATGGCTTTTATTCTAAGAGTTGCAACTTAATTTATTTCACTTGGGTTGAGGGAATTAAGTGTTCTGAGAAATGAGTTCTTTAGTTTGATGGTATTTAATTATTTTTTAACAAGAAATAAATGCTATAAAATAAGTGTAGGAAACAGCTATAGACCATTACACCAAATGTGAAAAGAGTAACAAAGAATTTCGAAGGTCAAAAGACTGTGAGTATAATTTTCAAGAGGAAATGACAGGGACTAATGGATCATAAAGATCCCTCCTTCCCTCATTCAACACCCTAAAATTACCTAGGAAACCCCTTTCTAAAGAGACAAAAGCCATATATTGTTTGGCAAGGAGAGAAAATGCAACATATTGGGAGCCTTTTCTTTCTTTACTCTGTGATGAACTCCCTTTCCAAGAGTTTCCGTCACACCATCTCCTGAGTCAGCCTCTAGGGCTCAAATGAAGAGAAGCAGCTGTGTCAGTTCTGTCGCCCTGAAAGGTGAATAGGCTGCCATCTTCAATATTGTGCCACTAACTTATGTAGCTGAGTGCCGAGATCCATGGGCACTGTCATTCCATGATACCATTATATACTGCCATAGAGAGACTCATAATGATGGTGCACGATCATCTCTTCAAGATTAGGTTTCTGTCAAGACCATATTTCTTATAAAATTGGCCCGAAGAATTATAGTCCACTAAGTTCTAGATAAAGTAATAATTAATTATAGCTAGTAGAATGTATAGAAAAGTGACAGCATTATTGCTGAATACACACAAAAAAGGGAACTTGTTTAATTAGGTGACAGGAGAAGAAATCATGTTTAGAATTTTAATGAGACCTGCGATTGAAAACTTTTGGCCTTTGGCCACCTCAGGTAAAGGCAAAGCTGAGAGTGATTTTTAGAGATGAAAGCAGAATTCAGTAATGATGTAAAAGGTACTGAAAGAGGGGGAAAGAACTCATTTTTCTAAATGAGATATGCTGTATTGAAAAAAAAAATTCCTTCCTTCTTTATTTTGAGTTGGTAAAAAAGACATCTCCATGATTGCATTGATTCTGTTATTGCAAAAACATGCTAAGAATTATGCCTGGAGCTAGATCCCTTGATCATTTACTAGACAGTATAGAGGTATCAACGGTTTGTGCATGTGAGTGCTAAGTCACTTCAGTCATGTCTGACTCTCTGTGAACCCACGGACTGCAGCCCAGCAGGCTCCTGTCCATGGGATTCTCCAGGCAAGAATATTGGAGTGGGTTGCCATGGCCTTCTCCAGGGGATCCTCCTGACCCAGGGATCTAACCCATGTCTCTTAAATCTCCTGCATTGACAGATGGATTCTTTACCACTAGCACCACTGGTGAAGCCCGTCAATGGCTTAGGTTATGCTGAATAAGCAACTACCCTCCCCGTCCCCCATATCTATAGCTTAATATAAAGTTTTTTCTCTTTATTATTAGTGCAAGTTCACCATGGGTTTGAGCAACCCGCCAGGTAAGCTTTCCTGCATGCTCAGTGATCAGGCTTTCACATTTCTGGCTCTAGCATCTCATGTGAGGTCAGGTGGGTATCTCCATTTGGAAATAATGTGTGCCACGTATGGTTGTACTTCCAGACGAGTCACAGGTCCACACCTAATGTCTTAGAAGAGGGGAAGAACAGCCGTTCTGTTACTGGCAGGAAGAGGTTTGAATCAAGTATTAGGGAACGGTTCTAGGGCTCACACTGGGTGCTG
Source organism: Cervus canadensis (assembly GCF_019320065.1). Taxonomy (NCBI): domain Eukaryota; kingdom Metazoa; phylum Chordata; class Mammalia; order Artiodactyla; family Cervidae; genus Cervus; species Cervus canadensis. The sequence continues at coordinate 61,872,311 of NC_057400.1, forward strand.
ACTGGATAGTGTTAGTGATCTCCAAATAAAGGGGATGACTGTTGCTCACAGCAGGCGTTTGAATCATCTTCCCTGAAAGAAATATAGCCCCCAAATTCTCCATTCATTTCCTCAGATACCTACATAGGGCAGTTAAGAACTCTAGCTTCCCACAGGACTGGGAAGTATAAGTACTTCTGGGAAGTATAGACTACTTATTTGCAAAAGTCTTGAATTAGAAAAAGCTTAAAATCACAGGAAGCCACCACAAAGATTTACTATCTTGCATATAGAAAAGTGAATAGAAAATTATTATAAAGAACTACTTAAAATTAGTAAATCTATTACTCTTTTGGATACTGTATCAATATTGTAAGCAAGGTTGTTCTAAAGTAACAGCCCCCAACCCCCAAATTCTCAACAGTTTAAGACAAAATTTATTTTTTTAACTTTTAAAGTCTTTAATTTCTTTTGACAATGTTTTATAGTTTAAAGGTTTAACTTTTTTTTGTTAAATTTACTTCTTTTTCTCTTATTGTTTTGGATGCATTCAAACCAAAAGTTTATTTTTTACTTTTTTAAAAATATTTATTTTTAATTGAAGGATAATCACAATAATGTGTTGGTTTCTGCCATACATCAACATGGATCAGCCATAGGTATATATATGTTCCATCCCTCTTGAGCATCCTGCCCACCTCCCACCCCATCCCTCCCCTCTTTTGAAGATTTGTAACTATGAAGAAACCTTAGTAGTTTGGGAGGAAAAAAAGAAATTTGTAAAACATAAAGTTATATATTGTCATAGCTTCATTAAATTAATATTTAGTAAGCAGAGCACTGGAGTGTCAGATGGTTGGACAAAAGACCACAAGGTAATTGAAATAGCAAATTGCTCACAGGTCCTAGAGAGAGGACACCTTATGCCTCCAGGGGCCACACAGCGAGATCAAAGGAGGCTGCAGACAGAGAGAGTGGCAGGACCAGGGGCATATGCCTTTGTTATGATCTGCAGGTAGAGTGTTTTGGGGTTCCTGGGTTAAGGCTAGACTGGTCAATTAAAAAGCAAGAGAGTGGGGTTTGGGGAGATCTCTGAGCAGCCCAAGGGAAAGGCCCTGTAAGGCAGAGAAGCTATTTATCATCAAGGCTGTTGGGGAAGTCATACTAGGAATATGTACTTACCTATGACTCTGTGGTTTTATTTAGGGCTTACACTTGCATGAGAAGCTAGCCATGGCTTATGACCCCCGAGGTTCTCTTGACACAAAATGGATGCTAAGGCAGGAGTACCATGTAGTAGCTTAGCTAAATTCTCAACAAGTGCTTAATTCTTCTCCTTCCCATTCTATTCACAATCATAACAGTTTTTTATTTTCTTGACAAAAATAAGTTGTAAATCAAACCCTTCGTATAAAAGCTTAGGCATCCTAGATTCATTTTAGGATTATTTATTTGCTTAGTCAACAAATTCTAAGCCTTTATTTGCCAATTAACAATTTTTTCATGTGCTCTTTCCTTTTAATAAGCATTCGCTTTTAAGTGCTGATCATTGCAGCATGAATAGAAGTAGTTATTTTCTGAGAAAATGGATATGAAGCAGATATTGACTTTTGTGGCAGTGAACATAGAGATTTATTGACTGGAAGATAAGGTCAATACTTGCCTTGAGGGACAATAAATCTAGATGTTCAACAAAATATAAAGTCAATATTTGTATTAATACCTATGCTTTGAATACTTGTCCAAAATCCCTGGAAATTTCTCTATATAGTAGTGGAATTTCTTGATCTTTGAAAAGGGTGCCATTGTAAATAAACCTTGAAAAGCTATTGCAAAGTTTGAAACTAAGATCAAAATAGACCAGTGCAGATGTCAAAAGTAGAATGCATGAATTTTGCAGTCTCTTTTGCAAGAGTGTTTTCTTTAAAATGTGTAAACTTTAAAAACTACTTGATTCATTAAAGTGTGAAATTTGTTTAGTTAACAGCATTTCACTTACGTACAATTTTAATAGATACGAAGCATATGTGACAGACCTAGAACTCTAATGTTCATAAATAAAATGTTGCTTCGCCTAGATTCTGATTGTCAACTACTTTTGTCTCTTAAGACTTCAGGGGCATTCTTTGCAAATAAATCACTGGCTTTTTAAGTACAGTACAGGGCTCATAATGTTATTGCATTGTTTGTTCCCTTAGGTGCAGCCATTTTATTATTATAGCCCCTTAACTGATTCAAGTGCTTCCTCCATTAAGAGATACCTGTTACATATAGGCTTCATAGTATTGATTTCAGAGGCAAGCTTTCTAGAAAATACTTGCAATCATCAAAACAAAACTAGGTATCTTCCACCAGGTACCCTCCCTGTCGTCTTTCTAGCAGTGGCTTGTCTACCTTCCAAATCCCCTGGACTAATCACTGCAGGGTTTATTGACATTTTTCTGTCACTAATGTTCCACTTTTAACTTACAGTGAATGAGCCCATGCACTTTAACCCTCTTCACCTGCCATTGAAATAGCCAGCACTTATTATAATAGGAAGAAAATTAAATTGCAATCTAGCATTATGAACAAGGCAAGGAAACTCAGAATAACAGGGACTGAAGACAAAGTGAGGCCATGGAAAATTAGCAGGAGCAAATGTTGAACTTGCAAATGCTTTTGAAAAATACACTGCTGCCATGGTCCATAAGGGATGAAATTTCTGTGGGAGCAGCACTCCTCATGGAGGATGTGCCGAGTAAGGTGCAGACATTGCTCCAAAAGGCTTCTAGGTGGGTGGCCATGCTGGTTCAGAAAAGTCTATCCCAGCCAGCTTTCAGAAAAATGATTTCGTATAGCAGCCAGGCTCTGCTTCTTACTACTTGCCGTAGCAACTGGACCTGCTATCTTGCAGATTATAGTTCTAAAAATGAAAAAACTGTTCTCCTTAAATCTGTGTCTGGTTGTTCTTTCAGATAATGTTCATGTTTTATCTTGACATCCCAAAGCAGAAATGCATTGATCACCCTCTGTTTGTAGCAAAGAAAAAATTTTGTACATTTGAGACTCAAAAGATGAAACAAAAGTTAAGGTTCTAAATTATCACTGAAATCATCTCTAACTTAATAAATGCTACTTGAGAGGTATTTATTCCATCTATGAAAGGGGAACAGTCTGATATGAGAAAGTATTGCTTTTAGATGGAGAAACAGATTTCTGGATTTAAAACCTCTCCAGTATCACCACTGCTCTGAATTCTGTAATTTATATGTGAGAAACTAAAAACAAGTTGCTTAGAACTGTTAAGGGTAAAAAGGCAAGTGAAAATGCCAGCTTAGTGCAATGAGCAGGAAATATCAGTGGCATTATAATCTTCAGATAAAATGACATTCAAGGGCAAAAACACTAAACGGGGCAAAGATAACAGTGGTGATCAACCCAGAGTTCACAGTTCCATCATTATAATCACTTATTTGCTCATACCCTCAATGCTTTGTCCCTTTTTTCTCTCTCTGTTACTTGGAATTAACTTCAACTCTGGTTAAATACAACTGCTTACCTATTCCAGATCTGAAACCTTGCTGCAGAACATGGCTGGAGAAAAGTCACCTGAAAATATTGTCTAATCTCATGTTAATTGATAACCACAGGCATCAAGGCAGCTCTTAACACTGCCATGGAATGACCTGCTTTCGCTGATGAGCTCATTTCTTATTTTGCTACAAACAAAGACACAATTAGGAGAGAATTTCTACGTCAAGTATGGTGACTTTTCTGTTTGATCCCATGCCCATATACTCTGCATGCCCTATTTTTGTGGAGTTACTATATATGATCCTATGTAAAATAGTGATCCCTCCAGTTAAGCTTATCTGTAATTCTAGAGCTTAAAGAACACCAGTGGAGAAATCTATATTTGAGAGTTGTCAACATATAAATGGTATTTGAAATAAAAAAATAATAATGATATAGTGGTTGATTTAGTCACTAAGTCATGTCTGACTCTTTTGACCCCATGGACTGTAGCCCGTCAGGCTCCTCTGTCCATGAGATTTCCCAGGCAAGAATACTAGTGTGGGTTGCCATTCCCTTCTCCAGGGGATCTTCCCAACCCAGGGATAGAATCCATGTCTTCTGCATTGCAGGCAGATTCTTTACTGATTGAGCCACCAGGGAAGCCCTGATATAGTAGTCAGAATATTTATATACAGATTACAATATACCATGTTCTTTTGTAGGTAATTTTCATGTTGTATTAACTCATTTAATACAACAGAATTGGTATTATTATCATCATTTTGCAATGATGAACCTTGACTTGAACATCAAGGGAGGGTAGAAAAGATATCTAAGGATAGTCATCTGGCACATTTTACTATAGAGGTCAGGGAAGTCAAAAAGAATGAGCTAAAGAGGCATGAGGATAAGCCAGTGAGACAGGAAAAAAAAAACCAAACAAAACAGGGATTATAGTCTGGAAGACAACTGTAAACGTATTTCAATGGTGAATATTCTGTCAAATAATAAGAAAAGAAAATTGCTGTTGCTTAGTCATTAAGTCATGCCTGACTCTTCTGTGACACCATCGACTATAGCCTGCCAGGCTCCTCTATCCATGGGATTTCCCAGGCAAGAATACTGGAGTGGGTTGCCATTCCTTTCTCCAGGGGATCTTCCTGACCCAGGGATTAAACCGACATCTCCTGCATTGGCAGGTGGTTGCTTTATTGTTGAGCCACCAGGAAAGCCCAAGGAATGAAAACAAACCTTAGTAAACTGATGATAATTGGTGATATTGAAGAAAAGCATATTAATGGAGTAAAGGAAAGCAAAATGAAGTAGGTTCAAAATAGAATGGAAGGTGGAAAATTGGAGACAATGAATGCTTTAGTCTGCTCAGGCTGTTCTTTAAAAATGCCATAGACGAGGTGGCTTCCTCAACAGAAACTTAGGTTTTCAGGTTCAGAGGTTACAAGTCAAGGCCAGAGTTTGAACAGTGAGGTTTCTGGTGAGAGCTTTCGTCTTGCCTTGTAGACTGCCACTCCCTTGCTATGTCTTCATGTGGCCTTTCCTTGGTGTGTGTGTGCTCCTGCATGGGAGGGAAGTAGAAGAGAGGGAAAGAGAAAGCTGTCTGGTGACTCTTCCAAGAACATTGATTGCATTGAGTTAGGACTCGTCTTTTATAATCCCACTTAGCCTTAATTGCCTCCTAAATGCTGATGTCCAAATACAGTCATTTTAGGTTTTAGGACTTCAACATATGAACTTTGGGGAGGAGACCTGATATAGTCTCTAGGAATGACCACAGACCACTTTGTATTACTGTTGACAACTCTATGCAGAGAATAAATTATAGAGGATGAAAGTTAATGCAAGGAAGAGGCTACTAATTGTGGTATGAGGTCATATAGTTGAATGGGGTTGGGTGTTAGCCCTGGAAATGGGCTCTGGATTGATGGAGTATATGTTTTGGAGACTGGGAAAAAAACACGTAAGACTACATTCAGTGTGGTGAGTGGCAGGTTATACTTTTCAAAGATGGTCACATCTTTTCCCGTTATCCATACTCTTTTGCAATGTGCCCTTGCCACTACCCCATCAAGGACTGGAGTCTGTTCTGTACTGCTTTGCATCTGGGTTTTCACTGTGACTGCTTCTGTTTAGAGAATATGGCAGAACTGAGGCTGTACACGCTCTAAGGATAGCCCTTACGTGGCCTGTCAACTTTGACTTCCTGCTGCTTGAAAGTCAGCTACTCTAGAAGGGCATGGTTCTCTGAGAAAAGCCCGCTGCTGCATGAAGTAGCCTTGGAGGACGAAAAGCACAGGGTGAGATTTGGGGGTGGAGTCTTGTGGATAGGAGGAGAAAGGCCAGACAGCTCCAAGGCATCAGACGTGAAACTAAAGAAACCGTTTTGGATAATTTAGTGCTGTCAAGTCTTCAGCTGAGTCTAGTCCCAGCTACTGTCTGGCCACATACACACAAAATACGCCACATGAACCTTGCTCAGTTGAGCCCAGTCAACCTACAGAACACTGAGGAGATAAATTAGTTTTGGGTGGTTTGTCACACATTACTAGGTACCTGAAATGGGAGTGGGTGGTGGTAAATGGATGTAAAATCCAAGAGAGTATCTGTGTTTGGACGTTAGGGACTGGGAAAATAGTGCTGGTGGTATCTGAGAAGGAAAACTATGAAACAAATTTGAAGGTGAAAACCAAGAGTTCTATTTTGACTTCTTTAAGGCTGAAATCACTATTACATATCTCTGTCAAGTACATGGATGAAAGGAAAGAGTGGTAAGCTGTGTCAAAAGTTTCTGAAAGGTTGAATGAGAAAATAATAGGACCTGTTGGATTGATCAATATGAACATTACTGAACTTTGTATAGGTTTATTTCTCCCCACCCCTGCAATCTCTGCACCAATCAATAGAACCTCAGTATCTCATATCAAGAGTAGCTCTGACTGTCTTCCATTCTCAGCTCACTCTTATTGCTTTTAAATTATTTTTTTTTCCAAAATTACTTTCATCATTTCACCCTAGTGCTATAAAATTTGTCATTTTTATGTAAGATAAAGTTATTTATCTTTATTAGTAAATAGCACCAAAATATATATTTATTCTATCTACCCACTTTATCTACTATATTATGGGAACATATCTCTGATCATGGTAGTATTCTCCTAATTCTGTAGCTAAATGCCACCTGTTCCTTTTGTCTCAAGTGCCCATCTCTTATTTTCCTCTATCCAGACCCTTTACTCTTTGGACAAAGGCCTTCTTCCATGGTGCTTTTTACATTTTCTGGAAAAATGATTTTAAATTACAGTGTAAAATCTATAGTGGATCATGAAATCAATTTTCTGTGTCCTGCCTACATTTTAAAAAATCAAACAGGAAAGAAAATATAATTTAGTGAAGATTAATATTGATTCATGAAATTTTTGTTTCAGGTTGTATGTGTTTGTGTGTGGGAATGTGTGTGTGTCTTTGTTCATAAATATGGTTGTGTTATGTCTATGTGATCAGGAAATAAAATATTTTGTTGTGGGGACACATTAAAAAATTTAAAAGCCACTTATCTGGAGCATATAACTCTCTTACCTAATTTCTTTTTTGACCCTTTAAAATCTAGTTCATTTTAATAGTGTCTAGTATGCTGAATACTGAATTGTTTAATTATTTTAAATATATATTCCTGGATATTTAGTCATTTGTCCATTTCTCTTTGAAAATATGCATATATTGCCTGTTATGAGTCATTTTTTGTGCTTTTCTCTGGGTCTACAATGAAATATTTGATAGACCCTTACTCATGAGGCTTATATTGGGAAAGACGTTGTAAGGCCATCAGACAAGGTCATCATTGATGATATAGTAAAATTAGATGAAGGAAACAGATAGGGGACTTTACAGCATCTAAAATCTTGGGGCAACTTGGGCTTACCTGGAAAAGTGGTGTTGGATCTGACTTCTGAAAAATAATTACAACTTGCATATGCAGAAGAAATGAACTGGGAAAGAATATTAAAAGAAGAGGAAATATATTATTTGGGACCCTGAGGTAGAGAGAACAGCCAATTAGAGGAACTGAAAGAAGAGCCCTTTGCCTGGAGCAAAGTGAATTGAGGAAAGATTGACAGTGAGTCTAAGAAAGCAGAAATGCAGAAAATCACCCCTAATATCCTCGTAGGTTGTCTAGTTTTCCCCCTTTAATCTGAAAGTGATGAAAAACCTCTAAAGCACTTCAATCTGAGGAGTAACATGATTGACTCTGTGTATTTGACAAACATCATCTGTGAAGAATGGATTAGAGGGGATTAAGAGTGATCCTGGAGACCTAAGGCAGGAGGCTGATGCTCTAGTGTATGTCAAAGATGATGATGATTTGTTGGGATGGTGATAATGGAGATGGAGAAAAGTTGATGAATTGGAGGGATATTGAGGATATAAAATTGATATGAAATAGTGGTTTATTGGAATGGAAAGTAAATGAGAGGAATCTGTCAAATGATGACTCCCTAGTTGTTGGCCTGAAGATATAGTGGACTAATTTAGAAGAAATGTGCATGGGTGTAATTTTGGATACATGGGATTTGAGATTGATTTGAGATATTTAAGTGTTGGTGGATATTTGATACATGGGTTAGTAGTCAGGGAACAGTTCTGGAATAAAAATGAGGATTAGAACAACCAAAAGGAAAGAGTAAATTAAGAATGAGCTTTCAAAAATCTAAACCGTTAAAGCCTAGGTTTTAAGAAGATGTTAAGTAAAAGAAATTGAAAAGAGTGGATGAAAAAGAGGATGGAATTTTTCCCACTTGATTTAACAAACCAGAGGTTATCAGCGGACTTAGAGAGATTGATTTGAAAACATAGTGGGAAGGGAAGCATTGAATGAGTTGGAAGAGTAAATGGGGCATGAGAAAGTGAAAATGAAAGTATTAGTTACTTAATTGTGTGCATCTCTTTGTGATCCATGGACTGAAGCCCTCCAGGCTCCTCTGTCCATGGAATTCTCCAGGCAAGAATACTGGAGTGGGTTGCTTCTCCAGTAAATATGAGTAAGATAATCCTGCTGAAAATTAGAAAGCATGTACATTTTGTTGATGTTCAATTAATTCTTCTTGAATGAAAAAATAACTTTTTTAAAAAAAGTTTTCTTCAAATGATTAATATAATGTTGAAAGAAGGAATTAACATTGGATTATTGCAATTTAGTAGGGCTTCTTTTAGGAAATAATTTTATATTGGAGTATGGTTGATTAACTATGTTGTATTAGTTTCAGGTGTATAGCAAAGTGTTTCAGTTATACAAACTGTATCTATTTGGATACACAAACTGTATCTATCAGTTACACAAACATGTATCTATTCTTTTTCAAATCTTTTCCATTTAGGTTGTTATATAATGTTGAGCAGAGTTCCCTGTGCTATGCAGCAGGCCCTTGTTGGTTATTCATTGTAAATATAGCAGTGTGTACATATTGATCCCAGACTCCTTAACTGTCCCTTCCTTCCTCCCTTCCCCCCGGTAACTATAAGTTCATTCTCTAAGTCTGTGAATCTGTTTCTGTTTTGTAAATAAGTTCATTTTGTATCATTTTTATAAGATTATGCATATAAATGATATCATAAGCTATTTCACTTGTGAAGTATGTCTTTCATTTAATCCTTCTTAGTCCATCCTGTAAGATAGATGGTATTATTCTATTTTTTATAAGAAAAATGAGATTCAGATAAGTTATGCAGTTGTCCAAGTTTGCACAGCTAAGTGGCAGAGCAGGCATATCAACCTTTGACTGTTTCAGAGACTATTCTGTCCTAGAAAATGCAAATTATTTGACCAGAAAAGTCCATTTGTCAAGAGTTAGAGGGAGTCCTAGTGATATATTTTTTGGATCCAGCTTTCTCTGGCCTAGAAAACTACATATGGAGGTCCACTTTAGATCAGAGACTCTCAGCCATGGCTGATCATTCATTCACCTGGAATGCTTTTTTAAAAAATGAATGCCTAAATCCCACCTTAGGAAGGTCTGAGAGTGGTACCAGGGAATCAATATTTTAAAAAAGTGCCCTAGGTTATTCTAATGTGCAATTGAAATTGAGAAAAATTAGATTGTTACCAAATTACTAATTCATAAAAGCCAAAGCCCTAATTAATGCTTTATGATATTTTACTAGTTTTGACTGAGTAAGTTTAAATTTGGGTAAAGTGGTGGAAAACACATTGACTCAGACACGGATGAACACATCTGGCAGTGACTGCTAAGAAACAGGGTGATACCAAAGGCTCATCAATCTTGGCGCCTCCTCTATGGGTCATTTTGATGCAATAGAAGGATATCTTCTGGTCCTATTGGTATGTTGCATATTTAAGAGCTGCTGATGGAGCTATTTCTTGCCTGAAGGAGAGAGAAAAGACCCAGTACTAACAGGAATGTAGCATGTTGCACTGAGCACCTACTTCCCTGCCCTTCCCACCACCTTATTCCAATCGGTGTGCGTGAACTCTCGGAGGGGAAGATTGTGAGCATTCCTTCTGGACAGACGTTCATTTCTTCTCCGGATTGACTAAAGGAAGATAGAAGTTGGCAGTAAAAGACTTCTGTTGTGTTTAACCTGAAAATTTATGTATGTGTATTTTCCTTATGGTTCAGTTCAATTCAGTCGCTCAGCCGTGTCCGACTCTTTGCGACCCCATGAATCGCAGCACGCCAGGCCTCCCTGTCCATCACCAACTCCTTAGACTAAAGTAAAAATAACTTAAAATAAGCTTCAATGCTGAGACACAAAATATTTTCAGTCTTAGTTCAGAATTCATTTAACCATGAAGGAAACATTCTCATCGGGTTGCACAGGTGAGATGAAAGATTTTCCATCTTCAGTGGCCATTCTCTCTCACACTGCTCTGCTCTGTAGTGGCTGCTTTGGGGCTAGAAGCTACAAAGTTTTACACTTTTCAAAAGATGAAATATATCTGACATCACAACACAGGAACCATTGTTAAAAATGGTAACTGAAATAAATTGTCATCATTCTTTCTTACACTTTCAGGAGATTTGGATTGTAACCCACGGTGAGCTTGGTAAGAAGATGGCGCATACATAATTCACTTTTAATAGCAAACAGGCCTTTTATTTCCTTTTCCTTATCATTAGGCTCTTAATATCCTGTGTGTGTACCCTTTGAAGTAGCTTCTACTCTACCGTCAAGAGAATTTTTCCTGTATTGAGGGACCAACCAAAAATAGTGTTCATTTCTTTCTTTCTTCTTTTTTATTATTTTCTTATTATGTATTGGCTTCCATCTATTGTAAATCATGAGCTAAATGAATCCTGTACTTGGAGATGGGCAAGTTCAAAGACATCTCATTTATATGTTTGTGCAAACTGCAAATTTTTAGCCCTACCACTAACTTTACAAGGGTTTAGTGTGTATGAACAAAAAGTAGCATTTTGCCTTAAAATGAATTACCTTAGATAGGTGAAACCACATGAACTGTATTGATTTGAAATTATATCTTAAAAATGAAATCAAGTTAAAGATATTTTTTAAGATGAAAATTATCAATGATAAAATAAGCAAAAAATCAAACACAAAAATAATTTGGCCTTTATGAGTAGAAGCATTAGAGTTAAAAGAATTTTTGAAAATCATATTTTTTTCCTTCCCCTTTCGTTTTTCTCAGAAGATAGTAAAGAATGCTTAAGAGAATTTTTCCACTTATGTGTGTTAATAAAAAGTATTATATGCCATATATCCCATGCTACATATTTTAAGTGATTAGATAATATCTATCCTATTGAAATAGGTTCTTTCCTTTAAACTTTTCTTCTAATATGTGGATCCATATATTGGCATTATAAAAATAATATGCCAAATCATTATTTTTAGAGCCACATTGTGTAAAGTCTCAGATATTTGGCCAAGTAGGAAATTCCAATCTCACTTTTAGTAGTTGATGTTCTTGGAGTCACTGCTACAGCAAATCTCTTGATAGGAAAGAATTAAACTAAAGCCTCAGACTACTGCTTTGGTTTCCCTTGTGCTATTCCACAGCCACTGCATTGCTCCTGGATGTTGAGTGTTGCCTTCCCTGGTGGCCTTGACGTCCTTAACCATCCGGTCCTCTGTCAGTACTGCTGACCACAGCTGCCGGTGTCCCTTCGGCTGCTCTACAAACCGTATTTCCTATTGTGTTTCAAATGGGTGAATTTCTCCCTACTCAGGCAGCCACAGAATGGTAACATCTAGGTAGTGAGGTCTTTTCATTTCCAACTGATAAGCAGATTTTCTAATTTACATCATTCATCAAAATTCTGCATCTGCGGGATCAACTATCTATGGATTGGTAGTACTGTAATAGTATTTATTAAAAAAAAAAAATCAATGGATAAATGGACCCATGAAGCTCAAACTAGTATTGTTTAAGGGCCAACTATATACATGTTCCCAGAAAGAAAACTCCACAACCAAATGGCTTCACTGGAGAATTCTTTGAAATAATTAAAAAGGAAGTAATATCCATCTTATAGAATCTTTCCAAGAATATAAGGGAAGGGAATACATCCTGGATTGTGAAGCTAACATACATTATAATCTGCTACCAAAACCAGATAAAGATGCTAAAAAAGAAAACAACGACAACAACAACAACTATGGATCAGCATAGTTTATGAAAAATATAATAATTCTTATAAAAAAGCTAGTAAATCAAACTCAGCAATATGTAATAAGTATAAATACTCCCCAATCTAGGGTTTGCATGAGAAATGTAAGGTTGTTTTAATACTAGAATTAATCAGTTCCACTCATCATAACAACAAAATAATAGGAAATTTTGTCTGATTATCTTAAATGATGAAAATCTATTTCATAGTCAAACATTCATATTAAAAACTCTCAGCAAACTAGCAGTAAAAGGAAACTTTCTCAACATGAAAGTAGAAAACTTCTATGCAAAACTATAGCTAACAATTTATTTAATTGTGAAAGGTCAATGTTCCTAAGACTGGAAGTACTCCAATGTTGTTTGACATCACCACTTATTTTCTGCACTGTGGAAGTTCTGATAAAAGCAATAATATCAATAAATAAAATAACTAAATAGGCTACAAGGCAATGTGCACCTAAGGAATCTACAGTAAAGCTATTACAGTAAATAAATTAGATAGGAAGTTGGCAGGATACAAGGTCAATATAGAAAATCAGTTGCAGTTCTGTATATTAGCAATGAAAACTAGAAACTGAATTAAAAATACTTCAAAAATAGTGTGCATATTCATGAAATAATTAGGAATAAATTTTATAGGATATATATCAGCTCTGTATCCTAAAAACTGCTGAACAATGTCAGAAAAGATTAAAGTAGTCCTAAATAAATGAAAATATAAATCGTGCTCATTGATCAGTAGATTCAATATTGTCAACTCCCCATGCATTAATCAAAATACTTTCTATAGTTCCAATCAAAATCTCATCAAAATTTGCTCTACAATTTAAGAAACTTTTTCTAAAATGTGTATGGAAATGCAAAGGACCTAACATAGCTTAAAAGTTTTAGAAAGGAAGAACAAACTTGGAGGATTTCACAAAAATCAAGACAGTATTAAACTGGCATAAGTTTGATATATTCCATATACCAATGGGATGGAGTAAAAAGCCAAGATAAGGAAATTGATTATCAACATAGGTGCCAAGTTAATTTTTGAAGGAAGGGCTTGCTGGACAAAATATATCTATATGAGAGAAAGAAAAGGAAACGTGTCCCCTGTATCTCACCATACATAAACATACAAAATACCTAAAACTGATCATAGCCCTAAATGTAAAAGCAAACTAGAAAATGCTAAGATAACACAGTTAAGTCTGAGTAACATTCTATTTCATCTATATACCACATCTTCTTTAAACATTCATCTGTTGATAGACACTTATGTTGCTTCCATGTACTAGCTATTGTAAATCAGCTGTTATGAACATTGAGGTGCATGAATCTTTCCAAATTAGAGTTTCCATCTTTTCTGGATATATGCCCAGGGGTGGATTGCTGGATCATAAGTTAACTTTAATTTTCTAAAGAACCTCCATGCTGTTTTCCATAGTGGTTGCATCAATATACATTCTCACCAAAAAGTGTAGGAGAGTTCCCTTTTCTCTACACTCTCTCCAGCATTTATTGTTTGTAGGCTTTTTGATGTTGGCCATTCTGACCAGTGTGAAGTGATATCTCATTGCTGTTTTGTTTTGCCTTTCTCTAATAATTAGTAAAATTGAGCGTCTCTTCTTCATGTGCCTTCTGGCGATCTATGTCTTCTTTGGCGAGATGTCTATTTCAGTGTTCTGTCTATTTTTTGATTGGGATGTTTGTTTTTCTGATACTGAGTTGTATGAGCTATTTGTATATTTTTGAAATTGAGCCTTTGTTGGTCCCATCATTTGTAAATATTTTCTCCCCATCTATAAATTGTCTTTTCATTTTGTTTATGGTTTTCTTTGCTATGCAAAAGATTGTAAGTTTGATTAGGTACATTTGTTTATTTTTGCTTTTATTTCTTTGTCTTGAGTATTGCCATTGCAGCAACATGGGTGGACATAGAGATTATCTTACTAAGTGAAGCAAATCAGACAGAGAAAGACAAACATGATATCACTTATATGTGGAAATTTAAAAAAAAAAGAATTTTTAACAAAACAGAAACATACTGACATAGAAAATAAACTTGTTTACCAAAACTGAAGTGAGAGGAAGGATAAATTAGGGGTGTATGGGATTAACAGATACACACTACTGCATACAAAATAGATAAACAACAAAGACTGCATAGAAAAGGGAACTATATTTACATCTTGTAATTAATTATAATGGAAAAGAATCTGAAAAAGAATATATGTGTGTATATATATCATTGAATCACTTTGCTATAGACTTGAAACTAACACAATATAGCTATAGTTCAATTTAAAAAGAAAGCATAGTTAAAAAAAATTCCTTGTTAGCTCAGTTCAGTTCAGTCTCTCGGTCATGTCCGACTCTTTGTGATCCCATGGACTGAAGCACGCCAGGTCTCCCTGTCCATCGCCAACTCCCAGAGTTTACTCAAACCCATGTCCATTGAGTCGGTGATGCCATCCAACCATCTCGTCCTCTGTCTACCCTTCTCCTTCTGCCTTCAATCTTTCCCAGCATCAGGGTCTTTTCGAATGAGTCAGTTCTTCATATCAGGTGGCCAAAGTACTGGGGTTTCAGCTTCAGCATCAGTCCTTCCAATGAATATTCAGGACTGATCTCCTTTAGGATGGACTGGTTGGATCTCCTTTGTAGCTCAGATGGTGAAGAATCCACCTACTCCGCAGGAGACCTGAATTCGATTCCTGCAGGGGAAGATCCCCTGGAGAAGGGACTGCAAGCCACTCCAGTATTCTTGCCTGGAGAATCTGGGGGACAGAAGAGCCTAGCAGGCTACAGTCCATGGAGTTGTAAAGAGTTGCATACGGTTGAGCGACTAACACTTTCACTTTCAATTAAAAAAGAAAGCATCGTTTAAAAAAATTCCTTGTGAATTTAGAATAGGCAATATCTACTTCTATGTAGGCATATCTACTTACATGTGGCAAAAATTAGCCATAAAATTGAAAAAGGGTAAATTAAATCTCATTAAAATAAAAAAAAAATTCACTTAAAAAAAAACTGTTAAGATTTTGGAATACACATGATGGAAACATATAGAACTCTAACAACTCTAGGGAGACAATCAACCTGGTTGAAAACTGACAAAAGCTTTGAACTGATACTTAACAAAAGATGATATTACAAATGAGCAATAAGCATATAATTAATCTATATATGTTATAATTCCATATAGTAAACCTAAGGAGCTGACGCTTTATGAAACACTGCTAAAACAGGAAATGAGAATTTTTCAGAACTTGAAACAGATAAGAATTTTCAGATTCAAGAAATACAGTTAGTCCTAAGAAGAATAAAGAAAAATCGAAACTACATCTTCAGATAACTTTTTAAGAGAGTCCAGATAGGAAACAGCATAATCACCTTATAATATTCAGTAATATTTTTTCCAACTCACTGTAAGGATTAGAAAGCTTAAATTAAGAAAAAGGTAATGTGGGGCTTCCCTGGTAGCTCTGATGGTAAAGAATCTGCATGTATAACTCTGTATACTATACTCTACATTTTTCTGTCTTATCTATCTAATCTATGGTATATAGGAATAAATCAAACACAAAATTTATAAGATCTTTGTAAAAGTGTTTAATTATTTGTGAGGGTCATAAATCAATACTGGAGAGAGAGGTCAATATGAAGCAAAATTAATTTTTTTCAAATTTATCTACTAAATTATTTTGAATTCTAGTAAAATTCTTTATAAGCTCATTTTGAAATTTATATGGAAGAGGGAAATAAACAAAATAACAGCTAAGGAGAGTTGCCACACTTGATGTTAGTATTTTAAAAATTATAATGAATTCCACAGTGTGGTATATGGCACAAGCATAGACAGTTGTACCAGTGGAACAGAATAGTAAGCCCAGAATGCGTCGTTACAAAAAGATTGTGAAAGGATTGACTAACCAATTAATTTGCTTGGGCAATAGGTTATATATTTGAGAATCAAAAATTAGATTCCAATATCACAATATTTATAAAAATAGGTTCTGCCTTAAAGCCCTAAATATTAAAAATACTCTACCTTTTATGAAAAAGCAATGATTGAAGCATAAAATTTAAGCTACAAATAAGATCAAATTGCAACTTATGTTTTAGTCATAAGGAGATGCAAATTTGTTTAATATCTGAAACTATAAAGATTCCCAACAAATTCATAAGAAAAAATTAAAAATTTTTAAAAACTGAGCAATGGATATAATCATATTCATGGAATTCAGTAGTATTATGGGAATGGTACAGTAAAACAAAGTTAAAAATTAATTAAAATGTAGATGTCATTTTACACTCACAAATTTGGCAAAAATTTAAGAGACTGATTGTCAAGTAAGGATGTGGAAAAATGGAAATTCTCGTCATTACTGATGGTGTTGTAAATGTTATAGTCACTTTGGAGAGGAATTTGGCAGTTTCTGCAGAAGATGGTATTTGAAGTATGACTATGAAAGTCATCATCTTTGACCCACAGATTTCATTCAGAAGTAAATCTCCTAGAGAAACTCTTTGCATATCAGACAAATAGACATCTGTTAGGAGATTCATTGCAGCTTTGCTTTTCATCATTTACAATTGAACACGACCAAAATACCCATCAACACAGAATGAGCAAATACGCAATGGTATATTTTCAGTGAAATACTACACAGAAGTTAAGAATATTTGAATCATAGTTGCATGTATCAATAAGGATAAATGTCTACATGTTTTGAATAAAATGCAAATTACAGATATGTGCAGTATTATTTATATTACCTTTAAAAACTGGGAAGAAAAACTGCATATATTATCTACTGGTAGATGTATATATATATATAGAAAGATAAAATTAATGTATCTTGGGAAGGCTATTCCTTACTTTAGGAGCATCTGAGGGAAGAAGGTGAAGAAAAATATTTGGGAGAAAGTTGAAAGGTAGGCTTTGATATTCTAGTAACATTTATTTTTTACACAAAAATATTCTGGAGAAATATGGAGAGATGCTAAATATTTTAATATCTAGTTGTTTTTCATTGTTTTTCTTTATGGCTTTATATTGTTAGAATATTTCATAATGTGTTTCATAAGTGAAAAAGCCTTATGTATTACTCTAAAGGGAAATGATTTTAAAGCACTATAGAATCTTCAAGTAAATGTAAGGTTATATCTTTCATTCTTTTTAATTATTAATGGAACATTGAGCTTGAAACTGCTAAAATAACTACAAAGTAGTAATTTAAAAAAATCATCCTGCAATAGTAGAAAGGTAAGAAAAATCTTCACTAGAAATGTGGCTTTTAGCTTTTAGAAAAGTTTCATCTGTGATACCTGCTGCCTTTACTGAATTTTGCATGGTAAGCAAGATAATAAAAGTGAAATCCTCAGTATGAGAGCATATGGAAGTGACGGTAGAACAGAAATAAAGTATCATTCATTTGTTGGCTAAAAAGAGTATATGTGATGTATAGTACTCTTTTTATTATTTAGTTGGTTTGTCTATTTGATGCTATTTTCTTTGTATTCTTCGAATAGTCTCTTTCCACACTGCCACTATACTTCTATACTTTTTTCCTTCATATTTCCTTAGAATGTTGTAATTTTAAAATTCTGCAGCAATATACCTCTTATATTTTTGTAACTTTTCATTTTTATTCTTAAAAGAATGGTTTATGACAGTACAGTATAACACTAAATCTGTGTCCTATATATCCAAACATTGTATATAATTTAGCATTGTTTCATGTTGATTTTGGAATAGATATGTCTTGTTTCTTTCTAAGTGATATACAGAATTGCATTACTGTGCCATAAAACATGAAAATAACACTGTTCCCATTTAAGTCATTTGGAAACAAACTGAAAAAGGCATGTTAAGAATGAAAAGCACAAGTCTTATAAAAGTGAAATTTGTAGAAATTAGCAAAGCAGGAAAAACCACAATTAATTATGAAACAATTTCTTTGTTATCATGTTTTCAGTTAATAAAAACAACACAGGGTAGAAAATGAATGCTTCATGGATAAGTATTACTTTTCTTAAATATAGAGAAAAGTGTAACAGCTGTGTTGAATGCTTACTTTACGCTAGACACTATGCTTTCCATGTACCAAATATTTATTTAATCTTCTCCCAAACCTTTTGAATTAAGTATTGTTATTATCCCCATCTTACAGTTCAGAAAATAGGCATAGTTGATGTCATTAATTTTACCCAGTTTGAAGAGGTAGACAGTAGTAGAAACAGGCCATAGATTTGGCAATTTGTTTTCAATCCACGTTTTACTGTTATATTAAAGAAAAAATGGGCTGAGCAGTTCCATCTTCCTTTTGTAAGTTGACCTGTCTTCTCTCTTGCCCATGGTGAAATAGCAACATTCTGATGGATCAGCATTCCAATTTGATTCTTTTCATTTTCCTGTTGCTGGTGATGTTCTTGTATATTCTCAATCAGGCTCCTATATCAACAGCAAGTATTTGATTTTCACAAGAGATCCACAATAACCATTTAATTACTGGTAAATTCCAAAAATGAAATAGCAATTCTTGGTTCCAATTGTTGAAATGAAAATATCCAGCTTGTTTTCTGTTTTGGCGAGTTGAAAAATATTAACTAATTTTTGCTAACAAGGTTTACTATAGAAGTCTGATAGACTCCTAAAGGTCTCACAACTATTACAGGCATAGTTCTGAGCCTTCTCCCTTCCTCAATAATCTGAAAACAGGTGACTTTTTAAAGACTGGATGTAAGGCCATACATTATATGATAGGTTTCCTACTGTTTGTTTACTTTTCCTGTTGCTCTGATAATTGCATATAGGAATTCTATTAGTTCCTTTATTAAAATGTTCAACAACTATTTATTGATCACTACTTCATATCAGTCACAGTTGTAATAACTGGTGAATATAAACTGGGGATACTGTAATTAACAAGGGTGGATATAGGAAAATGTATTATGTGCTACATCTCTTCCATTCTTAACTACTTCTCCAGTGGAAATTAGTTTAATTGAGGTATACATTTTAGGGACTTCCCTGGCCATTCAGTAGTTAAGACTCCATGTTTCCCATGCAGGG
This sequence comes from Cervus canadensis, assembly GCF_019320065.1. Classification (NCBI taxonomy): domain Eukaryota; kingdom Metazoa; phylum Chordata; class Mammalia; order Artiodactyla; family Cervidae; genus Cervus; species Cervus canadensis. The sequence goes on from NC_057400.1 coordinate 61,891,516, forward strand.
TGAGCAGGTTCCAGTCCTGATTGGGGAATTAAGATCCCACATGTGCTGACATGGCCAAAAATAAATAAGTCAATTAAAAGATTAAAGATATAAATTTTAGATATCCTTTAAGTTCAATAGAAAATGGTGGCTTTATCTTGGATGTTGTGATTCTTAGAATACCTATGGCAAGAGATCTCCTTGAAAGATAATGTTAGAAACCTCCTAAAAAAACCACCATTTCTCTGATGCTGAGGGAGTAACAGAATTTAATAAGAAATTAACGAATTCTTAACTGTTTGGTTTCTAAAAATATTGAGAACAAGGTGGCGTAAACCAATTTTCCTTTCTCTTCTTTACTAAGAACACATATAAAGCCTGGTAGTAACACAGGAGACAACCAAGGGGAACTCTGAAAGGTGGCAGGAAAATGACAAGCTGGTGTGGGATGCTCAATCCTGGAGGAACAACACAGTGGCAGGATCTCTAACATAATAGCCCCACTGAACGGAACTATGCTTACCCAAACCTGGCATTTCTCGACCACCAAACTCATAACAGAAGGTAACCTAGGAAAGTAAAAATATTGAAAATATGCTCAATAAAAGAGAAAATCACATGTAGACTGAAAGCTGTATTTACAGTTCATTCATTTTACAAAATATCTTAAGATGTGCACACTGTATATTTTATAGCACAGAGTGAATTAAATATACTTTGTTGAACAACTCTGTATTCTCACTGCATATTAAGGAATAAACTCATAGTATGGACATTTACTAGTGACTCTGGTTTATGGGAGACTCTAGGGTACAAAAAGAAACCCTACATGGAGTATCACCTTCAATCTGAGTGTAAACTTCAGGAAAGTTACCATTTCTCTCATATAGAGACTTTTAGACTAGTCTATCTTGATATAATAAGACACTGTTGTATTTATTTTCAATAAATTTCCATTTTTACTGAAAATTTCAAACATCATTGTGGTTGATTTTAAACTAAATCTTAAAATTTTTAAATTTTATTATTAATAGTTCCACATGGTGCTCATCACACATAAATTTATACTTTGCCTGTTTCTTATGTGTGGATTCTAATGAGACTTGTGAAGTTTGTCAATTTTGTCTAGTGTTTGATTTTTCAGAGACATAGCGATGTGCTAAGATTTTGAAATCATTTTTTTTTTTGCATTCTTAGCTAACATTTTGGACATTGCTTACCTTCTCTAATGTTTTAATATATAGTTTCTAGAAGTAAGTTTGTTATTGAAATTTATTAATCCTATTATTTGATTAAAAAACTAGAGAAATAAATTTAAAGTTTAACTTTTAAAGATAACAGAGAAGTGATTCTCAGAAAAAACCTTAGAAATATGGGTTTTTCTCACAATTTTTGGTAATTCATGTTGGTGTTTGAATGGCTTCATTTGAGATTTAATTTTAAAGGAATCAAATTAGTATAGAAAAAGATGAAATACCAAGGGGAGTCCTTTGTGCATTATATATTACCAAAGTACAAAAAGAATGTGGACACATTCATATTGAATTTAAATTATGTTCTTATGGAGATGTTTGATTGTGACTAACCCATGCATAGTTTGAGCAAGTACCAGGAGATAGTGAAGAATAGGGAAGCCTGGCATGCTGTAGTTTATGGGGTCACAGAGAGTTGGACATGACTTAGCAACTGAAAAACAGCAAACCCATGCATAGTTAGCAACATGAGGTGGGACAGTGGCAGAGAGCATGGGACTTTCTCATCCTTTGCCTTGGTGCCCCAGCTCCTTGTGTTCCCTCCTTTAATTGGGTTAATGTTAAGTTAAAAGGAAAACTGGTTTCTGAGGTAATAAAACCTGTAATAAGTGATTCAGGGATCTTTTTGTGGTTTTGAAAAGCTGAGGAACCTGTGGATTGTGACCTGTCTTTGAAAATGTTAGCTTGTGTATATGCAAGAATCTCACACTAACCTGAGATTTGTCCTAAATCAAATTCTTTCTTGAAAGAACTTGTAAGTATGCCTTAGAGAGGAACAAAGCAGGCAAGTGGCTTTCTGCTTTATTATTCCCGTGGCTAGATTTTCTCTACTTTAAGCAGGATTTTTCCATTTTCCTTTTAGAAGGGCATTCCTCAATAAACAGAGCCTGTTGAGCATAATTTACCCATTTCTTGATGACTCAGGCTCATCATAATGAACATTGGTTAGTACACTCAACTGTATTAGAAAGATGCCCCTAAGAGCTATTAAGATATATGGTACTGTTTGTCCCGACTAAACCAACTGCTCCCAGATGACCTAAATGTTCCAGACTGCAGTAGCTGCTCAGTACAGTGTACACTAAATAAAAATTATATTTTCACGGACTGCAGGGAGATTTCTGTGCTGTGGGGCTAGATTTGATCATGATGTCCTTATGTCTGCCTCTGTTCTTTGAAGCAAAAACCCTCCCCAAATTTTACCTGCTGCGTCAAGCTCTGTGTTACCATTCCACATTTATTGGGGTAGGCATAAATGATCTTTTCCACTAGTAATTAGATAACTGGGTTTAAACGCCAAATTTAATAATATATCCACGGGGGAAGAATCACTAAGTTGGGGACCTAGTGCTGGCAGCTTAAAGAGCACACTACAATGAATCTCTACTCCCTAAACCGTAGTCTCGATTGGATATTTAGTCCTTCATTGTGACATAGTCTCTGAAAAGTAGTTGTAAAAAGCCCTCTTTAAAAATGCAAACATCCAATGAAGGGTTAAAATTCTGTCATTTATTATTATGAAGTAGATTAACTGAATTAATTTCATACTGATGCCTTAGGTCCAACTGTATAAAGGGACTAGGATTTTTGAAGGGTGGTGAAGATCAGGGGAAGAGAGAGATCATTTTGAAGGTTCAAGTATTTGGAGAAAGAGTAAGTTTAAGTAGTGGTATCTCAGTGAAAGACTTTGGACTTCCATTAGAAGGTGCCATGAGGACATTAGCACTTGAGAAGCAAGAGGAGTAGAAACAGAGGGAGGAGAAAGCAAGGGGAAAAAGCAAAATCCCAGTGCAGTCTTTCTTTCAGTTTGTAAAATAAAGACATATTTGAACATATGCAATTTTTTATATAAAGTATATGCACATTGCAATTGAATAAAATAGGTCATATTTGAATGCATTAAAAGAGATCTTTGAAAGATTTCCACATTTAATTTTTTTATGATTCAATATAACTTATTTTCTAATTAAAGAAATTTTCTTTGGAATACCCATGTACAAATTTTTTCCAAAGTATGGTACTTTATATCATTCCTATTTTGCAAATTTTGCATATATTTTGTTTAAGTGTTCAAGATGGTCTAACTTTCAAGTTGGCTTTATCATAAACTTTTCTGATTATTCTTTACCTTTTCTAATGTTTCTAATCTGTGTCATTAGTTAGAAATGAGTATCTTGGTTCATGTTGAATTTTTAAAATGTTGAGAAAAGATAATTTAAAAAATAGTTATCCTGAATGGTAGTCCAGTGTTTAAGACTCCTTTCTTCCAAGGCCTAGTTGGGTCTTCCAAGGCCTGGTTCCGTCCCTGCTTGGGGAGCTATGATCCCACATACCAAGGGGAGCAGCCAAGAAATGAAAACCAAATAAACCTATAAGTTGAAAGACAGAAAATAGTAACAAAAACAACAGATTATTGAGAACACAGTTCAACAAAATCTTACATTTGCATAAGAGTTTATAGTTTTGAATGTGAATTTACAAAGTATGTTTTTTTATCTTCATGAAATCTTGGAATGTGTGAAAGCAAAATCTTATCTCTCTCATTTTATAGGAAAAGGTAACTGAAGCCAAGAAAATGAAGTTTTTGTTAAAGATGACACAAGTAGTGCATTGTAAATTTAGAACTATAATTTAATTCTTAGTTTTAGAAAACTGATCTTTTTATTGGAGATGAATCAAAAGATTCAGCCTCTGGATACTTATATCTATGTCCTAGTGCAAGCTACTACTTGTAAAACCTACTGAGTAATGCTAGTAATTATTGTTTAGTCACTAGTCAAATCAGACTCTTTGAGACCCCATGGACTGTAGCCTGCCAGGCTCTTCTGTCCATGGGATTTCCCAGGCAAGAATAATGGAGTGGGTTACCATTTCCTTCTCCAGGGAATCTTCCCTACCCAGGGATAGAACCTGCATCTCCTTCATTATAGGTGGATTCTTTACCACTGAGCCACCTGGGAAGACCAGTAACACTAATACATAATTTGTAAAACTTTAAATGTGAAGAAAGTAGTTAATATATAAAAATATAAAGTATAAGAAAAGGTGGGGGGAATATTACTCATCTGTTGTTAAAAATACGAGCTGATTGTTGCTATTCTAAGTTTGCTGATTCAGTTACATTCAGTCGCTCAGTTGTGTCCCACTCTTTGCGACCCCATGGACTGCAGCACGCCAGGCTTCCCTGTCCATCACCATCTTCTGGAGCTTGCTCAAACTCATGTCCATTGAGTGAGTGATGCCATCCAACCATCTCATCCTCTGTTGTCCCCTTCTCGTGCCTTCAATCTTTCCCAGCATCAGGGTCTTCTCCAGTGAGTCTAATGGCTGATTTTCTCTTTGCCAGCAACATCCTGCACCTGCATCCTTCATGAAGTGATGAACTTCATTGCTTGAATCATTCCCATTTACTTAACTGAGGAGTAGGACACTAGAAGAATGTTCGCTTTTTAATTTCCCCTGGATAAGAGCTCTTTTAGATGGCAGCTTGCAGGACACACGGATTTTCTTCAGATTTGTACTTGCTACCAACTCTGATTTAGGACGTGGCTTGAGAGTCCAGAGAGTTCCCTAAATTCCGAGCCAGAACAACTTTGTAATAAGCATTTGTTAGCACAACTTCTGCCTTCCATGAAGTATAACCTTTTGCCACTCCTTCAAAAAATAAGTAATGGGATAAATAATGATCTGACAAATATAAATAGGCACCAAAGAGTGTATACAGCAAATTTAGGCAAAAATAGTTTAAAAAGGGCAAGATATGTCATTTTTGTATGAAGTGCTAATTAGGTTTATCCTTTTATATTTCTGAGGAGATTTTCATGCAGTATACAATTGATCTAGACTAGCAGTTGACAGACCATGGCTTGTGGGCTATTTGTTTTTGTAAATACTGTCTCATTGAATGCAGTCACATCTATTCATTTATATACTATCTATGACTGCTTTAGCTCTCCAGTGACAAAGTTGAGTAGTGTGACAGAAAACAAGACCGGTAGTCCTAAAATACTGTCTCTTTAAGGAAAAGAATGTAGAGGTCTAAGGGGCTTTTTGTATTAAGTTATATATCTGATAAGAAAATCTGGTCAAAGTAACATTTAAAAGATATAGACCATCTTGTTGCTGTTCAGTTGCTAAGTCATGTCCAACTATTTGCAAGCCCATGAACGGTAGCACACCGGGGTCCTCTTCTCCACTATCTCCCAGTTCAGTTCAGTTCAGTCATTCAGTTGTGTCCGAATCTTTGCAACCCCATGAACTGAAGCATGCCAGGCCCCCCTATCCATCACCAACTCCATGAGCCTACCCAAACTCAAGTTCATTGAGTCGGTGATGTCATCCAACCATCTCATCCTCTGTTGTCCCCTTCTCCTCCTGCCCTCAATCTTTTCCAACATCAGGGTCTTTTCCAAGGAGTCAGCTCTTTGCATCAGGTGGCCAAAGTATTGGAGTTTCAGCTTCAACACCAGTCCTTCAAATGAACACCCAGGATTGATCTCCTTTAGGATGTACTGGTTGGAACTCCTTACACTCCAAGGGACTCTCAAGAGTCTTCTCCAACACCACAGATCAAAAGCATCAATTCTTCTGTGCTCAGCTTTCTTTATAGTCCAACTCTCACATCCATACATGACTACTGGGAAAACCATAACCTTGGCTAGACGAACCTTTGTTGACAAAGTAATGTCTTTGCTTTTTAATATGCTGTGCAGGTTGGTCACAACTTTCCTTCCAAGAAGTAAGCGTCTTTTAATTTCACGGCTGCAATCACCATCTGCATTGGTTTTGGAGCCCCAGAAAATAAAGTCAGCCACTGTTTCCACTGTTTAGCCATCTATTTGCCATGAAGGGATGGGACCAGATGCCATGATCTTAGTTTTCTGAATGTTGAGCTTTAAGCCAACTTTTTCACTCTCCTCTTTCACTTTCATCAAGAGGCTCTTTAGTTCTTCACTTTCTGCCATAAGGGTGGTGTCATCTGCACATCTGGGGTTATTGACATTTCTCCTGGCAATCTTGATTCCAGCTTGTGCTTGCTTCAGCTCAGCATTTCTCATGATGTACTCTGCATATAAGTTAAATAAGCAGGGTGACAATATACAGCCTTGACGTACTCCTTTTCATATTTGGAACCAGTCTGTTGTTCCACGTCCAGTTCTAACTGTTGCTTCCTGACCTGCATACAGGTTTCTCAAGAGGCAGATCAGGTGGTCTGGTATTCCCATCTCTTTCAGAATTTTCCACAGTTTATTGTGATCCACACAGTGAAAGGCTTTGGCACAGTCAAATCTATTTCTCTCTTCCACTGTATAATCATAACGGATTTGATTTAGGTCATACCTGAATGGTTTAGTGGTTTTCCCCACTTTCATCAGTTTAAGTCTGAATTTGGCAATAAGGAGTTCATGATCTGAGCCACCGTCAGCTCATGGTCTTGTTTTTGCTGACTGTATAAAGCTTCTCCATCTTTGGCTGCAAAGAATGCAATCAATCTGATTTTGGTGTTGACCATCTGGTGATGTCCATGTGTAGAGTCTTCTCTTGTGTTGTTGGAAGAGGGTGTTTGCTATGACCAATGCGTTCTCTTGGCAAAACTCTGTTAGCCTTTACCCTGCTTCATTCCATACTCCAAGACCAAATTTGCCTGTTACTCCAGGTGTTTCTTGACTTCCTACTTTTGCATTCTAGTCCCCTATAATGAAAAGGACATCTTTTTGGGGTGTTAGTTCTAAAAGGTCTTGTAGGTCTTCATAGAACTGTTCAACTTCAGCTTCGTTAGCATTACTGGTCAGGGCATAGACTTGGATTACCATGATATTGACTGTTTTGCCTTAGAAATGAACAGAGATCATTCTGTCATTTTTGAGATTGCATCCAAGTACTGCAGTTGAGACTCTTTTGTTGACTATAATGGCTACTCCATTTCTTCTAAGGGTTTCCTGCCCACAGTAGTCAATATAATGGCCAGCTGAGTTAAATTCACCCATTCCAGTCCATTCTAGTTCGCTGATTCCTAGAATGTTGACATTCATTCTTGCCATATCCTGTTTGCCCATATCCAGTTTGCCTTGATTCATGGACCTAACATTCCAGGTTCCTATGCAGTATTGCTGTTTACTGCATCGGACCTTGCTTCTATCACCAGTCACATCCATAACTGTTTCTTTCTTTTTTTTTTTTCGCTTTGGCTCCATCCCTTCATTCTTTCTGGTTATTTCTCCACTTATCTCCAGTAGCATATTGGGCACTTACCGACCTCGGGAGTTAGTTCATCTTTCAGTGTCCTATCTTTTTGCCTGAGTTTGCTCAAATTCAAGTCCTTTGAATCAGAGATGCTATCTAACCATCTCATTCTCTGCCACCCCCTTCTCCTTTTGCCTTCAATCTTTCCCAGCATTAGGGTCTTTTCCAGTGGGTTGGTTCTTTGCATCAGGTGGCCAAATTATTGGAGCACCAGCTTTAGTGACAATCCTCCCAGTGAATATTCAGGGTTGATTTCCTTTAGACTTGATTGGTTGGATCTCCTTGCAGTCCAAGGGTGTTCTCCAGAACCACAATTCGAAAGCATCAGTTTTTTGGCACTCAGCCTTCTTTATGGTCTCACACACCTACATGACTGCTGGAAAAACCACAGCTTTGATTATACAAACCATTGTTGGCAAAGTGATATCTCTGCTTTTTTTTTCTTTAATATTTTATCTAGATTTATCATAGCTTTTCTTCCAAGGAGGAAGCGACCTAATTTCATGGCTGCAGTCACTGTCCACAGTGATTTTGGAGCCTGAGAAAATAAATCTGTGACTATTCCCACTTTTTTTGCCTTCTATTTGCCATGAAGTGATGGGACCAGATATTACTTTTTTTTAAAGTTGAATTTTAAACCAGCTTTTCCACTCTCCTCTCTCACCTTCTTCAAGAAGCTCTTTAGTTCCTCTTCACTTTCTGCCATTAGGGTGGTGTCATCTGCATATCTGAGGTTACCGATATTTCTCCTGGCAATCTTGATTCCAGCTTGGGATTCATCCAGCCCAGCATTTCACTTGATGTATTCTGTGTGTGAGTTAAATAAACAGGATGATGACATACAGCCTTATCATTCTATTTGCCCAGTTTGGAACCAGTTAATTGTTCCATGTCTGGTTGTAACTGTTGCTTCTTGACCCACATACAGGTTTCTCAGAAGACAGGTAAGGTTATCTGGTGTTGTCATCTCTTTAAGAATGTTCCACATTTTGTTGTCATCCACAGAGTCAAAGGTTTTAGCATAGCGAATGAAGCAGAAGTAATGCTTTTCTGGAATTCTCTTGATTACTCGATGATCCAGTGGATGTGGGCAAGTTGATCTCTGGTTCCTCTGCCTTTTCTAAATCCAGCCTGAACATGTGCAAGTTCTCCATTCACGTACTGTTGAAGCCTAGCTTGAAGAATTTTGAGCATAACCTTGCTAGCATGTGAAATGAGTGCAGTTGTGTGGTAGTTTGAACATTTTTGACCTTGTCCTTTTTTGGGATTAAAATAAAAACTGACCTTTTACAGTCCTGTGGCCATTGTTGAGTTTTCCAAATTTGCTGACATATAGAGTGCAGCATTTAACAGCATCATCTTTTAGAATTTTAAATAGCCCAACTGGAATTCTGTCACCTCCACTAGCTTTGTTCATAGTAATGCTTCCTAAGGCCTGCTTAACTTCACACTCCAGGATATCTGGCTCTAGGTGAGTGACCACATCATCATGATTATCTGGGTCATTGAGACCTCTTTTTGAATAGTTTTGTGTATTCTTGCCACCTGTTCTTAATCTCTTCTGCCTCTGTTAGGCCCTTACTGTTTTTATCCTTTATGGTGCCTATCCTTGCATGAAATTTTCCTTGATATCTCCAATTTTCTTGAAGAGATTTCTAGTCTTTCCCATTCTATTATTTTTCTCTATTTCTTTGTGTTGCTCATTTCAGAAGACTTGTCTCTCCTCTGAAATTCTGAATTCAGTTGGCTATATCTTTCCCTTTCTCTCTTGCCATAATGGCCATAGTGTACCTTAATCACTCATGGCTGGCCAACATCTTTGCATGTATTTTTATTTTTCTATTTGTTTCTCATGAAGGTAGATTCTAAAGTCTTACTTTCAGCTATTGCAACCACTCTACCCATCCAGTTACACCTGCATGAAAGCTGAATATGAAGGAACTTTTGTTTGCATTTAAGGGCACTAACTGTTAAATAAAGGAATCATGCTTATGGATATAAAGAGAAAATTCTAAAACAAAAAATGATTCAGCATATTATTAATGAACAGTTTCAATTTGTTTAATTATTGCAGGAATAAAGTATGGTAAGATCATGTTTCCAAAAATCCAAAAAATATTTTAATATCAATACAAACAAGAGAAGGACATGGCTTCAATATGATAAAGAATACACCTCAAGGGGAGGAACATCTACTTTATAGTGAAACTCTGGAGGCATCTCTACCATAATCGCTAAATATGTAAGAACTAACATTATTCAATAAACTATTATGAAGATAAAATAACAGGTACATGCATTGGAAAGGAAGAGCTGAAGTATCAAAGCTGGTATGTTTACAAGAAAAAACCAACTGAGATATCAATAGAACAGTTAAAAGTTTAATAAAGCAGGAGGTAAAATGCAAAAAAAAATTTAAATTATATTTTCTGAATGTCTTATCAACGAACATTCTATCAGGAAAATAGAACTGCTACAGTTATGGGAAGATTATATTTAATTTAGGAATTAGCATTTACATAATCTGGGAGGTGATGCAAGAGGATGAGGTGGGTGAGGGTGAGAGATCAGAGGAATAGCAATTAATAACAACCCCCTTCAGCATGGGCCCAGAGGAGTGAGAGTTTAGGGGAAAATCTGAGAAATTGTGTGTGACTGGGAATCAAAGTGGATCAGTTAAAGGGGAACTTTTAGAGAAGTGTAGAAACTGTTGCTTGCATAGATGTTGCTGCTTCTTTAAAACAGTCTGTTTCTGGAAGAACTGTTGCTTCTCGGGGGAATCTGTTCTCTCTCTGTGAGCTTGTTGCTATTGTTTAGTCATTAAGTGGTGTCCCACTCTCTGTGACCCTATGGACTGCAGCCCGCCAGGTCTGTGCTGGTAAATATGGATGGTTGGCCAAGCAAGTGGTTGGAAAGGTGAGTAGAGAAGAGAGCAAAGACAAACTATGCCTACCAGTCATCACTGGATCTGTCAACCATGATATAAGACTTAATCCTTTTCAAGATCTCAGGAAGTTTTTGTAGATATTACCAAGCTGGCAGTAAAATATAAGGTAATGTTAAGGGCCTTAACAGCCAAATAATTTTGGGAAAAAGTCATGCTGGGGGACTTACACTACCTAAATGCAAATTTACTATAAAGCTACAATAGTAATGTTTTATTCTCATAAAGATAGACTTACAAATAGTTCAGGGAAGCAGAACAGAGATTTTAAAACTATACACATATAGTTAATTGATTTTTGATGGTGGCACTGAGGCAATTCAGTTGGGGAAGGAAAAGTATTTTCAAAAAGCTATCCTGGAAACACTAATTATGTGAAGCAGGGGGTGGGGGGTGGAGAATAACTCTGTCTTAAGTCATAATCTGTATTTATTAAAGATGAGTCATAGATCTACATATGAAAGCTGAAATTATAAACTTTCTAAAAGAGTTGGATTATATCTTTATAATCTTGGAGTGGTCAAAGTGTTCTTGGGATACAGACACATAAATTATTAAACACAAAAGAAAAAACTTAATAAACTAGATTTCATGATAATTAAAAACGTCTGCTCATCAAGAGACACATTTAAAATAAGCCCACCATACATTGGAAGAATTGAATAGGGCAGCCACAAACTTGTAGTCTAGACTCTCATATATTGCTGCTCAGGTGGATGTTGGGACCTTAGAACTTTTTTTCAAAATTATTTTATCAGCTGCTTTTAAAAGCAACTTTTAAACATCACTTTTAAATATGCTTTTTCTGTAACCCAAAGTACATTCAGAAGAAACTACAGAGTATTTTGAAGAGGGAAAGCATAATAGATTTAATGGGCTTCAAGTAATGGGGTTTGGCTAAACGTAAAGAAAATTTTAGTGTACAGGAATAGTAAATATGCCAATCCCGATCTTCCGATTTATCCCACCCCCACCTCTTTCCCCTCTTGGTACTCGTATGTTTGAGCTCTACATCTGTGTCTCTATTTCTGTTTTGCAAATAAGATCATCTATATCATTTTTCTAGGTTCCACATATATTTCCACTAATGTATTTGTTTTTCTTTCTGATTGACAGTATGTATAAAATAGACAACTAATAAGAACCTACTGAATAGCTCAGGGAATGCTACGTAGTGCTCTGTTGTGACATAAATGGAAAGGAAATCCAAAATAGAGGGGATATATTTGTATGCATAGGTGATTCACTTTGCTGTACAGTAGAGCTTCCCCTATAGCTCATTTGGCAAAGAATCTGCCTGCAATGCAGGAGACCTGGATTCAATTCCTGGGTCAGGAAGATCCCCTGGAGAAGGAAATGGCAACTCACTCCAGTATTCTTGCCTGGAGAATCCCATGGACAGAGGAGCCTGGCAGGCTACAGTTCATGGGGTCTCAAGAGTTGGACACGACTTAGTGACTACCCTACTACCACCACCAAAAACTAGTGCAACATTGTAAAGCAACTATGTGCCAATAAAAATTAATTAGAGCAAAAGAGTACAGGAGTAGCAGATTTTTGAACAGCCATTACCCCTAAAGCTGAAATAACACCAAGGGACCTCTGCTCCCTCTCATATCCCAGGCTGAGGTCCCAACTTCACGGGGGTGCATAACCATGGATGACTCACAGGATGGCAGAGAAATTTGCTGAGGTGCTGTGCCAGGGGAAGTCACTGGAAATAGGCCCTTTGGTGGTCCAGGAGAAGCCTTCCTCAGAGAGGTTCTGTGTTTTGGAAGCTTGCTAGAAAGGCTTTCACGAGAGTGCTGGGGGAAGCTGCCCACAGGAAGGTGCTGTGTGCATTGCCGCCGAGTGCCGCAGACCCGTGGGCTCTGCAGGAGCCAGAGGACGGGTGCTCGTTGGAACCATGAAGGGAAAGCTCTACCGGCAAAGTTAACCTGGGCCAGCGGACAGAGGACCAAGTGTTTACAGGGCGCCACCACAGTGGTGCAGACGGGGAAGTGAAGGTCTGCTTGGGAGCTGAGTGGCAGTAATTGATAACTGGCACCACAACCATTTTACTCCGAGAGCTGTATCTAAGAGACATTATTTTTCTTTTTTTTTTCCACTTGTTTTTATTAGTTGGAGGCTGATTACTTTACAATATTGTAGTGGTTTTTGCCATACATTGACATGAATCAGCCATGGATTTACATGTATTCCGCATCCCGATCCCCCCTCCCTCCTCCCTCTCCACCCGATCCCTCTGGGTCTTCCCAGTGCACCAGGCCCGAGCACTTGTCTTATGCATCCAGCCTGGGCTGGTGATCTGTTTCACCCTTGATAATATACATATTTCGATGCTGTTCTCTCAAAACATCCCACCCTCGCCTTCTCCCACAGAGTCCAAAAGTCTGTTCTGTACATCTGTGTCTCTTTTTCTGTTTTGCATATAGGGTTATCGTTACTATCTTTCTAAATTCCATATATGTGCGTTAATATACTATATTGGTCTTTATCTTTCTGGCTTACTTCATTCTGTATAATGGGCTCCAGTTTCATCCATCTCATTAAAACTGATTCAAATGAATTCTTTTTAATGACTGAGTAACATTCCATGGTGTATGTATACCACAGCTTCCTTATCCATTCATCTGCTGATGGGCATCTAGGTTGCTATATCTAAGAGACATTTTTAAAATGACTTTACAAAGATGACTTATAGAAGAATGTTTGTATCAACTTTATTCTGAATGCTCCCTGACTGGAAATGTCATACAGTGGCAAACTATACAGAAATAAAAGGGAATAGAATTCTGATACTCAACATGGATAAATCTTAAAAATGTTATGCTGAATTGAAGTAACCAGACATAGAGTATACAGACTATATGATAAAAAAAATTTCAAGTATGGAAGAGGCAAAATTTATCTGTGCTATACAGTTGGTGAAATGGATTTCCCATTTATTGAGATGGGGAACACCAAAGAACAGAATTTGAGGGCAAAAATCAAGAAATACAGATAGAAAAGTATGGCATCTGGTTAAGAAAGTATTTTGTAAGTTAAAAGGCTGTGGAAGAAAGTATGGAGGAAAATATTGATAGATTTTACTACATTTCTGAATTATTTTAGGGGAACACATTTTTTGAATTTTGTTGGATCAAAACTAGTAGGCACATATTTTGAGAACTCTTTCTGTGGTCTGTCTTTAGGAATTATACATGTGTGTGGCTAAGTGAGCAGGCACATGCGCATGCTTTTCTTGTATGTCAAAAATTGAGATATTATAGTAAAGATCATATTCCACTTATGACACAGTGAATTTAACAAGTGTTTTATTACTTAATGTGAGAGCATTTAAGTGTCTTCCTAAGAGTATAATTCTACAGCACAGTGACATGATATTTGGTGAATGGTGCAAATAGTTATTATTGTAATAAGAGCTTTTCCTCAGCTTTCCTTGTGGAAGAAGTAGTGAGATATTCCTATGAATTTACTCATCTGAAATATGCCAGCCCAGTCCACAGCCTTAAACAGAGATCTCTCTGAGTTGGTTTCCTGTTTAATGATCTGTAAATGAAACTGTTATTGCTTCTTTGCCTCTCATTTCTGAGCACCATTATTTCTCACAGTGGGTTGTCTTTGTCAGACAATAAAGGTAGAAAAAGTTCTTAAGCTTGTCAGGGGATTTATTGATATAAATGAGAGAGAAGTTCGGTCAAAATTAATGAGAGTGGTTTTCCATGTAGGAAGAGGAGAACAAGGTTTTAAAATGATGGCTCTTTTTAAGATATATGATTCTGCCCTGGAACAATATCTTCCTTCTATTACTGTACTCTGGGTTTCAAGTTTACACATTCATTTGCTGCAGTTGTTTTCCTGTGTGTAAGACAAGTAATAAGATTTTGACTACATAAACAAGCAAAGGTCATCTATCTTGAAATTTGGCATTTAAAGAATTCTGTGGGTACTATGCTATGATCATCCAAACATAGTATTTGGATCAAAAAAAATCTTTTGTTTATTATCAGAATGAACCATGGTGGAGGCATGGGCATTGATAAAACGAGTGATTATCAGAAACCAATCAGGTTTGTATTGTTCACAGTAATTTTAGCAAATACACAACTTGAAGGCTTATTGCTCCCTTGTCTCTAATCAGCAGAAAAGAAGGAAATTGAATCTACAGAAAAGATAAGTTTATTTGATACCTCAAATTTTAAAAAGCCCCTTTGGAGTAGTTTAGGTGATAATAACCAAGTTTCTCTAATTGGAGAAAAATCACCACTTAAATAGCTAATTAGTCTGAGAAATATGGTTGATATTTGAGTTGAAGCAGCAAATATTGACTGGAAGAACCATGTTTCTTCTAATACAGAAATACTATAATCCCTGGCATTTCAAATAAGTTTGTGACCTATATTCATATTTCTTTTCATTGTTACTCATGTGATCAAATTCAAAGTTATTTATTTTTATCTATGTTCATTTGCCTGTTTATAGAAACACTTTTTGATCCAGACTTTATAATTGATGGCATTATAGCTTCTAATGCTTTAATAACATTCAAAATAAGAGAGAGAGGAATAAAAGAGTGAAATGCATTGCTGGTTGAAATGCCACTTTGGAAAATGGAGTTTGATTTATTTCAAGGATACATTTAGTGAGAATAAGGGAAAGTGGACTTATGAGCAAAAACTATTTTAATGACTCTTTAGCACCTCCTGTACTGCATTTCAGACTCTTTTGTTGACCATGATGGCTACTCCATTTCTTCTCAGGGATTTCCGCCCACAGTGGTAGATATAATGGTCATCTGAGTTAAATTCACCCATTTCTGTACATTTTAGTTTGCTGATTCCTAGAATGTCAACGTTCACTCTTGCCATCTCCTGTTTGACCACTTCCAATTTGCCTTGATTCATGGACCTAGTATTCCAGGTTCCTATGCAGTATTGCTCTTTATAGCATCGGACCTTGCTTCTATCACCAGTCCCATGCACAGCTGGGTATTGATTTTGCTTTGGCTTCATCCCTTCATTCTTTCTGGAATTATTTCTCCACTGATCTCCAGTAGCATATTCGGCACCTACCGACCTTGGGAGTCCTATCATTTTGCTTTTTCTTACTGTTCATGGGGTTTTCAAGGCAAGAATACTGAAGTGGTTTGCCATTCCCTTCTCCAGGGGACCACATTCTGTCAGACCTCTCCACCATGACCCATCCATTTTGGGTGGCCCCACACGGCATGGCTTAGTTTCATTGAGTTAGACAAGGCTGTGGTCCTGTGATCAAGTTGGCTAGTTTTCTGTGATTATGGTTTTCGTGTGTCTGCCCTCTGATGCCCTCTCACAACACTTACCGTCTTACTGGGGTTTCTCTTACGTTGGACGGGGGTATCTCTTCACGGCTGCTCCAGCAAAGCGCAGCCGCTGCTCCTGACCTTGGACGAGTTTGCCCCTCCTAACCTTGAATGTGGAGCAGCTCCTCTCGGCCCTCCTGTGCCTGCGCAGCAGCTGCTCCTCGGATGTGGGGTTGCTCCTCTCCATCGCCACCCCTGACCTCGGATGTGGGGTAGCTCTTCTCAGCCGCTCCTGCACTGTCACAGAAGCTGAAGTTGAATGGTTCTGTGAAGATCTACAAGACCTTTTAGAAGTAACAGCCAGAAAAGATGTCCTTTTCATGATAGGCGACTGGAATGCAAAAGTAGGAAGTCAAGAAACACCTGGAGTAACAGGCAAATTTTGCCTTGCAGTACAGAATGAAGCAGGGCAAAGGTTAGTAGAGTTTTGCCAAAAGAACACACTGTTTATGGCAAAAACCCTCTTCCAAGAACACAAGAGAAGACTCTACACATGGACATCATCAGATGGTCAACACCGAAATCAGATTGATTACATTCTTTGCAGCCAAAGATGGAGAAGTGCTATAGTCAGCAAAAACAAGATGGGGAGCTGACTTTGATCAGATCATCTACTCCTTATTGCCAAATTCAAACTTAAATTGAAGAAAGTAGGGAAAACAACTAGACCATTCAGGTATGACCTAAACAAATCCTTTATAATTTTACAGTGGAAGTGAGAAATAGATTTAAGGGACTAGATCTGATAGACAAAGTGACTGATGAACTATGGATGTAGGTTCACGACATTGTACAGAAGACAGGGAACAAGACCATCCCCAAGAAAAATAAATGCAAAAAAGAAAAATGGTTGTCTGAGGAGGCCTTACAAATAGTTGTGAAAAGAAGAGAAGTGAAAAACAAAGGAGAAAAGGAAAGATATTCCCATTTGAATCCAGAGTTCCAAAGAATAGCAAGGAGAGATAAGAAAGCCTTCCTCAGAAATCAATGCAAAGAATAGAGGAAAACACCAGTATGGGAAAGACTAGAGATCTCTTCAAGAAAATTCGAGATAGCAAGGGAACATTTCCTGCAAAGATGGGTTCGATAAAGGACAGAAATGGTATGGACCTAACAGAAGCAGAAGATATTAAGAAGAGGTGGCAAGAACACATAGAAGAACTGTACAAAAAAGATCTTCACGACCCAAATAATCAGGATGGTGTGATCACTCACCTAGAGCCAGATATACTGGAATGTGAATTCAAGTGGGTCTTAGGAAGCATCACTATGAACAAAGCTAGTGGAGGTGATGGAATTCCAGTTGAGCTATTTCAAATCCTAAAAGATGATACTGTGAAACTGGTGCAGTCAATATGCCAGCAAATTTGGAAACTCAGCAATGGCCACAGGATTGGAAAAGGTCCATTTTCATTCCAATCCCAAAGAAAGGCAATCCCAAAGAATGCTCAAACTACCACACAATTGCACTCATCTCACATGCTAGTAAAGTAATGCTCAAAATTCTCCAAGCTAGGCTTCAGCAATACGTGAACTGTGAACTTCCAGATGTTCAAGCTGGTTTTAGAAAAGGCAGAGGGACCAGAGATCAAATTGCCAGCATTTTCTAGATCATTGAGAAAGCAAGAGAGTTCCAGAAAAACATCTATTTCTGCCTTATTGGCTATGCCAAAGCCTTTGACTGTGGATCACAATAAACTGTGGAAAATTCTGAAAGAGATGGGAATACCAGACCACCTGATCTGCTTCCTGAGAAATGTGTATGCAGGTCAGGAAGCAACAGTTAGAATTGGACGTGGAAAAACAGACTGGTTCCAGGAAAAGGAGTATATCAAGGCTGTATATTGTCACCCTGCTTATTTAACTTATATGCAGAGAACATCATGAGAAATGCTGGGCTGGAAGAATCACAAGCTGGAATCAAGATTGCTGGGAGAAATATCAATAACCTCAGATACGCAGATGGCACCACCCTTATGGCAGAAAGTGAAGAGGAACTAAAAAGCCTCTTGATGAAAGTGAAAGAGGAGAGTGAAAAAGTTGGCTCAAAGCTCAACATTCAGAAAACCAAGATCATGGCATCTGGTCCCATCACTTCATGGGAAATAGATGGGACAACAGTGGAGACAGTGTCAGACTTTATTTTTTTGGGCTCCAAAATCACTGCAGATGGTGACTGCAACCATGAAATTAAAAGATGTTTACTCCTTGGATGGAAAGCTATGACCAACCTAGAGAGCATATTAAAAAGCAGAAACAGTACTTTGCCAACAAAGGTCTGTCTGGTCAAGGCTATGGTTTTCCTAGTAGTCATGTATGGATGTAAGAGTTGGACTGTGAAGAAAGCTGAGCACAGAAGAATTGATGCTTTTGATCTGTGGTGTTGGAGAAGACTCTTGAGTGTCCCTTGAACTGCAAGGAAATCCAACCAGTCCATCCTAAAGGAGATCAGTCCTGAATGTTCATTGGACGGACTGATGTTGAAGGTGAAACTCCAATACTTTGGCCATCTGATGTGAAGTGTTGACTCATTGGAAAAGACCCTGATGCTGGGAGGGATTTGGGGCAGGAGGAGAAGGGGACGACAGAAGATGAGATGGTTGGATGATATCACCGACTCAATGGACCTGAGCTTGGGTAAGCTTCAGGTGTGGGTGATGGACTGGGAGTCCTGATGTGCTGTGATTCATGGGGTCGCAAAGAGTCAGACAGGACTGAGCGACTGAACAGAACTGAACTGAGCAACTCCTGTTTTCCCCTCACCCCCTCCAACCCCCTAGGGGTGGGAGTGATTCTCAGCATGTGGTTGCATGCTGAGAATTTTGATGGCTGATCTTGCAACAGCAAACTTTGCAAATTAGAGGATCTGCAATTCACTTTTCTCTGTAGCTACTACAGTTGCTTAGCATCCACCATGGTGTTTCTTTTCAGTACTGACAAATGTGCTTATGAGACAGTGTTAAGAGTGCATCTCCTCTGACTCACAAAAAACTATAATATACCTTTACTTTCATGCTGTGTGATCACTGATTTACTTTCCAAGATAGTTAACTTCAGAAAAAGGTAAATATCAATGTACAATTTGTTTTGAATATTTGTTCAACTAATATAATTAACCAGTGAGATATTAAAAGTGCTAGAGGATATATTTTTAAAAGAGAAATTCAACTACTTAAAAAGCTTATTTGATGCCTTGTAAAAAATATTAACACCTAAGAAAAAATTAAATTCTTTACTGTGGGAACTATAAAACCCAAGGGGCCAATTTCTGAAGTTTTATCCAGTGAATTGTGTACATGCAGTAACTCTGAGCAATTGTTCATATGTGCTTTGGGCCACCTGTAATGTTGCCAAATTGATTTTTATTAGCTGACCTCCAGATCTTTGACAGAAATTTGATAATTTCATTTTACTGTTTGAAAAAGGACAGTGTGATTATACTAGAATTGCAACATATTTGTTATTGCTAAGTAGACCAGTGAAGTCAAAAGCAATTGCTGAATTTTTATTCTTTGTAGTAACTTGAGTTCTGAGTTGTGCCTTGGGTAGTTTTCACAAAGTAAAATTGTATAATGGATACTGTGGTTTTCAGACTGGAAAGCTGTACTGCTTGATGAGATGGTCCAAGTATTTGGGAGAAAATTGAATGTCCTGATGATTTTAATATAAAATATCAGTTCAGAGTTTTTATCTCTGACTCCCAAACCCTTCTTATTCTCCAAAGCCTTCTCCTTTACACAAATAGATGTCTCTGCTTGGAATTACTAGATTCTCAGGTGGCAGTGAAAACTGAATGAGAATCAATGAAGAACTCTTATTATGTTTGATTTTAGCTGTTGAATTTCCCATGAAATTTTGTTCCAGGTGTTTTTTGGTTCCCTTCATTTATTTTTGATAATTGAATATAATTTTAGCAATCTACTACAACAAAATGTTATTTAAAGTGTGTTAATGTATAGAAATTTGCATTGTTATCAAATGGCTGTGTTTTTCTGTTTATCCCTTTTTGCTGTCTGGTTTTGCATGTCTTATGTGACAAAAATGACTCACTTCACTATAAAATTCTGTTTAACCAGAGAATCTTTGTTAATTTTAAAATATTGTTATAAGAACGTGAATATTTTACTCTAGTGGCAGGTTTGCAAGTGTGGGAGTAAGTTACATTTTTAAACAATACATTCTTCTTTAAAAGTTCCAGATGGAAACAAAGACAAATATGTATGATTTTTAATTTTTGTTATATATTATATCCTAAAAAAGGCACTTCTCTCATTTTAAAATATATTTTTTATCAAACTTTTAAAAGTTAATATGTGTATTATAGAAAAACTGAGACATATAAGAAACAAAGAACACAAAATGGTCTATCAGTGTGAGGAGTTTGATGTGTCCTTGTGAGTCCTTGTGCATGTGCATACACATAACTGAGCATACGCTTTTGTATGGTTGAGCTTGTATAATGTGTATTGTGCTTTTTCTCATGTTATAAATATTTACTTATTTAAAGTCTCACAGTTATGGTATTTTGATGACCAATTGAGGCTTTTGAACTGTGGTGTTGGAGAATACTCTTGAGAGTCCCTTGGACTGCAAGGAGATCCAACCAGTCCATGCTAAAGGAAGTCAGTCCTGAATATTCATTGGAAGGATTGACGCTGAAGCTGAAACTCCAATACTTTGGCCACCTCATGCGAACAGCTGACTCATTTGAAAAGACCCTGATGCTGGGAAAGATTGAAGATGGGAGGAGAAGGGGACGACAGAGGATGAGATGGTTGGATGGCATCCCCAACTCAATGAATATGAGTTTAGGTAATCTCCGGGAGATGGTGATGGACAGGGAGGCCTGGCATGCTGCAGTCCATGGGGTCACAAAGAAAGGTACACGACTGAGCTACTGAGCTGAACTGAACTGAATGTACTTCACCATGTCAACCAGGAAAAAATAATATAATCCTGTGTTTTGTAGAAACAAAACTTTCATAAAGATAAAAATGGCATTAGGCCTCTGAATAAAGATGTTGGTAGAATAACATGAAAATACTGTAACCTCTAAATACTCTAGATTATTAAAATATCAGCAAGAAAAGATTTCTATCAAATTATTTTTAAAAGGGTATTACCAAAAAAAAAAAAAAAAGTGTATTACAACCATAAGAGATACATTCAGGCAAGCATACAGTAATGGGTTGCCATTTCCTCCTCCAGAGGATCTTCCTGACCCAGGGATCAAACCTGGGTCTCTTGAGTCTCCTGCATTGGCAAGCAGGCTCTTTACCGCTGAGCCACCTGAGAAGCCCTTGCATCAGTGGATGAGCTCAAATTATAAACAAGAACACAACTTCATAATCCCTTTCCTTGCATTTCTGGCCCTCTGCTGGCAGCCCAGACAATAAGCCCTGAAGTATGTACTCAGCTTGTTGAACAATTTTTTGCTCAAGATGCTTCTTTTTCTCTATTATGATATCACAATTATAACACAAGATATGTAGAAACTGCCTAATTCACAAACTCTTGCTTTTCTTTTTCATTGTCACCTTAAGGAATCAAAAAATTTTAAACAGAAAATAAGGACTGTGCATTGTCCACACTAGACATTGGTACTTTAGAAGATACCCAAATAAAGAACTATGGTCTCTACTGTCTATAGCTATGGGACAGGCTAGCAAAGACCTAGTCTCTTTCTTCTACCTCCTTCACTATCCAAATGACAGTATAGAAGCAAGTCCAGCTCCAGGAGATTTGCTAACAAAGAATATTTCCAAAAAACCATCTTTTCCATCAATAAGCAAAATTATATTTATAGGAGAATTATTTCATTACCTTTACTTTTGGTCCCTTAGAGCTTAACTTCCCTGGAAATATATAGCAATATTAACTAAAATACAATGACATTTTACTATATCTGTTTTTAACATAGACTAGCTGCTTCAACTAAGAACTTAGTTTGTTCAATTTGTGTATAAATATGAAATATATATAAAATCAAGTGGTCCTTAGGAAGCATCACTGCTATTAAAGCTAATGGAAGTGACAGAATTCCATCTGAGCCATTTAAAATCCTAAAAGATGGTGTTATAAAAGTGCTGCACTCAATATGTCAGCAAATTTGGAAAACTCAGCAGTGGCCACAGGACTGGAAAAGGTTAATTTTCTTTCCAATCCCAAAGACAGGCAATGTCAAAGAACATTCAAACTACCATGCAATTATGTTCATTTCACATGCTAGCAAGGTAACATTCAAAATCCTTCAAGCTAGGCTTCGCAGTATGTGAGCTGAGAAATTCCAGATGTACAAGCAGGGTTTTGAAGAGGCAGAGGAACCAGAGATCAAATTGTCAACATTTACTGGATCATGGAGAAAGCAAGGGATTTCCAGAAAAGATCTACTTCTGCTTTATTGACTATGCTAAAACATTTGACTGTGTGGCTCATAACGAAGTATGGAAAATTCTTAAAGAGATGGGAATACCAGGCTACCTTACCTGCCTCCTGAGAAAGTTGCATGCAGGTTAAGAAGCAACAGTTAGAACAAGAGATGGAACAACTGACTGGTTCCAAATTGGGAAAGGAGTATGTCAAGGCTGTATATTGTCACCCTGCTTATTTAACTTATATGCAGAGTACATCATGAGAAACGCTGGGCTAGATGAAGCACAAGCTGGAATCAAGATTGCCAGGAGAAATATCAATAACCTCAGATATGCAAATGACACCACTCTAATGACAGAAAGTGAAGAAGAACTAAAGAGCCTCTTGATGAAAGTGAAAGGGGAGAGTGAAAAAGTTGGCTTAAAGCTCAACATTCAGAAAACTAAGATCATGGCATCTGGTCCCATCACTTCATGGCAAAAAGAGGGGGAAAAGTGGGAGCAGTGATAGACTTTATTTTCTTGGACTCCAAAATCACTGTTGATGGTAACTACAGGCATGAAATTAAAAGACACTTGCTCCTTGGAAGGAAAGCTATGACAAACCTAGACAACTTATTAAAAAGCAGAGACATCACTTTAGGTCCATATAGTCAAAGCTATGGTTTTTCCAGTAGTCATGTACAGATGTGAGAGTTGGTCCGTAAAAGAATAGAGCACCAAAGAATAGATACTTTTGAATTGTGGTGCTGGAGAAGACTCTTGAGAGTCCCTTGGACTGCAAGGAGATTCAATCAGTCAAACCTAAAAGAAATCAATGCTGAATATTTATTGGAAGGACTGAAGCTGTAGCTCCGATACTTTGGCCACCTGATGTGACGAAACAACTCATTGGAAAAGACCCTGATACTGGGAATGGTTCAAGGCAAAAGGAAAAGGGGGCAACACAGGATGAAATGGTTAGATAGCACCACTGACTCAATGGACACAAATTTGAGCAAACTCTGGGAGAGAGTGGAGGACAGAGGAGCCTGGCATGCTGCAGTCCATTAGGTCACAAATAGTTAGACATGGCTTGGTGATGGAACAATAACAACAACAGCATATTAATGTATGTAGTCTCTGCACAAGTGTAATAATAGTTATAATCTGAAAATGTCCTTTAAATGTGTACATTCTGGCTTAGAACCCTTTTTTTCTCTCACTCATCTACCAATCCAATGGACTATATGGCTCAAATTTTAAAGTAACAGTCTTTCCTATGAATTTTAACACAAAATGTATTCTTCAATTCTCCTTTTGACATATGCTGAACATCTAGAAGGAGCAGATGTTGTAAAATTAGGGCTCATCTGTCCATTACATGCACCACATAAATAGCAAAGTAGAACAAAATGCACAGACATATGGGATAGCAGTTCAGTCTAAACACACTGGATTTGAGTCCTTGGCACCACATTCTCCTCCTTCCTCCCTGGACACGAGTGCAAAGGTAAAGCATGTACTGTTCCAAGAGGGAGTTTGGCCCTTCAGCTTAACAGCAGTATTTCAAGAAATGTGATTAAAAATACTTATAAAATATTTTATTTTACTAAATACCTTTGATATACATTTTAGAACATCTAGAAAAGCTAGCTATTTCAAAAAAGTCCTTTTTATCATTAACTGCATGTATGTGAGGCATAAAGTGCATCACAGTAAGATGGTTATAACATAAATATGACTTCTAAATACAAGCAGTCTGGCATAGGGCCCTTTTTCCTCTTCATAACAGAATCATCTCTGAATAGTCTCATTTCATTTCTGTCTTTGTGTAATACTGGGATATATATTTTTCTTCTCTGGTGTTTGTAATTTTATAGATTTTTATGAACCTAGGTATTATACTAGCTCTTAGCTCCTTCAGAGATGAATTGAGTTTACTAGTCATTCTTTCTCCTAAGTCAGCACTCACCAATTATAGATGAAAAATGCCTTCAATTTTCTAATCAGCCTCTTCACAGCCTTGTGCTCTAACCCTTTGATCAAATGTGTAAGTGTCATTTATGGAGATGGTCTAACAATTCCATTTCCAAAAGTCATTCCCAGAAGATATTTCTTTTCTAGGATTAAAATTTTCTTTCCTTTTTCCCTTGTATAAAAGAGTATTTACAAGCCAGGTGATTTTTAACTCTGCTTTATTGTATGCAATTGACTTTATATCTATCAAGCCTAGATGTAGAGAAATAAGTTGAATTTTAGAAGGCTGGCAGGTGAAGTTTAGAGCAGCTTTTTCCAAATTATGTGCACAAGCCTTATGTAAAGAGCAATCTTCTCAAGTTGTGGTGTGCACTTTCTGTTGGGCAAATATAGCCCATTATTCTCTCCTGTCTCTCTTCCAATATTAAGGTCTAGCTGACCATTAACCCACTTTCCTTCATGTTTCAGGGCTCCACTCATGTGCTGGGCTGCAAAGCCTTTGCCTGTTATTGTCAGGATGGGGGAGCATCTCCTCCAGGTGGGACAAGGGTGGCCAGGTCTGTACGGATCCCGGCCTGAGGCGGCCAAGCTCTCCTTCGGGCCAGCTGACTTTCTTAGCCTTGGATGGCCCAGGCTTTCAGGACTGCTGTTCTTGCTTCACCAGCCCATTGCCACCTGGTACCAGTAAGGGCATCCAGGCTCCTGGTCAAGGCTGCTGACGGCTGTAGAAGGCTTGAGTCTGGCCTCTGCTTCTTACCTCACTCTCTGACAAATTTGTCTCCCTTTTTTGTTATTGAAGTTTCTTCCCGCCCCCCCCCCCTTAA
This sequence comes from Cervus canadensis, assembly GCF_019320065.1. Lineage (NCBI taxonomy): Eukaryota > Metazoa > Chordata > Mammalia > Artiodactyla > Cervidae > Cervus > Cervus canadensis. The sequence goes on from NC_057400.1 coordinate 61,916,433, forward strand.
TTACAGTATAAGTCATAAATAAAAATTGTATGATATACAGTGTGATGGTATAGTATAAATATATGTATTGAAGTGATTACTAAGGTCAGTTAATTCACACATTCATCACCTCACATAGTTACCTTTATGCAGGAAGGCTGTGGTGAGAACAGTAAGATCTAGTCTCAGCAAATTTAAGTATACAATACAGTATACAACTTTAAGTATACAATGCAGTATTTTATTTTTTTCAGCTTTGCAAGTGAAAGTGAAAGTTGCTCAATTGTGCCCAACTCTTTGCGACCTGATGGACTATACAGTCCATGGAATTCTCTAGGCCAGATACTTTGACTGTGTGGATCAAAATAAACTGTGGAAAATTCTGAAAGAGATGGGAATACCAGAGCACCTGACCTCTGTCTTGAGAAACCTGTATGCAGGTCAGGAAGCAACAGTTAGAACTGGACATGGAACAACAGACTGGTTCTAAATAGGAAAAGGAGTATGTCAAGGCTGTATATTGTCACCCAGCTTATTTATCTTATATGCAGAGTACATCATGAGAAACACTGGGCTGGATGAAGCACCAGCTGGAATCAAGAACTACAAATAATTGCTGGGAGAAATATCAATAACCTCAGATATGCAGATGACACCACCCTTATGGCAGAAAGTGAAGAGGAACTAAAAAGCCTCTTGATGAAAGGGAAAGTGGAGAGTGAAAAAGTTGGCTTAAAGCTCAACATTCAGAAAGCTAAGATCATGGCATCTGGTCCCATCATTTCATGGGAAATAGATGCGGAAACAGTGGAAACAGTGGTTTACTTTATTTTTGGGGGTTCCAAAATCACTTCAGATTGTTACTGCAGCCATGAAATTAAAAGATGCTTACTCCTTGGCAGGAAAGTTATGACCAACCTAGAGAGCATATTAAAAAGCAGAAACATTACTTTGCCAACAAAGGTCTGTCTAGTCAAGGCTATGGTTTGTCCAGTGGTCATGTATGGATGTAAGAGTTGGACTATAAAGAAAGCTGAGCACTGAAGAGTTGATGCTTTTGAACTGTGGTGTTGGGGAAGACTCTTGCAAGGAGGTCCAACCAGTCCATCCTAAAGCAGATCAATCCTGAGTGTTCTTTGGAAGGACTGATGTTGAAGCTGAAACTCCAATGCTTTGGCCAGCTGATGCGAAGAGCTGAATCATTGGAAAAGACTGTGATCCTGGTAAAGATTGAAGGCAGGAAGAGAAGGGGACAACAGGGGATGAGATGGTTGGATGGCATCACGGACTCAATGGACATGAATTTGAGCAAGCTCCGGGAGTTGGTGATGGACAGGGAGGTCTGGCGTGCTGTGGTCCATAGGGTTGCAAAGAGCAGACATGACTGAGAGACTGAACTGAACTGGGATAAAACAATATCCTATAAGAACTGAAGGTAAATTAAATTATTCTTCAAAGGGCTTATTTACTGGGCTAGTGGGGATCAGTTCCATATATAAATAATATTTTTGATATTCTACAAAACACTGGAATCTCAGAACTGGAGAGTTAGAGTAACACACTTTAATCTGGATAAGAAGAGAAGCTTAGTGGATGTTTCTAAGCACGGTAGGCCATTTAAGAAAACTGTGCCATAGACTAGGCTAAGAAAAGCTATTACTCTTAGTAATGTGGTTTAAACTTACCTTATGAGAACCATAAAATTTTAGAGTTTGAAGGAACCTGAGAGAGCACCTTCACCCTCATTTTACAAATGAGGAAATTGAATCTTTTCTCAACCCTCGTGCATTAGGAGCACATGTACCAGAAACAAGCATGAAAAATCTAAATTGATGCCACAAGCAGCAGGCGGTTGCTCCATTTATATATTAAATGTTTAAGGGAATAACACAAACTACGACCTTCTGCTAAATTAGGAAAGAATCGCCAATATCACATGCCAGGATACTGCATACAAGATTAAAACTATAATGATGAAAAAAATATTTGTGTTGCCTAGTAGGGTGTATGGGATTCCCAGCTGAGAAGTTCAGTGTTTGGGAAGAATTTCATCAGTTCTGAAAATAATGTTTATAAGAATTCCCTGCAATAGATATGAAATCAGAAACTTCCCAATTTCAGCTCTTACCTTTGTGTAGTGCATTTATTTTAAATTAAAAAAATGAATAACAATTTACAATTAAAATGATTGTAATGTATTTGAAATGCCTGGTAACTTCCTGAGCAAGTATGCTAATTCAAATGTCTACAGGGACCAGGCAGACACTGAGAATGTATAAAGGCGGCCAAGTATAAAACAGTAGTTGCCATAATGCTCGCAGGAAATAACCTGAACCATAGATGTGAGAGCACTCATAGCTTATACATTTCTTTGAATGCTGAGAAAATAAATGAGAGAATCCCTCAGAAATGTATTTTCTGATTTTAAAGATATCAGAGAGATTTAGAAATATATGCATTAAGAATAAATATTGAGAGAGACTGAGAATTGGTATAAGTTATTATGCCTTTCAATATATTCTCATTTAAAAAAAAAGACATTTTAAATGATTTTTGCCTGGCAAATAGATAACATAAGGGTTGTCTTTATAAGATTTAAATCAGCAAACATTCAAATGGGGATTAGAGTTTTAAATTACTAAGCAACAGTTTGTGTTCCTGATACTTCCTTATATTCTCTACTTCTTCCCATTCAAGGGGCTAGAAATTCTTAATTGTCTGAAGGTTGACAAAGAAGAAACAAACCAAAAAAAAAAAAAAAAAAGGATCAATTCTTGGGTTTAGAATATTAATTGCTTAGTGTTGTAAAGTGGTCTACTTCAATTTGAATACACACACTCTTTAGTTTGGAGGGTTTTGTTAAAGAAATAGTTAAGAATTGACTACTCCCCTAAAAATGAATACTGGAGAGGGTTGCCATGCCCTCATCCAGGGGATCTTCCCAACTTAAGGATTGAACCCAGGTCTCCTGCATTGCAGGGAGATTCTTTACCATCTGAGCCACCAGGGAAGCCCATAACAGAAGCAAAGCTTGGCCCGATTTTTGCCACATACATCACTGTTTATTGGCAAGCTAGCACACATGCTCACAAGAGTCATCACTGAACTCTTGAAGATGCCTCTTCTTCCTGTCCCTCTGTGTGCTCTGAAACCTTCATGGAACGTTTATCGGGGGCAAAGGCAGCAGTGTTCTAGTACCAGATGTAATCATTTGTAAGTAGGAGATCAAGAAACCTTCCCACTAGGAGTAGGATTACAGGACCATTTATGGATCGTCCCTACAGATCCATTCCTCAAGACATAAGCTTCAGAACAGATGACAGTTTTTATATTCTTAAGCAAGAAAAGCAAAGTACCTACCCCCTGCAATACTATAGCCAATCTACTAACTTCATTAATAAAAACTCATTTCCAATATCCATACTGCTAATTAATAAGCCATTTATTTCACCAATGTAAACCTATTTCTAACATTCTTTATGAAAATGAAGACATCTCTGATGGTGATGGAAGGTAAAGATAGTTGAAGCAGCCTAAGGATGGCCTTTGGATCTGAGTCAAGGTTAGCTGATTACTCCTAGGTTGTATATTTAAATGAGTTCAATTGAATGCTCTTGAAGACTAATGTAAAGCAGCTAGTACATACCTCAGAACAGAGTATTCAGGTTGAAATCTTTCAAAGAAAATCAGACATTATATCATGCAGGAATAAGGGCCTGATAATGACTTGAGCACAGACAATGAAGAAAAAAATCATAAGTAAGGACAATTTTTCTTTCTTGGAGGCTGGAAAAGATTCCTTGGGCTGGTAGATAATGGAGAAAGAATACTTGAGAAAAAGACTAAGACCAGTTAGAACAGAGACAAAAGATGAAAGATAAGAACTGAAGAATTTACTCAGAATTTGATTTAATGAACTATTTTGTTTTCATTCCCCTCAAGGAGCAGTAATATCAGCAGAGCAACCCATGCCTTCTCTGTTATAGTAAGCACTGTAAATATTATCTGTGTGAAAATTACTCAAAGGATTGAAGACACAAATTTTTTTTAAAAAAATCCATCTCCTTTAAGATTTCATAGTGCACTAAAGACGATCACCATGCAAATATTTGAAATATGATACTATACATTGTACTGTGCTCTGCTCAGCCTCAGTCATGTCTGCCTCTTTGTGACACCTTGCACTGTACCTGCAAATCTCCTCTGTCCATGGGATTCTCCAGGTAAGAATGCTGAAGTGAGTTGCCATTCGCTCCTCTAGGAGATCTTCCTCACCCACACTCCCTCTGGTATTAGAAGATAATGAAACCTTAAGATGGAAAGTGATTGGTTTCTAAATCGCCTCTTGGAAGAGATGACCCTGCCTATAATGGAACATCATTTAAGACTTAACACTGAATGGGAAACCAACTTATGTTTGAGTGACTACAGGCATACCCCCATTTTACTGTGCTTCACAGAGATTGTTTGGTTTTTGTTTGTTTGTTTTACAAATCAGAGGTCAGTGGCAAACCTTCAACTAGCAAGTCTTTGGCATCAATAGCATTTGCTCACATCACATCCATGTATCGTATTTTGGGAATTCTCACAGTATTAAAATGTTTTCATTATTATATTTGTTATGATCATCTCTGATCAGTGATCTTTGATGTTAATACTGCAAAAAGATTACTATTCACCGAAGGTTCACATGATAGCATTTTTTTAAATTTCATACTAACATTATTTTTTAGACATAATGCCATTGCACACTCAATAGACTACAATATAGTGTAAACACAACTTTTATATGCACTGGGAAGCCAGTAATGTGTGTGACTCGCTTTGTTGCAATGTTTGCTTTATGGTGGTGGTCTGAAACCAAACCTGAAATATTTCTGAGATATGCCTGTACACACTCCAAGTTTGTTGTCACAGTAGGATTACCTTGGGAAATGACAATAAAGGAAAACAATGAGATATTTGAACATGGATTAATAGTGATGCTGACATCTGAAATAACACAGATGGAAGGACAGGTCTACGGGAAAAGATGACAAATCAGTTCGTCACATTCTGTATTGAGCTATCTGTGGGATGCATACAAATGGGATGTTGAAGAGGCACTTGAACATTTGAATGTAAAGGAGATGGAACCTTAGAGATTTAAAAAATTTAAATGATAATACTCAGTAGTTTAGGCTTAATTTTAAAGGTGGTGGTAAGACATTGAAATATTAAGCAAGACAGTGGCATAGTTATATCTGCCTTTTAGAAAAGTTGTCCTTTTGTATAGTTTGGAGTACATGACTGGGCATGCCTAAGGAATTTAATTTTCAAACGATAGTATATTATTTCCAATTGGAAGCAAAGACAAAAACTTCAAACTTGACCAAAGGATGACCAAGGTAAACTGAAATCAGTATTTAAAAGTAAGAAGGAATATCTTCTTCCTTGATTCTTGTACTCCTCAAACATGTGAACCACCAGTGTTGTGAACAGATGTAAGCCAAACTGGCTATTCAACTCATACCATATTTTCTTAAACACTGGGAAATCTCAGGAGATCAAAAGAATGCTGGCAGAGGAGGGTAGAGAGGGGGACTATGCATACGCCATCTAATTTACCATCCAAAGAGGGAGACATTTCTAGACTCAAGGAGGGTACTCTAAATAATCATGCTGGTACAAAAATATAAGCCAGAATTGTCCCAGGCAAATATGTGACCACCCTATCCATATGATGTTCTACATCCTATCATTAATTATTTCAAAATAGATAAAACTCAGATCCCCAGGTTCTGTCAAATGCACAGAGAACTTATTTTTATAAGATTAGGGAAGTATTCACTCTCTGTCCTCAGGTATTGCAACAGATCTTTGCATAAGAGATTTGCTCTTATTAGATAAGTGAGTGCTGTTAGTCACTAAGTCATGTCCAACTCTTTTGCAACCCCATGGACTGTAGCCCACCAGACTCCTCTGTCCATGGAATTTTCCAGGGAAGAATACTGGAGTGGGTTGTCGTTTCCTTTTCCTTCTGCCATCCCCTTCTCCAGGGGATCTTCATGACCCAAGGATTGTTTATTGCTGAGCCACCAGGGAAGCCCAAGTAAGTGAATAAAAGATTCTAAAACTTGTTCTTGGAATAAAGAATATGAGTGGAAATTATGTTTTTATCGTAAATAATAAATCAATCCAAAGACTTTATTTTGCATTTAACAATGAACCTCACAATTACCTATACCTGACATTATCTAGAAAATCAAAATATCAATTTAAAAATACTTGAAAAATTATGAAATTACCAAACTTTTTGAAGTTACTAGTTATATATCATAGGACATAACAACCCTGACATCATCACATATTTCTTTACAGATTTCTTTTATACAGATTAAGTTTTCAAGGGTAATTGTATTAACAAAACAAAATAGAAAAAGAAGTTGGTGATTCGTTTTCACACAAGTTTCCACAATGAATAGGGAAGTAAGATTAATACGTTTGTGAATCACTTCATCAACTTATAAGAATTACTTCATGGTTACCAAAAAGTATCTCCTTTTATGTAACTATTGAGGAAAAGAGTATACCACCTAATTTTTGGTTATGAGATATATGTTTTCATCAACAGTTAAGATGACATAAAAGTTTTAAGGAAATAACTAGAATTTCATTAGTTAGCAATGAGACAAAATATGAAAAATCAGGTCCTAGGAGCATAAAACTTTCGATTTGAAGTGTGCTAAGGACATGACTTAGCAACCAAACCACCACCACCAAGAGAGAACTTTAGCAAATGAGATTATGTGATATTGTGACTCTAACACCCTCCCCCTCCATGGAAACAAAGATATTATGATAGAAGAATCAGTCAACATGAGAGGTCAGAGTTTTCCACCATATGTGAGAAGGCCAGAGCAAATGGAGTTCTAGAACTTGAGAATGAGTTCCCATGGATGATGGAGCTTGTGGGATATTTACATTTTATTAATGCAGGAGTACATTAATGCCACTCATGTACCCTGAGTGCTACTTATCTCACAATGAAAAATTATGCTAATCTCTCTTTGAATGTTTCAGATACATTTTGATGTGTTTATGAAATTATTATTCCTACAGTGTTAACACCTGATTATGGTATTTCAAATGCTAAGTCACCACCTCCACTTTACACACATAGTCACACAGATCTAACAATATTTATACAGAAGTACTTTTAATTTACAAAGATAATATAAAGCCATAAATTATAAACAATCCCTGTCTGTGTTTTAAGACTACATGAGCAAAAAAATCTCATTTCAGCCAGTATCCCCTTATGTTTTCAAGGAATAAAAACAAGCTACAGTCTCATATTATTACCTTGTAATGTGCACAAAATCAGTGAGGTCACCAATTTCCTTGGGAGCTTTCTCCCATTCTATAAAGTGTCAATAAAGGCCAAAGACAGCATGAGATTTTCCCAAATCTGAAGAGTTGCCTTGTGATTCCCAGAGTAGCACTACAGGGCCATTCACAAGCCAAATCATGGCACGCAGAGCTGTCAGGAGGGTCCAGATGTCCAACTCTTGCCCTAAAACTTTTAATATCCAGGGTTTGTGACTGCACTTGCTTTATATTTTATAGCACTTCAAAATGGGGGTGCTTCTTTTATAGCTTTGGTCAGAATTTTTGAAAAATGAAGTTTTTATATTCTCATTTAATACTTCTCTATCATCTCAAACTGAATTTACTTCATACTTCATTAACACAAAAATCACACTTTTTAAGGAAACTCCCAATATATATTCTTCTTTCTAGTCTCTCAAGACATATTACTATTCCTGGACTTGTTTCCCACACTCTGACCTTTTTCAAACTGCCCTCTTGTCTAGAAGATACTGTGGTAGCTCAGATGTAAAGAATCTCTCTGAGATGCAGGAGACCCAGATTAAATCCCTGGATTGGGAAGATTCCCTGGAGAAGGTAATGGCAACCCACTCTAATATTCTTGCCTGGAGAATCCCTCTAGTATTCTTGCCTGGAGAATCCCATGGACAGAGGAACCTGGTGGGCTAGAGTCTATGGGAAAGCAAAGAGTCGGACATGACTAAGCAACTAACACACGCACATATAAAACCTTTCTCAAATTGCTCTTCTGCCTAGGATTTTATCCCCTTCTTAGTCAAGCTATATTGTACTCTTCTGGAAATCTTGCTGTGACAGGAAGCATTTCCATTCTGGAAAGCATTCCTGTTGAGGCCACCACTACCCTGATAACAAAGCCAGACAAAGATACCACGAAAAAGAAAAAGAAAATTACACATCAATATCACTGATGTACGTATAGATGCAAAGATACTTAACAAAATGCTAGCAAATCGAATCCAACAAACAAAAAACCATACACCATGATCGACTAGTATTTATTCCAAGATGAAAGGGTTTTTCAATATCCACAAATCAATGAATGTGATGCCACACATTAACAAATTGAAGAATAAAAACCATATGATCATCTCAATAGATGCAGAAAAAAGCTCTTGATAAAATTCAGTGTTCACTTATGATTAAAAAAAACTCTCCAGAAAGTGGGCATAGAGGGAATCTACCTCAACATGGTAAAGGCCATTTAGGACAAATCCACAGCTAACATTATATTCAAAGTGAAAAGCTGAAAGCATTTCCTCTAAGATCTGGAATAAAACAAGGATACCCATTCTCGCCTCTTTTATTCAACACAGTTTTGGAAATCCTAGCCAAGGCCAACAGAGAAGAAAAAGAAATTCAATTTGGAAAAGAAGTTAAACTATCACTGTTTGCAGATGACATAATATTTATGTAGAAAATCCTAGAGATGCTATCAGAAAACTACTAGAGCTAATCAATGAATTAGGTAAAGTTGCAGGATACAAAATTGTTCCCTATGAGATGTGGCTGCTGTTTCTCTGTGCATCCAATAGTTACTCCACTTTATTAATATTTCCAAACTATTTTCAGGATAAACTGAACTCATTTTCTCTATTCCCATCCCTCCAACCCATACCAATGCTATTTTCATTGTATTCCACTGTAATGAAATAAGTATTACAAGTTGCAGTTAAATAAGAGCTTGCTACCAAGGTAGAGACTTGAAATTTATTCAAGGACTAAATAATCTTTGCACTTTCTGTTGGTTAAGTTCTTTGGAATAATTCATAGATGACTGGCAGAACCATCAGTTCTGCCCCATTGCTGAACACAAGTTTATAGATACTTCAAATGTCACTAGTATATACATATTTTTGAAATACTAATAATGAAACTTTAAGCACTATACTGTAAACTCTCTTATGTCTAGGCTCCCAGGTACACTGATCACACAGGTTAACAGATGCCACATAAACTCGCTTAACTCAAACTGGAACTATGAAGAAATTAAGCATCTGGATATAATATTGAATGACACATTTTTAGAGATGGCAAGTTTTAATTTATAAAATATCAAAAGGTTATTATGTTCAAACTTAAAACTATTTCATCATTTTTTTCTGATGTAAATTTTATTAATGAATTTTCTTAAATGAATAGTTCTCAAGAAATTCTCCAAGGCTTTAAGCAATTTCTTTAGCCTTACAATATTAATATAAGATTGTGAATAAGTAGAAAAACATGAAAAGGCTTAGGCTTTTCAAATTAATCTGTTTTAATATGCCTATTATTTGGAGAACTCTACTAAATAGATATTTGCAAGTCTAACATTTTTATTTAAAAGAAAAAAGAAGATAGTGAAGCAAAGGAAACAACCAAATGGAAAGGCGAACTACAGAATGGGAAAAAATATTTGCAAGCCATATATTCCATAAGGGATTAATATCCAAAATATATAAGGAGCTCATCCAACTCAGGGCTCAGCAACTGGTGATTCACTGGTAAAAACTCCATCTGCCAATTCAGGAGACATGGGTTTGATCTCTGGGTTGGGAAGATCCCCTGGAGGAGGAAAGGGAACCCACTCCAGTATTTTTGCCAGGAAAATTCCATGGATAGAGGAATCAGGAGGGCTTCAGTCTGTGAGGTCACAAAGGGTCAGACATGATCTTTCTTTTTCTCCTTTGCTTTTTGCTTCTCTTCCTTTCACAGCTATTTGCAGTGCCTCCTCAAACAGCCATTTGCTTTTTTGCATTTCTTTTTCTTGAGGATGGTCTTGATCCCTGTCTCCTGTAGAGTGTTGCGAACCTCCATCCATAGTTCATCAGGCACTCTGTCTATCAGATCTAGTCCCTTAATCTATTTCTCACTTCTACTGTATAATCGTAAGGGATTTGACATAGGTCATATCTGAATGGTCTAGTGGTTTTCCCCACTTTATTCAATTTAAGTCTGAATTTGTCCATAAGAAATTCATGATCTGAGCCAAGGTCAGCTCCCAGTGTTGTTTTTGCTGACTGTATAGAGCTTCTCTATCTATGGCTGCAAGGATATAATCAATCTGATTTCAGTATTGGCCATCTGGTGATGTTCATGTGTAGAGTCTTCTATTGTGTGTTGGAAGAGAGTGTTTGCTATGAACAGTGCATTCTCTTGGCAAAACTCTATTAGCCTTTGTCCTGCTTCATTCCATACTCCAAGGCCAAATTTGCCTGTTACTCCAGGTGTTTCTTGGCTTCCTACTTTTGCATTACAGTTCCCTATAATGAAAAGGACATCTTTTTTGGGTGTTAGTTCTAAAACGTCTTATAAGTCTTCATGGAACTGTTCAACTTTATCTTCTTCAGCGTTACTGGTCAGGGCATAGACTTGTATTGCCATGATTTTGAATGGTTTGCCCTGGAAACGGACAGAGATCATTCTGTCGTTTTTGAGATTGCATCCAAGCACTGCATTTTGGACTCTTTTGTTGACTATGATGGCTACTCCATTTCTTCTAAGGGATTCTTGTTCACTGTAGTAGATATAATGGTCATCTGAGTTAAATTCACCCATTCCAGTCCACATTAGTTCGCTGATTCCTAGAATGTCGACGTTCACTCTTGTCATCTCCTATTTGACCACTTTCAATTTGCCTTGGCTCGTGGACCTAACATTCCAGGTTCCTATGCAATATTGCTCTTTATAGCATCGGACCTTGCTTCTATCACCAGTCACATCCACAACTGGGTATTGTTTTTGTTTTGGCTCCATCTCTTCATTCTTTCTGGAGTTATTTCTCCATTGATCTCCTGTAGCATATTGGATACCTACCAACCTGGGGAGTTCATCTTTCAGTGTCCTATCTTTTTGCCTTTTCATACTGTTCATGGGGTTTTCAAGGCAAGAATACTGAAGTGGTTTGCCATTCCCTTTTCCAGTGGACCACATTCTGTCAGACCTCTCCACCATGACCCGTCCATCTTGGGTGGCCCCACATGGCATGGCTTGGTTTCATTGAGTTAGACAAGACTGTGGTCCATGTGATCAGATTGGTTAGTTTTCTGTGATTCTGGTTTTAGTTTGTCTGCCCTCTGATGCCCTCTCTCAGTGCCTACCTTGTACTGTGGTTTCTCTTACCTTGGAAAAACCTTACCTTTGTTGCAGTAGATGTTTAATAAAGCCTGTTAATGAATAAATGAACATACAACTTTTGTATCTCACCATCCAATTTACAAAGTGTTTTCATTGTCTATTATCTAATATCATAGAAATATGAAATGTTAAAGTTGAAGGGATATTAAGGATAGCTTTAATCACTGGTTTCCAGGTAGGATGGTCTTGCTTCCAGTGGACATTTGGCAAAATCTAGAGAAGCTCTTTAGAGTCAGCATAAACAAGACTGGGAGCTGACTGTGGCCCAGATTGTGAACTCCTTATTGCCAAATTCAGACTTAAATTGAAGAAAGTGGGGGAAACCACTAGACCATTCAGGTATGACCTAAATCAAATCCCTTATGATTATACAGTGGAAGTGAGAAATAGATATAAGGGACTAGATCTGATAGACAGAGTGCCTGATGAACTATGGATGGAGGTTTGTGACACTGTACAGGAGACAGGGATCAAGACCATCCCCAAGAAAAATAAATGCAAAAAAGAAAAATGGTTGTCTGAGAAGGCCTTACAAATAGTTGTGAAAACAAAAGTGAAAAACAAAGGAGAAAAGGAAAGATATTCCCATTTGAATCCAGAATTCCAAAGAATAGCAAGGAGAGATAAGAAAGCCTTCCTCAGCGATCAGTGCAAAGAAATAGAGGAAAACAACAGAATGGGAAAGACTAGAGATCTCTTCAAGAAAATTCGAGATAGCAAGGGAACATTTCATGCAAAGATGGGCTCAATAAAGGACAGAAATGGTATGGACCTAACAGAAGCAGAAGATATTAAGAAGAGGTGGCAAGAATACACAGAAGAACTGTACAAAAAATATCCTCACGACCCAGATAATCACGATGGTGTGGTCACTCACCTAGAGCCAGACATCTGGGAATGTGAAGTCAAGTGGGCCTTAGAGAGCATCATTATAAACAAAGCTAATGGATGTGATGGAATTCCAGTTGAGCTATTTCAAATCCTAAAAGATGATGCTGTGAAAGTGCTGCACTCAATATGTCAGCAAATTTGGAAAACTCAGCAGTGGCCACAGGACTGGAAATGTCAGTTTTCATTCCAATCCCAAAGAAAGACAATCCCAAAGAATGCTCAGACTACCGCACAGTTGCACTCATCTCACATGCTAGTAAAGTAATGCTCAAAATTCTCCAAGCCAGGCTTCAGCAATATGTGAACCATGAACTTCCAGATGTTCAAGCTGGTTTTAGAAAAGGCAGAGGAACCAGAGATCAAATTGCCAACATCCAATGGATCATCGAAAAAGCAAGAGAGTTCCAGAAAAACATCTATTTCTGCTTTATTGACTATGCCAAAGCCTTCAACTGTGTGGATTACAATAAACTGGGAAAATTCTGAAAGAAATGGAAATACCAGAGCACCTGACCTACGTCTTGAGAAACCTGTATGCAGGTCAGGAAGCAACAGTTAGAACTGGACATGGAACAACAGACTTTTTCCAAATAGGAAAAGGAGTATGTCAAGTCTGTATATTGTCACCCTGCTTATTTAACTTATATACAGCATACATCATGAGAAATGCTGGGCTGGATGAAGCACAAGCTGGAATCAAGTTTGCCAGGAGAAATATCAATAACCTCAGATATGCAGATGACACCACCCTTATGGCAGAACGTGAAGAGAAACTAAAAAGCCTCTTGATGAAAGTGAAAGAGGAGAATGAAAAAGTTGGCTTAAAGCTCAACATTCAGAAAACTAAGATCATGGCATCTGGTCCCATCACTTCATGGCAAATAGATGGGGAAACAATGGAAACAGTGGCTCGGTTTATTTTTCTGGCCTCCAAAATCATTGCAGGTGGTGATTGCAGCCATGAAATTAAAAGGTGCTTACTCCTTGGCAGGAAAGTTATGACCAACCTGGACAGCATATTAAAAAGCAGAGACATTACTTTGTCAACAAAGGTCCATCTAGTCAAGGCTATGGTTTTTCCACTGGTCATGTATGGATGTGAGAGTTGGACTATAAAGAAAGTCGAACGCCAAAGAATCTATGCTTTTGAACTGTGGTGTTGGAGAAGACTCTTGATAGTTCCTGGGACTGGAAGGAGATCCAACCAGTCCATCCTAAAGGAGATCAGTCCTGGATGTTCATTGGAAGGACTGATGTTGAAGCTGAAACTCCAGTACTTTGGCCACCTGATGTGCAGAGCTGACTCGTTTGAAAAAAACCTCATGTTGGGAAAGATTGAAGGCAGGAGGAGAAGGGGATGACAGAGGATGAGATGGTTAAATGGCGTCACCGACTCAATGGACATGACTTTGAGTAAACTCCAGGAGTTGGTGATGGACAGGAAGGCCTGGCGTGCTGCAGCTCATGGAGTCACATAGAGTCAGACACGACTGAGCGACTGAGCTGAATTGAACTGGAGACATTTTTGTTGTCATAACTGAGGGTTGGATGTTACTGGCATGTAGTAAGAGACTAAACATTCTATAAAGCTCAAAGCATGATTTCTACAACAAAAAGCTATACCTAACATGCCAATAATGCTGAGATTGAGAAACTGCCCTCAGTTTATAAGTGAGGTAACTGAAATCCTGAGAAGTCAATAAAACCTCCCAGAGGATTCTTCACTTCCAGTGCTTTTGCCTAACAAGTTGACTTTCAATATATCTTGCAAAAGAGATGGAGATATTTTCCCATTTCATAAGTGTGAAAACTGGATATTTGGAAAAGTGATAGTCAGTGTCACACAAGTAGCAGGATTGAGAGCTAACACTAGTGCATGTCAGCTCTGTATTTAGGAATATAGTAGGTGACACCATATGTGATTTATAATATGCAAAGGAATAAATTTCACATTGTTTTACTTTTTTCTGAAGATCCTGGTCATTACTTGGCAAGCTCAGTGAAATTTAGTATCATTTTTTGTTAGTGGTTTTGAATCATCATACTATAGAAAAACTTCAGGATCTATATAATCCTGGGAATACTGGTTAGGCAGGCAGGTTTGCTTTTAGTACAGAGTGTGTAAAAAGTACATATTGTTCAGTGACTGATAGTTACCCTCTGTTGTTCTTCAGCTTCTAGCTACTGCTGTTAAACTATCATGCTTTCTGCCTTCAGTTCAGTTCAGTTCAGTTGCTCCATTGTGTCCAACTCTTTGCGACCCCATGGACTGCAGCACACCAGGCTTCCCTCTCCATCATCAGCTCCCGGAACTTGCTCAAACTTATGTCCATCGAGTCGGTGATACCATCCAACCATCTCATCCTCTGTCATCCCCTTCTCCTCCCGCCTTTGATCTTTCCCAGTTTCAGAGTCTTTTCAATGAGTCCGTTCTTTGCATCAGGTGGCCAGAGTATTAGAATTTCAGCTTCAGCATCAGCCCTTCCAATGAATATTCAGGACTGATATCCTTTAGGATTGACTGGTTTGATGTCCTTGAATTCCAAGGGATTATGAAGAATCTTCTCCAACACCAGAGTTCAAAAGCATCAATTCGTTGGGGCTCAGCTTTCTTTATAGTCCCACTCTCACATCAATACATGAGTACTGGAAAATCCATAGCTTTGATTAGACGGACCTTTGTTGGCAAAGTGATGTCTCTGCTTTTTAATATGCTATCTAGGTTGGTCATAGCTTTTGTTCCAAGGAGCAAGTGTCTTTTAATTTCATGGCTGCAGTCACCATATTATAGGAAGACTGGGGTTTGACTACTTCCCAGAGCTTCACAACCCAAATAAGCACAAGATCATTCACAGAAATCTTTACTAAATGCCCATGTGTGACCATTTAGTGACCAGTGCTCTTTTGTACTAATATAGGCTTTTCCATCTGAAGTTTTTCCTCTTCCACAAGAATATGTCCCAGCAGGACCTAGGAGGGCAGAATCTGTAACCATTGTTCTGTTCCCAGTCTACAGGAATCATAACTACTTGGTGACACATTTCATTCTGTCTTCACTTTAGCTATTTTTGCCTTAACCCTCTCAGATAAGTGCCTTTGAAAACAAAACACTTGTTACTTCTTTCATGGAGCAAGGGAACCCCAGATCTCAAAGACACAGCCCTGGATAACCTCTTGGGATAGACACCAGAGAAAAGGAATTTCCATTGTTTTGCAGTGAACCCAGCCCTCCACCCCTTTAAAAATGATGTGGCCATATCTTTGCCAGATTATTTCATAACATTCCTCTTTTAATAAATCATGAGAAATTAATTTAAAGAAAAATCTTGTCAATTCAGGTTCTTTTGTTTGTTTGTGTATTTATTTTGGTCATATTCCTTACATGGTCTGTAAGCTTAAAGTTGTACCTCTATGCATATATAGCCTGATTGTATTATATCAGAGTCAAAAAAATATTATCTGCATGGGTGGATATGTACTCTCAGACTATAAAAGAAAGCTATACCGGTTTCCAAGCTGCTTTAATGACAGGAAAGAAAATAGTACAAGAAGAAAGATAATGTGTGTGAAAAAATGTAAAGAAAAATTTTGCAGTAGGCAGTAAAGAAAAATAGGTTGTTTCACAGGTACTTAGTTTTTGTATACACAATGAGTTATTAAGAAGCTTTTTTTAAAAAATAGATTTAAGGAAAATACCATTACAAGTAACCTTCCTAAAAATACATTAATGGAATTTTCTTGAACTCTAAAGGGTTCCTTGAAATAAATATATGCACACTTATATGAGGATAAAAATATTTATCCTCAAATGTGAAAATGTTTTTCTTTGTAGCCAAATGTTCTGTGGCTTCATGTTTTTTTTTTTTTTAGTTTTAATATACAATTTTTATGCAAGAAATTATGTTAAGGATCCAATACTTTCTATTGTACTAATCAGTTTTTTTTTTTCCATTTATTTTTATTAGTTGGAGGCTAATTACTTTACAATATTGTAGTGGTTTTTGCCATACATTGACATGAATCAGCCATGGATTTGCATGTGTTCCCCATCCCGATCCCTCCTCCCGCCTCCCTCCCCATCCCATCCCTCTGGGTCTTCCCAGTGCACCAGCCCTGAGCACTTGTTTCATGCATCAAACCTGGGCTGGTGGTCTGTTTCACCCTTGATAGTATACTTGTTTCAATGCTATTCTCTCAGAACATCCCACCCTCGCCTTCTCCCAGAGAGTCCCAAAGTCTGTTCTGTACATCTGTGTCTCTTTTTCTGTTTTGCATATAGGGTTATTGTTACTATCTTTCTAAATTCCGTATATGTGTGTTAATATACTATATTGGTCTTTATCTTTCTGGCTTACTTCACTCTGTATAATGGGCTCCAGTTTCATCCATCTCATTAGAACTGATTCAAATGGATTCTTTTTAATGGCTGAGTAATATTCAGCCATACATATACATATACATATACAATATGGTGTATATGTACCATAGCTTCCTTATCCATTCATCTGCTGATGGGCATCTAGGTTGCTTCCATGTCCTGGCTATTATAAACAGTGCTGCGATGGACATTGGGATGCACGTGTCTCTTTCAGATCTGGTTTCCTCGGTGTGTATGCCCAGAAGTGGGATTGCTGGGTCATATGGCAGTTCTATTTCCAGTTTTCTAAGAAATCTCCACACTGTTCTCCATAGTGGCTGTATTAGTTTGCATTCCCACCAACAGTGTAAGAGGGTTCCCTTTTCTCCACACCCTCTCCAGCATTTATTCCTTGTAGACTTTTGGATAGCAGCCATCCTGACTGGCGTGTAATGGTACCTCATTGTGGTTTTGATTTGCATTTCTCTAATAATGAGTGATGCTGAGCATCTTTTCATGTGTTTGTTAGCCATCTGTATGTCTTCTTTGGAGAAATGTCTGTTTCGTTCTTTGGCCCATTTTTTGATTGGGTCATTTATTTTTCTGGAATTGAGCTTCAGGAGTTGCTTGTATATTTTTGAGATTAATCTTTTGTCTGTTTCTTCATTTGCTATTATTTTCTCCCATTCTGAAGGCTGTCTTTTCACCTTGCTTATAGTTTCCTTTGTTGTGCAAAAGCTTTTAAGTTTAATTAGGCCCCATTTGTTTAAACTATAAAACAGTGATGCAAGAAATCAAAGAGGACACAAATAGATGGAGAAATATACTGTTTCATGGATTGGAAGACTCAATATTGTGAAAATGGCTATACTACCCAAAGCAATCTATATATTCAATGCAATCCCTATCAAGCTACCAACGGTATTTTTCACAGAACTAGAACAAATAATTTCACAATTTGTATGGAAATACAAAAAACCTCAAGTAGCCAAAGCAATCTTGAGAAAGAAGAATGGAACTGGAGGAATCAACCTGCCTGACCTCAGGCTCTACTACAAAGCCACAGTCATCAAGACAGTATGGTACTGGCACAAAGACAGAAATATAGATCAATGGAACAGAATCGAAAGCCTAGAGATAAATCCACGTACCTATGGGCACCTTATCTTTGACAAAGGAGGCAAGGATATACAATGGAAAAAAGACAACCTCTTTAACAAGTGGTGCTGGGAAAACTGGTCAATCACTTGTAAAAGAATGAAACTAAAACACCTTCTAACACCATACACAAAAATAAACTCAAAATGGATTAAAGATCTAAATGTAAGACCAGAAACTATAAAACTCCTAGAGAACATAGGCAAAACACTCTCTGACATAAATCACAGCAGGATCCTCTATGACCCACCCCCCAGAATATTGGAAATAAAAGCAAAAATAAACAAATGGGACCTAATTAAACTGATCAGTTTTATAACTGGAAATTACTTAGTTCCTCATACATTTATTTTAAAAATAATAAATATATGATTTTTCCTAAATTTTTTGGTAGATCTAAGTAACATATTTTTCCTATTTTATTTTGTTTCTGTCTGCTTCTATAACTAAGGTGTTTCCCCCCCGCCCCTTCTGACATTTATACAGAAAATCTTTTTAAAGTGGGCAGTAAATAAGCTAAGAAACCATACAAAGCCCATTAGAAATGAATAATGTTCCATTCTGTCAACAATGTGATTCTTCTAATACATTCATAGGGCAAAATTGAAGTATTTAATGGAAGCATAATTATGTATTATTGCCACTAGAAACAAGATGGCACTTTTCTCTTGAAAATTTATGATGGATAAAAGTGGAGGATTGTCAGCAATACAATAATACATTTTATTTGCGCACAAATCTCTTAGCTATGCTTTGGTTGATAAATACCTAGCATCAAGTACAAGATGGGTTTCAAGTAACTATATATTAAATGACATGCAGGTGAATTTCTTCTTTCTCTTATTTCTTCCAGGGCATATCACTAAAATATTGGTTGCTCAGTACCTACCAAGATATCTTACATATCATCTCACAGGCAATACGTTAGAATGCTTTGTTTCAAAGACAGTAAAATTTTTTCATCAATAATACTACTTTTCGTAATCTCTCTCCTTATATCACAAAAAAATTAGTCTTTTGCATGTGAATGAAGATTCCTTAAAAATTGGATCTTATATGCATTATCTTTGAAAAAGCAATGAACTGTATTTCCACAGTTTTTGTAGGTCCTGGGCATGATTCCATAGCTGTTATACAATTACATGTGTATATTTCAGCTTGATTATTTATGACCTACCTTTTGTGATATCTATTTGTTAATGAATATAATATAGCAATACTTTCCCTAATTGAAAATTTCAACTTAATGTAACTTAAATCATTTAGAATTTGCATTTCAAAACAGTGAAATAAAGTCATTAAGGGGTCTGTTTCAGCTATCCCAGTTTTAACTAGCAGTTATCTCAACATAGATGCTAGACAGAAGCTCAGATATGCATGCATTAGTGTTTCTGTAAGAATTTTAAATTAAAAAAAATGTTAGTATGCAGCCCAGCTTTTATCTCCCTGCTTGCCCTCATTTTTCTGTCTATATTTCATTTTTTTCAGGCAATATCACTTTACCTAATCAGTCCAAATGTCCACTATCCAAGGGAAGCCCCATAGGCAGGAAGCCAGGCCTGCACCTATTTGGGGCATTTTCATCTTCAGATGTTAGCTCAGGAATGGGCATATGCCTCTACACGAATCAGTGAGCTCCAGGGGAACACTTATTGGAGGCATATTCCAGTAATTAGTCCTTCACCCTTAAGGGAGAATTATTGAAGAAGATGGTTACTGTTTATCTCTGTGTTTTGTTGTATACAGATAACAAGCCTCTATCTGAAAAGGCAGTCTTGCTACTGGTCAGAGAATAGCAGCTCTAGGCAGAGGAGGACAAAGCCAAGAGGCTCCAAAGAAATTAAAAAAAAAAACCAAAACAAAAACACTTATTATATAATGTCTGATTTGAACCCTATGCTTGGCTTCTTTTCAATTACATGGCCAGTGATTCTCCTTATTTTTCAAGTCAGTCTGGATTGAATTTGCCTTTAAAGTGACATCTAAAGTGAAACAGGTGGGAACATGTAACTTTTCAAGATATTTCCCAGCCTTTAGCTGAATTAATTTTCTCATTGGTTTGTAAATGGATTTTCTGAGGACATACAACAATGTTAATTGTTGTTGAAGGTAACACTGTTGCATGTCAAACTGAGGAAGCTGGACTTGGCAGACCACACTGGGATGGATGCAGTAGTTTTAAAGATAGGGCAGGGCAGGCTTCACGGGCATGCAGTATGTAGACTTTAGAACTCCATACTTGGTTCAATGCTTTGTTGTCACTTGAAATTCTTATTATTTTTTAAACAAAAGGGTTTCACATTTTTATTTTACACTGATTTATGCAAATTATGTTGTCAATTATGTACAGGTTGCTGCCTAAGCTCTTTTATTCTAGTTGGAATACAGATATAAGTATTGATAGGTTGAAATAGGAAGATGTCTGTGTTTTTGTTTTTGTTTTTGTTTTTCTTAATGTGGTCAGTTGGGAAATGGCAGGAAATGTTTCCTTGGGATGGCTTGAGGAGGAGGAAAGTTTGACTGACAACTCCTGATCTCAGTTATAAGATTTTTCATGTTCTAACCATTTAGAGCCCATATTGGGCTCAGAAACTGAGATTGTCTGAGATTTATCTCTGAAAACTAGAGGAATCCAAGAAGAAAGAGTTAAGTAAGTTATTAAAGGGTTGTTTAGAATGTGTAATTTTGCAGTTTAGGACAATCTATACTGCAACATGAGAAGAACTTGAAAATTGAATATGTTAGCTAAACTTTGCCCTGCCAAATATTCAGTTTTTCTAGTAAAATATATGTGTGCGTATCTTAAATTTGTAAGCCTATAGTTTCAAATGGGCAAGATGTAAGAGTATACTTTGAAGATTTTCCCATTAAAAGGGGTTTTTTTAATGGGTATGGCTAGTAGGCCAAGTGGTAACCCCAAAGATATATTCATAAATGAATCCCTAGAAGCTGCGAATATTACTCTATATGGCAAGAGAGTGAATATTACATGACGTGGCAAAAGATGAGATTAAGGATTTTGAGGTGCTTATTCTGGATTATCCAGGTAGGTCCTTGGTGCAATAATATGTATCTTTATAAGAAGAAGGCAGAGGGAGTTCTGACACAAACACACTGAGAAGAAGTCACTGTGAAGATGGAGCAGAGAGAGGTTGCCACAAGCCAAGTAATGGTGGCAGCCATCAGAAGCTGGAAAAGGCAAGAAGCAGATTGTCCTCCTAACGCCTCTAGAGTGTAGTTCTGCTGACATTTGATTTCAAGTTGGTGAAACTGATCTTGCACGTCTGAACTTTTGGCCTCCAGAACTGTGAGAATAATTTTCTCTTGTTCTCAGCCATCAAATTTGTGATAAATTTATGGTAGTCACAAGAAACTAATACAGTATACTATTACTAATGATGCACAGTGATGAAATTTAATATTTTATTTAAAAAAGGATAAATTGTTGATAATGTATGAGATAGGTATGGCAGATGAATGAAAGTTGTCATTGAAAGATTAATACCTTACAAGAAGCCTGAGCACTATTAAAAGCATCCACTTAATTTAATTTTTAGTTTATTTTTTAAGTGGAAGATAATTGCTTTACAATGCCAGGTTGGTTTCTGCCATACACCAGTGCAAATCAGTCATAATTATATATACATATACATACATATATGTGTATAGATATATATGTGTATATATATATATCTTCTCCCTCCCTCTCCCTTTGCATTCATCTAGGTTGTCAAAGAGCAGCAGGCTAGGCATCCTGTGTTATATACCAGCTTCCCTCAAGCAATCTATTTACACATGATAGTGTATATATGTGAATGCTACTTTCTCAATTTATCCTACCCTCTCCTCTCCCTGCTGTGTCCAGAAGTTTGTTCTCTACATCTGTATCTCCATCCCTTCCCTGAAAATAGGTTCATTAGTACTATTTTTATAGATCCTATATATATGCATTAATATACTATACCTGTTTTTCTCTTTTTGACTCACCTCACTCCATATAACAGGTTGTAGGTTCATCTACCTCACTAAAACTGACTCAAACTTGTTCCTTATTATGGCTGAGTAATATTCCATTTTGTATTTGTACCACATCTTTATCCATTCATCTGTTGATGGACATCTGGGTTGCCTCTATGTCCTGACTATTGAACTAGTGCTGCAATAAACATTGGAGTACATGTCTTTTTGAATTGTGCTTTTCTCAGGGTATATGCTGAGTGGTGGGATTTCTGGGTCATATGGTAGTTTTATTCCTATTTTTTAAAGGAATTGCCACACTGTTCTCTATCATGGATGTATTGGTTTACATTCTCAACAGCAGTGCAGGAGGGTTCTCTTTTCTCCACGTCTTCTCCAAAATGTATTATTTAGATTTTTTGATGATGGCCATTCTGATTGGTGTGAGGTGATAACTCATTGTTGTTATGATTTGCATTTCTCTAATAATGAGCGATGTTGAGCATCTTTTCACGTGGTCACTGGCCCTCAAAAGCATTCACTTTAAAGTCACTTTAAAGGACTTAGCTTTGCTGAAGGTAAAAAGTACCACATTCTCAGTTGAGGGATGCAGTCCAATAGCAGGAGTTAATCATGACTCATTGGCAATGGCAAAAAGCTTATTAGATGT
Source organism: Cervus canadensis (assembly GCF_019320065.1). Taxonomy (NCBI): domain Eukaryota; kingdom Metazoa; phylum Chordata; class Mammalia; order Artiodactyla; family Cervidae; genus Cervus; species Cervus canadensis. The sequence continues at coordinate 61,938,950 of NC_057400.1, forward strand.
GGAAAGTGTTTTTAGGATAGCTGTAGAGGAAATTGATAATTATTAATATTTAATGATTCATTTTATGCTTGGCAGGCTACCTACTGGGTATAGACAAGTTCATCCACAGAATAGTTTTAAGCTCTTGAAAATATTTTTATTGTTTTTTGTGTGGGTATTGGAATCATTTTTAACTGAAGCATTTGAAGCTCTGACTTTGTATAGACATAGCTAGTCTGAAATATTTATAACAGTATCCATTCTTATAACCTCAAATAAATAGACATAATGAATTTAATATTTATGCTTCAATTTACTGCATCAGGAATTTGAAATGATTAGGAGATATTGTAAAATCCAATATATATGTGTGTGTCTGTGTGTGTGTGTGTGTGTGTCTGTGTGTGTATAAACTGGGCATAAAAGTAAGTAACTCATAATTGGGAAAATGCAGGATTTATTTTCAGCACTATGACAGTTTATGTAACACAAATGCCCTAGCCATTTAGGGGATTTTTCACACTTTCTTTTACACCTTATCAAAATTTTCAGTTAGTTTATTTGCTATGAAACTAAACTTATTTCTATGTATATTGCTACAGTTCTATCAGTCTTTCTTTTACAATTATAAAAGTGGGAATTGAAGATATCCCTAAGATATCAGGTGAATTAACATTTAAGTGGTGAAATGGAAATAAAACACTAGGTTCAAATATATATCTATACTTGGTGATACCTTAAAAGAAAAAAAAAATAGTATCTATTTAACATCTCAAGAATGATGGCAACAGAGATAAGGAAACAAACAAGAAATGAGCAAGTCACTGCCCCGAAGTTCACTGAGCTGTGAGTGGGTGTAGGAGAGGTGCAGAGGATCAAGCAAACCAGTACAGATGTTTGGGTTACCTCTCAGGTGTCGTTTCTTACTACACTCCTCCTCTCATACATATATTCCTTCTTCATCACTTGTATTTGCCATTTCTGTGCCTGGAATGTTCTTTCCTGTGTCTTAGGTCACGTTTTCCCAGAGGAAGACCCAGAGCCAAGGATTCAGGTACAAGTAATGCCTTAGTGGGAAGGAAGACCCCAAGGAAATCTGCTTCCCTGCTGGAGAGTGAATTGCATCTGAGCAAAGGCAGAGGACTTTTGTATCCTGACAACATTCAGTAATTGACTTTGGATGCCTGAGAGAGGGAAAGGGATCAGTAAATACAATCTCACTGGCATGTGGCTCTCTACATCGGAGGCGTAACAGAGTAATTTATAATATGTATTTGGTATTCCTCCCTAAGTTCTTGTTCCTGGCACAGACTGCTATTATAAAATCCTTGAAATTTCCTAAGTAAATGTGATAAAGGTGTCTTGATGTTCATAACAAACCTCTTTCAACCACATCTGAGTTTATGTTACTGAAGTGACTTTTGGAAAGTAAGACTTGGGGCTAGTCATCAGAGGAAACAGCCATATGAATTAGAAGGTTATAACTTTCACTTCTATCAGCCTCCAGGGAAGGGAAAGAGGCTAGAGATTGAGTTCAATTACTAGTGGCTATTGCTTTAATCAATCAGGCTTATGAAATAAAGCCTCCATAAAACCCCAAAAGGATGGGGTTTGAGAGCTTCCAGGTTGATGAATGCATGAAGATTCAGGGAGAGTGGGTGCCCAGAAGAGCATGGAAGAGCTGAGTCCCTGCCCACAACTTTATGCATCTCTTCCAACTTACTAGGAAGTAAAATGTAAGTAAGTAAAAATGTTTAATAGTAAGTAACATGTTTCTCTGTGTTCTGTGAGTCATTTTGGCAAATGAAAAGAACCAAAAGAGGGAGTCACTGGAACACTAATCTATAGCCAGTACTGAGAAGCACAAGTGGCTGCCTAGACTTATGATTGGCACCTGAAGTGGTGGTAAGGGTGGTTCAGTTCAGTTCAGTTCAGTTGCTCAGTCTTGTCTGACTGAGACCCCATGGACTGCAGCATTCCAGGCCTCCCTGCCCATCACTAACTCCTGGAGTTTACTCAAACTCATGTCCATTGAGATGGTGATGCCATCCAACCTTCTCATCCTCTGTCATCCCCTTCTCCTCCCACCTTCAATCTTTCCCAGCATCAGGGTCTTTTAAAATGAGTCAGCTCTTTGCATCAGGTGGCCAAAGTACTGGAGTTTCAGCTTCAACATCAGTTCTTCCAATGAATACCCAAGACTGATCTCCTTTAGGATGGACTGGTTGGATCTCCTTGCTGTCCAAGGGACTCTCAAGAGTCTTCTCCAACACCACGGTTCAAAAGCATCAATTCTTTGGTGCTCAGCTTTCTTTATAGTTCAACTCTCACATCCATACATGACTAATGGAAAAATCATAGCTTTGATTAAAAAGCCTATTGATGAAAGTGAAAAAAGAGAGTGAAAAAGTTGGCTTAAAGCTCAACATTCAGAAAACTAAGATCATGGAATCTGGTTCATCACTTCATGGCAAATAGATGGGGAAACAGTGGAAACAGTGGTTGACTTTTCTGGGCTCAAAATCACTGCAGATGGTGATTGCAGCCATGAAATTAAAAGATGCTTACTCCTTGGAGGGAAAGTTATGACCAACCTAGGCAGCATGTTAAAAAGCAGAGACATTACTTTGCCAACAAAGGTCCACCTAGTCAAGGCTATGGTTTTTCCAGTAGTCAGGTATGGATGTAAGAGTTGGGCTATATAGAAGGCTGAGCACAGAAGAATTGATGCTTTTGAACTACAGTGTTGGAGAAGACTCTTGAGAGTCCCTTGGACTGCAAGGAGATCCAATAAGTCCATCTTAAAGGAGATTAGTCCTGGGTATTCATTGGAGGGACTGATGTTGAAGGTGAAACTCCAATACTTTGGCCGCCTGATGTGAAGAGTTGACTCATTTGAAAAGACCCTGATGCTGGGAAAGATTGAGGGCAGGAGGAGAAGGGGATGACAGAGGATGAGATGGTTGGATGGCATCACTGACTTAATGGACATGGGTTTGGGTGGACTCCAGGAGTTGGTGATGGACAGGGAGGCCTGGTGTGCTGCAGTTCATGGGGTTGCAAAGAGTCGGACACAACTGAGTGACTGAACTGAACTGACTAGATGGACCTTTGTTGGCAAAGTAATGTCTCTGCTTTTTAATATGCTGTCTAGGTTGGTCATAACTTTCCTTCCAAAAGTAAGCATCTTTTAATTTCATAGCTGCAGTCACCATCTGCAGAGAATATGGAGCCCCCCAAAATAAAGTCAACCACTGTTCCCACTGTTCCCCCATCTATTTGCCATAAAGTGATGAACCCTGATGCTATGATCTTAGTTTTCTGAATGTTGAACTTTGAGCCAACTTTTTCACTCTCCTCTTTCACTTTCATCAAGAGGCCCTTTAGTTATTCTTCACTTTCTGCCATAAGGGTGGTGTCATCTGCATATCTGAGGTTATTGATATTTCTCCTGTCAATCTTGATTCCAGCTTGTGCTTCATTCAGCCCAGCATTTCTCATAATGTATGCTGCATATAAGTTAAAAAAGTAGGGTGACAATATGCAGCCTTGATGTACTCCTGTTCCTATTTAGGACCAGCCTGTTGTTCCATGTCCAGTTCTAACTGTTGCTTCCTGACATGCATACACATTTCTCAGGAGGCAGATCAGGTGGTCTGGTATTCCCATCTCTTTCAGAATGTTCCACAGTTTATTGTGATTCATACAGTCAAAACCTTTGGCATAGTCAATAAAGCAGAAATTGATGTTTTTCTGGAACTCTCTTGTTTTGATGATCCAGCAGATGTTGGCAATTTGATTTCTGGTTCCTCTGCTTTTTCTAAAACCAGCTTGAACATCTGGAAATTCACGGTTCATATATTGTTGAAGGCTGGCTTGTAGAATTTTGAGCATTACTTTACTAGCGTGTGAGGTGAGTGCAACTGTGCAGCAGTTTGAGCATTCTTTGGGATTTCCTTTCTTTGAGATTGGAATGAAAACTGACCCTTTCCAGTCCTGTGGCCACTGCTGAGTTTTCCAAATTTGCTGGCATATTGAGTGCAGCAGTTCACAGCATCATCTTTTAGGATTTGAAATAGCTCAACTGGAATTCCATCACATCTACTAGCTTTGTTCATAGTGATGCTTCCTAAGGCTCACTTAACCTCACATTCCAGGATGTCTGGCTCTAGGTGAGTGATCGCACCGTCCTGATTATTTGGGTCATGAAGATCTTTTTTGTATAGTTCCTTTGTGTATTCTTGCCAACTCTTCTTTGGTAGGGAGCAATCTCATAGGACCTTAATCTATCGTATATGATGCTATCTCTGGGTATAATCTTAGAACTGAGTTAATTGCTTGGTGGTATGGGGAAAAAACATATAGTAGAATTGATGTCAGTATTGAAGGTTTCTGCTCTAAACTATACATGGTAAAGTGCTCAGAAGCTGGGATCTGGGCCTTTACCCTAAGACAGCACACACGTCTGCAGGGCACATGCTCTGACTGCTTCTCTTCTCTCCTCCACTCTCACAGAGGGTTTCCTTTACTCCCGTGCTAAAGGTACCTGCTCATGTTTTATAGATTTACCTTGCTTTATACTTTCACCATAGCACTTGTTTGGCAGGAAGAAATTTTCCTCTGTTCCTTTAGGTTCAACTTACTCATCTAAGATTGAATTGACATGAGATAGATTAACAAGAGAAAAATCAAACAGAAGTTGAATAATATGTATATGTGGAAGAGATGAAGGAAAACTAAATAACTTGCAAAATGGCTGAAACCTTCACTATACTAATAGTATCTTCAGCAACTAAAGTGAAAGGAGGATCCTGTGGGTAGTAATTTGGATCCTGAAGGTGGAGGAAGGCAATTCACATGAAGAAAGGAAAGCAAATATTTGGTAAACAAATATTTGTTGGGCTATAATGAGACAATAAGGCATAGAGAGTAATTTTAACAGATTTTGCTAGGTTCTGTCCTATCTACCACCCATAGTTCATACTATAGTTGTATATGGTGGTACCTCCTTCCTGGAACAGATCTTCTATCTACATTCTTTTAGGCAGTTAAGAGGAAGGTCGAAGGTTCTTCCTGAGTCTTTCGGGCCTTAAAAATAATCAACCTAAATTAACCCTCATGTGAAAGAAACATTTTTGTGTTGGAAAATTTTGCTCTCTTACACATCCATATAATCTGTGGCATTGTATTAAACATTTATTTGTTTGTTTTCCGTGTCTCCTCCCCCATCCCAGCCCCACCCCAAAGTTCCTTATACACACTGTAATGTAAGCTCCACAAAGGTAAGGGTTTTGTTTCATTGATTCTTGTGTGTGCAGTGTCTAGATCAGTCTGTCTTAAAATTGCTCAAGACATTGTTGGATGTATAAATAAGCAGACTGTGGTGGCACAGAAAGTGGCACATAACAGTTTTTAGGGTAGATTCAATGTGGTTAGAGAAGATTTCCAAGCTTCTTCTAAGTTTAAGAAATCAGAGAGGAATAATAAATAGCATATTTAACTTTACAGAGAAATAAGAGACATCATAAACCTGTAATTAGCACCCAACTAATCATACATCTTTTCAATAAGTGTGTATTGAATATCCATTACACAAAGATGCCCCTGTACTCAAAGACAGAAAAGGTCAGTCCCTGTCCTCTTAAATTGTAATGGAGCAGATATTTTCCACTGATCATAATATTAACACAAATTTTGAGGCAGTGAGCACAACACAGGAGGGCTTTTGATGACAATGCAACAGAAAGAACTAAACAAAGACTGGATAGGGAGGTGTTTAAGAAAGACTTGCATGAAGAAATGTCATTTAAAATGAGTATTTTCATAAGTGCTGGGAATAAAGCATTGAATAAAAAAGATAAAAGTCTTCCTCTTATAGAGTTTGCATTATAGTGTGATGAAGGACATAATACATTTATAAGCAAATATAACTGTAGGATGGCAGCTCGATAGTTACTATGGAGGTATACCAGGCAGAGGAAATGAGACAAGGAGTCCCAGATGGTGGGCCTTAACTTGCATTATCACTTAGTCTTCTAAGAGAAGACTCACTGATGCAGTGACATTTGAAGAGAAATAAAGAGAAAATAAAGAAATATCCCATGATTGAGGGAACATGATTAAAAAAAAAAATAAAGAGAAACAAACCCAGAGGTGAGATATGCTTAATCTATTTGAGGAAACAGCAGGAAAGCCACTATGGCTGAGTTGAGGGAGAGGAGAAAAATTGCAAGAGAATAATTGAATAATTGGAATCCTCCAAGCCAGGCTTCAACAGTACATGAACTGTGAACTTCCAGATGTTCAAGCTAGAAAAGGCAGAGGAACCAGAGATAAATTTGCCAACATCTATTGGATCATTGAAAAAGCAAGAGAATTCCAGAAAAAAAAAAAAATCTACTTCTGCTTTATTGACTACTCTAAAGCCTTTGGCTGTGTAGATCACAACAAACTGGAAAATTTTTCAAGAGATGGGAATACCAGACCATCTTATCTGTCTCTTGAGAAATCTGTATGCAGGTCAAGAAGCAACAGTTAGAACTGGACATGGAACAACAGACTGGTTCCAAATCAGGAAAGGAGTATGTCAAGGCTGTATATTGTCACCTTGCTTATTTAATTTATATGCAAAGTAGATCTTGCAAAATGCCAGGCTGGATGAAGCACAAGCTGGAATCAAGATTACCGGGAGAAATATCAATATCCTCAGATATGCAGATGACTCCACCCTATGGCAGAAAGTGAAGAGAAACTGAAGAATCTCTTGATGAAAGTGAAAGAGAAGAGTGAAAAATCTGGCTTGAAACTTAACATTCAAAGAACGAAGATCATGGTGTCTGATCTCATCACTTCATGGCAAATAGATGCGGAAACAATGGAAACAGTGACAGACTTTATTTTCTTGGGCTCCAAAATCATGGCAGATGGTGGCTGCAGCCATGAAATTAAAACACGCTTGCTCCTTGGAAGAAAAGTGATGACCAACCTGCATATTAAAAAACAGACATTACCTTGCTGACAAAGGTCCATCTAGTCAAAGCTATGGTTTTTCCAGTAGTCATGTATGGATGTGAGAGTTGGCCTTTCTGCAACTGAATAATTGATCCTTTTGAACTGTGGTGTTGGAGAAGACTCTTGAGAGTCCCTTGGACTGCAAGATCAAATCAGTCAATACTAGAGGAAATCAGACCTGAATATTCATTGAAAGGACTGTTGCTGAAGCTGAAATTCCAATACTTTGGTCACCTGATGTGAAGAATGACTCATTGGAAAAGACCCCGTTGCTGGGAAAGATTGAAGGCGGGAGGAGAAGGGGACGACAGAGGATGAAATGCTTGGATGGCATCACCGACTTGATGGACAGGAGTTTGGGCAAGTTCTGGGAGTTGATGATGACAGGAAAGCTGGGCCTGCTGCAGTCAGTGGGGTTGCAAAGAGTTGGACAGGACTGAGCAACTGAACTGAATTGAACTTCATTGAATCAGAGAGGAAGTAGAGTTTTGTGAGTGACTCCAAGGGCTTGAGCTGTAGTCTTCATGAGATGGACTATTTTGATTGCATGAAAGACATCTGACTTATTTTAAAACATTTTCAAGGGCCAACGGGAGACAACAAAGTAAGTACATATTGTATTCACTGCTTGGTCCTTGTGCCCCAGAAATTAAATGCCCTGAGACAGCTTAGACCTCTAGCATGATTCAGTGACTGGTTAAGTGTCGCATGTGTAGAGGGTGGGCCATGGTAGGATGGATTGTTCTTTAGAACTGGTCTAATTATAAAGCAGTATCATAATTAAGAGACTTCAACTGGCTAGCAATCCCCATCTTCTAAAGGATACTGTGGCCATTCAGTATCACAGCAGGTCAGATTTTTTTTTTTCTTTAACTCTGGGGATCAAAGTTGTCCCAGTTTTTTAAAATACATTTTAAAGGAGTGGTTCTGGAACTGTTAGCTCCCATCTATAAGAAAGAAAAAAGTGGCATCCACAGCCGTAGCTTCTTTCCACTGGAGGCATCCCTCCCTGCTCTAGATGGGGATGTAGACAGACTTTCCACTGAAGCTTTCCCTCCGTGGTTGGACTTAGCCTGTCCTTTACCAACACAGGCATCTTATTCATCCCTCCCAGTTCTACCATCGAGATGGGAGGGGATGCACCAGGGGGAGATCCCAGACTGACTTAGTTCCAACCACCAAGACCGTTGTTTGATTTGCCCTTTTCCTCTGATGCTACCCAGGGTGGAGCAGAATATCTTTCCCAGAATGTTTCCCAAGCTAGGACTGCTAGGGGAAACATCCATCTTCCATGTGCCCGTGCGCATTCCTGAGTACACTCCTGACCACAGTAGAAGTGGTGAGTTATAAAGGGATGAGCAACAACCAACATGTCCCCTTTGATTGACACCGCCAGTATATATAATAGCAAAAGAGGTTGTGGAGGGTGTGCTAACAAGGAAAAAGTGATTTTTGTCCTCAAGCTACTAGGACCAATCCTTCCAGTTTATTTCCACAGATTCTACAAAAGAAATTTCCAAGGAGTTGAGACAAAACTATTGGAGAGTCTTCTCTGGTCCGCTAGCAGCACTATCAAAGGAAGAAGCCCACTCTAACCCCAGTCTAACCACATCTTGCAGTTTCTGATCTGTGTCCTCAAGAACCTCACGGTCACCAGCAATGCTTCTATCCACATAGTTCGGTGGCACATCTGTGACAAGGACTCGCTTTTAGGACTCTAGCCTCATATGGAAACAGCCAAGAGAGATGCTGCTGAAGCTAGAGTTCCACCTAGTTCCCAAATGTGCTGCTGGGGCTAGAGTTCCACCTCATTCCATACATGCTCCTAGGAAGTCTGGTTCCTCATGACTACCATGCTTGGGGTCTAAGTAAAAGTACGCAGTAATGGCATGGATCACAAGTTCCTTGAAAGTTTATGATCCGAGAGATTGGGTTAGTAGTTCTAATTCCCCATGCAATTATGAAATGGTCAAAGAGACCAGGAAAAGGTGACCAAGAAAGGAAAGTTCTGTCCAAACACTTTGCCCATTTCTGGCCGCTCCCCTCACAGGATCGTTGGGTGTCTCTTTGCACTGGCAGGTCGGTATAAACCCCCAACAAGCCTCCACGTTTTGGTGCTGCCTTCAGTCATTAGGAGGCACTGCAAAACGGCAGAACAGGGCTCATCACTTGCTTCGTGCAGGGCGTGTCATTCATTCACACAAGCACACTGAAGAGGTAGTAAAGCAGAAAACATGTATACTGAGAGAGCAGAGAGGTTAGAGCTCTTGAGTGTTCTTACCTTGTCCTGAAGATCCTGGACGAGCCCCCAAGATGATAGCTTACAGTGAACAGTGTCGGATTCATGATCTCTGAAGAAGAAGATTTAGCTTCAGGACCAGGGACCAGGCTTGCCCACTCAAGAGCTTTTGTGTAGCAGAGTTTTAGTAAAGTGAGAAAGGGACAGAGAAAGGTTCTGACATAGACATCAGAAGGCGGATGGAGAATGCCCCAATAGTTAGTCTTAGCAAGGGAACTATATACTTTTTAAATTAGTTATTACAATAAATAAAAACAATGTCTCAATGTTGTAAAGATTTTACCAGACCCACTCCCATAATTTACATTTTAAGATAACAGGATTATAACTTAATAATAGAAAAATCTCACCAGACCCACTCCCATAATATACATTTTAAGATAACAGGATTAGTCAGAAGGTTTTCAGGAAGGAGAAACTGTCCTGAAGCAGGATATAACTGTCGTTCTGTTCAGTTCAGTTCAGTCACTCAGTCGTGTCCGACTGTTGTTATATAATCCTTACTAAGGAATGTAGAAAAAAGTTTGTCTTTTCCTCCTCCTTGAGAATTCCAGACACCTATCTCCTCCTCAAGAACCCCAGACCCCTCTCTCCTACTCAGGGATCCTGGACTTCCTATCAACCTGCCTAGGGATTGACTCTCTCATTTCCCCCATTTTTCTTTTGGGAGAATTATGTTGCCAAGGGAAAGGGGTATTGTTTTCGTTCCATAACTACTTCTGCGGTGTTGTCTCTAAATTACTGAGGCAACATATTCTCCTAACCCTCATATTGAGGGTCTCTGATCCAGGGGCCCCAAGTTGGAGGAGTTTGTGGCATTTGTAGGAGCTTGAACAAACATTTATAACCTAAAAGCTTTCAGACAATTAGAAACAAACCTCGTTTGCTTTCAGACAATTAGAAACAAACCTCGTTTTACAGTTAGATATAAAGCAAAATAGTCATTAAATCAAGTTAAAACATAATCAAAATTAAAAGTTACATTGTGTCCATTGTAACATCGTTTCATCTTAGGATTGTTAAATGTCATCTCAGAGTTGAGGAAAGTCCTTTCCTTGAAGCAGAGAAACCCACCATTGGGAGTCTTTAATTGATGGGGAGATTGAAAAGCTGAAAGCTGAGTCACATAGCTAATTCTAAGGCTTCAGGATCTATGAGAATATCTGTGTGCAAAACCTGTCTGCCATAGAGATAGTCCCTTTTTCTTAGGAACAATTTGAGCTCTTGTTAAAGCTAAGGGTAAAACTTTAAACCAACTGTCTTGTGTTTCTTGAGTTAATTTACATAGATGTCTCTTAATAATGTCATTAGCCTTTTAAACTTTTTCTGAAGACTGGAGTCTCCAGGAACAGTGTAAGTGATACTTTATTCCTAGAGCTTTTGACAGCCCTTGAGTTACAGCAACTTTAAATGTGGAGCGTTGTTGCTCTGAACTTTAAGAACCTGCTTACGTCATGAGAAATCAGTACAGTAAGATTTTGCCCATTAGTAAACTTAAGAGCTTTAGGCATTAGCAAAACAATAGTAGCAATTACTCTTAAGCAATGTGGCCATAGCCTGTTTTGTCAGTAATAAACTAAACTCTGGTCCTGTGGGCAAGTACAAAGTTGAAGCCTGCAAAAGAGCAGACTGAAGAGCCTTAAAAGCCTTTTGAGTATCTGGAGACCAAACCAGCTTGTCAGTTTGGGCCTGCTGAGTCTCAGTTATAAGTTTATATAAAGGCCAGGCAAGTTCCCCATAACCCAGATTGCAAATGGAGCAGTAGCCTGTGATACCCAAGAATCCTCTCAATTGTCTTAAAGTCACAGGTAGAGGATGATTTAGTATAGGTTTAACTCTAGAAAGTACCCTTCAAATCAGAGACTGCAAAATATTTGGCTCGTTTAGGAATTTCAGACAATAAAGTATAAGGATTAGGCACTTATTATTTGTATATCTTGAACAGGTCTCCATTTATCATTTGACTTTTCTTACACCCAAAATAGGAGTGTTGCATGAACTGTTACAGGGAATTACAAGCCCATGTTCCTTCAAATTTTCAATAATGGGCTTTAACCCTTCCTTAACCTTGGGCTTTAATGGATACTGCTTTTGATGTGAAAATAGGTGAAAGTCTTTGAGCTTGATAATGACAGGAACAGCATTTTGTGCTCGACCCACATTTTTTTCATCAGCCCACACTTTAGGATTTACATTTTCTTCAGTTAAAAGAGCAGGTTCCATATTCGTGAAAACAGAAGCCTGAACCTTGTTCAGTATATCCCTCCCCAGAAGGGGTGAGGGAGACTTTGGCATGATTAGAAACTTGAGAAAATAGCACGGAGTCTCCGTTGTGGCTTAGAGGTTGACTGAAATAATAATGTTTAGCTCGTCCTGAAAGAGCCATTACGGTAGTGGATTGGGAGAAAAGTGGACCAGGAGCTTTGGCTAGCACAGAGAAATTTGCCCTAGTGTCCAAAAGAAAATTGACTGATTGGCCCCTCACAGCTATTAATACCCCAGGTTCCTCAAGTGTTTTTAATATGGGGACTTGTGTGAGGACCCCTGGGCACCTTCAGCCCTGATTGCCTTGAGAGTCCAACCCCTGGGCCCTATGCCTCGGAGGGCATCTCTTCTGCAGTGCAGTTCTTGCAGACCTGACATGGGGCAGCTTAGACACCTGAGGGCAATCCCCCTTGAGATGCCCCTCCTTTCCACAATAATAACAAGTCCTTCCCTTTCCACCTGAGTCCCTCTGGGTATTTTTCCTCAGGCTATTTCAGAGCAGGTCTAACAGCCATTGTTTCTCCATAACACCTTTAATATGTTCTAAGGAAGCATTCTGGAAGGCTATTCTCCCAAGTTCTTTCATATATGAAAATACCTTTATAGTGATCTAATATTTAATTTACATTTGGTTGCAGGTTTCTGGATTAAACACAATATCTCTTAGATCTTTGGAAGTATTGTCCCATCTTCTTGTAGCATTTCATGTTTCTGGTGGAGGAATCATTCTCCTTAGTAGTTGATCTCTTTTTTTTTTTTTTTTTAATTCTTGTGGAGATTTTAGGACCTTTTAACATCCTTTTGTTTTTGAGCTCTCCCTTTTGATTGATGAGAAATGGGCCCCTTTCCCCACAATTATTTGCTAGTTTCAGTACAGATTCTTTAATTTTATAGAGATTAATCTCTTATGCTTCTCTTTGGAAAATTGTGTGCATGTGTGTATATTTGTATGTGTATGTTTGAAAATTTCCTTCACTTAATATACGCTTACATCTTTTTAGAACTCATATTATGATGTTACTGAATCTCCTGGGTTGATTTTTATCTTTATTGCCTCTCAGGTTGTCCAGCATTTTGATGTTTTTGTGCTTTCTGGGATAGTTTATCAATTTCGAACCCTTGTGTAGAATTCTAATTTTGGAAGATACTCTTCACATTTTAAGAGCTCAGTCTAAGTCACTGAGTTTCTGTTTTATAGAAGCCTTTTTTGTTTTATGAATTTTCTAAATCATTTCTGAAGATACCAGTGTGAAGATTGTGAAGTTCTGTGTTCTCCCTTTGTTATTGTTGTTGTTCAATTCAGTTCAGCCACTCAGTCGTGCCAACTCTTTGTGACCCCGTAGACTGCAGCATGCTAAACCTCACTGTCCATCACCAACACCTGGAGTTTACGCAAACTCATGTGCATTGAGTCGGTGATGCCATCCAACCATCTCATTCTCTGTCATCCCCTTCTACTCCCGCCTTCAATCTTTCCCAGCATCAGAGTCATTTCAGATGAGTCAGTTCTTTACATCAGGTGCCCAAAGTATTGGAGTTTCAGCTTCAACATCAATCCTTCTAATGAATATTCAGGACAGATTTCCTTTAGGATGGACTGGTTGGATCTCCTTGCAGCCCAAGCGACTTTCAAGAGTCTTCTCCAACACCACAGTTCAAAAGCATCAATTATTCAGAGCACAGCTTTCTTTATAGTCCAACTTTCACACCCATATAAAACTACTGGAAAAATGATAGTTTTTACTGGATGGGTGTTTCTTGGCAAAGTAATGTCTCTGCTTTTTAATATGCTGTCTAGGTTGGTCATAACTTTCCTTCCAAGGAGAAAGCATCTTTTAATTTCATGGCTGCAGTCAGCATCTGCGGTGATTTTGGAGCCCCCAAAATAGTCTGTCACTGTTGTCACTGTTTCTGATGTTTCCCCATTTGTTTGCCATGAAGTGACGGGACCCAATGCCATGATTTTAGTTTTCTAAATGTTGAGTTTTAAGCCATTTTTTTTTTCACTCTCTGCTTTTACTTTCACCAAGAGGATCTTTAATGCTTCTTCACTTTCTTCCATAAGGGTGGTGTCATCTGCAATTCTGAGGTTATTGATATTTCTCCTGGCAATCCTGATTCCAGCTTGTGCTTCATCCAGCCCAGTGTTTCTCATGATGTACTCTGCAAATAAGTTAAATAAGCAGGGTGACAGTATACAGCCTTGGCATACTCCTTTCCCTATTAGAACCAGTCTGCTGTTCCATGTCCAGTTCCAACTGTTGCTTCTTGACCTGCATACAGATTTCTCAAGAGGCAGGTCAGGCGATCTGGTAGTCCCATCTCTTGAAGAATTTTCCACACTTTGTTGTGATCCACACAGTCAAAAGCTTTGGCATAGTCAATAAAGCAGAAATATATGTTTCTCTGGAACTCTCTTGCTTTTTCTATGATCCAGTGTATGTTGGCAATTTGATCTCTGGTTCCTCTGCCTTTTCTAAAACCAGCTGGAACATCTGGAAGTTCATGGTTCACATACTGTTGAAGCCTGGCTTGGAGAATTTTGAGCATTACTTTACTAGCATGTGAGATCAATGCAATTGTGGGGTAGTTTGAGCATTTTTTATCATTGCCTTTCTTTGGGATTGGAATGAAAACTGACCTTTTCCAGTCCTGTGGCCACTGCTGAGTTTTCCAAATTTGTTGGCATATTGCATGCAGCACTTTCATAGCATTATCTTTTAGGATTTGAAATAGCTCAACTGGAATTCCATCACCTCCACTAGCTTTGTGCTTCTGTTAGGTCCATGTAATTCCTTTCCTTTATTGAGCCCATCTTTGCATGAAATGTTCCCTTGGTATCTCTAATTTTCTTGAAGAGATCTCTAGCCTTTCCCATTCTATTTTTTTCCTCTATTTCTTTGCACTGATCACTGAGGAAGGCTTCTTATCTCTCCTTTGGAGATCTCTTTGGAACTTATCTCTTAGGAACTCTGCATTCATATGATTATATGTTTCCTTTTCTCCTTTGCCTTTTGCTTCTCTTCTCAGCTATTTGTAAGTCTTTCCTCTGGAGTCCAACAATTCCCCTAGAGAAGATCTACCCTACTCTAGAATTGGAATCTTGTCTGCTCAGTAAAATATATGGTGCTGGGAAGTGGGAGTGTCCTCTTCATGAGGAAAATTTGAGTTTGTGTTCTCTGCTCTTATTTCACTGAGATTTTTGTCTTACATTTCTATCTTCTAGATGTATATTGATATACCATATCATGAGACTTCTGTCTTACATTTCTGTCTTCTGGCTGTATATTTATATACCTTATCAGACTAAGTACAGCCAGTCATCAGTTTTTGTTTCATTGTGTGAGTTTATATCAATTTTAATTCCTTTATTCTGATTTTACTAGAGTTAAGAAGAAAATAAATAATATATGTGATCAGAGCTCTATTTTAAACCTGGAGTTCTGTAAATTTCTTCTTTAAATATTTGACAGAAGTAAAGGCAACAATTACAATCACCTGTCTATTCAACAAGAGCATAATTTACACTAAAATTAAACATAACAGCAGTTAAAAGAAAAAATGCTTGCTACAAGAAGAACATCCAAGAAATGGAGCTATGGTTCTGCTGAAGATTCAGTGGATTTTCAGGAACTTGACAAATAGTCCCTCTTTTAACTCACTGCTACAAGATAAATGTAATTTTCTGAATTTCATACTTATAATTTTCCCTCCCTTCTAAAAATCAGTGCTTCTTTGTTTCTTTGGCCTCTTTATCCCTTGAGCCACTTGGCATCCCTACAGCTACCATGTCATTTCTTTTTGTATCATGAATAGCTACCATAGATTCTGGTTCATAGGTACATTCAGTAAGATCTTGTGTTTCAGTTGCTCCCCTCCCCTCCCCCCCACCACCTTGTGTTTAGTGAAATTAGATCATGGGAAAAAAATGACCCCAGTTTGCTTCGCTATCATGGCACTTCTGCCTCACTTTAAAGGCCTATCAACTTACCAGATTTAATTCTAAATACTTACAAAGGATAATAATATGATTTATCAAATTTAATAAGTAAAATATGGCAGACCAAATGTCCCTCTCATTCCTTGTCCCCTTCCGAATATCTATAACTAGATGAGACATTATGCTCTTTTCTGGTTGAGTATATAGGATATCTGTCGACATGGTAGTCCTGGGCAAAAGCAAATGATCCTGCTGACTCTGTGTGTCATCAAAGCAAGCAGATTGTGCACCCCATCAATCCCACCAGAAAAAGGTTTCTTTTTCCTATAGCATTTAGGAAGAGAGAGGTTAAAATGGGCAATTTCAGATGGAGGACTAGAAACAGAGTTTTGAACTATGGAAAATAGGACATAGAATTAGTTTGCTAGGACTATCAGAGCAAAGTACCATCAACCTAGTGGCTTAAACAACAGAAATTCATTGTCTCATGGTTCTGGAGGCTAGAATTCCAGGGTCAAAGTCTTGGCAAGACCACAATGAAGGCACTAGGGAAGGACCTGTTCATGCCTTTCTTTTCACTTCTGGTGATTTGTTGGCAACCTTTGGCTCTTGTATACATATTCCAATCTCTGTCTTGGTTTTTACATGGCATTTTCTCTCTGTGGGTCAGAGTCTAATAAGACACCAGTCAGACAGGATTAAGGACCCACCCTATTCCAGTATGACCTCATCTTACCTAATTATGTAGACAGACCTATTTTCAAATAAGTTTGTGTTTTGAGGTACTGGGGATAGGACTTCAGTATATGAATTTTGGAAGCTCACAGTATAACTCATAACAAGCCTATACAATGAAGAATAAGTCTAGGAGAATATAGGAGGGGTTTTAATCATAAGAACAGTTGGAAGCTTGGGTCACAACAAGAAGAGGGACATTTTTCTTAACCTTGAAGGGCCAGAACAAAAGAATATTGCCATGTGAAGAATTTTTGCAGGGGGTGGGGGTAGGGGTGGGATAGGGAAAGATCAAAGGAATTGAGAAATTGAGAGTTCATGCCTGGAATTCTGCAGTGTGGGGTTGAAATCCCTTAGATAGGAGACGATGAGAATAATGGATAATTCATGTCAGAACTTTGGTGCCTCACCTATTTTGAAGCGTTAGTGAATATAGCAGGTAAACAACAACAAAGTAGAAGAAACAATGGATAAGGTGTCTTTGGTTGGTAACAGGTGAGGCTGATCTCAGATTAGGCCACCCCACCTCCCCAGCTCCCCACCCCCAATGGAGGACAGCCATTAGGAGGCTTTAAATTACCACTAGTTTGTCAAAATAACTGGCCTGAGGTTTTAGTTTGATAATTGGCAGCATTTTGAGAGAAAGGTATGAAAGATGTTCCAGTTAAATGGGGTTATGGTGACATGCTTTCTGATTGGAACAGAATGCTTTTCTGCATGAATATTTATGTAAATACATTGTTAATATAAAAGTCAGTGAAACCCATGTGTTGTCCATATCAGCAGCTGAAAATAAAGGAGGATACTCTATGGTTTGATTTGCAATAAGTTTTTACCCTTTTCCCCCTGTAATTGTGCATACAACAACCAGTCAATCTAACTTTATTTTTATTTAAATTATTATTCTGACTTTTCTGAGTGCTATAGGAAAACCTTCAAGTTTCTAAATTTTTGCGTAAGAAAGGGAAAAATCTGTTTAAATGAAGATTTTTAATGAAACTTGTGTTTGTTGAGACTAAATAACCCCATGAAGACCAAACAGTAGCTTGGTAGAGAATTTTTTACCTCATCTTATCAGATGTTGTGGCTCAGATGGTAAAGAATCCGCCTGTAATGCGGGAGACCTGGGTTTGATCCCTGGGCTGGGAAGATCCCTTGGAGGAGGACATGGCAACCCACTCCAGTGTTCTTGATTGGAGAATCCTCATGGACAGAGGAGCCTGGTGGGCTACAGTCCACAGGGTTGCAGGGTCGGACACGACTGAGCGACTAAGCACCCAGCAGACACATCAAAGTAGTGTTCACCAACGTATCATTTTCCTGTCACTCCAGCCGAAGACTTCACTGTCTAAAAATCCAGACTCTGCACCTGATTTTATTGACTCTTTCTTCTCTCCATAATCATCCTTCTCTTTGTTCAGTCTACCACTGTTTGGTCTTTTCCTCTTTTCATTCTTATTAATAAGAACAATTCAAAAGCATGTCAATAAATGCTAAGTTTATTCTTAACATTCATAACTCGGCTCTTTGAATTTTTTCCAGTGGGTCAACCATTGTCATTGCCTTTAATCTCATTCTTTGTTCTTTCTTTGGTGTACTATATTTGGTTTTCAGTCACCAAGAAGTTATTTATATCCAGGAATTAGGGCTCACAGAAATTAGAGCTAAAATCTTCCTAGTTGTCAAATCTGGGTATAAGAATAACAGACTTTTTTTTTTTAATATTAAAATCAGATTCATTCTTTTTTTTTTTTTTATCAAGTAGTTTTTGAAGTAGTCTAGAGATCAATCTTTAGAGTCAAAATTCAGTGCTTCTAGTAAGAATAGAAGAGTACATGCGCTTGATTTCCCTTCCCTGAATCATTTGAAATGGAAAAAAAATACAAAAAATTAAGAATCAGCAGTATCGGTAGACCATAAATTATGAAGAATATGAAATTTTGACTAAATCGCTGCAATGTGATAAGCACCTCCCAGATACTGCTATATTATGACACTTATCTCTCTCAAAAAAAAAGAGGTCAGCCAAACAGTATCTGTAGGCATATAAGCATGCTTGTGTACACATGCAAGCATGTGCACACGTGCAACACACACAGAAAAGGAAAAGAGAGGCAAGAAAATGAAAAAAGAAATGTAAATTTCTGCAGGCAGAGCACCAGAAAAAGGAAAAGCAGCTTGAAGTTGATGTAGTGTGACAGAAGAAGAGACACAAGAATGTGAATCATATCCATGAGCTGCTGACCACCATTACCTAAGCAGAAACTTCTTGAAAGTTATTAAAAACAAACAATACCAAAACACATATAGCCACTGAGATCCACACTAGCCTTAAGAATTCAGGGATGTAAAAGCTAAGTTCTGAGGTGAGGGCTAAATTCTGAGCTCATTTGGGACTGCATTCTTCTGGGTACCAAGGAATAAATAAAATTTAATGACAAAAGATGAAAAAATGATAAATCTGAATTGGAGCTGCTCAATTCACTTAGCACAATAAACATTCTGCTACTCCCAAGCAAATTAAACAACTCAAAAATAATAACAAACCAACCATCTCCTCTCCTACAACTCAGATTGCAAGGATATATTTAAAATAGTACTCAGCTATGAAGTCAGGGATACTGAAGCCTCACTTTTCTTAGGAAATTGCCAAATCTATCTGCAATTTTAAGAAAGTGAAGAAAATGGATATAATAAATAAAAGACCTCAGAAACAGGCATTTGCAAATATATTACTCAGAATAATTAAAGAATAGTTTAAATAATAAGAACAGTATTAAGGAAATTAAAAAATTGTGAACTTTCAGAAATAGGAGGTAAATTGAAAGATTAAAATAATTATCAGTGAAGGGGTAAAAAGGAAGAGATGGAAAAACACTGGCAGAAAAAAGTAATGTATTAGAAAAAAGAAAGCATTTTTTTGAAGCTGTGAAAAGCAGGATTGTTATAAAAGACAGTATTTGGGAAATAAAAGAATTTGGTGGAAAAGAACAAAGATATATAAGTTACTCCAGAGAAGTTGATAGATGTAACAGCCAGAAAATGATTGATGACCATAAGCGTTCTTGGTATTTGTGAAGAAGAGAATAGGTCAAATGGAACAAGTAAAACGAACCCAATTTTCAGTTCAGTTCAATTGCTCAGTTTTGTCCAACTTTTTATGACCCATGGACTGCAGCATGCCCGACTTCCCTGTCCATCACCAACTCCCGGAGCTTGCTCAAACTCATGTCCAACGATTTGGTGATGCCATCCAACCATCTTTCCTCTGTCGTCCCCTTCTCCTCCTGCTTTCAACCTTTCCCAGCATCAAGATATTTTCCAATGAGTCAGTTCTTTGCATCAGGTGACCAAAGTATTGGAGCTTCAACTTCAGCATCAGTCCTTCCAATGAATATTCAGGACTGATGTCCTTTAGGATTGACTGGCTGGATCTCCTTGTAGTCCAGGGGACTTTCAAGAGTCTGCTCCAACACCACAGTTCAAAAGCATCAATTCTATGGCACTCATCCTTCTTTATAGTCCAACTCTCACCTCCATACATGACTACTGGAAAAACCATGGCTTTGACTAGATGGACCTTTGTTGGTAAAGTACTGTCTCTGCTTTTTAATATGCTGTCCAGGTTGGTCATAGCTTTTCTTCCAAGGAACAAGCATCTTTTAATTTCATGGCTGCAGTCACTGTCCACAGTGATTTTGGAGCCCAAGAAAATAAAATCTGTCACTGTTTCCATTGTTTCCCATCTATTTGCCATGACGTGATGGGACCGGGTGCCATGCTCTTTGTTTTTAAGCTAGCTTTTCCACTCTCCCCTTTCACTTTCTTCAAGGCGTTCTTTAGTTCCTCTTTGCTTTCTACCATAAGGGTGGTGCCATCTGCATATCTGGGGTTGATATTTCTCCTGGCAATCTTTATTCCAGCTTGTGCTTCATCCAGCCAGGCATTTCATGTGATGTATTCTGCATGTAAATTAAATAACCAGGCTGACAATACACAGCCTTGATGTACTTTCCCAATTTGGAACAGTTTTTTTTTTTTTTTTTTTTAAATTAATTATCCGGTTCTAACTGTTGCTTCTTGACTAGCATGCAGGTTCCTCAGGAGGCAGGTAAGGTTGTCTGGTATTCCCATCTCTTTAAGAATTTTCCACCATTTGTTAGAAAACAGCTTATACAAAATAATTCAGTCAGTGCACAAAAAGGGTTTATAACAATAAAATAATTAGAAGAAGGTAGAGGTTATAATATATCCTGAAAAATGGACTAAACTTTAAATATAGAGAGTCCTAAAAGCATCCAGGAAAGATTATTATATCATCTGCTGTGGAAGAAAAATACCAAGCTGGTTTGTGAACATCATGTTGATATATTAAAATTCATGGAAAAATCAAATTATTAGGTAAAACATGCCAAAGTTAAATAAAGAAAAATGTTGAATCCCTAATTTGCTTCCCTTACCAAAAATGCATTTTTTGGTAATGGATGAAGAATACTTTAAAAATGAAATTATAAATAACCTAGAATTAACATGTGGAGCAATTTTGTAATATTATTTTAGAAATTAAATTCTAGAAGACAGCATAAAAATTGAGCTATTTTGTGTGAGTGCTTTGTACAGGGATAAAGTGATGTTCTTCAAAATACGGTGAAATAACCAGAATATGAATGAGAAGAAATAGATTAATTTGATGACAGAATCTTTGAAAATATTCCAAATGATCAAAATTTCTGTAAACAAATTCAATAGACCTACAGAATTTCTACCTACCTCACATAGGACACAAAGGTATTTTTACTACTAGATATAGAAATCTTGGGGCTTCCCTGTGGCTCAGTGGTAAGGAATCTGCCTGCCTCCCAAGCAGGAGACACAGGTTCTACCCCTGGGAAGGAAATGGCAACCCACTCCAGCCTTCTTGCCTGGGATATCCAAGGACACAGAGGAGCTGGGCAGGTTACACTCCATGGGGTTGTAAAAAATTTGTACATGACTTAGCAACTAAACAACAACACAGAAACCTTACAAATAAAAATGAAAGAGTGAACAGAACAGAAAAGCAATATAAATGAGCAAGTCATAGAAAAAGAAATACACATGGCTGGATACCATAAAACTATTTAGTGTCCTGCATCTGGCTAAGAGACTAAAGAATTAAAAAAAAAAAAGTTGCAAATCTTATAGCAAATTTAGGGACCAGACATGGATGGAAAATATACTATTTCTACCAACGTGTCCTTTTCCAGAATTGGTCACATGAATCCACCCAGATGCAATGCAGCTGCCAAATGTAATCTTTTTGTATGCCTTAATGAAAAGACATGTTTCAATGGTAACATAGCTGTCATACATGCTATTTCATTCTAGGGATTTATTTATTTTCCTAGGGGAAATTCTCTACAGAAGATTTAGATATAGAATTTTATCAATTAGAGTAGTTTTTATTAGCTAAATAATAAACTTTAATACCCTCAAATCTTGGTACATTATGTGTATAGCACTTTAAAAGAAGGCAATTGATTTATAGTGAATATAGCCAAGATATATTTTTGAGAAAAAAGTAATTCAAAGCAATGTATACCACACGATCCCATTAAACTAAGGTAATAGAGAGTGAGAGATGACTTTTACAAATGTAGAAATTTATCTTCTTTTTTCCCTTTGCTAACACCTCTTCAGTGAAAGCTCTAGTGATTACTTTGTATAAAATATATATGAAAACTAGTCTAATTCATCTCCTCATTGTTATCATCACTATCATGAGTATGATAATGATAATCTGTAACATTTGTAGAGCTGTGTTTGATTATGTAAAACACCTTTTTTTTTTCCAGTTCATGTGAAATTTGCAGGGAAGAAACATAATATTTTCATAAAATATTAAAGGGACACTTTAGAATTTGAGTGAAATTTGAGAGAAATACAATGACCTTCCCAAAGCCACATGGTTGCTAAATGGTGATAATTACCCAGCTTTCTTAACTGCTAATTTAGGGAATCTTTGAACAAAGGGTAATTATCAATCATCTGTTAAGAAGCAGCTCCAAGATTTGATTAAAATCTTCAAGTTTTTAGATGTTATTATAATCAAAAAGCATAATTCTGAAAAAAGAATTAAAATAAAATGAAGACTAAATGCCAAAATTATGTTCTGACATCTGCATTAATTTTATCCCCAACTCAACTCAATTTCTGGGGAACAGATATATGACCTTTTACTTTTTCTAAGAACTGAGTCCTTCTGGCTTATTGTTTTTATTTAAAGCTTTTAGTGTTAGTAAAGACCATGCTAATTATTTTATTTTCAGTTCAACTAACCACATCTTTTAGGCAGCTCAGTCACCATTTAGAAATAAAAATCCTGCTTATGCCAAGCTCATACTTCCCTGCCACTTTTTAATAATTTCAGCTCTTTATTGGGACCATATGTCAATACCATCATTCTATCACTCAGATAGAGGCTTTTAAGCACCTATTCACAAATAGCATTATACTTGATACTGTTCAGAGTAAGTTAAAACTTAATGGATCTTGCATTTGAGGAGCTTAAAACAGAAAATGGAACAGTAACCTAGACAGAAAGTAAGAATTAGAAACTTGAGTGTGACAAATTGTCTGCAAGGCCAAAAAACAAACAAAAAAACGCCAAACTCTTTGCTTAAAAAAAAAAAAAAAATACAGGTATTCAGAATATTAGGCCTAATGCGTCAAAGTGGGGGGGAAAATGATTTTGAAAGCTTCTGTTTTTGAGTATAAACAAAACTGAACTTGCATGGGGTATTTTTTCCTTATGTAACTCTTTCAGTCAGTGGCAGATCTAAACAACTATTCATTAGCTATTTGGAGATATGATTAGTAGGTAGAATGTGCCTATTCTGTCTCTGAGAGTGTAGATCTGGCTCCGGGAGCCTCGCAGCTCCAGAGCTGTGTTTACTCTTCAGCTCTGCCAGATTCATCCCTCTCCATGTCATCTGCAAATTGCCACTTGTGCCTTGCTCTGTACTTTACTAAATTTGATAATAAGATTATTTCACGTCCAGCTGGGATTTTTGCTGATTACTTAAAAACATTATTTCTTCAGAAAATCGTGCTATTTTTAACCACACAACTTTTCATGCTTACATAATTAAGAAAAAATATTCCAAGACAATGCTTTTTTATTTTTGCTGCATTTAAAAATGCATTTTGGGCAATTGAATTTTCTGAAGATCAAGTAGAAAAGGCTAGTGATTGTTAACTAGCATTTCCCCCCAAATCATAGCACTATACATAGAATATCTTTCTCTAAATAGTAATTCTATTTAGATGTTCATTCTACAGCAAGATTTTTGGATTATCTTGAGTTTAGCCTAGTTTTGTGAAATGATTCACAGGCTTTCTGAAAACTTTAGGCCAGATTATCCATGGATCAGCAGTTGCTGTAAAGAAAATGCTGATAATGTTGAAGAAGGAGGTCAAGATATCCTGAAATAGAAATGAATACAAGTGTATATTTTAAAATTTGCCAGTCATTAAATATTTTTTCCAAATACCCATTTATATTTTTGGATCATTTTATATTGACACCTCTGTGAAAGTCTATGTAGAATTAGGATGAAATGTTTTGGTGGTTTATTATTATATTTTTTTCTAATTATATATCAGAGTTTCTTGAATTAATTTTAAGTAAGGTTTGGATTTATGACAATTATTCATGTTTATATGTATTTACTATATATATTACTTAGTAACAAAAGGAATGAGTCCTGAAAAGCCAGATGTTTGGGATATCATCTCTTGGAAATTTGTCTACGCAGGGGGTCAGTCCATAGTAATAGAACTGATAATGAGGTGATATTTCAGTCTTTTGAACCTGTTGTGATATGACATAAATTTTTAATGAGGACAATATCATCAACAAAGGAATGAAAATTTGTTCTTGATGGGGGGAGAGGGGTTAAAAAAAAGTGTTTTTATTACAATATTATGTAGCCCTCCAAAGCTCCACTGTATCTAGAGTTTTATTTCTTAGCATTTAATTTCTCTCTTAAGATTTTTTTTGAGTAATAACACAGTGGTAGTATTGGCGTTGAGTTCTTGGAAGATACATAAAATGTGGTTAAAGACATGTTACAAATTATAGTGATTAGATGGCTGCCCTTGGAGGGATTGAGCTTTTTGCTCAATCTGGAAGTCCTCTCATGAGAGGTGACCTGCAGGTGTCTATTGGTTCTCGCTGCCCTCTGCCTTGTGGATCTAGGGGTTTATGTTTGATTCTCAGTGCTTTTCTGTGTGGTTGGCTCTGGGAATTAAATAAAAATAGTTTAAAAAATAAAGATAGTTTATACTTTATTATTTATTTTTACAACTTTAGTCAACCCAGAATTAGTAAAATACTAAAAAAAAAAAAAAAAAAAGAAAACAAAAAACAACTTTGTAATATCTGAAAGACTACCTATCTCGTAGATAATTTAAACTTATTTTCTCATATAAAGCAGAAGTTAAAAGCTAAATTGGGCTTCCCTGATAGCTCAGTTGGTAAAGAATCCACCTGCAATGCAGGAGATAGCTCAGTTTATAAGGAGTCTACCTGCAATACAGGAGATGTGGTTTGATTCCTGGGTCAGGAAGATCTGCTGAGGGGATAGGCTACTCACTCCAGTATTCTTGGACTTCCCTTGTGGCTCAGCTGGTAAAGAATGTTCCTGCAATGCGGGAGACCTGGGTTTGATCCCTGGGTTGGAAAGATTCTCTGGAGAAGGGAAAATCTACCCACTCCAGTATTCTGGCCTGGAGAACTCCATGGATGGTATAATCCACGGGGTCACAAAGAGTTGGACACGACTGAGTGATTTTCACTCACTTAAAAGCTAAATTTACTATAAGTAACTTTTAAGCAACTATTCTAGTTTTTATATTGTTGCTTTTGCTGGAGAATAAGCTTTGAATTGTCAATTTTAAAATCTTTACTGCATTGCTATTATTATTTTGTTGCTTATATATATTCTTAATTTAATATATAATTTGATACAATTTCTTTAAATAGAAAAATTGTCTTTAAAGTTACTCAACAAAAGCAGTATTAAATTACAAGATTTTACATTTAAAAATTTTTGCTTAAAAATATTTAGTCATTCTTGACACTGCATTGAATAAAAAGAGGAAGCCTTGAAATTTATTCTATGTATACAATTCAGATAGTGATAAATTACATCATCAAAAGATAAATGATCTACCTATTATAGTAAAATACAATCAGTTCAGTTCAGTTCAGTTCAGTTGCTCAGTTGTGTCTGGCTCTTTGCCACTCCATGGACTGCAGCACCCCAGGCATCACTGTCCATCACAAAACCCCAGAACTTACTCAAACTCATGTCCATTGAGTCAGTGATGCCATCCAACCACCTTTCCTCTGTCATCCCCTTCTCCTCCTGCCTTCAATCTTTCCCATCAGCAGGGCCTTTTCCATTGAGTCAGTTTTTCACATTAGGTGGCCAAAGTATTAGAGTTTCAGCTTCAGCATCAGTCCTTCCAATGAATATTCAGGACTGATTTCCTTTAAGATGGACTGGTTGGATCTCCTTGCAGTCCAAGGGATTCTCAAGAGTCTTCTCCAACACGACAGTTCAAAAGTATCAATTCTTTGGTGCTCAGCTTTCTTTATTGTTCACCTCTCACATCCATACCTGACTACTGGAAAAACCATAGCTTTGACTAGATGGACCTTTGTTGGCAAAGTAATGTCTCTGCTTTTTAATATGCTCTCTAGGTTGGTCATAAGTTTTCTTCCAAGGAGCAAGCATCTTTTAATTTCATAGCTGCAGTCACCATCCGCAGTGATTTTGGAGTCCAAAAAAATAAAGTCTGTCACCGCTTCCATTGTTTCCCTACTTGCCATGAAATAATGGGACTGGATGCCATTTCTTAGTTTCAAGAATGTTGAGTTTTAAGCCAAAGTTTTCACTCTCCTTTTTCACTTTCACCAAGAGCTTCTTTAGCTCTTTGCTTTCTGCCATAAGGGTGATTCCATGTGCATATCTGAGGTTGTTGATATTTCTCCGGGCAATCTTTTTTTTAAAATATAAATTTATTTATTTTAATAGGAGGCTAATTACTTTACAATATTGTATTGGTTTTGCCATACATTGACATGAATCTGCCACGGGTGTACATGTGTTCCCCATCCTGACCCTCCCATTCACCTTCCTCCCCATTCCATCCCTCTGGGTCATTCCAGTGCACCAGCCCTGAGCACCCTGTATCATGCATTGAACCCAGACTGGTGATTCGTTTCACATATGATAATATACATGTTTCAATGCCATTCTCCCAAATCATCTCAACCTCGCCCCTCCCACAGAGTCCAAAGGACTGTTTTATACATCTGTGTCTCTTTTGCTGTCTCACATACAAGGTTATCATTACCATCTTTCTAAATTCCATATATATGCGTTAGTATACTGTATTGGTGTTTTGCTTTCTGGCTTACTTCACTCTGTATAAATAGGCTCCAGTTTCATCCACCTCATTAGAACTGATTCAAATGTATTCTTTTTAATGGCTTAGTAATATTCCATAGTGTATATGTACTACAGCTTTCTTATCCATTCATCTGCTAATGGGCATCTAGGTTGCTTCCATGTCCTGGCTACTATAAACAGTGCTGCGATGAACATTGGGGTGCACGTGTCTCTTTCAGATATGGTTTCCTCGGTGTGTATTCCCAGCAGTGGGGTTGCTGGGTCATATGGCAGTTCTATTTCCAGTTTTCTAAGAAATCTCCACACTGTTCTCTGTAGTGGCTGTACTAGTTTGCATTCCCACCAACAGTGTAAGAGGGTTCTCTTTCCTCCACACCCTCTCCAGCATTTATTGCTTATAGACGTTTGGATAGCAGCCATTCTGACTGGCGTTAAGTGGTACCTCATTGTGGTTTTGATTTTCATTTCTCTGATAATGAGTGATGTTGAGCATCTTTTCATGTGTTTGTTAGCCATCTGTATGTCTTCTTTGGAGAAATGTCTGTTTAGTTCTTTGGCCCAGTTTTTGATTGGGTCGTTTATTTTTCTGTAATTGAGCTGCAGGAGTTGCTTGTATATTTTTGAGATTCATTCTTTGTCAGTTGCTTCATTTGCTATTATTTTCTCCCATTCTGAAGTCTGTCTTTTCACTTTGCTTATAGTTTCCTTTGTTGTGCAGAAGCTTTTAATTTTAATTAGGTCCCATTTGTTTATTTTTGCTTTTATTTCCAGTATTCTGGGAGGTGGATCATAGAAGATCCTGCTGTGATTAATGTCGGAGAGTGTTTTGCCTATGTTCTCCTCTAGGAGTTTTATAGTTTCTGGTCTTACATTTAGATATTTAATCCATTTTGAGTTTATTTTTGTGTATGGTGTTAGAAAGTGTTCTAGTTTCATTCTTTTACAAGTGGTTGACCAGTTTTCCCAGCACCACTTGTTAAAGGGATTGTCTTTTCTCCATTGTAAATTCTTGCCTCCTTTGTCAAAGATAAGTTGTCCACAGGTGTGTGGATTTATCTCTGGGCTTTCTATTTTGTTCCATTGATCTATATTTCTGTCTTCGTGCCAGTACCACTCTGTCTTGATGACTATGGCTTTGTAGTAGAGCCTGAAGTCAGGCAGGTTGATTCCTCCAGTTCCATTCGTTCTCAAGATTGTTTTGGTTATTCAAGATTTTTTGTATTTCCATACAAATTGTGAAATTATTTGTTCTAGCTTTGTGAAAAATACCATTGGTAGCTTGATAGGGATTGCACTGAATCTATAGATTGTGGGTGGGTAATATACTCATTTTCACTATATTGATTCTTCCAATCCATGAATATGGTATTTTTCTCCATCTATTTGTGTCCTCTTTGATTTCTTTCACCAATGTTTTATAGTTTTCTATATATAGGTCTTTTGTTTCTTTAGGTAGATATATTCCTAAGTATTTTATTTTATTTTTTGTTGCCCAGGGACATAAAGATTATTCAATATCCACAAATCAATAAATGTAACCCACCACATTAACAAATTGAAAATTAAAAACCATATGATTATCTCAATAGTTGCAGAGAAAGCCTTTGACAAAATTCAACATCCATTTATGATAAAAACCCTCCAGAAAGCAGGAATAGAAGGAACCTCATTGTAATAAAAGCTATATATGACAAACCCACAGCAAACATTATCCTCAATGGTGAAAAATTGAAAGCATTTCCCCTAAAGTCAGGAACAAGACAAGGGTGCCCATTCTCACCACTACTATTCAACATAGTTTTAGAAGTTTTGGCCACAGCAATCAGAACAGAAAAAGAAATAAAAGGAATCCAGATTGGAAAAGAAGAAGTAAAACTCTCACTGTTTGCAGATGACATGATCCTCTACATAGAAAACCCTAGTCTCCCAGCAATCTTGATTCATTTCTCATGATGTACTCTGCATAGAAGTTAAATAAGCAGGGTGACAATATACAGCTTTATATGTACTCCTTTTCCAGTTTGGAACCAGTCTGTTGTTCCATGTCCAGTTCCAACTGTTGCTTCTGACCTGCATACAGATTTCTCAGGAGGCAGGTCAGGTGGTCTGGTATTCTCACCTCTTGAAGAATTTTCTGCAGTTTGCTGTGATCCACACAAAGGCTTTTGTATAGTCAATAAAGCAGAAATAGATGTTTTTCTTGAACTGTCTTGGTTTTTTGATGATCCAATGAATGTTAACAATTTGATCTCTGGTTCCTGTGCCCTTTCTAAATCCTGTTTGAACATCTGGAAGTTCACGGTACACATACTGTTGAAGCCTGGCTTGGAGAATTTTGAGCATTACTTTGCTAGCGTGTGAGATGCAATTGTGTAGTAGTTTGAGCATTCTTTGGCATTGCCTGTCTTTGGGATTGAATGAAAACTGATCTTTTCCAGTCCTGTGGCCACTGCTGAGTTTTCCAAATTTTGTGGCATATTGAGTGCAACATTTTCACAGCATCATCTTTTAGGATTTGAAATAGCTTAACTGGAATTCCATCACCTCCACTAGCTTTGTTCATAGTGATGCTTCCTAAGGAGCAGTTGACTTCGCATTCCAGGATGTCTGATTCTGGGTAAGTGATCACACCATTGTGATTATCTGAGTCATGAAGATCATTTTCTTGGGGAGAAACTAGAAAACAAATGTCTATAAAGGCTCCTAATAAAGGTGATAGTGAAAAAAAAAAGGCTGGAATACACAATTGTGGAATCACAGGCATTTGGTATTTGTTCCAGGCAGAGGTCTCAGTGACAGGTAGCGTGTTAGTGCTAAATAAACAATATAATCAAATTCCATCCTGTGGAAGAGACAAGATAGGAAGTAAGAGTTAAACACGCCGACAAAAACCACTGAGTTCCAATTGAAATAGAAAACAACAACCTTAAGACAAGGTTAGTATTGGTGAGTAAAACTATGTAAATTTGTTCAGGGATTTCTGTGTCTGGTTTTAATTACTCTCTCTATGTTGATGACTCCCAGGTATATAGATCTCAGGTTTCTTTCCTAAGCTCTACTAATTGTAGAAACTTCTTGCCTTAAAGACATTTCAGACTCTAAGACTGAACTCCTATGGTCTTTCCTCTAATCTCTTCCTACCTTGTTTTTTCCCTTGACTTTTCCATCTCAGAATTTTCCAGAAATATTCAACCAGTTGCTTAAGCCAGAAGCTGGCTTGTTGGATCATCTATGATTCTTTCTGTTTCTTCATTCCCATATTAAATTCGGTAGCAAATATTTGTGTTGTCATAATACTTAACTTTATATGTTTCATGGGTCCGTAAACCATACTAGTTTCCTTTCATTCTCATTCTCTTGCAATCATTTCTCTTTTAACAGTAAGAGTTATCTGAATACAGTTTAATAAAGTTTTGCTGCATAAAACTCTTCAGTGATTTCCCATTGCAATTAAAACAAATATTAATTCTAATTCCTTGCTATGTGCTATAAATTCCTTCATAATCTGGTCCTTGGTGTCTCCAAGCTCTTATCTTGCCTCCAAGCTGCAAATGGTCATTCTTTTAGCTTCTTGCATAAGCCCAGCTCTTTGTTCTTCTATAAGGCCTTTTATCCAGTTTGTTTCTATTGCCTGTAATGTCATTTCATGCTAACCTTTCTGTGGAATTATATAATTTTGTTCTTGAGGTCTCAACTAGAAAGAAGCCTCTTGAATGTTATTCTTCCAGACTATCCTCTTGACAAAGATTCTTACCTTCACCCTACTCACTTATTATTTTCTCTAAATTGGCATCCAGTTTTTTCTTTATATCACTTACCATCATTTGTCATTTTTAATTTATTGTTGTGCTTGTTTTAGTTTGTGAGCTTCATGAGAGCAGCTTTGCTTTCTTTGGCTCACTTCATATCATCAGATCTTAGCTTCCAGTTTTTCCATTTTTGTGCTTAGTCACTCTGTTGTGTCCGACTCTTTGCAATGCTATGGACTGTAGCCTTTCAAACTCCTCTATCCGTGGGGATTCTCCAGGCAAGAATGCTGGATTGAATTGTCGTGCCCTCCTCCAGGGGATCTTCCCAACCCAGGGATCAAACCCAGGTCTCCCACATTGCAGGCAGATTCTTTACAGTCTGAATCACCAGGTAATTGTTCCATAGCAAGAAACCAATAGTATGTATAGAAAAATGTCCCTTCCAGACAGTGACTGAAGGGTTCATATAATACTACCTCAGAAAATCTTGTAGAAAAGACTTTGTAGTTATGAGGCATCATTAACTTATCAGTTTCTAGAAACTGATGTACTTAAGCAGTTCTCAGAATTCTACTTAAAATTTATGAAGATATCATGCATGTCTGAGACAAATATGTATGATCAACTCTCTCTAGTTTTTTTTTTTTCTCCTTTTGATAAGGTGTATCTATGTAACAGTGGTATTAGTATATCTGCCAACAATTTAGGTGAATAATGAATTTAAATGAATTTTTATAAAATTTCCAAACTTAAAATTTCTAAAATTGGAGGAATAGAAATTAAGGCACAGTGATATAAATTAAAGTACATATGTAATTAATTTGTTGTCTCATTATAACTTAATTATATGAACTCTCCTTAAAACAGCTAAAGCCAGTGTATCAGGAGAGGCCTACGTAGTAGCTCGTAGGAGAGAGAGGACTAAAGTGGACCACCAGAAGAGAAAGATGGCTCCAATATGAATGCTACATCAGGAATAACAAAAACAACCAACAGACAAATGACAAGATGGACAACATTACTAAGCGTCAGGGATATTCAAATCAAAACCACAATAAGAATCCTCTCTCACACCTGCCAGGATGGCCAGCATCAAAAAAACAGGAGACACAAATGATGTTGAGGGTGTGGAGAAAAGAGAGCACTTTTGCACCGTTGGAGAAATTGTAACATAGTACAGCTATTGTGGAAAACTGTATGACAAATCCTCGGAAAATAAAGAGCTACCATATCATTTAGCATTTCCACATATGGGCATTTATCCAAAGAAAATTAAGATACTAATTTGAAAAGATGCATGCACCACTGTGCTCATTGCAGCATTATTTGCAATGTATGGAAGCAGTGTAAATGCCCATCAGTAGATAATTGGATAAATAATATGTGATATATACATACTGTGGAACCTTAGCCATAAAAGAGAATAAATTCTTGTCATTGGTGACAATGTGGATAGACCTGTGGGGTATCATACTAAATGGAATAAGGCAAACAGAAAAAGGCAAATATCATAAGATTTTACTTATATGTAGACTCTAAAAAACAAATGAGACAGAAATAGACTCATAGATACAAATACTCATAGATGCAAAGTGATCGTCTCCAGAGGCACCCTTTCCTGGAAGGCAGTTTGGGGCAAAAATAGGTAAAGAGGATCAAGAGGTACAAGCTTCCAGTTGTAAAATAGATGTCATGGGGATGAAATGTACAACATAGGGAATAACGTAGTCAATAAAATTGTAATAACTTTGGTAAACTGATGGTTACTACTCACATTATTGGCTTCCCTGATAGCTCAGTTGGTAAAGAATCCGCCTGCAATGCAGGAGGCCCTGGTTTGATTCCTAGGTCAGGAAGATCTACTGGAGAAGGGATAGGATACCCACTCCAGTGTTCTTTTGCATCCTGTGTGGCTCAGCTGGTAAAGAATCTGCCTGCAATGTGGGAGACCTGGGTTCGATGTTCCCAGGGTTGGGAAGATCCCCTGGAGAAGGGAAAGTCTACCCTTTCCAGTATTCTGGCCTGGAGAATTCCATGGACTGTATAGTCCATGGGGCCGCAAAGAGTCGGACATGACTGGGTGACTTTCACTTTCACTTGCATTATGGTGACCAATTTGAAACATATATAAATGCCAAATTACTATGTTTGACATCTGAAACTAATATTGTATATTAATTATATTTCAATTTAAAAGAAAGAAAAAAAGTAAGAATAACAAAGGCAAATGCTCTTAGCAGATTTTTATTTGAAATCAGTCTGTTTCTTACATAGACAATGGTAGCACCACTAGGGTTATTTATTTAATCATGACTCTGTAGAGCAATTCCAGGAGACCAATTACTCACAATAAATACTGAAAAAAAAAATGGCCAAGTTGATTAGATGCCTGAGATTTTGTTGTTGTTGTTGTTTGCTTTTATGATGCCTATCATTATACAAGAGCTTTGAGATAATTATGTTTATTCCAAAGAAACATGCTTTGTATAAACCCTTAAGAAAATGTTTGACCATATTTAAATAATGTAACCAATTTTAAAATTTCCAAATTAAGAGAAATCAATATTAGAAATTTTCTTTCATTTTGAATTTTTCTGTACTACTTGATTAAATAGGTCAAAGTCCAAAGAAGTGAACAATCTTTTCTAGTCAATACTTTTTAAGAGCCTCTATTGTCTATTGGATGCATGTTACAATGCATCCACCAATTTGTGGTTAAGCCATGCAATTTGACCTTTGTTTTGTTTTTAAAATATGTAATATATTGTCTTTAAGTTATAGACAAAGTTCTAAGGATAAAATAGAACTGTTTTGTTGGACTCTTGATACTTAAAATGTGAAAAGAAGAAGAATTGCCTTGTAGGCCTTTCATAAAAGTTAGTTCTTAAAGGTTAGAATTTGAAGCTGGGTTTAAAGATGTTTTTTCAACATACAAGCTTTTCAGAGTTTAAATCTCTAAAAACAAAATATTTTAACTCTATGAAGAATTACTTTATATGTGATCAGTATTTTATAAAGCAGCTGTATTCACCATTTATAATATAGGTAACCATATGTATAGATATGAGATTATAGATTCCCCCTAGGATATAGTGCATGTAACTGGACATTTCTTAGAGAAGGGATTTTTGACAATTGATCTCCTCCAAGTGGTTATAAACCTCTATAAGCAGATGCTTCTGGGTGTTACAGTTAATTTACTGTAGTAGTTTATAGAATGGAGGTGACAGAACTACCATGAGAGGAGTATCTATCCCTCTCACTCTCTCATCCATAAATGGAATAATTTTCTAAGTAATTGGAATACTGCATGTACATGTGAACTTAACTGTCTTTATCATGACCAGAAAGACACCTAATTAAATGATAGCAATGCAAATGATGTTAGATGAATGATCTGAAGTGCTTTCTAATCTCAGATGATTTATGTAATCTAGTTCTTAGGAAGTCGAGATTATTCAGAGGGAAGTATATGGCTCTCTGGCTCAGTTACCATACTTGGGGTGTGTAATGGATCCAAGGCATGTGAAAGAGTAAAGAGGAGACACAAAGATATGGTGGAGGAAACGATAACCAACTCAGCTGAAGGCAAATGTTCAGGTGACTTGAGAAAAAGAGTGTACCCATTTTTATGACTGAAACCACCATGGCAGTTTTATTCTAGCCTAGAGAAATTGCAATTCAGTTATGAGAATTGTGGTTGAGAATGAAATATACTTGGATAAGGGACTGAATCCACCTTTAGATTCTAGACAGATTATCTAAGAGGCTGAAATCGGCTTGCAAAACCTACAGACAGGGATCTTGGGCCTTTTGCAGTGATCTGACATCTGGTATTTAAAATTTCTTGGAATTGCCAGATAAGGGTACTTAATAAATAGCAGTAGTTCTCAGTCTAGTGCAATTGGTAGTTCAGAACCATTTATTTGATATTGCAGGGAGACATCATAGCAGAGTGGCTACTACCAACAGCTGATGGGTAGAGAGGCCAGGGATGTTGCTAAACATCCTACAGTGTACAAAACAGTCCTCTCAACAAAGAAGTATCCAGCCAAAAATGTTAATAAAGTTGAGGTTGAGAAACTTTGATGTTTAGTCACATCTGTGAGGGATATAGATGATGCTCAGATAGACCTGGATTTTAAAAAGGAGAGTAGAAAACACCATGGTGGAGGCATTCAAAATAAGGATGAGGTTATGAATTAAAAAATTTGATCAGACAGATCATCTAATGGTTATGTCACTTTTGTCTAAGTGCATAATTTAGAGGATTATTATATGTGTAGGAAGCATGTTGACTTTTTCTTTTTCATGGGAGTTATGGATAAAATTGAATATTCACTCAGTTTTATCCCAGACTCATCTAATAATCTGGATTGGAGAGCACATGCCCCATGTGAGAAGAAAAATGTGGAGAACAAGTGAGATGTCCAAGTT
The DNA here is from genome assembly GCF_019320065.1 of Cervus canadensis. NCBI lineage: Eukaryota > Metazoa > Chordata > Mammalia > Artiodactyla > Cervidae > Cervus > Cervus canadensis. The sequence goes on from NC_057400.1 coordinate 61,973,825, forward strand.
TCTCCATGCTTTGTCTGCCTTTTCCTTCATTTTGTATTTGAAATTACCAGTAAAGCTTGCCACTGGGTATGGTTTCTGATTTGTGCGAGTCTTATTTGATGATATGCTCCTTTGTATTAGCTCAGCCACCATGATTGTTCATTCTGTAGTGTTACGAACAATCATCAATATGACATTGGTTCTTCATCACTGACATATAAAGATAAAGATAAATTACTATTAGAAATTGAGATGGTATTGTATGCTTACCCCTCAGAGAGAAATTTAACATTTGAAACCAAATATTTCCTGATGCGCAGAGCTGACTCATTAAAAATGCTGGGAAAGACTGAAGGCAGGAGGAAAAGGGGATGGAAAGGATGAGATGGTTGGATGGCATCACCAATTCAATGGACATGAGTCTGAGCAAACTCCGGGAGATGGTGAAGGACAGGGAAGCCTGAAATGCTGCAGTCCATGGGGTCACAAAGAGTTGGACATGACTGAGCAACTGAACAACAATTTCATTGTATGTTAATGTATAGGATGTACTGGGGAAACATACATGCTTTCAAATACAAAATAGCTTGTAACTAATACCTATTTTAGGACTTCCCTGGTGGTTCAGATCGTAAAGTGTCTGCCTACAATGTGGGAGACCGGGGTTCAATTCCTGGGTCGGGAAGATCTCCTGGAGAAGGAAATGGCAACCCACTCCACTACTCTTGCCTGGAAAATCCATGGACAGAGAAGCCTGGTAGGCTACAGTCCATGGGGTCGCAAAGAGTCGGACACGACTGAGTGACTTTAGTTAATCCCTATTCAATGTCTTCATTACTTTGGATGATGTTATTGTTGTTTAGTCACCAGTCAAAAAAAGAAGCTTATTTTGTAAGATGGTAAATAATTCTTAAACTAACCCATTTCAGAAACACTATGTAAAGTGCTTCCCTGGTGTTTCAGATGGTAAAGAATTGTCTGCAATGCAGGAGACCTGGGTTCGATCCCTTGGTTACGAAAATCCCCTGGAGGAGGGTATGGTAACCTACCCATGGGAATCCCCATGGACAGAGGAGCCTGGTAGGCTACAGTCCATGGGGTCACAAAGAGTTGGACATGACTGAGGGACTAACCACAGTATGGCACACATATAAAGTGAAACTATGGAGTCTGCTGTAAAAGTTTGTATGGGATTTTTGCAAAACTAGATTTTTTCCCCCAGTAATTACTTCTGGCATATAATTTTACTGATATATAAAATTTCTATTATGAATAACTGAGATTTAATTAGACTTAATCTAATTAGTACTTATAAGCATAACTTTGATTTACACATTCGGGAGATAGTTTTAATTTAAAATATTGAATTCCCTTTACAGAGATTTGATTAGAATTTAGATTAGGATGATCATGTTTTTAATCTGTTCTTATTTGCAAGTTTTAAAAAGCCATATTTTAGTAACTAGTGATAATCATTTAGGCTTTCTAAAGCTCTATTTTATGCCAATAATCAGATTTTAAGGTCAAAATAATGATCAGTTACAAAGTTTAGAAATGTCTGGAGGTGATAAACCCTAATAATGTATACATAATATGTTTTAATTATTTATATCAATGTCTAAAACAAATTTCACAATTTTTTTTACTCATTAGATAAACATAGTAATCTGTTGGCTGTATATTATTCTTTTGAGCTTGTTGGGGGAGTGTGTAATTTCCTTGGTTCTGTCTTGCCACCGTAAAGATTTGAAATGGTGGATCAGTGTTCTAGCTTGGTTACAGCTGAGGGTGTTATTGGGCAAGAAAAGGAAAGTACATTCTTGAGGCATGAGGGCAGGCCAACTCCAAAGAAGAGACGTTAATCTATCTGTCTTGGATTCCTCCTTTTATACACTTTGTCTGCCCCCCATCCCTGTCCCCCAGCCTGCACTATGCAAATTGGGCTAGCCAAGAATGGGCATGTTTATTTCACCTGAAGTTCTCATTCTGGTCTGAGGATTTTCTTTTATTCCATTTTCTCAGGGTTTTCCCATTCTTTGTCTTTTAGTCACTGCTATTTTGGATTCCCTTTTCCTATTCTAACTACCTGACACTTCCCCCTCAAGAGATGGGAGGCCCAATTCTTTGGGAATAGGGGCGTTGAGATCTCTCTAGATACTTCCTGCTGAGCTGGGATGGCAAGGGGCATTGGGCCTCTGCCTCTTGCTAGTCTCAAGCCACAGAGCCCTTATAATGGTATTCATGTAAGGGTGAGTGATATTTTCTGTGGTTGGATGTAGTTTTATATATCCTTGTTGAACTGGCACTGCATGTTGTAATTTGTTGACCTGGGCAGAGAAAAAACGGGTTAGACAATTGATAATACATGGAGCAATCATAAGCAGTATCAATATGGTGATAACAGGGATTAGTAGGGGCATTGCTAAGTCGCTTCAGTCGTGTCCGACTCTATGTAACCCCATAGATGGCAGCCCACCAGGCTCCGCTGTCCCTGGGATTGTCCAGGCAAGAACACTGGAGTGGGTTGCCATTTCCTTCTCCAATGCATGAAAGTGAAAAGTGAAAGTGAAGTCGCTCAGTCATGTCCGACTTTTCGAGACCCCATGGACTATAGCCTACTAGGCTCCTCTGTCCATGGGATTTTCCAGTCAAGAGTACTGGAGTGGGTTGCTATTGCCTTCTCCGAGTAGGGGCATTAGCCAACTCCAAATCCCCCTTCACCAGAATGAGAATCCCACAAAGAGAGAGTGTAGCCACTCTGAGAACTCTCCAGTTGGTTCTTTGAGATCCTGTAGGATCTGAATGTTTTTCTTGAGGACTGTGAGACTTTATTTAACTTGGTTGGAGGTATTTACTCAGAAACAACACATTTCTTTCAAGATGGCTCAAGTTTCTCCTCGTTCATGGATCAGGAGATCTATCTCCTGTCTCTGTTGGAGTACAACCCCTGCCAACCTGTGTTGGCTCTTCAGAGCTATCCTGAAAAATCTTATCCCCAGAAACTTAATTTTGGGAGTGTTCATTAGAATGGCACTCATTTGTAGTCCTGTATCTGAGCTCTCCCAGGGGCTCACAGGTGTATTGAGTGTCCTCTTCTGTTTTCTGCCACGGCTTGACTCATGAGTAGTGAATCCAGAGTCATATCCTGGTACCCTTGACTGCTGTGGGGGTAGAAAGTATTACAGGGTAGGGGCCCATCCATGTGAGCTGAAGTTGAACCTTTGGGGACCCATCTTTCCAGACTTTAATTAGGACTTGAGTCCCTGGAGCATATAGTGGTGGCTCTTTGGAGTCTTTTGGGTCCTGGTTGACACCCCACAAGCATATAACTTGTTGGATCTGATCACCATACTTGAATGGGGATCCTTGGGTGGTCAAGTAGCCTCTTTCCAAATAGCAGCATGTGCGTGTAGCACCAGAAAGTCATATTGGAGTCAGTGTAAATGTCTACTCTTTTTCCTTTTTCTAGCTCTAAAGCTCAGATCAGGTCTATGAGTTCAGCCAATTGGGCTGAAGTACTTGATGGCAAAGGTTTAGCCTCTATGGTCTCGAAATTGGAGACTACTGCATATTTAGCTCTTCTTTTTCCATCTGTGACAAAGCTGCTTCCATCAGTGTACCAAATTTCCTGAGGACTGGTCAGAGGATCTTCTGACAATCCCTCTCAGGGTTTTGTCCAATGATCCAAAGTTTCTAGGCAAGAGTGAAACGGGAGAGAGAGCCCTTGGGGGTAGGCAGGAGGGTACCTGGGTTAAGAACCTCACAAGGAGATATAATCAGGCCTGGATTTTTCATCAGCACTACTTGATACCTGAGGATCCTTTGATCAGATATCCATAAATGGCCTCTCCCATTCAGGAGTTGTTTCACTTGATGGCAGGTAAAAATAGTTAGTTTGCTCCCAAGAGAGAGTTTTTTGAGCATCTGTCAGGACTGCAATAACTGCAAGATTTCAAAGGCAGGGAAAGATCTCTTCCCAATAAGGGAGTAGGACACTCAGAGACCACCAGAAACTGGTGGGAAAATATTTGTCCATCCCAGCAAGAGGTGCTCGGGTGAACCTTTTTGTAATTGTTTTTCCTGTAACACCCAAAATGTTACAGGTTCAGGAGGAGAAGGCTCTGGATTAGGAGGTCAGGACAGAGTAGGTAGCCCCTGTGTCAACCAAGAAATTCTCGGACCTACCTGCCACATCCAGTTGCACCTGTGGCTCCAGCCCCGTGATGACTGGCTGCTTCAGTTCTGTTGAACCATTATGAGGGAAGGCTTGGCGCTTGACCTTGAGGCTCTTGAGTCCCCAGGGCAGAGTGCTGCTCAATGTCCCAAATGGCATTTGTAGCAAGCTGTTTTAGGAGACTTGCCACGGTTTGGACACTTTTTGGCCCAATGTCCTGCCCGTCTACAGATTAGGCATTTGCCTCGTGCCTTGTCCTTCAAGGACTTGAGGTTTGCCATAGGGCTTCCCTGGAGATAGCCAGCATCTGGTCATGCCTTATCTCTTTCCTTCTCTTCCTTTCCTGGGCCTTGGCCTCCCTCTCCTGTCCTCTGTTATAAAAGGTATTTGTGGCTGTCTGGACCATCTCATTTAAAGAGGCAGCAGGGTCCTGCTTCTGTAGCTGTTGTAACTATATCCTGATGTCTGATGCACATTGGGACAGGAATTTGTCCTTTAAAATCACCTGTCCCTTGTAAGAGTTGAAGTCCAGATTGGTAAACTTTGGAGGGCCTTTTTATACTTTCCAGAGAGGCAATGGGGCTCTTGTTGGACTCGAGTTATTGCTGAGACTGGGCATAGTCCCAAAAGTAATAGGCTTTCTTCTATTTCCATTGGTGGACTTCTTTAGGGATGAGTCTTTCTGAAGCTTACCCTACCCAGTACTGTTGCAATCTGAGAGCTGGGTATCCCCGGATTAGGGTGCAGATCCCCAGACAGGCTGAGGCATGACAGCCTCCTGGAGATCAAATCCCCAGGCAGGTTGAGGCATGTCAGCCTCCAGAGAATTGGGACCCTGGGAAGGTCAAGGCATGTCGACCTCCTGGGACCACTGGGCTGGCAGATCCCTGAGTAGGTTGAGGCGTGAAAACATCCCAGACACCAGATCCCTAGGCAGGTCAAGGCAGGTTGATCTCCTGGCACCCCCAGACTGGTGGGTCCCCAAATAGGCTGAATCATGACAACCTTCCAGGACCAGACCATAGGCAGGTTGACCTCATGGGAGACCCCTCGGCTGGAGTTGGGTGTCCCCAAGGTCTACAGCATGACTAGTGCTGGGTAGGATTAAGGGGTTGTAATCTTAACTCATTGCTGGCTTGCCCACTGCAGATGGGAATAGATACCATGATGTAAAACAATCCAAGCCTGTGCCCTGAGACAGAGAACCTGACAAAATAGCCATAAGCCTTATCCTCTTATTGCTTTGAGGGAATGTAAGTCATTGATTTCCTCCCTTAGTCCTCCATAAGAGGTTCTATGAAGACCTACAAGATCTTCTAGAACTAACACCCCAAAAGATGTCCTCTTCATTATAGGGGACAAGAATGCAAAAGTAGGAAGTCAAGGAATACCCGGAGTAACAGGCAAATTTGGCCTTGGAGTATAGAATGAAGCAGGACAAAGGCTAATACAGTTTTTGCCAAGAGAATCCACTGGTCATAGCAAACACCCTCTTCCAACAACACAAGAGACGACTCAACACATGGACATCACCAGATGATCAATACTGAAATCAGATTGATTATATTCTTTGCAGCCAAAGTTGGAGAAGCTCTTTACAGTCAGCAAAAACAAGGCCAGGAACTGACTGTGGCTCAGATCATGAACACCTTATGGACAAATTCAGGCTTAAATGGAAGAAAGTAGGGGAAACCACTAGACCATTTAGGTATGACCTAAATCAAATCCTCTGTGATTATACAGTGGAAGTGACAAATAGATTCAAGGAATTAGATCTAATAGACAGAGTGCCTGAAGAACTATGTATGGAGGTTTGTGACATTGTAGAGGAGACAAGGATCAAGACCATTCCCAAGAAAAAGAAAGGCAAAAAAGCAAAATGGATGTCTGAGGAGGCCTTACAAATAGTTGCGAAAAGTGGAGAAGTGAAAGGCAGAGGAGAAAAGGAAAGATATACCCATCTGAATGCAAATTTCCAAAGAATAGCAAGGAGAGATAAAAAACTTTCCTTAGTGATCAGCACAAAGAAATAGAGGAAAACAATAGAATGGGAAAGACTAGAGATCTCTTCAAGAAATTTAAATATACCAAGGGAACATTTCATGCAAAGATGGGCTCAATAAAGGACAGAAATGGTATGGACCTAAAGGAAGCAGAAGATATTAAGAAGAGGTGGCAAGAAAACACAGAAGAACTATACAAAAAAATCTTCATATGACTCAGGTAATCATGATGGTATGATCACTTACCTAGAGCCAGACATCGTGGCATGTGAGGTCAAGTGAGCCTTAGGAAGCATCACTACGAACAAAGCTAGTAGATGTGATGGAATTCCAGTTGAGCTATTTCAAATCCTAAAAGATTATGCTATGAAAGTGCTGCACTCAATATGCCAGCAAATTTGGAAAACTCGGCAGTGGCCACAGGAATGAAAAAGGTCAGTTTTCATTCCAATCCCAAAGAAAGGCAATGCCAAAGAATGCTCAAACTACCACACAATTGCACTCACCTCACATGCTAGTAAAGTAATGCTCAAAATTCTCACAGCCAGGCTTCAACAGTATGTGAACCATGAAATTCCAGATGTTCAAGTTGGTTTTAGAAAAGGCAGATGAACCAGAGACCAATTGCCAACATATGTTGGATTATCAAAAAAGCAAGAGAACTCCAGAAAAACATCTATTTCTACTTTATTGACTATGCCAAAGCCTTTGACTGTATGGATCACAATAAACTGTGGAATATTCTGAAAAAGATGGGGATACCAGACCACCTGACTTGCCTCTTGAGAAATCTGTATGCAGGTCAGGAAGCAACAGTTAGAACTGGACATGGAACAACAGACTGGTTCCAAATAGGAAAAGGAGTACATCTAGGCTGTATATTGTCACCCTACTTATTTAACTTAGATGCAAAGTACTTCATGAGAAACGCTGGAATGGATGAAGCACAAGCTGGAATCAAGATTGCTGGGAGAAATATCAATAACCTCAGATATGCAGATAACACCACCCTATGGCAGAAAGTGAAGAAGAACTAAAGAGCCTCTTGATGAAAGTGAAAGAGGAGATTGAAAAAGTTGACTTAATGCTCAACATTCAGAAAACTGAGATCATGGCATCTGGTCCCATCATTTCATGGTAAATAGATGGGGAAACAGTGACAGACTTCATTTTGGGGGGCTCCAAAATCAGTGCAGATGGTGAATGCAGCCATGAAATTAAAAGATGCTTACTCCTTGGCAGGAATGTTGTGACCAACCTAGACAGCATATTATGAAGCAGAGACATTACTTTGCCAACAAAGTTCTGTCTCATCAGAGCTATGGTTTTTCCAGTAGTCAGGTATGGATGTGAGAGTTGGACTGTGAAGAAAGCTGAGCACAGAAGAATTGATGCTTTTGAACTGTGGTGTTGGAGAAGACTCTTGAGAGTCCCTTGGACTGCAAGGAATCGAACCAGTCCATCCTAAAGGAGATCAGTCCTGAGTATTCATTGGAAGGACTGATGTTGAAGCTGAAACTCCAATACTTTGGCCACCTGATGTGAAGAGCTGACTCATTTGAAAAGACCCTTATGCTGGGAAAGATTGAGGGCAGGAGGAGAAGTGGATGACAGAGGATGAGGTGGTTGGATGGTGTCACCGACTCAATGGACTGGTGTGCAGTCCATGAGGTCACAAAGAGTACGGCATGACTGAGTGACTGAACTGAACTGAGCTTTAATTATTTTTAGTCTTAAGGTAAAATGAGGAAACCAGATCTGAAAGAGACACGTGCACCCCAATGTTCATCGCAGCACTGTTTATAATAGCCAGGACATGGAAGCAACCTAGATGTCCATCAGCAGATGAATGGATAAGGAAGCTGTGGTACATATACACCATGGAATATTACTCAGCCGTCAAAAAGAATTCATTTGAACCAGTCCTAATGAGATGGATGAAATTGGAGCCCCTTATACAGAGTGAAGTAAGCCAGAAAGATAAAGAACATTACAGCATACTAACACATATATATGGAATTTAGAAAGATGGTAACGACAACCCTATATGCAAAACAGAAAAAGAGACACAGAAATACAGAACAGACTTTTGAACTCTGTGGGAGAAGGTGAGGGTGGGATGTTTCAAAAGAACAGCATGTATACTATCTATGGTGAAACAGATCACCAGCCCAGGTGGGATGCATGAGACAAGTGCTCGGGCCTGGTACACTGGGAAGACCCAGAGGAATCGGGTGGAGAGGGAGGTGGGAGGGGGGATCGGGATGGGGAATAAGTGTAAATCTATGGCTGATTCATATCAATGTATGACAAAACCCACTGAAATGTTGTGAAGTAATTAGCCTCCAACTAATAAAAAAATTAAAAAAAAAAAAAGAAAAATTAGAATTGTCATACTAAAAGAAGCAAAGGTCATTAATTGACCAGGAAAAGGTGATATTTAGTTATTTTTGTGATTATGTGATGTGTTTGTATTCTGTTTTGTTTCATTACAATCAGGGAGTAATAGCATTGGATATTGATTTTTTATTAGAGTATTTATATTCAGTAGGGAGCACCATGGACTGTTATTTAACTAAGCCTGGCTGTCAGCTAATAGGGCTATTATGTTATTTTTCAGTTCACCATCTTGGCCAAAGGTAGTTAAAGTGAGACTCCATGATATTAATCTTTGCTGTTCAGAACTGTACTTTGCTAAAATTCTATCAAGTAGGAGTCTATTTAAAAAATATTATTTATGATTGGACTAGAATTACTATTTCCTGTCCTTCTGCTTTGCTGTGAACTGTCAAATCATCTCATATGACAATAACTATGAAAATTCATATAAACTCTGGATATAATATATTAGCAAGCTATAATACTGGCAAATATCAGAAATAAGTTGATGATTAGTCTTTATAATACATCATGAACACAGGAGCTTAGAAGACCAAACCCTATTGTTAAAAACTTTGTAAAAAAAATTGTGAAATCTAGCGTGTATGTTCTAGAGATTCATTTTGTATATTGTATGAATCCCTTTTCCTTTGAATTTACAATAGTGAAGAGTCTAGGACGAAATTCCTAAGCACTTAGGAAGGTAGAAGAAAATGGATGGTCAATAAAATATTGTATAAAAAGGCAAAACTGAAAAAATTGAGAAATGACAGTTCCAAGGAAATGTGTTTCTGCTCAATACATCTCTTTTATTCTTTTTTTAGCTTATACTTGACTGAGGACAATTAGTTCAGCTATTTAGGAAAAGATTGTGAATTTAATATGTGAAAGCACTGCAAGTTTGGAATTTTTAGTGCCCATTATTAAGTGAACCATTAGCATAAAATTATTAAATCAGAGTTATCCAAGGTAGTTTTCCAGAGTGTTGTATGAGGCATATATATTTTCTTAGAGTAAGTTATCATTTTTCCTTTCTGAGAAAGGAAAAGGAGAGTTGCTGAATTCAGGATGTTGCAGGAATGGATAGAGATATTTGAAGGGGAGAAATATAATGAGGGCATTGACATGTGTAATTTCTTACACATACAATTGCAGGAAAGATTATAGAAGCATCCTGAATATTCTTCACTTAATTTCCCCCTATGGTAACAGGAAATTGACATTGATATAATTCACTGACTTTATTCAGGTTTCACCAGTTTCCCACCCACTCATTTGTGCATGTGTATGTATATATTTCTATGTAATTTTATCAAATGTGTAGGTTTATATCACCACCACTACAGCTGAAATACAGAAAAGTACTATTTTAAAAAATTCCTTGTGGTGCCATTTTATAGTTACAGTCACCTTCTTTTCTGCCTTCCCCCTTAACTTTGGAGACTGTATAATTATCTGGCATGTAACATTTCCCCCCCTACTCAGCATGGTTCCCTGATATCCACCCTTGTTGCATATATCGATGGTTTGTTCTGTTGCATTACTGGGAACTTTTCCATGGTGTGTTTATAATAAATGTCTATTTTCTCTTCTTTGTGCTGTGCCTGGAATTTCTCTCCAGGCCGTAAGCCGAGTAAATTGTAGATTTTTCCTCATTTTTTTTCTTTTCTCCCAGAAATTGCTTTACTGCGGATTGTCCAATATCTAGAAACATTTGCTTCAAATATCTTGTCTGATTTTCTAGATGTTTAAAGTGAGAAAGCATTGCTTACTCCATCATGAACTAGTGAAATTTCTAATGGTGTAGGTTAATTGATAAAAATGTCTAAGTTAAATAATTTTTTCTATATTAGTTTTTTACATTAATATTTTTGTCCTGTTTTATAAAACTTTGTCTAATCCAAGATCATAGAGATATATATTTATTTCTACCAACTGTATTTTTCATATTTAGACTTATGGTCTATTTCAATTAATTTTTGTCTGTGTTAGTTTCTATAGTGATTCCATCTTGGATAACTTTTCTTTCAGCCCCAAACTTACCTTAAGTTAGTACTTTTACCATTTTATAAATAATGAAAGACGTGATAGAAATTTAATTCCATTTACTCCTATGTTCTGCCCACCACTAGAAACCATTAGAAACTTCCAATCTTGGCTACAAAGGAGTAAGACAGACTGAATTTTCCCTCCCACCTTGAACATCTAGAAAAGTGAACAAAATATGTTGATCAATTAAATTAAAAAAAAATATTGTGTTTATTCAGTTCAGTAACTCAGACATGTCAGACTCTGTGACCTATGGACTACAGTACACCGGGCTTCCCTGTCCATCACCAGCTCCCGGAATCTACTCAAACTCAGGTCCATCGAGTTGATGATGCCATCCAACCATCATTCCTCTGTCATCCTCTTCTCCTCCTGCCTTCAATGTTTCCCAGCATCAGGATCTTTTCCAATGAGTCAGTTCTTCACATCAGGTGGCCAAAGCATTAGAGTTTCAGCTTCAGCATCAGTCCTTCCAATGAATATTCAGGACTGATCTCCTTTAGGATGGACTGGTTGGATCTCCTTACAGTCCAAAGGACTCTCAAGAGTCTTCTCAAACACCACAGTTCAAAAGTATCAATTCTTCAGTGCTCAGCTTTCCTTTTATTCCAACTCTCACATCCATACCTGACTACTGGAAAAACCATAGCTTTGACTAGATGGACCTTTGTCGGCAAAGTAATGTCTGCTTTTTGATATGCTGCCTAGGTTGGTCATAGCTTTTCTTCCAAAGAGCAAGAGTCTTTTAATTTCATGGCTGCAGTCACCATCTGCAGTGATTCTGCAGCTCAAATAATATTTTGGAGCCCAAATAAATTTTGGAGCCCAGATAATAAAAATGTGTTTATCATCTTGATCCTATTGACTGAAAAAGAAACACATGAGAGTAAAATGAAGACTGTATTTGGGGCAAAGTGAGGACTATAGCCTGGGAGACACTATCTCAGATAGCTCTGAGGGACTGCTCTGAAGAGGTAAGAGGGGTGCTCAATATATATATAAATGATTTTGGTGAAGGAAGATATATTCAATCAAGCACACATTTTGGCATAAGGTCACTTCTAGTCACAAGAAGTTTGCAGCCAGTCGTGAGAAGCAAGTCTCTGTTAATGATTTTAATGTTTTTCTAGATATGAGAAGATGCAAGAAATTGGGCTAATAACATCTTATATCTATTTTTTAAATTAACTGATTAATTAATTCTAATTTGAGGTCAATTACTTTATAATATTGTGGTGGTTTTTGCCATATGTCCACATGAATCAGCCACGAGTACACATTTCCCCTCAGTGCACCCTGGCTGATTCATGTTGATGTATGGCAAAACCCACAATATTGTAAAGTAATTACTCTCAAATTAAAACTAATTAATAAAAAAAGTCTTATATCTAACTATCTAACTGGCATGTTCTGCCAGTTTTTCCCAGAGCAGAGAGTGCCTCATTTCTGATTTCTGCCCTGAACTCCTTTCAGGGTGTGTGGAAGGTCAGTGACTGGTGGCTGGTGACTTAATCCTTGTAGAGGCAGATGGCAAGTGAAAGTTTTAGTCAGCAATTCCATTTCTCTTATACTCTGTGTGGGTTTAATAGCTATTGCAATGTAAGTAACTTCCTTATCTTTTTTTTTTTTTTTTTTTTTTTATTAGTTGGAGGCTAATTACTTCACAACATTTCAGTGGGTTTTGTCATACATTGACATGAATCAGCCATAGATTTACACTTATTCCCCATCCCGATCCCCCCTCCCACCTCCCTCTCCACCCGATTCCTCTGGGTCTTCCCAGTGTACCAGGCCCGAGCACTTGTCTCATGCATCCCACCTGGGCTGGTGTTCTGTTTCACCATAGATAATATACATGCTGTTCTTTTGAAACATCCCACCCTCACCTTCTCCCACAGAGTTCAAAAGTCTGTTCTGTATTTCTGTGTCTCTTTTTCTGTTTGCATATAGGGTTGTCGTTACCATCTTTCTAAATTCCATATATATGTGTTAGTATGCTGTAATGTTCTTTATCTTTCTGGCTTACTTCACTCTGTATAAGGGGCTCCAGTTTCATCCATCTCATTAGGACTGGTTCAATGAATTCTTTTTGACAGCTGAAGTAATATTCCATGGTGTATATGTACCACAGCTTCCTTATCCATTCATCTGCTGATGGGCATCTAGGTTGCTTCCATGTCCTGGCTATTATAAACAGTGCTGTGATGAACATTGGGGTGCACGTGTCTCTTTCAGATCTGGTTTCCTCAGTGTGTATGCCCAGAAGTGGGATTGCTGGGTCATATGGCAGTTCTATTTCCAGTTTTTTAAGGAATCTCCACACTGTTTTCCATAGTGGCTGTACTAGTTTGCATTCCCACCAACAGTGTAAGAGGGTTCCCTTTTCTCCACACCCTCTCCAGCATTTATTGCTTGTAGACTTTTGGTTAGCAGCCATCCTGACTGGTGTGTAATGGTACCTCATTGTGGTTTTGATTTGCATTTCTCTAATAATGAGTGATGTTGAGCTTTTATATTTGTTGATACTTTAAGCCAAGTCCTTTTTTTGCTTAGATATTTAACGAGAATTGTGTTTGACAGTGTATTTTGGTGTAGGAAATGGCATCCCACTACAGTATACTTGTCTGGAGAATTCCATGGACAGAGGAGCCTGGTGGACTACAGTCCATGGGGTTTCAAAGAGTCAAATATGACTGAGCGACTCACACTTTCACTTTTCACTTTTTTTGGTAAACCACATGGATCTTCCTGAAGCATTACTTGTTCAAACAAATCCTATTTTTCTGTTTCTATTAATTTTTGGCATCACACTGACTTATAATAACCATATCTAAAAGAGAGTAGTCTCTTAATTCTCATGTTAATTGAAGATAATTTAAATTTTATTATTTATTTATATTTTGACCTTAAGTGTGACTAAAATCATTGTAGAAGAAAATTAGAAGTGAATAAAATGATTTGGAGGCAAATATTAAAAATTCTGAGAAGCAAGCACTAGAGCATCAGAAAATACTTTAAGAGAAATTCAAGGGTTTTAGTGTTAGACTTTTAAATCTGGACTCTATCTATTATTACTTTTGTGATTTTAGGAAAGTTACTAAACTTTTCTTGCTCTGACTTCCTTCCTATAAAATGGGAAAATAATTACACATATCTCATGGGTCACCACTTAGAACTGTTCCTGGTTCACTAAAAGTGCTATCTTAGCTATTTATGAATCCCAGAGCAAAAACCTTTGTGTATACAAAAGTTTCACAGAGGGAAAAATATCAGGGAAACAAATCCTTAGGTTTAAAAAATTTTTAGAACATATTTCAGGAGGTATTTTTCAGGGGCAACCTATTGACTTCAAATTGAGTTAAGGCTGTTAAAATACTTAGTCCAAAGGGCATTTTAAAATCTCCCTCAAGTGGATCATTGTATAGTCTAATTTAAATGTCTGACTCTTTTATTGGAGGGTTTTATTAGCATAAGAGAGATCTTGTTTATCATCACTATTATTATTATTGGCATTGGCTTTATCTGAATGGTCATTGTGGACTATTAGAGAAATAAAGAAATACCACTGAGGACTTTATTCTAATTGTTGGTTATTCATAACTTATTCAAAAATGTTTTTCTTGACTTCATAATACCCTTTTATGCTCAAAATTTTGAAAATTTGAAAATTTAACAATAATATGACATAAAACATTACATAGCATATAATACCTTTTACTTTATTTTGGATAGTTTTTGTTTATAGTTGTGGATTGCAAGCATGCTATTTACCAAACTCAATGTCTGATGAATCACAAAGAATGGCCTCAAATGCTGTTATTATTAATTCATAAATCATTCAACTCCTTTTGTAGTGAATTGTATTAGTTTTTACATGCAACATTCAAAAATGTATTAAATCAAGAGTAAGAATTACTCTCAGTAACTTTTTTATTGTTAACTTTTGAAATCTTGCAAATTAGTTACCACTAATTCAGCCATATAGTTATTACTTTCTATTGTGAAAAATACTTGTCATTATTTATTTAGCAGCCTATTATCTTCTTATTGATTGAATATTTTAGTTATATGAAATCATTTATTGTACACATCATATCTCTCTTATATATGTATTTGCTGTGAATGTATATATATGTAATATATATGTATGTCACATGTATATATTTGTATATGTACACATATGTATTTGTGTATATATACATATATATACACACATACAAAAGACATCTTACATATACACAGTGAGAAGTTAAGAAGTCTATAAATAAAGTATAATTCAGATCTTCCATTTCTGCATAAATGTAATTTTCTTAAGAATACCTATCACTTCACTATTGTTGCAGCCTGGAAAACATAGGCTGCACAAATAGCAACAAGGAATGATTTGGGGTAGGTGTGGCAATTTAATTTGGGTCAGAAATAACTTTTTTTTTGGCTTCAACTATCATTTTATCCCACAAAGCCTTCATATAATAAAGTTATTTTCTGTAGATTGGGAAAAAACCAAATGGGATTATAACACATGAAATGTATTAATTTTAAATTACTGAAAAATAAAGCTATTCTGAAAGTTAAAGGGGAAAGAAAGCAAAGGAGTGAATACTTCATATGATTGTCCCCTCAAAGATATAGTCTATTCCAAAACTTACGGCCACTTTCTCTTGTCTAATGTCTTAATAGTTCTATCTTCTAATCTCAGCTGTGAAAATCTCCACTGACCTTCTTGAAAGGCCTACAACCTACTTATATGGGTTGCATTTCCTTCAGTTTCCTTAGTCCACTTCCAACAAGAATTTTGCCTTTGGTAAGATAGCAAATGGGCTTCAAGTATCTCTAGATGTAAGCTTAGCACTCTGTTGAAATCCACTCCCACAGTGACAGACTTACAATAAGGGCTCAGAGCACTCACTCTATTGCCGGTACCGTAAGCAGGAAATAAAGGTCCTGAAACGGGGATCTGAACTCTTATCTGCAAAGCCAAAGAATGGAATCCATGGACACACAGATACTCACATAGGCAGATTTTTATTTCAGAGAGTGGAAGTACAAAGCTCTCAGCATAGACCCTGAGAGGGGAAGAGTGTCCCGGAAGAGTGGAAATCACAACAGTTTATACCTTTGCCAATATTGACCTGTTCATTTTTGGTTGGTTCAGGGGTCTGGATGTATGTGATCCTTGACCAATCAGTTTAAAAATCATCACGCAGAGTTTGTCAATTTTATGGCCTTTTTCGATCTCTTAGTCCTTGAGTTTTCCTAAGACACTGAGTCTCCATCCCCTGACCTTTTCTTATGACCTCAGGCCATTGTTTTCACCTCAGTGGTGTTTGACTCTGTGATTCCATGGAATGTAGCCTGCTAGGTCCCCCGTCCATGGGTCCAAGGGGATTCTCTGGCCAAGAAACTGGAGTGTGTTGACATGCCCTCCTTAAGGAGCAGATGTCTGTCTTAATCTTGATGGTTCACCTGGTGTTTCAGTTCTTGATATGTTGGACATCAGTTTCTGATTGTCCTGTCATGGGTTTGAGTGTTTTATGCCCTCCAGTCTGGAGAGGCATTTTCCATGAATATCAAGGAACTGGAACAGCAAGTGTGGCTATAGTTTAATGGAGCAAGACAATCGTGTGAAAGGAAAAAATAAGTGGAAATTAGAATTGTATTTTTAAAAGGAGAAACTGAGGCCTTAACTCTGCACTGACTACATAATAATTTTCTACCTCAGTACCTGGGATAAAGAGGTCTTTTACTAATGACAAAGTTATAAATTCAATCAAAGAACTTAGCAATCTTAAATGTTTATAAATCTAATAAAAAAGTTTCAAATTATATAGAGAGAAAATATTAGAAGTTTAAAGAAAAATAGACAAATCTATAGCTATAGTGAGATATTTCAATACTACTCTTTCAGTAACTGAAATAACATTTAGTAGATAGAAAATCAGTAAGAATAAATTAACCAATGACCCAAATGACATACTTAGAACATTTCAAGTGACAGCAGAAAAACAAATTATGTTCAAAAATAATTATACAACATAAATGATATTTCTCATAAGAGACCGTATTCTGGACTGTAAGAAAGGCTTCAGTGTATTTCAGAAGTATTCAAATCATGCAAAGTATCATTCATCAATGATACAATGACTGTCATGGAATTAAATTGGAAATCAATAAAAGCAAGATATCTGAAAATCTCCAAATATTTGCAAACTAAAAAAGAAAACCACACATACATCTAAATAACCTGTGAGTCAAAAAAAATCACAAAGGAAATATGAAAATATTTTTAGTAAATTTTTAAAAATGATGTATTAAATCTCTATGAGATGATTTGTATTTACTCAGTGCTAAAAAAAGAGCAATGAATATATGCAAAAACATGAATGAATTTTCAAATAATTATAAGTGAAAGGACCTAGAAAAGAAGACAGTATGATTCTAATTGTATGAAATTCTAAAAGGTGCATGCTGATATATAGTGTCAAAAAGCAGACCAGCAATTTTGTTGCAGGAGAAGGACTATGAAGATGTGAATTACGAAAGGGCATGAAGAAACTTTTGAATGTGATAGAAATGTTTGTCATTATGATTGTGGTGTTGATTTCATTGATATATATATCTGTTGAATACCAAGTTGAATAAATATATGCAGTATTCACATGTCAATTATATCTCACTAATGGTATTAAATTTTTGTTAGTTTGAGTTATCCATAAAATGTATTTATGGATCAATTTGAAGAAAAATGACATCTTTATCACATTAATCATTCTACCTATAAACATGCAACATCCCATGATTTATTTAGCTTTCCTTAGTATCTGACAGTAAGCGTAATTTTTTTTCATGTGGAGCATTTTAATAGATTTATTTTTAGAATGCTTATTTAGAATGAAAGTTAAGCTGCCACACTAAAGAGATCAACACAACAACAACATAAGGTACAATTACATTTATTTTTCTTACACATTCTATGTCTGTGTCAGTCATCAGGAAAGGTTATTGAAAAGTATACTTTTTGTGGAGGACTAGTTTAGTGATCAGAAAATTGTGCTTTTTGACATCAGGCTCGCTCTTTCCTTCCTTCCTTTTGTTTCTTTCTTTATCAAAGCAACTCCTTCAAATATTTCAGAGTTGGCCGGTACCAATTTCTATACCCCTAGGTCTTTTCATGGGGGCTTCCCTGATGGCTCAGTCGTGAAAAATCTGCCCCAATGCAGGAGCCGTGGGTTCAGTCCCTGGGTTGTTAAGATCACCTGGAGAAGTTAACAGAAACCTACTCCAGTATTCTTGCCTGGATGGACAGAGGAGCCGGATTGGCTACAGTCTGTGGGTCACAAAGAGTCAGACATAACTGAGCAACTAATACTTTTGTGAGTGTAACAGCTTTTCTGAATTCTGTGAGTTCTTCTAGCAAGTCATTGAGCCTGAGGATGGCCTCAGATTGTACCTTAAAGCTGCTGACCAATTCTCACTAAGTCCTCTTCGTATATCCTGCTCTGCAATAGCATCATGTCTTTCAGTTCAATATCTCATGATAAGTTTCTAATGTTTTCTTGCTAGTTTTTTTCTTTTTTGCTACACTATTTCAAAATAATTCTTAAAAAAATTATTTTCTTCCTTTGTTTACCATATTCAAGAAAAAAATCTAAATGTCTTATAGACATATCTTATTATTATTTTTTACATAATCTGGTCCCACAGCTATCTCTCCTTTTTCTTCTACCCTCTCTCATTCAGGTTCTTGTTGGTTCTCACACTTACCAAACATTCAACAGCCCCAGGGTCCATTCATTCATTGTTTCCTATGCTAGATATTCACAGAGATTGAGTTCCCATTATTTAAACTATTATTATGCAGGGATGGAATTCAATGAGTTAGAACCAGTAAAGCCTTCTTAGTACCATGCAGCATGCTTATCATGGAGTAATCAGGGATCTTTCTAATTGATAAATGACCTTGTTTTAAAGGGTGTTAAACATTTGAATATAGTTAGTACCTACTTATTACCTTATCTGGGAGGTTTAAGACATGCCACCCCAAAATATGGGGCCTTAGTATAATAAATAATTCAAGCTGAAGGAGTTTGAAAAAAATGGTAGAGGCAGGAAGATCTGACCTCCTCTTCTTTTTTCCCCCCCCGAAACAAATCATAAAAACCTCATGTGAGAGTTGCCCTCCCTATACCAGGAGAAAAGGAGCGTCCTTATCTCTGAAAACTAAAGGACCTTGAGAAGAATCTGAAGAGGCTTTCTAAGTTCCCCCAGGTTACTTCACTTACCTCACACTCTCTCTTATATTTCTCCACCACTGTCCATTCTTCATCAAACCTAGCATAAAAATACTCATGGGTATTTTTAAATAAAGACCCCACTCTTTGGGGGCTTCATTTCCTCTCAAAGGGGCCTGTGTCACATAAACTTATGTTAAATAAAATTGTATGCTTTTATCCTGTTAATCTCTCTTTGTTAGTACTTTTCAGAGCCATCCAGGAACCATAAAAATATTAAGAAAAACCTTTTGCTCTTCCAGAGGCATTCTCCATCCGTACTACATAAAATAGCATCTGGACTTACTCTGAAGATATCCTTTTCCGTATCCTTTTTCCTTATCCATTTTTATTCATAGCACACCATTAGATATCTATAAACTTATAAGTGTAGTGATCTCTAGTTTTGTTCTTAATATAATAGGTCTTCAGTACGTATTTGTTGATCAAATGGATGAACCCCTGCTATCTCCTCCTATCCCAAAACAAATTTTCCTCAAAATATTAATAGCTTAATCATTTTATAATGATAACCCCCTGTAGTAATTTTAGCGTGTTCTTTGACAGTTTAATCCAATGTAACTATTCACGGGTGGGAATGAGCATACTAGGTCACCCATCCTTCAACATTTTCCCATCTGTGGGAGTGACAGATATGTCTCTGTTTCTGTAGTATCCAGCATGTGACTGTTTTTTTAAACATGTTCACATCACACATACTTTTATCCTACCAAGTGATAATTTTCAATAGTAGCAGAGAAAAAAAAGGAGGAAGAGAAATACAGTATTAATAATGGACTTATAATTTTATTTATGAATATAGAGAAGTTTTAGTTCTCTTTATTTCCCTCTTATCATTCTCAAATGATAATTGAGAGACTTTCCTCAGTTCTCATGATATACCCATTGTAGCCTCTTGCTTTGGGTTCACTTTGCTTTCACATGTAGCTCCCTTGGGCCTGTTCCTCCAAAGTTGTTTCAAGCTCAACTACTTTGCTTGGTACCACTGTATTCACAGAACTTCTGGACTGAGTCTCAGAAGGGAGAGCTTCTCCCAACACAGGTGTCTCTCTTGAATTTGAGGATCTGATTAGCCTTGTGCTTTTATCTAATCTTCAGAAAAATGTTGGGCATTGGGTTCTGTGTCCTTCAAATTCCATGTGGCATGGATCAAGTGGTTCTGTGTTCCCCTTGCTTCCCTTCCCTAGGGCTATCCACTCAGCAGACTCTGCATGGAGTATCTAGTGTCTGATCTGGAGAAGAAAGTTAAGGTTGTTTTAAGTTCACTTCTTGAGAGGACAGGAAACTTTTTTATCTCATTAAGATGACAATAAAAGGAATCCAGATAGGAAAAGAAGAAGTGAAACTCTCACTGTTTGCAGATGACATGATCCTCTACATAGAAAACCCTAAAGACTCTACGAGAAAATTACTAGAACTAATCAATGAATATAGTAAAGTTGCAGGATATAAAATTAACACACAGAAATCCCTTGCATTCCTATATACTAACAATGAAAAAACAGAAAGAGAAATTAAGGAAACAATACCATTCACCATTGCAACAAAAAGAATAAAATACTTAGGAGTATATCTACCTAAAGAAACAAAAGACCTATACATAGAAAACTATAAAACACTGATGAAAGAAATCAAAGAGGACACAAACAGATGGAGAAACATACCGTGTTCATGGATTGGAAGAATCAATATTGTCAAAATGGCTATTCTACCCAAAGCAATCTATAGATTCAATGCAATCCCTATCAAGCTACCAACGGTATTTTTCACAGAACTAGACCAAAGAATTTCACAATTTGTATGGAAATACAAAAAACCTCGAATAGCCAAAGTAATCTTGAGAAAGAAGAATGGAACTGGAGGAATCAACCTGCCTGACTTCAGACTCTACTACAAAGCCACAGTCATCAAGACAGTATGGTACTGGCACAAAGACAGAAATATAGATCAATGGAACAGAATAGAAAGCCCAGAGATAAATCCACGAACCTATGGACACCTTATCTTTGACAAAGGAGGCAAGGATATACAATGGAAAAAAGACAACCTCTTTAACAAGTGGTGCTGGGAAAACTGGTCAACCACTTGTAAAAGAATGAAACTAGAACACTTTCTAACACCATACACAAAAATAAACTCAAAATGGATTAAAGATCTAAATGTAAGACCAGAAACTATAAAACTCCTAGAGGAGAACATAGGCAAAACACTCTCCGACATAAATCACAGCAAGATCCTCTATGACCCACCTCCCAGAATATTGGAAATAAAAGCAAAACTAAACAAATGGGACCTAATGAAACTTAAAAGCTTTTGCACTACAAAGGAAACTATAAGTAAGGTGAAAAGACAGCCCTCAGATTGGGAGAAATAATAGCAAATGAAGAAACAGACAAAGGATTAATCTCAAAAATATACAAGCAACTCCTGCAGCTCAATTCCAGAAAAATAAATGACCCAATCAAAAAATGGGCCAAAGAACTAAACAGACATTTCTCCAAAGAAGACATACAGATGGCTAACAAACACATGAAAAGATGCTCAACATCACTCATTATCAGAGAAATGCAAATCAAAACCACAATGAGGTACCATTACACGCCAGTCAGGATGGCTGCTATCCAAAAGTCTACAAGCAATAAATGCTGGAGAGGGTGTGGAGAAAAGGGAACCCTCTTACACTGTTGGTGGGAATGCAAACTAGTACAGCCACTATGGAGAACAGTGTGGAGATTCCTTAAAAAACTGGAAATAGAACTGCCATATGACCCAGCAATCCCACTTCTGGGCATACACACTGAGGAAACCAGATCTGAAAGAGACACGTGCACCCCAATGTTCATCGCAGCACTGTTTATAATAGCCAGGACATGGAAGCAACCTAGATGCCCATCAGCAGATGAATGGATAAGGAAGCTGTGGTACATATACACCATGGAATTTTACTCAGCCGTCAAAAAGAATTCATTTGAACCAGTCCTAATGAGATGGATGAAACTTGGAGCCCCTTATACAGAGTGAAGTAAGCCAGAAAGATAAAGAACATTACAGCATACTAACACATATATATGGAATTTAGAAAGATGGTAATGATAACCCTATATGCAAAACAGAAAAAAGAGACACAGAAATACAGAACAGACTTTTGAACTCTGTGGGAGAAGGTGAGGGTGGGATGTTTCAAAAGAACAGCATGTATACTATCTATGGTGAAACAGATCACCAGCCCAGGTGGGATGCATGAGACAAGTGCTCGGGCCTGGTGCACTGGGAAGACCCAGAGGAATCGGGTGGAGAGGGAGGTGGGAGGGGGGATCGGGATGGGGAATAAGTGTAAATCTATGGCTGATTCATATCAATGTATGACAAAACCCACTGAAATGTTGTGAAGTAATTAGCCTCCAACTAATAAAAAAATTAAAAAAAAAAAAAAAAAAAAGATGACAATAAAGAGCATTTTGAATTTGTAAACCCCTAATTAATGACTTAGAAACAAGTTGTCATTTCATTAGAGCACAAACCTTTAGAATTGATTACAACATTGTGGATCTCAGTAATTGAGGGAGCACCGTTTGTGAAAGATTAATTTCTTTACATTACTCTTTTTAACACATTGTCAATGCGATTAGCTTTTTCCTTTTTGATTTCATCCTGTTTTTCACTAAAGGCCATATTGCTTAATATGATTATATTTTGAAAACATGAGGATTTCCATGTTTTCTGGGATGCTGTGACTTACATGACTATCCCTTTGAGATGTAGATTCCATCCGGCAATTTATTACATTGACAAATGCTAATAGAAATTTCATCTTCCAGCAATCTTACTATTAATTATTATACACACTATTGATGAAAAATGTATTATGAATGTTTGCTGTATAAATACACTGTATTAAGTACTTAAAAATAGATAGTAGAAAAATCAAATATATGGTCCAAATAAGTCATGTATGAAAGCATCTCACACAAGTGTTAAGAGTATAGTAAAAACAAAGTGCTTTAATTTTGCAGGGGAGAGTTAGAAAGCTGATAATTTCACTCAGGAAAACACTTGCACTCTAAACATGAGTTTCTGTGTGAGTCATGCCTAAGGAAAAGGGAAGAAGAAAACCAAAAATGTGCCTTACAATTTATATGAAAGGAATAGAAAATAACTGATTCTTTGATTTTGGAGAGTGATAAATTTTTGAGTTGGCCTTTAAAAGACTGATTGTTACAAAACTCTTCTGAATCAAATTTAAATTTTAACATTCTCTCTTCTGATTAAAGATTACATTTTTGACAAAAACACAAATAGCATATACCTGTCTGATTTCCTCAGCTGTGAAATAGAAGTCATAACACCATCATTAACCCTGTGCATTATGTTACAGTATTTTCTGCTGCCTAACATATGATACAGACATTTAAGGGTAGTGTCAAAGAGTAAAGTATTGTGTTACTGCTCATGTTTTTCCTCAAATATTTAGAAAATAGTTTTGCAACTGACTTCTATAAATTAATCCAAGGAAATTTCATTGCTTTTACTTAACTTGGAATGTATAATAGTTATTATACCATTGGTGAGTACTTTCAAACACTATAAATTTTAAATACTTCTTAATTCCATAGCTCAGAGAAATTTTAGCATTTCTCTTGCTTTAAATTTTAAGCTAATAAATTCAATTCCATATCATATTTGAGCAATTTGATGTTTTTCTGATGCTACTCTGTAGTTGGGATATTAATCTCTGATTTTTGTTAAGAAGTTACTGTCATTAGTTATTCTTATCTATTCTCAACTAACATATTTAAAAGAAATATTTCATCTAAGTATTCTAAAATACTCTTAAAGGTGAGTTGATATTTGTAATTATCTTTAGGTACTTTCTCTCCTTTAATTTTAGGATGTTTATTTATAGTTGTGATATACACTAGAAGTGTGCTTTTCAAATAGCCATATTTTATTTATTTTTATTAAAGTATGTGCTTAATCACTCAGTTGTGTCCACCACTTTGCGACCCCATGGACTGCAGCCTGCCAGGCTCCTCTGTCCGTGGGGATTCTCCAGGCAGAATACTGGAGTGGGTTGCCATGCCCATTCCTCCAGGGGATCTTCCCAACCTGGGGATCAAACCCAAGTCTTCCACATTACAGATTCTTTTTTTTTTTTCGCTTTCAGATCATTTTATTTTATTTATTTATTTATTTTTCATTTATTTTTATTACTTGAGGCTAATTACTTTACAATATTCTAGTGGTTTTTGTCATGCATTGACATGAATCAGCCATGGATTTACATGTATTCCCCATCCCGATCCCCCCCTCCCACCTCCCTCTCTACCCGATCCCTCTGGGTCTTCCCAATGCACCAGGCCCGAGCAATTGTCTCATGCATCCAACCTGAGCTGGTGATCTGTCTCACCCTAGATAATATACATGTTTCGATGCTGTTCTCTCGAAACATCCCACCCTTGCCTTCTCCCACAGAGTCCAAAAGTCTGTTCTGTACATCTGTGTCTCTTTTTCTATTTTGCATATAGGGTTATCATTACCATCTTTCTAAATTCCATATATATGTGTTAGTATACTGTAATGGTCTTTATCTTTCTGGTTTACTTCACTCTGTATAATGGGCTCCAGTTTCATCCATCTCATTAGAACTGATTCAAATGAATTATTTTTAATGGCTGAGTAATATTCCATAATGGGGCCTAATGAAACTTAAAAGCTTTTGCACAACAAAGGAAACTATAAGCAAGGTGAAAAGACAGCCCTCAGAATGGGAGAAAATAATAGCTAACGAAGCAACAGACAAAGGATTAATCTCAAAAATATACAAACAACTCCTGCAGCTCAATTCCAGAAAAATAAATGACCTAATCAAAAAATGGGCCAAAGAACTAAACAGACATTTCTCCAAAGAAGACATACAGATGGCTAACAAACACATGAAAAGATGCTCAACATCACTCATTATCAGAGAAATGCAAATGAAAACCTCAATGAGGTACCATTACACGCCAGTCAGAATGGCTGCTATCCAAAAGTCTACAAGCAATAAATGCTGGAGAGGGTGTGGAGGAAAGGGAACCCTCTTACACTGTTGGTGGGAATGCAAACTAGTACAGCCGCTATGGAGAACAGTGTGGAGATTTCTTAAAAAACTGGAAATAGAACTGCCATGTGACCCAGCAATCCCACTTCTGGGCATACACACTGAGGAAACCAGATCTGAAAGAGACACGTGCACCCCAGTGTTCATCACAGCACTGTTTATAATAGCCAGGACATGGAAGCAACCTAGATGCCCATCAACAGATGAATGGATAAGGAAGCTGTGGTACATATACACCATGGAATATTACAGATTCTTTACCATCTGAGCCACCAGAGACATCCTTATTGAAGTATAGTTGATTTATAAAGTTGCTAAATTCTGGTGTATAGCAAAATGATTCATTTATACATACATATACTTTCTTTTTTATGTTATTTTCCATTATGGTTTATGGCCAGATATTAAATATAGTCCCCTGTGCTATACAGAATGAGCTTCTTGTTTATCCATTCTATATATAATAGTTTGCACCTGCTAAAACCAAACTCCAAATCCATCCCTCGCCACCTCTCCTCCTCCTTGGCGACCACAAGTTTGTTTTCTGTCTGTGAGTCTGTTTTTGTTTCATAGGTAGGTTCATTTATGTCATATTTTAGATTCCAGATAAAAGTGATATGATATGGTGTTTGCCTTTCTCTTTCAGATTTCCACTAAGTAAAATAATCTCTAGTTGCATCCATGTTGCTATAAATGGCATTATTTAATTCCACTTATGGTGAATAACCATATTTTAAACATAATTTTCATTGCATTGAGTTAAAAGGTCAAGTGATTTAAAGCAGATAAGTTTGTGAAAATTGATGGATTTCTTTGAAATATTGATTGGTTTCTAATATATATTCCTATTAGAATCGAACTAGATGAGTGCTTTCAGTTCAGTTGCTCTGTCGTGTCCAACTCTTTATTGTCATTTTAATGAGATGAAAAACCATAGGTTTGACTATTCAGATATTTGTAAGCAAAGTAATGTCTCTGCTGTCTAATACGTTTTCTAGGATTGTCACAGCTTTTCTTCCAAGGAGCAAGTGTCTTTTAATTTCATGGCTGCAGCCACCATCTTCAGTGATTTTGGAGCCCAAGAAAATAAAGTCTCTCACTGTTTCCATCTTTTCCTCATCTATTTGTAATGAAGAGTGGGACTGGATGCCATTATCTTAGTTTTTTGTTTTATTTTTAAATTTACTTATTTTTTTAGTGAAGGATAATTGTTTTAGAGAATTTTGTTGTTACATTAACTTCTGTTTTGTTTTGTTTTCAGTTACAGCTCGGTCTTATTTGGCAAGCAAAGGAAAGTACACCCTCGAGGCGTGAGGATTGGTCAGCCCAAAGGAGAGGCCTCAGTCCTTCTTGGCTTCCTCCTTTTATACATTTGTCTCCTCCCTGCTTTAAGCCTGCCCTAAGCAAGTTGGGATAGCCTAGAAGGGCCCATGTTTGTTTTGCTTGAAGTTCTCACTCCAGTCCACAGGTTTTCTTTTCTTCCTTTTTTTGCAGACTTTTCCCTTTTTTGTCTTTTAGCCACCACCATTTTGGACTCCTTTTTCCTACTCTAACTACCTAACATTCCCCCTTCAAGAGATGGGAGGCCCAGCTTTTGGGGAATAGGGATGTCGAGGTCTCTCTGGCTACTTCCTGCTGAGCTGGGACAGCAAGGGACATTGGGCCTCCCCCTCTTGCTAGTCTCAAGCCTCGGAGTCCATATAGTGGTATCCATCTAAGGGTGAGTGATATTTTCCATGGTCCGGTGTAGTTTTATATATCCTTGTTGAACTGGCACTGCATGTTGTAGCTTGTTGGCCTATGCAGAGACGAAATGGGTTAGACAATGGTTTTTGTTGTTGATCTTAGGGTTTCAAATGTTGAATTTTAAGCCAGCTTTTTCAGTCTCCTCTTTCACTTTCATCAAGAGGCATTTTGGTTCCTCTTTGCTTTCTGCCATAAGGGTGATGTCATCTGCATATCTGATGCTATTGCTATTTCTCCCAGCAATATTGATTCCAGCTTGTGATTCATTTAGACTGGCATTTCACATCATCTACTCTGCATATAAGTTAAATAAGCAGAGTGACAATATACAGCCTTGATGTACTCCTTTCAAAATTGGAACCAGTTGATTACTCCATGTCCTGTTCTAACTGTTGCTTCTTGACCTGAATGCAAGTTTCACAGGAAACAAGTAAGATGGCATTCCCATCTCTTTAAGAATTTTCCACAGTTTGTTGTGATCCACACAGTCAATGGCTTTGGAAAAGTCAATGAAGCAAAAGTAGATGTTTTTCTGGAATTCTCTTGCTCTTTCTATAACACAACAGATACTGGCAATTCGTTCTCTGATCCTCTGCCTTTCTAAACCCAGTGTGAACATCTGGGATTTCTCATTTGAAATACTGTTGAGGCCTAGCTTGGAGAAATTTGAATATTACTTTGCTAGCATGTGAAATAAGTGTGATTGTGTGGTAGTTTGAACATTCTTTGGCATTGACCTTCTTTGGGTTGGAATGAAAACTGACTTTTCCAGTCTTGTGGTCACTGCTGAGTTTTCCAAATTTGCTGGCATATTGAGTGCAGCATTTTAACAACATCATCTTTTAGGATTTGAAATAGCTCAGCTGGAATTCTATCACCTCCACTAACTTAGTTTTTACCGATGCTTCCTAAGGCCCACTTGACTTTGCACTCCAAGATGTCTGGCTCTAGATGAGTGATCATACCATTGTGGTTATCTGGGTCATGAAAATCTTTTTTTGTATAGTTCTTCTGTGTATACTTGCCACCTCTTCTTAATATCTTCTGCTTCTGTTAGGTTCATACAGTTTCTGTCCTTTATTGAGCCCATCTTTGCATGAAATATTCCCTTGGTATCTCTTAATTTTCCTGAAGAGATCTCTAGTTTTTCCCATTCTATTGTTTTCCTGTATTTCTTTGCATTTTTTCACTTAGGAAGGCTTTCTATTTGCTATCTCTTCTTGCTATTCTTTGGCAGTCTTCATTCAGATGAGTAGGTCTTTCATTTTCTCCTTTGCATTTTGCTTCTCTTTTTTTCTCAGCTATTTGCAAGGCCTCCTCAGACAACCATTTTGTCTTTTACATTTCTTTTTCTTGGGAATGGTTTTTATCACTGACTCGTGTATGATATTACAAACCTCCAGCCATAGTTCCTCAGGCATTCTGTTCATCAGACCTAATCCCTTGAATTTATTTGTCACTTCCACTGTATAATTGTAAGGGATTTGATTTAGATTGTACCTGAATGGCCTAGTGGTTTTCCCAACTTTCTTCAATTTAAGTCTGAATTTTGCATTAAGGTGTTCATGGTCTGAGCCAGTCAGCTCCCAGTCTTGTTTTTGACTTGTATAGAGTTTCTCCATCTTCAGTTGCAAAAAATATGATCATTCTGATTTCAGTGTTTACCATCTAGTGATGTGCATGCGCAGAGTTGTCTCTTGTGTTGTTGGAAGAGGGTGTTTGCTATGACCAGTGTCTTCTCTTGGCAAAACTCTGTTAGCCGTTGCCCTGCTTCATTTTGTACTCCAAGGCCAAAATTGCCTGATACTCCAGGTATCTCTTGACTTTCTACTTTTGTATTTCAGTTCCCTGTGATGTAAAGGACATTTTTTATTTTTTTTATCTTAATTCTAGAAGGTCTTGTAGATCTTCATAGAACTGTTCAACTTCAGTTTCTTTGGCATTAGTGGTTGGGGCATAGATTGGATTCCTGTGATATTCTAAGGTTTGTCTTGGAAATGAACAGAGATCATTCTGTCATTTTTGAGATTGCACCCAGTTACTGCATTGTGGCGATATACACAGAAGAACTATACAAAAAAGATCTTAATGATTCAGATAACCATGATCATGTGATCACTCACCTAGAGCCAGACATCCTGAAAACAAATTCAAGTGGGCCTTAGGAAGCATCAGTGAAAACAAAGCTAGTGGAGGTGACATGTTTCCAGCTGAGCTAATTCAAACCATCAAAGATGATGCTGTGAAAGTGCTGCACTCAATATGCCAGCAAATATGGAAAACTCAGCAGTGGCCACAGGACTGGAAAAGGTCAATTTTCATTCCAATCCCAAAGAAAGTCAATGCCATGGAATGCTCAAACTACCACAATTGCACTCATCTCACACATTAGCAAAGTAATGCTAAAAATACTCCAAGCAAGACTTCAACAGTACATGAACTGAGAACTTCCAGATGTTCAAAGTCGATTTAGAAAAGGCAGAGCATTGAGAGACCAAATTGCCAACATCTGTTGGATCATTGAAAAAGTAAGAGAGTTCCAGAAAAACATCTGCTTCTGCTTTATTAAGTATGTCAAAACCTTTGACTGTGTGGATCCCAACAAACTGTGGAAAATTCTTAAAGAGATGGGAATACGAGACCACCTTACTTGCCTCCTGGGAAATCTGTATGCAGGTCAAGGAGCAGCAGTTAGAACTGGACATGGAACAGTGGTCTGGTTCCAATTTGGGAAAGGAGTGCCTCAAGGCTGTATATTGTCTCCCTGCTTTATTTAACTTATATACAGAGTATATAATGCGAAATGCCAGGCTGGATGAAGCACAAACTGGAATCAAGATTGTGGGGAGAAAAATCAGTAATCTCAGATATGCAGATGACACCACCCTCATGGCAGAAAGTGAAGAGGAAATGAGGAGACTCTTGATGAAAGTGAAAGAGGAGAGTGAAAAAGCTGGTTTAAAACTCAACATTCAGAAAACTAAGATCATGGCATCTGGTCCCATCGCTTCATGGCAAATGGATGGGGAAACAATGGAAACAGTGAAAGACTTTATTTTCTTGGGCTCCAAAATCACTGCAGATGGTGACTGCAGCCATAAAATTAAAAGACGCCTGGTTCCTGGAAGAAAAGCTACGAGCAACCTAGACAGCATATTAAAAAGCAGAGACATTATTTTGCCAACAAAGGTCTGTCTAGTCAAAGCTATTGTTTTTCCAGTAGTCATGTATGGATGTGAGAGTTGGACCATAAAGAAAGCTGAGTGCTGAAGAATTGATGCTTTTGAATTGTGGTGTTGAAGAAGACTCTTGAGAGTCCCTGGGATTGCAAGATCAAACCAGTCAATCCTAAAGGAAATCAATCCTAAATATTCATTAGAATGACTGATGTTGAAGCTGAAGCTCCAATACTTTGGCCACCTGATACGAAGAACTGACTCACTGGAAAGACCCTGATGATGGGAAAGATTGAAGGCAAGAAGAGAAAGGGATGGCAGAGGATGAGATGATTGGTTGGCATCACCAACTCAACATGTGTTTGAGCCAGGTCCATGTTTTTGTGATGGACAGAGAAGCCTGGCATGCTGAAGTCCATGGGGCCACAAAGAAATAGACATGGCTGATGACTGAACTGAACTGCATTTTGGACTCCTTGTTGAGTATGAGAGCTACTCCATTCCTTTTAAGGGATTCTTGCCCACAGTAGTAGATATAATGGATATTTGAATTCAATTCACCCATTTCAGACCATTTTAGTATACTGATTCCTAAAATGTAGATGTTCACTCTTGCCAACTCCTGTTTGACCACTTCCAATTTTTCTTGATTCATGGGCCTAACATTCCAGGTTCCTGTGCAATATTCTTTACAGCATCAGGTTTTCACCACCAGACACAACCACAAGTGTGTGTTTTTCCTGCTTTGGCTCAGACTCTTCATTCCTTCTGGAGCTATTTTCTGCTTTTCTCTAACAGCATACTGAACACCTACTGACCTAGGAAGTTCATCTTTCAGTGTCATATTGCTTTCTCTTTTCATACTGTTGCATGGGTTCACAAGGCAAAAATACTGAAATTGTTTTGCATTCCCTTTTCCAGTGGACCACATTTTGTCAGAACTCTCCACCATCTTGGGTGGCCCTACATGGCATGGCTCATAGTTTCATTGAGTTAGACAAGGCTGTGATCCAAGTGATCAGTTTGGTTATTTTTTTGTAATTGTGCTTTCCATTTTGTCTGCCCTCTGATTGATGAGGATAAGAGGCTGTGGAAGCTTCGTGATGGGAGGGACTGACTGTAGGGAAGGCTGGGTGTTGCTCTTGTGGGCAAGGCCGGGCTCAGATAATCTTTAATCTAGTTTTTTGCTGACCGATAGGGCTGTTTTCCCTTCCTGTAGTTTAGCCTGAGGCCAAATTGTGGTAAGGGTAATAGGGATATTTTAGAGTGGCATATTCTACAACCATTCAACAGGATTCAGTGTGCAAGAGATGTATTGTAGAAAATTTCTTGGAAGAAAACTGAGGGTAGTTAGAGGAGGAGAAATATGTTAGCATTGGAGGACAAATGTGTGAAGGAGATAGGTTGGGAAGGAGGGTTGGGAGGAAGAATCTGTGATTGTAAGTGTAACTCTAAGAAAGGTTTTGTGAGGCTACTAGGAAGTACTCACAGCCAAAGTTGCTCACAGGAATGGACCTGCCTTAGTACCCTTGCCCCACTCAGTCATTGGCTGGAGCATCTCATGAGAAGTGTGACTTTGACACAAAGACGAGATACATTCCAGGCTAATAGTCAGTCATGGTCTCTAGCACAGTTTCATGCGGCCACATACCATTTTTAGTTTGTTAGAGAGAATCTCTTTAATTTCTTAGAATATAGCTAGAATTCCACAAGTATTTTTCCATTCCCATCGAATAGAATTCAAATATGGAAAGCTTCTTATATCTAAGGACATAACTTGTAAAACATAGTATGAATACCTATAATCAAAATTTTATATCTCGTGAAGAAGGTTTGTAGGAGATAATACAATTTGGTATGACATTTGAAGGGCATAAGATATCTAAGGGGGTGGTTTTGCTGTTGTTTGTTCAGTCACTCAGTTGTGTCCGACTGTATGAAGCCCCATGGACTTTTATGTCCTTCACCATTACCTGGAGCTTGCTCAAACTCACGTCCATTGAGTTGGTAATGCCATCCAACCATTTTGTCCTCTTATACCTTTCTCTTCCTGCCTTCAATATTTTCCAGCATCTGGGTCTTTTCCAGTGAGTTGGCTGTTCACTTCAGGTGGCCAAAGTGTTGGAGCTTCAGCTTCAGCATCAGTCCTTCCAATGAATACTCAGAATCCCCTAGTAGTCCAAGGGAATATCGAGTCTTTTCCAACACCACAGTTCAAAAGCATTAGTTCTTCAGTGCTCAGCCTTCTTTATGGTTCAGCTCTCACACCAATACATGACTACTGGAAACACCATAACTTGATTATGTAGACATTTGTTGGCAAAGTAATGTCTCTGCTTTTTAAAAATGCTGTCTGAAAGGAGGCAAGAATATACAATGGAAAAGTGACAACCTCTTTAACAAGTGGTGTTGGGAAAACTGGTCAACCACTTGTAAAAGAATGCAACTAGAACATTTTTTAACACCATACACAAAAATAAACTCAAAATGGATTAAAGATCTAAATGTAAGACCAGAAACTATAAAACTCCTAGAGGAGAACATAGGCAAAATACTCTCCGACATAAATCACAGCAGGATCCTCTATGATCCACCTCCCAGAATATTAGAAATAAAAGCAAAAATAAACAAATGGGACCTAAGGAAACTTAAACACTTTTGCACAATAAAGGCAACTATAAGCAAGGTGAAAAGACAGCCTTCAGAATGGGAGAAAATAATAGCTAACGAAGCAACAGACAAAAGATTAATCTCAAAAATATATAAACAACTCCTGCAGCTCAATTCCAGAAAAAAATAAATGACCCAATCAAAAAATGGGCCAAAGAACTAAACAGACATTTCTCCAAAGAAGACATAAAGATGGCTAACAAACACATGAAAAGATGCTCAACATCACTCGTTATCAGAGAAATGCAAATCAAAACCACAATGAGGTACCATTACACACCAGTCAGGATGGCTGCTAACCAAAAGTCTACAAGCAATAAATGCTGGAGAGGGTGTGGAGAAAAGGGAACCCTCTTACACTGTTGGTGGGAATGCAAACTAGTACAGCCACTATGGAGAACAGTGTGGAGATTTCTTAAAAAACTTGGAATAGAACTGCCATATGACCCAGCAATCCCACTTCTGGGCATACACACTGAGGAAACCAGATCTGAAAAGACACGTGCACCCCAATGTTCATCACAGCACTGTTTATAATAGCCAGGACATGGAAGCAACCTAGATGCCCATCAGCAGACGCATGGATAAGGAAGCTGTGGTACATATACACCATGGAATATTACTCAGCCATTAAAAAGAATTCATTTGAATCAGTTCTAATGAGATGGATGAAACTGGAGCCCATTATACAGAGTGAAGTAAGCCAGAAAGATAAATACCAATACAGTATACTAACGCATATATATGGAATTTAGATAGTAATGATAACCCTATATGCAAAACAGAAAAAGAGACACAGATGTACAGAACAGACTCTTGGACTCTGTGGGAGAAGGCGAGGGTGGGATGTTTCGAGAGAACAGCATTGAAACATGTATATTATCTAGGGTGAAACAGATCATCAGCCCAGGTTGGATGCATGAGACAATTGCTCGGGCCTGGTGCACTGGGAAGACCCAGAGGGATCGGGTGGAGAGGGAGGAGGGAGGGGGGATCGGGATGGGGAATACATGTAAATCCATGGCTGATTCATGTCAATGTATGACAAAAACCACTAGAATATTGTAAAGTAATTAGCCTCCAACTAATAAAAACAAATGAAAAAAAAAATAAAATCTAACACTTTAAAATGGAAAAAAAATAAAATAAAAATGCTGTCTGGGTTGGTCATAGCTTTTCCTCCAAGATGCAAGTGTCTTTTAATTTCATGGCTGCAATTCATGGCTGCAATCCCTGTCTGCAGTGATTTTGGGGCCCAAGAAAATAAAGTCTGTCACTATTTCCATTGTTTCCCCATCTGTTTGCCATGAAGTGATGGGACCAGACACCATGATCTTAGTTTTTTGAATGTTGAGTTTTGAGCCAACTTTTTCACTCTCCTATTTCACTTTCATCAAGAGACTCTTTAGTTCCTCTTCACTTTCTGCCATAATGGTGATGACATCTGCATATCTGCAGTTATTGGTTTTTCTCCCCACAATCTTGATTCCAGCTTGTGCTTCATCCAGCCCAGCATTTCACATGATGTACTCTGCAAATAAGTTAAATAAGCAGGGTTACAGTATACAGCCTTGACATATTCCTTTCCCAATTTGGAACCAGTCCAGTTCTAACTGTTGCTTCTTTACATGCATACTGGTTTCTCAGGAGACAGGTAAAGTGGTCTGTTATTCCCATCTCTTTAAGAATTTTCCACTTTTTTTTTTTTTTTGGTAATCCTCCCAGTCAAAGACTTTAGTGTAGTTAATAAAGAGGAAGTTTCTGGAATGCTCTTGCTTTTTCTATGATCCAATGGATGTTGACACCTTGATCTCTGGTTCTTTTGCCTTTTCTAAATCCAGCTTGACCATCTGAAAGTTCTGAGTTCACTTACTGTTGAAGGCTAGCTTGAGGGATTTTGAGCATGACCTTGCTAACATTTGAAATGATTGCAATTGTGTGATACTTTGAACATTCTTTGGCATTGCCCTTTTTTGGGATTGGAATGAAAACTGACCTTTTCCAGTCCTGTGGTCACTGCTGAGTTTTCCAAATTTGCTGGCATATTGAGTGCAGCGCTTTAACAGTATCATCTTTTAAGATTTGACATCACTCAGCTGGAATTGTGTCCCTTCCACTAGCTTAGTTTATAGTGATGCTTCCTAAGGTCCACTTGACTTTGCACTACAGGATGTCTGGCTCTAGGTGAGTGATTATACCATTTTGGTTATCCTTGTCATTAACATTTTTTTGTCTATAGTGTTCTTTCCCATTCTGTTATTTTCCTCTATTTCTTTGCATCATTCACTTAAGAAGGCTTCCTTATCTCTCCTTGCTATTCTTGTGCCTCTGCATTTGGATGAGTATATATTTTTGTTTCTCCTTAGCCTTTCATTTTTCTTCTTTCCTCAGCTATTTGTAAGGCCTCTTCAGACAACCATTTGCATTTTTGCATTTCTTTTTCTTGGGGATGGTTTTGGTCACATCACTGCTTCCCATACAATATTATAGACCTTGGTACATAGTTCTTCAGGCACTTTGTCTACCAGATCTAGTCCCTTTAATCTATTTGTCACTTCCACTGTATAATCATAAGAGATTTGACTTAGGTCATATCTGAATGGCCTAGTGGTTTTCCCTACAATCTTCTATTTAAGTCTGAAATTTGCAATTAGGATTTTGTGATAAATAAGGTCTTTAAAAATAGACCATGCCAGCAATCCAGAAGTCAGACAGACCACAGAAATGGGGAACTGAGGAATAGGAAGTATGTTTGGGATAAGGGAAACATCATGTACAGACTCTCTTCTATTGTACTAAGATTCAAGGACACGATCCAGTTCCTGAGACATGAACAGGTTGAGTAAAGGCAGGACAGGGATTCAATCCTAGAGTCTGGAAAATCATCTTTAATGCAAAGATCCAGAGTTTTAGGTACAGGGAACAAAGTTAGATTTCAATGATAAGAATTGAGGCCAGGATAGACAAAATCCATTAACAAATTAGAAGCCCAATTATCCAAACAGACCAGTTTGTAAGATTAGTCCTTACATGTGCTGTGCTTAATCACTCAGGCGTGTCTGACTCTGTGTGACCCTGTGGACTGTAGCCTGCCAGGTTCCTCTGTCCATGGGGATTCTCCAGGCAAGAATACTGGAGTGGTTTGCCATGCCCTCCTCCAGGGGATCTTCACAACCCAGGGATTGAACCCAGGTCTCCCACGTTGCAGGCAGATTCTTTACAGTCTGAGCCTCCAGGGAAGCCCTGTAAGATTAATAGTGAGAATAATTTGACCATGTGTCTCAACACGTTGGGCTGCTGTTGTTTAGTCGCTAAGTTGTGTCTGAGTCCTTGCAATGCTATGGAATGTAGTCTGCCAAGCTCCTCTGTCCATGAGGATTTTCCAGGCAAGAATATTAGTGAGTTGCCATGTTCCTCTCCAGGTCATCTTCTAACCCAGGGATCCAACCCCTGGCTCCTTCACTGACAAGAGGATTCTTAACTGCTGAGCCACCCAGGATAAGATTTCTTAATGTCTTTGTGCTTGAAGTTATCAATAGTCTTAGAGACTGGGTCAGAAATGAACTTTGTTGGATTTAGACTTTTCCAGTCACTTTAGAGGCTGGAGCTTAGGAATAAGGCAGGACCAGATTCCCAGTTTCTCTAGTTCAGGCTATTACAACCTTATCATTCTTCTCCCTGCTTGCATCTTAGAGTCTATCACACTGTTGCTGAGAAACTTATGTAAACTTAAGATAAAGATCTTGAATCTCCTGGTCTTCATATTACCTCAGAAATTGTCCGGATTATATCCACTAATGTTAATGTTCCAGCATCACTGTTTATATTTAAATTTTTTTATTCAGCACTATTGCAGGAGTAGCTAATCTGTTCTGCTGAATGTAACAGAAGACTATGTTTCATATTTGGGCAGCATTTCATAGAAGTTTTGTCTGAGCTAATCTTGGAAATTTTCAGTCAAGAAGTTCTCACCTTTCTTCATTAGTTCTTTAATATCTTAACTGTGAATCTCAGTGGTTGTGCTGTGTACTCAAAGCTTTCTAGAAATATTTAGTGTATGTAGCATAAGGGAAAACATTATTTTATTAATCAATTTTGTTGGAGCTTAAACCAAAAAATTCAGCAACTGCAACATTGGGGAGTCATTAGTATAAGAACTTCTGGTTACCATATGTAATTTTTAATGTTTTCATCACTTTCATTCTTCAGAAATACTACTTTGCTACTATAATAAAGAGAAATACATTCTAAGAATCATAAACTATTTTATTACTTATAATTTTGAAAAAAATTAGATAAAGTTTATATCATGTTTGTTATGCCTAACTGGGGCATTGATGTAAATTATCCTCAAAGAACTAAGATTTAATCCTGAAAGTCTCCTCTGACATATTAATTTGTTAGTGTAAACACATTCAAAATTTTTAATATCAAACACTTGGTTTTTAGTAACTACAATAAATATTTAATTTTTATATTTGAAATGTTACTATAATTTCTGCATCAGCTAATAACTAGTCTTTAAAAAGTGATGTCTGCTCAAGTGAATAAAATCTGTTATAGTTCGCATAAAGCATTTTCATCTCTAAAGTAACTTTTTAAGTTTAATACAACCTTCATTCCTATAAGTAGAAAATGATTTGTGTTTTTCTCATTTCTAACTTCATATAAAGCACAAAATTACTCACAATAAAAATAATTGTTTTAGAAATCTCTCTACAGGATAATTTCCAGACCAATATCATTCCCAAAGAGGAAAGGTTGTCTAATAATGAGTCCCAATGCCATTATCATACAATCTGTGTAAGTATTTGATATCTGGAGATCAGCCCATTGGGTGAAAGTGATTAGGAGAATATACTTAGATTGATTTTTGAGCTCTCAATATGGAAGCCTCTCTCTAATGAATATGGTAGATGGGCTAAGAGGGAGCTAAAACACAATTTATTAAAGATGATTACTTGAGTTAGAAACTTTTTGGAAACTGCATTTATTATCTTTTGCTAAATCCCCAGGAAATAAGAATTTCTGACAAGATCTTTTATTATAATGTATAAAAACCTACTTAAGACTTGCAAGCAGAAAATGAAAAATTAAACAGCTTAGTTGTGAATTATTTTCTTTCATAGAGCATTAAACATTAATAGGATAATATTTCTATTTAGAACCAAGAAACAGTTTTAACTAATTAATATGCTAACATATTTATTCATGTGCTTTATATAAATGTTTTAATAACATTTTTCTTGATCTCTAAAGAGAACAGTCTATTAGCATTATTTTCTCCAAAAAGTGAAGTATTTTGATTTGTGTAAGCTTATAGTATTTTTTTAAAGAAATGTTTTATAAAATATTTTAGTATTGCCACCATAAGGCCAAGACATATTGATATATTCTGTTGAGGCCCCATTGCAACAACCCCTCAGCGTGATGAGAAAAGGCAAGGAGAGTCACTTGTGTGCAGTGGGTGCTTAGATTGAATGCCTCAGTTCAGTTCAGACAACTGTGAACTATAGACCAACGGTTCCTGATACTGGTCAATTCAGCACACGCAATAAATCGTGTAGTTACTCTTGTCTGTTTTCTAACCTGTTCTTCTCAGGTGAGAAACCAGCCTCA
Source organism: Cervus canadensis (assembly GCF_019320065.1). Lineage (NCBI taxonomy): Eukaryota > Metazoa > Chordata > Mammalia > Artiodactyla > Cervidae > Cervus > Cervus canadensis. Next base: position 62,012,011 of record NC_057400.1, read on the forward strand.
GTTCAGTTCAGTCACTCCATTGTGTCCAACTCTTTGCGACCCCATGAATTGCAGCATGCCAGGCCTCCTTGTCTATCACCAACTCCCAGAGTTTACTCAAACTCATGTCTATTGAGTGAGTGATGCCATCCAACCATCTCATCCTCTGTCGTCCCTTCTCCTCCTACTTTCAGTCTTTCCCAGCGTCAGAGTCTTTTCAAATGGGCACCAGCCTAGGGAACTTCTGTCTCATTCTGATCTTAGTTGACTCATAGCCATCAATCTGGAGGAGAACAAGTGAGAAAACAAAGAGTAACAACGTGATTTATTGCGTGTGCTGAATTGACCAGTATCAGGAAACATTGGTCTACAGTTCACAGTTGCTCTCTAGAGCAATGTTTCTTTACTATACATACAAATCCCCTTGAAATCTTATTAAATTGTAGATTCTGATTCAGTAGGTCCCACGCAGGGGGTGGGGTTGAAATTCTGCAGTTCTAACAATCTCTTGAGTGATCCACATCCTGTTGGTGTAGAGTCTACACTTGGGAGTAGACTGGTCTGGACCATTGCAGACTCAAAATTCTTTACCTCGGGCACCATCACTTCCCTTATCTCGTTCCCAAACTTCCCACAAGATGGAGCTAACCAGACCCATCTGATATGTGTTTTTCTCATTATAACTCCAATACTGTAGGTGGAAGACTTTTGCAAAGGCAAGACAGACACTTTTAACTCTGTTAAGAGAACTATTTGTTTGTTGGTCAACCCCTGTTATTCTACATTTCCTTTTTTTTTTTTTTAAATGATATCATCTCTTTATTATATGGTTTTTTCTTTATATTGGTTCTCTTTCTCTGTCTTTTTCTGCCCAACGTTTGTCCAAAGCTCTGATACTTTTTATTTCTACAAAGCTAATTCTGATGAATTTCCCTTAAGGTACTCAATAAATACTTCCAGATCAATACTTCAAGTTCAACTTAATCTGTTAAAGATTTGGGAGAAGATCATGTTCATTTTTAATGTAAACTCTCTAAATGTTTATCAGAATGGAATTGAAAGAATGATGGGAGTAAAACTCCTCCAAACACTTATAATCTAGTATACAGATACAAAATAAGCTTGAGCCAAATATAAAATATAAATCATTTTCTAACTCTCTGTACACCTCTAAAGGGGCTTCAAGAGTGTCTTGGTAAGTATCACTTTCCAGATGCAGAGATGATAACTTAAATTTCTAGAATGATTTTTATGCCACAAAGACACTTCCTATAAATTATCTTTTTTATTTGAAGCCCTTAATGAAGAAAGTGGACTCTGTCTTTGCTCAGATAATATACTTTGAATGATGTTGAAAGTTACTTCTGCCTCCATATATTTATCTTTTCTATTAAACTTGCAATAGTGCCCCAGATGGCACCATTGGGTTCTTTTCTGTGAATAAGACATATAAGTCTTGAAAGTTATGATTTAAAGACTCTTGTACACTAAAACAGTATCTTGAGAATTTACAAAGTTTATTCTAGTTATGTTCTTCAACCAGTGTCCCTTTTGTCATATGTTTGTATTCTGGTTCATACATCTAAATGTTAGAACACTCCAGGATTCTTTTTTTGATTTTCTCTCTTTTTTTTTTTTCATTATTGGAGCTATTATTAACTCAGCCTCATTTTCTTTGGATAGAAAATTTTCAGTTATAAACAGCACACTTGAGACTGAATTCTTACTTAGGTTTAGATAGCTTTCTTGAGCTCCAGAAATATATTTCCAATACTATTTGCCTATGCCTACAAAATATGTAAAAACCTAGATGAGAATTAAAATTGGTCCCAAGACCAAGACCAAGAATTAGGTCTTGGGATTGGTTACGTTAAAAATGCTAATAGCATGTATATATAACACATTTCGGTTAATAAGCTTGCTATTATATATTCTGTTTTGAAGTTAGTGAGAAGAAATATATTCATTACTAGCAACCCCCCACCTTTCAAGTGCCCTAATAAACTTGTTTATTGTTAATTTCTTCAGAATGTTCTTCTCACCAGGAATGAAAACTATAACTCAGAGAAGGTCATAAAATACATATAGTTTCAAAAGGATAAGTAATTCTTTTTTACATTTATAATCCAAGTGTCTAAATTCTTACAATTTCTCATACACAAATTATCCTTTTAAAGAAAAACTCTGCTGCATATTTTAAAAGCTACCAGTAAATTAAATTAAAATTTGAAATTGAATAAATATTCATTTAATCAAAAAAAACTCTTGCCTGTATTATGTTATTGTGACATAGCCTATTTGTAAATATTAATGTCTGTTGTTAAACATAAAACATATTTTCTTGGTAGTCTTTAGAAGCTCAGCGAAGTTTTTTTTTATTCTTAGAAAGAATTGGTTTTATTTTGCATTTATTAAATGATTACCTCATCTCTCTTAGCCACTTGTTTCATTTGCTGTTACAAAAACATTTTTTTTGATTTAGCATGATAATATTTATATCATAACTATTCAATTATTTAATTTTATACTAATATATCTAAATTACAGAGCAGGGCTTCTAGAAGCATTTAATTCTTATCCTACAAAACTTGCTACAGTTTAAATAAATAATTTAATGAAATAAGTGATTAAAGAAATGTAAGATAAATTAAATCACTTTATTGTTTTAACTACTTCAGAAGTATGAATTAATTATGATTTACTAAATGAATACATGCAATAATGTATAGGATGGTAATGAGTTAAACATTTCTGAAGTATATCCTATAGAGTGTCGTGGTTAATGGTCCAACAAATCATGAAAAAATAAGGAATAGTAATTTCATTATCCAAAAGGTAAAATATTTATAGAAATAAAAGGAAACAATTTAAAAAATGTCACATATTAATTAGGAAATGTTACTAATGTAACAATATAAAAGAAAATAAGGTTGCTGAGACTTTAGAACCTTTGTAGCTACATCAAATTTCCATCTTACATTGTATGATAGGTACTTCCAATCTGAAATCAAATGAAAGTTACTCAGTTGTGGCTGACTCTTTGAAGCCCCATGGACTATATAGTCCATGGAATTCTACAGGCCAGAATACTGGAGTGGGTAGCCTTTCCCTTCTGCAGGGGATTTTCCCAACCCAGGGATTTAACCCGGGTCTCCTGCATTGCAGGAGGATTCTTTACCAGCTGAGCTACTAGGGAAGCCTGAAACTCAAGATATCCTCTTAATATTTAGTCCAGAAACTAAAAAATAGCTAAAGTTTGGAGGTTAGGTCTTTTAGAGGTAGCAGCTAATATACATCATCATATAACAGTTGTGAAACTGTCCTGGTACCTTTCCTAAAAGTTAAGTTAACATTCCTTAAGGGGATTCTTTTCAAAGAGCAACCATAATGTAGGTAATTCTTGCTAATTTAAAAACCATCTACAGCCTGTATATGAATATAATAAGGATGTCTTGAAGGTGTCTTTGTCATAAAAATACACATATCTGGATGTGAGACCTTTAATCAAATCTTTATTTTCTGGGAGTGACTTACCAGTTTTCAAATCAGCTATATTAAAAAATAATAATAGTAGATATTAGATTATTAAAGAAATTGTGAATTGCTACAAATGAATGAAACTGTCTACATTATCAGCAGGCCTTTGTTGTATGGAACATAGAATAGGTGATATAATGTTACTTAGTGTTTGCTGCACATCTTCCAACTTTGCCTTCACAAGTCAATTCCACCGTCAGCTTTTCCTTTGTCAAAAGTTTTCTCACGGCTAACTGGATGGTGAAAGCTAAGGTGAGTCCTTGACTGCAGAGTTCTTTAATCACAGTCAGGATTCTGAAGGTGGGGGGTTTTGTGAAGAAGCAAGCTAATAATTTGGAATTTTCCTGATTTTATGTCTCAATCAAATACTTGTAAAGCAGAGATCAGTTCAGAAACCAAAAACAGTAGCAGCTACTTTAACGGATACTTGTTGCTAAGTCCCGTCCAACTCTTTGGGACACCAGGGACTCAGCACCGCAGACTTCCCTTTCACTGTTTCCCAGAGTTTGTTTAGACTTATGTCCATTGAGTCAGTGATACCATCCAATCATCTCATGCTCTGTGGCCCTTTTCTCCCCAATATGTCCCAGTATCAGGGTCCTTACCAATGAGTTGGCTCTTCACATCAGGTGGCCAAAACATTGGAGCTTTTGTTTCAGCCTCAGTCCTTCCAATGAATTACAGAGTTGATTTCCTTTGTGACTGACTGGTTTAACTCTTTGCTGTCCAAGGGACTCTTAAGAGTTTTCTCTAACACCACAATTAAAAGCATCAATTCTTTGGTGTTCAGCCTGCTTTATGGTCCAACTCTCACATCTGTACAAGACTACTGGAAAATCATAGCTTTGACTACACAGCCCTTTGTCGGCAGAGTGATGTCTCTGCTTTTAAATATGCTGTCTAGGTTTGTCATAGCTTTTCTTCCAAGGAGCAAGCATCTTTTAATTTCATGGCTGTGACCACCATCCTCAGTGATTTTGGAGCCCAAGAAAATAAAATTTGCTACTGTTTCCACTTTTTTTTTTCCCATCTATTTGTCATGAAGTGATGGGACCAGATGCCATGATCTTAGTTTTTTTTTTTTAATGCATCTGTATATTTATTTTTTAGTTTTAAGACAGTCCAGAAAGTTCAGCAAATACAGTTTTGATTCTTACTCTTTGCAGTCAATATTAAAGTTGCCCCTTGGACAGAATGGATTTGAGCTGCATGGGTCCACCCGTTTATTTTCTTTTTCTTTTTTTGCATTTTTTTCCATTTATTTTTATTAGTTGGAGGCTAATTACTTTACAGTATTGTAGTGGTTTTTGTCATACATTGACATGAATCAGCCATGGATTTACATGTATTCCCCATCCCGATCCCCCCTCCCACCTCCCTCTCCACCTGATCCCTCTGGGTTTTCCCAGTGCACCAGGCCCGAGCACTTGTCTCATGCATCCAACCTGGGCTGGTGGTCTGTTTCACCCTAGATAATATACATGTTTCGATGCTGTTCTCTCAAAACATCCCACCCTTGCCTTCTCCCAGAGTCCAAAAGTCTGTTCTGTACATCTGTGTCTCTTTTTCTGTTTTGCATATAGGGTTATCATTACCATCTTTCTAAATTCCATATATATGAGTTAGTATACTGTAATGGTCTTTATCTTTCTGGCTTACTTCACTCTGTATAATGGGCTCCAGTTTCATCCATCTCATTAGAACTGATTCAAATGAATTCTTTTTAATGGCTTTTGAATGTTGAGTTTTAAGCCAGCTTTTTCACTCTCCTCTTTAACTTTCATCAAGAGGCTCTTTAGTTCCTCTTCACTTTCTGCTATTTGAGTGGTATCATCAGCATATCATCTGAGATTATTGATATTTCTCCTGGCAATCTTGATTCCAGCTTGTGCTTCATCCAGCCTGGCATTTATCATGATATAGTCTGCATATAAGTTAAATAAGCAAGGTGACAATATACAGCCTTGATGTACTCCTTTTCCTATTTGGAACCAGTCTGGAATTCAGGTTTAGTAAAGTATAAAGGGTTAGACTCCTTTCCCAATTTTGAACCAGTCTGTTGTTCCATGTCTGGTTCTAACTGTTGCTTCTTGACTTGCATACAGTTTTCTCAGGAGACAGGTAAGGTGGTCTGGTATTCCTGTCTCTTTGAGAATTTTCAAGAAAATCAACCCTGAATATTCATTGGAAGGACTGATGCTGAAGCTGAAACTCCAGTACTTTTGCCACCTGATGTGAAGAGCTGACTCATTGGAAAAGACCCTGATGCTGGGAAAGATTGAGGGCAGGAAGAGAAGGGTACAACAGAGGACAAGATGGTTGAATGGCATCACCAACTTAATGGACATGAGTTTGAGCAAGCTCTTGGGGGTGGGGAAGGACAGAGAAGCCTGGCGTGGTACAGTCCATGGGATTGCAGAGTCAGACATGACTGAATGACCGAACAACAAGGTGGCACTAGTGGTAAAGAGTCTGCCTGCTAATACAGGAGACTCAAGACATGCGGGTTGGATCCCTGGGTGGGGAAGATTCCCTGGAGTAGGGAATGCAACTCACTTCAGTATTCTTGCCTGGGAAATTTCATGGACAGAGGAGACTGGCAGCCTACAATCCGTGAAGCCACAAAGAGGTGGCCACAACTAAGTACAGCACAGCATACAATGTTAAATTAAGCAATTATGGTTAATTCTAATAAAAATCACAGAAAGACATTATGACACATAATAGTGAATAAATGTCTTGGGTTTCTATACCTTCTGAACTAATACTAGTGAAATAATTAGAAATTAAAAGTGTTATTTGAAATCGGTAAATAAGTTGTGAAAACGAAACTGTTAGAAGCTCTCAAATTTAACAGAATATTTTTATTCCTTTGAAAGAAGGCAACTGATACAAAAGCAAGAGCCAAAATGGAATCAAGCTTAATACTGGTATTATTAAGTAGTCTCTAAAATATTCTTCACTATGTAGGAAGAAATTACTAGATTATTTTACTTTGTTTCAACAAGTTTTGCCATTAATAGATATTTTCATTATTTCGATGTCATTATTTAACACTTTGAATTGGTATATGAGGAAGTTCTATTACTGAGAAAGAGCTCAAGAATGGATATTGAAAGACAAATCTGCCTTACTTTGATTCTAAGCTCACTTAGATGCTCATGTACACCTTTCATTCCATAATAAGGCTAAACTAGTCCCCTTCTTTAGGGGAACAATCTTATGTTCCATAAGAGTATGGAATCTAGATGAAAGATTAAGATTTCTTTGTTTATTGTTCTATACTTTGGGCATTGATTTGGCTAGTTTTGATTTATCAAACTATAAACTCAAAAGCACATTTCTTCCTAACATAGCCAGTGCATGATGGTGAAGCAATAGGTTCACCATCATAAACTATCCCATTTGGAAAAGAAGATTAAGAAACACATAGATTTAGTGGTACACAGCAATTATTATATCCTATTATCAGGAATAATAAAGATTACCTGATTAGATGCAGAAGTAGGTTTCTTAATTTGTCCATCTAGCCAAATTTATTTTGCTTTCTGAAGTAATTCCTTTCTCATTCTTGCTTCTGAACTTTTAAGTGATTCAATATTATTTTTTTTCAATGTCCAAACTGAGGTCACTCCCTATTCAAGATGACTTCATGATCCATGAAAGTTATTGGAGCTACAGCTATTCACAGCAATGTTTACATATGCTGTGTTAGAGGGATGGCCTTCCAAGATGTCCAAGCCCTGATCCTTAGATTCTGTCACTATGGTACCTGATATGAAATAATTGTTTTTTCAGAAGTGTTACCTTAAAATAGGGGGATTATTATGGTTTATCTGATGGGTTTAGTGTAATCACATGCATCCTTAACATCAGAGAAGTTTTGAAGAGATACGGCAAGAGAGAATGAGAGAAAGTTTAGAGGCATAAGAGAGATTTAACCTACGAGACATAGAGGGATGAAATGGAAAACATAAGAAGGAATGTGGAGTACAGCTGGTTTCCCGCTGATGGTCTTAGGGAAATGAGAACCTCAGTCCTACAATTTCAACAAAGTTCAGCCAATACCCTGAACTGCTAGGAGACAGATATTCTTCTACAGCCTTCAGTAGGAATGCAATGCCGCCAAAGCTTGACTTCTGCCACTCACACTTGCGATCTTACAGGCACTACCAGTAAAAAAAAAACAAAAACAAAAAAGAAAACAAAAAAACCCCCATTGTTTCCACCTGTTTGGTTTGTGGTAATTTATTAGGGCAATAATAGAAAGTTAATATATTTGCAGAATCTTTTCCAGTCTAAGCATGATAAAGGGAATTCTGGGCATGTGGAGCCTGAACATGACTCTCCTCCCCTACCCTCCTCTGCCAAATCTAGATTCTTTGCTACCCCTGAGCTAAGTGGTTCGATGCTTACTGAGTATTGAGAAGGTCTGAGACCTCAAGATAATGGGTATCCTTTTAAAGAGTGATGGAGGGGATGAGAAATTATCTAGAATGTGGCCTGAAAGTCCAAAGATTTAGTGGAATAAAGAGGTTCCTAGAAGAAGCTTTTGTGGGGAAGATTATTAAGGTCTGGGAGGAATGCTATAGCCTTTAGGGGGAGTGTCAAAATGCCTAAAAGGAACCAAAGGAACAAGCTCAGTTTCCCAAAATATTGAGAGAAAAGGTTGGCATTGGAGGGAAAGTTGGAGAACAGATTGGGTCTCCTCTATACAGAAATTGGGAAAGACCATAAGGGGAAAATTTTGCTTTACAGGGGCTAGCACTTTGCCCTTAATCCATGGACTCATAGTATAGCAAATCCCTTTGTTGTTTACATCTTAATGATGCCCCACATTTAGATATGAGCCCAGGTAAAGCCAGTGTAGCAGTGGTGGTGCTTAGTCGTGTCTGACTCTTTGCAACCCTGTGGACGGTAGCCCACCTGGCTCCTCTGTCCATGGAATTTTCCAGGCAAGAATACCAGAGTGGGTTGCCATTCCCTATTCCAGGGGATCTTCCTGACCCAGGGATTGAATCTGCGTCTTTTGCATCTACCTGAATTGGCAGGCAGATTCTTGACTACTGTGCAACCTGGGAAGCCCAATAAAGCCATAAATAAATGCATAAATAAGCAATTTTTCTTCTGATAGCCTCCATACATAGAAAAGAATCAGGTTGAATAGTCAAATGTGTGCCTAGTAGTGCAGAATTACTAGGGAAAAAATGATGAAATCTTGAATTACAAAGACAAAAGACAACAACAAAAAAGTGATGGCAATTAAACTCCTAATGGCATCATTATGAAGTCCTCTTGGAACATAAAAATACACTAGTCAAACCTAGAAAATTGAATTTATGAAATAAAGGAGAGCAAAATCTGGATTGAAAACTGAATTAATACCTTAGAAGATCAGATGTAAGAAATATCTCAAAGCACAGACAAGTTAAAAAATAAAAGTAGACACTGAAAAATTCATAGAATAAATCTGAGAGACTGAATGTGAGCAATAGGTTCTACTGAAGGAGAAAAAGGAGCAGGAAGGAGAGGAAGCAAACATACCAGAAAAAAATTTTTTTAAATGAAAAAGGTCTTAATTTGCAGATTTAAAAGGTCACCTAAGTTATAGGCTTCACTGAAGGAAGGCTGAACTGAAGAAAAAGAAAACAATGACACTCGTAGGCATATCCTAGCAAATGAGCGAGAGAAGATACCTTACAAGTTTCCAGAAAATTAAAGCAAAGGACAAGGCTATGTACAAATGGGGAAAAAAATCAGGCCATTGTTGAACTTTGCACCCCCAGCAGTAGAGGTAGGAGGCTGTTATTATTTATAAACTGGTGAAGGAAAATGACTGCAACTTGAGAATTATTTAGCAAGGGGAAAAGTCATTCACCAGTTAAAGGGAAATAGAACTGTGCAATAAATCAAAGATAATTCTTGAAAATAAATGGGAAAAAATACTTTCAGGTAATCTACATAGCACAGAATAGAAATTCTTTAGAGAACGCTTCATGATATCAGTTCCAATCAAAACAGGACACAGTAAAATTTATTCTTAGATGAAAATATATATGGATTAATTACCCACTGTTGTATGTATAAAATTATCCCCCACACTTACCTTTTGAAAATGTCACCTGATTTCTTTAAAGACAGGGCTTGGGTACAAAGTTTGGTTCAGAGTTTCTCATGAGATTGCTGTTACAAGTCACCCAGGGAAGAAGCTATATGAAGGCTTGATTGGAGTTAGAGGATTTACTTCCAAGGTGGCTGTCTCACATGGCTGACAAGCTGTTACTGACTTTTGTCAAAAGGCCTCAGTTTCTGTTCATTACCATCTTTACACTGGGCAGCTTGAGGCCTCCTGTCAAAAAAGACATCAAGGGAAGTTAAATTCATATTGCTAACTGAAAGAAGACAATCTGAAAATGCTTCCAACTCAATGACAGTATAAACTATGAAGACAGTAAAAAGATCAGGGGTTGACAGAAGCTGGAGGGAGTGAGGGAGGGAAGTATGAATAAGCGGAGCAGAGGGTAACTTTAGGGCAGTGAAACTATTCCATATGATACCCTAATGGTGATTAAATGTTACTATTGTTCACTCGCTAAGTCATCTTGACTGAGTGCGACCCCATGGACTGCAGCACCCAGGCTTCCCTGTCTTTCACTCTCCCAGAGTTTTCTCAAGTTTATGTCCATTGAGTCAGGGATGCTATCCAACTATCTCATCCTCTGTTGCCCCCTTTTCCTCTTGCCTTCAATCTTTCCCAGAATCAAGATCTTTTCCAGTAAGTTGGCACCTTGCATTAGGTGGCCAAAGTACTGGAGCTTCAGCTTCAGCATCAGGCCTTTCAATGATTATTCAGGATTGGCTTCCTTTAGGATTGACTGGTTTATCTCCTTGCTGTCCAAGGGACTCTTAAGAGTCTTCTCCAGCACCACAGTTTGAAAGCATCAATTCTTTGGTGCTCAGCCTTCTTTATGGTCCAAGTCTCACATCCATACATGACTGCTGAAAAAACCATACCTTGACTATATGGACCTTTGTTTGCAAAGTAATGTCTCTGCTTTTAAATATGCTGTCTAGGTTTATCATAACTTTTCTTCCAAGGAGCAAGAATCTTTTAATTTTGTGGCTGTAATCACTGACTGCAGTGATTTTGGAGCCTGAGAAAATAAAATTTCAATGTTTCCACTTTTTTCCCTATTTATTTGCCATGATGTGATGTGATTGGATGCAATGATCTTTGTTTTTTGAATGTTGAGTTTAAGACAGCTTTTTCACTCTCCTCTTTTACCTTCTTCAAGAGGCTTGTTAGTTCCTCTTCTTTTTCTGCCATAAAAGCTGTACTGTCTGCATATCCGAGGTTGTTGATATTTCTCTCGGCAATCTTGATTCCAGCTTATGAGTCATCCAGCCCAGCATTTTGCATGATGAACTAGTACTGCATGGCAATTAAATAAGCAGGGTGATAATATACAGTCTTGATATACTCCTCTCCTGATTTTGAACCAGTCCTTTGTTCCATATGTGGTTCTAACTGTTGCTTCTTGACCTGCATGCAGATTTCTCAGGACTCGGGTACTGTGGTCTGGTATTCTTATCTTTTTAAGAATTTCCCAGTTTGTTGCGACCCACACAGTCAAAGGCTTTAGTGTAGTCACTGAAGCAGAAGTAGATTTTTTTTTTTTTAATTCCCTTGTTTTTTAATGATCCAATGGATGTTGGCAATTTGCACTCTGGTTCCTCTGCCTTTTCTAAATCCTACTTGTACATCTAGAAGTTCTCAGTTCAGGTACTGTTGAAGCTTAGCTTGAAGGATTTTGGGCACTATCTTGTTAGCATTGTATGGTAATTTGAACATTCTTTGAATGGTCTTTCTTTGGAATGGATATGAAAACTGCCATTTACCAGACCTGTGACCTTTGCTGAGTTTTCCAAATTTGCTGGCATATTGAGTGCAACATTTTAACAGCATCATCTTTTAGGATGTACATTGTCTAAACCTGTAGACTGTACAACACAGAACATGAGGCCTAAGGTAAACTATGGATTTCTTTAATAAAAATATATGAGTTATCATCCATTATAACAAATATACTATACTGATTCAAGATAGTAATAATAAGTGAAACTCTAGGGGGGCAAGGGGAGTGTTGGGAAGGAGAAGGAGGGTATTTGGGAACTCTGTACTTGCATCTCAATTTTTCTGTAAACCAAACACTGTTCTAAAAGCAATCTACTAAATTGGAAACCTAGAGAGAAAGAGGGCTTCCCAGGTGGCACAGTGGTAAAGAATTCATCTGCCAATGCAGGATATTCAAGGACATGGATTCAATCCTTGGGTCAGGAAGATCCTCTGGAGTAAGAAATGGTAACACACTCTGGTATTCTGGTATTCATGGTATCCTGGAAAATTCCATGGACAGGGGAACCTGGTGAAATACAGTCCATGGAGTTGCAAAGAGTCAGATGCAGCTGAGCATACACATACATGCAATATAAACTTAATTTTAGTAGATTAGACATGTACAGTGTTTATTTTTCTCCACTACAAGAAGTCTGGACGTTGCAATCTAGGCCTGGAATAGTAAATCTACAGTGCCAGGTAGCCTCAGATTCCTTCTGTCTTTACTTTTGGTCCTTAATATTTCATTTTTGTCTTCAGGCTCCCCAAATGCATTCCTAGGCATTAGAGCTACATACCAATAGTTAATGCAGAACGCAGCATCCTCCATTTGAAGTTTTATCCTTATAATAGGAAACAGAACATTCTAATAAGGCTACATTTATTTCATTCCTGTTGGAATGATAGTATTCTGTTCATCAATATTCTTATTGATCAATAACTCATCAGTTATTTGCAATAACACATAGCCTCAATTCTCAAGGGTTTACACCAAGAAACAGTTATTTCTCTTTGATAGTAAATGTTGGTGGCTATTGGCTGTTTATCTCTTGCATGTATCTTTTTCATACTTAGAATTAGGTAAGACTAGAAAACTGCATTTTTCACATGCTGTTCTGAAGGTAGAGGGAAAGAGCAATTGGTAGAAGCTTTTACTGTCTCTTAAAGTTTTTGCTCAGACATAACATACATCACACATGTCCATGGCTAATGGATTAAGGTGAGTAACATGGATAAACCTGACGCTTAGTAGGGAAGTATATTTCGTCACGAGGGAGCTGCTGTAAGTCACATGGCAATGGACAGAACTGTATAATCCTCTTAGAGGAAATGAAAAAAAGAGCTGGGAATGATAATTTTCCCCATCAGTATAAGTCTATAATTAGGAGACAGTTTACTATAGTAAATACAATAGAATTGGCTTTGGAGTCGAACTTGATTCAATTCTGTCTGGCTCTGTTGATGTAGATTGTCTCCAAGCCTTAGATTTCTTATTGATAAAATATGTTAATATCTGTGATAAATGTTCTATTATAAAGCATTTATGTTTTAAATTGCCTTTAAAATGACTGGCGAATAGTAGCTGCCCAACAATTTGTTATCATTTCTTAGACAATATGAAAATAATGAATCTTATTTTTTCAGTGGAAATCTCAACCAACTTGCTGAGACTGTGATAGATATACTCATAGACACTCTAAAAATTATCTGGATTTTCATTGTATACTTTGTTTAGACAGGAAAGGGTGAAACTTTGGCATTTCTGTGTGAGACTGGAAATGAAATGCAGTATAAGCACATTATGTTAAATTTAAAAAACTGTATATTTTATGCACTCATATTTGGCCTAACACAAGTATGTATATAGCTTATGAATTTTCATGAAATGACTTTATTTCAAGAATTTAAAGACTTATTTTTTTTCTGATTGTGAAAAATCAGTTAAATATGTTATCATATCTCATTATTCTCTGATCTTGCAGAAGATATACAAAACATATTTATAAATCTAAGAAAAAGGTGTTATTGATTATTTAGGATTTTGGCCCATTTATTCACCTCCATGATAACAAACCTCTATAACTTTTCAAAGTACTCTTAAACAATTTTTGATAAAAATGAGATGAAATAATTTTGTGGCTTCAGATTTTAGAAAGGAAGTAGCTTGTTGATATGTTATCTTTTAAGTTTCTTTATCAGTTAGTCTATTTGCCTTAGCCCACTTTTTTGACATAGTTTCTTTAATTGACAAAAGTGTTTTATGAAAATATACTGATATTGGATTAAATCTTTGATCAGAATTCTTATCATTGTTAATTTTTCACTCTGTGGTACAGATATCTCTTATTCTCCTATCTTTGCAATTCATTAGATCTCCAAAGCTTTCCCTTTCCTTTCCCAGTACAATGATTTAAAATTCCAGATGTATGCAGTCCTAATTATCTATCTAAACATATCTAGCTTATCACTTAGCATTGAAAGTGAGATATAGAATTTTAAATGAGTACAATTTTTGAATCTCTAGACTATTTAGGTACTGATTTGTGAACATGTTTATAATACACATTATAGATAATTATAGAATAAAACACTTGGTATAACAAAGCTGACTTCATATCATAATGAATATCCCAAGGGCCACAAAGTAGCCATTGTAGTTGATTGTCAAGGGTACTTTTCTCTCATTTTGTTTCTTCTAAGAAGAAATCCACTGGTCGAACTGTAGTTATAGATGTGTGTTCTAGGTTTGGCCAATTGTAGAAACTCAGTTTCTAGGGAATGATAACTATCCTAGAGGTAAGCCTCAGACACAAACTTCTAAGATTACCATGCAGACATTGGAAAAAGAATATTTATTCCTCCTCAGATTGCCTTGCTGAGGGAAGTGTGTCCAAAACCTTTGGCAGTTGACTATATCCTGGTTCAAATCTCTGAGGCCCTGGGACATGCTGTGCTGCTTTAGATTTTGCGAATTCCTTCCCAATGAAGAGAAGCAATATATTTCTCTTTATTGCTTAAGCTGATTCTCTGTCATTCATAACCAGTGTATTCATTTTCCAAGTAAAGAGTAGGAGTCCTTACTTTGATAAATTAAAATTTAAAAAAAATTTTTTAGAACATAAAGTGTCTCTCCTACTTTTGAGAAATTGAGAATGCTTGTGTTTTAGACCTGGTCAGGGCAAGCACTGATGCGTTTGTGATATGTGGCACTGTTGTGCTTTGCATTCTGATGAGTAGAGGAGGGGTAGTCTCTGAATTCTTAAAAAAAAAATAAAATAAAATTATTGTTCAACTGAGAAGAATACAATGTAGCAAGGCTGTGCCATAGACTAACTTACACTGATTCAAGGATACCTGTCTCTCCACTCCTTCTCTGGTACACCAGTGATGAAACAGGTAAGAAGGAAGGAAGGGAAGAAGGGAGAAAGAAGATGAGAAATGGATTAAGAGAGGTGCTTTGTTACTTGTGTGTGTGTGTCCAAAAAAGTTAAGCTAGATGGAAGAAAGGATATGGTTAATCCAGGAAGTTTTACAAATTCTGAACATTTTGTCTTACTGTTCTGTCTTTTCTGCTCCCTCTCTTTCTCTTTTATGGGATAAAATATACTTTAATATTTATCTGGTATATCTAAAAACATTACTAAGCCGGGCTGCATTCTCAGTTAAATTGAAGATGAAATTTTAAGAAATTAAAAAGGGTAATTTTGACTCTGCCTTATGAATTAATTATAATATATGAAATATGACTTCACTATTTCTTAAGTTATTTAAGTTTTCTGAGTCCATGTTAAAAGAAAGCATAAAGAAGGAAAGGAGTGGAAGTAAAGGTATGGGAAAGAAACATTAGATTTTGTTTGACTGAATTTAGATACATTTTAATTAGGCATTGTTCACTCACAGCAGAGAAGGCTTGGTGTGAGCTTTCTTTTATTATGTGGCAGAGTGGTAGAAGACATATAACAATGAATTCATTGAGAAATACTTAAGTCATGACAATCCAATTAAAATGTTCACTACTGGAGAAGGAAATGGCAACCCACTCCGGTACTCTTGCCTGGAGAATCCCATGGACAGAGAAACCTGATAGGCTACAGTCCGTGGGGTCGCAAAGAGTTGGACATGACTGAGCGACTTCACTTTCACTATTGCTTAATAAGAGTTAATGTTTAAGAAAATAGTGTTTTTTTTTCCCTTATGATTCTTTTCATCCAGTGTTTGCTTTCCAGTCAATGGAGGAGAAGGGGGGTGAATAAACAGATTAGCTACTTGCTATACTGTTTAAAACTTTCCTGGATTGCTATATTGTCAAAAAATCTTTAAAAGTTTTTAGAAAAACATGTTTAAATAAAGCTTCTTATAAAGTATAAAGGTGAGTAATAATTTCTCTGATTTTTTTAAACCTTACTATGAAAAATTTCAGACTTTCACCGGAGAAGCAGTAAAATTAACCATCATGAAGGCACGACCCAACTTCAACAATTATGAACATTGTGTCAGGAGGAAGAGAGAACAGAGAAGTGGGGAACCTGGCTGCTAACCATTTTTAGAAGAAAGAAACATCAAGTCTTTATCAATGATTAGTTCAGTTCTAGTTGGCCTAATGACAGTCACAGGCATTAGAGACAATTCAACCCATTTTTAGGACTGCTCTTGAGTACTGGTAAAGAGTTAAGATCAAGAGAAGGCTAGAGTCTAGGATTTTAGGCACAGTGCTATATATCATGGAAGCAAGTGTCAATTAGTCATTTAGGACACAGTGACCTAATTCGTAGTATTATTTTTTGTCTCTGACCTTAGATACCAATCATTGTGAAAGTTACCAGCAGGGAACAGAGTAAAGCGGTGATTTCAATGGGAACTCAGAGAACAACAGTCATTAATTACAGAACATCATATGAAAGAGAGAACAGTAAAAGAACATCATTTCCATACTTTTCCCCTTCTCTCACTTGTCCCAGAGGTGTTTTTTTTTTTTTCTCAAGCTTGAATTACAATTTTGAATTGTTTTAGAGAATCTGGGTTATAAAAAGATTTTGCTTAAGCTCATTAAACTGTAAAACTCCTTGAATGCTGATATCTTCTCCAATTTTCAATCTGCAAATCTAAAAGGCAGATCTTGCACTAAGAAAAATGAGTGAGATGACTGATTGAAACTTGAGCACAGTTCCCAGACCTGGAGAGTCTGTGGATGGCCTTAAAATATGTACTAACTGCCTGCGCTGAGGCTTTCTATCATCTCTACTTCTCAGTCTATGCAGTTCAGTCTGTGCAGTGCTTTTTGCACATGGACGGTTCTGTTCAGGCAACAGCATAAGAACGTCAGAGAGTGTTCTACTCGGAGGAAAGTTAAGATTCTCCAAACAGCCTCAGTTATGTTGGTGTAAAGGCATTACAAGGAATTATCCTTTATTTGGGTCTCTAGATAGTCTTCTGAAAAATTTAGGTACTCCATTTTATATTATGATTTTAAAATAATTAAGATTCTATATTAGTATGCCAGGTACTATTCCAAGTATTTTATATTTAATAACTCATTCAATACTCATATCAATCCTATAAGAACAATACTGTTATTTTTTTCCCTTGTATCAATAATGAAACATTCTGAAGCTCAGAAATGTTAATTATTTCCAAAGAGTACAGAATTAGTAAGTGGCTGAGCAGAGATTCAAATTCAGGAAGTCTGGTTATAGTCCCTGTGCCATAAGTATTTGCCTACAAAAACAAACTTAAAGAAGCACCAAATGGAACAGACAATTGGAAATTAAAAACATTTTCAGTTGGTTGTAATTTATATATATCACCATTGGCTTTTAGTTTTTTTGGCATTTTTCAAAATTTCTGTGGTAGTTAAATACTGATTTAATTTTTATTTTTAGTGTATTTTTAAAATTTATTTTTTCTTGAAATATAGTTGGATTACAGTGTTGTTTTAATTACTGCTATATATAGCAAAGTTGCTCAGATTTACATATATAAATTATACAATCATTTTTATGTTCTTTTCCATTATGGTTTATCACAGGATACTGAATATAGTTCACTATGCTGCATAGTAGGACCTTATTGTTTATCCATTCTATATATACCAATTTCCATCTGCTGATGCTCAACTCCCAATCCAACCCTGTCCCACCCCTCAGCCCCTTGGCAACCACCAATCTATTCTCTGTGTCCTTGATTCTATTTCTGTTTCATAGATTAGGTTCATTTGGCTTTTAATTGTCCTTAACTTCAAGGTAGTAAGACTGTGAACTAAAATTTGTAAATACAAAAATTTATGGCTTTTTCTGTTTTGGTGAGGAGAGTATGTTTTGTTTTATAATTTATAAAAGCTGATTAAAAAACAAACCTATCAGAACAATACTAGAAAGACATTAAAAAATTATGAATTTAAATAAAATGAATTCGGTAATTTCTTCCTTTGGGTTCTTCAAAAAATAAAAACATAAATACCAAGTAAGATTTCATAGCAAAAAAATACTAGAATCAGGATCAGGTGAAGTGGAATTTTTCTGAGATGTATTTGTCTGTTTATTTATTTGTGGTTGTGCTGGATCTTCACTGCTGTGAGTGGGCTTTCTCTCGCTGCAGTGAATGGGGGCTCCTCTTTGCTGTGATGCAGGGGCTTCTCTGTGGTGGCTTCTTGTTGCAGTGGGCCTTTCTGGTGCCTCACATGGTAAAGAATGTCTGCAGTGCAAGAGACCTGGGTTCAATCCCTGGCTTGGGAAGATCCCCTGGAGAAGGGAAAGGCTACCCACTCCAGTGTTCTGGCCTGGAGAATCCCATGGACAGAGCAACCTTGCCACTACAGCCCACGGGGTTACAAAGAGTGGAACATGACTTAGTGACTAAACAACATAGGTAAGATCGTTAGCTGAGTAGTCTACAAAGCAGTTGCGTCTTGAAGGAAGTTTTTCAAACTCTATTTCCATTGTTTTTGTCACTGTACCTGAGAATGAAATAAGGAGAATAAACCTGAAAGGAGTCATTTACATAAAACCAAGATTAAAATGTAAGTGCTAAACAGTGTTTTTTCCCCCTGAGTAGACAAATTCCACTCAATTTCAGAAATTCTTTCATTTTTCGTATTTTATCAAATAATTTTGTCGATTAACGTGAAATCAAAGGGTTACTGATTGACTTACTCAGCTATGTGACAATATGTACAAAGCACTCCTGATGCTTAGTTTGAACTGTCCAGGCGATAGGAAAAGAAGGAGAATTAACTTTTGGTGCATATTTCCTCTGTTCCAGAGACTGGGTGATTAACTTTTTCTGTTCTTTAATCCTCTCAATATAGGTAATATCTACATTTTTAGATGAAGAAAGGAAGGCTTTGTAGAAAACAGGCATTCTAATGCAGTCCATCTGGCTTCAGAGCCAGATAGATTCAACTACACTTTTTCTACAGGGCAGAAAATGTTTAGCGGTGGTTTCCCTGTGGAGAAATGAATTGTAGGCTCAGGATACCATGAGATTCTTTTGCCCTGCCAACTAGTAGTTACAGTGCCCTGCTGGGGAAGTTGAAGCAATTTTCTTCTGCTTGAGAGGTCCCTACATTTTATTATTATTTTTAAACAGCCGCTATTGAGGTCAAGTTTGAACTACTCCTGATATGATTGTTTCTCTGCTTCTGCATCTTGTCTGTGGCTGCCTTTATTGTTGACTGTCCAGACTTGTGAATTGTTGGCTTTTGTGTTCTAAATTCTCATAATCTAGTTCTTCCTGCTCTTGCTCCAAAGTTTATTTTGCTTCAAATACCATTTTAGAACTTTAACTTTCCATTTAGAAACAGGTGATGAAAAATTTCTAGTTATGCTAACATGACTTTATTGATTTAAAACATTTGTTGCCAATATTTTGGACCAAAAATTGTATATCACTGTTTTAAATGGCATTTACTTGATTACCAATAAAGCTGAGCAACTTGTGTATTTATTTTCCAACATTGCTTCTTTTTCAAATTGCATTATTTTATTCATATTCTAAAATTAATTTGTAGACTCTCTCTACAGCAAAGAAATCTGTATTCTGAGATGTGCTGCATATCTTTTCTCATAATCTGTTATTTGTCTTTTAACTTTGTTTATGATGTATTTTGTCAATGAATAATTTAAAATTTATGAGATTTATAATATCAATAGTTTACTTTTTGGATTCTGATTTTACTATTTTAAGAATAAATGACAATGTAATGCAAATGTTCTTTTATTTATTATTAAATTGAAATATTTACTCATATGATAGTGATATAGTATTTTACCTAATCTCTAGCTAATTTTAACTTTTTAAATAAACTATCCTGTTCCAATAAAATAAAAATTTATTTTAAAATTATGACCTTAGTTTCCTTATATCAAAGGATATATTCCCATATACTTCCCACTATTTCTGGTTGCTAGTCTATTCTAGCTACTTCTCTATTCTAGTGGTCATAAGCAGTGTGAGAGCACACACGCATGGATTCATGTAGTATAGTGAAGACAGATCTTATAATAATATTCATTTCATTAGAGGAATTTGCAGCTATAAATCCCTCAAAAACATTGCTTTATCTGTTTTGGTATTTTGTATTTTCATTATAATTTGGTTTCAGATATTAAAAAATTTCCTTTGTGGTTTCTAATTTGACCCAGGGATTCTTTATAAGTGTGTTTTAATTTCTTTATAAATCATTTTAATTTGGTCTGTTTGGTGAGAGAAATCGAATTCTGGGTGATTTTTAATTCTTTTAAATATATTGGAGCTTGGATTATGGCTTAGCATATACTCTGTCTAGATGAATTTGATGCATACTTAAAAGTATGCATATTCTGCAGATGCTTTCTATAATCTATCAATATTAATTAGTCCAAGCTGATGGATAGTGTCCATTTTATCTATATTGATTTTCTATATTTTTCTAGTCATTCTATCAGTTGCTGAGAGAAGCATGTTAATATCTACTATTTTGCGGATTTATCTATTTCATTCATTTAGTCTGCAAACTTTTGTTTTTAGGAGTTTAGAAGATTTGTTATTAGATACATAAGCATATATGATTTTCATGTCCTTGAATTAAACTTTTACCACAAAATATTTAATTTTGGTATGTTCTTTGTCTTGAAACCTATTTTATCTGGTATTAATATAACAACTCCAGTGCTCTTATGCATTCTGTTTACATGTATAGTTTTTTTTCTATCAATTTCCTTCTACCTTTGTCCTTATATTTAAAGTTAATTTCTTACAGACAACACAAAGTTGAACCCTGCTATTTTTTATTTCTGATAATCACTGCTTTTCAAGTTGGAGCGATTAGACAATGTAAAATTTAACTGTTGTTATGTTCTGACTTCAGTCTACCATTTTACTGTTTATTGTTTGTCCCTCTATTTTTTGTTTCTCTGATCCTATTTCTGCCTTCTTTTGAGCTAGTCAAATATTTTGAGACTTTTCTTTAATCTATTGACTTTTTAGATAAATCTCTTTGAATTATATTCTTAGTGTTTGATATACATCCTTAATTTTTCTCCAACCTACTTGGAATTATTGTAATATTGTATCACTTCTCATAAAGTATATGCTTGCAACCATATTTCCCCATCCCCTTTTTCTATTATTTTTAACATGTATATTGCATCTACAGACATTATAAGCCCCACGCTACGATGCCATAATTTTGGCTTTCAAAACTTTATACATATTAAAGATATTGAGTAAATTTTTTAATATTTGTTTTCAAACTTACAATACCTGGTTATATTTATTTCTTCCCTCAAATGCATATTCCCATCTGATATAAATTCACTTCACACTGAGAATTCATTTTGCATTTCTTGTGAAGCTTACTTGCTGGTGACAAATATCTTCATTTTTTCTTATCTTTTTTTCATATTTTACTTTTATTTCACCATCATTTTTGGACAGTTCTTCCATTATTTTTAATGTGTCATCAACTATCTGTCATCTTTCTCCTCAGATAATGTGCTGTATTTTTCTCCAGCTGCTTTCAAGATTTCTCTCTTTATATTTGGTTTTCAGCAATTTGACTATAATATGTCTAGGTGTCCTTTTTTTTGTCTTTGCATTTTATCGTAATTGAAGTTTACTGAACTTGTTGAGTTGTGTTTTTATGTCTCTCACAAAATTCAGGTTTTATTAGACATTGTTTCTTCAAAAGAAAAAAATTTTTCTACTCCTTTCTCTCTTCTCTTTCGGGAATTCCAGTTACATTGGTGTTAAACCTGTTGATATAGTCCTACTGGCCCTTCAGTTCAGTTCAGTTCAGTTCAGTCGCTCAGTCGTGTCCGACTCTTTGCGACTCCATGAATCACAGCACACCAGGCCTCCCTGTCCATTACCAACTCCCGGAGTTTACCCAAACTCATGCCCATCGAGTCGGTGATGCCATCCAGCCATCTCATCCTCTGTCGTCCCCTTCTCCGCCTGACCCCAATCCCTCCCAGCATCGGGGTCTTTTCCAATGAGTCAACTCTTCGCATCAGGTGGCCAAAATACTGGAGTTTCAGCTTCAGCATCAGTCCTTCCAATGAACACCCAGGACTGATCTCCTTCAGGATGGACTGGTTGGATCTCCTTGCAGTCCAAGGGATTCTTAAGAGTCTTTTCCAACACCACAGTTCAAAAGCATCAATTTTTCGGAGCTCAGCTTTCTTCACAGTCCAATTCTCACATCCATACATGACCAGCAGAAAAACCATAGCCTTGACCAGACAGACCTTTGTTGGCAAAGTAATGTCTCTGCTTTTTAATATGCTATCTAGGCTGGTCATAACTTTACCTTTTTATTTTAGAACAATGTACTTTCCCTACCTCACAGTTTCTGTTGAACAATGTGCCAGTTTGCATGCCTAAAAAAAAAAACAAAAACAAAAACTCCACTCTGTTATTGTGATCATTCTCTGAATTTTGCAAACTGACATTATGTATTTGTTTCATAATTTCATGTGGCTCATTTTCATAATTTCTGTTTCTCAGCTGAGATTTCCTGTGTGTTCATTATTATCATATATCGCTCTAGTTTTGAACACAGTTATGGTATGTGCCTGTTTTAACATCTTGGTCATCTCAGAGTTGGTCCTTTTTCTTCCTAAGCCTAGAGACCTGATCTGTCTCCTGAACATTTTGATATATTGGGAAAATCAGGATTCTGTTTCTGAAGAATAGTGGTATTTGCTTTATTAAACAATGATTGTAGTTGAACTTGTGCTTCTCCTGCATTTGGTGGCAGAAGAAACCTCTGTTTAGTTCATTTAATTTTAGCTGGACTGCCTGGTTTCTGCCTCATACATGTGAAATCAGGGGCTACTCAGAAATTTGGGTAGAGTTACACATATAATTATGGACTTCCACTTGGAATGTCTTTTCTAAGATGTCCTTCCTGTGTTTCTGTTGCTGTATTGCTTGAACTCTATCCATTGTTCTAAATCATCTAGCTTGACATGGACATGGATCTAATCCTAGTTGAAATGCTTTAACAACTTTATTCCTCCAGTGTCTTGTAATAACTTTTAATAGATGGTATGTGTAGTAGCTATAGTATTTCCAAAAATTTTGACAATTTTCCACATTTATTATTTTGTAACATTTTCAATCATTGTAATCCAATTTTAACATATTAGAGTCAGATAAAAATTGTCTTAAATGAGTATTATTTGAAAAAAAGTGATATTTATGTGTTCCATATTAGAACATGTTATCTCTTTTCATTTATTTAGTTTTTATGGGTTCAGTATATTTATGTTAATTTCTTTTTCTTTTTTCGTTATATAAGTTTCATAGCTTGTGTTAAATTTATTTTTAGATATTTTTATATTTCTAGGTTTTATTGCAAATGGATTATTTTTCCAATACCATTTACAACTGGCTTATGCTGAAAAACAGCTTAAATTTGCATATTTAGTTTGTATACAAACACATTACCAAGTTAATTATTAATTCTAATGTTTTTAATAGAATCTCTTCGGGTTACTAGATATACAAAATGATACAATATAGTTAAATATTGAAGAGTAGTTTTAAATATTTTGCCCTTGTTTACAAATTTTTGCTGTCAGTTTTCCTATCTTGTTATATTAGCTAAAGTCTACCTAATATGTTAAATAATAATTGAATAACAATTATATATTATTATCAGTAATATATGAATGTGTACAAACTTTTGGAAAATATTTGAAAACATTTAACAACAATTTTTGGAACATATATATCTTTGGCCCAGTCATTTCACCCTTTGAAAATATTTCTTAGAGATTTAGAGAAATGTCTGTTTAGTTCTTTGGCTCATTTTTTGATTGGGTCATTTATTTTTCTGGAATTGAGCTGCAGGAGTTGCTTGTATATTTTTGAGATTAATCCTTTGTCTGTTTCTTCATTTGCTATTATTTTCTCCCAATCTGAGGGCTGTCTTTTCACCTTACTTATAGTTTCCTTTGTAGTGCAAAAGCTTTTAAGTTTCATTAGGTCCCATTTGTTTAGTTTTGCTTTTATTTCCAATATTCTGGGAGGTGGGTCATAGAGGATCTTGCTGTGATTTATGTCGGAGAGTGTTTTGCCTATGTTCTCCTCTAGGAGTTTTATAGTTTCTGGTCTTACATTTAGATCTTTAATCCATTTTGAGTTTATTTTTGTGTATGGTGTTAGAAAGTGTTCTAGTTTCATTCTTTTACAAGTGGTTGACCAGTTTTCCCAGCATCACTTGTTAAAGAGGTTGTCTTTTTCCCATTGTATATCCTTGCCTCCTTTGTCAAAGATAAGGTGTCCATATTTAAATAAGTATATTAGCATGTAGGGACATATATTTGCGAGTGTTTATTTCTATATTACTTTTAACATGAAAAGACCCACTGTGAATAACTTCAATGTCATAAATATGGAAGCAGTTGAATAAGTTATGATATAGCCATAATAAGAAATACCATACAGTCATTAAAAGCTGATTAGATCTGTTCTTGTTCGCTTAAGAGATGTGCATTTTACATGATGAAGCAGCAAGTGTGGCAGAACTTTGTGTATATTTTTACCAGTGTTTGTAAGCAACTAAAAGTATAAACATGTATTTTCAAATGTTTGTCTGTATGTAAAGAAATATATGGAATAATATATAATAAATTTAGTGATAAGAGTTACATTTGAGAGAATAAAAAATTGAAGCAGAGAAGAGAGTTGTTTCTTTATATGCTACTATATTATTTTACCTAAATGCATTATTTTGGTAGTTCCAGTGTCAATAAAGCAAATGTAAACTTAAGAACCTCATTATAAACATAAAAATTCAATAAGTAAAAGCAATCTTATAATTAGATTGTGAAAGTGAAGTTGCTTAGTCGTGTCCAACTCTTTGCAACCCCATGGACTAATGCAGCCCACCAGGCTCCTCTGTCCATGGGATTCTCCAGGCAAGAATACTGGAGTGGGTTGCCATTTTCTTTTCCAGGGGATCTTCCCAACTCAGGGATTGAACTCAGGATCTCCCACATTGCAGGTAGATGCTTTAACCTCTGAGCCACCAGGAAAGTATTTCACAGTTCCCTTTCTTTTATATTATAAATATGAGTTTCTAAGTTAGTTCCTTGTAAACCCCAAATTGGCCAATTTATATAATGATTTATATGAGTAGTATGAATTGTTAAGAATAACTGAATCTACAGAACCATGTTACTGAAAATAGAATGTGCTGGGATTATTGAAAATTCACATAGCCATGCTTAAAAGTAAACATTTTTTTTAAACTTTCATTTCTTTTTTTACATTTATTTTTTATTGAAGGATAATTGCTTTACAGAATTTTGCTGTTTTCTGTCAAACCTCAGCATGAGTCAGCCATAGGTATACATGTATCCCCTCCTTTCTGAACCTCCCTCCCATCTCCCTCCCCATCCCACCCCTCTAGGTTGATACAGAGCCCCTGTCTGAGTTTCCTGAGCCATACAGCAAATTCCTGTTGGCTATCAATTTTACATAGATTTTTTAAACTTTTAAATAGCTTCTAGTAACTTCCTAGATATCATTTTAGTATTTGGTCAAAGTATTTATATGAAATATTTACAATTTTTTGATTCAATGCAAGATTGGTTTTGAAACATTTCTTTCAAATGCACAAATGTTCATTATACTTGACAGTTAATATTGAATATTGCACAGAGAACACTGGCCTTCTGGTTGCTTTTGCAATTAACCTCTAGCCTATTGACAATAACACTTTTAATTATTATGCCCCATATTTATGAAATAGACTGTGTCCTCTGAAATAATAGGTTATTGATTTGAATAGTCATTTTGAATGCAATTGAAAATCCAATCATTTTTTTAAAGCTAGTGAATATTCATTTATTATTCTTTATGTTCCATCAATACAGCCTTTGCTTCACTCTAGAAGAGTTTGACAGCATTTTATTCAGTATCCATTAGACAGCAAACACTTGGGCCCATTATTTTGTTATTTCAACAGAAGTTGAGTATATTTCATGGAATATTTTATGCAAATAGTTTATGTTCTTCTTTGTATAATTCATCAAATTATATTTGAGAGTGACATTTAGAGGCAGAAAATATGTCTACTTAATAGCCTGAACTCTCCATACTCAATTTGATTAAATAGAGGACTAGACATTGGGTTATTAGAATTATTTCATGTTTTGTGCTAAAGGTATTATATATTGGATAATTTATGGAGTGTTTATTAGAAGATAAATGCTTTCTTTTGTATTTCCTCTATTTGTTCTAGATGATCACATATTACTTAAAAAGAAATATGTTTGAGTTCGGTTACTACTTTATAAAAGTAAAGTTTCCAGTGTATCCTTTTAGATAACTGATATCACTCAATTATAGTTTTTTGAGAACTTAACATATATTCTTATGAGCTAGAATGTGTTAAATGTTGTAGAGATTGCTTCATTTAATCATAATTTGAATATGTTAATTATAGCAATTCAAACTAAAATACCTAGTTTTTTTTTCACCTCAGTAAATTTAAGGAATATATAGTAAAATTAAAATAAAACTCTTATTGTTAAAGGCTAAGTATTACCTTAAGAAGTAGGAAGCAAAATGCATTTATAGTTACTTATGACAGGGGAGCTGACACAGATTCAATTTATTCCTGCCTGTATATTGAAGTCTAGAACATATGACACCTTTCATTCATGCATACATCCATTTATTTATTTATTCAGTAAATATTTATTGTATGCCTATTATGGCATTCACAGGCACTGCTTAAATGAAGAATTTCAGTCCAAGATCTGAAGGAACTTATATCCAGTAATGTAAACAAAAATATCATTATAATTAATTTTGAGAAATGACATGACCATAATATGTCCAATGGTCACAAACAAAGAAATAACAATATAGAATGACTGTGTGTATTATGGCTACTTTAAGGAATGAATTCCAAGGTAAAGACAAGGACAAACAGAATCTAGATGTATGCAGTGATGCGTGCAGGACACTGAAATATGGAAAGCATGGGGAAATTCGAGCAATCAAATGTGACAGAAGAATCAGGTTCAAGAGCCAGAGTGGCAGGCAAAGGATTATGCTAAATGATTAGGAAGAGTGAGGTCCAGAAATGGTGTTTGTCAAACTTAGGAATTTACATTTATCTTATAAGCATTAAGGGATTTGTTTCATAGTA
Source organism: Cervus canadensis (assembly GCF_019320065.1). Taxonomy (NCBI): domain Eukaryota; kingdom Metazoa; phylum Chordata; class Mammalia; order Artiodactyla; family Cervidae; genus Cervus; species Cervus canadensis. The sequence goes on from NC_057400.1 coordinate 62,039,070, forward strand.
GGTAAATGGATGGAATTTGAGTTTGAGATAACTCTGAATCTTTAATATGTTTTAAAGAGGACAGAGAAGAGAAGCAAATGAAAAAAAAATAGGACAAACTTTTAGCCACCCAAGTGAGATATAATGAAGACTTCTATGAAAGCAGTTTTAATTCACAGAAAGAGATGGGATAAGGAGATTTTAGGAGGCAGTAACTATTAGCAGAGTTTGGTCATGAATTGGATAAAAAAAATGGAATACAAGCATGAACTAGAGAGCGAAGTCTAAGTAAAATGATGTTACATTTCTAGACAGGATATAATTGAGCCATACTAGAATGGCAAGTGTTAGTATCTCATAAATGATGTAGGAAATTCAGGAGACAGTGACGGGGATGAAAAGAGTTCAGACTTGGATATACTTAATTTGACAGGTTGATGTGAAATAAAATGGATGTGTAGTAAGACAGGAACTTAATCTTGTAACTGAAGGTATATGTGAATGTGAGTATATAGATTTGGAGATCATTGAAATATAGATGATTATTGGTAGATGTATGTGTGATCAATTTGTTAGGATATAGATCAGAGAAATAATAAAAATGTAATTGTAGCTTTTAATTGACAGGTATCCAAAGTGGTACCAGTGGTTAGGAATTTGCCTCATAAAGGAATGATGATATCCATGAGCAAAGCTTGCCAAGAGAGGAAGTGGGAAAGGAAAGTTTCAAATGAGAGGCAGGGGAGTGGAACTGATGACAACATGAACTCTAGAGACAAACTTCTTGGATTCAAGACTTGGTTCCAATTCCAATCCACTAATAGTGTGAGCTTATGCGCAGTGTCATAGAAAGTGATTTTATCTGAATCTTATTTCCCTCAGCTATGAAACTAGAATACTAAGAGACTTGTACCTCTTTAAGAATTGGTAAACCACAATCCCTGATACATGATAAGCAGTCAATAAATGTTTTCAATATTATTATAGAAATAGCTAGCTGATCAACTATTCCAGTATTTGATGCAAGCAAGAGAGGCATTCATCTGATTTTGTGTGAAAGTGGAGATAGGTGGTTATTTATTATACTTTTATCTCACTGATATAACTCAAATTTAAGAATTGCAATATAGAAATCTAATATTTTACTTATGTATTTGTTTACTTATTTGTTTTGGAGGCATAGAGGCTAATTCAGCTCATTCTAGCTAGTCAAAAAGATACAAAAAATCTCTTGTAGGCACTGAGGGAGAAAACACTAGTGTCAGAATACAGAAAATTGTCTTTGAATAAGTATCTCAAACCTTGTAAGGACCAGGATAAATATGTTGGTATAGTTTCATGTGATATCAGCTGACAGTGCATTTCATGATGCTCTGAAGAGAATATAAGGCAATGTCTAGATAAGTCTAATATTTCTGCAGTAGTTGTTCAGTTGCTAAGTCATGTCTGACTCTTTGCGACCCTATGGACTGCAGCACACCAGGCTTCCCTGTGCTTCACTATCTCCAGAGTTTGTTTAAGATCATGTCCATTGTATCAGTGATGCTATCCAACCATCTCATCCTCTGTCACCCCCTTCTCCTTTCGCCTTCAATCTTTTCCAGAATCAGGGTCTTCTCCAATGAGTCAGCTCTTTGCATCAGGTGGCTAAAGTGTTGGAGCTTTAGTTTCAGCAGCAGTCCTTCCAACAAACATTCAGGGTTGACTTCCTTAAAGATTGACTGGTTTGATTTCCTTGCAGTCCAAGGGACTCTCAAGAGTCTTCTCCAGCACCACAACTCAAAACTGTCAATTCTTTGGCCTTCAGCCTTCTTTGTGATCCAACTCTCACATCCAAACATGACTACTGGAAAACCATAGCTTAACTATATGGACATTTGTTGGCAAAGTGATGTCTCTGCTTTTAAATATACTGTCTAGGTTTGTCATAGCTCTTTTTCCAAGGAGCAAGCATCTTTGAATTGCATGGCTGCAGTATTCTTGCCTGGAGAATTCCATGGACAGAGGAGCCTGGAGGGATAGAGTCCATGGGATCTCAAAGAGTGAGACATGACTGAGCAAATAAGCACAGCACAGTCATTGTCCATAGTGATTTTGGAGCCTAAGGAAATAAAATCTGTCACTGCTTCCACTTTTCCCCCAGGCTATTTGCCGTGAAGTGATGGGACCAGATGCTACAATCTTAGTTTTGAATTTTGAGTTTAAAGTCAGCTTTTTCTCTTCTTTTTCACTCTCATCAAGAGGCTCTTTAATTTCTCTTCACTTTCTGCCATAAGGGTGGTATCATCCTCATATCTGAGGTTGTTGTTTTGCCCAGCAATCTTGATTCCAGTTTGTGATTCTTCCAGCCTGGCATTTCGCATAATGGTCTCCGTATGGAAGTTAGATAAGCAGGGTGACAATATGCAGCCTTGATATGCTCTTTTCCCAGTTTTGAACCAATCCATTGTTCCACCTCTGGTTCTAAGTGTTGCTTCTTGACCTGCATGTGGGTGTCTTAGGAGGCAACTAAGATAATCTGATGTTCCCATCTCTTTAAAAATTTTCCAGTTTGTTGTGATCCACATAGTCAAAGGCTTTAGCATAGTCAATGAATCAGAAGTAAATTTTTCTGGAATCCCCCTGCTTCCTCTTCAATCCAACAAATGTTAGCAATTTGATCTCTAATTTGGCTATAGTTTCCTGTTACTTCTTTTGCTACTTTCCTCTGAAATTTAAATTGTACAAGGCTCTGAGAAAAAAGCTGTTTTATTGCTTGACTGCCTTGTAAAGGTGATTCCTACTACAAGCACTCTCCACAGCTTTTTTTCTTTCGTCAAGGTTTAAGGAAAGGGAAAGTAGAGGGGGCAGTTATACTGTTAAGTCCTAGATGAAAGATGGAGAAGTGGCCTTAGTATGTCTAGACAGCATTTAATATCTTTGAGGAAGATTCTTCCAATCAGTTCAGTTCAGTTCAGTCGCTCAGTTGTGTCCGACTCTTTGCAACCCCATGAACCACAGCACACCAGGATTCCCTGTCCATCACCAACTGCCAGAGTCCACACAAACCCATGTCCATTGAGTCGGTGATGTCATCCAGCCATCTCATCCTCTGTTGTCCTCTTCTCCTCCTGCCCTCAATCTTTCCCAGCATCAGGGTATTTTCAAATGAGTCAGCTCTTTGCATCAGGTGGCCAAAGTATTGGAGTTTTAACTTCAACATCAGTCCTTCCAATGAATACTCAGGACTGATCTCCTTTAGGATGGACTGGTTGGATCTCCTTGCAGTCCAAGGGACTCTCAAGAGTCTTCTCCAACACCACAGTTCAAAAGCATCAACTCTTCTGCATTCAGCTTTCTTTATAGTCCAACTCTCACATCCATACATGACCACTGGAAAAACCATAGCCTTGACTAGACGGACCTTTGTTGACAAAATAATGTCTATGCTGTCTAGGTTGGTCATAATTTTCTTTCCAAGGAGTAAGTGTCTTTTAATTTCACGGCTGCAATCACCATCTGCAGTGATTTTGGAGCCCCCAAAAATAAAGTCTGTCACTGTTTCCATTGTTTCCCCATCTGTTTGCCATGAAGTGATGGTACTGGATGCCATGATCTTAGTTTTCTGAATATTGAGCTTTAAGCCAACTTTTTCACTCACCACTTTCACTTTCAAATGCACATAGATTATCCTCAAGAAGTTAAAATTTAATAAAATTTTAAAAATATAAAATATATTCTCTACTGGTAATGAATTATAAGCATCTTTTACAAAAAAGGGAAGCCTCAAATTTGATAATACATCATTCAAAATCACTAACACTTATCTGTCCATTCTATGTATCAGAATTTTGAAGGTTAGAACAAATTGGTATTCTTCAGGTCAGATAGCTACATAAAATTATACCTTTAATTAAAACATTTCAAGTTAACCAAAGGATTAATGAAATGACTAAATCAACTGAATGGAATGAGAGTAGTGCACCATCCATATAACATAATTATTTGTCTGACAAATTGTAAGTATTATATATGACATTTTTCTGTTTGTTTTTAATGTCTTCATATTTTATATAAGCTGAAATACTTCACCCCGTATGGGTGAAACGGGTCTTTGTTCTCATCTTGTCAATATCCATTTTCCTCATCTTGCAGGTTTTGGGTGATGCATTTTTTGTAGCCCATGGTACTCTCTAGTAAAACTCTGTTTTTTTTTGTTTAGTGATTTAAGAGCACTGGTTTTGGTGTCTATTTTTCTAGTACTGACTCTGTCACTTACTGGTTTGGTGATCTTGGACAAATCACCATGCATTGTAAGCCTTGGTTTTTGCAAGAGTGGACAATAGATTTAGCTTAAATGTTCAAGAACTGAATAAAATAAGGTTTATGAATTGTCTATCCCATGTCTAACATATTTAAAGGTTTTATCATTGGGAGTATCTTTGCTAACTCCATCATTGTCTCAATCACACAACATTTAATCTTTGTTTAAATACAATCTCAGAGTTTAGATTTTTATATGACAAAGTCTTAGTTCTGTTTATGGTTAGGGTTACTTCTAAAAATGCTTTCTCTAAATGCCTAATACAACTTACCTGTTATTTATCTATGAATTCTTTCCAAATCAAGGCCCAGGCCTTTAGCTATTTGTGTCTTTTTTTTCCTGATCCTTTTTTGAATATTTCCTCTTTGCTAATTTCATCAGTGCTATGTTCCCTCTGCAGTGGTTCCCTGTAGGTTTTTCTTTTGGGCAGAAGGAGTAACTTAGCCAGTTCCTGTTCCCAAAGTCAGTTTTCTCATGTTGAAGAACCCTGGTTGTCTTTGTATTCCCTATATTTCAACAACACATTTCACTGTTTAATCATTTCATATTTATAATGAAATATCTACATACGCAGATCATGTAAAATACTTCTTCAATGATGTTTTCTTCATTTAAAGATTTTAATGTTTTTTATTTTTCAGAAATAAAGCAGGAGAAGAAAGATGCAGAGACCAAGAGAGGAGCTCACAGTGAGTAGAAAGCATTATTTTCTCTCTTTGTCCTCTATAAGCAGCAATATTACTCTAGTGAAACAGTGGATTTTTTTTTTTATTCTTAATTTTCTGGCAATGATACTGCTTTAGATTCCCAGGGAATAGAGGGCCATTTTATAAGGATGATGCTTTAACTATAGCAAAGAAATAACTAGAGACTCACTTGAGACATAATTAATGATGGTCTTTCAGGAAGGAGCACAAATTATCATGAGAAAGACAAAAAGTGTGACTTTTCTATTGCTTTTGTAGCTGGATCAGAAAATTACTTGATAGAATGCATCATTATAAATTATTGATTCTCATGCAAAAAAAAAAAGATTAAGAATTCTGGTAGCTGCGCAGAAAGTAAGTAAATGGACCATTGAAAATTTATAAAGTTAAACAGAATTTTTTTTTTTAATTGGGAAATTGAGGTTAAGTTGAAAGTTGAGTGATCAGCTTGTTCAGTGTTAATAAACTGATTGTATTTCCCTGAGTGGCTATAGGTTGGGTTTTAACTGATACTAGTCGGCACTTGCACCACTTTTTTAATAACATCATGGCATTTCTTTTATTTTCCTTGGACAGTACTTAATATAATCACTGAAAAAAATTGTAATCAAATACATTTTTATAGATTCTTCTAAAAGTACACTTTCCTCCAAAGTTTTCTCAGTGGTTCTTAATTATGAAAATGGATTATTGCAATTAGAAGTAATATACCTCAATAATTTATACAAACAATATATTTCATTTATGTACTTATATATTTAATGATTTTTTTTTTCTATTGACACTGTAGTACTATATATCAGCAATCCAAGGCCTGCTAGTAATAAGTTCATTTACATGTTTATGAAACAGTAATCACTTGGACTTGTCTTCTATTAATTGTTAATTAATATAAGTACACTTTCATTCTTTGCCCTTTTCATAGTCAATGAGTAACATTTTTGCAAAGGAGATAATGTTTTGAGCAAATTACATTGTCTCAACAGAAGTTACTTAGAAAAAATTGTAAGATTAACCAATAAAAGCAATGCTATATGTAAAATCTTTATATACAACTCAGGTCTTAATTTTATGTATAGGTTTTTAGCTGTAAGAATTTGCTTACACACATTGCCTTAAAACTATAATTGAAATATCTATAGTGCATATATTTGTTAATGAACATTTTCAAGATTCCTACTATTTTATAGATACTATCCTTTATAAATCTTTAAAAATATTTGTTAAAATACAAATACTAACTCTTTTAATCAAAATAGCAGCCATAAGAGGCAGTGAGTCTTAATTTACAGTTGAGGAAACTGAAGCACGCAGATGGGACATAATTACCTAAGGTAAGTGGTAGCTCCAGAAATCAAAGCACGTTGGTTTGGCTACAGACTCTTTGGTCTTAACCACTATGTCGCATTAATACCGTATCAAAATAGGCTGACACAAATTTTTGGAAAACAGACTTAAAATTGGTGCATCAGAGTTGCATTCAGGTGTTTCTTTGTTGAGATACTTGCTGTCAGTTCTCTGAATTGATGGTAGAAGCAGGGTTTAATTCTCTCAAGCATCAAGCATTGGAGGTTTATGTTCCACAGAAAAAGAAAGACTGAATTTGTGACTTCTGTATTCCTGTATTAACCAGAAGGTCACTTTCATTAACTTCAGTCATGCATGATTCTGAATTTCTGAAATGAAATGGTTTTTCCTGTGTTGTGTTGGACCATTCTGAACTCATATTAGGGCCTTGGAAAGGAAAGAATTCCAGATCTGAAGCTGTGTTTTGCACCCTGAGTCAAACATTGATTCACTGTACACTTGAACTTTCCTAACTAAGGGTATATAACTTTTTATTGTTGTGTTCAATGATATCCACTGATGGTCCTCTTGGCTTCAGAAACTACACAGCACCCCTCCAGACTCTTCAGTGACCTCCTTCTCAGAATTTGTGCTACACAGATCAAATCTAATCTTCCCAATGACCTTGTATCCAGATTTTTGCAAGATGATTGAAAATGCCTTTAAAGACAGATTATTAATTGAGGGTAATGGCTCTTTTTTTTTAATATTTATATGTGATAATTTCTTACACGAAAAGAGCAAATGATGCCGCAGTGTTAGGGAGCAAGATAGCTGCAAAAATGTAGAATAATGACTATCAACATTTTCAGTGAGTCAGAATCACTAGGACGCTTTGTTAAAATACAGATTGTTTGTTCCCTACATGAATTTTTATCAAATTGCCAGGTCGTGCTTATACTAATGATTTGGGGAAGTGCACACAGAGAGTTCCTGATCTAAAGCTTTATACATCATCAGGACTCAAAATAGGGCCTTCTCCTCCCTCTTACTGTTTTCTTGTAATTCAAGAGGGTTAAACATTGCATAACATCTCATTTGTATTTTGTGTGGCAAAAGCAAAATTCAAACTTCTCTTACTGAGTTCTTATCTACTTATCTATCATTTTAGCCACAGAGGTTTACTGAAAAGAAAAGAAATTGAGCTTTAAGGTGTGGGCAGAAGTGAGTCAGAGGTGAAATGGTGGATAATGATATGTCTTAGGGTTCTTTAGAAGTTCACTGAATTAAAATGTACTCAATAAGTGGGAGGTTTGCAAGAAGCAGAAAAGATAACTTCTTGAGATTATTTTATCAGTGTAATTTTCTATAAGATATGATATAGTAAAAGCTGGGAAATGTGTATTGGACCCAAAATGAAATTTTGAGAAAAATAAAATAGGGATGAACATAATATTTGGATTAAATAAATTGAAATGCTTTTTCTGCTCATAAAAGGATTTTGTCATATTTTCTATATTGAACAGCAGCACAGAGAGTGAAGCATCCGTTTATGACCGTTACTGGTTTCAAGAGTCTACTGTTGCCAAATTTTTCAAATTTTAATTTGAATTCATATCATTCAGTTAATACCTTTGACCCACCACTCTGTCAGGAATTATGATAGTATCTGGGCCAATGTTCTCAAAATATCTGAAATCAGACTTGTAATATCCAGTACTTGGAAGCGTGTCTGAGCCATGGTAGCTGCTTAATAAATATTTTTGAATTAAGTAAAGAATAAAGAGTGGAACCAAGCATTTAAAGGAATACCTAGTCAATTCCTTAAAGGCAGCATATTAAAAAGAAATATTCCTAAAACTGTTGTTTCTTCTTGAGTACAGACATACTGGAGCAGGATTCTGCTATATCGTCTGGCAGGATAAATAGCCCTCATCACCAGCACATTTTACAGTTAGGCCATTCCCAAGAGATGTCACACAGATACCTCACTTCCAGTGTCAACATGAATCCGCAAAATTCTGATGACAGATTCCTAAGCAGGAACTACATTTCTGCTTCTGTGTCAAGGCAGTTGCTTATGTACCATTTCAAAATTGGAAGCTAACCTTTTCAAAATGTCAGTGCACTTATTTCACCATCTTTATAATTACCAGCAATTTACATTTATTCAGTAGCTTCACAGTTTGAGTACTGTGTAAAATTCTGTTATTCTTTGAGAACCTATGTTCCAAGGAAGATTCATCTATCCTGTGTTGAAGGTAGTTACAGACAACTGGCAAATATACCTGGACAAACATTATAGTCTGTTTTTCAACATGCTTCTCACCTGGGGGTAGAAAAATTCTGTTATTTTTGTTGATAAGTGAATCTTTCAAAATGACTGTCTACCCATAAGTTAATTGCAAACATATGGAGAGTTGACTTTGATTGAAGCTGGTGTGTATGTCTTCCTAAGTCTGTATTCTTACGATGGAAGCCCCCTGCCAAGATTATTGGAAGATATTTAGAGGAAAATATCTATAAAACTTTATAACACATGGTCATGTAATTCAATGTCTCCTGAATTATGCTAGCTTGGACATTTGACTCATAGTTGTATAAATGTTGGAAAGTTAAATTACCTCGGGTTGTTCAGGCAAACAGTCATTAAATAGGATGTTAGCAGCTTAAAAAAGAAATATCTGCTTCCCAAAGTGTTCAGTTTTATAGAAACTAAGTACCACAAGTCTTTATACCACTAAAAGGCCTAAAATAAATAATATAAAGGTCATCCTTAACATATGTTCAAAAATTTTAGCATATTTTCTAAGAAAGGAATTTCAGTTATATTCTTTTTTTATGTCCATTGAGAGCAAGCCTAGAATATTTTGTTACCTTGACTAGAGGATCAAGTTCCTTGGGCAGTGTGGGAAGGGCCATGTACTTCTGCCTCGACTCAAAACTCTGTTAGATCAGATCCAGAATAAACAGATCTCATAGCCAAATTGGTTTACTTTTATGCTCTGCATTTGCTCACCCCAAAATGCTTTTTTTTTGGTTCTAAGGGAAGTGCAAATTGGAGCTAAAAAGCAAAGCAATATGTCTGCCAGTGTTGTGTCCTCTTATTTCCAAAATCAGTGATAGCATAACCCTTGGCTTTATTAGACCGGTTACTCTAGCTCCAACAGAGGAAAAACAGTCATGGTATCAAAATAATTATGCCATGAGAGAGTCTTTTCTATAACCTGCCATATACACTTTAAAGATAGTGAAGGCATCAGTTTTACTGAACTTTTATAAAACTGACATAGTTATTTAGTAGACAGAGCTTATTTCTTATCTCTTTTCCCCCTGGATTTCAATGTGCCAATTAAAATAGGAAAAAGTAACTACTTAGGTCGATCATACATTTTATAAGGCAGTCTAAAAAATGTATAATCATTTTCACTTTTCCAGGAAGAATAACATACAGAAGATGCCCTTTAACCATTTTGAAAACTAATTAAAAAAAGAGGAATAATTCAGTTATTTGCACATTTTGCATAATCTAAAAAAAGAAAATTGATATTATTATACTCTGCCTAGGAGGCTATCAGTCTGGTTCCTAACAGCAGATTTTGCTATAAGTTTAATCATGTCACACACATGGGATCGCAAAGAGTTGGATGCAACTGAGTGACTGAACTAGAAGCTACCTTTAAAACATGGTTTTCTTATATATTTTAAAACTGACATAAGATTGGAACCTACTTTTAGTTTTAGATCTATTCACTTTATAAATTGATAAAGTGGCATGCAAGGAAAAAACTATTTCAGCTCATAGAGAAAATTGCAACACATATCAATTTTTGTCTGATTGTCAGAAGCTAACTGCATTCCTGTCCCCTCTGTTAAATGTAGAAAAATTTGGCATGTTGGCTGATGGCTCTTTTCCAATCACAACTCCTTAAAAAGGTACACAACAAGACTTGGATTTTACTCGATTTGTTTTTGCTGTTTCAAAAGTGAATATGTGAATAGTAATACTTCTCTGTAAAAGTAATATAAGGTTGCATAAAAGCCAGTGCATTTGAGTTAGAGAGCCCTGTGGGTGATTTCCTATAATATATACATCTGTATATCTATCTGTGAAATAAATGGCATTTCCTAGCAACTACCAACTTCAGTTTAGGCTCACCACAAAAATCTGAAACTTGAAGAAAAACACAAGGTCACTTTTCAGTTGATCTTCACTAAGATATTCTGTTTTCATTTTAATCTATATCAAGAAATATCATATAAATGATTTTTAACATAAAAATTCCTCCTTCCGAAGAGACATAAAGAAACGAGTTGGGAAGTTTGCTATTCTTGTTGTTGCCTGATCACCAGATGTCTCACTGAGGTGGTGTTTGAGGACATGATGTATTCCTCATGTGTGCACTAAAAATGCTCTGGCAGCTTGACTTTCACCTGAGTGGGGACAATGGGGGTCATGCCCTTTAACAGTTAATGTATCATTAATGCTCAGTGATAACGGCATGCCCAGAGCTGAAAAATCACTGGAAAAATACAAATATCAAAAATTGTTTTACCTATAATAGGACATTGTTTCAAAAGAAATCCATACCAGTAAACATTTATATCATTCTCTCATTAGGCTTCAAGTCTATGTTATGACTAGATTCATTGTCTCATAAATGACATTATTGGCTAATAGTCAAATAAAATTATTGAAAACTTTTAAGAAATTCAGAAAAGAAACTCCAATAATTATATGGTAATAAATTTATTATAAGAACAGTGTCAAAAAGGAGCAGAGCCTAATTTTCAATTGGAAAATTATTTGAACTTTGGGCTCAAATTTTAAAATGACTCATTTCAGGTTACCTCATACATGCCCAGCTGAGTAAAGAATGTAAATACCCAAAACACAGCACCCTACAATACTGAGAGTCTCTCAGGCACAGGGGAATGAATGATTGTAGGTACATTGTGCCACAAAACTCTATTGACTGTATTTCCTCACACAGGGAATTAAATTTGAAAGAGGTGAAGAGTAATGGTGAAAGCTGGAGAAAGCTATGAGAAATTGTTCTGTGTTTTCAATTTCATCTCGTTCTCCATTCTTGGACTTTAAAGTGATTTATCCACGTGTTAAAAAAAAAAAAAAAATCTTCAGATTCACATTTCCTGATGCTCAGTTGAATTTTAGGGACTGCTTTTCCAAATTCCAACCATCAAAGACAGATCAGACCATTAGACTTTACCAAAATCAAATAAATATTTGTTATTAAAAGTGCATAAGATAAAAATTACATCTTAGAATCTCTAGATTATAAAAATAGTATTTTATTATTTTTAAAACTTCATATTATTTTTACCTGGGGGGCACGTTTTTAAGCAACTTTCAAATAAGCAATACAGTATTGTTAATTGTAGTCAGCACTCTAGTTAAATACCTAAATAGTGAGGAAACTTAAAAGATATTGTGATAGGGACACATCACTTATATGATCATGATATGCTCCTCTTGCTTTGCAACAGGAAATCAAACAGGAGGCTTCATGCTGTCATCACAATTTGCTTTAATTGTGATGACATTGCTTGACATTGGTGTTTAAGTCATTGTTTATCAGTGAAGACACAAGGTGTAGTCTGGTATGGTAAACAGTGATTGCTCTCAGGGGAAAAAATAACTGTCAGTGAAGTTGAATGGAGCAGTGGGAACTCAGAAAGGACAAAGATTCTCTGGCAATAATGCAGAATAAAATAGAGAATAACCAAAGCAAAGCCAAAATGAGCAGCTGTTACATCTATGTGAATACAGAAACATTTATAATTGTACATACTACCCCATTAGGGGAATAGTTTTATTTATGTCTGTGAAATCTAGCTATAAAATGACACTTATGAAAAGACATTTCATAAGAGAATGCAAAAGGTTTTTTTTTTTTTTTCCTAATAATCTTATCAGTTGCATTCTTTTTGAACAACATTCCAAATACCAAATACCACTGTGTTGTTTCAGTGATGGCATACAATTATATTTAAGCCTCAAGGCACAATGAAAGTGCTGGATGGTTTTAATCAAGTAGACAGTATTAGAGCATATTTCTAAGCAACGTGTCCCTTTAAAATTTCTTATTCTTGCACAGATCCCTACTGTGGTGTTGATCTGACTCTTATCTATCTCTGAAAAACCCAGTGATTTTCCCAGAATGATCTTATTTAGGCTGACACTCTTTGGAGGCTGATTCTGTTCTCAGCATGATGTTGTCAGGAATGTCTACACAAACGAGTCTACTATGACCTTCTCTGTCAGGGTTTTTTTTTTTTTTTTTAACATTAACTATACCTGTTTGATCAAAATAAAAATTAATTTATGTTTTCAATTCCTAAGCTTCTGTTAATTAGCAGCCTACTTAGCTCGAGAAATGACGGCCATACACTCATATTTCAAAGTCTCACATAAGCCTAAGGAACTGCAAAAGAAGAAACCTATTTGATGGTAATCATTTTTAACCTGAGTGGTATATTTGTGATATTCTTCCCATTAATGGAAAATTGTTTTTGAAGGTTTAAATACTTTTAGGATTGATATAGTAAATCAGAGTATATTGGTATATTTCTAAAATATGTAAAGATTTTATGAAAAACATACATTGGAACTAATTTTATGGAACTGAATTGGAACTAAAACAACTTCACTGGTCATAGACCGGCTAAGTCTAGTTTGAGCATTACTCAGCATTTGATTGAAATGTCTATAGATTTGATGAGATGAAAGTACAGTACTTTCTATTTACTAAACTTTCAGTGATATTTGCAAGATTTTACAATGTATACATCATAATAGAATTAATGAGGAGGATGAAAAATAGAAGAGTTTTTTAAAAAGACAATATTTGAAATTACGTGGTTATTCTAACACTTTATTCCATGCAGTATTTTATGGGTATCAGCATGCAGGTTGTAATTACATATCCTTAAAATCAAGTGTGACAAGAAATGATTGCCACACAAGGTAATTTTTTGTCATAAAGAAGGCTGAAAAAAGAACATATTACCCATGAAGTTTACAGAGAGTAGTCCCAAAAGAGAATCCAAATACATACAGAGAGCACATTAGCAGTTGTCAAAAAGAGGTGTGAGTTTTATTCAAATTCATTTTTCTTTGTTTCATAATGAAGTATTATCAAGCAATTAATCAAGAAACACACTGCTTTTAGTAATTGCTGCCATGTTAATTTCAGTTTATGCTGGAGTGTCAGTCAATTTTGGGTCTTAGTAATTTTAGCAATGGATGATGGTACAATACAGTTACTTCATTTGCTCAAGACTGTAAGTGGCTGATTTAGTATAATAAAATGACTGTGCACTAAGAATCAAGGTAAAGGCATTGGCTTGTACTGTTGTTACCAGGAAGATTCACTAATACCCAGCATAGTAAAAATATCCGTATCTTCTTGTCTTAAAAACATTTGACTTTTGCAGAAAAGTGATATTAGAAGACAAAGACAATTTCTAGAACTCAATTTCAACCTTTTTTTAGGCCAGAATTACAGTTTATTTTAAAAGCAGTAGGAAAAAATTATTACAGGAAGGTGTGAAAATGCAATGGATTAACATGAGAATAGCTTTTCAAACTTCTGTTTCACTTTGACTGGGAGATCAGTGCTGTGCTGGCTTGACTACAGGTTCCAGTTTTCCCTCTGACTTGTATTAGGTGACTTGTTCATTAGGTGGCTTGTAGTTGTTGAATAATAATATAAAAATAAAGAATATTTTAAAAGCAGAATAACTTGCTAAAGAATCTACATCCTTAATATGTTATCTCTGTGCTAATTCCTTGGAGAATCTTAAAATTTCCAAACACCATATTATAATATAATTCTTTTTATCTAAAGACCTCACAATATAAAATACGGGATTTTTTACCTTTACAAATAACTGAATTGATACAGCTATTGCCTTCACTATACCACCCCAATCTAACCTTTTTCTCCTGGCTAGACAGCCACAAGTTTTGTCCTAACCCTTGTTACCACCAATATATCAATGACATTACAGATTTTTGTTTTTGGTCACCCTGTTATATATATAAGTTGGCTATAACAGCTTTCTCTGTAGCTTTGTTCCCTCTCTCCAAAACTGTGAGCTAATTCCTAAAATGGTTGTAACTAATTAAAACTTTGATTCCTTTCAGGTTTGCCTTTAGTCTCAAGGTTTAAATTTGTGTTGTTCCTGCAAACAACTAATTGCATTAGGATCAGATTACTTGGGCCTTACTAGGCCCATGTGATCTTTCAAGTCATTAGGAACAGAACTGTTTGCAAAATAGAACTCTTTCCTGGTCAAAAGCATTATTTATCCATTAGGTCCTTTCTACCACCTGTAGCTTATTATTCATTATTTTTCTAAATACAGATCCATTGCAATCTGCCCAAACTTCATTTACAACCTTATATTTTCTTTCATATAAGTTTTTACTTATAGTTCTTTGTTCTGTAAGTAGTACCCAAACACTTTCCCCTTTGAAGCATAATGAAATCAGCCATCCTCTGTAAATGATAAGTTCTTTTTCAGTCTAGTTCTAATACTACTTAAGTTATGTTTCCTAGTTTTCACTCATATGTATCTGCATATTAAATGATATTTTAATGTCCCTGAAAGCAGGAAGAGGGAAATGAGCCAATGAAAAGGGACTTACACGTGTATAGTATTGTAAAGATATTGTGATTCATAATATTGTATCATTTGATCTTAGTTCCAGTTTCTGGTATAGCACTCCTAAAGTCATTGAAATATCCAGTGAGGAGAGTAATGAATATGCCTTTTCTATGTTAATTAGGGGACTTTTGGAACCAGTCTAAGCATGGGGGCTGCTTGCCAGTAGAATCAACCCCATGATCAGAGAGTATGAACTTTCAGTCTTGCCCTCAGACCTCCAGGGAGGGGAGAGGGGCTGGCTGAGTTCAGTTACCAATGGACATGACTTAATCAATCATTCCTATATAATGAAGCCTCTATAAAAAGTCCAAGAAGGCAGGGTTCAGGAGTTTCTGGATTGTTGCACATGTGGAGATTCTGGGAGTGTAGCCTGTTCTTGAAGAAAGCATGGAAGCTCCACTTTCCTTCTCCATATTGCCCTCTGAATCTCTTCCATCTGGGTAATACTAATTAGAGCCTTTTATAATAAACCAGCGCTCTGGTAAGTAAACCATTTCTGAGTTCTCTGAGTCACTCTAGGAAAGTAATCAAACCCAATTTGGAAACTCCAATCTATAGGTAATTGTTCAGAGGAGGGGAGACAACCTGGACTTATCTGAAGTGAGACAGTTTTATGGCACTGAGCTATTTTCAAGTAGATAGTGTCAGAATTAGTGTGAGAAGCCGCCTTCCCCCACACCTACTCAAATACACCCTGGAGTTGGTTGTAAGAATCATTAATTGTAATTAGTTAATTGGAATTGAAATTGATTGTCAGAACCATTAGTTGGTGGTCAGAAGTGGGATCAGGGTCAGAATCTGTAATATTTATGTCCTAACTCCCTAGATCTTGAAGCCAAGTGTCTACTTTCATTCTTTGGGTTTAACAGTAAGCCAGGGTGTCTTAAACATTTATTCTACATAAAAACCCAGTCCTCCAAATAAGAGGCCTTGTTTAAAATGTAGACTCTTTCCATCTTCAGAGATTACTGTCTGGGAATCTGTATATTTAATGTCACTTCAGGTACTCTAGCTTGAGAGGTACACTCAAGGTTGCTTGATATCTATTGGAAGAATTGCGACTCAAAAATAAAAGAAGCAACTTAAAGTTTAATGTACATGAAGTGTTCAAAGGAACATGAATATATTATTTGTATATGTGTGCATGTATACATTTTGACTGCTCATTTTGGTGCATGCTGAATTAGTTTGCTTGTCTCATTTTCCCTTATAAATTATATTTTCCTTAGAGGATATTACCTAAACTCTAAAAAAGTATCTCATAATGTCATGAAATGTGTTATGTACACAGTGGGCTTTGAGTCCTGTGATTATACTAATGACTTTTGTGTTTTACTGAGCAACTCTTATGTATCAGACTTATTCAATGTACCTAAATATTTTCTCTAATTGACACAAAAGCTATGTGAGATAAGTAATATAAATTCACTCCATTTTATAAAGATATTGGAGTCCTTAGAAGTTCATGAACGTATCTCAAGTAAGCATATTTAGTAAGTGACTGAGCCATAATTCAAATCTGACTCCTAATTTTCTCCATACAATCATTAGTTGCTTTTGTTCATTACTTCCCCTTCAGTGTGAGTGGCACGTTTAACTGTAACCAGTGGCGTGCACCGATTATGGATAGATGATTACATAAGATTGTGGTACCTGTATTACTGGAGTTTCTCTCTGTTGTTGGTTTTGTAAAAGTTACTTTCTGCACAACTGCACAGAAATGAGTTCTGCCAAGAATCTGCGGAAATTTTAAAGTAGATTCCTCCCCAGTCCAGCCTCTGATGACAACCAGCCCTGGCAAGCTCCTTACCTGCAGCCTTGCAAACCTTAAACAGAGACCCATTTAAGCCATGCCTGATCTCTTGACCCACAGATACTGTGAGATATAAATGTGTGTTTGTTTAAATCCATTAAGTTTGTGGTAGTTTGTAGCAGCCGTAGAAAATGAATAGAGTATTTTTTTTAAATTGTTTGAATCTGATAATGGATTATCTAACTAGATATGCAGGTTTTCTGTTGCATACATACTGAGAAAGAAGTTTTTTCCTAAGCCCTAAAATAATTATCTGAATTAATATTTCTGTGTTTTATTTGGCTACCACTGGGTATTGTAAGGAATTAATTTTTTTTTGGTAATTTTGCTCCTTTGACTCCCTATAAATCCCTTATTAATTAAATGGACTAAGCATAGCTCTATGCCTCAGTGAGCCTATTTTACATTAGAATGTTATTATATGTTTCTCTGAAGTGATTTTTTAAAATGATTTTTTTAATATCTAGTAAAGGTGTTCATATTACATTTTTTTCTATTACCTAAGCTGACAAACATTTCCTCATGTTCATTTAACTAGAGCTCAGGAGAGCTCTTGTTTATATGGCACTCAGTTTAATGATTTTACTTTTCAAATGACTGAGAGGGAAGAGGCTGCCACCAGTGATGCTCCTGACCTTTTTCAACCTTTCTCATGACCTCAAACATCTCTCCCAATGCATTCTCCCAAACATTCTCCCAGTAGAATATGGTATTTAATAACCCAATAAATTGTAGGTAGAACATGCTTGCATTTGCTATATGTAAGCACTACAAACTCTCACATACTCAATTTTGAGGAAAAGCTGGCTGGCTGGTTTAGTTCCTCAGTCACGTCCGACTCTTTGCAACCCCATGGATTGTAGCCAACCTGGCTCCTCTGTCCAGGGGGATTCTCCAGGCAAGAATACTGGAGTGGGTCGCCATGCCCTTCTCCAGGGGACATTCTCAACCTGGGGATAGAACCCAGGTCTCTCACGTTGCAGGTGGATTCTTTACCATCTGAGCCACCAGGGAAGCCCTTGAGGAAAAGACTGCTGACTAAATTTAAGAAAAAATTAAGCTGCCTAGCACAGTAAGATAAACATACTGATCCTTTAGTGTGGTTTTCTTTCCCCACCATCAATCATTTTTGGTTTCTGTTTTTGTTTTTTATATGCCCTCTTATATAACCTCTAAGTCCTAGACTTCACAATTATAAAATGACTACGACACTTATCCCCTACCACCCTCATGGGCAAAATGGAATACTGATATACTAAGGATTTTAATATAAAGACTACAATGTATTACAGTCAAAGAAAACAAACGACAATGTTTTGTCACTTTAAGAGTGACAAGATCTTCTTAAGAATGTATGCTCAGAAAACGTACAAGAGCTTTACTTGTCTGACTACTTATTTTAAAAAAAGCAGAGGATTGACAAAATCTGTAGATAAAGGGAAGCCATATGGCAAAAAATTAATGTCTTTTAAAACAAAGAAGTTCTATAAATTTGTTATTAACTATGAACATAGAAATGAAATGTAAATAGATAATTCACAGAAGAGAAAAAGCATATTAGCAATAAATATATAAAAACATGATCAACCTCAGTGGTTGGGAAAATGCAAATAAAAGCAAAAATGGAATATCATTATTTTATCTGTAAGATTAGAAAACTTAAAATATTTGAAAATATAAATGCTGAGATACTTATTGGTGAGAATAAATTGCTCTAACCTTTTGGGAAGACAACCTGGTAATATTTATTACTATTTAAATTTCTTATTCTTTGACCAACATTTGAGAAATTGCATCTTTCGATTTATTAGTATATAAAATTGTATGTACATGACTGTATTTACTATTGTCTTGATGCCTGCTGATTCTTTCCAGTTAAAAATAGGCATTCAACCTTTGGTTGTGGTGATCTATTGGTAGTGTGAGAAAATGGTTGGATCTTGGGAAGCAGATGGAGAGTGCAAGCAGGGATTTATTTGTCTCTAAAGTTTTATAGTTGTATAAGACATCTCTTTCAAGTCACACATGTAGCTATTTTGTTTGTTTATTTGTTTTGTCTTCAGGGAGTGTAGATATATTCTACTATGAGCCCTCTGTTTTACCTAGCATAGCCCTAAGTTTTTAGAGACATGTCCAGCTTAGGTAAAGAATCCCAGTAGTTGCCTTTGTAAAGAGCAGAGTTATTTTCAAATGGTTGGTTCTTTCTTTCTGTCTGTCTGTTATTTACATTACATCTTTAGTCTTGCAGAAGAGATCTTATAGGCCATAATCTCTGATTATAATTCCAATAAAACCATAAATTTATATTAAAACTATGAATAAAAATGTAGTTCTTTAAGAAAAATCTTATTAATGATGCCCATTAACATTTCTTCCATTCAGTCCTGTCCTAGAGTTCCCATTTAGTAAAATGAGAAATGACAAAAAAATAAAGAAGTTTATAATTTGGAGAAAATAATGCAAAACTGTCATTATCTGCATGTGACATAATTGTATATGGAAAAGTTTTTAAAACTCTACAGCAAAACTATAGAAATTATTAAGTCAATACATCAATGTTGCTGGATACAGAGATATATAGAACTCAACTGTATTCTTATAAAGACATAATAAAATATAGAAAGTGAGAAAATTGTATGTCCTTGTCATAGCATCAGAATATTTAACATACCTAAAATAAAGCCTTAAATTGAAGAAAGTAGGGAAAACCACTAGACCATTCAGGTATGACCTAAATCAAATCCCTTATGACTATACAGTGGAAGTGAGAAATAAATTTAAGGGACTAGATCTGATAGAGAGCCTGATGAACTTTGGACGGAGGTTCATGACATTGTACAGGAGACAGGGAGCAAGACCATCCCCATGGAAAAGAAATGCAAAAAGGCAAAATGGTTGTCTGAGGAGGCCTTACAAATGACTGTGAGAAGAAGAGAAGCAAAAAGCAAAGGAGAAAAGGAAAGATATACCCATTTGAATGCAGAGTTCCAAAGAATAGCAAGGAGAGATAAGAAAGCCTTCCTCAGCGATCAATGCAAAGAAATAGAGGAAAACAATAGAATGGGAAAGACTAGATATTTCTTCAAGAAAATTAGAGATAGCAAGGAAATATTTCATGCAAATATGGGCTCAATAAAGGACAGAAATGGTATGGACCTAACAGAAGCAGAAGATATTATGAAGAGGTGGCAAGAATATACAGAAGAACTGTACAAAAAATATCTTCATGACTCAGATAATCACAGTGGTGTGATCACTCACCTAGAGCCAGACATCCTGTAATGTGAAGTTAAGTGGGCCTTAGGAAGCATCACTATGAACAAAGCTAGTGGAGGTGATGGAATTCCAGTTGAGCTATTTCAAATCCTAAAAGATGTTGCTGTGAAAGTGCTGCACTCAATATGCCAGCAAATTTGGAAAACTGAGCAGTGGCCACAGGACTGGAAAAGGTCAGTTTTCATTCGAATGCCAAAGAAAGGCAGTCCCAAAGAATGCTCAAACTATTGCACAATTGCACTCATCTCACATGCTAGTAAAGTAATGCTCAAAATTCTCTAAGCCAGGCTTCAGCAATACGTGAACCGTGAAATTCCAGATGTTCAAGCTGGTTTTAGAAAAGGCAGAGGAACCAGAGATCAAATTGCCAACATCTGCTGGATCATCAAAAAAGAAGAGAGTTCCAAAAAAAAACATCTATTTCTGCTTTACTGACTATGCCAAAGCCTTTGACTGTGTGGATCACAATAAACTGTGGAAAGAGATGGGCATACCAAACCACCTGACCCACCTCTTGAGAAACCTGTATGCAGGTCAGGAAGCAACAGTTAGAACTGGACGTGGAACAACAGACTGGTTCCAAATATGAAAAGGAGTACGTCAAGGCTGTATATTGTCTCCCTGCTTATTTAACTTATATGCAGAGTACATCATGAGAAAGGCTGAGCTGGAAGAAGCACAAGCTGGAATCAAGATTGCCGGGAGAAATATCAATAACCTCAGATATGCAGATGATACCACCCTTATGGCGGAAAGTGTAGAGGAACTAAACAGCCTCTTGATGAAAGTGAAAGAGGAGAGTGAAAAAGTTGGCTTAAAGCTCAACATTCAGAAAGTTAAGATCATGGCATCAGGTCCCATCACGGGAAATAGATGGGGAAACAGTGGAAGCAGTGTCAGACTTTATTTTGGGGGGCTCCAAAATTACTGCAGATGGTGATTGCAGTCATGAAATTAAAAGACGCTTACTCCTTGGAAGGAAAGTTATGGCCAACCTAGATAGCATATTAAAAAGCAGAGACATTGCTTTGCCAACAAAGGTCCGTCTAGTCAAGGCTATGGTTTTTCCATTGGTCATGTATGGATGTGAGAGTTGGGCTGTGAAGAAAGCTGAGAGCCGAAAAATTGATGCTTTTGAGCTACGGTGTTGGAGAAGACTCTTGAGAGTCCCTTGGACTGCAAGGAGATCCAACCAGTCCATCCTAAAGGAGATCAGTCCTCGGTGTTCATTGGAAGGACTGATGCTGAAGCTGAATCTCCAATACTTTGACCACCTCATGCGAAGACTTGACTCATTGGAAAAGACCCTGATGCTGGAAGGGATTGGGGGCAGGAGGAGAAGGGGACGGTAGAGGATGAGATGGCAGGATGGCATCACCGACTCGATGGGCATGAGTTTGGGTAAACTCCGGGAGTTGGTGATGGACAGGGAGGCCTGGCGTGCTGAGATTCATGAGGTCGCAAAGAGTCGGACACAACTGAGCGACTGAACTATACTGAACTGAAAATAAAGCCACTTAAACATATATAAAACCTCTAAACTGAAAATTAGAAAACATTTTTGAGAAGTAAACAGAGGAAAATATCCTTATGAACTTGGGATAGAAAGAGCTTTCTTAAATGGGACAGAAAATCAGTAACCGTGGAAGGAAAAAAATCATAAACTACCTGAAAATTCAAAACTTAAGCTTATTAGAAGATACTGTTTAAAGAGTGGAAAAGCAAGTCATATAGTAAAAGAAGATATTTGCAATATATAGATCCAGTGAAGAAAGTTTTTGTATCCAATGAAGAGAATAGAAAATACTCATACATATCATTAAAAAAAGGAAGACAACCTAATAGAAAAAAGATTTAAATAGTGTATAAGATGAAATAGGAAGTATGCATGAGGCATACCCTGAAGTATGATGGTTATCTCAAGGAAAAACCCTGGTGTGATTCAGTTCTGAACTGAATTAGCCAATTTTTCTTTTTCTCCATGAAATATCATTTTCATTTCAGAAATGGCTAACAAAGTACAGTTATTCTAAGTTAGATATTTGGTATAAATTTTCTTAAATAAAAGTATTTGTTTTAATAAAAAATATAAATTTTCAAAGAAAAATAAGAATTTTGGAAAATTTGCATCTTCCACTGTAAACTTGGAAAATTGCAATACTTGTGATTTTCTGATGTGATATTATTAAATATTTTTTTGTAATATATAGTATATGTGCCCAAATTTGAAATATCTGCCTAAATCAATGAATAGATATTTTACAAATGACCAATGCAAGAGGTAACAAAATCTTGCAAGGGCAAAACTCATTAAATGAAAGATAAATTAAGAGATTTTAATGTAACTGCAAAAAGTGCAATGATATGTTTTCAGATTGCACATCACAACAAAGTTTGTGAAACCACTTACTGAGTTTGGACATATTATGGAAGATTATTCACCATTATATGAAAGGATTTTACATTTTCTAGCAATATGTATGTGTGTGAGGACATTATCTTCATGAACTTCAACCAAACAATATGTTGCAGCTGATTGAATGCAGATGAAAGAATCTGCTCATCAAGCAAGACATTAAGGAAACTTGTAAAATTATAAAAGCACTCCTGGGAATTCCCTGCCAGTTCAGTGATTAGAACTTCAGCTGTCACTGCTGAGGGTCTGGGTGTGCAGCCAAAAAAAAAAAAAAAAAGCTACACTAAAAATAAATAAGTAAAATAAAACCATCCTGTCTAGTTAGTTGTATTGGCATTATTATTGGTATTTTAAATAGAATAATAAGCAAATATTTAAAAATTTCTTATTTATTTTCAGATATAGCTAACCCATACAGACAAAAGTTCTTCAGAGTACTTACTGAATTTTAAAATCTTAAAATCCTGAGACCAAAAGTTTTGAGAACCATTGCTGCAGAGCTGTGAAATTAAGATAAAGATGCTGAGAGGTGTGCCATGAAATTCTGAGAGAGTAGAAGGCAACAGAGAAAAACTGTAGTTCTAAAATTGTAAAGACCAGAGTTCTGGTGGGCCTCCAGACCTGGTTTGCTTTTTGAATGATGGCACAGACTTCCATGAATGACTCTTCAGTGCAGAGATATTTCCCTGTGTTTCACAAAAAATGAAAAAAATAATGATCACTTATTGAAAGCAATCATTAACTGCCATGAACATTAAATCATGTTATTTTCTTCCTTGACTCTCTTCAATGCCTCCCTGTTTGGTATTTAATCTTGACACAACAGCTCTGTGATCTCATCTCTCTATCTGTTCATTTGCATCTTCCTGCAATGCCCTTTTCCATATTGTTTTTCATCCATTCGTTTTTATTACTCAAATACTTTTTTTTTTTTTTACTTTAACATGTCTTTTTATATGCCTTTCTTTCTGCTTGAAATTCTGTTTACTGCATTAAAAAAAATTCATCACCCTTTCTTTACACTGACTTACCTAAAGCATCTCTTCTTTTTGAAGTCTCCTTATGTGGAGTTTGACTTTCCTTTCTCTGTTATCTTTGCACATCACATATTCCTCCAAACAAGCGATAACCTCAATAGATACAGTTTATCTTTATGCCTGGAATTTAAGAGCCTCGTGCACAGAAGTAGTTCTTTTGATGTTAGTATCCCTATTATCTAGTATATTCCCTGGGACATGTTAGGAATAAACATAAATGAATAAACCAATTGTGGTAGATAAAAGAAAAGACATAGTTATGTTAAACTTTGGGATTGACTATTGCGCAGAAGGATCTACAAAGGAAAGACGTAGGAGTAGGAACAGAAAGTATAAATTGAATTTTGTCACCTTTCTACACTTACTCAACAACACGTAGTGAAATTGGGGATAATGAAATATCTGATTTAACAGAGAGATCCTGCTGTCAAGTTAAGATAACAGAGTAAATTGAATAAAGGAGGCAAAATTGGCATGCTATTGAGAGATTGTTCCTTCTGAATTACAAGGTCAGTTAAGTCTACAGAAAGCAATACGTAGGTCACCACATTTTCTTCACTAGAAATAAATTTATTTGGAATCTTTCCTGGAGAATTTTAGTTATAAGTACTCATGAGAATGAGTTGTATATCTGACATGTTTAGATATAAGTTAATATTTATAATACTTTTGTGATTTGTGGGGTTTCTTTTTTGCCAGTTTTTTTTTTTTTTCTCACTGAGTTTCCTCCATACTGTTCTTGATCTTAAATATTTTCTGTTATAGGTCTCTCTTCTTTGTCGTGTCTCCAGCTTGTTTCTATATAATAACCTTGGAAACTTCCAGATTTCATTGTTTGATAGGTAACTGATATAGAAATAGTAATTTTCATCTCTCACATAAGGTGTTGAAATAACCTTCTAGGTAATCTCCCTTTATTTTCCTCTCCCCCACTTTGGAAAATTGTATTATCATTAAAAATATTTGTGTGACTTGAAGTTTTTCTCCTCCCAGTGGAAGGATTATAGATTTCTTATCTTCTGATGTCAGATTTGACCCCATGACTTGCAGTGGTCAATAAGATGGGATTGGAAGTAATCCTGCTCCTTCTGAGCAGGAGTTTTGAGAGATGGATCTTGGTCAGCCTGTCTCTCTTTTGCCTTTCCTACGTGACTGGCATTGTCCCAGATAGCAACTATTCTATCAGCCTGATCCCAGAGAGAAGGCAATGTTGGAGCAGAGCCACAGCTTAGCCCAATGGCTGTGTGATGTGAGTGAGAAAGAAACTTTTCATTTTTCGATGGTTTTGAAGGCTCTGAAAGTTTAGGGTTGCATGCTACCACAGTACTGAATTCAGTCTACACTGATTTGAGGTCCCTCTCTACATCCTGTCTTTTCTCAACAGATTAGGCAGAGTGATCTTTTCAAAACTGGAAATCAGCTCATGTGATTTATCTCATTTCACGAATAAAATGTCAAAGTGTTCCAATGACTGAAGAGGTGCTGCCTGATGTGACACCTCACTCCCACCCGAGCTTTGTGAGCACAGTATCTCATATTCCCCTTTCTGTCACTGAGCTTCAAGCCGCCAGGCATTTTTGCTCTTACTTGAGTGAGCTCCAGCTTCAGGAATTTTGCATCAGCTATCACTTCTTCCATTTGGTTCACTCCCTCACTTGCTTCCAGTCTTGCCCAGATATTACTTTCTCAATGAGTCTCCCTTGACCATCCTATTTAACATTGCAACCTGCTAACCAGACGCTCACCCGTGACTTGCACATTCTGTATCCCCTTTAGACCTGACTTATGTTTTCCTTTTTCTCTATTACGTCTCACAACTTTGAACAGACTCGGCAATATGTAAGTGTTTACATTTAGTATTTATTGTCTGTTACCACTCAGCAGAATGTATGTTTTGTGAAGTCAGGAATCTTGGTCTGTCTTGTTCATACAGTAGTAAAATAGAGTTGAAGTTGAGCCTGAAGCTTAGAAGAACTATTTGGTACAGAAATAAAAGTTCTAGCTATTTGTGACTTTTCCACTTTTATCTCAACTGACCTATGAAGTCCTCATCAATTCATCTTTATTAAGATCTGTTTGCTGGACAGGAGATTGCAAATAAGATCAGACTATATGGCACACATGTAGCATTCATTGGTTTGAAATCTGCTGTCATGATAAGAACCCTAGAAAAAATGTCAGATAAGTAAAACTGGCATTTGACTTTTCCTTTTCTTTTCTATACTCATTTTTATTTGAATAAGTGAGGGAAAACTTAGAATTTACTCAGGTGTTCAAATATAGGTAACCTATTTTATTTCTGTATTTCACACATAGCAAATTGCTGTTCTTTCTTGTCTCTAACCCAAAAGTCAGCAAAATGAGACAGGGAGAAGAGGGAGGAGAATAAAATGGGGAAACAGTGAAAATTCAATTATGGCCTCTCTCAGATTAAAGATTTCTCAGCCTGAGACAGGCTCAAGCAGAGGGAGCAAGAGAGCTTAGAAGTGTAAATGAAATCCTAATGCCTTGATATTAGATCAGAATGGATTTTTACTACCAGAAAAATAATTTGGCAGAGCTAGTTTTAAGGATGGTGATAAAAAATGATCAAGTTGTTTTTGAATATTACTGATTTCAACTTATTCAATAATATTATTGTTGCTCAGTTGTGTCCAACTCTTCACGACCCCATGGACTGCAGCATGCCATGTTTCCCTGGCCTTCACCATCTCCTGGAGTTGACTTATGCTCATGCCCATCGAGTTGATGATACCATACAACCATCTCATCCTCTGTCATCCCCTTCTCCTCTGGCCTTCAATCCTTCCCAGCATCAGGGTCAGGAACTGAACGTTCCTTTTATAGTCTGTTTTAATACCAACTATATCCCATTTTAATGAATACCCTGTATAATTATAAGGCCATATTTTCTTAACTTTGTTTGATGTTTGATAATCCTATGTGAACTATTAGAAAGTATGTTTAAAATCTTCCTTTTTAGTTATGTTTTACCCATTTTATTGTTAGTTTTGAAGAGTAATCTCTCAGTCAAGTTATTTAAAATCCTAGGACAAGTCAAATGTTAGGCTTTCCCTCTCTTGCTAGATTTCACAGTATCAATTGCACAGTACTGGCCTATGACTTTAAGAGATCATTTTTTATGATTAAGGAAATGTCTCTGAAAAAATAAAGTTCAATTCAGAAAGACAAGTGTGCAATTTTAGTGATTTCTGCCTGGATGTGGAAGGAAAATGTTATTTAGTTAGTTCCACTTATATCTTTCTGCAGTGGCACTTCCAGGATGTGGGGAACTGGTCACAGGGAAATAAAAATGCATAAAGCTAATATTTTTGCTTAAGATAAGCTAAGGAGTTAGTTCTCCAAGATTTTTTTTTTTTTTTTGCTTAGAATTAGAGTCTCGTCACATTTAAACATTTTTTATTTTATTAAAAAATAGGAATATTCTTAAGATGGTTAATGACAGCTTCTCATATTTGTCAAGTACTTTATGAGACAAAGGATGATTTTACATTCATTGCTGGGGTCTGTTTCACAATCATCAGTTAAATAATGGTTGTTTTGAAATGTACCTACATTCTAATGGGAACTCAGATGCTCTGCTTTTTGCTATACTTAACTGCTTCTCTTACTCTTGGAAAGGAAAGTGGTGATTCCCAGAGTCCTGCATCTAGGGGAAAGGCTCACAAAATATGGCTCTGTCAACCATGACATTTGACTGCATCTGAAAGATTAAAGTATACTCTATTTTGGCTTGTTCTGCCATTTATTCTCAGGCTGAAGGATAAAGCATGATGTGAATATTTCAAGTACCTTAGGCCCTTGCCTGATACAACATATTGAAGTGTATTTGCTTTCCAAAACATCAACGTAAAATCATCTATTTATGTCTCCCTTTTTATAAAGTTAATTTAGATGAATTTGCCTTTACTTACTCAATCTTCCTTGAGGTATTTTTAGATTTTAGTTAGTTTAATACACAATTTGAGATTACTGTTTAATTCATTTTTTCTACATAAAAATTTCTCTCATGCACAATTTGACAAAAGTACTAAAGATAATATGTAAAATTCGAATGAGACAGTATTTTAGCACTCTCAGTGTTATTTAAAGTTACTTTAAGACAAAGAAATGTTAGCAAGCAATTTAAGAGGAATTTGAGATGATTGTTGAGTTTTTCTAAATTTCTGCATTCATATCACAAAATAAGTTACCTATTCTGCTCAATATTTCTGACCTGTGTTCAGCATGCAATCATTTTGTCCCAGAGATTTGTTGAGGAATCAGGAAGTTCTGAAGCAATAAAGGAAAAGAATAAAAAGATCAAATATCGCAACAGAAGCACACAGGCACACACATTACAAAAGACCATATGGCAAATTATATAGTTGACTCAAATAACTGGTTCTCTCTTGCCTGTAAGATTATACATCCTCCCCCATTAACTTTGCTCTGCTTTATAATGGTAAAATAAAATGACATTTATTTATTATATGGAAGAAAAGAAAGCACTTCTTAGATGAAAGTGTATGAGTTCATTTCTATAGGCACTTCTTAGATGAAAGTGTATGAGTTCATTTCTATAGGAAAAAAGTACATACTCATGAGATATTTATATAGATAAATATTTCAAAATGCATACTCTTAACACTGGGCACCGATTACTTCAGAGATAGTGGAAATGGAAGTGGGAAGTTAACATTATTAACATTTTCTTTTTTATAAATTTGCACTATTTAATTTCTTGAAATAAAACTACCTTTCTTTCAGAATTAAAAATTCAGTAAAATACAGGGACATACAAACAAAATGAGAATAAAATGAATTTTTTTGTATTGAAATGACACTTGGCGACTGACATGAACAGGGTTGAGGGAGCAAATATACCCAAATGCTGGCTCTGACTAATCACTTCTTCCCAAGCAGTTCCCAAGCAGAGCACATGAAAAAGTGTTCGTTTTCTCTCCCTGTGAAAGAGAATTCTGATTTGACTTAGTATCTCCCACATAGTTCTCCAGGGAAATCCTTATTTACCAACAAATTTTATTTGCTACTTTGTCAGTTAAATAAGAAAAGAAACAGAGTATAGATTAAGGATTAAAGACAGTTAGATTAGGGTGAGGTGTGTGGGTTCTCAGAGACTATAATATTTGATGTGAGAAGTGTGAGGCCAACTGTATGATATGAGGAAAAAAGGAGGGAGGGTATTATTAAAAATCCTGCATTGACTTCAATATCAACTTCAAAATGTAGGAAATACGCAAATAATTGAGTATTTAATTTAATCTTGAGTTAATTTAATCTTACTTTGGCTTTCAGACTTAAAAAAAAAATGCTTTAATGTTATAATAGTACTCTGAAAAGAGACCATTTGAATTTTGGCTCTAAAGTTTTAAAATAACATTTTTCTTAGATTTGTCTCTGGCATAAATCATAATGTAGACAACTTCTATAATGTGTTGTTTTAGTCAGTTTGGGGTGATAGATCTGCCTGACAAACAGCCCAACAATCCCAGTGACTTACAGTGAGAGCCTTACAATGATCACAGGTCTGGGAGTTGACTGGGGTGACGGTTTTTCAGTCTGCAAGTCCGTTTCATATCTGTCCCACATGTCTTTCATTCTGAGACCTAAGACAAGATCTTCTGATGACAAACGACAGAAGTCCAAAACTACAAGCCAAACACACCAGCCAGTTTAAAGTGTCTGATTAGATGTGGCACATACAGTATTCACTGGTCAAAGCAAATGATAAAAAAAGTGAAGTGAAAATGAAAGTCGCTCAGTTGTGTCTGACTCTTTGTCCATGGAATTCTCCAGGCCAGAATACAGTCCATGGAATTCTCCAGGCCAGAATACTGGGAGAAGGATAGCCTTTCCCTTCTCCAGGGTATCTACCCAACCCAGGGATCGAACCCAGGTCTCCCACACTGCAGGCGGATTCTTTACCAGCTGAGCCACAAGGAAAGCCCAAGAATACTTGAGTGGGTAATCTATCCAGGGGATCTTCCTGACCCAGGAATCGAATTGGGGTCGGTCTCCTGCATTCCAGGCAGATTCTTTACCATCTAAGCTATCAGGAAAGCCCATAGCCAAGCCCAAAGCTGGAGTGACAGGGGAATATGCTTTATCACAAAAGAAGAAAGGGAGATAGCAGAGAGATGGTAGCAGTAATACATAATGGGGCTAGCTCATTTGAAGCACTCTCTTTTCTTAAGCTAGTTAAGTCTAAATATCTTCAGTACGAATTCTAATAAAAACTGCACTCTTTTTCCCAGACTTTCCCTCCTCAACATCAAAACCTTTGCTTGGCTCTTACCATTGTAAATTAAGGTAGCACAGGAAAAATGGACTAGAGAGAAACTGAGAGAAAGTCCGAGAAATCTAGGTCTTCCTCCATTTTGAAAGCAGATCTACCACTTAGCATTTCTGTCCCTTGGATAGAGAGATAGTTAGAAGAGAAATGTGTCCATGCAAAATCTAGTACCACATTGTGATTCTACCTACTATTTGAATGTACTCCTTCCTGTCAGCTTAGTAGAAAATAATTCATAACAACTTTGTATGAGGGATAAAGAGGAAGAATCAGAAAGGAAATGGTCCTCAAACTTCTCTCTTTGTTTAACAAGTGCACTGCGGTGGGCATCTGTCATTTTTAACATGCCCAGTACTGATGGCTCAGATTGTAAAAAATCTGCTGGCAATGTGAAAGACGTAGATTTGATCCCCGGGTTGGGAAGATCCTCTGTAGGAGGGCATGGCGACCCACTCCAGTATTCTTGCCTGGAGAATTCCCATGGACAGAGGAGCCTGGCAGGTTACAGTCCATGGGGTAGCAAAGAATCAGACACAACTGAACAACTAAGCACAGTACTCATTTTCATGTCTTCTGACAAAACCAATCTTTCCTTATGCATATTCTAATGTGATTTGAGTGAGGTTGATTCAAACCCTATGGCCATATGGCATAGGCTCGAGAAACTAAGGCATCATATCCCAGGGCTTAATTTAAAGGTGAGCAGGTGATTCAATCTGAGTCCT
This sequence comes from Cervus canadensis, assembly GCF_019320065.1. Classification (NCBI taxonomy): domain Eukaryota; kingdom Metazoa; phylum Chordata; class Mammalia; order Artiodactyla; family Cervidae; genus Cervus; species Cervus canadensis. The sequence goes on from NC_057400.1 coordinate 62,069,623, forward strand.
AGAGACTGTATTCTAGGACTTTTGTTGAAACTACTGGAAATAAAGTATTCCCCCACTGACGTTGTGGTTAGGATGATGCATAAGCTGAAAAGTGTAGGCAGCCATCTTTCCATCATGTGGAGGAGAGTTGAAAATTTTACCATGGTACAGCAATACAGAGGACATAATGGCATAAGCCAGAGTCCTTGTGATGTTTTTTTATTCTCTGTATCCAGACATGCTTGAAAATACCCTCTGTCTTTCAAGTTACATGCCTCAAGAAATTCATAGTTTAGGTCAATTAGTTTTGGGTGATTTTTCTGTCATTTGCTACCAAGTGACTTCCTGATTGTTAGTATCTACATTTAATGTAGCTCATATTAGTATCTAGAAAAACTTTGTAAAACATACACCTATTCAAAAAAAGGAGAGGCTTTCCTGGTAGTTCAATTGGTAAAGAATACACCTGTAATACACCTGAATACCCATTTTGATTCCTGGGTTGTGAAGATCCGCTGGAGAAGGGATAGGCCGCCCACTCCAGTACTCTTGGACTTACCTTGTTTTCAGCTGGTAAGAAAATCTGTTTTGCCTGCAAAATGGGAGACCTGGGTTCAATCCCTGGGTTGGGAAGATCCCTTGAAGAAGGGAAAGGCTACCAACTCCAGTATTCTGGCCTGGAGAATTCCATGGACTGTATAGCCCATGGAGTTTCAAAAAGTCAGACATGAGTGAGAGACTTTTTCATAATAAAAAAAAAAGGTGCACACAACAGGAAAGAAAAAAAAATTCCCTACAAAGTTAATTATATCTTGCAATGCTTTTTCTGTAATCCCCACTCTGCTCCCATCCATCTGTGTAAATAAAGCTACATTTTTAATAAAAATGGAAAGTCCATGAGGGCCACTAATAAGGTGAGAACAGTTATTCAAATACAAATTACTATCTCAAGTTGTGAAATTATTTTCTTTATGGTAATAGGATGCTGTATATTTCAAATAATAAATTTTTTGAGAAAAAATGAATGTGATTATATAACAAATATTCTCTGTGATTAAAATTTATTGTAGAAGATGATAAAAACATTTTCTTCTCAAAACTTCAGTTCAGTTCAATCGCTCAGTCATGTCCAACTCTTTGCGACCCCATGGACTGAAGCACGCCGGGCCTCCCTGTCCATCACCAACTCCTGGAGTTTACTCAAACTATGTCCGTTGAGTCGGTGATGCCTTCAACCATCTCATCTTCTGTCATCCCCTACTCCTCCTGTCTTCAATCTTTTCCAGCATAGGGTGTTTTCAAATGAGTCAGTTCTTTGTATCAGGAGGCTGAAGTATTGAAGTTTCAGCTTCAACAACAGTCCTTCCAATGAATATTCAGGACTGATTTCCTTTAGGATGAACTGGTTGGATCTCCTTGCATTCCAAGGAACTCTCAAGAGTCTTCTCCAATACCACAGTTCAAAAGCATCAATTCTTCTGTGCTCAACTTTCTTTATAGTACAACTGTCATATCCATACATGACTACTGGAAAAACCATAGCCTTGACTAGATGGACCTTTGTTAGCAAAGTAATGTATCTGCTTTTTAATATGCTGTCTAGGTTGGTCATAGCTTTTCTTCCAAGGAGTAAGTGTCTTTTAATTTTATGGCTGCAGTCACCATCTGAAGTGATTTTGGAGCACCCCCCCACCCCCCGCCGGCACAAAAAACGTCTGTCACTGTTTCCACTGTTTCCCCATCTATTTCCCATGAAGTGATGGGACCAGATGCCAAGATCTTAGTTTTCTGAATGTTGAGCTTTAAGCCAACTTTTTCACTCTCCTCTTTCACTTTCATCAAGAGGCTCTTTAGTTCTTCTTCACTTTCTGCCATAAGGGTGGTGTCATCTGCATATCTGAGGTTATTGATATTTCCCCTGGTTATCTTGATTCCAGTTTGTGCTTCATCCAGCCCAACATTTCTCATGATGTACTCTGCATATAAGTTAAGTACACAGGGTGACAATACATAGCCTTGATGTGCTCCTTTCCCTATTTGCAACCAGTCTGTTGTTCCATGTCCAGTTCTAACTGTTGCTTCCTGACCTCCATACAGATTTCTCAAGAGGCAGGTCAGGTAGTCTGGTATTCTCATCTCTTGAAGAATTTCCCACAGTTTGTTGTGATCCACACAGACAAAGGCTTTGGCATAGTCAATAAAGCAGAAATAGATTTTTTTTTTTTCTGGAACTCTCTTGCTTTTTCGATGATCCATTGGATGTTGGCAATTTGATCTCTTGTTCCTCTACCTTTTATGTAACCAGCTTGAACATCTGGAAGTTCATGGTTCACATACTGTTGAAGCCTGGCTTGGAGAATTTTGAGCATTACTTTACAGGCGTGTAAGATGATTGCAATTTTGTGGTAGTTTGAGCGTTCTTTGGCATTGCCTTTCTTTGGGATTGAAATGAAAACTGACATTTTCCAGTCCTGTGGCCAGTGCCGAGTTTTCCAAATTTGCAGGCATATTAAGTTCAGCACTTTCACAGCATCATCTTTAGGATTTGAAATAGCTCAACTGGAATTCCATCACCTCCACTAGCTTTGTTTGTAGTGATGCTTCCTAAGGCCCACTTGACTTCACATACTAGGATGTCTGGCTCTATGTGAGTGTTCATACCATTGTGATTATCTGGGTCATGAAGATCTGTTTTGTATAGTTCTTCTGTGTATTCTTGACACCTCTTCTTAATATCTTCTGCTTCTGTTAGTTCTATACCATTTCTGTCCTTTATTGAGCCTTTTGCATGAAATGTCTCCTTGGTATCTTTAATTTTCTTGAAGAGATCTCTAGTCTCTCTCGTTCTATTGTTTTCCTCTATTTCTTTGCACTGATCACTGAGGAAGGCTTTCTTCTCTTGATAGTTTACCTGCAGATTTGGGCCATCTAGGGCCTGAGTTCTAACATAATTCTAATGCTTTGTGACTGGGGAAATTACTCAGCTTCCTGGCTAACAGCATCACCTACAAAACAAAGGGGCCAAATTAGCTCACTTCTAAAGATGTTTCTCTCTTTAAAATATTATAAGTTCTGCCATATTGCTTGCATTAGTTTCACTTTTTTTTTTTAGTTTCACTTTTAATATCATGCTCTCCTACATGAATGGAACATTACCTTTATACTTTTATGAATGCTTATATTATCCACAGAGTAAAAATCTGTCCTTGATTTTACTTTTGAAGAGATAGCTACATTTTTAAGCATACAAAATAAAGAAAGAGAATCAAAAAATGATAAAGTATTTTAATTTACATAATCTCAACTTTGTCTCCTAAGAAGAACCGAGTGAAGATAATGCTGACTAACTCACTATGCATAATGCATTGTATAAGTCTATAGCTCATGCTGACATATTCATAATATTTATCTTAAGGAGAGAGAAAAAAATTATTATACAGTGTGTTGATGCCCTGAAAAGTATATTCCCGAGCATTTCAAGTGCTTAATTATAAACTGAACATTGAAACCATGGTACAGAGAGGTTACTTACTCTGGGACCTCTATAAGCTTATATTGTTATTGAACAAACTGGAGAGGTTTGAAAGTGGATTACCAAGAGATTTCTTAAGAACTAATTTTCTATACTGGATTAGTGAAGCTGCTTATGATTTATTAATTTGTAATCTCTTTAGAAATCTATTTATTTATCTTATTTGTTATATTTGCTTGAAAAATCCTTATGAGTATATGAGCTAAATGAAAAATAAAGGATTTTGAACATTTTTTTCTTCTTTCCTAATTCAATAGAAATTGCAGATTAGGACAATGCTATTAAAAGAGTTTTGAGTGTCTTTATTCTTGTACAAACTCAAAGAGTATTCAAATTCACATGTGCACAGACATATATATCAGTAAAGGAGTTAGATAAAAATAGATAAAATAGTAACAGAATTTCCTTTAAAAGCATCAGGCCTGATAAACTAAACATTATTAATTTATATTTGTTTCACAAAGAAATTGAAGCTGCTTAAAATAGTGGGTACCATGAAAATAGTTAAAATAAAGAGCTGATAAATTAAGTAAATTAAAAAAAAGATAGATAACAAAAACTGGGATTCATGTAACACTGTCTGAAATGCACAGCATAGGTCCCACATAGCATTAGAGATGGGCTATATATTTAGCTATATTTAGCTCTAATTGCTTAAAGGCAGATAGAAGGGCAAATCATAATTCTATATAACTTCATTACGTAGCAAGATAAATTCAAGCCTACTCTAAATGAGAAGATAGGCATTTCTGGTACTGAAACTTGAAATAAATTTCTTCTATGAAATCCTTTGGATAATGCATGATATAAAATGATACTGTGATATTATAATATATAATATACTCAACTAAAGCCTTATAATAAGTCCAGCAATGCATGTGATATGACTTTCAGTTCAGTTGCTCAGTCATGTCCAACTCTTTGTGACCCCATGGACTGAAGCATGCCAGGCTTCCCCATCCATCGCCAACTCCCAGAGCTTTCTCAAACTCTTATCCATTGAGTTGGTGATGTCATCCAACCATCTCATCCTCTGTCACCCCCTTCTACTGCCTTCAATCTTTCCCAGCATCAGAGTCTTTTCCAATGAGTCAGTTCTTCACATCAGGTGGCCAAAGTATTGGAGCTTCAGCTTCAGTATCAGTCTTTCCAATGAATATTCATTGGAAAGGACCGATTTCCTTTAGGATTGCCTGGTTTGATCTCCTTGTAGTCCAAGGGACTCTCAAGAGTCTTCTCCAACACCATAATTCAAAAGCATCCATTCTTCAGCCCTCAGCTTTCTTTAAGGTCCAACTCTCACATCCATACATGACTACTGGAAAAACCATAGCTTTGACTAGACCGACTTTGTCAGCAAAATAATGTCTCTGCTTTTTAATATGACTTTAAAAAGTAATATTTCTTTTATTGACTGATGAAAGACACTGTTGTGGAGTCCAGTAAGAATGATTCTATGTTAAGCCAAAACAGTACAGCTTATTTGTATTGATATACTATTAAGCTATTAAATGCTTTACCTTAAGTGATCATGATGATATTTTGTGGAGAACGAGTTGTATTTTATGTTATAGACAATAAGCCAAAGAACATTTTACTTCCTTACCTACATAGTACATATAATTTAATTTGTACCCCTTGTGTGATCTTTTCCCAGAAGTCATGTATGGATGTGAGAGTTAGACTATAAAGAAAGCTGGGCACTGAAGAATTGATGCTTTTGAATGTGGTGTTGAAGAAGACTCTTCAGGGTCCCTTGGACTGCAAGGAGATCCAACCAGTCCATCCTAAAGGAAATCAGTCCTGAATATTCTTTGGAAGAACTGATGCTGAAGCTCAAACTCCAGTACTTTGGCCACTTGATGCAAAGAACTGACTCATTAGAAAAGACCCTGATGCTGGGAAAGATTGAAGGCAGGAGAAGAAGGGGACGACAGAGGATGAGATGGTTGGATGGCATCACTGACTGAATGGACATGAGTTTGAGTAGGCTCCAGGGGTTGGTGATGGGCCTGAAAGCCTAGCATGATGCAGTCCATGGGGTGGCAAAGAGTCAGACACGACTGAGTGACTGAACTGAACTGTGTGATCTGGACGCTATCTTGTGTACAATTTCATAAAACATAAACCTTGCCAAACTTATTAGATGGTTGGTTGAAAGATGGAAACACCTAGATGCTTTCCTCAGCAGTTCAAACACATGCAGAAAGCACTCAAAAGGAAGACTGGATTGCTGACATGGGCTGATTGGCTTTTCTGTGTCCCTGATCCATTGGTAGCTCTCTTGTAGAGCAGATGAATGAGGTGGTACAGAAAGCAATCCAGTGTAAACTTCACTCCTTAGCTTCTCTTCCTAAGAGGTGCATTAGAAGCTTTATTGACTATAAATTGAATTATACACACACAGACATGCACACACAAAATCTAATAATTATCAATCTTCTTGAGAGACTTAGATAAAAACAGAGACATGAATACAGCATGACAAATATAATTAGCCATGCTGTATATTGTATATGAAAGTTGAGGGAGTAAATTACAAGAGCCCTCATCAGATTTTTTTCTGTTTCTTTAATTTTGTATCTATCTTAAAATTTTGTAGCTACATAACATTACATGATATACACTAAATTTATTGTGATAGTCATCTCAATATGATGTATGATGTATATAAGGTGAATCAAAATGTTGTATACCTTAAACTTATACAATACTATATGTCAATTATATCTCAATAGAACTGGATGAATTATAAGAAGCAAAGAAAAATAAAGTTAAAAAAATGGAGACATAAAATTTCTTATGTAAATGCAAATTAATCCAACTATACCATGGGAGAAATGCAGTGATCCTTATAAACTTCACATAGGTAAAAAGCAGAAATGTCAGAAGTGAAAATATATAGTTGGTCTAGGAATTTGTCTCATTGGAAATATAAGTGCTTAGAATTTAAAAAAAGGCTGACAGTATTTGCAGTAGCTATCTTTAGTGGGTTTTGGTATTTGGAATATGTTTTGCAGTTTATTTACATTTATGCTTTTCTCTATATGTTCTATATATTTCTGAGTTTTCACAATAAGTGCATATTAATTCTATACTAAAAAGATTAATGATTACTGCTACTTCAAATTTATTATCCTAAAAAATGTTGATAGCATAATCAGGTTTAGTAAGATCACTAATAAGCATATAGTCTTTGAATATCTTAGCTTGAATGATACAAAACTAGAATTTCTTTTCACCTCAAATAAAACCTATGACTTTTTAAACTGAAAGTAAAGGAATGAAAAAAAAAAAAACATTTCTTATTTAGTGAGAGATAAATAAGCAGAGTGCAAGCCTTAATACTTGCTAATGAATCTAGTTCTAATTTTCTTATAATGTGTCAGGGAGGAAGAATCCATATTTGGTGAGGAGTATTAAATTCATGAGAAGAATTTTTTTTTAAGCCCAGAAGAATGGGTTAAAATGCAAAATCTTCCCTAAGACTTGCCTTAGCTTTGGGAGCATAAGCCCAATTCTTCCCTCAGTGTCAAATCCCTATATCTGTTTTCCCACATTCTAGATTTTACCTAAAATAACCTAATTAGGTAAAGACAATATTATTGGCTCTATTAGTTCTGACAGTGGCATTGCAAGATGGTACCCAAACTTTCTATTGTGACATTGTTCAGTTCAGTTCAGTCGCTCAGTCGTGTCTGACTCTTTGAGACCCCATGGGCTGCAGCACACCAGGCTTCCTTGTCCATCACCAACTCCCAGAGCTTGCTCAAACTCATGTCTATTAAGTCAGTGATGCCATCCAACCATCTCATCCTCTGTCGTTCCCTTCTCCTCCTGCCTTCAATCTTTCCTAGCATCAGGGTCTTTTCAAAATGAGTCAGTTCTTCACATCAGGTGGCCAGAGTATTGGAATTTCAGCCTCAGCATCAGTCCTTCCAATGAATATTCAAGACTGATTTCCTTTAGGATGTGACATTGTAAGAAGGATGAAACAATGTAAATAAATATCATAAACTAAATATTATGGCCAAGTAATCAATGAAATGTCAAAAAAAGATCACAAGCAACTCTGGATGGGTTTACAGAAGGACAGATTTGGCCAGTTTTGGGCCATCGATTGGAGACGTTTGGAATATCCTGCAGAAGAAAATGGATTTCGTTATATCCCTTTTAGAATGTACCAGGAATCCACTTTGGGGTTGAACTTGGATGGTGTGGATGGATGGGGACAAGTGAGATTGACTCAGGTGGCTTGACTCTGTCTTCCTAGGAATGTTCTTTTCTGAATTACCAATTGACCAGTTTTTAGTGAGCTAATTATGAGCACCCCATTCTCGCCAGAGACACTCAGAGGGCTCAGACAAACCTTGTGTGCACAAGGACCCAGAGACCCCACAGAGACTGAGACAGAATTGTGTTTGAGTGTCTCCTGTGGAGGTACAGGTCAGCAGTGGGCTGTTGCAGGGGCAGGGACTCTGGGTGAAGCAGACTTGGGTATGACATAAGCCCTCTTGGAGGAGGTCGCCATTAACCCCTCATAGAGCTGCCAGAACTTACACAGGACTGGGAAATAGACTCTCGGAGGGCACAAACAGAACCTTGTGCACACCAGGACCCAGGAGAAAGGAGCAGTGACCCCACAAGAAACTGACCCAGACTTGCCTGTGAGTGTCCAGGAGTCTCCAGCAGAGACGTGGGTCGGCAGTGGCCTGCTTCAGGGTTGGGGACACTGAGTGTAGCAGTGGATGCTTGGGACCTTTTGAAGGAGGTCATCATTATCTTCATGACCTCCACCATAGCTTGGCCCCAGGTACATAACAGGGGGGAAACACAACTCCACCCATCAATAGAAGATTGGATTAAAGATTTACTGAGCATGGCCCCGTCTACCAAAACAAGACCCAGTTTCCCCCTCAGTCAGTCTCTCCCATAAGGGAGAAGGATAAACCTCTTATCCTTTTCCATCAGAGGGCAGACATACTGAAAATCACAATCACAGAAACTGAAGAAACTGAAGTTGAATGATTCTGTGAAGACCTACAAGACCTTCTAGAACTAACACCCAAAAAAGACGTCCTTTTCCACATAGGGGACTGGAGTGCAACAGTGGGAAGTCAAGAAACACCTGGAATAATAGGCAAATTTGGCCCTGGAGGACAGAATGAAGCAGGGCAAAGGCCAATAGAGTTTTGCCAAGAGAATGCACAGATCATAGCAAACACCCTCTTCCAAGAACACAAGAGAAGACTCAACACATGGACATCACCAGATGGTCAATACCGAAATCAGACTGATTATATTCTTTGCAGCCAAAGATGGAGAAGCTCTGCACAGTCAGCAAAAACAAGCCCTGGAGGCTGACTGTGGCTCAGATCATGCACTACTTATTGCCAAATTCAGACTTAAATTGAAGAAAATGGGGAAAACCACTAGACCATTCAGATATGACCTAAATCAAATCCCTAAATTATACAGTGGAAGTGACAAATAGATTCAAGGGATTAGATCTGATAGAGTGCCTGATGGACTACGGACTGAGGTTTGTGACATTGTACAGGAGACAGGGATCAAGACCATCCCCGAGAAAAAGAAATGCAGAAAGACAAAATGGCTATCTGAGGAGGCCTTACAAATAGCTGTGGGGGAAAAAAAAAAGAAGTGAAAAGCAAAGGAGAAAAGGAAAGATATACCCATTTGAATGCAGAGTACCAAAGAATAGCAAGGAGAGATAAGAAAGCCTTCTTCAGCGGTCAGTGCAAAGAAATAGAGGAAAACAATAGAATGGGAAAGACTAGAGATCTCTTCAAGAAAATTAAAGATACCAAGGGAACATTTCATGCAAAGTTGGGCTCAATAAAGGACAGAAATGGTATGGACCTGACAGGAGTGGAAGATATTAAGAACAGGTGGCAAGAATACACAGAAGAACTATACAAAAAAGACCTTCATGACCCAGATAATTGCAATGGTATGAACACTCACCTATAGCCAGACATCCTGGAATGTGAAATTAAGTGGGGCTTAGGAAGCATCACTATGAACAAAGCTGGTGAAGGTGATGGCATTCCAGTTGAGCTATTTCAGATCCTAAAAGATGACGCTGTGAAAGTGCTGCACTCAGTATGCCAGCAAATTTGGAAAACTCAGCTATGGCCACAGGACAGAAAAAGGTCAGTTTTCCTTTCAATCCCAAAGAAAGGCAATGTCAAAAAATGCTCAAACTACCACACACTTGCACTCATCTACACACTAGTAAAATAATTCTCAGAATTCTCCAAGCCAGGCTTCAACAGTATGTGAGCCATCAACTTCCAGATGTTCAAGCTGGTTATAGAAAAGGCAGAGGAACCAGAGATCAAATTGCCAACATCCTTTGGATCATCAAAAACAAACAAACAAACAAACAAAAAAACAAGAGAGTTCCAGAAAAACATCTATTTCTGCTTTATTGACTATGCCTTTGACTGCATGGATCACAACAAACTGTGGAAAATTCTTCAAGAGATGGAAATACCAGACCACCTGACTTGCCTCTTGAGAAATCTATATACACGTCAGGAAGCAATGGTTAGAACTGGTTGTGGATCAACAGACTTGTTCTAAATAGGAAAAGGAGTACCTCAAGGCTGTATATTGTCACCTTGTGTACTTAACTTATATGCAGAGAACATTATGAGAAACATTGGGCTGCATGAAGCACAAGCTGGAATCAAGATTGCTAGGAGAAATATCAATAACCTCAGATATGCAGATGACACCACCATTATGGCAGAAAGTAAAGAAGAACTAAAGAACCTCTTGATGAAAGTGAAAAAGGAGAGTGAAAAAGTTGGCTTAAAACTCAACATTCAGAAAACAAAGATCATGGCATCTGGTCCCATCACTTCATGGCAGATAGATGGGGAAACAGTGGAAACAGTGGCTGACTTTATTTTTCTGGGCTCCAAAGTCACTGCAGATGTTGACTGAAGCCATGAAAAAAAGACACTCCTTGGAAGGAAACTTATGACCAACCTAGACAGCATATTAAAAAGCAGAAACATTACTTTGCCAACATAGGTCCTTCTAGTCAAAGCTATGGTTTTTCCAGTGGTTATGTATGGATGTGAGAGTTGGACTATACAGAAAGCTGAGCGCTGAAGAATTGATGCTTTTGAACTGTGGTGTTGGAAAAGACTCTTGAGAGTCCTTTGGACTGCCAGGAGATCCAACCAGTTCATCCTAAAGGAGATCAGTCCTGGGTGTTCATTGGAAGGATTGATGCTGAAGCTGAAGCTCCAATACTTTGACCACCTGATATGAAGAACTGACTTATTTGAAAAGACCCTGATGCTGGGAAACATTGAGGGCAGGAGAAGAAGGGGATGAAAGAGGATGACATGTTGGATGGCATCACCAACTCAATGGATATGAGTTTGGTAGTTGGTGATGGACAAGGATGCCAGGCATGCTGCTTTCCTTGGGGTTGCAGAGTGAGACACGACTGAGCGACTGAACTGAAATATGATGGTTCCGTATAATACTTCAGGATGATCACGCTGACTCGTAAATATGAAATTTAATTTTTTTGGTGATTAAATATTTCACTAAGTTAAAATTCACCTGATGGTAACTTTTTTAAAAAATATTTATTTTTCTGAGTCCTTGAAATGTATTTTTTTAAAGCATGAAGCAGCAAGAGGGTTTTTCTAGAAAGTTCATTGTCAGTCTGGCTTCTCTGTTTGCTTGTGATTGGTTACTATTTTGAGGGGAGAGATCAATGTCCCAAAAATGTACTGCAAAACCCTATAATGATTTAGTTAGATATTTGATTTGCCTGCTAGTCATTAGGAGGATTTTTAGGATTTGATTATTTAGTTGAAGTGCTCTAACAGAATATGTATCAGGAGGCTTCTTACTATTCCAGATCTCTCTTAGTCCAAGATTCTGGTCATTTGGCAACACTTATTATAACCTTAGTGCCTTTAACTTGCAAAGAACATGGGAATTTTTTTTTTTTTAAATAAAGATCATATAAAGAAAGAAAAAACCAAGGAACTCCATGTTTGTGGTTAAAATTTTCAAGCTGTAAATAGGGCACATTCCTCTGCTATGCTGCCACAGTTCATTACTACCCGCCGGCCAAGTTGCATAGAAGTTACTAATTCCCAGTTCTCAGACTTTCTGCTTATGACAGAAAAAAAAAAATACTTTGGCCAATTTCTTTATGCTATGTAATGTGACATAGCTAATGGAAAGATAATACTGTCAGAGGTATTTTTCAAAGCTTTGCCTCTGTACCTGACCTCATTTCTGGTTGTGTTTAATTCACTGGTAAAATGTACTTGAGGAAATTTACATATAACTTAGGCATGACGTTGCATACAAACAGGTATGGGATGATGAATCAAATACATCCTGTCTAGATATTGTGGGGTAAACTAACCTTTCTAGATATTTAGCTTACATAGAAATAATGAACATGGAAAATAAGATACCTCTAATATTTGTCAGGATTCACATTATGGAGACCATTTTTTGGCTTGTGTTGTTACCTTATCTTTTTCTATCACCATGCTTAATGATTTATGGGAAAGTTTTGGTGGTGGTGGTTTAGTCGCTAAGTCGTGTCTGACTCTTGTGACCCTGTGGACTGTAGTCCGCCAGGCTCCTCTGTCCATGGGATTCTCCAGGCAACAATACTGGAGTGGGTTGTCATTCCCTTCTCCAGGGGATCTTCCCAACTTAGTAATTGCTTTTAATACCTAAGAATTGCTTTTGTGAAATTGTTTTATACTGAATTGCTTGCAGTCAACTCTGAACGGTCCCACTACCATCACTCTTGTCTTTATACACTCTATCACTTAAAAAAAGCATTTTGTTTTCTGCAGAAGCAAAGATATTTGGTAAATTGATATGCATTTGAAGTTTTAGTGTTCAGGTTACTGCTGAATGGGGAATTGTAATAAAACTAGGAGGAGACTTGGTTCTCTCTTTAAAAACTCATTATCTGGTAGGGATGACAAGATAAAAGCAAGTAGGAAACATAAACCATTCATGAGGATAATGGACAGAACCTCATATGAGACTCAGGAGGCTGGATTCTCAAATATCCCACTAGCTTGAGATGTAACATGAACCAAGTCAATAAACTTTCTGATTCTTACTTTTGTCATAAGGAAGATAAAAGAAAAGTAACTTCCACAGTTTCTTTTGTCTCAGCAAATTTGATATTTTTAATGTAATTGTCATCTGTTTACCATTTCTGACAAACTATAATTGTGAATACTGGTGGCTTCAGTGTAAGATTCTTAAAAGTATAAGAAGAAAAAACATTTAAAATTTTAAATATTTTAAATTATTAATACTTTTCTAAATAATATTATTTTTAAAATATGCATGCTACATGTTCATATAGAAAATTTTGGCAACACATTAATATATAAAGACAAAAATTTTAAGTGTCTTTTTCACTTGAAGGAAAATTGCTTTACAATGTTGTGTTGGTTTCTGCTGTACAGCAACACAAATCAGTTATAATTATAAATTTATCCTCTCCCTCGGGAGTTTCCCTTCCTTCCCCCAGTCCCACCCTTCTAGGTCATTACAGAGCACCACGTTGGGCTCCCTGTGTTATATAACAACTTCCCACTAGCCTTCTATATTTCACATGATAGTGTATATATGTCAGTGTCAGTTTCTCAATTTGTCCCCCCCTCCTTCCCCTGCTGTGTCCACAAGTCTATTCTCTATATCTGCATCTCTATTCCTTCTCTGCAAATGGGTTCATCAGTACAATTTTTCAAGATTCCATATATATGCATTAATACATGATATTTGTTTTTCTCTTTCTGACTTACTTCTCTTGTTACACCAGGTTCTGGCTTCATCTACTTCACTACAACTGACTCAAATCCATTCCTTTTTATGGCTGAGTGATATTCCATTGTGTATATGTGCCACATCTTTATCTATTCATTTTCTTAGTGGACATCTAGGTTGCTTTCATATCCTGGCTATGGTAAATAGTGCTGCAGTAAACCCTGAGGTACGTGTATCTTTTATAATTGTGGTTTTCTCAGAGTACATGCCAGGTAGTGGGATTGCCAGGTCATATAGTAGACTGGTAGACATATTCCTAGTTTTTAATGAATCTCCATACCATCCTCCATAATGGCTGTATCAGTTTACATTCCCACCAACAGTGCCAGAGCGTTCCTTTTACTCCACATCCTCTTCAGCATTTATTGTTTGTAAATTTCTTGATGATGACCATTCTGACTGGTGTGAGGTGATATATCATTGCAGTTTTTATTTGCATTTCTCCTATAATGAACGGTACTGAGCATCATTTCATATGTTTATTGGTCATCTGTCTTCTTTAGGGAAATGTATGTTTAGGACTTTGGCCCATTTTTTTTTTTTTTTTGATTGGGTTGTTTGTTTTTTCTGGTATTGAGCTATATGAAATGCTTGTATATTTTGGACACTAATCCTTTATTAGTTGCTTCATTTGCAATTATTTTCTCACATTCCAAGGGTTGTAAAGACAAAGTTTAGATTCACCCATAAGGCATCCAACCAGAGAAGCATCATTAAGCAAGAGAGTTCCAGGAAAAACATCTATTTCTGCTTTATTGACTATGCCAAAGCCTTTGACTGTGTGGATCACAATAAACTGTGGAACATTCTTCAAGAGCTGGGAATGCCAGACACCTGATCAGCCTCTTGAGAAACCTGTATGCAGGTCAGGAAGCAACAGTTAGAACTGGACATGGAACAACAGACTGGTTCCAAATAGGAAAAGGAGTATGTCAAGGCTGTATATTGTCACCCTGCTTATTTAACTTCTATGCAGAGTACATCATGAGAAACACTGGGCTGCATGAAGCACAAGCTGGAATCAAGATTTCCAGGAGAAATATCAATAGCCTCAGATATACAGATGACACCACCCTTATGGCAGAAAGTGAAGAACTAAAGAGCCTCTTGATGAAAGTGAAAAAGGAGAGTGAAAAAGTTGGCTTAAAGCTCAACATTCAAAAAACTAATATCATGGCATCCAGTCCCATCACTTCATGACAAATAGATGGGGAAACAGTGGAAACAGTGGCTGACTTTATTTTCTTGGGCTCTGAAATCACTGAGGATGGTAATTGCAGCCATGAAATTAAAAGATGCTTACTCCTTGGAAGGAAAGTTATGACCAACCTAGACAGCATATTAAAAAGCAGAGACATTACTTTGCCAACAAATGTCCATCTAGTCAAGGCTATGATTTTTCAAGTGGTCATGTATGGATGTGAGAGTTGGACTATAAACAAAGCTGAGCACTGAATAATTGATGCTTTTGAATTGTGATGTTGGAGAAGACTCTTGAGAGTCCCTTGGACTGCAAGGAGATCCAGCCAGTCCATCCTAAAGGAGATCAGTCCTTTGTGTTCATTGGAAGTACTGATGTTGAAGCTGAAACTCCAATACTTTGGCCACCTGGTGTGAAGAACTGACTCAATGGAAAAGACCCTGATATTGGGAATGATTGAAGGCAGGAGGAGAAGGGGACGACAGAGGATGAGATGGTTAGATGGCATCACCGACTCAATGGACATGAGTTTGGGGGGACTCTGGGAGTTGGTGATGGACAGGGACACCTGGCGTGCTGCGGTCCATGGGGTCGCAAAGAGTTGGACAGGACTGAGCGATTGAACTGAACTGAAGTCAATATGTAATATATATAACAAATCTTGCTTTTAGACTCTTTTGTTTTGCTTTTTAGAATTTATTTAAAATATTTTGATCAAAATTTATCCTGATATTGAACTGAAACCTTCAGATAACTTTTGTGAACCTTAAATTTTAGTGACTACATTCTTTTGTGCAATCCCAAAGACATTATAAACTGCTATAAGAAGACACTTTAGATACTTACAATACTTACATCAGGAATAACATTATAGGGTGTTATTGACTATTTGTATTCATTTACAAACAAAATACAAAGAAAGTAATGGAGAGAAGAGGTGCAAAAGAAATGTTCTTAAATTAAAATTAACAATAATGTTGTTAATCTAGGGTGAACTTAACCCTGGGCCAGGGCCTATTTTCCTGCATATTTTTTAAAATAAAATACATAGGTATAGCACAGATTACGCTATACACTTATCAAAAGATGTCCTTGGAGAAACTCAGACTGAAAGAATGATAGACTCCAGGAGAATTTTAAGGTTGCTAATAAGCAAAGTTAGCAGGATTTCTTGATCAATTTCCAAATGCATTAGTTTCAGACCACATTTACTAAAGATATCCATCTTGCCCAGACGGAAAATACTTCTAAGTAGCTATTATTATTAATCATAAGCAAACACCAAGGAAATAAGAAAATGCAAGTGACAACATAACCTTTGCTCAGGTTATTCTTCTGAGCTTCTTGCTACTGGTTCCAGACTTAGTTGTCTTGGGAACTATGTTAAGGGGTAACGTTGATTTTATTGCATTGTGGAGAAAACTTTCAAAGGGCAAGGTTCCATGGAGATTGTTGTCAGTAATTCTGGATGTTCTCAGAATTGAATGTTACCCCTGGATGTGGGAAGGGAATGGAGGAGCATCTATTTTCCTTTGCTTTATCCAACAATCCTTAATACTTGAAAGAGAATTCTACCTGGAGTGAAGAAGTTAAATGCTCGTTCCCCTAAGTGAGTGAGAGCACTTACAGAAAGGATGAAGGAGGCTGATAGATCTCAGATTTGGAATCATATCAGAGATTTCTAGAGTTAAAAGCAGTATTTTAAAAAATTCCTATGTATTATTTTTAACCAAATCTAATTTCACATGTTTTTACTCATGTTTATAATTGTGCATTCTCTCATTTGTTTCTTCTTTAAGAAAATTCAACCAAGTAAATTTGAAGATCTAGTTGGCTTTATTAGGTGGTTTATAAATTAGGCATCTAGCAACTATTGAAAGGCACTCTGAAGTGTTATACAAAATGGAAGATTTTTCTAGCAGGGAAGGTGATATATGAAGATATTAACAAAATATTTTTGTAAAGTGTTAATTGGGTACTAGACATTTTCTTTTGGAGTAAAGAGAACTGGCACATGTTTTATCATGCAGATTATTTTACTAGTTAGTCAGTTCAGTTCAGTCGCTCATTTCCAACTCCTTGCAACCCCATGGACTGCAGTACGCCAGGCTTCCCTGTCCATCACCAACTCCCGGAACTTGCTCAAACTCATGTCCATCGAGTCGGTGATGCCATCCAACCATCTCATCCTTGTCCCTTTTGCCTCCTGTCCTCAATCTTTTCCAGAATCAGGTCTTTTCCAAGGAGTCAGTTCTTCACATCAGGTGTCCAAAGTAATGGAGTTTCAGCTTCAGCATCAGTCCTTCCAATGAATATTCAGCACTGATTTCCTTTAAGATGGACTGGTTGGATCTCCCTGAAGTCTAAGGGACTCTCAAGAGTCTTCTTCAACACCACAATTCAAAAGCATCAATTCATTGGCAGTCAGCTTTCCTTATAGTTGAACTCTCACATCCATACATGACTACTGGAAAAACCCATAGCCTTGACTAGATGGACCTTTGTTGGCAAAGTAATGTCTCTGCTTTTTAGTATGCTCTCTATGTTGGTCATAGCTTTTCTTCCAAGAAGCAAGCATCTTTTAATTTCATGGCTGCAGTCACCATCTGCAGTGCTTTTGGAGCCTCAGAAAATAAAGTGGTTTTTCATTCCCTTCTCCAGTGGACTACATTTTGCCAGAATTCTCCACCATGACCCATCCATCATGGTTGGTCTTACATGTCATAGTTTCATTGGGTTAGACAAGGCTGTGGCCCATGTGATCAGTTTGATTAGTTTTCTGTGTTTGTAGTTTTCCCCCACAATCAGTGTCTCCTATTAGGAAGCTTCCATAAGCCTCTTCTTCTTATCTGTCAGAGGGCAGAGAGAATGAAAACTTCACTAGTGCAACTCAGTAAATTTCAGATTGAGTGAATAAAGGTCACTTTCCTGGGAAGGGCAGAAAATTACAATTAAATTTTGATTTGCTGCCCTGGGGACCGTTTTGGCTTGTTATTTCTTTTTTCTTTTTTTAAACACCTTGGAAGTACCTGCCAAGGTTTTAGCTATTATACATGTATTCTATGCCCCCTCCTAAAAAGGTAGCTTTTATTTATTTTTTCTCTTCTACTCCATTGACTCATTTATGTTACTATGCGTTTTCTTCTATTTCTTTTGGATTTCTCTTTTTTTATTTATTTATATTTATTTAAAAACATAATTTATTTCCTTTTTCATAAATATTTTCAAACCACAAGATTGCATTTTGAAATTTTTAGGTAGATTTTCATAGATAGTTATTCAGTTCTAAAATCTGTAATTCCCTTTTTGTGTCTTCATTATTACCAAAGTTATTAAGTAGTATATAATTGATATCTAGGTATAAAGTTCTGAAATCATTGGTACTTTATTTTGGTTTTTCATTTTCTAATTTTATTGCATTCCAGTCAGTGAATGAGGTCAATATTATACAAACTGCTTAGAATTTGTTGTGATATCTTCTGTAGTCTAATAAATGGTCAGTATTGTTAGTACATCATGCATTTTATTAAGAAAAATAGAAAAAATGGGCACATGATTTTGTTTCCAAATACATGTTTGTTCAGTTCAGTCACTCAGTCGTGTCCGACTCTTTGCAACCCCATAAATCACAGCACGCCAGGCTCCCCTGTCCATCACCAACTCCCGGAGTCCACCCAAACCCACATCCATCGAGTCGTTGATGCCATCCAATCATTTCATCTTCTGTCGTCCCCTTCTCCTCTTGCCCTCAATCTTTCCCAGCATCAGGGTCTTTTCCAATGAGTCAGTTCTTCACATCAGATGGCCAAAGTATTGGAGTTTCAGTGTCAACATCAGTCCTTCCAATGAACCCCCAGGACTGATCTCCTTTGGGATGGACTGGTTGCATCTCCTTGCGGTTGAAGGGACTCTCAAGAGTCTTCTCCAACACCACAGTTCAAAAGCATCAATTCTTTGGTGCTCAGATTTCTTCACCTCCCAGCTCTCACATCCATACATGATCACTGGAAAAACCATAGCCTTGACTAGACAGACCTTTGTTGGCAAAGTAATGTCTCTGCTTTTTAATATGCTGTATAGGTTGATCATAACTTTCCTTCCAAGGAGTAAGCATCTTTTACTTTCATGGCTGCAATCATCTTCTGCAGTGATCACCATCTGCAGCAATCATCATCTGCAGCTCAGAAAAATAAAGTCAGCCACTGTTTCCACTGTTTCCCCATCTATCTGCCATGAAGTGATGGGACCAGATGCCATGATCTTAGTTTTCTGAATGTTGAAGTTTAAGCCATCTTTTCCCCTCTCTTCTTTCACTTTCATCAAGAGGCTCTTTAGTTCTCTTCACTTTCTGCCATAAGGGTGGTGTCATCTGCATATCTGAGGTTATTGATATTTCTCCTGGCAATCTTGATTCCAGCTTGTGCTTCATGCAGCCCAGTGTTTCTCATGATGTACTCTGCACAGAAGTTAAATAAGCAGGGTGACAATATACAGCCTTGACATACTCCTTTTCCTATTTGGAACCAGTCTGTTGTTCCATGTCCAGTTCCAACTATTGCTTTCTGCATACCTGCATACAAGTTTCTCAAGAGGCAAGTCAGGTGGTCTGGTATTTCCATCTCTTGAAGAATTTTCCACAGTTTGTTGTGATTCACACAGTCAAAGGCTTTGGCATAGTCAATAAAGCAGAAATATAATGTTAACCCTATACGCAAAACAGACAAAGAGACACAGATGTACAGAACAGACTTTTGGACTCTGTGGGAGAAGGCGAGGGTGGGATGTTTCGAGAGAATAGCATGTATATTATCTATAGGGAAACAGATCACCAGCCCAGGTGGGATGCATGAGACAAGTGCTCGGGCCTGGTGCACTGGAGGAATCGGGTGGAGAGGGAGGTGGGAGGGGGGATCGGGATGGGGAACACATGTAACTCCATGGCTGATTCATGTCAATGTGTGACAGAACCCACTGCAATGTTGTGGAGTATATAGCCTCCAACTAATAAAAATAAATGAAAAAAAAAAAAAAGCAGAAATAGATGTTTTTCTGGAACTCTATTGCTTTTTTGATGATCCATCAGATGTTGGCAATTTGATCTCTGGTTCCTTTTCTAAAACCAGTTCGAACATCTGGAAGTTCACAGTTCACGTATTGCTGAAGCCTGACTTGGAGAATTTTGAGCATTACTTTACTAGCATGTGATTGTACTGCTCACCAAATGACGGACCAGTCAATAAAGAAATGAGGTGTTGGGGCAAGGAATAGTGATCTTATTTGGAAAGTCAGCAGATCAAAGAAGACAGTGAACTAGTGTCCCAAAGAACCAGCTTGCCTGGATTTGGGTACTAGTTTCTTTTACAGAACAAAGAAGGGGAAGCAAGGAGGTAAAGTGAAAAAGACAGTAAGTTGCTGTAAATATTTCCTGGTTCTGGCCAGTCTCCTAAGGGAATGTGTTAACTGCTTCTTTCCTGAGCCATTCACAAGATTCCCATGTGGCACTAGTGTTAAAAGAACCCAGCTGCCAATGCAGGAGACACTGGTTCAATCCTTGGTTCGGGAAGATCCCCTGGAGAAGGAAATGGCAACCCACTCCAGTACTACTGCCTGGAGAATCTTATTGACAGAAGAGCCTGGTGGGCTACAGTTCATGGGATTGCAAAGTGTCGGACACGACTGAAGTGACTTACATGAACCATTCACAGGTAAACCTGATCAGGATGTTTCCTGTGAGTTAAACAAAGCATTTTAACTTACTGGGAAGGAACAGGAGGCAAGGTTCACTGAGGTGGGCCATTCTGTATACTTTAAGCTGTAGGCAACATTCCTTGAATGATTAACTTGTAGCAAAACAGTAGAATACAAAGGTTAAAGTAAAAGAAACAGATTTATTATGCAGTCAGATTTGTTCTTCCCTATTGCAATTTTATTAATACAGACCAAGCTTTTAATTATGATATTCAAGATATATTATCTTTTCTACTGACACACTGGGTTTCATGTTATTCTTTTAATCAGTTTGTTACCAAATATTTATTAAGTATCTATTATATTCTGGTCATTTTTCTACTTAACTTTCTTCCTTCCTTGCTTGTTTGTTTACTTTTTTTGCTGTCTTCTTGCTTTCTGCTTTCTTTTATCATGCTTGGCTCTTTGGTTTCATAATACCTTCCTGGACCTTATGACCCTTTATCTGTACTCTGCCAAAGCAGTTGGTTCATTACTATCTTGATTTGCTGAGGGATAGCTTTGTGCCTAAGCTTGAAAGAGCCACCTTGAACATACTAAAACTGGCCCCGTGTGGCCTTATCAGGACAGTTTATACTGAGTCTGGTGGGTTATAGTCTATGGGGTCACAAAGAGTCAAACCTGATGGAAGTGACTTACCACGAGCCAGTCACAGGTAAGCTTGTTTCCTGTGAGCTAAACAAAGATATTTTAGCTTACTACTAAGGCACAGGAGGTAAAATTCACTAGGTGGGTCATTTTGTATAGTGTAAGCTATAGGCAACATTCCTTGAGTGATTAACTTATAGCACAACAATAGAATACAAAGGTTAAAGTAAAAAGAAACAGATTCATATTTTAACATAACTTCCTGGGCCTTATGACCCTTTATCTGTACTCTGCCAAAGCAGCTGGATCATCATCATCCTGATTTGCTGAGGGGTATCTTTGTGTCTAAGCTTGAAAGAGCCATCTTGAACATAATAAAACTGGCCCCATGTGGCTTTATCAGGGAATAATATTCTGAGTCACAGGAGAGAGCCTGCCTGTCAACAAACTACAACTCAACTAAAACTCAAAGAGTCAGACACAACTTAGTGACTAAACAACAACAACATACTTTGTATGAAATTCTGTGTGTTTTAACAAGGTTGCCCTATTATTGCATAAAGTAAGGGTTCTTTAAATATTACCACTAAGGTTCTCTGATTCTTAACACCATGCCAAGAATTTGTACTTGGCAAACTTAGGTCTGTTATTCTCTTCTTCAAGGCTTCTGAAGCAACTATACCAAACCATCCAATTCTAAAATCTTTATAATTACCTTTGCTTTCATATTTTTTTAAGTTAGTGCTTCTCTGTCCACCCATACGCACCTCACCCCATCCACCATCAATGAAGCATCCATAATTGCAATGTACTGCATGTGAGAGTCTATTATCACCCAATTTTGACAATAACTGTCTTAGTTTGGGTTCCCCTAAAAGCAAGCCCTAGACAAGGAGTTATTTTGGGAGGTGATCCCAGGAAGCCCAAGGAGGGCATGAGCTAAGTCACACAGAGAAAGAAAAAAGCCCAATAAAGGATGTATTAAGTAGGTTACCACTGTGCGCAACTGGAGCCCAGTCCTGCTGGGAATTCTGTGAGGAGCCTCATAATCATCCCACACAGGAATAGTAAGTTGGGGGTATTTATGCACCCAATCCAGTCTTCAGTTTTTGAAGTCTGCCCAGGGGAACACAAATGCTCAGCCCTTTAGGGCTTGCCTGAACAGTCTGAGCAAGCTTCAGTGGTACTGGAGAAAACCTTAGGGACAGAAAAGAAAGATCCAGTTGCTTTATATGGGAACTGTCCACTTAAGCTTAGGAGTATTTAGAGGTGGATCAAAATGAAAGGAAGTGGGAATTAAATAGTAAAATTGTATCTTCTATAATGAATACAACATTCATTTTAAAAGTATGTTTCTAATATACAGCATATAGCTAGATTTTATTTTATTTTCACTGTTTAAATCAGTGAATTATGCCTATACATATTTACTGTTTTCCTTTCCTGCCCTTGATCAGATTGATATTTCATTCTCTCCCTGGGTTGGAAGTTATGCATTCTACCTTTCTCTCCAGATGTTTTGAAGTTACATATTTTGTATTTATTTATTTTTATTGTTTGCACTCAAGTGGTTAACATACATAACTAACATTTTTTCTTCAACATTTAGAATTAACATGTATTCCTATTCATCCTCTTCTGCAAATATGAGATAATAGCTTTGTATGTTTTGATCCCATGCTTATTATCACCTGAAATTTTGTTTGCAGGTGGCTACTAACAAGTTAGAACATTTTGCTTATATTTCACTAATTTATTTAACTACATTTTATACCTTCTCTTGACTGATTTTTTATTTAATAGGAAATTTCTTATAGTATACTTTTCAGAAGAAAGCTATGAAAAATAAATGTTTGAATAACATGTTTTAATTTTCTGTGTCCTTTGCATGTCATTTTGATTAAGTACAAAATTCTGGACTGAAAGATTTTTTTTAGTGATGGTCATGCATAGGCATATGTGTGCATGTGTACATGTCTATGTGTTGGGCTCTTGGAATAAACGCTCAGTCCAAGCACTTATGTTTTCCTTCCGTTTTAGGAAAATTTTAATTATTTTTAATTGTTATCTTTATTCTTTCTATTTTCTCATTTGGATTTTATCTTAGGTATCTTTAGGAAGTTTCAGCTATTTCTTTCAAATTCTTAAATATTCTTTCATACCTTCTATCTTTTTTGCTCTTTTTTTTTCTTTATTCTCAGAGAATTGTCTGGAGTATGACACAAGTTGGTGGTACAGATACTACTTCCTATATGAGTCCCTGCTCCCTGCTTCCTATGAAATTTTATAAAAAGTTTCCTTTGTTTATTCAAACTTCTTTCCTTTTTTTTCATTGAAGAATTCCTCATTTTGATTGTCAGATTTAGCAAATATACTCTAAAGACTAACAATACATTAAATTACTAAGCGTGTTAAATATTAAATATAAAAAAGTAGTTCCTTAGTATAAGAAAGTCCTACATATTCCATGGGGCCTGTTGATACTAAACAGACATTTGCTGTTTATCTGGAATTCAAATTTAATTGGACATCCTGTATTTTGTCTAGCAATTCTACTCATGTATATTTTTTTGTTTACCTAAGTATCTTTCTTCTCATTTCCAGCATATTTATTCATCTATGTTGCTTTATTTTTTCTCCTGTCATTTCTAGCCATTTGAAGTATACTTGTGGCAGGGAGGGTGTGTGTGTGTGTGTGTGTGTGCGTGTGTGTGCGTGGTGTGTGATTGCTCAAAAACTTTCAGTTGTTATTCATTTTTAATGTTTAGCTATTTATGTAAAATTCATTTGTGTATATGATATGAAATAGGGATTTGCTTTAATATTGCTTAGAAGAGATAGCCAAGTAGTCTCACAGCATTGGTAGAATATTCTCTCATGTCCTCTGATTTGCATCCATTCAGTTCAAAATACAGACATTATCCCTGAGATTCTTCTTTTTTTCACCCCTTCATCCAATCAATTAAAAGTCTTGTAGAAGTGAACCATTGACTTTAAAAAGTAATAAATATCTTCTCTCCTTCACACCCCACACAGAGCTTTCTTATACTTCCATGAATGAGTTATATTCAAGGGCAAGTATAGGAAGACTGAGCTTGATTTTTTCAGAAATGGAAGTTTTAAAAGGGAAAAAGTTTAATGTGCATTTATGCATGATGTCTCATCTCTGTCTTCCATCTAGGCAGTAAGAGTCATAAATTGATTCTATATCTCCTTTTTTTGGGCCCAAGGTGGATTCTTCATGCCCTGTGTGACATGGGCTAGGCATTAGGAAGGATGGAGTCTCATGTTCCTCATTCTGTCTTTTGGAACCCTAGATATTGCTTTTAAGTTGTGCACTTATATATTCTCACTTTCAGGGCTGAAATTAGCATTTAGGAGGCAATTTTGGTAGCGCTTCAACTGTCCTCTTGTGTAGACATTGTGATGAAATACCCATATCTTCCTTTAGAAATCAGGTAGTTGCTACTCCATCTCCTGGAGCTGTTGCTGGCAGACAGCCTTAAGCTATTAGCCCCCTCGGGTAATTGCCTCAGTTGAAGACTGCTGCTCAATATCACGCTCACTTCCTGTGATGTCCCATATCCAGTAAATAGTGTGAGGACAACTTCGAGAGTTTACTCCATCTTGAAAATCTCCACCTGGTTGGTTGCCTTACCTTGAGAATGAAGCAAAATCAACTTCTTTTTCTGCCCTACCATAATTCTTTCCTTCCTTTTCCTTCCCTTCCCTTTTTGTCATGTCCCCTAGTTTTAATCCTGAGAAGATTAAATTCTGAGACAGAATTCTGTCTCAGAGTCTGCTTGTTAGGAATCCCAACCTGCAACAGCATACTATAGTTTTGCTTTGGGGGCATTAAGTAAGAACCACAGATCATAGTAAAATGATACACCACTGTGTTGATTATTTACCTGGGCACTTATCTCCTTTTGGTACCTCTATGGAAGTATCAATACAGAGTATAATCATTGTAATAATTGGCCCTGAGCCCATTGCTGTCTTTGAAAATTGGAGCCCTGCTTATTATCATTTTTATTTTTAACATTTTTAAGATTATAAAATAAATTTTGGTATGTTAAAGAAACTTAGAAAATATAGATAAAATGAAAAACAAAAAATATTGCATCACAACCCATAAAGGGACTCTGTTAACCTTTGAAGTTATGTTCTAGAATTTTATCTGTGGAATTAGACAAATACATATATACATATACATACAAATACATATATACATATACATATATGTATATATATGTATTTGTCTAATATATATATATATTTCTGACAAAGCCTTCCCTTTTCAGATAATGATCCTCACTGTTAATATGTCAGTAAATTTTCCTAGACTACTCAGTCTATATTTCCTCATTTGCTAACATGTTGGCAAATTTACTGTTGGATTGATTAAATGAGAGGCCGTTTATATCTGGTTAATTTGTCTCTAGATATTTAAAAATTGGATTTAATAAGACTCTCTCTGCCACTTCCAATTATAGCCCTAATTTATCCATCTTAAAATACTGTAACACTTTGTGTGTGTCTGTTGTCGCTTCAGTCATGTCTGACTCTTTGGGACCTTGTGGACTATAGCCTGCCAGTCCCCTCTGTCCATGGGATTCTCCAGGCAAGAATATTGGTGTGGATTGCAATTTTCTCCTCCAGAGGATCTTCCTGATCCAGGGATTGAACCCCCATCTCCTGTGTCTCCTGCATTGGCAAGCAGGTTCTTTACCACCAGCACCAGCTGGGAAGCCTGTGTAACATATGCTGTTCTATTATTAACTATTAGTACTTTTACCATAATTATTCCATTAGCTCCATCAACCCCCAGTATTATATTCTAAGTAGCTCTGTAATTCTTCCATTGTCTGTTATCACTGTTGATGCCAATGCCTGCTCTTCTAATGGATGCCTGCAGTAGTTTCAAAAGTGGAACCCTGATATCCAGTTCTTTCTTCTTCCAAATAGTTCACTACTCTGAAGCCAGAATGATCTTATTAGCAGAGTTCTGATGACATTTGCCTGACTTAAATTGCTTCAGTGGATTAAGATTTTTAGAGTAAAGTCCAAATTCTCTACAATACCATATTTTACAGAGCCATTTTGATCTAGTTCTTCCAAAATTCTAACATCTCTTCTTCCCTTCTCGGAACTTTTCTTTTAAAGTTCCTTAAGTATCTTCATACTCACTGTCTCTGGTCTCTGGGCCTTTATAGATGTCTGCTTCATGCCTGATTAACAACCTTAATCTCAACTAGGATGTTAGTTCCACTGTAAAACCTTGTCCTACTCCCCAGACTAATTTGGGTGTGTCTACTATGCTCTACACTGAGTCTTCTTTTGGTGTCACTTTTCTCTTTATGGCTTAATTGGCTATAATTCCTTATTAACATCTTGTTTCTAACTACTTTCATAAGAGTAGAGAAAATTCATCTTTTTTAACTTTTCGTTTTTTCCCCATACCTCTGATAGTATCAAGACACAATATATGCTCACTAAATGCTTGTTACATACATAAGTAAATAAATAAAGAAAAGGATGGAGGCTGATTGAAGAAATATTGTTCCAACTTTAATAATCTGAATTAATAATTAAGAAAATAACTTCAAAATAGATATTTTTGTTATGGTCTTATGGATTGCATGAATGTGATTGCTAAAAAATTTATTAAGAAAGTCTAGCATAGTCTCGGAGAAGGCAATGGCACCCCACTCCAGTACTCCTGCCTAGAAATTCCCATGGATGGAGGAGCCTGGTAGGCTGCAGTCCATGAGGTCGCTAGAGTCGGACACAACTGAGCGGTTTCACTTTCACTTTTCAGTTTCATGCATTGGAGAAGGAAATGGCAGCCCACTCCAGTGTTCTTGCCTGGAGAATCCCAGGGATGGGGGAGCCTGGTGGGCTGCCGTCTATGGGGTCGCGCAGAGGCAGACACGACTGAAGTGACTTAGAAGAAGAAGAAGCATAGTCTAATGAACTAGAAACGTAGATCACAAATGACTGTACATGTGGAAATAGTTTTTTCCTAAGATTAGGGAAAAAAATGAAAGTAAATGAGTGGGCCTTACTTTATTTGATGGTTTTCTCACTTAATAACAAGAACTAAAACCTGGGCTCTTTTGAGGCCACTTATTTTCATTAGGAATGTGACGAATAGCTAAGAGGAAAAACATAAGTTTTGAGACAAAATCAGTTTTCATCTTAGAGCAATGTTAATTGAGTTTCAGCTATTAAATATTTCTGAGCACGCGCAGCACATGATTTCAGAGCTTTAACAAGTAATTGGTCTGTCAGAAGAAGAGAAAGTGGGGTTTGCTGATGTATCTTATCCATTGGGTTAAGCGGCAAGCACTTTCCAGTTCCTTAATGCGGGGTGTGTATTAAGTTGCTTCAGCTGCGTCTGACTGTTTGTGACCCTGTGGACTGTAGCCCACCAGTCCTGTCTGTCCATAGGATTCAGGCAAGAACGCTGGAGTGGGTTGCTGTGTTCTCCTCTACTGGATCTTCCTGACCCAGGGAATGAACCCAAGTCTCTTACATCTCCTGCATTACCAGGTATGTTCCTTATCAGTAGAACCATCTGGGAAGACCCAGTGGTATAGTAGTGGACACTTGTTTGTGGCCTCCCAGTTTTCTTCACTTTCACTGGAAATGAAAATAATTTTTTTCTCCCCCTCCCCCCAAAAAAATGCTCACAGTAGAAAAAAGAAGTATAGATAAACTACACAGGAAAGTTTTTTTGACATCCATAATGACATTATTTATGTATAGTAATGTGGCACATTAAAGATAGCTGCAAATTATTTGACACTGTATATGAAATGGCAACCCACTCCAGTATTCTTGCATGGAAAATTCCATGGACAGAGAAGCCTGTTGGTCTATATTCCATGGGGTGTCAAAATGTTGGACATGACTTAGCAACTGAATAAAAAATAATAAAAATAGAAGTTCCATGTGAAAGATGATAATGTATCTCTCTCCTTGCATCTGGGCAGGCTAATGAGTTCTTTGGCTAGAATAAAGTAGACATGGTGGTATGCAGTTTCTGGCCCCGAATCTTTAAGAGATGGCACCTGATGTGTTCAAACTCTGTGCTACTAACGAAAGAAATTTTCCTAGTCTGAGGCAACAAAGTTGGGAAGGGAATACATATCCACTCTGGTTGGCAGTACAAAGAAAGATGAGCCTTCCAACTCTTCTTGCCAAGGTGCTGGATATGTAAGAGCACCTTCTTAGATTCTCCAGATCAACCTATCTGTCTGAACTATGCTGAGGGACACATTTAGTGCCATGAAGAGTGAAATAATTTCTCTGTCCAAATTCCTGAACTACATATTCATGATGTATAATTAAATGTTTTAGTCTATTAAATGTTTTGGTATGCTGTGTGCAGCATAGAATGGAAAACGAGAATGGAATTTAGTACCTAGAGCTGGGGTGTGGCCTAAAATTTGTTGCTTTGTCTTTGTGACTGAGTGGTGAATAGAAGCTGGAACGGCCTCAGGGATACTTAGTAAAACATAAAAAGAGTCAGGAAACATTAGTGGAGGCTAGGAAATGGGTATCTGATTTATGTACCGGCAGGAAGTTCAGAAGTGTTTCTATCAGTAAAATGGGAAATAAAATGGTCACTTGACCTGGGTAAGGCAGGAATCTGATTTCCTTTTGCCTATGATAAAAGACATCAAGAATGGAATGAACCACAGAAGAAACTGTTCAGTTTTCAAGAAGAATTTAGGGAAAACATATATAACAGGGCTTGCGCTGTTTGAAAATGAAACTCAAGCTCGGTTCCTCCTGGCAAAGCACTCCCAGCTATGTGATACATGGCCTCTGGGCAAAGATGGTGTGGAGAACGGATGTCAGTAAACAGGGCCCAAGACGAGAGACCACAGAGCTGTGACTGAGGGAACTTTTGCTGAAGCCTCATAAAAATTTAAAGGCTTACATAGTGAGCTTTCTAAAAATCCTATCACCTTCCCCTTAGACACTCTGCTAGATGACAGGTCCTCTAAGAATTTTAGAACATGAGTTTAGAGTGTTTCAACCAGCCAATGACTTCCAAGGATCTAAGTGGCATTTTCCCATAGCATTCAGACTGTTAACTCATGTTGAAACAGGCCTATCCTTGAAAGAAAATGGATGTTACTTTTGCTTAATAGATTGAACTATAACTGATACACACAAAAAACTCCATAGCTTAAAAAAAATTATATTAGCTTAGACTGAAAGAGGCAAAAAAAGTACAGAATGAAAAGAGATCTTTGAATTTGCAAAATTATCCAATGAGAAAACAGGCTGAGAAGCCTACAGATTTTACAAATTTAGCATTTCTAATAGAAAAATATGTAAGAAGACCAAGAACTCAGAAATATTGCCAAGAATCATTCCACAGGTTACTGCTGGGTCTTAACCCAACAGTCATATGGAATAGGAGACATGTGCCTGCCTAGACTGCAGAAATGGCAAGGACTAATACTGGTGTCTGACATTTCTAAGTTTTTTTCTTTTTAATGAACGTTTTCCATATTGGTTATCTTACCTATGTCTCATCATTCCATGTTACATGTGTGGAGGATAGATAACTTACCTCTTTAGTATACATATCTTCAAAATGAGAGATACTTTATCTGAGGACCAAACCCAAGGAGGCTCATCTCATCCTGGGAGTGATTTAGGTGACAAGAACCAGGAGTTTGAATATATGCTGTCATGAGAAGAGACTCTGGGGACCATGGGAGAAAAAGATTTGGCAGGGAGAAAAAATTATAATAATTGGTGGACAGTGGGCAGACTGTGACTGATTGATTAAAGATGTGTCAATATTTTAAAAATATTTTTATATGGTCATTCAGTTGAATGGTGGGGTCCACATTTCTTCTCCTTCAGTCTGGGTGACCTCAGTAATTGTTTTGACAAAGCGTGTGTAAGGTGAAGGTGGTGATGCTGTGAGCTTTATACGAGTGACAATCTCTACTTCCGTCTCTTGAGACATATCCCTACTTTAGGATCTATAAACTACTATGTCAGAAGTCCAGCTACTTTGAGACTGCCGGGTTAGAGAGGCCTTGGCTAGTTACTCAGGTCAACAATCATAGCAGAACCCACCTTCTCAGCTACCCTGTCAAAATACCAACATTTGACTTAAGGCATTTTGGCTATGCCAAACCAGACCATACGCAGCCAAACAAAACCAAGTGACCTAAGTTAATGCTACAAAGGATAAAATAATTGCCCAGTCAAACAATGTCTGCTTTCTTGACCCACAAAATTATCAAATATAATAAATGAAAATCATTTTAAACTTAGGTTTGGGAATAATTTGTTGCACCATAATAAATACTTAAAATGATTTTTTTTAAATGACATAAAATATTACTTAAAGCTATTTTTTGCATTATAGTATATTATGAATACCTGTTCATATAAATAGAAATTCATCTGAGTATAACCTATAAAATAGCTGAATAAATATGACAGGGTATTTATCCAAACTCTTCATTCAAATTTAGGTGCTTTGAATTATCTCTCTGCCAATAATCTGAGTCAGGTAATTATCATTCAATTCAGATGGGATATTGCAAAAGTGCCTAAGATTTCTCTCTACATTTATTTCTCTCTTCATTCATTCATTCATTTCTCCATTCTGAAACCAAACTGCTTTTTCCTAAAACAGTCATCTGACTACTGGATTGTAAATTTCCTAAGTGCAGAGACCATGATATTTCACTTATAGTACCTGACATAAAGTAAATCCCCAATAAAACATTCTTGCAAAAATAAACTAGTCTGCCATGCTACTTAAAGAACTTCATTGGTTCTTCATTACATTTAAAGTACAAACTATTTATCTTACCCAATCCAGACCATAAGCACACTAAGCTGCTCTCTATTAAGAGGGGCTTTTGCAATTGTTTTTTTCTTTCCTGGGTCCTTGTACATTTAATTTTTATTGATGAGCTTATTCCTTTTGCTCTTCATCCTTCCTCTGCTTACCAGGTTAATTCCCATTTATCTTTTAGGACTTATTTTCTATGCTCGATTCCCAGGGATTTCTCCTAATTTTCTTTACTTGGTTAGATACCTGGGACCTAAGGTCTCTTTGCATGTGTGTGAACTCTGTAATAATTACTCTGAGTTAAATCATAAGATTGATAGTAACACATATTCTCAGAATAATAAAGTTCACTCACCTGGCTTAGATCATATGACTGGATCATATTGCTAATTTAAGAAATAAGCTTTAACTATATTTTGATGCATCCAGATACATCTTACTTCTCAGTTGTTTACATATTTTTCTAGTATCATGAAGTATGACCCTTTTAATGTGCTCTTGAATTCAGTTTGCTTGTATTTTATTGAGATTTTTTATATGTATATTCATCAGGTATATTGTCCTATAGTTATTTTTCTCTTGTAGTGCCCTTATCTGGCTTTGGGATCAGGGTAATGCTGGCTTTGTGAAAAGAGTTTGAAAGTATTTTTTCCTCTTCTACTTCTGGAATTGTTTGAGAAAACTTGGTATTAATCCCTTAAATCTTCGATAGCATTTACCTGTAAAGCCATCTGGTCCTGAGTTTTTATAAGTGGGTATACTTTTGATTATTGATTTAATCTTCTTACTCGTTATTGGTTTGTTCAGATTTTTATTTCCTCATGATTCTCAAGGTTAAATACTCTTAGAATTTATCTTTTGTTCTAGGTTGTCCACTTTGTTGGCATGCAATTGGTGATAGTAATTTCTATGTTCCTTTATATCTGGTGGTATCAGTTGTAATGTCTATTCTCTAGTTTATAATTTTATTTATTTGAGTCATAAATAAATAAGACTATCTTTTTTCTTAGTCTAACTAAAGGTTTGTCAGTTTTGTTCATCTTCAAAAAACAAACACATATTTGTTGATCATTTCTATTCTTTCAAGTTTCTATTTCAATGCTCTAATCCTTATTATTTTCTTCCTTTTGATAACTTTGGCTGGTTTATTATTCTTTCCTAGTTTCTTCAGATGTAAGGATGGGTTGTTTACTTGGAATCTTTCTTGGTTTCTTAATGTAAGTATTTATCACTGTAAATTTAAATGGGAGAAAATATTGCTAACTGTAAAATAAATGAGGGGTTAATATTCAAATACATAAGAAAAGTCATACAACTCAATTGCAAAACATATAATATGATTACAAAGTGGGCAAAACACATGAATAGACATTTTTCCAGGGAAGACATACACATGTTCTATAGGTACATGAAAAAAGTATTCAACATGATTGTCAGTTCAGTTTAGTTCAGTCGCTCAGTCGTGTCTGACTATTTGCGACCCCATGAATCGCAGCACGCCAGGCCTCCCTGTCCATCACCAACTCCCAGAGTTTACTCAAACTCATGTCCATCGAGTCGGTGATGCCATCCAGCCATCTCATCCTCTATCATCCCCTTCTCCTCCTTCCCCCAATCCCTCCCAGCAGCATGGGTCTTTTCCAATGAGTCAACTCTTCGCATGACGTGGCCAAAGTATCGGAGTTTGAGCTTCAGCATCAGTCCTTCCAATGAACACCCAGGACTGATCTCCTTCAGGATGGACTGGTTGGATCTCCTTGCAGTCCAAGGGACTCTCAAGAGTCTTCTCCAACACCACAGTTCAAAAGCATCAATTTTTCGGCGCTCAGCTTTCTTCACGGTCCAACTCTCACATCCATACCTGACCACTGGAAAAACCATAGCCTTGACTAGAGGGGCCTTTGTTGGCAAAGTAATGTCTCTGCTTTTTAATATGCTATCTAGGTTGGTCATAACTTTCCTTCCAAGGAGTAAGCATCTTTTAATTTCATGGCTGCAATCACCATCTGCAGTGATTTTGGAGCCCCAAAAAATAAAGTCTGACACTGTTTCCACTGTTTCCCCATCTATTTCCCATGAAGTGATGGGATCAGATGCCATGATCTACACCATCTGCAGTGATTTTGGAGCCCCAAAAAATAAAGTCTGACACTGTTTCCACTGTTTCCCCATCTATTTCCCATGAAGTGATGGGATCAGATGCCATGATCTTAGTTCTGAATGTTGAGCTTTAAGCCCACTTTTTCACTCTTCTCTTCACTTCTGCCATAAGGGTTGTGTCATCTGCATATCTGAGGTTATTGATATTTCTCCCAGCAATCTTGATTCCAGCTTGTGCTTCTTCCAGCCCAGCCTTTCTCATGATGTCTTCTGCATATAAGTTAAATAAGCAAGGTGACAATACCTGGAGCCTTGACGTACTCCTTTTCCTATTTGGAACCAGCCTGTTGTTCCATGTCCAGTTCTAACTGTTGCTTCCTGACCTGCATACAGGTTTCTCAAGAGGTGGGTCAGGTGGTTTGGTATGCCCATCTCTTTCAGAATTTTCCACAGTTTATTGTGATCCACACAGTCAAAGGCTTTGGCATAGTCAATAAAACAGAAACAGATGTTTTTCTGGAACTCTCTTGCTTTTTCGACGATCCATTGGATGTTGGCCATTTGATCTCTGGTTCCTCTGCCTTTTCTAAATCCAACTTGAACATCTGGAAGTTCACAGTTCACATACTGCTGAAGCCTGGCTTGGAGAATTTTGAGCATTACTTTACTAGCATGTGAGATGAGTGCAATTGTGTGGTAGTTTGAGCATTCGTTGGGATTGCCTTTCTTTGGGATTGGAATGAAAACTGACCTTTTCCAGTCCTGTGGCCACTGCTGAGTTTTTCAAATTTGCTGGCATATTGAATGCAACACTTTCACAGCATCATCTTTCAGGATTTGAAATAGCTCAACTGGAATTCCATCACCTCCACTAGCTTTGTTCATAGTGATGCCCACCTGACTTTCTAAGGCCCACTTGACTTCACATTCCAGGATGTCTGGCTCTAGGTGAGTGATCACACCATCATGATTATCTGGGTCCTGAAGATCTTTATTGTATACTTCTGTATATTCTTGGCACCTCTTCTTAATATCATCTGCTTCAGTTAGGTCCATACCATTTCAGTCCTTTATCAAACCCAGTTTTGCATGAAATGTTCACTTGGTATCTCTAACTTTCTTGAAGAGATCTCTAGTCTTTCCCATTCTGTTGTTTTCTTCTATTTCTTTGCATTGATTGCTGAGGAAGGCTTTCTTATCTCTCCTTGCTATTCTTTGGAATTCTGCATTCAAATGGGAGTATCTTTCCTTTTCTTCTTTGCTTTTTGCTTCTCTTCTTTTCACAGCTATTTGCAAGGCCTCCTCAGACAACCATTTTACCTTTTTGCATTTCTTTTCCATGGAGATGGTCTCGATCCCTGTCTCCTGTACAATGTCATGAACCTCCGACCATAGTTCATCAGGCTCTCTATCTATCAGATCTAGTCCCTTCAATCTATTTCTCACTTCCACTGTATAGTCATAAGGGATTTGATTTAGGTCATACCTGAATGGTCTAGTGGTCAGACACATGCAAATCAAAACCACAATGAGATGTCTATTATCACAAAGATAGCAGATAAAATTTGATGAAAATGTTGAGAAAAGGGAACCCTTATTTACTATTGGAGAGAATGTGAATTGGTTGCAGTCATTATTCAAAACATTTTCAAAGTTCCTAAAAAGGTAAAAATAGAACTGTGGTGCGATCCAGCCATCCCACCACTGGAAGAAAGAGAATCAGGGTCTCCAAGAGGTGCCTGATCCTCCATGTTTAGTGTGGTATTGTTTACAGTGGCCAGCTATGGAAGCCACCTAAGTATTTGCCAATGGATGAATGGGATTAAAAAATGGTGGTATGTATAAGCAATGAAATAAATGGAATATTACTCCATATAAAGCCATATAAAGGAAAAATTCTTGCCATTTGTGAGGCCATGGGTAAACCTGGAAGGCCTTATGTTAAGTGAAATAAGCCAAAGACAGCTACTGTATGGTATCCTTTTTTGTTAAGCCTTTTTTTTTTTTTTCCAAATCTTAGACCAAAAGAGAGTAGAATGGTGCTGTCAGAAGCTGAGGAAGGGGAAAATGGGGAGGCCCATACCTCAAAGGATACAAACTTTTGGTTTTAAGATGAATAAATCCTGAAGATCTAATGTATGGCATGTTGGCTACACCTAGCAATATGATATTTATATACATAAAATTTGCTGAAGGTAGATTTTAAACATTATGATGCCCCCATTCTAAAAGAATTAGAGATATATGAGAGATAGATATGTTAATTCACTAGATTTTGATAATTATTTCATAATGTTTATGTATATTAAATCATCAAGTTGTATATTTAAATGCATATAATTTTGTCAATTATTTTTAATAAGGTAGAAAAAAATAAAGTACAGATGGCTAGGACCCTTTCCCCCCCTTTTAGAACTTTTGAATTAATTAGTTTTTACTTTAATGATTAAGTATTAAAAGTTATAGCTTTAATGTTTCTGCACATATTTAGGTGTATTATGAGAAGAATATTCTGGCTATTTCATTCCATTTTTTAGATATGTGACCTAATATAACTTGTTCATTCTCTACTTTTCAATAATTATGAACATAATAACAGTACTTGAAGTTTTTTTTTTAAGACTTTAGATTTTTATCCATCTTAGTATTGTGGAGTGTTCCCAATGAAGCCATAGTAGTGAGTTTTAATACTCCTAGTAATTAATTGAATCTATATTCAAACAAGAAAAATAAGATATATTTTAATTCTCTTAAGCATATTTAATATAAAATATTATGAGTTCTTTGACATAATGATGAAATTGTATATTTTCAGTTTTCTGTGTGCACATCTTTAGACTTTGAGAAAATCAGAAAAGTGTTCTATCAGAGAGACACAAAGAGAGAGAGAAAGCAGGAAGAATAAGCAGTTGTAAAATCAAATTTAGATCTTAAAAATTAATTTCTATACTGTTAAATTAACTTTATTCAAATACCTAGAAAGATTCTGGTAAATCATCAGTCGCATGCAACATTGACTTTATTCAACAAAATTTTAAAGAGGCTACAAACAATATATATCATAGTCCAGAGGCATTAGACCAGTATCTCCACATACTTGAGTAGGTTAATTACCACTGTCAGATGAACTGGTAAGATTTACTCCAATTTTAAACAGCTCTCTTCAGGAAGGCAAAAGACTGTGGATGCATGCAGTATGCATTTGTGGCTTCACTTTGGAATGTATAGTCATCCCTAGCCATCCAAAAGGGACTGGTTCCAAGACACCCTGTGGATACCAAAATCAGTGGATGCCTGACTCTCTCATGTAAAATGGGATTGTACTTATGTATAACCTACACACATTCTCCCATCTACTCTAAATCATCTATAGATTACTTATAATACCTAATACAATGTAAATACAATGTTGTGAATACAATGTAAATGCTAGGTAAATAGCTGCCTGCATGAGAAAAATTCAAGTTTTAATGTTTGGAACTTTCTGCAATTTTTCTCCCAAATATTTTTGATCTGTGGTTGGTTGAATTCCTGGACTTGAAAACTGTGGAGCATAAGCAAAAGTTCTGAACTACAGAAAAAGTGCATTTAATCAATTATTTTGAGTGCTGCTCTAAGAAGCTTTGTCACTTTAATGAGGTCTGGCTTTCATTTTCCTTTGGAAACTGATAGTGTTTTTGATAGGTCCACTCATCAGTTCTCTTAAGGAAATTTTTTTTTTGTTTGTTTATTTTATTTTTTTTTCTTTTATTTATTTATTTTTGTCATTTAATTCTGCTTTGTACACTATACTTTCTGGTATTTGAGTTGTATGTAAGAATTAACGAGCAAATCTCTACCTTTCCTGAAATATTAGAATTGAATGGCTAAGTTAATTTAAAGAGAAATGAAGAAATTAAGGTCACATAGTCATTAGAAAGAGAAAGATAGTGATTACTAAACAGTGATGGTCATATCATACCATTATTGAAAGAAGCTTAAAAGCCAGCCACCCATCTGGTGTTTGACTCCTTTATCTCAATCCTGGGGAATGAGTGCCTGGTTTCTGCTCTTCCACAGCAGGGAACTCCCCATTCACTGTGCAATAATTTAATTTAATAATGTTTATAGCTCTGAGTCTTATAATCGTTTCCATCTTGAGCTGAAACACTTCTGTATGTAGCTCTTATGCACTTGCCAAAACTCTGATCCAAGCCTATGCTAATATTCTCTTCTGGCCCTCTAAGGTATTATGGCATAATGGAAGAAGTAGATGAGTATATACTAATAATGTCTATCATAATGTGATAAGGGATAAGCAGAGTACCTAGTGGAATTTCCCTTCACTAGAGACCCCTTTCTCACTCCTTTCACACACTGGTGGAGGACATCATTCATCCACCTACATGTTGAATAAATGTTTTTCTGTAGGCTTTTACAACTACACTTGAGCTTGAGATTTACTTTTCATCATTGAGCTTTTAGAGAATCAATAAATAGCATCTATCTCCTCTACTGATTCAGAAGCACAGGAGAGATAGCCAGATGGCCATTAAAATGTCAACTTCATTGTTAATAAAGCTTACTTCTAGGATTGAAGAAGTACGTGTTTTTAAGCATGTAGCCAACAGTTGTATTGTCAGTTTAGGCCTTAGGACAGACCACCTAAAGTGAAAATTTAGGTCCAGGATTTCTGTATTACATTCATCCAGCAGACAGAAAGAGAAGCAAAGACTATAAATCTCTTAAATATATATTTATAAATCTATAAATGCTTAAAAACTGAGGAATATGGCTAGTTTTTATTTGAGAATTAACTGTCAGAATAAACAGTAAAAGAGGGCTAGGGCAATAGTTCAAGTGTGTTACTTCCCCAAAATATAAATATGTAAAAGGCATGGGTTACAAATATTGGATATTTATTTAATACCAATTTATTCTTGTGGATGTGTGTCAGCCGTTATTTTATTTAAAACTTTGTAAGTTAGTTATGATCATTTTTTAAAAAAGAAACTTCCTACACATTAATGTTGTAATAAGAGTATGTAGTGAGTACAAGCTGTGTCAAGAAGATTCAACCACTGTCTGTTGATTGTCATCTGGGTGCCAGACACCAGGCATATTGCTTTCACATTTATTTCAACTATCATAGTTTGGAGCTGTAGGTATGATTTAACAACTATTTTAGATAAGAGGTAACTATATTTTCTAAGGCCACACATGTATTAAAAACAGAATTTGAACAGATGACTTTGGGTGTGCTTTCTCATATTCACTCCTCTCGCTTCCCTTTTCCTTTATGAAAGGTTTAATAGCTGATATCCTGCTATCTCTAAGGACTGAAATACTTGTTCCCATTTATATTTTTTGTGAAGATTTAAACTATTGATAAGTAAAAGGGCCAAGTTTAATGGAATATCCAAATTTACTCCTAAAATTATTTCTGAAATACTGCCAAGACAGTTTTTCATCCTTTCTACTCCTATAATTTAATGCTTCGAAATGTATAAAACAAGGTTACCCATCTATGTGATTTTGTAGCTTTAAATAAATAAAAATTCAGTAGCTTTAAATGGTGAGTTCAGATTTAGAGGCTTCCAAAAATTTCCTGCAATAATGCTTTAGACTGAATCTTAATGTATATGTGTGTGTACACATAAAACAGGGTTGTCTTTTGGAACATATTTAAGATGAAGTTATATAAATCTTTATAATTCAGATGAAAAGATGCTTTAGATATTTTCCAGATTCAATCTACTACATTCCCTTTAAAACATTTAGCCACCTTTAGAGGAAATCAGTCTTTCTGTCAAGCTTTGGCAGTCAAACTCTAGTCTGCTGAGATGGCAGGATTCACCATTCTGCATCCCGCTCAGCAGCAGGCATTATGCCTTGGCTGTGACCATGAATCCCATTTTAAACTCTTGTCTCTCGATGTGTCAGTTTTGACTTGGCTGCTGACTGGAACAGACATTTAAATCTTTAGATCTGTAGATTTAATTATAAGTACTCCAAAATGAAATGAAACCCCGGATTCCACCGTTTGTAAGTATACACTGGAAGATAAATAATTGCAAGCATCTAAAATGTTGGTAAATTTCCTTTGCCACTCTAAATTTAAAGTTAGACACATTTTTGTATTGTAAAAATTGCCAGATGTTTATATGGGTTTTGCTACTCTAAGTCTGGACTCTTAAGTGGCTGACAACTTCCTTGGTAAGGTTTTTCAGCAGGGTACAAAACGTAGAGCTCAGTAGAATTGATTCACTGCTCTCTCTCCCACCTAGATGCAGCGTTATACTCAATCCTTTGCCACCAACGGGCTCAGTTTTGATGTTTTACACTGTTCCAGTCTCTTAGAAATCACTCTCATGAGAATGGAGAAAAAATTTGCTGTTTGGAAGTTCGAGGAACCAGGTGCTCTGTGACCTCATGGCTTCAGGAACTTCCCTTTCTGATTGTGCTGCAATTAGGAGTTCTTAATTGGAGTAGGAGTTCTTAAAAGGACATTCTAGAAAAATGTGTTGGAAAAGGTTTTTCTGTGTTGTCAGCTTTTGGTGAAAGTGGCCACTCTTGCAGAATTTTTGGAACATGGAATGTCAAATAGCTACAGACCCTAGAGAAAGTTCCTCTACTGATGCATTTGAAGAAGCAAGAGAAACATCAGCCTGCAACATAGGGACAAAGTTGCTCCAATCCTCTAACCCTTATTCCAATTTTTCACAAAATCGTAGCACACTGCATTTGAAAAGAACTGCTATTATTTCAAAAACAACTTTGTTTTAGCTAACTGGGGATAGCAATATTTCTGTGTCTGTGTGACTCATGATTTCAGTGCTTTTATAAAATGTTTGGGTACCACTGAAGGTAATTTTTCAATGTTTCACATTTCAACTTATAAATAAAGCATGCTACAGAGGAAAAAACTGGGCTTTACTTGTAGAAGTGCCTAAATAATAGCAAAATGGTTAAGAATATGGACAGTAGAGACAGAGTCCCTTGTTGAATGCTTACTTTGCCTTTTTTCTGTATTGAGGCCTGGGGCACATCAGTTAACTTGACTAAGTTCCTGTTTCCTTTATTTGAAATAGGAGAAGTTTTAGCAGCTACCTCAGAGAACTGTACCTGATACGTGGTAAGCTTATCAAAGTGTTATCTATTATTATTAGTATTAATATTAGTACTAATTGTACAGACCTAGATATATTGCTTAATATTTCTGAGACTCAATTATTTGACCTGTATACCATGGGTGTTGTCTTTTAAAGTTTTTGTTATCGTTTGAATTATATATAATATAAATGATTTAAAATATATAACATAGTCTAGCAAAATGGTTGACAAAAACCATATAAATAGAAAATCAATAAATGTTAGTTCACTCTCACTAAAGGGATTAAACTGATGTTCCCTTTAATATATATATGTATACTCACACACACACTCTGCTTAGCTGCTCAATTGTGTCCAGCTCTTTGCAACCCCATGGACTGTTGCCTCCCAGTCTTCTCTGTTCATGGGATTCTCCAGGCAAGAATACTGAAGTGGGTTGCCATGCCCTCCTCCAGGAGATCTTCTCAATCCAGGGATCAAACCCAGGTTTCTCGCATTGCAGATGGATTTTCTGCCATCTGAGCCACCACGGAAGCCCATATACAAATATGTGTGTGTGTGTGTATATATAATTCGATTTTATTTTTGAGTAGGTAATGAATTTACATGAGTCAAAAATTAAAATATTTCAAAGCTATGCAGTGAGCCTGGTACCTAACCTCTTACTCATATATACAGTTTCTATCATCCACTATCATGGTTAATGACTTTTACTGGTTTTATGTAAAGTTGTCTTTATTAAGAAGTTTTATATAAAAGTCTAAAGTTTTATGTGAACATAAACACAAATAAATACATAGTTTTATTTTCTTCCTTTTCTCCTCTGCTGCATCTTTCTTTTTCATTTACTGTATCTTGAGGACTAACATTTCTGTAATATACAAGGCCTTTTTCTTTTATAAATTTGTAGCTACATAGTAGCCTCTTGCAAGGATGTGCTCTCATGTTATTAGCCAGTGCCCTGCTGATAATCTCTTGAGTTGTTTTTAATCTTTTGCTATTAGAATGAATGCCACAGTGAGTAATTTTGTATATATAGGTTATTTTGCACTCATAAAAGGCCATCTTTGGAATAAATTCCTGGAAGTGAAATTAATGGACAAAGGATATGTGCATTTATTTATATTGTCAAATTGCCCTCTAGGAGAATTTTATGAATTTACACTAAATGTTAAATATTTTATAATCTTTTAATTTTTCTAAACTGACTGACTGAAAAAAATGTTACTTCAGTGTATTTTTATTTGCATTTTTCATGCTATAGTGAATAAGCATTTGGATGCTATTTAAGGAAAATCTGTTTGTTGCCTTCTGTGAACTTTCTTTACATTAAAGTGTTGACCTTGATTTCTAGGATCTATAATAATTTAAGGACATGAGCTCTTTATCTATAATGTGATTGGTAACTATTTTCCCAACTCAGTAATTATTTTATTCTAATTTTTCATATATGCATTTTAAAATGCTTTTATGTAGTTAAATTTATTAATTTATTTTATATTGATTTTGAGTTATTTATAGAAATAGATCTTCCCTATTCCAAGCTTATATAGGAATTCTTTGATTTTTTTCTTTAATATTTTATCATTTAATTTTTTCATTTAATTTTTTTATCAAAAATAATTCTTATCTGTACTCTTTGTACCAGCATGTTGAAATTTATTTACATTACCTCAAAATTTCTCAAATAGTAATATTAGCTTTTAAGAGTATGGCGTATAGAATATTTTAAATCTTGTTGAATTGTATTAATTCCTTTTAGAAGATATTCTTTAACTTTTTGGTCAAATAAGAGCCCTTCTTTGAGGACATGCTTACATCCTGCATGTTATATTCTGCACAACTCCAGGGGTGCATTGTCATTGTGAATGTGTAGAGGATAATCCACATGACCATGGGTCACAATCTGCCTCCCTGTCCAACCTCCAGCAGAGCAGACATTACCATCCAGTTGCCTTACCATGATTACCTTGAAGGCAGATACTTTGGCAATCTCATTTTTGATACCTAGAATATAGCAGCATCCTTACATATTATAAATTAGTGTGGAATAAATGGTTGTCTTTTTAAGACATACTTTTTCTAGTCTTTAAAGACTGTAGATTTTAGAGCAGTTTTTGAATTGAAAGGAAGATGCAGAGATTTCACATATACCTGCAGCTCCCACCCATACATAACCTTCCCCATTAATCAACATCACTCACCAGAATAATACATTATTATTATTATTTTAACCCAGGATGAGCCTACATTAATACATCATAATCACCTAAAATCCATAGTGTACCTGAGGATTCACTCTTGGCATTATCTTTGTGTTTGGACAAATATATAATGATGTACACCCATCATTGTAATATCACACAGAGTATTTTCACTGCTGTAAAAATACTGTGTGCTCTGCCTCTTCATCTCTCTCCCCCTTTACCCCTGGCAGCCAACACTGATCTTTTTATTGTCCCCATATTTTTATCTTTCCAGATGTTACATTGTTGAAAGGCATGTAGCCTTTTTCAAGTTGATTACTTTTATTTAGTAATATTCATTTAAGCTTCTTTCATGTCTTTTCGTGAATTGGTAGCTTATTTTCATTTTTGCTGTGAATAATATTCCATTGTCTTGATGTACCACAGCTTATCCACTCACTTACTGAAGAATATCTTGGTTCCATGAGAGTTTTGGCAATTATGAATAAGTTACTATAAATATTTGTTTGCACATTTTTGTGTGAGCATAAGTTTTCAGCTCCTTTGTGTAAATTCCAAGCAAAACAACTGCTGGATCATATGGTAAGAGTATACTGAGTTTTGTAAGAAACTCAACTATAGTTTTGAAAATGGAGGTAAACCATATTTGGTTCACCTATGTTTCCTCTGACTTAAATAAGCTATTACATATATATATACATATATATATATATATATATATATATGTATATACCTATAATCATTTAATTTGTGTTGTTTAATGATTCTTTGTCAATAAAAGTGTTTTACTCACACATGATTCCTACAGATAGGGGTTTTTAATGAAATGTAAACACTTTTAGTATCTTCAAAATGACTGTTGTATTCAGAAAGACATTTTGGAGGGAAACTTCTATTTGTATTTGTTTTCAAAATAAAGCACACAACATTATTGAGTGCATACTACATTATAAGCTCTGAATAACATTTTGGCACATATACCTTACTTAATTCCTTACAATGATGTTATCTTCATCTCTATTTCATTAGTAAGTGAGTTGAAGTATTTAATTTCAGCCTATAAATTATAAAGACTTTTTCCTAAAGCTATAGATGTGTGTAGATGGAACCAGACTTTAAACCCAAACAGCCCAAATTCAGAACCTAAAGATTAGAGCTATACTATATTACCTCTCTCCTGACCTTGTGATAAAATGATAAGACCTTTATCATTTTAGGGCAATTACTGACCAGAAACATGTAGAACTCAAGAGGAAAGAAAAAGAAAGCACTCACCGCCATTGTTTGACTCCTGAAACACGGGCATTTGAGGGTAAGCTGCTGCTTTTCATTATCTTCATGCTGAAATTCCTCAGATGACCATGGAGCCCTTAATACTTTTCATTACCTGAAAATCATTGAAGATTGACCTGGTGGTATATTGAAACCAATGCTCGGTACACAGTCAAATACATTTCTAGATTTTAAACCTCCCAATAGTGATCAGGGAAATATGTTGCTGTTATTATAGAGCTGCAGGGATCGAGGAACATACACTTTATCACTGAGACTGCCTCTGAGAAATAAAGACAGGTTTTAATTACATTCACTCCAACCACCAAAGTTAGGTTTTTCCACTGGCCTTCTGCCTATGGCAGAGTTTAAACACATCTTCTTTCTCTCTCCAGCCCTGACAGGTGTGTGTGTGTGTGTGTGTGTGTGTGTGTGTGCATGTGTGTAATTAACCTACTGAAGTTCCTCTTGTAATTGTAAGAACAGTTTTTAAATAGTTTATCTCTAAATATTCTTAAGATTTTTTTTCCTTGCAGACATAATATTCTGAATTGCATGGTGAATAAACACTAAGCTGCAGTATAGGAAGCTGATATTTTTCAGGCTTGGTCTAACTTTAATTAGTTGACCCTCATTTTCCTTGCTCATAAAAATTAATACCACAGATGATAAAGTCCCCAAATTCTGTCATCTTAAATCAGTGATACATGATATAGTACAAGAAGGAGAGAGACCGAAAACATAACTTTAATAATTATACTTTAAGTTAATTGAAACTTTGTTGGATGGATGGAA
Organism: Cervus canadensis; assembly: GCF_019320065.1. NCBI lineage: Eukaryota > Metazoa > Chordata > Mammalia > Artiodactyla > Cervidae > Cervus > Cervus canadensis. Next base: position 62,113,842 of record NC_057400.1, read on the forward strand.
GATGATGAAAAATGTTTATGGGTTAATTCAGAGAATATGTGGCATGTTAACCACTTTTTTTTTTTGAGTATGTGGTGTAATTGCTGAAACCCAAATCAGATAATTCTGTTCTGAAATTTTGACTGCTTTAGCTTTGTGTTTTGACTTTTCATGAAATTTGAACATGTTCAGTCACTTATTCATGTCTGACTCTTTGTGACCTCATGGACTATAACCTGCCAGGCTTTGCCCATGGGATTATCCAGGCAAGAATACTGGATTGAGCTACCATTTTCTCTCCAGTTCATGAAGTTCAGCATTTCATCAATTAATTATATATTTTTAAGTTATACATTGTTACATTTAAACATATGAGAAAGTAAAATTTAGCTTTGGGCTAGGAAAATAAAAATCCACCTAGCTATGCATGAGGTGCAATAACAGAGACAAAGTTAACAGCAGATTTAACAGGAAACAATATTTCTCCCAAGGGTACAACACGGCTGGCAAGAGTCATAATGACCTCCTTATTTGACTTCTTACTGCTTTTTCACTCATAGATAAATTTTCTTCTCTAAAATCATAGACAATGAGGAAATTTCCTATTTGAAATCACATCAAGAGTTAAATACACCATTCTTTCCTGGAGTAGCAAAGCCACACTGACATACAGAAAAGAAGCTCAATGGCACATTGTCTGTATACGACATCTGGGTTTGTCTTGGCTTCATGGTTTCCAGGAAAACGGGACTTGAAATCCACTTCGCAGGCCATAAGCCTTAACACAGTCTTGCTTTATGCCTGTGAAAATTCTGCTTTCTTGAAACTTCTCTGAAACTCCAGCCTTCCCCTCAGTCTTATAAAACTCTACCTTTTTCTTTGTTTGATTTCTCTTGGTATGTGGTCTCTCCCATCTCAATGAGTCGACAAACCAACTTTGTCCCCTGTGGCTATAGATCCGGCTCAGAGAAGTGGTTCAGACTGTCTGAAGTAAGACACATCTACTATAGAAAGGAAATTAGTGATACAAGTGGGAGGGATGAGGGGTTCAAGCTGGATGAAAAATGTCTATGGGATAAATTCACAAAATATGTGGCATGCTGTCTTTGCTTTTCTAGCGGCAAACAGCAAACTTAGCTTTAAGCATGTAAGCAATAAAGACACAGAATCCCTTTCAAAGCTATAGTTCAGTTCAGTTCAGTCGCTCAGTCATGTCCGACTGTTTGCGACCCCATGAATAGCAGCAAGCCAGGCCTCCCTGTCCATCACCAACTCCCAGAGTTTACTCAAACTCTTGTCCATCGAGTCGTTGATGCCATCCTGCCATCTCATTCTCTATCATCCCCTTTTCCTCCTGCCCTCAATCCTTCCCAGCATCAGGGTCTTTTCCAATGAGTCAACTCTTCACATGAGGTGGCCAAAATATTGGAGTTTCAGCTTCAGCATCAGTCCTTCCAATGAACACCCAGGACTGATCTCCTTCAGGATGGACTGGTTGGATCTCCTTGCTGTCCAAGGGACTCTCAAGAGTCTTCTCCAACACCACAGTTCAAAAGCATCAATTCTTTGGTGCTCAGCTTTCTTTACAGTCCAACTCTCACATCCATACATGACCACTGGAAAAACCATAGCCTTGACTAGATGCACCTTTGTTGGCAAAGTAATGGCTCTGCTTTTTAATATGCTATCTAGGTTTGTCATAGCTATCCTTTCAAGGAGTAAGCGTCTTTTAATTTCATGGCTGCAATCACCATCTGCAGTGATTTTGGAGCCCCCCAAAAATAAAGTCTGACACTGTTTCCACTGTCTCCCCATCTATTTCCCATGAAGTGATGGGACCAGATGCCATGATCTTAGTTTTCTGAACGTTGAGCTTTAAGTCAACATTTTTAGTCTCCTCTTTCACTTTCATCAAGCTACAGTTAGTCATTAGATTAAAAACAAGACAATTGCCTAAGAAAAGTCATAGTATTCCTGCTGCTGGGTTTGCAGGAACTGTGTCCTCACAAGGAAACACTATGATAAAACAAACTGCTTTTTCAGCTGTATTTCTAAGTTGAGTAGAGGCTAGAAACATGGTCCACAAAGCAACGCATGCTATTGAAATTCCTCAGGACTAAAGACCCATTCTCTCTGTGCCTACATGGATTATATCACTTCTGCTTTGTCTGAATTGTATGAGTCCCAAAGTCTGCCCAGTTATTCCATTTCCCATAATTTGTTTTGGTGTCCTGGCAATGTTTGAAGAACAAAAATATAACCTCAACCAACCTTTGCAATATGCCCCATTATATTTATGGAATCATCTACATAGTTATAAGGGACTAACCTATTTTCTACCAAGAATGTGGAAAAATAAGAGAGCAAACTGTATGCTAAAGGTGATGTTGACTTTTCCACACCTTTAAAAATATATACAAAGTCAAATAAGTTATAAACTCTCAAATGACAACATGCTTATATGGTAGTTTGATTCCATGCTTGAGGTTCCTTAGAGACTGTGTGCTATGTGTGTGTTAAGACACTTCAGTTGTGTCTGACTCTCTGCAGCTCCATAGATTCTAGCCTGCCAGGCTCATCTGTCCATGGAATTTTCTAGGCAAGAATACTGGGGTGGGTTGCCATTTCCCACTTCAGGGGATTTTCCCAACCCAATGATCAAACCTGTGTCTCTTACATCTCTTGTATTGGCAGGTGGGTTCTTTACAGTAGAGCCACCTACTTTTATTTAAATCCTAGTTTTGGTGAAGAAGAAGAAGAATCATATAATGTAAAAAATAAGCAGAAAGTGGGCAGTTTAAGGTATTAGAAAAAATTTAAATTAGTATAAGTAGTTTAAATTCTCTAACAAATTTCTGATTATTTTATTCAGTCAGAAAGATAAAAAAAGTATGTCAACCTATTAAAAATACTCTGTTTCTTTATGTTGTGTATGTGTGCTAAGTTGCTTCTGTCGTGTCTGACTCTGTGCGACCCTATGGACCCATGTCTGTTATGTCTCCTACATTGACCGACAAGTTCTTTACCACTAGCATCACCTGGGAAGCACTTGAGTCCTAATAATTATTCAAAAATTGAAAAACATTGAGTTGTTAAGTATTAGCAAATTTATCATTTGGCAACATTTTTTAAAACATTTGAAGGTTCTGAGCAGTTTTTGATGCATAATTATTTTAATTTTGCTAATGTTATTATTCTCTGAGACTATTTGAAAACATTAAGAATCAGTCAATCAAACCACTGTGCTTTGGTGTTAGGTACTGTGAGAGAATAAAAAAGGTAAAAGACGTATAAGCTGTCCGACTTGAGTCCCTGTCACAGAGGAGTTTGAAGCTTATTTGGGGAGACATTTATTTATTTTGTGTCTGACTCTTTGTGACCTCGTGGACTGTAGCTCACTAGGCTGCTCTGTCCATGGAATTCTCCAGGCAAGAATACTGGAGTGGGTAGTTACTCCCTTCTGCAGGGTATCTTCCCCGCCCAGGGATTGAATTTGGGTCTCCTGCATTGAGAGCAGATTCTTTCTTATCTGAGCCACCAGGGATTGACATTTATTTATCATTCCTAAATGCAAGCACACATGCACTGAATGAGTATTTACCATAGGCATACAGTATCCTAGATTTTAGTTAGCATCCTGAAAGAGTCAGATGAAACACTTTAAGTAATATGAGCTATTTACAAAATTAGGGGTAAGTTTTAGCAAAGTCATCAAAAGATTGTTCAGTATGTAGGATAGACCAGTATTTTAGTCTTTAAGATACTTTTTCTGATTCCCAGTCCAACTTCTTTAATTACATTCTCTCATCCAAAATCATTGATTGATTCTCTATTAGAGCTTGAAATTTAGTATGTCTACCCCTAAAGAACAAGAAGGTATAAACCCTAATTTTTGGAGGGATTACAATTTAGAACAAATGAAAATAATGCAAATAAAGTCTTGTTCTGGTTGTGTAATCTTTAATAACATTAAACAGTAAATAATGTAGCCACATATACACTCTGGGTTCTGTAGTCACAACTTTAAAGATAAATAAAAAATCAGTTTTAGAAATCATTTCAAATACATAGGTTCAGTTTAAGGTTGTCTATTTAGTTAGGTATACTCTTTTTTAAAAACAAAACATTATTTGTCAGAACTCACAAATGACAGAGACTCTATTTCAATTTAAAGTAAAGTGAAAGCATTAGTTACTCAGTCGTGTCTGACTCTTTGTGACCCCTTAGACTGTTGCCCACCAGGTTCCTCTGTCCATGGGATTTCCCAGACAAGAATACTGGAGTGGATTGCAATTTCCTTCTCCAGGGAATCTTCCTGACCCAGGGATTGAACCCAGGTCTCCTCCATTGCAGACGAATTCTTTACCATCTGAACCACCAAGACTTGAATTTCAATTTAAGGGACTTGAATCAATGATTTAATTATTTTAGTTCCCATTCTTTGCTTGTCTTTACCAGGGCCCAGACTTCATATTATTTTAATAGAATTATTTATTCTGTGTGTTATGTTTATATTTTTACAGTTTGTATAATTCTAACTTAAAATTGCTTAGTTGTGATTGTGGATTACATCTAAATTAATTTAGAATTATAATGTGCACAGTGTTCCCATACCTTTAATTCACTTGAGATAAAGAGCTAGTAGAAGAAGTACTGATGCTTTCCTAATAAAAAAGCATTATTCTCTAAATACTTGAAATAACCAGTTTCCCCAGATCCCTTTTTTGCACCTGCACTATAGATAGAATATTATTTGAATATAGAAACTGTGACTTGAGAACACAGAAGACTATTTTAGGGCTGCTAAATTTCAAATCATCTTCAACCTCAACTGCTGATCGTCTGCTAGAGTTTCATAGGAAAGAGTATATCAAGATTATAGTCTTTCACACAGATTGAAAATGTTGGTGATGATGGAGGTTTAGTCGTGTCCAACTCTTGTGACTGTAGCCTGCCAGGCTCCTCTCTGTCCGTGGGATTTTCCAAGCAAGAATACTGGAGTGGGTTGTCTTGTTCAATAACCTTCATCTCCTGCTTGGCAGGTGGATTACCACTGAGCTACCAGGGAAGCCCTAAAAATGTTTAGCAGTTCCAGGGAAAGGTCTTTCCTAAAATGTCTTTACCTCACACAGTGAGAAGTGCTTATATTACTTGGTATTGATTAAATGTTTGTTTAAATGGCTGAGGGAAAAAGTAGAAAAATAGATTGTGTGTAGTGATGGTTACGCTTGTAAATATTTTACCATGAGAAAAGAAACCAGTAACTTTTAGGAAAGCTATCACTAGAGTTAATTCTCTCTCTCTCTCACTCACACATACACACACGAGGGATGTTTATTTACCACTTACTTGTATAAGCTCTGAGGAATCTATGGAGACTCATTACATTATAAAGATATAAAAGTACCCTTTCGTAACATGTTTGCACAGTTGTTAAAAGCACTGTTGATAGTATAACAGTGTGTGAACATTTCATTGACATTTTAAAGCATGTAAACCTTGGAACAGAGCTATTTATTATAATAAATGGCAGTTTTTGCATAGGATTTTCTATTTCTCTGATGTCTTTCTCATTTTGTTATAAATGTCATTTTTTGATAAACAACAGTTTTTAAGGAAATATTTAGTGTGTCTTGACTATACTGATATTCATAACATAAATTTGAATAATTAGACTTAAAATGCTCACATTGTAAATTCATAATAATTAAAGATGTTCTTTAAACTGACGGTTTTCTGATTAATATGTGCATATCTCTATACTAAATACTATGCTGCTTTCAGATTTAATAAAATGATACTTTGATCTCAGTCTATGGATAAAAGAGGAGAAGCAAATGAAAGATTTGGGTTATATTTAAATGACAAGACTCTGATTCAGTGAAATACAGGGCTCTTTGAAAAAAATCAATAGACTTTCACAGTTTAAAACAGCGAATCTTACTGCAAGTAACTGTCTTGTAAATGGCTCTTGCAATTCAGTAAGACAGACAACTAGCTCAGCCATATCAGTATCATTTCTTTTTTCTTGGTTCTGCTCTGCATTTGTACCTTACTTCTAATAATGGGACTCTTTTTTGTTCCTTGTTTGTTATGCCCTTTTTTAAAATTTTTACTTTGAAAGTGAAACTTGCACCTTTGTGCCTGACTCTTTGTAACCCCATGGACTGTAGTCTGTCAGGCTCCTCTGTCCAGAGAGTTCTCCAGGCAAGAAGCAAGAATATTGAGTGGGTAGCCCGGTCCCTTCTCCAGGGGATTTTCCCAACCCAGGGACTGAACCCAGGTCTCCCACATTGCAAGTGGACTCTTCATCATCTGAACCACCAGGGAAGCCCCCAAATACTGGAGTGGGTAGCCTATCCCTTCTCCAGAGGATCTTCCTGACCCAGGAATTGAATTGGGCTCTCCTGCATTGCAGGTAGATTCTTCACCAGCTGAGCCACCAGCAAAGCCTTTTTTTTTTTTTTTTTAAACTTTAGATTTATTCTAATTTTTCTGCCCTGTTTTTCCATGTAAAAATCTACTAATGAATTTTTAGTATTTGTTTTAGGTTTGCTAGTAAGTCCACACAAACTGTGGTTAGACAGAGTATAATTCTGAAGTGAGTTTTTATAACATCTGAAGGGATGAATCTCCCTCCATTCCTCCAATTTCTGAGTCACTGGAAATAAGTCCTGTTGCAGAAATGAATAGCTAATAGTTCTGAGAAGTGGAATAGAGATATTTTATGGAATTGAATGAGTAGAAGTGTTGAACAGCAAGATCTGACTGGCACGGAAAAACATATGTTTCAGCCTAGTGCAGATAATCACAGGTACATTGGTCTTTTTTAGAGAAGATAGAATTTCATATGTGTGTCTGACTGAAAATGACTATACAACTAATATTGTATCTTGGTTGAAAAGGAGTCCAGTCTTATTTGTGACAATTTTTTCACAGGTTATGAAGCTGGCAATACAGGTATGATTGAAAGGCCATCCTATTTTGGGGCCATTTAACATTTTTCTTTTTCTGGACATATATTGGGCGATACTATAGAATAGTATGTTATCAAAAGTTTGCACATGCTTATGCAAACTCTTTTTCCCAAAGAGTGGTTTTGGATTTTCTTTAAAAAAAATTATGTTTTTGACTTAATATATGTACTGAAGTTTGTAATGTCAAACAGTAATTTTTCAGGCAGAAAATAAATTATAGTAAAAACTTAAGCAACCTTCACCATATCTGAAGTTATATGGTTTCATTATAATGTTGAGTCAGAAAAGAAGTTTTGAAAGTTTAATTCGCCTAAAAGACAAAAAGTGAAAATCTTATAGGAGTGACTGCATAGACATTAAAGGTATCTTCATGGGGGAAACAAAACAAAACATATTTCTTTGAGTTTTAGTTACTACTCTTGCTTTGCAAGATATACCTACTTCACAAAATTCGAATACTTACTTGCCCTTTACAATATATCTCAGTATTTTTTCTCACTTTCCCCCATAGAATAGAGAAAAAGTGTGGTTGTGATAGAATTTGTTGGACAATGATGTCAAACAACCTCTACCCTGATGATTAAACTTGGTTGAAGTAAACAGGAGAGGTAGTCTATATTATACCTAAAGTTTTTAAACCCAAGATTCCATACTAGGAACAAAATATAACAAATTTGAAAGAATAACCTATGACATTTCCTTCTCACTTAGCCAGTATGCTATATTACTCAATGTGTGCATTTGATTTAAGACAATAAAATTGAACCTTGCCTGGACTCTGTTATAACTGAGCACATCATATTCCTTAGTAAGGGGGAAAATTTTTCACATCCTTAGAAAAACTAAAAATAAGTAACATCCTGTCTAGCACTAGCCTCTAAATAAATGCAAGTTCAAACCCTTTCCTGTAAGTTGCTAACTTCCTAAGATAAACAAGTTTATCTCTGACTTTTGCAACACTGACATCTAGAGATATGTGATTATCCTTACAGAAGAGATAAGATATGATAATGTTTTCCCCCACTGTGAACTGATTGGCAGCAACCATGGTTTGATTTTTAAATCTCTGTTCTATCTTTTTTATCAGGGAGTTGGTTCTTTTGAACTTTGGACTCTCAAATCATGCACAGATATTTTTTTTTTTTTCTTAATGTATTTTTCTATGAGTTCTCTCCCAAGTGGAGGTCCCATCAAAATGTTCAGATCGATTTAATCACTGGTAAACTTGTAAGTATTGTCCAAGAGCTATAGCTCATGTATCACCACACCAAGGTCAGCCTTGTTTTTCCAAGAATAAATCTTGCTCATCAGAGATGGACGTTTTTCTCTTGATGAGACTGTTACTGTTTTACCTTCTGTTTCTGTAGTATGTCTGGTTCTCAGTGAAATCTAACTCTCTTTTGTACCTGATTACCTGTTTATGACTTCCCTTAGTGACAAAGTTTTGGGAATTTATTTTGATTATAGGATCTGATTGACCGGTCTTTGTTCCTTGTTGTTCAGTTGCTCAGTTCAGTTCAGTTCAGTCGCTCAGTCGTGTCCGACTCTTTGCGACCCCATGAATCGCGGCACGCCAGGCCTCCCCGTCCATCACAAACTCCCAGAGTTTACTCAAACTCATGCCCATTGAGTCGGTGATGCCATCCAGCCATCTCATCCTCTGTCGTGCCCTTCTCCTCCTGCCCCCAGTCCCTCCCAGCATCAGGGTCTTTTCCAATGAGTCAGCTCTTCGCATGAGGTGGCCAAAGTATTGGAGTTTCAGCTTCAGCATCAGTCCTTCCAATGAACACCCAGGACTGATCTCCTTCAGGATGGACTGGTTGAATCTCCTTGCAGTCCAAAGGACTCTCAAGAGCAGTCGTATCCTATTCTTTGCACTCCATAGACTGCAGTACACCAGGGTTCCCTGTCCTTCACTAACTCCCAGAGTTTTCTCAAACTCATGTCCATTGAGTCAGGGATGCCATCTGACCTTCTCATTCTCTGGAGCCCCCTTCTCCTCCCTTTCTTTCCCACCATGAGAGTCTTTTCCAATGGGTTGGCTCTTTCCATCAGGTGGCCAAAATACTGGAGCTTCAGCTTCAATATCAGTCCTTCAACTGAATATTCAGGGTTGATTTCCCTTAGGATTGACTGGTTTGATCTCCTTGCAGTCCAAGAGACTCTCAAGAATCTTCTCCAGCACCACAGTTTGAAAGCATCAATTCTTCAGTGCTCAGTCTTCTTTATGGTCCAATGCTCACATCCGTACATGACTACTGGAAAAACCATAGGATTGACTATATGGACATTTGTCAGAAAAGCGATGTCTCTGCATTTTAATATGCTGTCTAGCTTTGTCATAGTTTTTCTTCCAAGGGGCAAGTGTCTTTTAATTTCATGTTTGCAGTCACCATCCTCAGTGATTTTGGAGCCCAAGAAAATAAAGTCTGTCATTGTTTCCATTGTTTCTCTATCTATTTATCAGGAAATGATGAGACTGGATGCCATGATCTTATTTTTTGAATGCTGAGTTGTAAGCCAGCTTTTTCACTCTCCTCTTTCACTTTCATCAGGCGGCTCTTTAGTTCTTTGCTTTCTGGCATCAGAGTGGTGTCATCTGCATATCTGAGGTTATTGATAATTCTTTGGCAATCTTGACTCCAGCTTGTGCTTCATCCAGCCTGGCATTTCTCATGATGTAATCTGCATGTAAGTTAAATAAGCAGGGGGACAATATACAGTCTTGACATACTCCTTTCCCAATTTTGAACTTGCCCATTGTTTCATGTCTGGTTCTGTTACTTCTTGACCTGTGTACAGGTTTCTCAGGAGGCAGGTAAGGTGGCCTGGTATTCCTGTGTCTTTTAGAATATTCCACAGTTTGTTGTGATCCATACACTCAAAGTTTTTAGCATAGTCAATGAAGCAGAAGTAGATGTTTTTTTGGAATGCTATTGCTTTCTCTATGATCCAACAGATATTGGCAATTTGATCTCCAGTTTCTCTGCCTTTTCTATATCAAGCTTATACATGGTAAATTCATGTACTGCTGAAACCTAGCTTGAAGGATTTGAGCATTATCTTGCTTGCATGGGAGATGAGCATGATCTGCAGTAGTTTGAACATTCTTTAGCATTTCCCTTGTTTGGGATTGGAATGAAAACTGACTTTTTCCAATCCTGTGGCTACTGCTGAATTTTCCAAATTTGCTGGCATATTGAATGTAACATTTAACATCATCATCTTTTCGGGTTTGAAATAGCTCAGCTGGAATTCCATCATCTCCACTAGCTTTGTTCTTAGTAACGCTTCCTAAGGCTCAGTTGACGTCACACTCCAGGATGTCTGGCTCTAGGTGAGTGATCACACCATCCTGGTTTTCTGGTTCATTAAAACCATTTTTGTGTAGTTCTTCTGTGTATTCTTGCTGCTTCTTTTTAATCTCTTCTGCTTCTTTTAGGCCCATACCATTTCTGTCCTTTATTGTGTTCATCTTTGCATGAAATATTCCCTTGGTATCTCTGCTTTTCTTGAAGAGATCTCTAGTCTTTTCCATTCTATTGTTGTCCTCTATTTCTTTATATTGTTCATTTAAGATGACTTTCTTATCTCTTCTTGGTATTCTTTTGAACTCTGCATTCAGATGGGTATATCTTCCCTTTTCCCCTTTGCCTTTCTCTTCTCTTCTCAGCTATTTGTAAGGCTTCCTTGAACAACAACAATGCCTTGTTGCATTTCTTTTTCTTGGGGACGGTTTTGGTCACCACTTCCTGTACAATGTTAGGAACCTCTGTCCATAGTTCTTCAGTCTTTGTCAGGTAACAAATGACAGTATGGGTGGGTTTATATGTGATTTACATTAATCTGAAGTCTTGATGATTTTGTCATTTCTCTTTTGGAATGATTTTATCTTTGCCACCAGGTTACAAGACATTGCAAGACATAGATTATTAGGACCATTGGACTGTATCAGTTCTGAGGTTGAACAGTTTCTTGTGTCAATTTTTGACTTCAATATAGGCGATATTTTATCGTCTGACTTTTTATAACTTACTCTAATGTTTGATTGTATGTGTACTATTACAAGCTTGCATTATTCAAAGGGAACAAAGCTAATACTAAAATAAAAACAAGCTTTGTTGTCATTGGAGTGAAGAGCAGCCACTGCAAGTGAGTTATAACAAATGCATTTTAGATACCCTTTGTGTTTCCCTAACATTTCTATTACATGGTTGAAGAAACCAACAGGTAAGCTTTTGTTGAAAGTTAGTTGTGTGCTGTTCTTACCCATAGTTAAATTTGTAAAATCAAATCTGACAGTCTTCTCTATGTCTATACATATGTAGATATTTTTAAAAGACTTTTTTCTTCCTATAAAAGATTATTTTTATATTCTTTTATAGTGGTAGTTGTTTTTTATTTTGTTTTGTTTTTGGGTCAGTGGTTGGCACATTCTCACTTTTTGTTTTGGGAATTTGGGGTATTATATGGTCTTAAAAATTATAGAATTTTTGCGTGACATAGTCATATGTGTGTAGTGTAAAGACCAAAGATCTCTGATTTCTATGATGACTTTTGTTAGTTTTAATACCAATTGCATGATTGTATCTGACTGATTGTTATAATTTCAATGTAGATAAAATGTGAAAGATTATTGCTGTCTGGTCCAGAAATTTTATCCTAAGTGAAAGATAGTTTTTCTCTCTATTGAAAGAATTAGAGAAGTCCATGAAAACACATGAATTAGAAATGAAGACGTGAGTAAAATATTTGCTAACAAGATGTGTTAATGATAAATATCTAATAAACATTTATTACTTTATTTAATTTATTAACCAGCATTATTAATAAGTAGATGTGTAGTAAACAATAAACTTTAAAGTTAAGCCCATATCTCAATCCACAGCCTATTTGGACAAAAGCTAGAACAAACAATGGACCAAGACCTACTGCATATAAAAACCTTTTTCCCGGTGTGCTGCTACTGTACCCAGACTATAATTTTGGGGTTCAACCCAATGGTAAATCACTTACCTCCTGAAGAAAGCAGCCACCCCCAAACTCCACTGACTCTGAGAACTTGACAAGAGAGTTCCATTGTGTATATGAAATGTTTTGTGAACATATGTGTTGATATCCCTTTGTTTAACTCTGGGGGAATTAATAAGTTAGATTATAAAACTTCTTGGTGCTCCTATTCTGATTGACTTATAGGGACTAATAAGCACTCACATAATTCAAAGTTAACGAAACTAAACCAGAATAAACAAAAAACTCCATAATCTCAGATATAGAAAAAAAATCCAAATGACTTAAAAATGCTGGCCTTTTATATATATTTAAAAAAATTAGCTCAGAGAAATGATCAAGTTGGAGATAAAGACTGACTGCCAGGGTACAGCATAAGAAGCAAAGAAATTGATATCAATGTCTAATTGGTAGAATAAAAAATTGAGAACTTCAGTAATATTAACAAAATTTAAAGTTTTTAGAAAATTTAAAAATTATTTATAATATTTCTAATCTAAGTGAATACTTGAGCAAATTAATATAATTAGCTAATTTTAATTCATTCTCATTTTATCATAGTCCAAAAATATGTAAGTGTATATAATTTGTGTAAAATTTGGGTAATTTTTCATAAAAATCCTAATTAACTTGAACTTGCTGATATCTTACATTGGTTATATTATTATATTAAGTTATAATAATTGCCAAAAGTATTTTAAGTAATACAATTATTTTAAAATATGTTCAACTAAGTTTATTATTATTATTATTTTTTAGAACATAAAATTGTGTAAAAAATGTATTCCACTTAAACAACATATGGATGAAATACAAAATGTCACCTTACAAAAAGAACATATCAATAATAAATATGATTTTACACTATAAACATCAGTTTAAGCATAAAATTTCTAAGATCCTTAACCAATATAAACTGTAGAATGATACTTGAGTTTATTAATAAACAAAATTTGTCTGCCTGTAAAGAATTTGCAAATAGATTTCAATTTAAAATTATTGAGACTTCAAAACAGCAACCCTAGATTGCCAAGCTATATGTATTCTTGTCTCTTATTTTTGTACACTATCAAATGATCATTGCCAAATAACTTATAAAGATTTCACAGATTATTGTGACATTTAAAAAATATGTACACATTGGAGATATATATATATACATATACATATATATATATATGTATATATATATGCATATATATATATTTCTATATATATGCATCACATTTCTGAAGCATTCTTACCACACACAAACACATACACCAGAAAAAATGGGTGGATTAATTAACTTGATTCTAGCCATCCTTTTCTAATATATATGCATATAAAATCATCACATTTGTACTTCACATATGTAAAATTTTGTCAATTGTACCTCAGTAAGACTGCAAAAAATATGTATACACATGCTGTCATATTCTTCCTCTCAAGATGTAGATCTTTATTTGTTTCCCCTTGAATCGTGAATATGCTGAATTTAGTGACTCACTTCCAAAGAGGAGTGTATGGCAAAAATGATGGGATATCACTTCTGATAGAATATGCAAAAAATGTGGTTCTGTCTTGAGCAAACTCACTTTTCTAGGACCATTTACTCTGAGCAAGCCAGCTGACATATTATGTGAGCATCCCCTATGGAGGGGCCCACATGGTGACAAGCTCACTGTTTTTTCTTTTGATATCCTGAACCAGAATTATTCAGCTCTTATTCCTGATTTTCAGACATTATGTAAGATAATAAATATTTGTGTTTTAAGTTGCTAAATTTGGGAGTAATTTGTCACACAGCAATAAATAAATAACATTGTAGTGTTCCTGTGTAAATTAATTTTTCTCACTTTACAAAACATAAAAGTGGTGTTAAAGTTTGCTCCTAGGGCAAAATCACCTCTAGGATGTGAGGGTTGTGCCCATATATGTTTTTGTGAGGATCCTAATGATATAAACACTTTAATTTTTTAAAATGAATTAGAGGCCTCAGTGAAGTTTAATGGATAGTAATTTATCAACCAAGACTTAGAGTTATAGAGAAAATGCATCTAAATACTTGCTGATTGTCAGATGTGAAGATTTCACATTTTGTTCAGGTACCATCATTTCCTCTTCAGGTCCAGAAATTATCTCTTCATGTTCTTCACTATCAATTGTGCATTCATAGCTAATTTCCTGTCTCCTACACTTGAAAAAGGAAGTACTATTATGACTTACAAGGCAATGGCCCCTGGGAAACTGTATTGAAGTAACATAGATCTTGGCTCTGCATTTCTCCAATACGATTTATTTAAACCTGGTTACATCATTATTCACAACGCTGCATCATTCATCATCCCTTGTGCTCCTTTGAATACTGGTTTCCAATTACTCTTTGGTTATCATTGTGCTTCACTAATAATGATCACAATACAATACTTGTTCAGAATATGCAGTAAAATGTGGACATATTTTGTTTTCTGCTCATGTTAAATTTATTATTCAGAATTTTATAGTGTAAGTGTTGAATAACATATCATCCAATCATGATTTCTCTTGAACTGTTTATGTTGTAATCTCTGCATTACCAGAATATGGACTTTTTCAGTGTTGACTGTCCCCCTCCTGACCCACTTTTGCACACTACACAGTGAGAGGGTTAGGAAAGGAGCTTTGGATCGTGTAAGAAGCGTAGCACCATCTGTGCAAGGATTGACTATTTCTACTCAGGCTTAGCTTAAGACCAATGTCAGAAAGCAGAGCATTGCAATTTGAAAAAAGGCAAGAGAGGGCATCAGTTGGAAGGGCCCATGGCATTGCAAAAACAGTAACCTCAAAAGTCCATAAGTCCTTGCGGGAAATGGGTGCAACCACTCCTGGAGGACTCCCTGTCATATGGTGAGGATCCTATGGAGGGGATGGAAGTGAAACATGAGAAAGAGTGGACACATAGATAAAAAATACCTGCCGTCACCTCTCTGCCCTCAGATGCTACAGAAAAGAGATGATAACATAGTGGAAGTACTGACAAGTAAACCTATGCATGTGGCTTGACTCAAAGTTTTCCTGTCTGTTTCCGAAAGCTCTGAACTTGTCTCAAGTCCCATGTGAATGAGTCATTTCCAAGCACCATTGCCATCATTGTCAGCACCGTTCTAGAGACTCAGTCTTGCTTACTCCTGTGGGAGAAATGCTACACCGGTCTGCAGCGGGGAATCTCCTTCTGCGGCACAGCCACAGGGCTTGGCAGTCACCCCATAGACTCACATTCCAGGGACCTGGACTCTGCATGGACGACAGCGTCGGGGAGTATTCTGAAGGGCAGAAACGGAGACTGGATCCCAGTGGAGCTAAGGCAGGAGCACATCTGACCTCGAGGTGTCTTGCCTGGACTGCGCTGTGAGCTCTGCTGGGCCAGCAGAGGGAGGCAGGCCCTTCAAAATGGAGGGCAGGGCATTGTCCTGAGGGTCTGAGTAGCATCACCCTAGGGCTGAAAGCAAACTGGGGTCACTAGTAGCAAAATGATAGATCTGCATTGTCTGCTTTTTAAGTGAAATGTCAGAAATTTAATGCTTAATTCCCTACAGCGTAGGCATTGTTTTAGAAATAAGATTAATATATTTTAAACACTTTAAATGTATTCATTTAATTATATGTGGATGTCTAAATATACTCATATAGGATATCTAAACTATAAATCAAAAGTTATAAATTGTAAGGAGGACAATATTTCAGAAAAAAATTGATCTTTGAGTATATAATGTTTAAAACAAGACTAAGTAAAACATTACTACAGGCCACCTGTACACAACTTGATAATATAGACCTGCAAGTCTTCTTTTTTCTTAGGCTCTACTCTTTTTGGGGAGAAGTTATATTAAAGCAAATATTATTCAAAGGGCCTTGTTGAATCATGTCACTTTTCATGGAAATGTGGTTATTTACATGCATTCATAAGAATCTGTCCTCTTTTTCAACAAATTATAACTGGACAGATCAGATTTCTAACCATGGCCATGACAAAACTGGCAGGTTTAAGTACATGCTTCATCTAATTAGATGTAATAAATCTATTATTAAAGAAGAAGGATTACAAAATCTCTCCCGGGAAAATGGCCTCACACCTCTTCTGTGGATTATGAAATCACAGCCTCACAGGTTGCATGGGGGAAAGAGTTGCTCTGATAGAATGTGGTCTCTTGGGAGAAAACTTCCAAAAAATTATGAAAAAAAGTAAACTCACATACCATTATAAATTTTTATTGGATTTTATACTTCAGCACTTTCTAGTATGGTATCTTTCTGATAGTTTTTTAAATACAAAACTATTATTTACAAAAAGATTTTTATAAAGATATTCACTTAAATGTTGCTTACATATAGCAATAATCTGGATGTAACCTAAATATTCATCATTTTATATGTATGCATATCTTTATTTCATATACGTTTCATCTGTGTATAGACACATATGTACACATATATGTATACATATATGAAATAAAATATGCATACAAATGTTGTTCACAACATAATTTTTACTGTTATTAAAATGTAATCTATTCACAATATAGAAAAATGCAAGTTACCATTATTACCAATAAGGAGTGAAAATTGCTCAAAATAACATGTGTATGTGTATATATATATATATATAAATGTATATATATATATATAGTCTATATTAAAAATAACTTTGAAATTATGTATGTGTATCATAAGGTCTTGAAGAAAACAGACAACACTGCTGTATACCTGAGGTTCTTTTTTACTTTGTGTTTTCTTGTCTGTCCCAAGCACACAGGGTTTAGTAAAAAATAGATACAAAGAAAGTACATTTTCTGAGTGATATCACCCTACTAATCTATTATCAATGTGGATTTTTTTCCCAGTAGTGATGATGAGGTATACAAATAATCTCTCTTTTTTTGGTCTCGTTTGTAGTTATTTGTGATATATGACATCAAGAGCTATTTAACAAAACAATGTCTTTGATCTTGCAATTTTGGTTCTACAGTCTCCTTATGTTTTACTTAATTAAAAGTGGTTCATAGCCAAGCATTTTATATTTGTTGGTGTCACAGAGCAAGGTCCTATGTACATGTGAGTGCACACACACTTATCTGTGTACACACAAATACACCCGCAGAAACATGGCTTTAGATGCCTTAAAAGGGGCTTCCCTGGTGGCCCAGCTGGTAAAGAATCCACCTCCAGTGCGTGAGACCTGGGTTTGATCCTTGGGTTGGGAAGATCCCCTGGAGAAGGGAACAACTACCCACTCTAATATTCTGGCCTGGAGAATTCCATGGACTGGATAGTCCATGGCGTTGCAAAGAGTCAGACACAACTTTTCCCTTTCATAGTGTAATGTAGCAAAGAAGATACATCTTTTTTACCTTCCAAAGGATCTGCTTTTCTCATTTTATATATGATGATTCATATCCCTGTTATCATATAAATTATATATAGTACATCTGGTTCATGCTTGTCCAGGACAATGTTACAATTATTTCAGTTTATGTAAATCTACTCAATTCAGGCATGTTTTGCCTGAATTGTTTAAAACAAATTAGCTGAGATGGCAGAAGTAAGACCATAAGGTTAATTAGGATACATTTTGTTGCATGGACACTGAGTAAGTTCAACAGTCAATGAAAACACAGTGAATGTGAAGCATGTGCAGTCAAACTGAACACTGAGGACAAATGCTTATAATATGGTAATGGCCACATTTGCTCCACTCATGAGCAGAGGGCTACAGATTGACCTGATGTTTATGAAGGAGTCTAAATTTATGCTTTGAATATTGTCTACAAATATGGCTCTTAATTTGTTTAACATCACAGAAGCATAAAAATTGCAAGTGCACTGGGCCTCCTTTAAGCTCTGAAAAACTTTTACCATTTTTTGCTGCTATTATAAGCAATCAAAATACAATACAAACTAAAGTAGAACTCACTGATCTTAGTAGATTACATTTGAAAGTCACAAAAATTTGTCATACTAAAGGCATTTTCAGTAAATAAATATGAGGTGATAACCAGATATTGCTTTAAAATGTGATGGCTATAGTCATGTTGAGGATCTAGAAATAAAAAACAACATTTTCAGTATGAACTGGAAATTAACAGCAAGAATTATTACTGTAGGCAGATAGGATTTGATATAATTTATTTTTCCTCCACTTTTCTCTTTCTTTCTGAAAAATGTATGTATTATCTTTATAAGAAAGTATAATATACTTTTAAATACACTTAATATTTAAACATTAATATTTAAAATTAATATTTAAAAATATTTTTAAAATCACAAACAACCCCAAAACAGATGCCTCACTTTAACAAGTAAATATAACTGAAATGTTACAGCAAAATGATTTTGAAAATTATCAAATTGTATTTAAATTGCAATAGAGACCTGCTATAAAATGGGGCCCAACTGCAAACATTCTGCTAAACTAATGATGTTTTTACAGAATAGTCATTTTATAATTAGTTTACAGGTTTTTTTAATATAAAAGATATAGAGCTGTATGTAATGATCTGTAATAAACTTTGGTTCTGATAACTATGTTAATGTGATACCAGAGAAACATATTTCTAAATTAATACCAAAGGCATAAAAATGATGATTTACTGACAGTAGGTAAGCAGAGATTTTTGAATTCTTTTTAGATCTCTTTTATATTTATAACAATATATATTTGCCTCTAATGCAAAATAAAGCTCTGTATCAAAACTTAGCTAATCTTTTTGTTTAAGTAACCTTTACCAAAAAAGATGTCCTCTTCATTATAGGGGACTGGAACACAAAAGTAGGAAGTCAAGAAACACCTGGAGTAACAGGCAAATTTGGCCTTAGAGTATGGAATGAAGCAGGGCGAAGGGTAATAGAGTTCTGTCAAGAGAATGCACTGGTCATAGCAAACACCATCTTCCAACAACACAAGAAAAGACTCTACACAAGGACATCACCAGATGGTCAACACTGAAATCAGATTGATTATATTCTTTGCAGCCAAAGATGGAGAAGCTCTATACAGTCAGCAAAAACAAGACCAGGAGCTGACTGTGGCTCAGATCATAAACTCCTTATTGACAAATTCAGACTTAAATTGAATAAAGTAGGGAAAACCACTAGACCATTCAGTTATGACCTAAATCAAATCCCTTACAATTATACAGTGGAAGTGAGAAATATTTAAGGGACTAGATCTGATACAGTGCCTGATGAACTATGGATGGAGGTTTGTGACATTGTACAGGAGACAGGGATCAAGACCATCCCCAAGAAAAAGAAATGCAAAAAGCAAAATGGCTGTCTGAGGTGGCCTTACAAATAGCTGTGAAAAGAAGAGAAGTGAAAAGCAAAGGAGAAAAGGAAAGATAAACCTATTTGAATACAGAATTCCAAAGAATAGCAAGGAGAGATAAGAAAACCTTCTCAGTGATCAGTGCAAAGAAATAGAGGAAAACAATCGAATGGGAAAGACTAGATGTTTCTTCAAGAAAATTAGAGATAGCAAGGAAATATTTCATGCAAATATGGGTTCAATAAAGGACAGAAATGGTATGGACCTAACAGAAGCAGAAGATATTAAGAAGAGGTGACACGGATACACAGAAGAACTGTACAAAAATGATCTTCACAACCCAAATAATCACAATGGTGTGATCACTCACCTAGAGCCAGACATCCTGTAATGTGAAGTTAAGTGGGCCTTAGAAAGCATCACTATGAACAAAGCCAGTGGAGGTGATAGAATTCCAGGTGAGCTATTTCAAATCCTAAAAGATGATGCTATGAAAGTGCTGCACTCAATATGTCAGCAAATTTGGAAAACTCAACAGTGGCCACAGGACTGGAAAAGATCAGTTTTCATTCCAGTCCCTAAGAAAGGCGATGCCAAAGAATGCTCAAACTACTGCACAATTGCACTCATCTCACATGCTAGCAAAGTGATGCTCAAAATTCTCCAAGCCAGGCTTCAACAGTACATGAACCGTGAACTTCTAGATGTTCAAGCTGGATTTAGAAAAGGCAGAAGAACAAGAGATCAAATTGCCAACATCTGCTGGATCATCAAAAAAGCAAGAGAGTTCCAGAAAAACATCTATTTCTGCTTTATTGACTATGCCAAAGTCTTTGACTGTGTGAATCACAACAAACTATGGAAAATTCTGAAAGAGATGGGAATACAGACCACCTAACTTGCTTCTCGAGAAACCGGTATGCAGGTCAGGAAGAAACAGTTAGAATTGGACATGGAACAACAGACTGGTTCCAAACAGGAAAAGGAGTACATCAAGGCTGTACATTGTCACCTTGCTTATTTAACTTATATGCAGAGTACATCATGAGAAACACTGGGCTGGATGAAGCACAAGCTGGAATCAAGATTGCTGGGAGAAATATCAATAAACTCAGATATGCAGATGACACCACCTTTATGGCAGAAAGTGAAGAAGAACTAAAAAGCCTCTTGATGAAAGTGAAAAAGCAAAGTGAAAAAGTTGGCTTAAATCTCAACATTCAGAAAACTAAGATCTTGGCATCCCATCCCATCCCTTCATGGCAAATAGATTGAGAAACAATGGAAACAGTGGCAGACTTTATTTCTTGCAGCTCCAAAATCACTGCAGATGGTGACTGCAGACATGAGATAAAAAGATGCTTACTCCTTGGAAGAAAAGTTATGACCAACCTAGACAGCATATTAAAAAGCAGAGACATTACTTTGACAACAAAGGTCCATCTAGTCCAGGTTAAGGTTTTTCCAGTGGTCATATATGGATGTGGGAGTTGGAATATAAAGAAAACTGAGTGTTGAAGAATTGATACTTTTGAACTGTGGTATTGGAGAAGACTCTTGAGAGTCCCTTGGACTGCAAGGAGATCCAACCAGTCCATCCTTAAGGAAATCAGTCCTGAATGTTCGTTGGAAGGACTGATGTTGAAGCTGAAACTCCAATTCTTTGGCTACCTGATGTGAAGAGCTGACTCATTTGAAAAGACCCTGATGCTGGGAAAGATTAAAGGCGGGAGGAGAAGGGGATGACGGAGGATGAGATGGTTGGATGGCATCACTGACTCAATAGACATGAGTTTGAGTAAACTCCGGGAGTTGGTGATAGACAGGGAGTCCTGGCGTGCTGCAGCCCATGGAGTTGCAAAGTGTTGGACATGATTGAGTGACTGAACTGAACTGAGCTGAACTGAACCCGTAAGTATAATATAATGAAACTTCATAAATGTTATGGAGAGAATACTCCTGGGCATAGACATATGACTTAGAATACCCAAACAATTTAAAAACAAACAAGAAAGCAAATAAAAAGGAAAATTAAAACTGGTCAAACTCAACATTAAAATTTGTAATTGTATAAAATTTAAATGTTATGGTTGTAAAAAAGTGCAAATAGAGAAGTAGGGGGTCTATTTTATTGTACCATTTGGTGGAATTTTCAAGTCATTGTAATGAAAAGAATATGGTAAAGACAAACTAGATCAAGTGCCTTTTTATTACTGATTCTGGCCTCTTTCCATAGGTACATTTGTTTTCCTTTGTAGTTATTCTCTCTCCTCTCCTAATTTGTATTTATGATTATTTTGTTACTGGCATTTTTGTAGAGGATGATTTATACTTTTAAATTGTACCCATTCTTAAGTTATACTCTACTCTGAGATTAAATAAAAGTGAATTTCAGTCTCCTAGAATCAGTCCCAGTGTATGTCTAAGTACCAGAGATAGAGCATTAGTATTGATATGTGTTATCAAACCAAACCTGCCATTTTTATTCCAGTGAAAATTTGCCACAAAAATGTTGATTTTCTAGACATTGCCATTTATATGTTCTTTCTTTATTATCTTTGACTATGCTTATTTACTTTGGCTTTTTAATATAATCTTTTGTTCTTTCTCAAGACTCAATATGTTAAATATCTCATTAAAATAAAAGAAGTGTCACTATTGTAAAATGTTGAAATTTCAATGGTTAAGGAACACTTTCTACTCTTTACTCATTTCATTAATGGAAAAGCAGAGAATATTTAAGAAGGAAAAAATATATCTTAACAAAAGTGTAGCCCAAATTTTATTTTGTAATAGTGCATATTGGGTTAAAATCATAAATCTGGAATCAGCATGTTGATTCCAATCCTAGCTTGGCCACTTATTGTTTCCTGGTGAACAAGTTTCTTAACCTCTCCGCTTTAGTTTTCTCATCTGTGAGTTGTGTATCATAATGGGCAGGACTAGTATATTGGTTAAAAGTTACTATATGTGAACACTTAGAAATACACAGTGTTTAACTGGAGCTTATTACACACTCTAGAACTATTAGCTTTATTATCAATATCATTATTATAACCATTACTATTATTCTTTATTTTTATATTTATTATGTCTTTATTATTATTATTATTTAATTATTTTACAAATGAGCCAGGAGTGAGACTTGCCAAAAGTCAAATATCTAGTTAGATAGCTAGACTTCTATTGAAGAAAAATAGGAGGAGGAGGAGAAACTAGTCTCAATGGGGCTTAGATTCAAAGTTTTTTTTTTTTAATGCCAAATACCAAAAGTATATTTCATTTTCTTTGTCAGTTCTTGCCCCATTTTTTGCCTTTAAAAGGACAAAACTCATACATACTTGCTCACTTAGAGTTCTGGACAAACCTTGATATTTAGATTTTTCAAAACATCTAAACCACCTAGAAAAAGCAATGTATCAAAAATCTGAAAATACAGGGTCAGAAAGCAGTTTCCACCAAGAAAGAATGATGGCTCCAAGTATGTGTATGGGCAACACAGGTCCTGAGATCTAAACAGTAGGCAAAGAGGCAATTTCAATTTCATCAAATCATAGATGATTCTTCTGCTCAAATGTCATCAAACGAGTAAGGCATGGTAGTTAAAGACATACACTTTTGTGGATTTAGATCTTAGCCTTATCATTTATTACTTCAGGGATATCAGGCAAGTTGATTGAATTTTCTGAGCTTCTTAGTCCTCATCCATAAAATAAGGATAACCAGAGTAACATCCTCATAGACGTATTGGGAGAACTAAATAAACCATCCATGTAGAGGTTGTAGCAAATGTCTAGTGTATGACAATTTCTTGGTATTTAATGTTATCATCACATATAAACATGGAGTGGTCATACATTTTAGATATTATTATTTATAGAAAAGCAACTTTAAAGAATGGGTAATCTTTCATTCATTCATATTGTTCAGCTTAAAAATTATAAAGGAAACTTTGGTACCTCTAACTATATAAGATATATCTGTGTCACTATATTCTTAGAAAAATTTCCTTGAGTAATTAGTTTTAAGGAACATTGCTGAGTTTGCATATAGCCATCCTGTACAGCACTTTTGAGAATAATTAAATATAGCTCAGTGACAAGTTCTCTTACCACAGATTTATTAATATATTAATACAATAATTAACATAAAATATCATTAATTTAGTGGTTGCCAGATGACACTGAGAACCCTCAGTTTTACATATAGCCAAGTTTCTCATCTCCTGGGGATCTTTCTTTTCATTATCAATGGCTAAATATAGAGCAAGCCTTTTCTGCCTTTCTGGAGTCAGTTCTTTACTTCAAAGTAGCCTCACTTGGCCCCTTGAAAATCCAAGATTCAGGTAGATGCATTTTTGTCAATTTCTTTCACAAAAGAAATAAAATTTTTTCTCATGTTGTGGCCATATTTTTCTGTTTATTCTTCAGTGTCCTGGTTTCTCTCTCTATTCTGTCATAACCTCACCTGGAGGACTTCTCCAGTCAGGTGTCAGACTCTTTTTTGTGTGGCACTTCCAGGAGACCTTGCTTGTGTTGACTTTAGAAATAAAACTGTCAGTTACTTTACCAGTAAAATGTGTTCTTTGGGAATAGCAGAGAATAGCAATTTGGGAAAGGCTAGCTGTAGTGAATCATAGGCAAGTCCTAAGAGATGAAGGTAAGGTCACCTTTCATCAAGTTTTAGGAAACTGGGGAGGACTGTTTTGAAGGAAAGTTCCTTAGAAATGAAGGAGTTCAAGGTTTTGGTGGTTTCATATTGGCTACAAGTGGTGGTTAGTACCTTGCTGCTAGGGCAGGGAGCTGTCTTCATTTCTTTTCTTAAAAGCAGAAGATGAAAGTCCCATGTGAAAAATGTCCTCCCTCTTACTGGAAGAAAAGTAACATTATTGTTCCCATGGATAAGACGTTGAGACCTGGAGAGAGTTTGTATAGAGGATTCTATACAAGCAGACCTTGTTAACACAATTCATATTTTCCTCTTCTTGCTGGTTATATAGGCTGCAGCTAGCGGTATTTGTATGAGAGCTCTTCCTCAGGGCTTCCTGACTCCATTCAAATAAAGCTTACCTTTACGTATTTTCACACTTGTGGGTTTCCACTTTTCTCCAATGTATATAATTTTCTGGATCCCAGTGTTCCCTAGAGCTGTTTGGGGTTTAGTCATTAAAGTTCTTTCCCCCTGATCAATGGGTAATCTATTATAAATGGAAATGAAAGCTGTGGTTAAAAGTGTTCTGAGGTTGTCTGTGGTAACTGGGTTTAACACTGGCTCTGGAATTAAGAGATGAGTGTTTAAATCTGTATTCATCACTCACTTCCTCTGTCGTGTTTATCAGGTCTTTTAATCTCACTGAGGTTCAGTTTCTTCAAAGTTAAATATTATAAATAAAGGTAATAATATCAACTCAAAACATTGTTCCCGGGCAAGGATTCTCTGAGTGTGATTTGGGGACCTGAGCAGAGCTCAGAAACACTTTCACAGGATCTGTGAAGTAAGACTATATTTGTAGCAATACTAAGACAATACTTGTCCTTTTCACTTCCTTCTGTCAAAATGTACAGTGCACTCTCCAGGGGCTATGTGATATGTGATGTCACAAAAGACTGAATGTAGAGCAGATATGAGAACCTGGCTATCTTCTACTTAGCCAGGAATTAAAGATGTTTGTAAAAAACATAAACAAGTGTCATTGTTAGTACTGTTTTTTTTTAATACAATCATTTTCATTAAATCATGTAATATTAATCTGAAATGAGTTTCTTTTAAATAAATTAAATATTTCAAGCATTTATCAGTTTTAATTTTTAAAGTGGCAAATATTGATAGATATATTTCCCACAAAAGTTGTTTGGATATTCAATAATTATTCAGTATAAAAGGGTCCTGAGACCACATCTGATGAATTTTTGAGAACTGTTTTTGCAGGAACTATAGGAAATATTTCTCCTAGAATAATGCCTGCACAGAGTAGACATCAAATAATTTTTTTCTAAAATGGCACTGGCTGTGATGTGTTAAGAAGTGATTCTACTATTCTATATTTCCTGTCCTTATAATTTTTTGAGTGTTTGATACAATGGAAACATTAAAAAAGGGAGAGTTAATTCATCATTTCTGTGTTGAGTAGAGACTGGCCTGTATATTATGAAAACATTTGACCAAATAAAAGTTTCAGACATTGTGGGTTTTGTTATTTCCTGGTAATGATAAGACATAACAAAATGGAAATTCCTTTTGGGATAGAATCAGAGCTTTATATAGCAATGAGAGATACTTAGTATTAATTATCCACTTATGTTATATTCATTTTATATGATTATCTTGTATTCAGTTTATTCATTTGACCATTCATTTCTGTATCTTTTGGTCAACATATATGCGTTATTGACCTACTATTTGCCAGGCACTGTGGTAATTTCTGACTGCCATGATATACAAAACCTACTTCCTGCCCTCATCAATATTACTGTTAGGTTGGAAGTCACAATAACAACAAAAACAACAGAAAAAAATGAGTATAAGCAAGGGTAAGCTGTAGATTCCTTAACTCACTGCTAGAGTGCATGGGATGGCAAAGAGTTGGACCTGGCTGGGCACACACACACACAATTAAAAATAGGAGACAGTTTTTTTTTCCAGTTACACCTCTAGAATCCATGAATGTCATGAAAAAACATCAATCATAGTTTCCATAATAGAAGTAGGAAAATGGCATTAGGTGAGAAAGAGCAGGATGATGGCAGGCCAGCAAAGAATGCGTCTTTGAAAAGCATGAATATGTGAAAAGAGATTATGACTGCAAATCTTGTATGTTTGTAATAATTAACCAGGTGTGGCCCTGCTGATAGTATTTGGCAGAATTATCTATAGTGCAGAAATGGAAAGTTTGCAGACGATTCTAATTTAACTACTACTGTATGTAGGGAAAAGTGTAAATAGAGGAAAGTGTAAATAACAGCTGGCAGTAGTTACATGCCTCAAAAATCCAAATAGTGCTCTGCTTTTGAAAATAGGTTAAAGTAGATCTGATATGCCAGTGCTTTTTTAGTATCTGGAGTCATAGAATTCTGTAGAAACAGACTGGTGAGATTTTGTGCTCTGCAGATTGTAGGCATTCTTGGTTTATTGATTTGAAAGAAACTACCATAAATTACTGGGAAAATGTTATTTCAGAAGCTTTTTATAGATTCAGCCTATTCCTATTCCTGCATCAGCTTTTAAAAGTCTATCCCTGTCCCTATAGGAAAAGTAAATCTGTTTGGCACGTCTATACCTTAGTTGGTGATATTATCACACTTCTTTCAATATAGAATGATAGGGCCACTTGAAAAGCACTTGAAAATTTTGTGAATATTTTCCTTACACTTGAAATGAACAATATTCCTGAAATAACTGGTTCTACTCTATAGGAGAAAGTGAACCAATATATACACCACAGATTAGTCAGAAGGCATATGAAGCATCAGGCTCTGTATCTCATATTTTTCAGGCATATTTATGGTTTGTAGTTTCTATTATTCCTGCAAAATACATAATTCTTAGCAATCGATATATATTTTCTTGCCAGTGTTTCATAAACAAGGTTTTAAGGATCTTCAATTACTTTAGGGAACATCCTCAATTTTGATAATTTCATAATTTAAGAAAGAATAATTACTTATGGAGCTTGGAAACCATGCTCTTTTTCTTTTTTTCAAATTATAACTCTTGTATTATTTCAAAAAACCAAGTCAACAATCATTTCAGAGTCAAAATTCTCAGCATCCATGGAAGGAAATCCAAAATCCCTTTAGCTTAACAATTCACATTTTGCTTGATATCATCTATTGTGAACACTTTTGTCACTAACCTCTAAGATCCCAATTCCATCTTGAGAAGTCTCTGGTTGCCATAACTTACAAACTCAGCTGCTGGCATTTTCTTTCTAATCACAGTGAGGAGTTTTATCTTTTCTTTGCCTTCTTCTATTGCTCCTTTATCAGTCCCCTGTCTAGAACTTTATTATTCTTTTCAGATATTCAACTAATAAAAAATAGTTTTTTCTCTCTTTGATATTTTGTGTTATTATTTTGTTAACAGATAAAAATTTAGTGTTTAGGTTTGTTGATGCTTACTATTTTTATAAATCCCTGCTAATCCTTTGTTGTAGTCCTTGATGACATGCATGTATTTTTAGAATTTGTAATTAAAAAAAAAATCACCTGGAAATCTCTCTCTGTATCTCTTCTTAATGTTTTTAAAAGTCACCTCTCCTATTTACCTCCCTTCAGATACTGAGTGATTTTATATTTAGAGCTGTAGAATTTTTTCCTTCTAGTTTCACCTAATGGAAACACACAATAATAGGAACTTCTGGAAGGGATGTGTCCTCCTAACAGTTAAAGCTCCTATCTGTATCTATTTATGTCTGTTTTCCTCTTGTCCCTTCTTTTAAAAAATTATTTAGTTATTTTTGCTTTTTGATTGTGCTGGGTCTTCATACCTGCATGGCTTTTCTCTAGTTGCAGAGAGAGAGAACTACTCTCTAGCTGTGGTGTGCAGGCTTCTCACTGTTGTCCTCTCCTGTTGCAGGGCATGGGCTCTAGGGAACACGGGCTTCAGTAGTTGTGGCCCCCAGGCTCTAATGCACAGTCTCAATAGTTGTGGTCATGGACGTAGTTGCTTCGTGGCAACTAAGGGAGTAAACCTGAGTCTCGGGCATTGGCAGGACTCCACCACTGAGTCCCCAGGGAAACCCCTGCCCCCTCCTCTGCATTCTAACAGATTTGTTTAGATTAAAAAAATAATTTCCAATGAAAGCATATTTCTCACTTGTAGGCAAATAAAAATGTGTGTGCGTCTATGCTCAGTCACGCCCAACTCTTTGTGACCCATGGACTGTAGTTCACCAGGCTGCTCTGTCCGTGGGACTTTCCAGGCAAGAATACTGGAGTGAGTTGCTATTTCCTACTCCAGGGGATCTTCCCACCCCAGGGATTGAACCTGCATCTCTTGTGTCTCCTGTATTGCAGGTGGATTTCTTTATCTCTGAGCCACCATGGAAGCTGTGGTAATATATATTTCATAATTATGGCTTAATTTAACTAAGATTCTCCAACACACTAATGTATTTTCATGCTGTTTAAAAGCCACTGGGATTTCATCTCATATCTGGTTTGAGATAGGCTGCACAGGAGTGGACAGCATAACCTTTGCCAAACTAGTTTAAATACAATTAGATTCTACCGGGAAATCATGGGAAAAATATTAAGTAATTAGGAGAAATTTTAGGTTAGATATGTATTTTATTATTTTCATGGTACAACTGAGTTTTCTGTTGCTGTTTTTAAAATCAAATACTAGTTTCCAAGTGACTGAAAAATGCCAATAAAATGATAATTGACTGTTCTTGAGCTATGCACTTGAATAATCCACTCATGCCACCGGATTTTGGTAACCATCTTCTAATTCTGAAATAACTAAGCCAAAATACTGGAGGGTGAGAGGGAGAAAGAAATAACCAGCATCCTTTCTAGTGGTAAAGAATCAGCCTGCCAATCCAGGAGATACAAGAGATGCAGGTTTAATCCCTGGGTCAGGAAGACCCCCTAGAGTAGGAAATGGCAACTCACTACAGTATTCTTGCCTGGAAAATTCCATGGACAGAGGAGCCTGGCAGGCTGCAGTCCATGGGGTCACAAAGTCAGACACAACTGAGCAACTGAGCACAAAGGCATACTTAATAACATCATTGTCCCATTTCCACCCTTAGAGCTGCTTTACTTTAGTGTTATTATTTTGTGAAATAAAAAATCACCTTACTGTTGTAAAGTGTTTTGACTGAGGCCTTCAGATAGGGTGAAACATCCAACTCTTTTTATCCTACAGATAAAGTCCTTAATTTCTCTAATCCAGTTCATTCACACATGATTGGAGCATATATTTTGTCTATATTTTTTCCCCTTAAACTTCTTCCTTTTAAACTTTAACCATTTCATTTTAATTCTTTCTCTCCCTACTGCAAGTGGAGAAGATGGAAGGTACAAAAATTTAATGGGATGATAAATTGAAAGGAGAAATTTTGGGTGATTGTAACACTCCAATTATATTTGATAGTGTTGACTCTTTGATGAACATTATAGAAATATAGAATTAGAAAAATCAATTTTTATTATTTTTCATATTACTGGCCAATATACTAAATGTTTATCACACTGAATATATATTATTTTCTAGAAATGAGCTTATAATTTCCCAGAACTTTGTTTAGTAAAAACTTGAACATTAAAAATGCATTTTAACACTTTTACAGCTCACAAATAGTAATGTAAAAATATGGCTCTCTAAGTTTTTCTGAAAACCAAGTTTAATCTGTATCTCAGGCCCCATTTCACTTATTGGCAGAAATCTTTCTAATCTCTTGCTAGAAAAATTCACTTAAAAGGTAATTCGTTGATAAAACAGTGTATTTTAGAGGTAAGATTAGTCAGTTCAGGCTTTTCCCCTTCACCCCCCTCCCTTTTTTTCCTGCTGTAGAGGCAGCTTTCCTGTGGCTTTCGTGGCATTGTGATATTTCAAGAAGATCTATATATGTTTATTTATCTACCCTCATTTTGGGGTGGCATATCTTTTAAGAAAATTACCCCAGTACCGTACTGTCTTGATGACTGTGGCTTTGTAGTAGAGTCTGAAGTCAGGCAGGTTGATTCCTCCAGTTCCATTCTTCTTTCTCAAGATTACTTTGGCTATTCGAGTTTTTTTGTATTTCCATACAAATTGTGAAATTCTTTGGTCTAGTTCTGTGAAAAATACCGTTGGTAGCTTGATAGGGATTGCATTGAATCTATAGATTGCTTTGGGTAGAATAGCCATTTTGACAATATTGATTCTCCCAATCCATGAACACGGTATGTTTCTCCATCTGTTTGTGTCCTCTTTGATTTCTTTCATCAGTGTTTTATAGTTTTCTATGTATAGGTCTTTTGTTTCTTTAGGTAGATATACTCCTAAGTATTTTATTCTTTTTGTTGCAATGGTGAATGGTATTGTTTCCTTAAGTTCTCTTTCTGTTTTTTCATTGTTAGTATATAGGAATGCAAGGGATTTCTGTGTGTTAATTTTATATCCTGCAACTTTACTATATTCATTGATTAGCTCTAGTAATTTTCTGGTAGAGTCTTTAGGGTTTTCTATGTAGAGGATCATGTCATCTGCAAACAGTGAGAGTTTCACTTCTTCTTTTCCTATCTGGATTCCTTTTACTTCTTTTTCTGCTCTGATTGCCGTGGCCAAAACTTCCAACACTATGTTGAATAGTAGTGGTGAGAGTGGGCACCCTTGTCTTGTTCCTGATTTCAGGGGAAATGCTTTCAATTTTTCACCATTGAGGGTGATGCTTGCTGTGGGTTTGTCATATATAGCTTTTATTATGTTGAGGTATGTTCCTTCTATTCCTGCTTTTTGGAGAGTTTTAATCATAAATGAGTGTTGAATTTTGTCAAAGGCTTTCTCTGCATCTATTGAGATAATCATATGGTTTTTATCTTTCAATTTGTTAATGTGGTGTATTACATTGATTGATTTGCGGATATTAAAGAATCCTTGCATTCCTGGGATAAAGCCCACTTGGTCATGGTGTATGGTACTGGCACGAAGACAGAAATATAGATCAATGGAACAGAATAGAAAGCCCAGAGATAAATCCACGAACCTATGGACACCTTATCTTTGACAAAGGAGGCAAGGATATACAATGGAAAAAAGACAACCTCTTTAACAAGTGGTGCTGGGAAAACTGGTCAACCACTTGTAAAAGAATGAAACTAGAACACTTTCTAACACCATACACAAAAATAAACTCAAAATGGATTAAAGATCTAAATGTAAGACCAGAAACTATAAAACTCCTAGAGGAGAACATAGGCAAAACACTCTCCGACATAAATCACAGCAAGATCCTCTATGACCCACCTCCCAGAATATTGGAAATAAAAGCAAAAATAAACAAATGGGACCTAATGAAACTTAAAAGCTTTTGCACTACAAAGGAAACTATAAGTAAGGTGAAAAGACAGCCCTCAGATTGGGAGAAAATAATAGCAAATGAAGAAACAGACAAAGGATTAATCTCAAAAATATACAAGCAACTCCTGAAGCTCAATTCCAGAAAAATAAATGACCCAATCAAAAAATGGGCCAAAGAACTAAACAGACATTTCTCCAAAGAAGACATACAGATGGCTAACAAACACATGAAAAGATGCTCAACATCACTCATTATTAGAGAAATGCAAATCAAAACCACAATGAGGTACCATTACACGCCAGTCAGGATGGCTGCTATCCAAAAGTCTACAAGCAATAAATGCTGGAGAGGGTGTGGAGAAAAGGGAACCCTCTTACACTGTTGGTGGGAATGCAAACTAGTACAGCCACTATGGAAAACAGTGTGGAGATTTCTTAAAAAACTGGAAATAGAACTGCCATATGACCCAGCAATCCCACTTCTGGGCATACACACTGAGGAAACCAGATCTGAAAGAGACACGTGCACCCCAATGTTCATCGCAGCACTGTTTATAATAGCCAGGACATGGAAGCAACCTAGATGCCCATCAGCAGATGAATGGATAAGGAAGCTGTGGTACATATACACCATGGAATATTACTCAGCCGTTAAAAAGAATTCATTTGAATCAGTCCTAATGAGATGGATGAAACTGGAGCCCCTTATACAGAGTGAAGTAAGCCAGAAAGATAAAGAACATTACAGCATACTAACACATATATATGGAATTTAGAAAGATGGTAACGATAACCCTATATGCAAAACAGAAAAAGAGACACAGAAATACAGAACAGACTTTTGAACTCTGTGGGAGAAGGTGAGGGTGGGATGTTTCAAAAGAACAGCATGTATACTATCTATGGTGAAACAGATCACCAGCCCAGGTGGGATGCATGAGACAAGTGCTCGGGCCTGGTGCACTGGGAAGACCCAGAGGAATCGGGTGGAGAGGGAGGTGGGAGGGGGGATCGGGATGGGGAATACGTGTAAATCTATGGCTGATTCATATCAATGTATGACAAAACCCACTGAAATGTTGTGAAGTAATTAGCCTCCAACTAATAAAAAAAAAAAAAAAAAAGAAAAGAAAAGAAAAAAAAAAAGAAAATTACCCCACTATGGACTTTAGTCACTGACATTTCTTCATGCTGGCTCCTGTCAGTAAATCCATCATTCATCTTACACTCTTGGTGATGCTTAGTTGCATTTCCTGAACATGATTTCCCAATTTATTGAGGAGTCACTGGTTTGCCACCAGTGCCCCCTATTCTCTTCTAGTGGTGCAGTAGTTTACTGCAGTTCTCCTTTGCACAGGGTATTTAAGGATATCAAGGTGTCCTATCTGTTTCTAAGATTTCATTTAGAATGGTCTTGAGCATAACTCAAGATGGATGAATGAAACTCTCCTGTCCTTTCTGCAATCTAGAAACATGCTTTAAGAAAGAGATATTTAACATGCTAATAAATATTTAGAGAATTTGAAAGCAAAGTAAGTGTAGTATGGGGAGTATGCTGAATCTTATTTATCATGGACATGTTGGAAAAATTAAAAAAGCTAAAAGGGAAATTCCCTGGTGGCCCAGTGTTTAGGAATCCATGCTTCCCCTGTAAGGGCCATGGGTGCGATCCCTGGTCAGGGAACTAAGATCCCATAAGCCGAGTAGCACAGTCAAAAGAAAAAAAATATATAGTACGTTAAAATAGAGCTAAGTGGACATTTTCATTCATTACCTTTGCCACTGCTAGAAGTTTTTCCTTGAAATGCATGTTTCCTATGAATTAGAACTGCCAACAATAGATGAAGTAGAGATTTTTTCTTCTTCTCTCCCTACTGCCACATCCCAATCTTCACCAGTCCATTTTCCTGTCACCCGCACAAGTCAATTTTTAAGATGCCTCCATTACAACCAGATCTCCTGGACTAAGCCCTGCTTACAAACAAAGAAGAATGAGATTCTGTCATTATTGTTCTCACTTGGACATCTAGGAGAGATTCACATTTGGAGTTTTATCCATGGTAAATATGTTGATCAAAGTGGTATACAGTCCTCTATTTTATATTTCTTGTAAGTAAAATATCATGCTTATGAAGTTTGTTCAACCTATTTTTAACATAAATAATTTAGATTATTAGAAGTTCTCTAAATTTTGCTTCTAACCTGAATAAAGAATTAGTTTTTTAATATATTCCTAACAGATTATTAATCATAATTCTCAGACACCTGTGGTTGAATTCCCTTTTATAGTTGTATAGTCTCTTGAAATTCATAATATTATTTTAATCTCAGGGAAAATATTAAAGAAAATATGACTGCTAATTCCAGTTATCCAGTAAATAACATCATCATCTATGTACACTTTTCTCAGAAAGCTATATTTCCAATTATTATAGAAAATGGAAACAAATATACAAATTCCTGAAAAACTGTTCAAAAGTTACACGAGCTGGATATTTATCTTTACTATTTATTAGCTTTGAAAGGGATAATGAAATTGGAATTGGACATCACTGCCAATCATTTCTTCCCCAGCGGAGAAAATTTGAAAGAACAAAACAGCTCTCTTCTCTTTGAAGCGGATAGTTGATTGAGGCAAAACTTAAATCTACCTTGTCACCTATAGTTGATAATAGAGTGATAATATTTGAACTTTGTATGGTAGTGTTTTGAGTATAGCCCCTGATTTCCCTCTTAGCCTCTCTATACCCTGAGATTTCTACCTCATTGCTTATCATATGGAAACAAAATTGGGCCTAGGTTACCTAAGTTATTCTTGATTTTGTCAAGCACCTGGTACACTCAGTTTCTGAGAACATCTTATTGATAGAGTTCAAAACATTTATTCCTTCTATCATCTTATATCTATCTTGCTGTGATACACAGCTGCACAGGTTTGCCCATTTGGAGCAACAAAGGAAACACACACACACACATTGGTTTTCTACAAGCTTTTTGGGGAAAACTTCTGGCTATCTTCCTGATTTTTCCTTTTGCTGGATTAGCATTCCTTTTTTCTTCAATCAGTTTTTTTTTCTGAAACATTTGCATGCCCCTCACTGTATTGTTGACACTCCAGAAAATAACTTTAAATATAAATTAATATATAGACATCAAGTTAGATCTATCTCTTAAATCCCTTTCAGAATATGAAAGTTTTTATATTTGCTATCAGAAAACTTCTCACTTTATTCTGTCTGTATCAAAAGAAAAGATACCACTGAATATGTTGTTACCTGTATAAGTAGTTGATTACCACAATAATGCTAAGTAGCAAGCCACTATGAAACCTCATCAATATAGAACAACAAGCAATGATTGCTTGCATGTTTGGAGTCAATTGGGGATTGGTGAGATGCTAAAAGATGATGGTGTGAAAGTGCTGCACTCAATATGTCAGCAAATTTGGAAAACTCAGCAGTGGCCACAGGACTGGAAGTCAGTATTCATTCCAATCCCAAAGAAAGGCAATGCCAAAGAATGCTCAAACTACTGCACAATTGCACTCATTTCACATGCTAGTAAAGTAATGCTCAAAATCCTCCAAGACAGGCTTCAGTAGTACGTCATACATGAACTCCCAGATGTTGAAGCTGGTTTTAGAAAAGGCATAGGAACCAGAGATCAAATTGCCAACATCCACTGGATCATCAAAAAAGCAGGAGTTCCAGAAAAACATCTATGTCTGCTTTATTGACTATGCAAAGCCTTTGACTGCATGGATCACAATAAACTGTGGAAAATTCTGAAAGAGATGGGAATACCAGACCACCTGACCTGCCTCTTGAGACACCTGTATGTAGGTCAGGAAGCAACAGTTAGAACGGGACATGGACCAACAGACTGAATCCAAATAGGAAAAGGAGTACGTCAAGTCTGTATATTGTCATCTTGCTTATTTAACTTCTATGCAGAGTACATCATGAGAAATGCTGGGCTGGGAGAAGCACAAGCTGGAATCAAGATTGCCGGGAGAAATATCAATAACCTCAGATATGCAGATGACACCACCCTTATGGCAGAAAGTGAAGAACTGAAGAGCCTCTTAATGAAAGTGAAACAGGCAAGTAAAAAAGTTTGTTTAAAGCTCAACATTCAGAAAACGATCATGGCACTAGTCCCATCACTTCATGGCAAATAGGTGGGGAAACAGTTGTTGACTTTATTTTTTGGGCTCCGAAATCACTGCAGATGGTGATTGCAGCCATGAAATTAAAAGACGCTTACTCCTTGGAAGGAAAGTTATGACCAGCCTAGACAGCAATTTAAAAGGAGAGACATCACTTTGTCAACAAAGGTCCATCTAGTTAAGGCTATGGTTTTTCCAGTGGTCATGTATGGATGTGTAACTTGGACTATAAAGAAAGCTGAATGCAGAAGAATTGATGCTTTTGAACTGCAGTGTTGGAGAAGACTCTTGAGAGTCCCTTGGACTGCAAGGAGATCCAATCAGGCACTCCTAAAGGAGATCAGTCCTGGGTGTTCATTGGACGGACTGATGCTGAAGCTCAAACTCCAATACTTTGGCCACCTAATGTGAAGAGTTGACTCATTTGAAAATACTCTGACGCTGGGAAAGATTGAGGGCAGGAGGAGAAGGGGATGACAGAGGATGAGATGATTGGATGGCATCACTGACTCAATGGACCTGAGTTTGGGTAAACTCTGGGAGTTGGTGATGGACAGGGAGGCCTGGCATGCTACAGTTCATGGGGTCACATAGAATTAGACATGGTTGAGTTACTGAACTGAACTGAGATGCTTTTGCTGATCAAAACTAGGCTTGAGCAAAATTCTAGAGGTTGGCTGTTGGCTGATTTAAGTTTGCCTCTGGCTGGGATGGCTAGAATGGTCAACTTCCTAAGTTTTCTTTGTGGGGAGGGGGAATAGGCCAACACTTGTTTTGGTTATTTCTAAGCATAAGAACAAAAAGTTTGGCAAACAGAAGAGTATAAGAAAGCAAGTGCAAACATGTATTTTGCAAGCCTCTACATGTGTATTTACTAACATCCCATTGTCTAAAGAAGTTCACATACTGAGGCCCATAATCAGAATGTAGGGCACTAAAAATGACCTAGCAATGGGAAAGAAGGCAGACAAACATGAAAATTTAGGACACTTTTGCCATGTATGTATAAAAGTTTAAGTCAGGAAGCATTCAAAGAGAGTCTGTGAATGCTATACCAGAAGCTCTGGAGAACTTTAAAGAATAGATAATGGTTTCCATAACAAATGAACTCTTGCTTATTGTTTACAGTGATTTTGAAATTCTAAAACTAGTTATTTACTAGTTGTATAAATCATTGATATTTTGCAGATTGGTTAATAGTTCACTCGAATTTCAGCTTGACTGTAATTTTGCAATAAGACATTATGAGAAAAATGGAGAATTCAAAACTCCCAGGTGATCAGTTAAACCCAGAGAGTTCCAAATCAAACATAGGAATAAAAATTTTTGCTAAAAAATTATATAAATCATATAAAAAGTTAGTGACTCTGAAATTAGTTTAAATATCTTCAGAGTGCTTCAGAGTCTGTACCTAGTTTATTTATTTTTTTTTTTTTCTTTTTCTTTTTTTTTTTTGGCATTGTAGGCTAGGATTATAAGAAT
This sequence comes from Cervus canadensis, assembly GCF_019320065.1. Classification (NCBI taxonomy): domain Eukaryota; kingdom Metazoa; phylum Chordata; class Mammalia; order Artiodactyla; family Cervidae; genus Cervus; species Cervus canadensis. Next base: position 62,150,749 of record NC_057400.1, read on the forward strand.
CTTTTAGAGATAAATCTAGAAATATGACTTCCATCTTTTCTCCCTCTTCCTCCTTCTCTCTCCAACCCTCTACTTCTTTCTTTACTTGTGGATCAAGGAGGAAGTGTCCAGCATCATTACACAAAAGAGGTGGACAAGATGACTTTTAAACAAAAAGACAGGTTATATCATAGTATTCCAGGAATCTCAGTAATAGTTGTTGTCAGTCAGGTCTCCAAAATTTGAGGTAAGCATCTAGGTTTCATTGCTAGTCTCAAAAATAAATAATATTTCCTTTTTTGTTGTCATATTAAAAGAAAACAATATGTAATGTATCATCTGAAAGGGAAACATATTTATGTAAACTTAGCACCAATTTTAGTTGTCTCTGCAGAAGAATATGTTTTTTCCAAGAGTGTGAGACCTACAAAGCCTTGGATACACTGAGGACAAACATAAAAATATAGGAAATAGAAAATTTTGCTTTGAATACAGTATTTGTAAGTCAGTGGATCTAAGAAAAGTGACAATAGATGTCAAGGAGTTAAAAATGAATCATAAATAAGAATACTTGGTAATAATGCCTTTGAATTGTAATTTTTTACTATCTCATTTTTACTTAGTTAGAACTTTATCTCATAGATAAATTGAAAATGCCCTATTAAATTTACCTATAATATATGTCAGATAAGAGTTTTAAAGTTACTATTTCCATTCCTTTAAAAAATTAATTAGTTGTTAATAGATTTTAAAGTTTAAAATTAATTAATAGCCATATTTCTAACAAATATTAACAACAATAATGGCTACTAAAGCAGCTCCAAATTTGCAATGAAAAAGTTGCAGCTAATATTATTTTTTAGCTAAATATTTTCAATTAACTCTCAGTTCAGTTCAGTTGCTTGGTCATGTCCCACTCTTTGTGACCCAATGGACTGCAGCATGCCAGACTTCCTGTCTGTCACCAACTCCTGTACCCTGCTCAAACTCATGTCCATTGAGTCAGTGATGCCATCCAACCATCTCATCCTCTGTCGTCCCCTTCTCCTGCCTTCAATCTATCCCAGCATCAAGGTCTTTTCCAGTGAGTCAATTCTTCGCCTCAGGTGGCCAAAGTTTCTATTGAAGTGTAATTTAGAATATAATGTGCTCAAGTATTAAGTATACATACTGAGAAATTTTGACAAACATTGACACTCACGTAACTATCATCCATGTGTATACTTATATTCCATGTTAGTATAAGGAATATTGACATCACCCCAGAAAGAGTCTTCATGCAGTTAGTTAAGTCTCCATCCTAAAACTTCATTGACTATGCTAAAGCATTTGACCATGTGGCTAAAGTCTTTGACTGTGTGGATCACAGCAAACTGGAAAATTTTTAAAGAGATGGGAATGCCAGACCAACTTACATGCCTCCTGAGAAGCCTATCTGCAGGTCAAGAAGCAACAGTTAGAACCCGACATGGAACAACAGACTGATTCAAAATTTGGAAAGTACGATAAGGCTGTATTTTGTCACCTTGCTTCTTTAACTTATATGCAGAGTACATCATGTGAAATACCAGACAGGATGAATCATAAACTGGAATCAGGTTGTCAGGGGAAAATAAACAATCTCAGGTATGGACATAATACCACTCTAACGGCAGAAAATGAAGAGGAACTAAAGATCCTTTTGATTAGGGTGAAAGAAGAGAGTAAAAACACTAGAATAAATGTCAGCATTCAAAAAATTAAGGTCATGGCATTAAGTCCCATCACTTTATGGAAAATAGATGGAGAAAAAGTGGAAAACGTCACAGATTTTACTTTCTTGGACTCCAAAATCACCGTGGATGGTGACTGCAGCCATGAAATTAAAAGGCGCTTCCTCCTTGGAAGGAAAGCTATGAAAAACCTAGGCAGCATATTAAAAAACAGAGGTATAACTTTCCTGACAAAGTTCTGTCTAGTAAAAGCTGTGGTTTTTCCAGTAGTCATGTACAGATGTGAGAGTTGGACTGCAAAGAAGGCTGAGCAGTGAAGAATTGATGCTTTTTTTGTTTTTTTCATTTATTTTTATTAGTTGGAGGCTAATTACTTTACAATATTGTAGTGCTTTTTGCCATACATTGACATGAATCAGCCTGATGCTTTTGAACTTTGGTTCTGGAGAAGACTCTTGAGAGTCCCATGGACAACAAGGAGATCAAATCAGTCAATCCTAAAGGAAACCAGCCCTGAATATTCACTGGAAGGACTGATGCTGAAGCTGAAGCTCCAATACTTTGGTCACGTGATCAGAAGATCTGACTCACTGGAAAAGACCCTGATGCTGAGAAAGGTGAAGGCAGTAGGAGAAGAGGGAGAGGGAGGATGAGATGGTTGGATGGCATCACTGACTCAATAGACATGAGTTTCAGCAAACTCTGGGAGATAGTGAAGGGCAGGGAAGCCTGTGCTGCAGTGTATGGGGCCACAAAGTATCAGACATGACTTAACAACTGAACAACAATAGCCTTGGAAAGTTTTCTAGGCAATGACATAGGGAAGGGAACATAAGTGGAAGATGTGGAGCGGAGTGTTTGAAAAGTGAGGTAACTAGAATTCACTGACCAGATCATCAGAGAAGAGAGCTACACTGAGAGAAAATTCTAGAAATCTGCAGATGGTCCCTTTTGACTACTCAATTTAGGATGAATTAGTGCATTTGTATGAGAAAACTATCTCATTTAGGGGAAATGGTTTCCTGAAAGCATTAGAGATAACAGTCATCATCACTCTCCCAGGACTGAGGATGGTGCCTCTCACACCAACCAGAATGAATATACTTCAGGTTTCATGAGGATTTGGGTAGAGTATATGAAACTGTCTTGCTTCATTGATGGGACATTACTGAACATCATTTCTTTCTCCACTAATGAGGCTTAAAGCAAGGCACACAGTAAGCAAACTGTTTCTATATAATTTAACGATGTTCCAGAATACCATTCAATGATACTTAAAGAAAACTAGCTGATCTCAAACATAGTAAGATAAAATACAGTGTCTAACATCTGATCATAATTGACAAGGCAGGTGGAGAAATAGGAAAAATATGCTCCATAATAGAGAGAGAAAAGATAATCAAAACATACCTAAAACTAATGCCTATTTTAGAATTAGCAAGAAAGGACATTAAAACCATTATTATGACTAGATTCCAAATATTCAAAAGAGACATGTTCAGATAAATAAGATAAACAAGAAGATCATATCAAAAATTCAGAGATAGAAGAATCTTCAATTGTATGATGAAAAATACACTGCTTGGGGTTAAAGTCAGATTAGACCACTGAAGAAAAAAAATGTTGAAGTCACAGCACTATAAATTATCTACAGTAAATCTCAGAGGGAAATAATAATAAACAATATGAAGATCAGTGAGCAGTGGATGAAGCTCAAGCAGCTTAATTTATATTTAAATGGATTATCTGAAATACAAAAATAGAGAGGGAGGCACAAAAAAGAATATTTAAAGAAACAGTGAGTGAAAATTTCCAAATTTGATGAAACATGAAAAAACTTATACCAAACAATCTTAATTAAATTTCCTAATATAAGTGATTTTTAAAAAAGGAGTCTTAAAAAAGAGGAAAACGTATATTATAAACTAAAGAACAAAAATGAGAATGACAGTGTATTTCAGACATAAAACAATGCAAAAGGAAAGACCAAAGATCTACACATTCAAAGTATTAAGACATACTGTCTACCAAGAATTTTATATCAAGCACACTATCTTTTATTAAAGAAGTTAAAATATTCTTCGACATACCAAATATTTAATGAAGTTCTTCAGGAAGAAGGAAAATGATATGGCACCAAAGTGTAGAACTATACAAGAATAAAGATTATCAGAAATAGTAATTTTATGGATGGATATATGCTTTTTTTTTTCCTTTTCATTTAAACCCATTAAAAGAGAACTAGAAGATCAAAAAATAATAATAAAAGTGAGATTTATAGCATATATAAAAGTGAAATGTATGACAGCAATAGGACACAAAGTGGAAATGAAGAAAATATATAACAGAGAAAGAGTATAAAATATACTATTTTAATGTTATTTTATATGAAATGGTATGATATCACTTGAAAACTGATTGTCATACATTAAACATATGTAGTCCTGACTTTAAAGCAATCATAAAATAGCACACACATGGACAGTTTTAGTTAGTAAGCCAACATTAGAAATAAACAGCAACAAAAAAGAGAATACAAGACAAACTAGAAAAAAAAATAAATGAAAAATGGACTGGACAGAAAGAAAAGTAGGACAAATAGAAAACATAGCAAGCTACTAGGTATGTACCTAGCCATATCAAGCTAAATGTAAATGGTCTAAATATGAAAGCCAAAATGTAGAGCTTATCAGATTGGATAAACAAGTACTCTGCAACTGGATGCAGCTTACAAAAAGTGAACTTCAGATATCAATATACAACTAGGTTAATAATAAAAAGAAAAGAGTCTAGCAGGTTAAAATAATTAAAATGTGCTTTTGGTAGCTCTACTAGCATATGTTCATATGCTTCTAATGATAAAAAGTCTTTGAAAGCTAACAAATTTGGGGATGTTGATAGGATGAAGAGTGTATTGAATGTGAAAAAATAGTGTGTAGAGGGTTAGAGGGAGTTAATGTAAAAAAATAGATTTAGAAAGAATAAAATTAGATTGTAGAAGGAATATTTATTGCTGCTAAGGACATTGATATATGATACTTAATTTTATCTAGAATTTAGCAATGTAAAACAGTTTATTTGAAATTTAAATAACTACATTTGAAGAAAACCGAGTTTTCATATCTGTCCTCTTTAGATCCTTCAAAGAAAAGAAAGGTTGAAATGTACATGTTTTACTCCCTTTGCTCATTAATTTTTAAAGTCTTATCTTTGAAATACCTGCCTTATAATGATGTTTCACTTGATTGGTTATGGCAGACACATTACTGTCCTGTCGCTAAACATGATGCTTCAGAGAGTTGATTAATTTTGAATACTTGGTTTGAGATGAGAAAACATGGCTAGGTTGATTTTTAGGATGAAGAATCTATGTGGAATTAATAATGTAATCTTCAATTTCAGGCAAAAATTGCCTGTGTGCAGCACTTATGATAATCACAGAATCACTGGGGTGATTTGCCCAAAAGGCATATTGATAAAGTAGCTAAATTGTTTCAGGCATCAGAGACACAATAATTAATGTTTCATTTATTTTCACCAAGCTGGAAAAGATTTATCTGTAAAACAATATTTGGACAATATGGGAAATGTTGCTTTACATATAAATAATAGATATTTCATAATTTTTATTCCAACAATAATTTTCCTTTAACAATAAAACAAAAAATGTAATCACATTTTATACCTTTCGGTATTCTTTCTGAGTGTATAGTTTGCCTGTATAATCATCAGTATCACCTTATAATCATATTCCATGTCTCAAAATATGAAGCTTTCCTTTGGGTGCCTGTTAAATATATGTGATAGAAGATTAGATTTATTAGCAAGGACTAGGAAGTTGCTTCAGATTATAGTATTTAATGCTCCAGATTGTTTGAAAAACAAAAGGCTGAAAGCAAAAGACAGTGGGATAAGAGATGGAAGTGGAAGCATTAAGTTTAAAGTGAATAGAGGATGGAGGGGGGAGCGCATATGATTTGATGTTTTAGTTTCTTTTCTATTCCAAGGTTGTTTTTTTTTTTTTTTTCTTTTTTAACTTGGTTTGGCCTTCCCTTGTGGCTCAGCTGGTAGAGAATCTGCCTGTAATGTGGGAGACCTGGGTTCGATCCCTGGGTTGGGAAGATCTCCTGGAAAAGGGAAAGGCAACCCACTCCAGTATTCTGGCCTGGAGAATTCCATGGACTGTATAGTCCACTGGGTCACAAAGAGTCGGACAAGGCAGCGACTTTCACTTCACCCTTTGTTTTATCCTTCATTCTTTAGGTTTTATAGCTCAGGGTTCAGAGTTGGATATTCTCAATTAGTATATTGTGTCTCAGAAATCCTGCAGTGGCTACTTTAAAGTTCAAATCCACTCCTATTGAACTAATATTCCCTAAACCTCAGGCAGAAAAGTTTACTTCTTTCACTGGGAGATTTGCCATGGTTAAGAATACATAAAAAACTCATTCTTTTTTGTTGCAGTTCAACACAAACCTAATAATTTTTAGGTTATTATTAACTATTAACATGGCCTATAAAGTCTTAAGCCAATAAGGCCTAATACCAAATATGAACAATAATAACACATCCAATAGTGTGAATATATCCTAATATATGTCTCATATGTTTAGAAATAGCTATCTGATTTAAGATAGCTAGACTTGGACAGCATGTTCTATCCAAAAGATTTACCAAGCTGAAACATGTCTACCAGATGTATCTTTTTATATTTGCTGTCAATGTTCTCTAGCTAAAGACTGCCAGAAACATACCTATTGTTAAATAGATTGGGTTTATTACTCATTGAAGTTAGTGAGACTGTAACTCTAGGGGTAATCATGGTGCACTTCAGTAAGGGGATGTTAAAAAGAACATACAGAATTTAGACTTTGAGATAGTGTTTGAGGGGACATTCCAGTGGTGCAGCTCTCACTCTGAACTGGGTGCATTCAGAAAGCAGGAAAATTTTTATGACATAGTATCTCATTAAATTTTATCTGCAGATTGAGTAGACTAGAGCAAAGATAAAGCTTTAGGTGGTAAATAGGCAGTAGTCCCTCATATTAGCCTGGAGTGGGGATGTTTGAAATTTTATGGCTCAGACAATGCTCATGTTTTGTTTTTGCTCAGGGATAATAATAAAGTGGCCTTCTTTTTGTTTTGGTTCATCAGCATCACAGAATGACCTTGTCTGATGTTCTGTGAAATGTTTATTTTGTATTCAACAAAGGATAGTCAAGACCTAGCCCTGTAAGGTCAGAGCCTGAATACCAGGGACTGGTTTTCTTTCTCCTTTTAGACATGGAGTCTATTTCTTAAGGTCCTTGGACATAGTGCACAATTACTTTTCTTTAAAAAACAATGTCAAGTATATATTTCATATCTTACTTCTTCTTTATCATATCATGAAGTTCAGCTTCATAATAGGCACTCAGTAAATAAGTGAATAAAATAATGAGTGAATGTATGAATAAGTGTTGAAATAGACACATAAACCAGAGGTTAGACTATAAGTAAGTTGAGAGGGGAAAAGAATCAAATACTCATTCAAATACTTCTGTCCTAATGTTGTTAGCTGAAAACTGGGTTTGCCTCTTGGTGAGTGTCTAGCCCAAAAGATGCAACCAAGGTAAAGATGGGAAGAAGGACAGATTTATTATTAGTTGTAGCAAGTAAAGAGAAGACCAGGCATCTTTCCCAAAGCAGTGTCTTCCTGAACAGCAAAATAGGGGAAGGTTTAAATGAAGGGTGAACGCATGTTTTTAGAAGGGGCTCCAGCAGAGGAGAATTTAGTGTAGAACTGGGGCAAAGTCAACAAAGTCCAAGCTTTAGTTAATTGAAATCACGAGGATCAGGAAAGGTCAACACCATCATTCCATAGGTTCTGCCTAGTCTGAGGTCTTAGCGTGTAGTTAACATTCTGCATTTGGGTGGGTGGCCTCAGTTCCTGTGGAGCTCAAAGACCTGTATCAGATTGTGATGTATATCCCTTGAGAAGAAACTAGGACTGTTTTATGCCTGTACTATTGCTTGTGAACATTGACATTTTAGGAATTAGTGAACTAAAATGGACCAGCAGGGGCAAATTTAATTCAGATGACCAATATATCAACTACTGTGGGCAAGAATCCCTTAGAAGAAATCCCTCATAGTCACCAAAGGTGTCCAAAATGCAGTACTTGGGTGCAGTCTCAAAAATGGTAGAATGATCTCTGTTCATTTTCAAGGTAAACTTTTCAACATCACAGTAATCCAAGTCTATGCCCTAACCACTAATGCTTGTTTTAAAAGAATATGAAGTTGAACAGTACTATGAAGACCTATAAGACCTTCTAGAACTAACACCCAAAGAGGAAGTCCTTTTCCTCATAGGGAACTGGAATGCAAAAGTGGAAAGGCAAGAAATATCTGGAGTAACAGGCAAGTTTGGCCTTGGAATACAAAATGAAGCAGGGCAAAGGCTAACAGAGTTTTCTCAAGAGAATGTACTGGTCATAGCAAACACCCTCTTCCAACAACAGAAGAGAAAACTCTACACATGGACATCACCAGATGGTCAATACTCAAATCGGATTGCTTATATTCTTTGCAGCCAAAGATGGAAAAGTTCTATACAGTCAACAAAAACAGGACCAGCAGCTGACTGTGGCTCAGATCATTAACTTTTGATTGCAAAAGTCAGACATAAATTGAAGAAAGTAGAAAAAACCATTAGACCATTCAGGTATGACCTAAATCAAATTCCTTATGATTATATAGTGGAAGTGACAAATAGTTTCAAGGGATTAGATCTGATAGAGTGCCTGAAGCACTATCGATGGAGGTTCATAACACTGTACAGGAGGTGGTGATCAAAACCATCCACAAGAAAAGAAAGGCAAAAAAGCAAAACGGTTGCCTCAGGAGGTCTTACAAATACCTGAGAAAATAAGAGAAGCAAAAGACAAAGGAGGAAAGGAAAGATATACCCATCTGAATGCAGAGTCCCAAAGAATAGCAAGGAGAGAAAAGAAACAGAGGAAAACAATAGAATGGGAAAGACTAGAGATCTCTTCGAGAAAATTAGAGATACCAAGGGAACATTTCATGCAAAGGTGGGCACAATAAAGGACAGAAATAGTATGGACTTAATAGAAGCAGGTAAGATAGGTGGCAAGAATACACAGAAAAACTATACAATAAAGCTCTTAATGACCTAGATAACCACAATGGTGAGATTATTCACCTAGAGCCAGACACCCTAGAGTGCCAAGTCAATGGGCCTGAGGAAGCATCACTATGAACAAAGCTAGTGGAGGTGATAGAATTATAACCGAGCTATTTCAAATTAAAAAAAACAAACAAACAAAAAAAAAAAACGATGCTGTTAAAGTGCTTCACTCATTATGCCAGCAAGTTTGGAAAACTCAGCAGTAGCCACAGGACTGGAAAAGGTCAGTTTTCATTCCAATTCCAGAGAAAGGCAATGTGAAAGAATTCTCAAACTATGGCACAATTGCACTCATCTCACATGCTAACAAAATAATTCTCAAAATTCTCCAAGCTAGGCTTCAAGGCTGAGCACCAAAGAATTAATGTTTTTAAACTGTGGTGCTGGAGAAGATTCTTGAAAGTTCCTTGGACTGCAAGGAGATCAAATCAGTCAATTCTAAAGGAAATCAATCCTGAATATTCATTAGAAGGACTGATGCTGAAGTTGAAGCTCCAATACTTTGGCCACCTGATGCAAAGAGTTGACTTATTAGAAAAGACCTTGATGCTGGAAAGATTGAAGGCAGGAGAAAAAGGGGATGACAGAGGAGGAGATGGTTGGTTGGTATTACCAACTCAATGGACATGAGTTTGAGCAAGCTCCAGGAGATGGTGAAGGACAGGGAAGCCTGGCATGCTGCAGTCTATGAGGTCACAAAGAGTCAGACTTGACTGAGTGACTGAACAAAAAGCTAAAATTGTTTGTGACTGCTTTTCCTTTGTTCTTGCATCCCCTTGCTTCCCTTAAGGTTAATTACTGAGACCTGTTCAAGGGCACGGATTAGATCACAAAATGGCTTAAGCCAAAATAGCATTATCTTATATCAAGAAAGCCATCCCTGGTTCTCTTTCTCTGGGCACCTCCTAATCTATCTGCTTACAAAATTGCAATATAACTTGAGAAAATTTTATTGACAAGAGAATAGTGTAATGATAACTAAAAATAGTTAACATTATTAAGCATCTGCTGTATTCTAGTCTTCATTATTTATCCAGTCCCCAAACAACTCTTTAAATGAAGAATTATTTTCATTGTGAAACAGAAATTTGGAGTGGTTCCAGTTGATGCAGAGAGTGAGGAGTAAGCTCAGCATTCTAACCTAGTAAGTCCTTCTCTCAACCCCCTATTTCTTATTTATCCTTGAAGCATTACATTTGTCATTCATCCCCTGTTATCAAAGCTAACAGCGTCCCAGTTGGCTCAGTGGTAAAGAATCTGCCTGTCAATGCATGAAGCGTAGGTTTGATCCCTGGGTCAGGAAGATTCCCTAGAGGAAGAAATGGCAACCCACTCCAGTATTCTTACCTGGAGAATCCCAGGGACAGAGGAGCCTGGTGGACTACAGTCCATGGGGTCACAAGAGTTGGACACGACTGAAGTGACTTAGCATGCTCGCATGCATCAAAGCGTAATATTTTGCTAATGGCCAGACAATTGCCATATTCAATAGACTCTTTTCAAATGCAGTGTTACATCACTGCTCTAGTTCTCAACTTCCTCATCTCTGAGTTCTTCTCCTGGCTCTACTCTTTCCTCTTTATTTCTTTCATGATTTATTTTCTTAATATTTCAATGTTCTTGAGTTCTACTCTTTATCCTAAGCCTTCTTTTCAGTCTCTCTCCCTGTATAATTTCACTCCTACAATTTCAATTACTACTTATCTTTCTAATCCTGTGTTATCAATTCTGATGTTCTATCTGAGTTCCAGTTCTGCATTTTCAGGAGTCTGCTGCTCATTTCCTTATATATCTAATTCAAGATTCTCTCTCACCTAAATCCCCCACCTCCCAGTCCATCTCTCTTTGTCTTTCCCATTCCACTACTGCTACTAATTTTTTTTTTTTCATTTTCTATCTTCCTTTTCCTTTCATTTACAGTGTTGCCTAAACACACTTATAGAGATAAGAGCAATACTCACTCTTCTTCCTCATATTCAGTTGATCATCAAAATCTATCATTTCTATTTTTCATGCATCACCACACATTATTGAACACTCTGAAGAGCCTCCTTACAGATCTCCATCTCTTCAATAAAATTAACTCTCTCCATTATACTTAAAACACAGATCTAATAATTCAAGTTTATTCTCACTTTAGTAAAATTTTGATAGGCTTTCTAAGGTTTTTGACCATTTGATCCTAAGAAGAAGGGGACAGCAGAAGATGAGATAGTTACATAGCATCAGCCACTCATTGGACATGAATCTGAGCAAACTCGGGAGATAGTGAAGGCCAGGGGAGCTTGGCTTGCCATAGACCATGGAGTTGCAGAGTCAGACATGACTTAACAGCTGAACAACAGCATTCTAAATTTACTTTCACCACTTTTTCCTGAAATTGTGATTTCTGACAAATTTTATTATTGAAGCATGCATGCCCTTTCATTTTCTCTATCATTTCCATCAGAAGGATTCTTCTGTCTTAACTTGGCCTTTTGGAAAATTCTAGTCTTGTCGAAAACCAAGATTTATTTAATGCTTCTAATAGTCTAAAATTATACTAAGTCCTTTACATGAATTTTCTCATTTAATCTTCAAAATCAATCTGTGAGGAAAGCACTTTTGTATTCCCAGGAGGAAAGTAAGACCTAGCGTGGATAAATACCTTTCCCATGGATGTACCACAATCAAGTAGTGATGTTGGTATTGTGACTCATCTTTTTGTTAGAAGCTGATATGATGCTCTCCTCCATGATTTGTTTTATAGTCCCCATCTGCTCATACACCCTTGACCACAGAATATACATGTAAGTTTATGCTGAGGAATTTGAATGCTTAGATTATAGTCAAAACTTAGATAACTGCTGTTGAGTAATTAAATGGAGCCTTCTGATGACAGCCACTGTATCTTATTCATATTCAAATCCAGTATTAACCCAAGGTATGTAGCAAGCCTTGTTGAATGAATATTAAGTAAATAGATGATCTATAATAATGATAGAAAAAAACCACACACAGTACTTTGGTAGCTAATGTAGTTTTAATGTATTACTTTTCTAGCTTGAAAACAAAGCAGAGAAACACTGGAGAAAAATACTGTTTACTCCTGTAAATTTCTAATATAAGATATGAGTCTTCTGATTTTTTTCTTTAAATTATATGCCCCTCACCAAATCCATCTAAGAATAAAATTTATGTAAAATGAAAAAGAGTAAATAGTAGTACCTGAAGAATTCTCCAAGTTAGTTACCATTATGTTTTATCATTAGTTTAAAATGTTCACTTATTTCAGTTTTGAAATTTTCTTAGTATAAGTATTTTCTGGGCAAAAAATACTGTGGAGTTGAGAAAAAAAGTTATATAAGAATTCCAAATTTGCAGGGTAAAAAGTTGCTTTCAAACATCTGTGAATAGACAGACAACCAATTATATTCCTGTAGTTTTCATTTACTGACCAGTGTACATTATTATGGCAAGAGGATTATCTAGGACATAGAAACATCTCTCAGTATTATTTTTTAAAGCCTTAGATATGTTCAGACCCTAATTGCCTGGAGAGTAGAAAACCATTTTTTTTTTTTTTTTAAGTTTACAGGAAAGAATCTATAACAGGTTCAGGAGTCAATACAAAACTTATCAAAGAGTATACATAGAAGACACTACACATGGACATCACCAGATTAGTCTATACCAAAATCAGATAGATTATATTTGTTGCAGCCAAAGATGGAGAAGCTCTACACAGCAAAAATAAGACCGGGAGCTGACTGGCTCAGATCATGAACTCCTTATTACCAAATTCAAACTTAAGTTGAAGGAAGTAGAGAAAACCACTAGACCATTAGGGTATGACCTAAATCAAATTCCTTATGATTATACAGTAGAAGTGACAAATAGATTCAAGGATTGGATCTGATAGAGTGCCTGAAGAACAATGGAGGGAGGTTCATGACACAGTAGAGGAGGCAGTGATCAACACCATCCCCAAGAAAAAGAAATGCAACAAGGCAAAATGGTTGTTTGAGGAGGCCTTACAAATAGCTCTGAAAAGAACTGAAAGGCAAAGGAGAAAAGGAAATATATACCCATTTGAATGCAGAGTTCCAAAGAATAGCAAGGAGAGAAAAGAAAGCCTTCCTCAGTGATCAATGCAATAGAGGAAAACAATAGAATGGGAAAGACTAGAGATCTCTTCAAGAAAATGAGAAATACCAAGGGAACATTTCATGCAAAGGTGGGCACAATAAAGGACGTAAGTAGTAGGGACTTAACAGAAGCAGAAGATATTAAGAGGTGGCAAGAATACACAGAAGAATTGTACAAAAAAGATCTTCATGACCCAGATAATCACAATGGTGTGATCACTCACCTAGAGCCAGACATCCTGGAATGTGAAGTCAAGTGGGCCTTAGGAAGCATAAGTATGAACAAAGCTAGTGGAGGTGATGGAATTCCAGTTGAGCTATTTTAAATCCTAAAAGATAATGCTGTGAAAGTGCTACATTCAATATGCCAGCAAATTTGGAAAACTCAGCAATGGCCACAGGACTGGAAAAGGTCAGTTTTCATTCTAATACCAAAGAAAGGCAATGGTAAAGAATCCTCAAACTTCTGCACAATTGCATTCATCTCACACGCTAGCAAAGTGATGCTCAAAATTCTCCAAGCCAGGCTTCAACAGTATGTGAACCATGAAATTCCAGATGTTCAAGCTGGATTTAGAAAAGGCAGAGGAACCAGAGATCAATTCGTCAATATCTGTTGGGTCATCGAAAAGCAAGAGAGTTCCAGAAATGCATCTACCTCTGCTTCATTGACTATGCCAAAACCTTTGACTGTGTGGATCACAACAAACTGTGGAAAATTCTTCAAGAGATGGGAATACCAGACCACCTGACCTGCCTCCTGAGAAACCTGTATGCAGGTCAGGAAGCAACAGTCAGAACTGGACATGGAACAACTGCTGCTGCTGCTGCATCACTTCAGTCTTGTCCGACTCTGTGCAACCTCATAGACAGCATTCCACCAGGGTCCTCCATCCACAGGATTCCCCAGTCAAGAACACTGGAGTGGGCTGCCAATTTCCTTCTCCAATGCATGCATGCATGCTAATTCGCTTCAGTCGTGTCCGACTCTGTGCGAACCTAGGGACAGCAGCTCACCAAGCTCCTCCATCCACAGGATTCTCCAGCAAGAACACTGGAGTGTGTTGCCATTTCTTTCTCCATGGAGCAACTGACTGGTTCCAAATTGGGAAAGGAGTACATCAAGGCTGTATATTGTCACCCTGCTTATTTAATTTCTATGAAGAGTACATCATGAGAAATGCTGGGCTGGATGAAGAACAAGCAGGAATCAAGATTGCTGGAAGAAATAGAAATAACCTCAGATATGCAGAAGACACCACCCTTATGGCAGAAAGTGAAGAGGTACTGAAGAGCCTCTTGATGAAAGTGAAAGAGGAGAGTGAAAAAGTTGGCTTAAAACTCAACATTCAGAAAATTAATATCATGGCATCTGGTCCTATCATTCATGGCAAATAGTTGGGGAAACAATGGAAACAGTGATAGGCTTTATTTTCTTGGGTTCCAAAGTCACTGCAGATGGTGACATCAGCCATGAAATTCAGACACTTACTCCTTGGAAGAAAAGCTATGACCAACCTGACAGCATATTAAAGAGCAAAGACATTACTTTGCCAACAAAGGTTCATCTAGTCAAAGCTATGGTTTTTCCAGTAGCCATGTATGGGTGTGAGAGTTGGACTCTAAAGAAAGCTGAGTGCTGAAGAATTGATGCTTTTGAACTGTGGTATTGGAGAAGACTCTTGAGATTCCCTTGGGCTGCAAAGAGATCCATCCAGTCCATCATAAAGGAAATCAGTCCTGAATATTCATTGGAAGGACTGATGCTGAAGCTGGAAGTTCAGTACTTTGGCCACCTGATACGAAGAACTGACTCATTGGAAAAGACCCTGATGCTGGGAAAGATTGAAGGCGGGAGGAGAAGGGGACCACAATGAATGAGATTGTTGGATGACATCACTGACTCAATGGACATGAGTTTGAGTAAACTCTGGGAGTTGGTGATGGACAGGGAAGCCTGGTGTGCTGCAGTCCATGGGGTCCCAAAGAGTCAGACATGACTGAGTGACTGAACTGAACTGAATTGAATACATTGTTTATCTCTCTCTACTTAGCTCAAAAAGTTCATATTTGCTGACCAGGGATTTCACAAAACAATCTTATATGACTTCAAGATTCTGAAAACAGAGGTTCTAAAATCTGTCTTTAAAGTTTTAGATGAAATAACCTAGGAAAAATAAAAAAAACACATATTCTAGGCTTTCTTCCTGTATCTATAAAGCATAACCATCAAGGAGAGCATCCAGGGATTGTATATAATTTTCTCCACTTCAGCATTTGAAGCTCTTGTGTACAAATGTCCTTGGAACCACTGCCCTATTTTAACTCATTTAGGACAGAACACAAATGGGTAAAAAAAGAATCATTATATTAATACTAATAGTTAACTAGAGTGTCTTTCTTAATATGGGGAGTATTTTGGTAAATTGAGAGAAATAAGTATTAAACCTACCAAATGCTTTTAAATTCTTGGCCACCAAGAAGACATGTGTCCTAATTCTCTATGCCTGGAGCTATCTGAATTTGTGCTCAGTCTATTACACCATCTCTCATCTGTGCTAGATAAATTAAGAAGCAGTCTAAATGATTATTTGTCTGACTAGTCTAACATCACTCAATTATACATATAAAAAAATGGTCAGAATTCTTCTTAGAACAGTTCTGGGTGTGTCTCAAGATGATATTTTGGTAAACTTCTTGCTTGTTGTGCTGGCTGAGGAGTGAGCTGATGGCACAGTTCACCTAATAAATAGAGGACAGATTTGCTTACACTTTCTTGATAACCGTGTCTTTGACAAATTCCAAAACAGGCATCATCCATTATTGCTTCTGGCTGAGAGTTTGATGTGCAAAAATCTCATTAATCAAAACTCTCTAAATTGGAATACAGGATAATTAAGATAAGATCTATGGAAAATTGCTCTGCATTATCCAGAGTGCAAATATTTCAAAATATCTAAAGTATTTATTTATTTTTTAGCGACAGTTATTTATGAATCATGTGTGCTTGTTTTCTTTAATCACACTTATAGGGGCTTCCCTTGTAGCTCAGCTGGTAAAGAATCTGCCTTCAATGAGGGAGACCTGGGTTTGATTCCTGGATTGGGAAGATGCCCTGCAGTAGGTAAGGGCTACCCACTCCAGTATTCTGGCCTGGAGAATTCCATGGACTGTGTAGTCCTTGGAGTTGCAAAGAGTCAGACATGATTGAGCGACTTTCATTTCATTTCACTTACAAAATAATGTGTCTAATTTTGTTGGAGGAGTTCAAGAAAGCAAATTTTCCAAGAATTTATAAACACAACTAATTATTAAAATTAGCTGAATAAACTATTTGCAAATAATTCTTAACTATTCATTAGTACATTCTCTATAGGAATATATTCTGAGGACCATTTCCACAGTTTATATTTTCTCTCATGTTCATATTGGGAAGAAAAAAATCTTAAAATGTAAAGAATTCTCCATATTATTCTTTAATCAGTTTGGTTTTTTTCATATCCAAATATCAAATTTTAATATTCATAATTCCTATTATAAAACATTTATTTTATTTAATATAGTATATGGTTATATTTTGCAATTTAATAATTTTTAAAATCTTCATCAGTTGCTGGAGTTGAACAGATTCATGGAGCCAAAATGAAAACTATGCCTAGCTCCATTTGTGTGTTGTTCTAGAAGGTATTAGGAGGATTTTGAGTGTTTATCCTATTATCTGGGCTTCCCAAGTGGTGCTAGTGGTAATGGACCTGCCTGCCAATGCAAGAGATGTAAGAGGTGCAAGTTTGATCCCTGGGTCAGGAAGATTTCCTGGAGAAGGGCATGGCAACTCACCCCAGTGTTCTTGCCTGGAAAATCCCCATGGATAGAGGAACCTGGTGGGCTACAGTCCATAGGGTTGCAGAGTTGGACAGGACTTCTCTGATAGCTCAGTTGGTAAAGAATCCACCTGCAATGCGGAAGACCTGCGTTCAATCCATGGGTGAGGAAGATCCCCTGGAGAGGGAAAGGCTACTCAATCCAGTATTCTGGCCTACTGAAGTCCATGCTTGTGTAGTCTATGGGGTGTATAGTCCATGGGGTCGCAAAGAGTTGAACATGGCTGAGCGACTTTCATTCCTTCACTCAAGTGACTTAGCACACATGTATCCTATGATCTGGTCTTAAGATATTTCATTGCCCTCATCATCTTAATATTTGTAAACTTTCCTGTGATTCTGTAAGTTAGACCCTCTGTTACCCCAGGGTCCCAAGTAAATACATATCACTAGTAGGTAGGCATGTTTTTATTATCTGTATTAATATTGAATTGTTCAAAATTTTATTGCTGATTATTCTCTCTTTGTGGTTGCTTGATTAGGGTCCAAAAAGAAATTTTGAATAGAATAACATTCTTATCAAATAATTTTTAAACATTATTTCATTAATAACTAGGATCTCCTTCATTGCAGGCGAATTCTTCACCAACTGTGCCATCAGGGAAACCCTTAATAGCTATTAGGGAGGTAAAAAGATAGTTAATATACTTTCTTCTTAAATAACCTTTTACTGTGTGTAAATAGGTGAATTGTTGCCTCAGGAATACAATCCTCAGGCCTGTACCGTTATGTAGCTGTCAGAATATTGAATACAGTGACACTTTGAGGTTTATGCTAATTTAAAGTATTGATTCTCTTATGATACAAGGCAAATGACACAATTCTTTACAGTTATTTTTTGTTTGCTTATTTCACTATTAATTTATTTGATCAGAGAGTCAAATTTGCGATCTTTCCTAACTTGACATTTTATATTTGTAAAGAATTCTTTTTTCCAATATCATCACTGAAATTTTTAAATGGATTTAAATTTAGTTCTATGGTTTGAAAAATGAGTGTGATCTAGTTCTCTGTGATTACTGTTCATTCTGTGCTTTACTCTTTTAACTCATCCACTTTCAATGAGATATTTTTTATTTTCTATTATGGTTATTTCAGGATACTGAATATAGTTCCCTTTGCTGCATAGATCCACTCTATATTTAATAGTTTGCATCTACTATTCCCAAACTCATAATCACACTATCCCCTGCTCCTTCACCCACTTGGAAACCTCCAGTCTGTTCCCTACGTCTGTAAATCTGTTTCTGTATCATAGATAACTTCATTTGTGTCATATTTTAGATTCCATATATAAGTTATATCATATATTTGTCTTCCTGTTTCTGCTTACTTCACTTTGTATGATAATCTTTAGATCTATCCATGTTGCTGCAAACAGCAATATTTTACCCTGTTTTATGACAGGAATATTCCATTGTATATATACACCACATCTTTTCCATTCATCCATCAATGGACATTTAGGCTGTTTCCATGTCTTGGCTATTGTAAATAGTGCTTCTCTGAACACTGAGGTGCATGTATCTTTTTGAATCATAGTGTCATTCAGATATATGCCCAGGAGTGGCATTGAAGGATCATATGGCAATTCTGTTTTTAGTTTTTTGAAGAACCTCCATACTTTTTTCCATACAATGTGGTGGTACCTCATTGTAGTTTTGGTTTGCATTTCTCTAATAAT
Organism: Cervus canadensis; assembly: GCF_019320065.1. NCBI lineage: Eukaryota > Metazoa > Chordata > Mammalia > Artiodactyla > Cervidae > Cervus > Cervus canadensis. The sequence goes on from NC_057400.1 coordinate 62,169,324, forward strand.
CAGCGATGCTGAGCATCTTTTCACATGCCTGTTGGCTATCTATATGTCTTCTTTTGAGAAATGTCCATTTAGGTTTTTGACCACTTTTTATTTTATTTTATTTTTTTTTTGTTTGTTTTGTTATTGAGTTGTATGAGCTATTTGTATATTTTGAAAATTAAGTCCTCGTTGCTCATATCATTTGCAAATATTTTCTCCTGGTCTATAGGTTGTCTTTTTATGTTGTTTATGATTTTCTTTTGTTGTGCAAAAAGTTCTGTTAGGCCCCATTTGTTCATTTTTGCTTTTATTTCTATTGCCTTGGCATGTAGAACTGAGAAAACATTGATGCCATTTATGTCTAAAAATATTTTGGCGATGCTCTTTTCTACAAAATTTATGGTGCAATGCTTTTTATTTAAGTCTTTAAGCCATTTCAAATTTATTTTTGTGTATGGTGTTAGAATGTGTTCTAACTTCATTGATTTACATATAGTCCAACTTTCCAACCACCACTTGATGAAGAGACTTTTTCCCATTGTACATTCTTGCTTCCTTTGTCAAAGATTAATTGATTTTAGGTGAGTGGGTTTATTTCTGAGCTGTCTGTATTCTGTCCCCTTGATCCATTGTCTGTGTTTGTGCCAGTACCACATTGTTTTGATTACTGCAGCATGCTGTTGTCCATTGTCTGAGAGGGTTATGCCTCCTGCCTTGTTCTTTTTCCTCAGGATTGCTTTGGCAATTCTGGGTCTTCTATGGTTCCATAAGGAACAGGGAAACCTGGCATACTACAGCCATGGGGTTGCAAAGAGTTGGACACAACTTAGCAACTTAACAACAACATAATTTTTAGGAGTATTTGTTCTAGTTCTGTGAAAAATGTTATGGGTGATTCAAGAGGAATTGCATTAAATCACAGACAGGCTACTGTGCTCTCCTCTGAGCCTCTGAACTTAGCTTCCTGTTCTGGCCTATTTCCCAGCTCGTGAAGGGGTTTGCAGGGTGAGGGAACCTTTCTTCTTTCACAGCATCTGCCCAGGGGCAGGTTCTATCCTGATTCCTCTCCTCTCTCTCTCTTTTTATTTTATTTTTTTTTGTCCTACCCCAGTATGTGGAAATCTTTCTTGCAATGCTGAGTGTCTGAGATGTTTTACCTGTGTTTAGTAGGTATTCTGTGAGAATTGTTCCTCATGTAGTTGCATTTTCAATTTATCATGGGAGAGGTGAGCTTCATGTCCTATTCCACCATTTTGATTTGTTCCTTTCAATGAAACTTTGTCCACCTTCTCTTGAGTTAAGATTGTATTAGTTTAATCAGATACTAGCTAAGAATATAAAAAATTATTTTATATAATGTAATAAGACTACTCCAAAGGAAGGCAATAGTGAAGAACAGATTTTTACTAAATGTTTGAAAATAACAAATAGTAATGGAAGAAAAAAATAAACAATTAATGAAATATTAGAGAATATTGGGAAAGCCAATTGGTTTTTTCACTCTGTAGAGAATCTTGGGAGATTCACAAGACCCATGGCTATGATCCTATTCTTCAGCCCCATTTTTTTCTTCAAAAAATTTTTGTTAATATCTTCCCTTTTTTAAACTATGGGTTTCTTCTCTTTGCTCCAGGTTAATAGGAGAAAAATGGAAACTTCTACCTACTTATTATTGCCAGAATGGTAGGGATTTTCCTCCAACATATACCTCATCCTTCTATACTGTTCCCAAGAGGCTATTTGTTTCATCACCCAGAGTGTACATTTTTATGGATTTTAATCTAAGAAGGTATCTACCATAGATATCAATATATTTATAACTATAATAAAACTTGCTAACTGATTGGATGTAAGATTAAAGAGAGATAATCAAGAATGAGTCTATTTTTCTGGAATGAGCACTTGGTGCTTTTCACTGAGGTAGATAATACAGCCAAAAACACATCAATTTTTGAATTTATCAATTGAACATATAAACTTTTGAAGTTCAGAATGGATTTCCTTAGAGCAGGGATTTTCCTTAGTAAGGCAGCAGATAAGAATGAGGCAAAGAAAATTTGAGAGTAATAGTAAAAGAATGGTTGGTTGAAATAATAAGCGACAATGAGCTGCTTAGGGAATGAAATTAATGCAGAAAACGTAAAAGGTAGAGAAGCTGAAGATTTCAATACTGTAAAGCAACAGATATGGTAGATTATTTTGGAAAGGAGTATGACAAGGCTGTATATTGCCACCCTGCTTATTTAGCTTATACTCAGAGTAAATCATGTGAAATGTCAGACTGGATGAAGCACAAGCTGAAATCAAGACTTCAGGGAGAAACATCAGTACCATTAGATATGCAGATGACACCACCCTTATGGCAGAAAGCTAAGAGGAACTAAAGAGCCTTTTGATGAGGGTGAAAGAGGAAAATGAAAAAGCTGGCTTAAAGCATAGCATCCAGACAAAGCATTAAAACGAAGATCATGGAATCCGGTTTTATCATTTCATGGCAAATAGACAGGGAAACAATGGAAACAGTGACAGACTTTATATTTTTGGGCTCCAAAATGACTGCAGATGGTAACTGCAGCCATGAAACTAAAAGACTTGCTCCTTGGAGAAAACCTATGACAAACCTGAAAGTGAAAGTTGTTCAGTCGTGTCCGACTCTTTGTGACTCCATGGACTATACATTCCCTGGAATTCTCCAGGCCAGAATACTGGAGTGGGTAGTCTTTCCCCTTCTCGAGGGGCTCTTCCCAACCCAGGGATAGAACCCAGGTCTCCCACATTGCAGGTAGATTCTTTACCAGCTGAGCCACAAGGAAAGCCCAAGAATATTGGAATGGGTAGCCTATCACTTCTCCAGTGGATCTTCCTGACCCAGGAATCAAACTGGGGTTTCCTGCACTGCCAGCGGATTCTTTACCATATGAGCTATCAGGGAAGCCCTATGACAAAACTAGACAGCATATTAAAAAGCAGAGACACTACTTTGCTGACAAAGATCCATCTAGTCAAAGCTATGGTTTTTCTAGTAGTCAGGTACTGAAGACAGAGTTGGGCCATAAAACTGGCTGAGTGCCAAAGAATTGATGTTTTGAACTGTGGTGCTGGAGAAGACACTCAAAAGTCCCTTGGACAGCAAGGAGATCAAACCAGTCAATCATAAAGAAAATCAACCCTGAATATTCATTGGAAGTATTGATGCTGAAGTTCCAATAATTTGGCAAACTGATGTAAAGTGCCAACTCATTGGAAAAGACCCTGATGTTAGGAAAGATTGAAGGCAGGAGGAGAAGAGTATGACAGAGGATGAGATGATTGGATGGCATCACTGACTCAATGATCACATGGACCACAGCCTTGTCTAACTCAGTGAAACTGTGAGCCATGCCATGCAGGCTACCCAAGACAAATGGGTTTATGGTGGAAAGTTCTGACAGAATGTGGTCCATGGAGAAGGGATTGCAAACCACTTCAGTATTCTTGCCTTGAGACCCCCATAAACAGTATGAAAAGGCAAAAAGACATAACACTGAAACATGAACTCTGCAGGTCAGTAGGTGCACAATATGCTACTGAAGAAGAATGGAGAAATAACTACATAAAGAATGAAGAGATGGAGCCAAAGCAAAAACAATGTCCAGTTGTGGATGTGACTGGTGATGGAAGTAAAGGCCAATGCTGTAAACAACAGTATATTGCATATGAACCTGGAAAGTTAAGTCTATGAATTAAATAAGGTAAATTGGAAGTGGTCAAATAGAAGATAGCAAGTGAACATCTACATTTTCAGAACCAGTGAAACAAAGTGGACCAGATGGGCGAATTTAATTCAGATGATGATTATATATACTCCTGTGGGCAAGAATCCCTTAGAAGATATGAAGTAGCCCTCATAGTCAATAAAACAGTCTGAAATGCAGCTCAGTTCAGTTCAGTTCAGTCGCTCAGTCATGTCCAATTCTTTGCAACCCCATGAATCACAGCATGCCAGGCCTCCTTGTCTGTCACCAACTCCTGGAGTTTACCCAGGCTCTTGTCCGTTGAGTCAGTGATGCCATCCAGCCATCTCATCCTCTGTCATCCCCTTCTCTTCCCACCCCAATCCCTCCCAGCATCAGGGTCTTTTCCAATGGGTCAACTCTTTGCATGAGGTGGCCAAAGTATTGGAGTTTCAGCTTCAGTATCAGTCCTTCCAATGAACACCCAGGACTGATCTCCTTTAGGATGGACTGGTTGGATCTCCTTGGAGTCCAAGGGACTCTCAAGAGTTGTGAGAACCAACACGACAGTTCAAAAGCATCAATTCTTTGGTGCTCAGCTTTCTTCACAGTCCAACTCTCACATCCATACATGACCACTGGAAAAACCATAGCCTTGACTAGACAGACCTTTGTTGGAAAAATAATGTCTCTGCTTTTAAATATGCTATCTAGGTTGTACTTGGGTGCAATCTCAAAAGTGACAGAATGATCTCTGTTCATTTCCAAGGCAAACCATTCAATATCACAGTAATCCAAGTCTTTGCCCCAATCACTCATGCCAAAGAAGCTGAAGTTGAATGGTTCTATGATGACCTACAAGACCTTCTAGAACTAATACCCAAAAAAGATGTCCTTTTTATGATAGGGGACTGGAATGCAAAAGTGGAAAGTCAAGAAATATCTGGAGTAACAGGCAACTTTGGCCTTGAAATACAAAATGAAGCAGGGCAAAGGTTAACAGAGTTTTGCCAAGAGAATGCACTGGTCATAGCAAACATCCTCTTCCAACAACACAAGAGAAGACTCTACACATGGACATCACCAGGTGGTCAATACTAAAATCAGACTGATTACATTTTTTGCAGTCAAAGAGAGACAAGTTCTATACTGTCAGCAAAAAAAGGATTGGGAGCTGACTGTGGCTCAGATCATGAACTCCTTATTGATAAATGCAGACTTAAATGGAAGAAAGTAGGGAAAAACCACTGGATCATTCAGGTATGACCTAAATCAAATCCCTTACAATTATACAGTGGAAGTGAAAAATAGATTCAAGGGATTAGATCTGATATACAGAGTCCCTGAAGAAGTATGGACAGAGATTCACAACATTGTACAAGAGACAGTGACCAAGCCCATCCCCAAGAAAAAGAAATGCAAAAAGACAAAATGGTTGTCTGAGGAGGCATTACAACTAGCTGAGAAAAGAAGAGAAGCTAAAGCCAAAGAAGAAGAGGAAAATTATACCCATCTGCATGCAGAGTTCCAAAGAGTAGCAGGGACTGATAAGAAAGACTTCCTTAGTGATCAGTGCAAAGAAATAGAGGAAAAAAATAGAATGGGAAAGATTAGACATCTCTTCAAGAAAATTAGAGATACAGTGGGAATATTTCATTCTAAGATGGACACAGTAAAGGACAGAAACAGTATGAACCTAACAGAAGCAGAAGATATTAAGAAAAAGTGGCAAGAATACACAGAAGAACTATACAAAAAAGATCTTGACCCAGATAAACACGATGGTGTGATTACTCACCTAGAGCCAAATATTCTGAAGTCTGAAGTCAAGTGGGATTTAGTAAGCATCACTATGAACAAAGCTAGTTGAGGTGATGGAATTCCAGTTGACCTATTTCAAATCATAAAAGATGATGCTGTAGAAGTGCTGCACTCAATATGCAAGCAAATTTGGAAAACTCAGCAGTGGCCACAGGACTGGAAAAGGTCAGTTTTCATTCCAACCCCAAAGAAAGACAATGCAAATGAATGTTCAAACTACCACATAATTGGACTCATCTCACATGCTAGCAAAGTAGTGCTCAAAGTCCTCCAATCTAGGCTTCAACTATATGTGAACCGAGAACTTCAAGATGTTCAAGCTGGATTTAGAGAAGGCAAAGGAACCAGAGATCAAATTGCCAACATCTGATGGATCATCAAACTAGCAAGAGAGTTCCAGAAATACATCTATTTCTATTCTACTGACTATGGCAAGCCTTTGACTGTGTGGATCACAACAAACTGTGGAAAATTCTTCAAGAGATGGGAATACCAGACCACCTGACCTGCCTCCTGAGAAATCTGTATGCAGGTCAAGAAACAACTGTTAGAACTGGACATGGAACAACAGACTGGTTCCAAATAGGAAAAGGAGTACGTCAAGGCTGTATACTGTCACCCTGCTTACTTAACTTCTATGCAGAGTACATCATGTAAAATGCCAGGCTGGGTGAAGCACACACTGGAATCAAGATTACCAGGAGAAATATCAATAACCTCAGATATGCAGATGACACCACTGTCATGGCAGAAGATGAAGAGGAACTGAAGAGCATCTTGATGAAAGTGAAAGAGGAGAGTGAAAAAGTTGGCTTAAAACTCAACATTCAGAAAACTAATATCATGGCATCTGGTACATCACCTCATGGCAAATAGATGGGGAAACAATGGAAACAGTGACAGACTTTATTTTCTTGGGCTCCAAAGTCACTGCAGATGGTGACATCAGCCATGAAATTAAAAGACACTTACTCCTTGGAAGGAAAGTTATGACCAAGCTAGACAGCATATTAAAAAGCAAAGACATCACTTTGCCAACAAAGGTCCATCTAGTCAAGGCTATGGTTTTGCCAATAGTCATGTATGGATGTGAGAGCTGGACTTTAAAGAACGCTGAGCACCAAAGAATTGATGTTTTTGATCTGATGTGTTGGAGAAGACTCTTGAGAATCCCTTGGACAGCAAGGAGATCCGACCAGTCCATTGTAAAGGAAATTAGTCCTGAATATTCATTGGAAGGACTGATGCTGAAGCTGAAAGTTCAATACTTTGGCCACCTGATACAAATAACTGACTTATTTGAAAAGACCCTGATGCTGGGAATGATTGAAGGTGGGAGGAGAAGGGGACCACAAAAAATGAGATTGTTGGATGGCATCACTGACTCAGTGGACATGAGCTTGAGTAAACTTTGGAAGTTAATGATGGACAGGGAAGCCTGGTGTGCTGCAGTCCATGGGTTTGCAAAGAGTCAGACGTGACTGAGTGATTGAACTGAACTGAATTGACTCAGTGGACATTTATTTGAGCAAACTCTGGGAATTAGTGAATTACATGGAAGCTTGGTGTTTTGCAGTCTACATCATTGCGAAGAGTTGGATAGAAGTGAGCAACTGAATAACAACAACTGTAGATTATATTAGATTTGGAAGAATTGTTGTTAATATTAAGATTTTATAATTCTTTTGGGAAGATGACTGATGTTATTGATTTTACAAAAGTAATAGGAATAAATAGTTTGTGTTTGAATATGTATTCTGTGTCATGAAAGGCCATGAAAATGGTGGCAATATTTGTTAGAAAAGAAGTATTTCAAGAGCAAAAAATAGGAAATCAAGAGTTGCAAATGATAATGAGGGGAAGAGTTTCATTTTTTGGGCTGACCTAGTTTCAAAGAATGATATTTTCCAGTTTGGAAGGAGCATCATTGGTTCGGAAGTGGTAATATAGAGTCAGAAGCAAAGTATGCCTACCTCAAGCAGAAATTTCATGAGGAATAGGGGAATGAGCTGAAGTTCAGTTGACAAGGTGGATGGGAAAGCAATCTTTCAGAGAAGAGCTAGGATTCAGTTATGGGGGAAAGTAGAAGAAACAGTATGTGAATAGATCAGTGATTTGCACAATGTGTTTTCAAAGAGAGTGGTTTTAGAGGGCACACATGAAAGATTGAAAAGGTGATAGGCAGTGGGAGGTTAGAGTAGATGCAAAGAACCAAAGGTAACAAAAGGATGAATGCATGGGGAGATGGACATGTTGGGGATTTGAGAAGCTTGGTTTTGAATAATGAATCCCCAAGAATGGTGGTGATTTGAGGTTTGCTGCAGTAATCTGACCTTACATATCAGTACCCCATTATCATTGTCTTTTATGATTTATCATTATCAATGCTTTAGCATTTTTCAGAAAGATGAGAGAATCTCAGCCTTATTGGAAACAATGAACTTCACCCTGCTGCTGGCAAGTAATGAGGCTAATTATTTTTGAAGAATTTCACCATAATTTGGAAATGACTGCAGTACCTAGGAAATCTAGATTAATTTATTCACTCACTCATGGATACTAAGAATTTCCTCTGTGCCAGACATCATTCTACAGACTAGGGTTACAACAGTGAACCAGGCAAACAAGGTCTTTGCTTTCATGATGCTAATCCTATGAGCTCATACTGCTGTGAAAATGTGCCCTCTGTCTGGCAGGGAGTTGGATATAATCCACTGGCAAAGTCTTGAGTAATGAGAGACCTTTTTGGAAAAAATCCCTAGGCTCACTAAGGAGGAATAATTAGCTAAATGCTTTTTCATGTTAAAATGAAATTAACCAGTTTAAGAGGATGGAAAACTTTATATTTACTTATATTTCCTAGTTTTAGACAAGTATATACAATGCAATTATTCCATTGATTCAAGGTTAATTGCTTATGGTTTTCTGTAACAATCTGACTTTTATTAAAGGACAGAAAAAGAATTGTTTTCTTTTTCTTATTTTGGAAGGTACCAGAAATTGACTCTAGATTTCAGAGGCATTAATAGGAATAGATGGTGGGGAAATGAAAGGTCTACACTCCTCCACACTGTTACTTGGCTAAGTAGAAGCATGTATGTGCTAGATGCCTCCAGCGAGTCTTAAATATGAAATAGAATATATGATAATTCCTTATTATGTAGTTTTTAAACTATTTGTTTGACTTATTAAAACTTTTTTCTTGTATTTTTTAAACATAAATCCTCAGAAAAGTTTTGAATAGAAAAACAAGAAACATTCTTTTTCCTCTGTGTAATTTCCATACAACATCTCTTCCTGATTTGAAATAGCTGAGTTACTCTTACCAGGAAATTTCTGACTGAAAACTCTTGATTCATTTAATGGAAAACAAAATCTTATATTAGGTGGGGCAGTGGTTATTTAATGCTTTGTTTCAGAGATAACCAAATTGACTTCATCATTCCATTCCAGCTCACTGTCCCTTACCCTGTCCCATCTTAGTCTTCACTTTTAAGTTGGTAGTCTGATATGCAAAGTAAGCAAAGGAAGAATAGACCCCCATCTTACAGAGGATCACCAAATCTTTTGTGATATTGCTCCAACATTGAGCAGAATTAGATCTCCACTTGAAAATCAAGGTAAAACTCGAAATAATCATAACATGAATTTCAATTTTGATGAATTCATGTTTGTTTGTTTGTTTGTTTCCTAAAACTAGAAGCATCTTTCTGGTGTCTTTTACTATAGGTGACACTTTTCAAATATTTAAAGAATTTTCAAGGAAAGACAAAAGAGGTCTCTCCTCTAAGAGACCCAGAGCTCAGTCAATTTAGCTCCATATTACATTTTTGCATAGTTCCTTATTAACTGAAGAATGAATTCTCAAGTATCAGTGTATGTGGATTGCTCTGGCTACATGTATACATATGTGGAACTGATGTGAATAATTCCAAGTTATGAAATATTTGTGATATTGACGGGACCATGGGGTGCAGGGACTTGAAGCAGGATCTTAGTTTCCTGACTGGGAATTGAACCAAGCCATGGTGGTGAGTGCCAGCTCCTAACTGCTGGACCCTGAGGGCCAGTGGGTTGTAGCAGGACCTCTGTTCTTGTTTTCTTTGAAGAAAGAATTTAGCAAAGATTTGAAGGTAGTCAATTGGGTAAAGCATTTATCAGAAGCAATAAAGGGGTGGAAGGACACAAGGGCAGGCTTGGAGTGAGTTGTGTGCATTTTGGGTGGCTTGAATTGCTTGAAAGTGAAAGTGATAGTCGCTCAGTCCTGTCTAACTCTTTGCAACCTCATGGATTGTAGCCTGCCAGACTCCTCTGTCCATGGAGTTCTCTAGGCAAGATTACTGGAGTGGGTTGCTATTCCCTTCTCCAGGGGATCTTCCAACCCAGGGATCAAACTCTGGTCTCCTGAATTGCAGGCAGATTATTCTTTACTGTCTGAGCTACCAACAAAGCCCCAAAAGATCACATGAAGTCCTTTGAGCCAGAAAGGAACCAGAGACCTAGGGATGTAAATTGCTTTAAGTATAAAGTGCTTATATAGGGGTAAATGTAAGGGTTCTCCCTAGTCAATCCTCTTTCCTGAGCCTGATTTCTGAGCCTGGTCTGATTCAGGGCCCTCTCCAATGCATGCCTAGATCTTTTCTACAGGATGAATTCTAGCATGAGAGTTTCTGGGAGGTTGGCAGGACATTTTATGCACTGATACCCCCTCTCTTTCTTGATCTCTGAGGATGTTTTCTGCACATGTGGTCTGAGAGATCACCTTGATTCTAAGAAAAATGTGGTCTCCTTATCTTTTAATCAAGCACAGCTCTGCTTCTGCCATTATCTTTATCCCAAAGAGTCAACAGGAGACAAGTTCCAGTTGCTCAGCCTGGTGCCCAGCTATCCTCTGGCTCATTTTGCAGCTAATATTAATTCTATCTAATTTTGCTAATGATCTATTTCTGAAACTCAGTATTACAGTGATTGTTTTCTTCCTTGTAAGTATTGTGTTTAAAGAAATAGTCCCATGCTCTTAAAAAGAGCATGTGCTTATCAGCAACACAACAGCATTGGCTTTCACCAGCTAAATTTAATTTCTAAACTTTATGCTTTTAATTTTTACTAGACAAAATTTTCAGAAACTTGAGCAATGGTTTAAGAAAGCCAAAATGATGGCTTTAAATGCTATGTGTTTCAATGTTATTACTTAAGGTAATTAGATGGAAGTAACTACTCTAACTTTAAAAAGCTAAATTTTATTTATTCCCAACCTGATCATGAATATGAAATGCTATTATGATTGTGTCTATTATCTCTGCTACTGGGACTCTATAGATTGAACATTTCTTGAAAAAAAAAATACAGCTATATTTGAATTGAACTCTGTCTCAAGTATAAGTTTCATGGTATCTGAACTGTGTAACTGTCATGATATGAGCTATATTGATGATGTTTATAAATTTCAAATATCTAACATTATTCTCAGGTTCATACAGGTAAGAGATATTGCATGAATGTATAAAATGGTAAAAGTAATAGGGAATGATGGCTACTATGCAAAGGTGGAGAACACAAATCTTCTCCTAAATGCTTTGGAATTAAAATTTGAAAGGAAGAAACATTCTACTAGTTCTTCATAAATCCTGATCTATCACTTAGCTAGCTCTTTATCATCCTTTACTATCATTTTTGAAATAGCTTCTTTATAGAGTTGCACTAATTTTGTAACTAAACAAACATTTATAGTTGAAATTAAAAAATTTTTTTTTCTGACCCAAAATATAAAGGAAGACACTGGTATGTGAATTTTGAGGCTATACCATCTTCTTTCTAAATTCTATGTGCTTTTTTTCTAAGAGAAGGGGGTTGAGATATGAATATGATGTAGATCATCTTTGACCTATATTGTTCTTCCTTCCACCTTGATTCAAATACATCACCATCACTATGTTTGATCCTACTTCCCAACTGAAAAATATTGTTATAGCTAATATCCTTAATAAGAATGTGAAAAGTGTCATGATTACAAAATTCTGATCTCTCATATTTGAGCTGTTCTCCTAATAGGAATTTGGGTCAAAATATGTTGTATGAATTTATGCATTTTCAGTGTCCTTCTTAATAACTTCACTGTGAAGCACTTCTTCTTTCTTTCATTTTGGTTGCACTGGGTCCTTGTTGCTCCATGAGAGCTTTGTCTAGTTAGTGTGTGGAGCCTTGCGATGCATGGGCTTCTCACTGTGTGGCATGCATCACAGGCAGAGCACAGGCTGTGGGTGTTTGGGCTTCAGTAGTTTCAGCATGTAGGCTCTAGAGCTCCGCTTTAGTAGCTGTGGTGCATGGGCTTTGTTTCTCCCCAGCAGGCATGTGAGATCTTCCCAGACCAGGAGTGTAACCTGTGTCCTTTGCACTGGCAGGCAGATTCTTAACCACTAGACCATCAGGGAAGCCTGTGAAACATCTCAATGTTAAAGATGATGAATAAATTGTCTACTAACACTAGTATTTATAGAATTCTTAGAGACTTAGAATGTAGTAATTCTACCTAAAATTTGTTGAGTACTTTCTCTTTATTAGGCATATTGGTAGTCATTGTATGTAAACTAGTGAATGAATTATTGAATGAAAGTTGTTCAGTTCAGTTCAGTTGCTCAATCATGTCTCACTCTGCAACCCCACGGACTGCAGTATGCCAGGCCATTTCTGTCCTTTATTATGCCCATCTTTGCATGAAATATTCTTTCGGTATCTCTAATTTTCTTGAAGAGATGTCTAGTCTTTCCCATTTTATTGTTTTCCTCTATTTCTTTGCACTGATCACTGAGGAAGGCTTTCTTATCTCTCCTTGCTATTCTTTGGAACTCTGCTTTCAAATGGATATATCTTTCCTTTTCTCCTTTGCCTTTCAGTTCTCTTCAGAGCTATTTGTAAGGCCTCCTCAAACAACCATTTTGCTTTTTTGCATTTCTTTTTCTTGGGGATGGCCTTGATCCCTGCCTCTACAATGTCATGAACCTCTGTCCATAATTAGTCAGGCACACTGTCTATCAGATCTAATCCCTTGAGTCTATTTGTCACTTCCACTGTATAATCATAAGGGATTTTATTTAGGTTATATCTGAATGGTCTAGTGGTTTTCCCAACTTTTTTCCATTTAAGTCTGAATTTGGCTATAAGGAGTTAATGATCTGAGCCACAGTCAGCTCCTGGTCTTGTTTTTGCTGACTGTTTAGAGCTTCTCCAAATTTGGCTGCAAAGAATATAATCATTCTGATTTCAGTATTGATGATGATGATGATGTCCAACCATCTGGTGATGTCCACGTGTAGAGTCCACTCTTGTGTTGTTGGAATATGGTGTTTGCTATGACCAGTCCGTTCTCTTGGCAAACTCTATTAGCTTTTGCCCTGCTTCATTCTGCACTCCAAGGCCAAATTTTCCTGTAACTCCAGGTATTTCCTGACTTCCTACTTTTGCATTCGAGTCCCCTATCATGAAAAAGACATCTTTTTTGGGTGTTAGTTCTAGAAGGTCTTATAGGTCTTCATAGAACCATTAAATTTCAGCTTATTCAGCATTATTGGTTGGGACATAGACTTGGATTACCGTGATATTGAATGGTTTGCCTTGGAAACAAACAGAGATCATTCTATCATTTTTGAGATTGCATTCAAGTGCTGCATTTTGGGCTCTTTTGTTGACTATGATGGTTACTCCATTTCTTCTAAGGGATTCCTGCCCACAGTAGTAGATATAATGGTCATCTGAGTTAAGGACCCATTCCAGTCTATTTTAGTTTGTTGATTCCTAAAATATCAATGTTCACTCTTGCCATCTCCTCTTTGACCACTTCCAATTTGCCTTGATTCACGGACCTACCGTTCAAGGTTCCTATGCAATATTGCTCTTTACAGCATCGGACTTTGCTTCTATCACCAGTCATATCCACAACGGGTTATTGTTTTTGCTTTGGCTTCATCTCTTCATTCTTTCTTGAGTTATTTCTCCACTGATCTCCAGTAGCATATTGGGCACCTACTGCTTTGGGAATTCATCTTTCATTGTCCTATCTTTTTGCCTTTTCATGCTGTTCATGTGGTTCCCAAGGCAAGAATACTGAAGTGGTTTGCCATTCCCTTCAGTGCACCACGTTGTCAGTTAAGGCTCAATTTTTTGATGTTTAGAGAAAAATAAAAAGAAAAGACCTCCTGATCTGAGAGTGAAAAAATTAGTGTAATTGGAATTCAGTGAAGATATTACCAGAATAACAGCGACTGACTTGACAGAGTATCTCTGCTAGAAATGGAAGGTAGGAAGCTGCAGGAAAAGAAACTATTGGGGAAAAAAAAACCAATTTTTGAGGAAATGAGTACAGTTTTGAACTAGCTTCACTGGAACTCAAAATTTAAAGAGTACTATAGAACAATGTATTTTAAAATAGAATGAAAATATAATAGCTTTTAATTATTGGTAGCAATTTTTTTTCATGTATTACTCTTATTTCTGCATGTTTCACCCAGTGAGACACTGATTAGCCTTCATTTCAGATTATCTTTTCAAGGGTATTTGAACAGTGCACAGCCTTGGGAGAGAGATATATTATCCATATCTGGAGCAAAGTGCCTGCTTGTTTACAGCCTTGAAATGTAGAGAGCATATTTACTTCCAAAACAAAGTAAACATGCTTATATTTCATATAATAATGACTCACTCACTCCAGAGAAATGTTTAAATGAAGCACTTCTTTTATGTAAAGTTTCCATTCTAGGAAATTCTATAATGCAATACACTTTGAGTTATCTATTTGAAAGGGGAAAAGAGGACCAGTGCAAGCAAGTAAATGATATGCAGGCTATAGCTATTGCTCTGAGCAATAAACTCTTGTCTCTGACCCAAGAGTCTTGTGTCTCTACCAGTCTTCATAAAACATGGAGCAGCAGGCTAACTTTGCAGGTAAATTCTCAGTCCCTTCAGAATATGGATATAACCATGTAAGACAACACATAGTCACTTTTTTATTGTCTTGTCCCATAGTTGAGAATTTTCAAAGAAGTAGGTAAATATAATAACTACTAAATTACATCTCTTAATGAAGGTATAATTACCAGTTGAGTTATCTACTTTGGTATCAAAATATACTTTTTATAGTGAAAAATAAGGAATAAATATAGATCAGTGAGGAAATTCACCATGGATTTAAATATTGAGTCAGATTTACATTTTCAGTGGTGTAAGCAGACAAGCAGTAGAACAGTGATCTGTTTTAAGTGGATAATTGAAAGACCCTGATGCTTAACCACATGAGATATTTGTACTCTTCTTGTTAAAATGAAAAGAAAAGAAAATTTTAAAGCAATATGCATATCTGGAAAATCTCTTTATGGGTGGTTGGCATAAGGATAATTTTTAAAAAGAAGTTCCCTCACTAAATTAAAAATTACTAAGACTGTGTATTCCTCCATAATAAAAAAAAAAAAGTTGTTTTTTTTTTTTCTTTCAGAGTGTCTGTGTAGAGCATATTAAATCTCCACACATTTAATGCTGAGGTCTAAAGATACAGATTGTGGCGGATTCTCACATTGGGATTGTGAAGCTAAACACTTGTGAATTGCTGCAACCTAGCATATGTTTCGTAATCTAGTCTTCCACCTCTAATAATAGTTTGGTGGTAGTTGTACTACAAAGGTGTTGGTTTTAAAACATAAGAGTATTAAAAGAAATTAATTTGATATTCTAGTTTTTAGATACTTATAGACATTTAAAAAACCTAAAGTAGTTTTTAAAACATTTAACATTCTTTTAATTTTATTTAACACTTTCTCTTAAAAACTTTCTCTGCTGTCTCAAGGTCAACATACTGAAGCAGCATCTTTATGGATGTTCTTTTCAGGTCAGTCTATTTAAAAGGTCAATACTAATACTGTATTGCGCATACGCTATATTTTTTTTTCCAAAAAACTCAGTGTATATAGGTTATATACAATCATCACATAACCTGTGTGAGGTCAATCATGTAATGATGAAAAAGACAAGTCTTGGGGAGCCCCCCTGAGGGAGGGATACATATACAAGCAAATTGAATATTTATTCAATATTTTTTCCTTTAGAATATAAACACATGGGGGCAAGAGCTAATATTTATGTAACAGTAACTGGATTCCAAGCATTGTATAATTAGTTTTTATACATTTATCTTATAGCATGGTGTGTCATGACCAAACTCAGGCTTTAAGACTTATGAGAAGGATACACAGGACTCAGAAACTGTTGTACCCATGATTATGGTCTATCAAAAAGAAAGAATACATATCAGAACAGCAAAGGGAAAAGATTCATGGGGTGAAGTCCAGGAGACACTAGAAGCAAACTAGTGACATGTTGCCAAAATGTGACATCCACACAAGCCCTGATGTCTGAAACAGTCACATAGGTAGTCAGTACCTGCATGACTGGCTCAGCTACTTACACTCCAGCACCTTCACTTTCTGCTCATCCTACACTGATGTAAAAATAAGCATTCACCATAAACCATTTTAGGGTAAAAACTACCAGAGTTACTTTAGTGAGGATAACCTTATTGATATAAATGATATGAATTTATTGACAAAAATTGTTATGACAAAAATGACCAAAGTATCCCAGATGAAGTGATGCTGACAAAAATACATTAAAGGATATCTCTGATAGTTCCTGAGATTGAGATTGCAATGGATAAAATACTGTAAAATATTTCAAACTTAGAAAAGAATATGAGAATTTCCCATCACATAGAAAACATTCTCGCTCTTTTGTAAGTTTTATGATGAGTACGAGGAAAGCACTATTCAAACTACTCTTGATAGGTTTTTTCTTTCAAAGAAACAATTCAATTCTTAAAGTACATAATGCTTTATACGACAGGGTACTAAATAGTTTTATTAGCACTTTCATTTTTCTATATTTGTAATTGAAATAAGAGTTTTTGATGTCTTGCTGTTCAGTTGCTAAGCTGACTCTTTGAGACCCCGTGGACTGCAGATCACCAGGCTCCTCTGTCCTCCACTATCTCTTGGACTTTGCTCAAATTCATGTCCATTGAGTCAATGATGCCATCCAATCATCTCATCATTTGCTGCCCCCTTCTCCTTTAGCCTTCAATCTTTCCCAACACCAGGGTCTTTTCCAATAAGTTGGCTCTTCAAATCAAGTGACCTAAGTATTGGAACTTCAGCTTCAGTATCAATTCTTTCAATGAATTTTCAAGGTTGATTTCCTTTAGGATTGACTAGTTTGATCTCCTTGCTGTCTAAGTGACTCTCAAGAGTCTTCTCCAGCACCACAGTTTGATAGCATCTGTTCTTCGGTGCTCAACCTTCTTTATGGTCCAACTCTCACATCCATACATGACTACTGGAGAAACCATAGCTTTGAATATATGGACCTGTGTCAGCAATGTGGTGTCTCTGCTTTTAAAATGCTGTCTTTGTTTGCCATAGCTTTCCTTCTAAGGAACAAATGTCTTTTAATTTCATGTCTATATTTACCATCTGCAGTGATTTTGGAGCCCAAGAAAATAAAATCCGTGACTGCTGCCAGTTTTTTCCTTCTATTTGCCATGAAGTGATGTGACTGGATGCTATGATCTTAGTTTGTTGAATGTTGAGTTTTAAGCCAGCTTTTTCACTCTCCTCTTTCATCAAGAGGCTCTTTAGTTCCTCTTCACTTTCTGCCACTAAAATGGTATTATCTGCACATCTAAGGTTGTTGATAGTTTTCCTTGGCAATCTTGAATCCAGCTTGTGATCATCCAGCCCAACATTTGCAGGATGTAATCTGTCTATTAGTTAAATAAGCAGGGTGACAATATAAAGTCTTGTTGCACTCCTTTCCCAATTTGAACTAAGCCATTCCATGTCCTAGAAAACCTAGACAGTATTTTAAAAAGCGGAGACATTACTTTGCCAACAAAGTTTCGTCTAGTCAAAGCTATGGTTTTTCCAGTAGTCATGTATGGATGTGAGAGTTGGACTCTAAAGAAAGCTGAGTGCTGAAGAATTGATGCTTTTGAACTGTGCTGTTGGAGAAGACTCTTGAAAGTCCCTTGGCCTGAGAGGAAATCCAACCAGTCCATCGCAAAATAAATCAGTCCTGAATATTCATTGGAAGGACTGATGCTGAAGCTGAAACTCCAATACTTTGGCTACCTGATGTGAAGAACTGACTCGTTTGAAAAGACCCTGATGCTGGGAAAGATTGAAGGTGGGAGGAGAAGGGGATGACAGAAGATGAGGTGGTTGGATGGCGTCACTGACTCAATGGTCATGAGTTTGGGTAAACTCTGGGAGTTGGTGATGGACAGGGAACCCTGGCATGCTGCAGTCCATGGAGTCTCACAGAATTGGACATGACTGAGCGACTGAACTGAACTGATTCCATCTCCAGTTCTAACTGTTGCTTCTTGACCTGCATACAGTTTTCCAAGGAGGCAGGTATTTGCAGGTAAGGTGGTCTGGTATTCCCATCTCCTTAAGAATTCTCCACAGTTTGCTATGATCCACACAATCAAAGGCTTTAACACAGTAAACTAAGCTGAAGTTGATGCCCCCCCCCCCCTCCCCAGAACTCCCTTGCTTTCTCCATGATCAAAAGAATGTTAGCAATTTGATCTCTGTCGCCTCTGCCTATTTGAAATCCAGCTTGTACATCTGGAAGTTCTCAGTTCACCTACTGCTAAAATCTAGCTTGATATTTTGAGCATTACCTTGCTAGCATGTGAAATGAGCACAGTTGTCTAGCAGCTTGAATATTCTATGGCATTGCCCTTCTTGGGGACTGGAATGAAAATTGACCTTTTTCAGTCCTTTGGTCACTGCTTAGTTTTCCAAATTTGCTGACATCCTGAGTACAGTACTTTGATAGCATAGTCATTTAGGATTTTAAATAGCTCACCTGGAATTCCATTACCTCCATTAACTTGATTCATAGTAAGGCTTCCTAAGGCCCGCTTGACTTCACTCTCCATGATGTTTGGTTCTAGGTGAGGAATCACACCATCCTGGTTCTCTGGGTCATTAAGAATATTTTTGTATAGTTCTTCTGTGTATTCTTGCAACCCCTTCTTCTTGTGTTAGGTCCTTACCATTTCTGTGTTTTGTCGTACCCATCCTTGTATGAAATGTTTCCTTGACATCTCCAATTTTCTTGAAGCATTCTCTAGTCTTTCTAACATTACTCTTTTCCTCTATTTCTTGGTATTGCTCACTTAAGAAGGCTTTCTCATCTCCCCTTGTTAGTCTCTGGAGTTCTGCATTCAGTTGAGTATATCATTCCCTTTCTCCCTTGCCTTTCACTTCTGTTCTTTCCTCAGTTATTCGTAAAACCTTCTCAGACAACCACTGTGCCTTCTTGCATTTCTTTTACTTTGGGATGGTTTCGATCACAGCCCCTTGTACCGTGTTACAAACTTCCATCCATAGTTCTTCAGACACTCTGTGTACCAGATCTAGTGCCTTGAATCTATTTGTCCCCCTACTGTATAATCATACAGGATTTGATTTAGGTCATACATGGATGGGCCAGTGGTTTTCCCTACTTTCTTCAATTTAAGCCTGAATTTTGCAATAAGGAGCTCTTGATCTGAGCCACAGTCAATTCCAGGGCTTGCTTTTGTTGACTATGTAGAGCTTCTCCATCATTGGCTACAAAGAACATAATCAGTCTGACTTCAGCATTGACCATCTGGTGATGTCCCTGTGTAGTCTCTTGGATTGTTGGAAAAGGGTATTTGCTATGACCAGCATGTTATCTTGACAAAATTCTTTTAGATTTTGCCCTGCTTCATTTGGCACTCTGAGGCCAAATTTGCTTGTTTTCCTGAGTATCTTTTGAGTTCCTACTTTTGCATTCCAACCCCCTATGATGAAAAGGACATCTCTTTTCATGATGGTAGTTCCAGAAGATGTTGTAGATCTTCATAGAACCATTCAACTTCAGCATCTTTGGCATGGGTGGTTGGGGTATAGACTTCGATTACTGTGATGTTGAATGGTTTGCTTTGGAAATGAACCAAGATCTTTCTATCATTTTTGTGGTTGCATCCTAGTACTGCACTTCAGACTCTTTTTTTTTTTTTTGTCTATGAGGACTACTCCATATCTTCTAAGGAAACTTTGTCCATAATAATAGATATAATGGTTATCTGAATTAAATTTGCCCATCCCTGTCTTTTTTGGTTCACTGATTCCTAAGACGTTGATATTCATTCTTGCCATCTTTTACTTTACCACATTCAATTTACCTTTTTTTCATGGACCTAACATTCCAGGTTTCTACACACTATTGTTCTTTATAGCATTGGACTTTACTTTCGCCACCAGATACATCCACAACTGAACATCATTTCTTCTTTGGCTCAGATGATTCATTCTCTCTGGAGCTATTAGCAATTGCCTTCTGCTCTTCCCCAGAAGCATATTGGATACCTTGCAACCTGGGAGGCTCATCTGGTGATGTATCTTTTTGCCTTTTCATACTGTTCATGGGGTTCTCATGGCAAGAATACTGGAGTGGGTCGCCATTTCCTCCTCAGACGGACCATGGCTTGCCTGAGCTCTTCATTATGACCCGTCTGTCTTAGGTGGCCCTGCACAGCATGGCTCATAGCTTCACTGAGTTATGCAAGCGTCTTCACCACGACAAGGCTATGGACCATGAAGGGGTTTAATGTCTAGACAAAAATTTTAAAAGTCATGAAAGACTCTAAATTTTTACTTTAATTGCTTTTAAAAATTATTTTAATTGTGCTTAAAAACATTAAATTTATCACCTTAACCATTTTAAAGTATATAGTTCAGTAGTGTTAAATATATCCACATTCTCGTGTAATAACTCCAGAATTTTTTCACCTTGGAAAATGGAGACTCTATGTTCTTTTGGCAGCTTCTCATTTTTACCTTTGCCCAGCCCCTGGTAACCAAATTCTACTATCTGTTTTATGAATCTGATTACTTTAAATATCTTGTATGTGGAATCATGTGGTGTTTCCTTTTTGTGACTGGCTTATTTCACTTAACCTAGTGTCCCAAAAGTTCATTCATGTTGTACGTGAGACAGAATTTCCTTCCTTGTTAAGGCTGAATTATATTTGATTGTACACAATTACTGCATTTTGTTTCTCCATTTGTTTTTCCATTTATTTATGGATGGACATTTGGGTGGCTTCCACCTTTTGGCATCGTGAATAGTGTTGCAATGAATCCCGGAATGCTAATATCTTTTCAAGACCCTGATTTCAATTCTTTTGGATAAATACCCAGAAGTGTAATTGCTGGATCATAAAATCCTCACAGGCCAGTACAGATGGAGGCTATGAATGCCCATATCTCCCTAATAAAACCTCTGTTCACAAACTTGAGTTGCATCAGAACTGCCAGGAGGGTGCCTTAAAAAAACTTACTAGCCCCTCCCTCCATCCCCTAAGTCTCTGATTTGGGAGGCTCTATTTTTTAATTTTTTGAAGAATTGCCATGCTATTTTCCATAATGGTTGTACCATTTCTCAATAATTATCAAGATTGTGTGCATGACTTTAAGCTGCATGGTGATTTTTATTAATAGTCCTATAATGCTATGCAAAGTGAAAATCGTGTGTGCAAAGAGAGAATATATATGTAGAAACACACATACACATTCATCCAATACTGTGCTATGAGGTCTTTGTTTATTGCTTGCAAGAACTGATTATGTGAACCTCTTCTTACATATGAGTAATAAAGGATAAATTTTGGGCCTGATTATTTGAATATATGGAATTGACATCACTGGAGATGGGGAAAGCTACTGAAAGAATAAGTCTCTATAAAAAAAAAATCAGTTAAGTTTTGACAATTTGAGTTTGAGAGTTTTGTATCATACAACCAAACGGGATGCTGAAAAGTCAGTTGGCTAAAGAGGTCTTGAGTTCTAGAGACAGATCTGAGCTATAGACTGATACTTGGGAGCTGAAGGAGTAGACCATCTTTGAAAGCAGGGCCAGCTAGAAATTTGTGGAGACCGGGGTAGAAAAAAAAAAAAAGAAAAGGTATTAATTATACTATTAAAAAAGCAGGAAAAAAGGTTCTCCCTTCCTTCTGAAGTATCTTTTTCAATGTGTCATAATGCTCTTTATATGCTTTTTAGACTTTCTCTAGCGTGAGATTTTTATGAATTGAGTGCAAATCCTCACAGATGCCTTGGGTCCCACCTTGTAATTTGGCATAAGGGGCAATAAACACCCAACATCAATGCTCCTTGTTCCTGCACCCAGGTCCCTGACAAGGTGTGAAAGGTGGCAGTGGACAGTAGAGCAGAAGGCAAGGGACTCATCCTGAGGCTGTTGGATGGGTGGTGAAAGGAGGGACTGCGTCTGAGCTATGACTTCAAGTGCTTTGCTCATGCTCCATTTTTTTTTTTTTTCCCCATCAAACTTCATTTTCAAAGCCCACATTCAAAGGTAAAATTATTAACAGTTTCTATATAGACATTTCAGAATATCGAATCCTAAGCAGGGACCTGTGTCTCTGTAGTGGTTGCACACTTCAAAGCCACTCAGTTGAATGAGACATGTAGAGGGCTTGGTGCAGAAAGAAAAGTGAAGAATTAGCCCTGATATACTTGACCTTGGATCTTCCCTATAGCTCAGATGGTAAAGACTCTGCCTGCAGTGCAGGAGAACCAGGTTCAATCATGGGTCAGAAAGATCCTCTGGAGAAGGGAATGGCAGCCCACTCCAGTATTCTTGCCTGGAGAATCCCATGGAAAGAGGAGCCTGGCGGGCCAGAGTCCATGGGGTTGCAAAGAGTTGGACATGACTGAGTGACTAACACTACTACTACTATACTTGACCATAAGTAGACAGAAAACAGAAGCCACCAGCAGAGGAGGCTGAAAGGTGTTGGGGAGTAATGCGGCAGAGCAAAAAGTGTGTTATCTTGGAAACCAAGACAAGAAAGCTGTTGGTGATGAGTGTGAATTATGGAAAAATGTTGCCACGACGCTGAGTAAAACTGAAAATGGACATTTGGATTTCATATCCAGATGCCAGCAATATCTTTGAAAAGAGTAGTTTTAGTGGAGCATTGAGGGTTGAAAGGCTAAATGGTGAAATCTTGAAAGTGAATGGGAGAAGCATTGAAAACTGAACTTGGGCTACTCTTTCAAGAGATTTTTCTGTAAGAATAAATAAATAAATAAATAAGGGGCAAAGAGATGGGCTATAGAGTTGAAATACTTTTTTAAAGGATGTGAGAAATGTCAGTAAATATGGTTTATTATAAAAATCATGAAACTGGCAACTTGTAGCAACTCACACATCTGCAAATAGAAAAGTGAGGCATCAAATTATCCTATCTGTCTCTATAACATGAATCTCTCATGCCGAGTTTAGAACATGGTGATGGAGTCAAACCAGCTTGAACATTCAGATTTAAATTCTTAGCACCAACCTTTAAATATATGTATTATATTTTTATTTTTATTTTTTATAGTTTTAACTGAGATATAATTGACACATGCATATAAGTTTAAGGTGTATAGCATAATGATTTAACTTATATACATCATGAAATTATCACAATATTTAGGGAACATCATTTCATACAAATAAAAATTAAATAGAAAAAGAAAATTTTCCTTAATATGAGAACTCAGGATTTACTCTCGTAACAACTTTGATATGTAACATGCATCAATGTAATTATATTTATCATGTTGTATAGTAAATCCCTAGTACTTATTTATCTTACAATTGGAAGTATGTTCCTTTCAGCTGCCTTCATTCCAATTCCTCCTTCTCTCAATCCACCCAACTCTGATAACCACAAAACTGATCTTTTCCATGATTTTGTTTGTTTCTGAACTATAAATGACCTAAAATACTATGTTAGTTCCTGTTATACAACATAGTGATTTGGTGTTTCTATACATTTCAAAATGATCACTATGATAAGTCTAGCTTTGTCATCATACAAAAATATTGCATAGGGATTGACTACTATATTCTCCATACTGTGCATTTCATAGCTATGATTTATTTATTTTGCAACTGAAAGTTTGTACTACTATGTCCCTTACCTATTTCTTTCTTCCATCATACTTTAAATGACCTTGAGTTCCTTTGTGGAATTTTATATAACAGATTATTATTTTATTCAGTGTTATAAGAACATAAATGTGTTTTCTTAATATTCATTTTGAATGAATTCCTTTGGACCTAATAAAAGTGGCCAATTCATTATCTATTCATTTTTCCTTTCTGAATACTCTTTCTCCATTATTCAGTACAGACCATACCATTATGGTAAATTTTAATAAATTATACAGTAAAATTATGTCATTGAAATTTATAAGAAAAAAGTTTAATGGTTTTGACATACTTACATAAATATTAACTCTTTGATAGGTAAATTAAATATGCATTATAAAACCTCAGTTCCCTATTTCAAAGTAAGTACCTCAATTCTTGATGTTCTTTTAAAATCTTCCTATTACAATATTAGCAGCCTTTCTAATTTGGTTTACCTCCTACATAACAGTTTATTAATGTGTAAAGCCTAGATTAAAATAAACCCAACACAGAGCACATTTATGTAATGATAATTATACTAAGAATGTACTAAAATGTCTCATTTCTAACCTTGCTCCATCAGTAATGACTTTAAAATGAAGACATGACTTTTTCTAAAGTCTATGCAAAAAGATGCAAGATTAAAACAGAAGCGTATCAAAAGTTGCATGTTAGAAGAAATTAGAATAAGTAGTGACAGTGTTGTAGAGAGAGACTCAGGTAAAAAGACAGATACTTTTTCAGAAAGCAGATTACTTACCAAAGCAATTTCAAAATTAAATATTGTTATATTTAACTGTGTTCTGAGACACCCGTAGAACTGTATTTTAAATATTTGCCATGACCTTTGAAAATAGAAGTGACATGAAATGTACATGAAATTCATGCAAAGTCAATTGTACAATACATTTATTAGGATTTAGGTAATTGGTAATTTAACTGTAAGATTGTTCATATGCTAAGTAATGCTTTGATATGATAGTCATATAGTGATATGATAGTGACATGATAGTTAATAGACAAAATGTGGTATCAGCAATATTCTTATATTATTATTTGTGTCAAAATATTATAGGGTGAAATCTAGTTCTTATTTGAAGAAGCTTAACTTATTAAACTTACTTCAGTCATTTTAAAGTTGATTATATTTTGGAGTATGATTAGAAACAGTAATTTTAATTAAAAATGAGATAATAACCAAGGTCATTTGACATTTTCCTCCCTCCCTCCTTTCACTCCTTCTCTCCTTCTTTCCTTCTTTCATTTCTTTCTTAATATTTTCCATTATTTTTTTTGGAATAACAAATTTATCTGGGAGATCTGCTCTTGGAATTGTCTTTTTATATGTTTATATTTCTTTTGTTGGTATATACAATATAGCATTATGTGTTAATTTTTTTCTTCTCTCAGTTGAAATTTTTACTTTTCTTCAATGATAATTTAAGACAGTCCACAAGAGGCAAGCATTTATTATTATTTTGTCTTAGCCTCTAACAAGTACTGTACTGAATACAAAATCTGAAAGGTTTCATGGATTGTTTTGAGGCAATGAGGAGAAGAAAAATATTAAAAGGGTTATGATTTGGTTATATTCATTTATATTCCTCACTTTTAGAGAGATGATAAATATTCTATGTAATAGAAATAATTAATATTGGGATCAATTATTTATTCTGAAAAACAGCTGAAATTTATAAGATAATTTACATACTGTTATTTGATGAACCTGTGTGCTTAGCCACTCAGTCATGGCTGATTCTTTGCGATCCCATGGACCATAGCCCTCCATGCTCCTCTGTCCATGGGGGTTCTAGTGGAGTGGGTAGCCATACCCTGCTCCAGGGGATCTTCCCAACGCAGTGATCGAACCCAGGTCTCCAACATTGTGGGCAGATTCTTTACCATCTGAGTCACCAGGGAAGCCCTATGGATGAATCTATATGGATCCATAATTGTACTGTATCATATATGCTCCTTTCATCAACACTCATAGGAATCTCCAGATGTGGTCTACTTGTTTCCATGAAGACAGCTGCTCAAGAATTCTATTTTGAAGGAAGTCTCACATTTATATACATAAAACTATTGAGACATACATTTATAATATTTTACATCTTTTCAACTTTAGGAAGGAAAGCAGAGAATATGTATAATCAATGAACATACTTTAATTATCATTGACATATTTGAGTTAGAATTCATATTTTCTCTAACGTAGCAAACTTGACATTTCTATATGTAACTAAAGCATCCCAGATTCCTGAGACTTATGATTTAGGCTCATTTCCTCCATTTTCTTTTAAATTGAAAGCACTCAACCCTGCATACAAAATTCCCTTTCTAAGAAATAAAATAAAACTCATGTCTGGCTAGAAGCAGAAAATTTAGTTATTCTGTGAGTGTAACCCATTTAAAGCAGTCGTATTTTATGCCTCGCAGTTTTAAATGGACCAACTTACTTAAGTAACTGAACATAGACAGCCTTGGAAGGAAAACCTAACAACTGAAACAATGTGATGATGATATCTTCTAAATTTCCTTCTTCTGTGATCCATTCCTTTATCTAAGCTTTAGTTT
Source organism: Cervus canadensis (assembly GCF_019320065.1). Classification (NCBI taxonomy): domain Eukaryota; kingdom Metazoa; phylum Chordata; class Mammalia; order Artiodactyla; family Cervidae; genus Cervus; species Cervus canadensis. The sequence goes on from NC_057400.1 coordinate 62,195,477, forward strand.
TATTTATTTATTCTTTCTCCCTGTGGCGGTTACTTTGAAGAGATAATAGAAAAAAATGAGGATAGTTTTTATGTTCTCAGTTATTAAAACAATTCTGCTTCACTTTCAGAGTTTTGTTCTTCTCTAAGTATCTTAGGTAGCATGCATATATACTTTATTACAGTAGGAAATGTCAACCCACTCCAGTATTCTTGCCTGGGAAATCCTATGGACAAAGGAGCATGGTGGGCCACAGTCCACGGGGTCACAAAGAGTCAGACATGACTGAGTGACTGAACATATATCTACTTTATAAGTATTTCCTAAAACATCAGTCAGTCAGTTCAGTCACTCAGTCATAACCTACTGTTCAGGACCCCATGGACTGCAGCATGCCAGGCTTCAACGTCTAGAGCTCACCAACTCCCAGAGCTTGCTCAAACTCATGTCCATCGAGTCAAGGATGCCATCCAACCATCTCATCCTCAGTCATCCCCTTCTGCTCCTGCCTATGGGGTGGGGAGAGAGGTGGGAGGGGGGTTCAGGGTGGGGAATACATGTACGCTCATGGCTGATTCATGTCAATGTATGGCAAAAACCACTACAATATTGTAAAGTAATTAGCCTCCAATTAAAATAAATAAATAAATTAAAAAAAAGCCTTTCCCAGCGTCAGGGTGTTTTTCAAAGAGTCAATTCTTCACATAATGTGGCCAAAGTATTGGAACTTCAGCTTCATCATCAGTCCTTCCAATGAATATTCAGGACTGATTTCCTTTAGGGTGGACTGGTTTGATCTCCTTTCAGTCCAAGGGACTCTCAAGAGTCTTCAACACCACAGTTCAAAAGTATCAGTTCTTCGACGCTTGGCTTTCTTTATGGTCCAACTCTCACATCCATACGTGACTACTGGAAAAACTATAGCTTTGACTAGACAGACCTTTGTTGGTTAAGCAGTATCTTAGCTTTTTTTTTTTTTTTTTCATTTATTTTTATTAGTTGGAAGCTAATTATTTTACAATATTGTAGTGGTTTTTGTCATACATTGACATGAATCAGCCATGGATTTACATGTAGTCCCCATCCCGATCCCCCTTCCCACCTTCCCACCCCATCCTTCTGGGTCTTCCCAGTGCACCAGCTCCAAGCACTTGTCTCATGCATCCAACCTGGGCTGGTGATCTGTTTCACCCTTGATAATATACATGTTTCAATGATGTTCTCTCAAAACATCCCACCCTCGCCTTCTCCCACAGAGTCCAAAAGTCTGTTCTGTACATCTGTGTCTCTTTTTCTGTTTTGCATATAGGGTTATCGTTGCCATCTTTCTAAATTCCACATATATGCATTAGTATACTGTATTGGTTTTTGTCTTTCTGGCTTACTTCACTCTGTATAATGGGCTCCAGTTTCATCCATCTCATTAGGACTGATTCAAATGAATTCTTTTTAATGGCTGAGTAATATTCCACGGTGTACATGTACCTAGGCTTCCTTATCCATTCGTCTGCTGATGGGCATCTAGGTTGCTTCCATGTCCTGGCTATTATAAACAGTGCTGTGATGAACATTGGGGTGCACGTGTCTCTTTCAGATCTGGTTTCCTCGGTGTGTATGCCCAGCAGTGGGATCACTGGGTCATATGGCAGATCTATTTCCAGTTTTTTAAGAAATCTCCACACTGTTCTCCATAGTGGCTGTACTAGTTTGCATTCCCACCAACAGTGTAAGAGGGTTCCCTTTTCTCCACACCCTCTCCAGCATTTATTGCTTGTAGACTTTTGGATAGCAGCCATCCTGACTGGCGTGTAATGGTACGTCATTGTGGTTTTGATTTGCATTTCTCTGATAATGAGTGATGTTGAGCATCTTTTCATGTGTTTGTTAGCCATCTGTATGTCTTCTTTGGAGAAATGTCTGTTTAGTTCTTTGGCCCATTTTTTGATTGGGTCATTTATTTTTCTGGAATTGAGCTTCAGGAGTTGCTTGTATATTTTTGAGATTAATCCTTTGTCTGTCACTTCATTTGCTATTATTTTCTCCCGATCTGAGGGCTGTCTTTTCACCTTGCTTATAGTTTCCTTTGTTGTGCAAAAGCTTTTAAGTTTAATTAGGTCCCATTTGTTTATTTTTGCTTTTATTTACAGTATTCTGGGAGGTGGGTCATAGAGGATCCTGCTGTGATTCATGTCAGAGAGTGTCAAAATATGCATAGAAATGAATGAAAATGAAAACACAACAGCCCAAAACCTATGGGGCACTGTAAAAGCAGTGCTAAGGGGAAGGTTCATAGCATTTCAGGCTTACCTCAAGACACTAGAAAAAAGTCAAATAAATAACCTAACTACACCTAAAACAACTAGAGAAGGAAGAAATGAAGAACCCCGGGGTTAGTAGAAGGAAAGAAATCTTAAAAATTAGGGCAGAAATAAATGCAAAAAAAACCCAAAAGGGACCATAGCAAAAATCAACAAAGCTTAAAGCTGTTTTTTTTTGAAAAAATAAATTAAATTGACAAACCGTTAGCAAGACTTATTAAGAAACAAAGGGAGAAGAACCAAATTAACAAAATTAGAAATGAAAATGGAGAGATCACAACAGACAACACTGAAATACAAAGGATCATAAGAGACTACTCCCAGCAGCTCTATGCCAATAAAATGGACAACTTGGAAGAAATGGACAAATTCCTAGAAAAGTATAAGTTTCCAAAGCTGAACCAGAAAGAAATAGAAGATCTTAACAGACCCATCACAAGCAAGGAGATCGAAACTGTAATCAGAAATCTTCCAGGAAACAAAAGCCCAGGACCAGATGGCTTCACAGCTGAATTCTACCAAAAATTTAGAGAAGAGCTAACACCTATCTTACTCAAACTCTTCCAGAAAATTGCAGAAGAAGGTAAACTTCCAAACTCATTCTATGAGGCCACCATCACCCTAGTTCCAAAACCAGGAAGATGCCACCAAAAAAAGGAAACTACAGGCCAATATCACTGATGAACATAGATGCAAAAAAAAGATGCCGCAAAAAAAAGATGCCACAAAAAAAAGAAAACTACAGGCCAATATCACTGATGAACATAGATGCAAAAATCCTTAACAAAATTCTAGCAAACAGAATCCAACAACATATTAAAAAAATCATACATCATGACCAAGTGGGCTTTATCCCAGGAATGCAAGGATTCTTGAATATATGCAAATCAATCAATGTAATACACCACATTAACAAATTGAAAGATAAAAACCATATGATTATCTCAATAGATGCAGAGAAAGCCTTTGACAAAATTCAACATCCTTTTATGATAAAAACTCTCCAGAAAGCAGGCATAGAAGGAACATACCTCAACATAATAAAAGCTATATATGACAAACCTACAGCAAGCATTACCCTCAATGGTGAAAAGTTGAAAGCATTTCCCCTAAAATCAGGTATCTTTGCTTTTTAATATGCTGTCTAGGTTGGTCATAGCTTTTCTTCCAAGGAGGAAGCGTCTTTTAATTTTTTGGCTGCAGTCACCATCTGCAGTGATTTTGGAGCCCAAGAAAATAAAGTCTGTCACTATTTCCATAGTTTCCCCATCTATTTGCCATGAAGTAATGGGACCAAAAGCCATGATCTTCATTTTTTGAATGTTGAGTTTAAAGCCAGGTTTTTCATTCCCCTCTTTCACCTTCATCAAGAAGCTCTTTAGTTCCTCCTCACTTTCTGCCATAAAGTTGGTGTCATCTGCATATCTGAGGCTTTTGATATTTCTCCCAGCAATTTTGATTCCAGCTTGTGCTTCATCCAGCCTGGCATTTCACATGACGTACTCTGCATAGAAGTTAAATAAACAGGATGACAACATACAGACTTGATGTACTCCTTTCCCAATTTGGAACCAGTCATTTGTTCCAAGTTCAGTTCTAACTGCTACTTCTTGACTACCAAAGATTTCTCAAGAGGCAGGGATGGTGGTCTGGTATTCCCATCTCTTTCAGAATTTTCCACAGTTTGTTGTGACCCACACAGTAAAAGGCTTTGGTGTAGTCAATAAAGCAGAAGTATATGTTTTTCTAGAATGCTCTTGCTTTTCCTATTATCCAATCAATGTTGCAAATTTGATCCTCTGCCTTTTCTAAATCCAGCTTGAACATCTGGAAGTTCTCAGTTCCTGTACTGTTGAAACCTTGCTTGGAGCATTTTGAGCATTACGTTGCTAGTGCGTGAGATGAGTGCAATGTGTCTGGTAGTTTGAACATTCTTTGGCATTTCTTTTCTTTGGGATTGGAAAGAAAATTGACCTTTTCTAGTCCTGTGACCACTGCTGAGTTTTCCAAATTTGCTGGCATGTTGAATGCAGCACTTTCATGGCATCATATTTTAGGATTTGAAATAGTTCAATTGGAATTCCATCACCTCCACTAGCTTTTTTTGTAGTTATGCTTCCTATGGCCCACTTGATTTCTTAAAGCATGACATGATATAAAACAAAATTAATTGAATTGGGTTAATAATATCTTCCTTCTTTGAAGAAAGTATCAATGTAAATAGAAATTACAATTGAGTGCAGTAGCTAAAGCAGTTCCACTTGTTTTTTTAACTAGAATTGCTGTTAGACTAAAATTCTGTTCAGAAGCATTCTCTCTGTAGGTCTTTTTAAGGACAACTTGCAAGCGATGCCAAATTAAGAAGTTCAGGCTAATGTTCTCGGACCTTCTGGATACTATAGCCTGTAAAAGAGGCTTTAGTAAAGTGCCTGATTCTTGTTATGTTGGATGGACTGTATAAAGTTTGTCTGGCCAGCTTTTAATATTATCTATCCAAAAGTGACTAGAAAGGTGGAGTTGTTATTTAAATAAGCATCAAAAGTACCCTCTGCTTAGTTATTCAGAGCCAAAAAAATAGCATAAAAATTCTAAAGTAGTAAAAAATGTACATTTCCTCAAATAGCATTAGGCAACCCAAAAGCTTTAGACAAACAACTGGCACATTTATTTTGACATGAAAAATGAACCTCAACAAGGATAATGGAAAACACATACCAGCAATAATACTTGTCTTCTCATCATGGATCATAGCCTTGGCCTGGAGTTCTCCTTTCCTCTGTGCTGAAGTACCAGCAGTTAGAAAAGCCAATATCTTGGGGCTTTCAGCTGTGTTCAGGTCTTAGCCATGGCTCTATGTAGGCAAAAATGTGTCAGAGTAGTTGGCAATATAATGACCCAGAACTGTTATGTCTGTTGGCAAGATGCAGGCTGGCATAAGGTTGCTCCATATGTGCTTCCAACTAAATGCTGATTTGCCAGATTTATCAAGCAGCCACATACAGATCTGAGGGCCTATCAATGAGCCTTAGTAGCACCGCACATTTATAATGGTGGTAAAGGAGTGGCAAGATAAATTTTCCCCACATTTGAACTTAAGATGAATTTCTAGGTCATTTGAATGTCTTATGTTGAAATCATTTATAATTTGTAGTGAGTGAGTTTTAGGTTAGCTATCAGGCTTACCTGATAGCTCAGTTGGTAAAGAATCCACCCTAGCTCAATCCTGGGTGGGGAAGATCCACTGAGGAAGGGATAGGCTATCCACTGCAGTATTCCATGGCTTCCCTTGTGGCTCAGCTGATAAAGAATCCACCTGCAATGCTGGAGACCTGGGTTCAATCCCTAGGTTGGGAAAATCCTCTGTAGAAGGGAAGGGTCTCCACTCCAGTATTCTGGCCAGTCCATGGGCTTGCAAAGAGCCAGACACGACTGAGCGACCTTCACTTTAGGTCTGGAGAAGCATTTGTCAAAAATTTACCTTTAAGTTTCTTACTTTTGTATGAGAAAACTGAAATCCAGAGAAATAAAATATAATGTCCAAAACAAAACAAAACAAAACAAAAAACTTAAAAGCCATGCTCTTCAAATTCTGGGTATGAACTCTTCCAGTGGTATAAAGATCACCTTTACATTTCTGGAAGTTGAACTAGTCCTTTGTTCATTTATGCAGCAAATATTTATGAATACTAGTCATACATCGATTGTTGTTTTTTAGTCACTTAGTCATGTCCCACTCTTTTGTGAGTCCCTGAACTGCAACCTGCAGGCTCCTCTGTCCATGGATTCTCTAGGCAAGATACTGAAATGGGTTGCCATTTTTGTCCAGAGGATCTTCCTGACTCAGGTATGGGACCCCTCTTTCCTGCAAGTCACCTGCATTGCAGGTGAATTCTTTACTGCTGAATCACTATGAAAGCCCCGATCACTGGGCTCCCTTGGTGGCTCAATGGTAAAGAATCTGCCTGCCATTCAAGAGACTTGGGTTTAATCCCCCCAAATTTGTCAAAACCAATGTCAAGTATCTTTTTCCTTACATTCTCTGTTAAAAGTTTTATAGCTTTAGGTCTTAAATTTAAATCTTAATTCCATATCAAATTGATTGTTTTGAGTAGTGTAAGGTTCAGAATAATTCTTCTGCATGTAGATATCCAGTTTTCCCATCACCATTTACTGAAAAACTTAGCCTTTCCCCATTGAGTATTCTTGGCTATGTTTTCAAATATTAGTTAACTGTATATGCATGTGTTTATTTCTGGGTTCTCAATTCTGTTCTATTGGTCTGTATCACTTTTTTTGCAGGAACCAAGCTGTTTTGATTACTATAACTTTATAATATAGTTTGAAATCAGAAATTATGCCTCCAGTTTTATCTTTCTTTATCAAGATTTCTTTGGCTATTCAGGATCTTTTTTAGTTCCATATTAATTCTAAGATTGTTTCTTCTACTTCTGTGAAAAATGCATTTGGAATTTTGATGAATATACACTACATATATAAAAGGCTTTGGGAAGTATGGGAATTTTTAAAATAATTATTCTGATCTATAAACATTAGATATCACCCCCGCTTATTTGTGTCTTCAACGTCTTTGATCAGTGCCTATAGTTTTGGTTGTATTTTTCACTTCCTTGGTTAAATTTGCTCTAAGAATTTTATTGTTTTACTGCTATTGTAAATGAGATTGCTTTATTAATTTTTCTTTTAGCTGTTTTATTGTTAGTGTATAGAAATGCAACTGACTTTTGCATTTTGCAGTTAGTAAAACTGCAGGCCTATTTGGTCTGTCCCATTTTCACCCTTGTCCACCTATTATTGTTCTTCAAGTAGTAGCTAAGTTCTCTCTCTGTTAAAACTTAACTCGACCATGGCATTTTCCTTCAGTAAACCCACAACGTCTTTAGAATGGTCCAAAAGCCTCCTGTTTCTCTGCCCTTTCCAGTGTCACTGTCCACCATGCTGCTCGCTCACTCTGGTCCCACCATCTGGACCTTCTTGTTCCTTTTCCATGCTTCCTACTGCCACCTGAGGCTTTGAATTATATGTAGAGTGATAAGCTTCAAAGATTCTATTCATAATTATTGGTAGTTTTCTATGTATGAATATCTGTAAGTATGCAAAGCGTGTTCCCATCACACAGCTTTCACAAATTCTCTGGTCCCACATCTCCAAATTCTTTTATGATTTATTCCTTCACTTCCTTATTGTCTTCCTGCCAGAAATTTCCTCCTTGCACACCTTTTATAAAATGACCAATCCCACTCAACTCTTATATCAGAATTCCCTATTCTCTTTAATAGACTTTATAGGTACTTTTACCTCTTATTATTATATGGAATATCATATTTAAAAAATGTATTCCTATATTTACTCCAAACTATAATATTAGTTCCATACGGGAAACAACTTTGTTCATTTTCTTCACTGCATATTCTTCGTGCCCAGAAGAGTGATTGGCACTTGGTAGACATTTCATAAATCTCTGTTGAAAGAATGAATATACATGGATTTTAAAACCATGAAATTATTACGACAGTACTTCCCCAGCTTGCTATATTTAAAACATTGTATGATTTCTTAGAAATTCTAATTAAGTGATGATTTAATGCAGTCAGAACTCTGTAATTTATGATTTTGGAATCTTCTAACATGATTATATTTTGTGATATTATCCAAAAAATAATACATGGTGCTGGTGCTCAGAAACTCAGTTGTGTTCGACTTTTTGCGACCCCATGGGCTGTAGCCCACCAGGCACCTCTTTCCATGGGATTTTCCAGGCAAGAATACTGGAGTGGATTTTCATTGCCTCCTCCAGGGGATCTTCCCAACCTAGAGATTGAACCTGCGTCTCTTTTCTTTGCTACTAGCACCACCACTTTTTAAAAATATGTGTACAACTGGGTAAATTGGATTCCCAGACTTGAAATTTAGTTCTGATACAAAGTATATAACATTTAAAAATATTTAAGACTTGTTATTTTCCTTTTGTCACTGAACAAATTAAGTAGTTAAAACAGCTGTATAATACTTATTTTTACAAGTTAATATCAAATAATATGTTTAATATTTCAGACTTTTATTTTTAATTAATAACTCAAAGTATTTGAAATATATTTTAAATTAAAACATAACAGAGATGTTTAATGCTCATATTTTTCAATATCTTTATTATTACATTTTGGGTAGTTGGTTTTATTTAGAAAGTATTATCTAGGTCAAAATAGCATCCAGTATTCCAAACAGTCATACAATGTAATGAAGTTTTCATTCTTAAAGAACATGAGAATCTTTAGGGTTTTCTATGTAGAGGGTGATGTCATATGCAAACAGCGAGAGTTTCATTTCTTCTTTTCCTATCTGGATTCCTTTTACTTCTTTTTCTGCTCTGATTGCTGTGGTCAAAACTTGCAAAACTATGTTGAATAGTAGTGGTGAGAGTGGGAACCCTTATCTTGTTCCTGATTTCAGGGAAAATGCTTTCAATTTTTACCATTGAGGGTAATGCTTGCTGTGGGTTTGTCATATATAGCTTTTATTATGCTGAGGTATGTTCCTTCTATGCCTGCTTTCTGGAGAGTTTTTATCATAAAAGGATGTTGAATTTTGTCAAAGGCTTTCTCTGCATCTATTGAGATAATCATATGGTTTTTATCTTTCAATTTGTTAATGTGGTATATTACATTGATTGATTTGCAGATATTCAAGAATCCTTGCATTCCTGGGATAAAGCCCACTTGGTCATGATGTATGATTTTTTTAATATGTTGTTGGATTCTGTTTGCTAGAATTTTGTTAAGGATTTTTGCATCTATGTTCATCAGTGATATTGGCCTGTAGTTTTCTTTTTTTTGTGGCATCATTTTTTTGTGGCATCTTTTTTTTGCATCTATGTTCATCAGTGATATTGGCCTGTAGTTTCCTTTTTTTTGTGGCATCTTTGTCTGGTTTTGGAACTAGGGTGATGGTGGCCTCATAGAATGAGTTTGGAAGTTTACCTTCTTCTGCAATTTTCTGGAAGAGTTTGAGTAAGACAGGTGTTAGCCCTTCTCTAAATTTTTGGTAGAATTCAGCTGTGAAGCCATCTGGTCCTGGGCTTTTGTTTCCTGGAAGATTTCTGATTACAGTTTCGATCTCCTTGCTTGTGATGGGTCTGTTAAGATCTTCTATTTCTTTCTGGTTCAGCTTTGGAAACTTATACTTTTCTAGGAATTTGTCCATTTCTTCCAAGTTGTCCATTTTATTGGCATAGAGCTGCTGAGAGTAGTCTCTTATGATCCTTTGTATTTCAGTGTTGTCTGTTGTGATCTCTCCATTTTCATTTCTAATTTTGTTAATTTGGTTCTTCTCCCTTTGTTTCTTAATAAGTCTTGCTAATGGTTTGTCAATTTTGTTTATTTTTTCAAAAAAACAGTTTTAAGCTTTGTTGATTTTTGCTATGGTCTCTTTAGTTTCCTTTGCAATCAACGAATATAGTAAAGTTGCAGGATATAAAATTAACACACAGATATCCCTTGCATTCCTATACACTAACAATGAGAAAACAGAAAGAGAAATTAAGGAAACAATACCATTCACCATTGCAACAAAAAGAATAAAATACTTAGGAGTATATCTACCTAAAGAAACAAAAGACCTATACATAGAAAACTATTAAACACTGATGAAAGAAATCAAAGAGGACACAAACAGATGGAGAAATATACCGTGTTCATGGATTGGAAGAATCAATATTGTCAAAATGGCTATACTACCCAAAGCAATCTATAGATTCAATGCAATCCCTATCAAGCTACCAACGGTATTTTTCACAGAACTAGAACAAATAATTTCACAATTTGTATGGAAATACAAAAAACCTTGAATAGCCAAAGTAATCTTGAGAAAGAAGAATGGAACTGGAGGAATCAACCTGCCTGACTTCAGACTCTACTACAAAGCCACAGTCATCAAGACAGTATGGTACTGGCACAAAGACAGAAATATAGATCAATGGAACAGAATAGAAAGCCCAGAGATAAATCCACAAACCTATGGACACCTCATCTTCGGCAAAGGAGGCAAGAATATACAATGGAAAAAAGACAACCTCTTTAACAAGTGGTGCTGGGAAAACTGGTCAACCAGTTGTAAAAGAATGAAACTAGAATACTTTCTAACACCATGCACAAAAATAAACTCAAAATGGATTAAAGATCTAAATGTAAGACCAGAAACTATAAAACTCCTAGAGGAGAACATAGACAAAACACTCTCTGACATAAATCACAGCAGGATCCTCTATGACCCACCTCCCAGAATATTAGAAATAAAAGCAAAAATAAACAAATGGGACCTAATTAAACTTAAAAGCTTTTGCACAACAAAGGAAACTATAAAGGTGAAAAGACAGCCCTCAGATTGGGAGAAAATAATAGCAAATGAAGCGACAGACAAAGGATTAATCTCAAAAATATACAAGCAACTCCTGCAGCTCAATTCCAGAAAAATAAATGACCCAGTCAAAAAATGGGCCAAAGAACTAAACAGACATTTCTCCAAAGAAGACATACAGATGGCTAACAAACACACGAAAAGATGCTCAACACCACTCATTATCAGAGAAATGCAAATCAAAACCACAATGAGGTACCATTACATGCCAGTCAGGATGGCTGCTATCCAAATGTCTGCAAGGAATAAATGCTGGAGAGGATGTGGAGAAACGGGAACCCTCTTACACTGTCAGTGGGAATACAAACTAGTACAGCCACTATGGAGAACAGTGTGGAGATTCCTTAAAAAACTGGAAATAGAACTGCCATATGACCCAGCAATCCCACTTCTGGGCATATACACTGAGGAAACCAGATCTGAAAGAGACACGTGCACCCCAATGTTCATCACAGCACTGTTTGTAATAGCCAGGACATGGAAGCAACCTAGATGCCCATCAGCAGACGAATGGATAAGGAAGCTGTGGTACATATACACTATGGAATATTACTCAGCCATTAAAAAGAATTCATTTAAATCAGTTCTAAAGAGATGGATGAAACTGGAGCCCATTATACAGAGTGAAGTAAGCCAGAACGATAAAAACCAATACAGTATACTAACACATATATGTGGAATTTAGAAAGATGGCAACGATAACCCTATATGCAAAACAGAAAAAGAGACACAGATGTACAGAACAGACTTTTGGACTCTGTGGGAGAAGACGAGGGTGGGATGTTTTGAGAGAACAGCATCGAAACCTGTATATTATCTAAGGTGAAACAGATCACCAGCCAAGGTTGGATGCATGAGACAAGTGCTCGGGGTTGGTGCACTGGGAAGACCGAGAGGGATCGGGTAGAGAGGGAGGTGGGAAGGGGGATCGGGATGGGGACTACATGTAAATCCATGGCTGATTCATGTCAATGTATGACAAAAACCACTACAATATTGTAAAGTAATTAGCCTCCAACTAATAAAAATAAATGGAAAAAAAAAAAAGAAAGAACATGAGAAACCATACTTAGAGATAGAAAAAAGAGTAACTTAACTAATATCACAAAGCAGCATGTTGGTAGAAATAGAATATTATTTCTCTAAAATACTCTTCCATTTATCACCCATCTGAGATTTACTGTCTGGACTTCTTGACTATGAGATAGATATACATGTCAGCTGATCTGCACCATCTCTCTACCTACCTGCCAATCTGCCTCCCTACCTATCTGCCTGCCTACCTTCCAACCTATCTTTTTAACCCTCAATTATCCTCCATATAGATTATGAAAAAATTTTGTTATAATTGCTTGACAGCTGAATCACTCCAGCTTTATGGTAGAGCTAAAGAGTGGTGGCAACAAGGACAACATTATAATTTCATATATTCCATAATGATCCCCATTTTCTATAAATAGCAACTTAAGCAGTTTTCTTTGTCACCACAACCCAAATGCTGATTACATGTCAAATCAGAAACTGTATTCCAGACAATTTAAAGTAGTTCACTCACAACTCCTGATCTTTTGTGATACACAGGAGATCCAGAAACTAGAATTTGTAGAAGATTTGAAATAACTTACAAAGGAATGATGACTCACTAATTTTTACCAGGCTTTTTGGCTTTCATTTTTCTCTAAAAAAAAAAAGAAAAAAAGGCAATAATTCTACCAATCTCTTTCATTAAAATTGATTTTTTAAAAAATTGATTTAAAATTTAATCTCATATACCTAGATTTCCTTAAAATAATTTGTGGAAGCTCTGTTTGATTTAGTGTTCCTTGTATAGAATAAGATATATTATTTATTTGGCCCAGTTTAAGCTAGAGGGTCTGTGGAATAGTACTTAGCTAGCTGGATGTCACTAACAATAATTGATTTGAGGGTATCTTCACACATTAAATATAACCAGGGAATATGACCAATTTATATAAAGAGACAAAACAGTATTTTGAAACTCTGTATAAGAAATTTACTGGCTGCTGTCCTAGTCTGTCTATAAATTCTCTCCTTAATATGCTCATCATCCATGATTTGTGGCTTTCCTGTAGCAGATACTAATTTCTGATACTTAAATAAGTGAATGTGGTGTGTTAAAAATAATTTGAGCCTTGTCCTATACTTTGGAAGTCTTTGGTAGTAAATACTTATTTAAATAAAATTTTTGTATACTTTTTACTTTCAAGAGAATTTTACATTAAATAAATTGAGTCTTATTAAGAATGTTTTGAAGGAGAACATACACATCTTTGTGATCTTCATATAATATATGCAATATCATTCATTTATTCTTTTTATGGGTACAAACTATATTTCTCAAAACCCATTTCTCTGTAGATGGTTTTTTCCTCATAATGGAGTATTTTAAAAGACTATCTAAATTTGTATACTGCTAACTACATTTTACTATTGTTAAGCTGTGGTTTTGAGAATTGCTTCCTTTTTACATGTGTTACTTTGGATATTAACACTAATTTTATTTTTTAATCACTGAAATGTGGATACTCACAAGGACTTCAGGGTTGCACTTTTCTCTCAAACAGATGTTCATTCTAAAATCATCCACTAACACTGAATAAACTTACTGCTTTTTTTCTTCCTGTGTTTACACATATTAATGAAGTTGGGATTTTAAATTGGATATCCAAACCATTAAATAAAAAATATGTGTACAGGACTGAAGTAATGAGATTTTAAAATTAAAATTATCTAGGCTACTATAAAAAGTTTACTTTCATGTGAAAATGAAAATCTTATGAAAATCTCAAAGTATAAAATTTGACATCATGTAAGTGAATAGGAATTATTTCTCCAAATTTACACTCCTTATGTAGAATTTTCTTATTTTTCTCTGAATTCTGTTTGTCTCATCACATTTCATACTATGATTATTAAAACAGAGTAACACCTTCTGTATTTCTAGAAAATGTTATTTATTCTTTCCACTCAGATTTGCAGATTTTTTTTTACTTAAAAATTTTAGGTTGCCTAAAAATATAATCCATATGCTGTTTCAGTTTAGTGGCATTAGAAAACTATGTATAAAGTGGCTGCAAATATGTAACTAAAATTACATTCAAATAGTCACAGTATCATTCATGAGACATTTATAAATAAAGTATCTCTTCTTAATTCTGTGTACAAATTTTTTAAATGCTTTCAAGATATACACATTACTTTGGCCTGATGGAATATTATTAATACTATATACCAATATCTATTTTTGAGATTAATAAAGTTTTCTGTGCTTTTAGTGTCAAAATTACAGATCTTAATGTAGAACCAGACTGTGAAAAATGGAATCTCTTAAAATTATGTGTCCTTAAAGCCCTATGAATCATTCTTGTTTAATAAATAATTCAGTTCTAATTTTATTCACTTCTACATGAGAATAACCCCAAACCATTAACAGGGCAATTAATTTTTTTTAAATGAACTGAGTTTAGCATTTCTATGAAGCAATCCTTTTCCTAGCAAAATTTCAAGGTATATTTAATATTAACTGAATAGATACTTTAATATCATGGGCTACTTCAGAAGTGGATTACACTCTTGAAAAGGCAATTTTATGCAGCCAGAGTAGCAAGTAACAGAGATAGCTTCTGTCAAGTTCTAAATTAGTGATTTCTTGATAAAAGAGGAAATAAAATACATTATATATTCAAACCTAAAGTAAGAAAACTAAGAAGAAATTGTAAGTGAAATAAGCATTTTCCCTTTACCAGTTCAATACTGAGAATTCAGTAATTTCTTCTTTTCTGTATTAAATGTAACCCAGTTCATCCATAAACATTCTTTGGTACATGAATTTTTACCTTATTCTTTGTTCTCTCTGATTTTACATCTATCAACCAAAGCTACTGCCCTGAATTCTAGCTGGGTGTCTAGTCTCATTGTGTCAGAGGAATTCATAGACAATCATGATGAGAAGTGAGTTTAATGGAGGTAGTTGGAATGAGAAAGATATTAGGATTGCACAGGGACTGTAAGTGATAACTAGCAAGGACAATTTGTAATCCATATGCTCTATCTAATGGAAAGTGGCAAAGCAATCAATATTTAGAAGTTCTTTTAGGAAGAAGGGACCAGGGATTTGGTAACAGGTTAAGTGCAACATCATGACCTTGGGCCAGGAAAAATGTGTCACAGTAGCACTTCAGCAAGAGTCTGAAGGTCTATAGAGTATAAGTTCACCATCAGTGAAATGATATAAATGGAACAAATTAGAGTGGAATTGTTCCAGGTTACTGGATTGATGCTCAATGTAGTATTCATGTTCCAAGAAATTAATGTAAGATGAGAAAATTAGGCCAGTTGACAGTTAAAATAGACAAACTCAACATGTGAAATATGAACAGGCTTGGTATGAACACAGGCGGCAAACAATATAATAGATTTGGAAATCAATACAGATGTAAATCCCAACACACTTTCTAGAGAGAACTGTTAGATCTGCACTGTCCTATATAATAGGCACTAGTTGTTGTTCAGTCACTAAGTCACGTCAAACTTTTTCTGACCTTATGAACTGCAGCATACCAGGCTTCCCTGTCCTTCACTATCTTCCAGAGTTTACTCAAATTCATGTGCACTGTCAGTGATACCATCCAATCATCTCATCCTCCGTCACCTCTTTCTCCTCCTGCCCTCAATGTCTCCCAGCATCAGGGCCACTAGTTACATGTTGCTATCTGGGGGCTTCCCAGGTGGCTCAGTGTGAAAGAATCCACCTGCCAATGAAGGAGATGCAGGAGACACAGAGTCAATCCCTCGGAGGAGGAAGTGACAACCCATTTCAGTACTCTTGACTGGAAAATTCCATGGACAGTGGAGTCTGGTGGGTGACAGTCCATAGAGTAGCAAAGAGTTGGACAAGAATGAAGCAACTTAGCCATACCTACAACCACACTTGACATTCTTATGTTCCCACATGTTGCTTTGGCTACCATATTTTTCAGTATGGATATAGACATTTCCATGGCTAAGGAAAGATTTGTGAGTGCTATTTTAGGTGAAACACACTAGCAACACAATTTTAGACAATCTGGGGCTGCCAGAGATAATTTTCATGATTAAAAAATAACTTGTACTAGTAGGGATTGTAACTTATTGAGAGCCAAAAAACAAATACATGTGAAGCAATGAAAGAAAGTAGTCAAAATCCTACAAATATAGTTGTTCATGTTTCCAAGAAAAGATGTTAGAATATGAACATTTTCCCTCAAACTCACTAAAAAGAACAAAATATAAAATATAAAAAAATAAGAAATTTCTGTGTTGAAAACATATACTTAAGAGAAGCTGAAAATTGGAACCAAATAAGAATTCTGAGAGTTGATATATCCAAATTAGAAATAAAACAGATTTCAATGCTGTTTAGAACTTCATAACTTACATTTTACTCTTTTTTTTTTTTTTTTTAGGATATAGAAGCTTAGAGTAGTTCTTTCCAGGTAACAACTAGAAAATAACTGACAAAGTAAAACATTATATACATATTTTAAAAACACATTCTTTATATAAAAAGATGTTTGAAGGAAATGAGTTTCAGTTAGAATAAGCCCTTCCTAGGTGAGTCTGATTGATAACTACTAGATACATTTGCTGAGTTGTGGGATAAGTGACTAGAGGATTGGATCTGGCATAGAAAAGGGGACTCTTGAGTGTAAAGAGAGTCCAGCAGAGTTTTTCTTAAAGCATTTGGATTGACAGGATGGGTTGGAGTTTTGTCTGTCCAAAAGGGAGATGATTTATCTTCCTGCTAAGACTTCCCATTTGACTTTTGCTATATACAGCAGTGGACTTCCCTTGTGCCTCAGCTGGTAAAGAAACCATCTGCAATGTGAGAGACCTGGGTTTGATTCTTGGGCTGAGAAGATCCCTTGGAGAAGGGAAAGGATACCCACTCCAGTATTCTGGCCTAGAGAATTCCATGGACTGTATAGTCCATGGGGTTGCAAAGAGTCAGAGAGACTAGGGGTCTGCTCTGTTGCAAAGAAGGTAGAGAGAGACAAAATTAGAAAAGTAGAATGAGCAAGACTAAAAGTATGAATAGGATCAATTAATTTACTTGAAAAGGTAATGCGAGTTTCAATCAAAGGAAATAAAAAATCCGAACAAATACATATTAAATATTTTTGCCTGTTAATCAAAGATTCCCTCTCTTGTTAAAAAAGAAAAAAAGAAAGAAACATAGGGCCCAAAGTATTGCAAGTGAATTCTAACAAATGATCCAGAAACAATTAGTTATGATAGTAAATTTAAATTATATAGTATATTTATATTAATTAGTATAATAGTAAAATTTTTCAAATTTTATTCCAGAAAAATCTAATGCTTTGTAACAAAAAATAAGAAATTTAAAATTATATATAATTTCCTCCCCTAAATAGACCTCATTTCAATAATTTTAACATAGCAATAATATTAAAAATTATCATATATAAATTTGATATATTTTAAGCTGCTACTGTATTATTTTTTTATCAATCCAAAATTTCTAATTTTTTCACTCATATAATTTATATAAATTTATATTTATATAAAAAAGATTTTTATTTATCTTTCAATAACATAAATTTTTATTCATCTGTTTGATTTGTGTTCCAGGTATACAAATGAATAATTTATAAGTATTGAAAATCTCTTCTCTCTAAAGTTTTTATTTTAGATGCAAGAAATGTTTAATAAAGACCTAGAAGAAATAAAAAGAGTCAATTAAAAATGAATAATGCAATGAATGAGATCAAAAACACTCTGGAGGGAACCAAGAGTAGAATAACGGAGACAGAAGATAGGATAAGTGAGGTAGGAGATAAAATGGTGGAAATAAATGAAGCAGAGAGGAAAAAAGAAAAAAGGATCAAAAGAAATGAGGACAACCTCAGGGACCTCTGGGACAATGTGAAACACCCCAACATTCGAATCATAGGAATCCCAGAAGAAGAAGACAAAAAGAAAGGCCATGAGAAAATACTCGAGGAGATAATAGCTGAAAACTTCCCTAAAATGGGGAAGGAAATAGCCACCCAAGTCCAAGAAACCCAGAGAGTCCCAAACAGGATAAACCCAAGGCGAAACACCCCAAGACACATATTAATCAAATTAACAAAGATCAAACACAAAGAATAAATATTTTAAAATATTATTTACTTATCCACCTGCATTTGCTACACTGACACATAATTAAATTATGGTTATCGTATTTTATTTTAATTTTGATAATATTTCTATTTCACTAGTAAGAATTGCAGGTATTTGTTGTTTTCAGATAATTTTTCTGTTAATGTAGCAGTCTATTAACTTTTTTAGGCTATAAAATTAGGCATGTTTATTAGTAGTCGTTTTCAGTATCCTAGCTAATGATTTTATATAACTGTTTTTTGAGCCTATAATCTAATGATTTTTACTATTGGTCTTCCAAAATATATTACGAATTAATCATTTATGGAAATGGTTTATATATTGTTATGTATTGAGCTGTGTAAAAGGATAAATTATATTTAGTGTTTGCATAGTTTTATATGATGCCATAACAAAATATCACAAATGTAATGACTTAAATGACATATATTTATTATCTTGAGTTCTATAGGTTAAAAAAACTGCCATAGCTCTTAGTGGACTAAAATCAAGATTTTGGCAACCCCTCAGGTTTCTTCTAGGGAAGAATGTGTTTTCTTGCCTTTTTCATGGTTATTAGATTTTCTTTGACCTAGGGAAGAATGTGTTTTCTTGCCTTTTTCATGGTTATTAGATTTTCTTTGACTCCATAATTACTTATATATATGTTTTTAAAAATGTTGCCTTTCCATATCTTTTGCTTGTTTGTATTTTGTACTTATCTTTCCTAGACCCACATACTCAAATGCTTTCATATGTATATTCTCAAATTTGACATGCCTAAAATTGATTTTTAAGACTTTCAAATCATAGTGTAGACTTTATCCATCATCTTTACTCAGAATTCTGTGATTGTAACAGCTTTACCCACCTGAAAGTGAGTATGAAATTAAAACTTTCAAAAGAAAGCTTAGTCTTCTCCTGGCATGAAATACAATGAAAATCATGGTATAATCATACTAAACTACACATTTAAGCAGAAAGTGAATAATCTACATATTCATTCCGCAAAGATGTATTATCTCCCTGTTCTGTACCTGGCTTGGCGCTACTATTAAGAAATGGCAAGATTTGGTTCCAGTCTTGTGCCATCAAAGAGATTGCTGTCTACTAGGGGAGACGTGCCCCAAGACTAATGGTGACACCATGTAGCGAATGCCATGAGAGAGGCTTGCAGGAAAGGACTGCTATTAAAGCGTAAAGCAAGGCAGTGAGATAGCAATGTCAGGAAAAGGAAATCTTATGTTGCCTCAGTGAAAACACACTGTGCTCTTCTTTAGGCATACAACAAATTATTTAACACAATTTAAAAAGATAACGCATAGATTAGGGATTAAAAACACAGCTATAAAAGCAGACATCTTTGGTTTAAATCTCAACTTCATCAATTAACTAGTTTTGTGAGCATGGATAGGTTAATTAACTTCTTTATGCCTCAGCTTCTACATCAGAAAAATGGTGATAATAATAGGACCTCATCGGGTTGATAGAATAGTACCTAGAAAATAGTAACTTCTATTGAAGTAATCACTGTTGTTCTTAAATAAGTAACTTAAATATTTAAACAAGGAAAAGAATAAAAAGTGGAGCAGATCTTGAATTTAAAATTATATTAAGGGATTCAGAATTCCTCTAAATGGTCTTCTATTATCATAGTATGCTTCTAACCTCATCAGTTTCAGTTCAGTCGCTCAGTCGTGTCCGACTGAGATCCCATGAACCGCAGCAAGCCAGTCCTCCCTGTCCATCACCAGCTGCCGGAGTTCACCCAAACCCATGTCCATCGCGTCGGTGATGCCATCCAGCCATCTCATCCTCTGTTGTCCCCTTCTCCTTCTAACCTCATAACTACCGTTATATGTTTGGAATCATATCTAAATTGTTATTGTTCAGTTGCTAAGTTGTGTCTGACTCTTTTGTGACCCCATAACTGTAGACCTACAGGCTACTCTGACCATGGCTTTTAAATAGATGTGTATAAAAACATTCATGCAAAGAGAAACAAGGAAGGACATGGCATCACAATATTGCTTTCTTGAAATTCTGTAGAAGGAAGAATTCAGTAGAAGCATAAACTCTATTAGTTAATAGTAAACTGTGTTTTTTACTTAACTGGCATTATTTTGGAATTTCTCTTTACTTCTCGACCAGTCAGTAACATCAGTTCAGTTCAGTCACTCATTTGTGTACCACTTTGCAACCCCCTGGATTCAGTAATGTAAATGGATTTTACTTAATCTGTTCTAGGGTGATTTATGATATACAGATGTCCATATGTCTCACTTCAAATTTTGATAACAATTTCACTTCAAGTTTTATATTTCCAACAGTCTAGGGCAGCAGATTAACACTTCTATGATACAAATTTTCTGAAATTGCTCTAAGCAGACCTGTCCCCTTTTGTCCAGTTGTCTGATTATATACCATAATACTCTAGCTGGTGACCTGGGCTAATTAGTGCATTGTATTGAGTCGGGGCTGACTTCCCACATGGGGGCTCTTTTCTCTCCACTGATTCGCATCCACAGGCTGTAATCTGCCCTGCTAGGAGTCTGACAAATGGTATATTGCTGGTCAAAAAAGGGTCCTGGCAAGGTAGTGTGAGTGCATTAGTATACATCTGTCACTATTACTGGAGGAGAAAAAGACCATCACCATGCCTGCTGCTGGTGTCTGAGTGCTGTCCTCTTTATTTATGAAAGGCAGCACACTTGAGCCCACCTCCAACAATTAAGTTTCTTTGTGACCTCTCATTCTTCATCTGGAACCAAAACTGGCTGGTTTCATTTGAAATTGCTGACTAAAGAGCATAATAAACTTTATGTCCTTACTATTCTACAAAAGGTAGAGAGAACTTTAGTCTGAAGAGTCCTCTGTTTAAATTTCAACCTGGAGGGAGTGGCAGATGTTGGAACTACAATGGAGAGAATTTCCTTTAGTGTTTTGTTTTGTTTTTTAATTTTTGTGGATGCCAGCTTTTGTAAAGGGTATTAAACCATGTTTAGACCAACTTCCAACTATCCTAGACATCAGAAATATCGCTTCTGAGAAGGATATATGCAAATATATATGTAATATATATGCAAATGTCGTGTGTTGGGATATTTGGAAATCTCCATATTCTTCCTGGGTTATTTTTTTTTCATTCAAAAGATTAATGATATACACATGTAGAGGCATACACACAGACCTGCACTACATAGAATAAATATAATTGTTGTGGGGAACAGATATGGTAGAAATTGTCTTTGTTTAGCTGTTTGTATTAGAAACCGACTTTGTATTTAGATACTAACATGTTTGTACATATAATTTTTTTTAATGCGAAAAGTAGAGTCTAACATTAAGCAGACAATTTATAGAAGTAATCTACTGCAGTGTAAGTTTCACTAGTTAATACCCCCTTTTAAAAAGGAAGTCGCATTGTAAAATTTTATTAAATTTCATTTATTTTACAGTTAGCAATAGTATGTTTTAGTGTAATGGCTATGTATATTAACACCCCACCTGAAGGACAGTAATTTCATTGAACATTTACTGCCGAGCAGACAGAGGCTTGTGAATATGTCTTTAACATGTTAGCTGAACAGTGTTAGCTGCATCATTATTTTACACTACACTTTTATATTAGCATTCTTTAGAAATGAATACTACCCTCTCTTTAAGTTCTTTAGGGACCCTATTAGAAATATTTTCAGTGCAAAAACAGAAGACAAAAAGCAGTTTTCATTTGTGGTGATAAACAAGTGGATTGTCGGGTATCTTGAACTTTAAGGATTTATTATGATGCCAGAATGTTCACTTAAAGAAATTCTTGCTTTAGATTCTGGCCAAGACCGTGAGAAGAGTGTTCAGCTAAATTAGATCATTACCAAGAACACAGTGGATCTGGTATTGAATAGCTGGCTTCAACAACCATAACCAATGAATTGCCAAACAGCTGACTTTTTAACTAACTGGATCATGTATACAACTCATTTAACTCTCTGAGACTTAGTGCCTGCATCTGTTAGAGGGAAACACACACTTATAGTGATTAGAACTGTATCTTGCACATAATAAATTCTATAAGAGAGTTAGTTATTAATCTTCTGAAGTAATAACTTTGATGCTTAGCAATCAATATCTGTCAACATAAAGATCAAATTCTTAGGCAAAAAATCCTGTATTATTTATTTTTATCTTTGCTGAATGTGACACAGTGCCTGGCACATAGTTATTACTCAATAATATTTGTGAATCAGTTAAACCTTATTATAATCTTACTTTCACTGTGGCTATAAATATGTAGAATTGGAATCCCCCCATTGCATGAGGTATGCTAACACTAATAATGGTAAATAAAAGTCAACCTTTGTTTTCATCCAACTCTGAGCCAATACTGCTTTGTATTAACTACCTTCTTGCTTTATAGTCATCATCTCAAACACATTCCATGACTATAGAATAGGAGATATTAACTCTGTTTTACAGATAAACTGAGGTGTAACTATTTGAACTAATATTCTTATGTAACGTTCAGTTCAGTTCAGTTCATTTGCTCAGTCGTGTCTGACT
This sequence comes from Cervus canadensis, assembly GCF_019320065.1. Taxonomy (NCBI): domain Eukaryota; kingdom Metazoa; phylum Chordata; class Mammalia; order Artiodactyla; family Cervidae; genus Cervus; species Cervus canadensis. The sequence goes on from NC_057400.1 coordinate 62,217,925, forward strand.
CTTTGCGACCCCATCATCTGCAGCACGCAAAACCTCCCTATCCATCACCAACTCCTGAGTCCACCCAAACCCATGTCCATTGTGTCGGTGATGCCATCCAGCCATCTCATCCTCTGTCGTCCCCTTCTCCTCCCGCCCTCAATCCTTCCCAGCATCAGGGTCTTTTCCAATGAGTCAGCTCTTTGCATCAGGTGGCCAAAGTATTGGAGTTTCAGCTTCAGCATCAGTCCCTCCAATGACACCCAGGACTGATCTCCTTTAGGATGGACTGGTTGGATCTCCTTGCAGTCCAAAGGACTCTCAAGAGTCTTCTCTAAATCCACAGTTCAAAAGCATCAATTCTTCTGCGCTCAGCTTTCTTTACAGTCCAACTCTCACATCCATACATGACCACTGGAAAAACCATAGTCTTGACTAGACAGACCTTTGTTGGCAAAGTAATATCTCTGCTTTTTAATATGCTGTCTAGGTTAGTCATAACTTTCCTTCCAAGGAGTAGGTGTCTTTTAATTTCATTGCTGCAATCACCATCCACAGTGATTTTGGAGCCCAGAAAAATAAAGTCAGCCACTGTTTCCACTGTTAACATTATACATCAATATTTAATTATAGGCATAAAGGAAATAAATTTTTCCTTATGGAAAATTTATGTTTAAAAAATAAATATATATTGGAAGGCAGTTTCAGTAACAGATGAATAAATAATCACATACTCTCTTAGTTGGTAGATAAATAATCAAGGTAAGCAACAAAGGACCCCAGCTCTCTTTTCTTTCACTATCAATCACAAACTATCAGCCTCATTAGAGCAAAATAGTTCCTGAGACCTTCTTACATCTGACTAGTGAGAATTTGGGCTTTTTCCTTCAGGTTACATTGTTTCCTCATAACTAGTGTTGGAAGCCCTAGTGATAGGAACGGAAGACCTCTGCAAGCATAGAAACTAAGAGAGAAAGTTGACATTGATCCCATGTCCATTCTTTCTGGTTATTCTGTTCCCAAAAAGCAGCTCAAGAAGCTGAAAAGGAAAAGGGATTGGGCTGGCTTATCTCTTTCCTTGAAATTGAGAGAAAATACAAATCATGGAACTTTCATTCCTCTGCTTTTGTAGGACCAGTGACCTCTCTCTTGGTTGAAAAAATAGGGCCTGCATCACCGTCTGTTCTCAGTAGGACTCCAAATAAGGTAGCATTGTTCAAATGCAGAATTTCTTCCTACACTACAGTCCTGGGGTACAACTGCACAACTGGGGCTTCCAAAAATCATATGCTTCCCATGGGGCTGATCCGGCCAAAGTTTACCACATGATATGAAAGAATCTGATAATCTTTACTAATTCCCAAATTAGTATTTCTCCAAATCCCCAAATGCTATATGCCGACATGCATCTATAACTGCACAAGAGGTTTGTCTGTATGATATACCCTCCCAACTTCACTTTTTCCTCATATTTTCTTTTCAGAACTCATCTTTTCCCAGCTTTACTGATTCCCAATATGTTTCAACACCTAATATATATCTGCAGCATGAATTGTATAATTGTTGACTCTTAAACTTTAGCCTAGAATATTTTGAGCCCCTAATTTTTCTTTCTTTATAGCTCTCACTCCAGGCTTATTTTTGTACAAAGCAGAGAACTGGTATTCAGTAATACAAAGTCTGAAGCCAGAATGTCCACTATAAAATCCTAGCTCTGACAATTAATAGCTATGTAACTTTAGTTAAGTCTCCTAAACTCTTTTAGTCTCTTTCCATGTATAGAAAATTGTGATAATAATAGTATGAGTTCAAATAAGTAAAGGACTTAGTACAGTATTTGGTGCATTGCACACACCATATAAAATTTACTATTATTATTATTATTACCAAATAGCTATTTCTGTTAGGATGAAGACCAGATACATATGTAGAAATGTGGGACCACTGTAGTCAGAATAAGGACCTTGGGGTTGGGTAAAATGAAGTATTTCTTTATAATAAGTCACATAAAGTCAAACAAAAATTTAGATTAGTTTATGACAGCCATATACATAATGCACTATTAAATGTAATTTTTAATTGTCAAAAATTATGTTCATCTTCACTACCACTGACAGGAAAAATACACAGTATATTAGGCTGAATTGTTCACTAGTATGACTTAACATATTTTCTGTTTCATTGTGTCATGACTTTGGTGTAGCTGCTATGACACTTTGGATTTAGATCATTTCAAGAACATTTAGAGGGTGTAATGTCACCTAATGAATCATTAATACTGCTGTAACAGCATGATTTTCCATTATACTTTCTTCCTGAATGGTAACCTGACTTGACCCTAAAGGGTTCTGGGAAATAACAGAATCATAGCTCATCTGGTTGTACAGATGATAATAGGGATAGATGAGCCATTCTTTCTATTCTCAGAAAGAATAGACCATTCTTTCTATTTCATCAGCAGTGGAATGGATCCATTTGATGATACCCATTAAGATGACTAGATATATGGTATATTCAATCACTCTTGGGGCTCCACACAGCTTTCTTCCTCAGTTAGCTTAAGGTCAGATAGGCTGTTGCTTCACAACAGAAAACTCAAGGTAGTTCTTTATGTTACCCAATATAGAGACTTAAACATACACTATTAGGAGGTAAATATAAGTTAAGTACTTTCTTAAAAATATTTCTGGTTTTGCTATTATGTCTAGAAAGACCCCTGTTTCCTAGTTTTCTATTCAAGATTTATTAATATTGGGCCATGTTTGTGTTATCTAATCTTTATTTAATAATTTGAGATGCCAGCAGAATAAAAATAAGAACAAGCATTGCAATATTCTAAAATCAAGAAAAGCATGAGCTACCTACTAGAATACTGAAGAATTTCTTGAAAATATAGAACTAGTGGGATCAGATTAATATGAGATTAATATGAGATCAAACAGAGATGAGGAACCTCAACAAAACAACAACAACAAAAAATGATCTCCCATCGGAGAGTCTTGTAGGGGTAATGCTAAGATTAGAGAGTGGTGAATAGAAACAAATGCAGGTTTGGGAAGTGACTGAATGAGTTCCTCAAATATTCTCAGAACAGTTACTCCTGTGCTTAAGCACAAAGTTTCATATCTGCAAGAGAGCTCTCAATAAATTTAAGCAGCTTCAGTGAGAGCAATGGAATGAGTCCTGGGGACACAGACACAAAATGGTGATCTTTACATAATTTCCAATCTTCAAGATAAAATGTGAGTGCTAGTCACTCAGTTGTGTCCAATTCTTTGCAAACCCATGGACTATAGCCTGCCAGGCTCCTCTGTCCTAGGGATTCTCCAGGTAAGAATACTAGAGTGGTTAGTCATTTCCTTTCTCCAGGGGATCTTCTGGATCCAGGGATCAAACCCAGTTCTCCTTTATGGCAGGTCAGGAGACCTGGGTTCTTTACCTCTGAGCCACCAGGGAAAACTTTGACAAAGGGGCCCTGAATTCAGAATGTAAATCCTTTTCCAACAGGAATTAGCAAGGAAATCTGGCTGGCATATACAACAAAGATCCTTAAGTCAGTATCTGCATTTAAGGCTTTCGGCACAGTAAATTTCATACATGTCAGGGAAGCTTATTCAAGTTATCAATGCTGCTGAATCTATGCCTTCCTATGATCAGCAAGAGTCACCACTTTTTGAAATAAATCAGCACTAAGAAACAGCAAAATCAGGCTGCAGAAATAGTGGCACTAAAGTACAAAACATTTTTGAATTATTTATTATTTGACATTAGACATATGTTAGAAGGTATCAATTCCCAAAATAGAAAATACAGTAAGAATTAAAAATTTCAGGAGTTAGGAAGACATATTTACTCCAATATTATTAGTTTTTAAATATCTCTGCTTTCCTTTTCAGTTTTTGTTTTTTGACATGTAAGTCTTTATTAATACTGATAGTTGAGCTTAACACATGTGATAGGCATATAATTGTATTTTAACTTTTTAGCTAGTTTGTATAATAACATCTACATCTGTATTCTACTCCATTTATTGCCTGCTTTTATGTTAGTACAAGTGTTTTGATAATTACAGCTTATGTTTTACTATTTCTTACAAGAAATCTTTTTTAATTGCTCTGTTTTAAGTATACTGTTTTCTGATTACACCATATATAACGGTTATAACATTTGAATATAATTTAAAAAATTCAATCATTAGAGGCTTAAATTTATTGGTGAACTTCCCCGGTGGCTCGGACAGTAAAGAATCTGCCTGTAATGCAGGAGACCTGGGTTCAATTGCTGAGTCGGGAAAATCCCCTGGAGAAGGGCATGGCAACCCACTCTAGTATTCTTGCCTGGAGAATTCCATGAACGGGGTGACGGGCTACAGTCTGTGGCGTCACAGAGTCGAACACAACTAAGCAACTTTAACTTTCATCAGTTAAGCAGACACATTTTAATATCTGATGTTCTAAACCAATAATATTACTTCTCTCTATTCAAAAGTTCATGTATGTGCCTTATTAAAATGTTTTCTTCTTTTTAGGTATATAACATTTATATTTTTAAGGTTACTGCTTTTCATTGAATATTTGTTTTTGCTATTTAGAATTATATATCTTTTCAAAATCCTTATGCTGGATGTGTGTGTGTGTGTGTATAATGAAGATACATACATCTGAGAAACAATAACAGAATTTAAGAATTCAGTAAATTAAAAGAGGTCTTTGTATTATTTGGGGGGATGAGAGTTCAGGTTGAATCATATCTGTAGATGTTTATACTTATTTTTCTTCTTTTTCAATATGTTTATCTCTCTCAATATTTTTTCTTATTAAAATTTCTAATTGATGGCATTACCCAGCATTATGCCTGCAACACAATTGTTTTCAGGGCTTTTTTTTTTTTTTGCTCAGTGTTCTCTCTTGTTATATTAAGTTCATATCTTTGTAATCTTTTTTTTTTTAAAACATAAAATGAGTAAACTTTAGAACAGGAATATAGACATTTGTAAAATACCTGTTTTGGTAAATATGGAGACTGAAATTGCTTCCTTTAACCTGTAATTTAATTAATATAAATTACTTATTAGTCAATTCAGTGTTAATCTATTATTACATTCCAAAACAAAGTCTACATAATCATGACACATTGATGTTTACTATACTTCTGAACCCAATATGTTTCTGTAACTTTTACTATTTTTGGCCTTGTCAGGTCTGGACATGAGGTTTATTGTTGATTGGTAAAACAGTGCTTTTCTTTTTCCTTTCCTTTATATATTTCATGGACCTCATTTTTTAAAAATCTTTTTCCAAAACCATCTGTGTCCAACCCAACTTGGTGAGAAGGATCGGGTAGCTCTTTAAATTTTTTTGGAATTTCTCTTGTGGTTAAACATAATTTCAGGTGTTCTGTATCTTCTTGAGCCTATGTCCTTAATTCATAGTTCCCAAGTGGTCATCTTGAACACAATCCTAAACCTGATGGTTGTGCTCAACAATGTCAGACCCTTCTTTGCTTTCGCCTCCCTTGTTTAGCAGTTCACTTTTGCATTCTTTGTACAATCAAAGAAATGTGAGTGACCGTGTAGGAAAGAAACTTTCTACTTACCTTAAGTCTAATTTCTTCTTATACATCACTTCACTCTCATTTGTGGCAATTCTTCAGGAAATGACTGGACATTCCATTTTCAAAATGAATGTGATCTTTATCTAGTTTACATGAGAAAGAGAATTTTTATAATGATTGATTTACGTTAGGGAGATATTGAGAGAGGGCTGATGGAAATCAGACTTTGAGAACTATCTTGATTTTTTTGTAGGCTTTAAATATGTTGTTTTCATAACAGCAATCAGATTCCAGGTATGTGTAATTCTTCCTAATTGTAGCAAGAACGGTCTCATAGTTCTTGGAAGTAAAATAACTTATTAACTACTTTCAAAAACAAACAAACTAAAAATGAAACTCTTGTTCTGGCTTATAAATTAAAATATTATAAAGAACAAAACTGTGCTAGTGATATCAAAAAGAAGGCAGAAACTGACTGTAACTCAGAAAATAGCTCAGGATTTTGTCTGAGGAGTTGGTCCCTCTGATTGATGAGGTGGATTATACAAGGAAGATGGTCTGTTTCAACTCTGGCATGAACACTTCTAGGAATTCTTTCCACTCTCAGTAATGTCTTGTAAAGCTTTAATCTTTTTTGATGATAAATCATTGATTTAATGATAAATAATATCTTTATGGTTTGATAGTCCATAGATGGTGGAGCATATAATTTCATTTTGCAGTTTCAACCCATCTTTCTGAAATGATTACATTGGCATTAACTGTAAAAATTACTCTTGGAAAAATCACCAGTCCCACTTAATATTGTGTGTTGATGTCCAAATGTGTGTTTTCCTTGTATAAAATATAATTTTCCTCTATTTTTCAATTTACTTCTATGCCCATTAGGCATCCTTTTTTTGTATCTTATTCATTTTTGATCACTGACGATATAATCTTGCTATGTTCCTCATTTTTATTATTATGTTTGTATGAGAGAGAAAAGTCTGTGGACATTTTCTTTCTTTTAATTTTCTAAGAAATATGGACATCATCAAAGATGGTAGTTTATGCTCTACCCCTTCAACTTAACAGCAATATGCATGCCTTTAGCTGAAGTTTTAATGTTTAAGTGGGCTTTTATTAGGATGAGGTCTCAGAGTTTCTAATTCAGATGTCAGAGGTTGGCAACAATATCAATAAGAAGCCATCAGCATGGCCCTTATTCCTAGTTCTCATCCTGACATGTTACAAAAATAAGCATGATAATTTTATGGCTTCTTTTTCTGCCTAAAATGTAACTACATTAATCTGAAAGACAGCTGATTTTTCAAGGTCAAAAGTGCTTAGTTACAAATTGATGAGCTATTATGCGTGTCTGTGGTTTTCTTGATGGCACTGTATTAATAATACGCGTGCAGAACAGGCCATAAAAATTCCATTTAAAGGTATTAAGGCATACTGGGACATTTAATCAGGTTAAAACTCCTGTCAGTCGACTCCAGGCACAATGCTGTTCAGTCAGTGATTAACAAAGTGTGTGGAATATAAAGATGCGTGTCTATTACATGAGTTCAGATTTCACCGAAATGACCTTTTTTGTCTTCTGCATATAGAAATGATTCAACTAAAATGCATTAGAGTGATATTCATTGTTTTAAGTAGCTTATACTGTCTCCCAGCCTGGATTGTTTTGATTAGAAAATCGAAAGATAATATACTTGTAAAGGTGTTAACACTCTTTCCAGGTACAAAAAAGCATTCAGTGATGAAATGTTTTTAAAATATGAATCATATTGTAAGCTTCCTTTTGTGATTTATAAAAGCTATCTCACCAGGTGTACACTATGCTCTTATACAACCAAGAAAGATTAAATGAGAGAACTCTATGGGAAAGTTTGTTCTGATAGCCTCTTATAGTATTTCTGACAAGTTCAAGGGGAATGTTAAGATACAGAATATAATGTAATAGAGATGACAATTAGTCTGCAGAACTATGTGCATATTATAAAACAAAGTCACATTTTTCAGATAAATGAACAAATGAACCTTTCTAGCCTATGAAAATCTTCTCTTACTTTTTTTTTCTATGTAGTGCTTAAAGAGGAAGATTACAGAAAATTCAAGTTTCTAAGAATGTCCATATATACCAAGAAAAAAATGTGTGACCATTCAAGAAGCAATTATAAAGCAGTATAAAATTTACTCTTCTGTTTTAGCTGCATAAAATTAGCTAACATTCATACTTATCTTTCATGCATGTCTGTATATATATCTATATGAATATAGATATATTTTAGTAGTGGTACATTAAATTGTTTCCTTTTAAAAACAACCTGATTTAATAATCTGAGTTACCTTGACTTTAAACTTGAGAAGAAAAATATTTTTTCAAAGAAAAAATTATAGCAGTGTTGTTCTCCAAACTAAAAGCCCAAGCTCTCCTTAACACAAACTCACAGATTGGTTTTTGTTTTCAAATTTACAGATTCTAGTTCTTATAGCAGTTTTCAACTTATGAAATTTGAAAAGAAAGTACAAAATATACCATATTTTCCCCTCATATAGTTTCCCCTACTAAAATTTTGCACTGCAAACCAATACCAACCAGTCCTGTTACATTATTTGACTAATGACTATAGTTTACATTGAGGTTCCCTTTCTTTTTATCAGTTTTAGAACTTATGTCATGTTTATTTTTTATTTCTTCACCAATTTCCCCCATTCCCTAACACCCTACCTCTGTCAAACACTAATCTGTTTTCTGTATTTATGAGCTTGGTGGGGGTTTTATTGTTGTTGTTTTAGTTTCTTCTTCTTTTTAGAATCCTCATGTTAAGTGAGAGATCTTACAATATTTGTCTTTCTGACTCATTTCCCGCAGCATAATACCCTAGAGATCCATCCATGTTGCTGCAAATAGCAAGTTTTCATTCCTTATTATGACTGGATAATATATTCTAATCCATTATTTATATCTACCACAGTTTTTTTGTCTGTTCATCCCCAGATGGACACTTAGGTTGTGTTCGTATCTTGACTATTGTAAATAAATAATACCGAATGATCTTGGGGGCATATAAAACTTTTCAAGTCAGTCTTTTATTTTCTGCAGATAAATACCCAGAAGTGGACTTGCTGGATCATTTGGTAGTTCTATTGTTTCCTAAATTTTGAAAAAAAAATATTGAAATATAGTTTACTTACAATGCTATGTTAGTTTCAAGTATACAGAAAAGTGATTCAATTATATATTCTATATAAATGTATATATTATTTTGTTTACATTTCCTTCCAGTATTTATTGTTATTAAATCACTCAGTTTAGTATGACTCTTTGCAACCCCATGGACTGCAGCATGTCAGGCTTCCCTGTCCTTCACTGTCTCCTGGAGTTTGCTCTAATTCATGTCCACTGAGTCGGTGATGCCATCTGAGCATCTCTTTCTCTGTCACCCTTTTCTCCTGCCTTCAGTATTTCCCAGCATTGGGTCTTTTTCAATGAGTTGGCTCTTTGCATCAGGTTCTTTGACTCAGGTAATCATAAGGTATTGAGTATATATAATTCTCTGTGCTAAACAGTAGTTCATTTTTAACTTCTTGAGGAAGCTCCGTACTGTTTTCTATAGTGGTTGTACTAACGTACATTCCTACCAACATTGCAGAGGACCTCCTTCACTTCATATACTCAGGAATGACAGTTTCTTTTATTTTTGATGACAGCCATTCTGATAGGGGTGAGGTGATTTCTCTCTGTGGCTTTGATGTGCAATTCCCTGATAGTGATTTGGAGAATCTTTTTATGTACCTGTTGGTTATTTTTGTAGCTTCTTCTGTGTGTGTGTTTTGTTGTTGTTGTTGTTGAATTGAAATTTGAGCTATGTATATATTCTGGTTATAAACCCCTTTTGAGATACAAAATTTGTGAATATTTTCTTCCTTTTCATTTTGTTGATGGTTTCCTCTGCTATGCAAAAGTTTATCTTCATGCCTATTGCTTTTTCTTTTGGTGTCAGATTCAAAAAATAATTGTCAAGACCTTTGCCAAGGAGCTTACTACCTATATTTCTTCTATGATTTTTATGGTTTAAGGTATTACATTAACCCATTTTGAATTAATTTTTGTGTGGTGAAAGATAGTGGTTGAGTTTTTTTTTTTTTTTTTTTTGCATGTGGTTGTTCAGTTTTTCCAATGCCATTTGTTGAAATAGAGACTGTCCTTTCCAAATTATGGAGAAAGAAATGGCAACCCCCTCCAGTGTTCTTGCCTGGATAATCCCATGGACAGAGGAGCTCAGCAGGCTGCAGTCCTTGGGGTTGCAAAGAGTTGGACACGACTGAGTGACTGAGCATAACACATTTCCCAATTATGTTCTAGGCTCCTTTGTCATAAGTTAACTGATCATATATGCATGGGTTTACTTCTAGGCTCTTGATTCTCTTCATTAATCAATGTTTTTGTTTTTTTTTTGTCAGAAAATTTGCAGTAAATATAAGGTAAAAGGTATTTATGGAAAATGTTAAATCCAGTTTTTCAGAGTAAACAAATAAAATACAATTATAGAATTTAAAGAATTTTGCATTCCTCTATTTCAAACACCCAGGATAAAATTTCTTCCTCACTATCTCTCCTAATTGATATGAACATATATGTACAAATATATCCTCTTTATATCTGTTCGTTCATTGTCTGAATTATAAAGTTGCCTAATTTAGCACGTAATTGCCAATTTTAATATAGTTTTTTAAAGGATGCAAAAATCTGAATAAAAAATGAAAATATCTCTTAAGCATATGGGTACTTGATTATACTGTGCTTTTCTTTTTTTCCCATTTATTTTTATTAGTTGGAGGCTAATTACTTTACAGTATTGTAGTGGTTTTTGCCATACATTGACATGATAAAATGGAATATTACTCAGTCATTAAAAAGAATACATTTGAGTCAGTTCTAATGAGATGGATAAAACTGGAGCCCATTATACAGAGTGAAGTAAGCCAGAAAGATAAACACCTATACTGTGCTTTTCATCTGCCTTTAAAGTCTCCTCTAAAATCTAAGCACAAGGACTGGCAGGATGATGGAGTGAAGGATAGCACCTCTAAAATGGAAAAGTACAACATGAGAATACATAGCAAGACTACTACTAAAATCAAAATTAATATATTCTCCACATAATGAAAATAGCAGCTAATGATTGATGAAAATTTACTGTGTGCTAGGCATTGCTTTAAATGCTTATAAAACATTCTAAAAAAAATAGAACGTGAGCTCTATTTTTATCATCACAGAAATCTCATGTGGTATAATGTATTATCATCAGTTGTAAAGAAAACTGAGACTGAAAATATTTTGTCCAAGGTCACTAAGTTAGATGGAGCCATAATGTAACCTAAGAAGATCAATTCCAGGATCTTTCAATGGCTCTATAATACCTTATACTCTGTACTGTATACATCTTATTCTCAGTAATCACTGCATTTTAATATGTAGATCATTTGCCCTTCTGCTCTTTATATCTTATACTTTGGACTGATGCTGAAGCCAAAGCTCCAGTATTTTGGTCATCTGATGTGAAGAGCTGACTCACTGCGAAAGACCCTGATGCTGGGAAAGAGAGAAAGCAGGAGGAGAAGGGGATGGCAGAGGATGAGGTGGTTGGATGGCATCACTGACTCAGTGGACATGAGTTTGAGAAAACTCTGGGAGATGTTGAAGGATAGGGAAACCTGGCATGCTGCAGTCCATGGGGTCACAAAGAGTGGGACTTGACTGAGTGACTGAACAGCCACAAAAATAATATGTTACAGTAGAAAATAAGACACAGCTCCTACTTTTGAAAATCACCTAGTACAATAAGGAAGACATTTTTAAAATCTCTTAATTTAAGCAAAACTAATTATAAAAACAATAGGAACTTAAAAAAGACATTTATTTATTATTTCAGGTATTTATCTATTGTGTGCATGGATTTACCAATAAGAAAAGCCATTACCAGACAGCAGACAATAGAGTTAGTAAGGTAACATTAAATTATGTTTACAGCATTGAGCGTGAACACACACACAACATTGCATGATGTTTTTAAAAATTAAAGAAAATAACAGTTACAGCACTATATCTTTTCAGTTGCTGTGTTGCTGATCCTGCTCACAGTGCCAATTGTCTCACTGTTCACACCACTTTCACTGTTTGCTGAACCCAGGTCAGGCAATGCATGGGCTAAGAGGCTGGTAGGAGACTTGAGGAGCTGAAGAAAGTGCAGACAAGTTTATTCTCTCCTGGCTGGCATGGCAGCCATAACACAGCCTCTCTCCTGGATGATGCAGCAGTCATAGCAACAGCCTCAGCAAAGTACCCATAACAGAGCCATACTATAACCTTATATAACAACCATCATGTTGCTCCAAGGTAGCCCCAGTGCAGCAGCAGCCAGGGCTTTCATGGTGAAGCTCATACAGGCATACAACACAAATCCATGACTAAGCAAGTACCTTTTGACGTGTACGGGCAGTGCTACAAGTGATCTCAGCTGCTACACAATCATTATTTACAAAACATGGGACAAGAGCAAGAGGCCATGTGGTGAGAGAGCCTGACCACATCATCTTGGCTAATTTGCTCTTTCCCTATAGTTGTCTAATAATTTAGGAGAAGGTTGGAAATCCTACAACAGTTGGGAAATTAGTCAATAAAAAGAGTATCAGTAAGGAAGAAAAATGTGAACAAATGTCAGTTTTGTACATTAAGAAATAGAGTAGCTTTTTGAACACAGTTTTAATTTGTATAGAGAAAGAATCTACATTTTTCTATGGATAAATTGGAAAAGACTAAACAGAATGTGAATTTTGAACTAGTCTTTAAAAGGAGATAAAGTAGGTAGATGGGAGAATCCTTTTCGAGCCAAGGATAAATACATGCAAACACCTTACAGGTTGTGGCTTTTAGGGGGATAGTGGATATTTATTAATGGCTGGAATGAGAGATTCTGGGATGCAGTGCTGAGTTTGTGGTTGAAAATATGAAGCAGGGCTAGGTTTTGTGGAAATCACAGTTCAATTTATAACTGGAATTCTAAGAGAATAGCAATATGTTGCAAAATAGGTAACTAAGATGGTAGCTGTTTTAGGAGCCAAATGTTATTAGTTGTTCAGAAGATGGCTGGTAGTGGAAGGGAGTTGGGTATTGAAAGAGCAATTAGGAGACAATTATTGTGGCTCAGAAAAGAAATAATGAAGTCTTAGATTAAATCAGCAGAGGTGCAGATCATAGAGGAGTGTACATTTTGAAGCAAACAATAAGATTTTGTTAAGTGATTGGGGAGATTGAACTTTGCTCTTTTACTAAACTATTTAATATAGAACTACAAAAAATTGATATTCAGGAGTGTTAAAATTCTCTATTAACCTGAAATTAAATTTTTTATTACATTTAAAAACAATGGCAGAATTAAAGATTTGTATAATATTCATATAAGATTATGATTTGTATGATTTATTTATAACTACATTAAGTTTTCAAGTCCCCTATAATGAAAAGGACATCTTTCTTGGGTGTTAGTTCTAGGTCTTGTAGGTCTTCACAACCATTGAACTTCAGCTTCTTCAGTGTTACTGGTCGGAGCATAGACTTGGATTACCGTGATATTGAATGGTTTGCCTTAGAAATGAACAGAGATCATTCTGTTGTTCTTGAGGTTGCATCCAAGTACTGCATTTCAGACTCTTTTGTTGACTATGATGGCCACTCCATTTCTTCTAAGGGGTTCCTGCCCACAGTACTAGATATATTGGTCATCTGAGTTAAATTCACCCAGTCCAGTCCATATGAGTTTGCAGATTTCTAAAACAGTGATGTTCACTCTTGCCATCTCCTGTTTGCCCACTTCCAATTTGCCTTGATTCGTGAACCTAACATTCCAGGTTCCTATGCAATATTACTCTTTACAGCATTGGACCTTGCTTCTGTCACCAGTAACATCCACAACTGGGTGCTGTTTTTACTTTGGCTCCATCCCTTCATTCTTTCTGGAGTTATTTCTCCACTGATCCCCAGTAGTATATTGGGCACCTACTGGCCTGGGGAGTTCAAGTTGGATTTGGAAAAGGCAGAGGAACCAGAGATCAAATTGCCAACATCCACTGGATCATCAAAAAGCAAGAGAGTTCCCCAAAACATCTATTTCTGCTTTATTGACTATGCCAAAGAATTTGACTGTGTGGATCACAATAAACTGTGGAAAATTCTGAAAGAGATGGGAATAACAGACCACCTGACCTGCCTCTTGAGAAACCTGTATGCAGGTCAGGAAGCAACAGTTAGAACTGGACATGGAACAACAGACTGGTTCCAAATAGGAAAAGGAGCACTTCAAGGCTGTATATTGTCACCCTGCTTATTTAACTTCTATGCAGAGTACATAATGAGAAACGCTCTCTGGATGAAACAGAAGCTGGAATCCAGATTGCTGGGAGAAATATCAATAATCTCAGATATGCAGATGACACCACCCTTATGGTAGAAAGTGAAGAGGTACTGAAGAGCCTCTTGATGAAAGTGAAAGAGGAGAGTGAAAAAGTTGGCTTAAAGCTCAACATTCAGAAAACTGAGATCATGGCATCTGGTCCCATCACTTCATGGCAAATAGATGGGGAAACAGTGGCTGATTTTATGTTTTTTGGGCTCCAAAATCACTGCAGATGGTGATTGCAGCCATGAAATTAAAATACACTTACTCCTTGGAAGAAAAGTTATGACCAACCTAGACAGCATATTAAAAAGTAGAGACATTACTTTGTCAACAAAGTCCCATCTCATCAAGGCTATAGTTTTTCCAATAGTCATGTATGGATGTGAGAGTTGGACTATAAAGAAAGCTGAGTGCCAAAAAATTGATGCTTTTGAAGTGTGGTGTTGGAGAAGACTCTTGAGAGTCCCTTGGACTGCAAGGAGATCCAACCAGTCCATCCTAATGGAGATCAGTCCTTTGTGTTCATTGGAAGGACTGATGTTGAAGCTGAAACTCCAATACTTTGGCCATCTTATGTGAAGAACTGACTCCTTGGAAAATACCCTGGTGCTTGGAAAGATTGAAGGCAGGAGGAGAAGGGGACGACAGAGGATGAGATGATTGTATGGCATCACTGACTCAAGGGAAATGAGTTTGAGTAGACTCCAGGAGTTGGTGATGGACAGGCAGGCCTGGCGTGCTGTGGTCCATAGGGTCATGAAGAGTCGGACATGACTGATTGACTGAACTGAACTGAACGTTAAGTATTAAAATTACTCTAATGTAAGAGAATAAAATCATGTTTTACTTCCTTAATAATAAAGATGATAATAATAGTATTTCCCACTTATTGATTGTTTCTTAAATGTGAAAACCTGTTTTAAGTTTTGTCCATTAGTCATTTTTACCTATATTTCAAGTAAAGAAAGCAAGTTTCTGAGAAGCAAATTTATTAAGGTGACACTGTGAGTTATCCTTCAGAGCTAGGATACAACTGACCTATCTGTTCTGAATATAAGCTCTTAAAAATTAGATTATATGGTTACTTGAGTGTTCTTTTGGATTTAAAACACTGCTTTTTATAATAATACCTTTTTGTAAAAGGTAGGTTTATGCATCTAGTTGATCCTATGTGTTTTGTTAGCTAGCATGCCTTGTCTCTATGTACGTAAAACAATCTTCTCCAAAAGATGTCTCATTAGTAATGACTGAAATGTCTAGATTGCAATAACATTGATTTGTTTTGTGTTGTGCAAAACTGTGACTCATCTTTTATCTACCTTTACCCTTAGTGTTAAACAGAAAATCTCTTTCATTTCTGAAAAGTGTTTCTGGACTTGTCTACTTTGAGTGATTTCAGAAAGTTACTCCTACTCATATCTTCTCCAATGTAAGAGTATGTTTTCACTGTTAATGTTAGATTTTTAAAAAGAAAATATCTATAGTACATTATTTCAACAATTTTTGTATACTTTCTAAAATGACTTTGGTCTTCATTTAATGAGATGATTTCACCAAATGTTTTTACTTTTCCAAAGTATTTCATATACTTTCATTCCATTGACAAATATATGTGTTGTCAAATTCAACCACTTATTTGGTGACATTTTCATTTTAAGCTCTCCCTATTTTCAGTATCTAAGAGAGAATTCTAAGAAAAACTTTTAGCTTAATCAGTCAACACTTTATGAAAAGAAGAAAAAACATACTTTGTATAATTTATTTGAAAGCTGAGCAGGAAATGTCATGGTAAATTTTAGTCAATTGTTATGTTCAACAAAATGCAGTTTTCACTTAGAGGATAAGGCCGGCTCACAAACTGAATATTCATGGTACATGTCATTAACTCTTAAACTATATAAAGATGGTTTGATGTCTTTAAGCATCTGCCTGCAATGTGGGAGACTTGAGTTCGATCCCTGGGTTGGGAAGATCCCCTGGAGAAGGAAATGGCATCCCACCCCAATACTCTTGCCTGGAAAATTCCATGGTCAGAAGAGCCTGGCAGGCTACAGTCCATGGGGTTGCAAAGAATCAGACACGACTGAGTTACTTCACTTGATGTCTTTTATTGAGAGTCAGGATAAAAATTGAAACACTTACTTATAAGCACTTTAGTTTAAAACAATGGAGCACTGCAGTGATAGGGAGCAGTATAACTAATAATTTTATATTAATATCTATTTCAAGCAATTTTAGTGAGAAATTATGGCCTTCTGATTGCATCCTTTTTTATTTTTCTTGCCACATTAATATTTAACATTTTTCTCATTACACTTTCACTTAGAGTAACATTTTTAAGACAGAGACTCTATGATGTATCTGAGTGAGTAATGAGAGTTGATGTTACATAGTTTCAAACAACTCTTTGCTTTTGGAAGCAGTAAAATCCTGGAAGAAGAGATTACCTGACCTCATGGAATATTCTTCTTTTCTCTTTTTAACCATCTTGTAAAACTGAGTCAAAAATATCATGTGTATGTATAGAAGACAGAAGGAAGGGAATATTCTATTTTAATTCTGGATATCTCATAGGTTAAAATAAGTTATTTTTATTTTGCATATCATAATTTATCTTATAGTTTATTAAACATTTAATAATGTTTATTTTAAAAGATTAATGATTTTTATAACTCAACACTTTATTCCTTGTAACCTGAAGAAATTCCTTAAATTGCATTAAACCTTAATAAGAATTTGTTCTCTTTGCTTCTATTGCGTATGGTAACTGAAGATTCCTTTAAAATAAAGTTTAACTTTTAACACGATTAAAATTACTGTCGCACAGCTCACCATGTGAGAACTGTTTGCATGTCAGGGTCAAGACAAAATAGAGTGGGAGACAGAGCATCAGTGGTATGCCAAACTAATGATTAAAGACTAAGACCTTGTTTTTATTTTTTTTTATTAATTTATTTTAATTGGTGGCTAATTACTTTATAATATTATGGTGGTTTTGGCCATACATCTACATGAATCAGACAAGGGTATACATGTGTTCCCCCTTTCTGAACCCCCTTCTGACCTCCTTCTTCACTCCATCCCTCTGGGTTATCCCAGAGCACCAGCTTTGAGTAATCTGCTTCATGCATTGAACTTGCTCTGGTCATCTATTTTACATATGGTAATATACATGTTTCAATGCTAGTATCTCAAATCATCCCATCCTCACCTTCTCCCACATAGTCCAAAAATCTGTTCTTTACATCTGTATCTCTTTTGCTGTCTTGCATATAGGGTCGCCATTACTGTTTTTCTAAATTCCATATATATATCTTAATACACTGTATTGGTGTTTCTCTTTCTGATTTACTTCACTCTCTGTAATAGGCCCCCATTTCATCTATCTTATTTGAACTGATTCAAATGTGTTCTTTTTTTGATAGCTGAGTAATATTCTATTGTATGGTTGTACCACTCTTCCTTATCCATTCATCTACCAGTGGACATCTAGGTTGCTTCCATGTCCTAGAAGTTACAAAATGGTTCAGCTAGCTCAGGCTACACAATGGGGTGACTCCACAGCAGTAAACAGTGCTGCAATGAACATTGGGGTACAAGTGTCTCTTTAAATTCTGGTTCCCTCGGTGTGTATGCCCAGGAGTGGGATTGCTGGGTCGTATGGCAGTTCTATTTCCAGTTTTTTAAGGAATCTCCACATTGTTCTCCATAGTGTCTGTACTAGTTTGCATTCCCACCAACAGTGTAAGAGGGTTCCCTTTTCTCCACACCCTCTCTAGCATTTATTGTTTTTAGACTTTTTGATAGCAGCCATTCTGACCTGTGTGAGACTGTGGTTTTGATTTGCATTTCTCTAATAATGAGTGATTTTGAGCATCTTTTCATGTGTTTGTTAGCCATCTGCATTTCTTCTTTGGAGAAATGTCTGTTTAGTTCATTGGCCCATTATTTTCCTGGTATTGAGCTGCATGAGCTGCTTGTATATTTTGGAGATTAATTTTTTGTCAGTTGTTTCATTTGTTATTGTTTTCTTCCATTCTGAAGGCTGCCTCTTCACCTTTCCTTCATTGTGCAAAAGTGTTTAAGTTTAATTAGGTCCCAGAGGTGTGTCATAGATCATCTTGCTGTGATTTATGTCAGAGAGTGTTCTGCCTATGTTTTCCTCTGAGAGTTGTATAGTTTCTGGCCCTATATTTAGATCTTTAATCCATTTTGAGTTTATTTTTGTGTATGGTGTTAGAAAGTGTTCTAATTTCATTCTTTACAAGTGGTTGACCAGTTTTCCCAGCACCACTGGTTAAAGAGATTGCCTTTTCTACATGGTATATTTTTTCTTCCTTTGTCAAATATAAGGTGTCCTTAGGTGCATGGATTCATCTCTGGACTCTCTATTTTGTTCTTTTGACCTATATTTCTGTCTTGATGGCTATATCTTTGTAGTATAGTCTGAGTTCAAGCAGGTTGATTCCTCAAGTTCCATTCTTCTTTCTCAAGATTTCTTTGGTTATTCAAGGTTTTTAGGTTTCCATACAGACTGTGAAATTATTTGTTCTTGTTCTGTGAAAAATTCTGTTGTTAGCTTGATAGGAATTGCATTGAATCTGCAGATTGCTTTGGGTAGTATACACATTTTCACTATATTGATTCTTCCAATCCATGAACATGGTATATTTCTCCATCTATTTGTGTCATCTTTGATTTCTTTCATCAGTGTTTTATAGTTTTCTATATATAAGTCTTTTGTTTCATTAGGTAAATTTATTCCTAAGTATTTTATTCTTTTCATTGCAATGGTGCATGGGATTGTTTCCTTAATTTCTGTTTCTGTTTTCTTATGGTTAGTGTATTAGGAATGCAAGGGATTCTGTATATTAATTTTATATTCTGAAACTTTACTATATTCATTGATTAGCTCTAGTAATTTTCTGGTTTTCTATGTAGAGGATCATGTCATCTGGAAACAATGAGAGTTTCACTTCTTTTCTAATCTGGATTCCTTTTATTTCTTCTTCTTCTCTGATTGCTGTTGCTAGGACCCCAAAACTAGTTTGAATAGTAGTGGAGAGTGTGGGCACCCTTGTCTTGCTCCTGATTTTAGAAGAAGTGCTTTCAATTTTCTGCCATTAAGGATAGTGCTTGCTGTGGGTTTGTCATATATGGCTTTTATTATGTTGAGGCATGTTCCTTCTATGCCTGCTTTCTGGAGAGTTTTGATCATAGATGGGTGTAGAATTTTATCAAAGGCTTTCTCTGCATCTATTGAAATCATAGTATGTTTTTTATCTTTCAATTTGTGAATATGGTGTATCATATTGATTGATTTGTGAATATTGAAGAATCCTTGAATCCCTGGGATAAAGCCCACCTGGTTATGCTGTATGATCTTTTAAATATGTTGTTGGATTCTGTTTGTAAAAATTTTGTTGAAGATTTTTGCATCTATGTTCATCAGTGATATTGGCCTGTGGTTTTCTTTTTTTGGCATCTTTGTCTGATTTTGGTATTAGGGTGATGGTGGCCTCATAGAATGACTTTGGGAGTTTAGCTTCCTCAGCAATTTTCTGGAAGAGTTGAGTATGATAGGTGTTAGCTCTTCTCTTACTTTTTGTTAGAATTCACCTGAAGTCATTTGTTCCTGGACTTTTGTTTGTTGGAAGATTTTTTTATTCAGTTTTGATTTCTGTGCTTGTGATGGGCAAGACTTTGTTTTTAAAAGACCAAAAACTGATGAAGAACCGTAGTTCAGGCTACAAAATGGGGTGACTCCATAACATTTGGCAAAGCTGAACATTCACCCCTTCCCCCCCAAATGGAGTATCTGTCAATGAATTTAACAGGGCTCTGAAATGGATTATAAGGCAGTCTTGCTGCTAAGGACATTTTGTAGTCTGATCGTCTGCAAAGCATTATCTTACACCATATTAAAGATCAAAATGTATCATTTTTTTTTCCATCCAGTTGGATTGCTTAAAATCTTTTTTGTCCTTCAGTGGCTAGATTTTAATGGCACTTTTTATGTAATTCAGAAAGTCTCTTTGTGTTTTCAATTACCCTCAAAGTCCAATTTTTTAAAAGATTTTTAAAAAGCTATTTGCTTCCTAAAACATCCGTAGGTTAAGATGACTGGAAGTTGATCATATATATTTCATCTAATAGACTTCCTAACACCTTTGGACAACACTTGAAGAATTTAGCCAACAGGCATGCCCACTGGTTAGGTTTTACCCTCTGGTTTTTGTCTCCACTTGTTCCCTTATGTTGTTGGGTAATCTCTACTCATGGGAATAGAGATCAGTATGCAAATTAGAGTAGAACTGCAAGGATTGATTTTGCCATAACCTTTGAAGCTGAGTAGACACTTTTTATGGCTTGAGGTCAAGGAGTGGGGTTTAGGGAGAGATGAAGCAATGTGTAGGCAGAGCCGAAAAAAATTTTTTGCTAAACTGAAGCAGCACCTATAACTTTACACTAACTTGGGGAACACTTCCTCTGTAAAATTCCCATGCTCACTGAATTTAGGGTATACTTAAGTTGTTACTAATGGGGTGATACTATATTGAATAGATATGATTTCATTTAGCTTATTCTTTACTATCAGAGCTCTATCTTTCTTCCTAGGTTTATTTTCCTTGATTCCTAGTGAAGTGAAGTGAAGTGTAAATCGCTCAGTCATGTCCAATTCTTTGATCCCCTGGACTATATAGTCCATTTAATTCTCCAGGCCAGAATACTGGAGTGGGTAGCCTTTCCCTTCTCTGGGGTAACTTCCCAACCCAGAGATCGAACTCAGGTCTCCTGCATCGCAGGTGGATTCTTTACCAGTTGAGCCACAAGGGAAGTCCAAGAATACTAGAGGGGGTAGCCTATCCTTTCTCCAGTGGATCTTCCCGACCTAGGAATCCAACCAGGTTCTCCTGAATTGCAGGCAGATTCTTTACCAACTGAGTTATTACTGTGTTTGTATTTCTTGAATTAAGATATGTGGCTTTTTTTTTTTTTAACCAACTGCAAGATATTCTATCTCAAAATTATGCATGTAGCTAGAGAACTATCCCCTTTGTATTTTTTAAACCAGAAGAATTTGAATACATCAGGAAGTCTATACATTTCTTTTTCAGAATAACATGTATTTCCATATGGTATTTTATTTCGTGTAGGAAGAGAGTCTCAAGATCAGAAAAGAAATAGCACATAGTTTTGAATGAACATGGACTTCATGGAGTATCAATCTTTCTGTTTCCTCCTGAGAATTTGGAAGTCATTTACTTATAGTTGTTTATTAAGCACGAATGAAGTATATAAGTAGACATATTGGGTTGGCCAAAAACTTTGGTTTTTTCTGTAACATCTTATGGGAAAAGGCAATAGCCATATCATTATAGTCTTTATTGTTATGGCTCTTATACTTCTGGAGGAAAATTAATGCATACATGTGATAGTTATGCATATGTATATGAACATATACATGCATATATATATGCTGAATATTCTATTATTTCTAAAAGCTAGTGTTTAGGAAGAAAAGTAGTTTCTATGAAATTATATACTTTGTGATCAGGTGTGAGCATGAAGGTCAAAGGATGAACATGTTGGAAATAATTATTAAGAAATTCTTAAATTTTAAACTCATTTGCTTAGTTTTTTTTCTGATTGTTTTGTAATTAATATTGTACTACAACTGGTACTAAAATTATTAAAATATCTCTGGTACTTCTGGTAATGCAGAGAAATACTGAAAAACACATTTGGTAATAAAAATTAATTATCATTAAAAAAATTATACTTTTTTTGTTTTCAGACATTTGTCTATCTTCCTTTCCTTGAAAGGAAAGCAGGAAAACCATTGCTAGACAACAGACAACAGAGTTGGAAGTGTAAAATTAACTCAGATTACAGCATTGCATGATTTTTGTTTTAAGATTTGACCACAACCCATGGCATGTGGGATTGTAGCTCCCTGACCAGGGACTGAACCTATTTCCCCTACACTGGAAGGCAGAGTCTTAACCACTAGATCACTGGGGAAGTCCCAATTTATTTTATTAGAAAAAATGTGTTATATCAACAGTTACAATATTACATGTTTTTAGTTGTCTTATAATTTAGAGGACCATTAGGATTACTCAAGGAATTAGAAAAGTCAATAAAAGGACAACAAGTTGAAAAAGTCATGACTAATTTGAGATCTCAACATCACAACATATTAAAAATTGGATCAGTGAACTTCTTTAAAGAGTTTAAAGAACATATATTTTTAAGTAATCAAAAAGATAACATGCTACATAATAACATTGTATTGGTAATATGATTTTAATTTAACATATTTAATGGCTTATAATCTATATTTGAATTTTGTGGTAATTTGTTGTAAATCACTTGAGACCTTCAATATGATATATACTTACAGAGAACAAATTAAAGATTTAAAGATAAAAAGAAAATTAAATCACACCAGGCCTATCAAAATATCAAGGTAAATATAAATGTTATACTTTCATTAGAAATAAATTGATGTGAAACTAAATTGTTGAAACTAAAATTATATTGCTTCAAGAGAGATGTTATTAATGTATTCTAACAGAGTTCTTCTGAATTTAGAAAAAGATGAAAAATTATGAGTTTTAAAGTTATTTTTGTTTTTAGATTTTTTTCCAATTTTATATCTTCACTTTTTCTGCTATGAAAAGTGAGCAAATTAGCAACATACTTTTGCTTTACTTCAGTCTCCCCACTTTTCTGCCAAATTTTGTTATTCATGTTTTTCATTTTTCATTTTAAATGTTTATAATTATGGTATACATTAGGGATGTTCATAAATATTTCTGGCTCTCTGCTTTCCAAGCATATGGTATAAGTTTACTTTCTATCGCTATCTTAGTCTGTTAGGGCTGCCATAACAAAATAACTTAAACCAGTGGTTTAAACAGCAGAAATTTATTTTCTCACAGTTCTAGAGAATGGAAGTTTCGGATTAGGGTGCCAGTCTTGTCGGGTTCTGTTAGAGCACTTTTTCTGGCTTCCACACACCTCCCCTCTGACTATGTCCTTACATAGCCGTTCCTTGATATTGCACTGGTGAGAGAGAGATACTCTCGTCTTCTTCTGGTAAAGCCACCAGTCCTAACCTTCAAGACCTCATTTAGTCTTAATCTCTAAAATCTCTAGCTCCAAACACATCACATTAGGAGTTAGGGTTTCAACATATGAATTTAGTTGTTGTTTATTGCTGTGTAGTAGCTAAATCGTGTTTGACTCTTCTGAGACTCTATGCCCCACCATGCTCCTCTATCCATGGGATTTCCCAGACAAGTATACTGGAGTGGGTGGGTTGCCCTTTCCTTCTCCAGGATGTCTTCCTGACCTAGGGACTGAACCTGTGTCTCCCGTGTAGGTAGGTGGAGTCTTTACTGCTGAGCCACCGGGAAAGCCCATATGAATTTGGAGGGGTACATCATTCAGTCCGTAGAAATCTCCATTCAAAGTTAATGAGGCTATGCCATCTTTAGCTGAAAATATGTGAGTGGAAATTGAAAACAAACAAACAAACAAAAAAACAAACAAAAATACCTGTATGATTTGCCAGGTTTCACTTTCATTGCTATAGGGAGGGTTGAAGTTTCCCTTGAGATGAAGCCTTTCCTCAGTGTCATTATCGGAGGGACTACCATTGACGGAGCCCCACTTCCAACCTGTATCTGTTATGGTATATGGTATAATTCAAGATATTTGCTGTGTTAAGCCACTGAGACACTAGGTGTGTATTACTGCAGTATTAGCTCATTTGAATGCATATTATGAAGTGTACAATTTAACCTATATCTGCAGTTCCCTTAACTTTTCATTTTACAACTGCGTTTATTTAATTTTTATCATCAATTTTTCAGTCACTTCAGTTCAGTTCAGTTGCTCAGTCATATCTGACGTTGGGACCCCATAGACTGCAGCATGCCAGGCTTCCCTGTCCATCACCAACTCCTGGAGCTTGCTCAAACCCGTGTCCATTGAGTTGGTTATGCCATCCAACCATCTCATCCTCTGTCACCCCCATCTCTTCCTACCTGCAATCTTTCCCAGTATCAGCATCTTTTCCAATGAGTCAGCTCTTCGCATCAGGTGTCCAAAGTATTGGAGTTTCAGCTTCACCATCAGTCCTTCCAATGAATATTCAGGACTGATTTCCCTTAGGATTGACTGGTTTGAATTCCTTGCAGTCCAAGGGACTCTCAAGAGTCTTCCCTAACACCACAGATCAAAAGCATCAATTCTTTGGCGCTAAGCTTTCTTTATAGTACAACTCGAACATTCATACATGACGACTGGAAAAACAGTTTTGACCAGATGGACCTTTGTCAGCAAAGTAATGTCTCCGCTTTTTAATATGCTGTCTAGGTTGGTCATAGCTTTTCTTCCAAGGAACAAGTATATTTTAATTTCATGGCTGCAGTCACCATCTGCAGTGATTTCGGAGCCCAAGAAAATTAAGTCACTCACTGTTTCCATTGTTTCCCCATCTATTTGCCATGAAGTAATGGGACTGGATGCCATGATGTTCGTTTTTTGAATGTTGAGTTTGAAGTCAGCTTTTCCACTCTCGTCTTTCATTTTCGTCAAGCGGCTCTTTAGTTCCTGTTTGCTTTATGCCATAAGGGTGGTGTCATCTGCATATCTGAGGCTATTGATATTTCTCCCAGCTATCTTTATTCCAACTTTTGATTCTTCCAGCCCAGTGTTTCTCATGATGTATTCTACACAGAAGTTAAATAAGCAGGGTGACAACATACAGCCTTGATGTACCCCTTTCCCATTTTGGAACCAGTCTGTTGTTCCATACCATTTTTTAATTGTTGCTTTTTGACCTGCATACAGATTTCTCAGGAGGTAGGTAAGGCAGTCTGGTATTCTCATCTTTTTAAGAGTTTTCCAGTTTCCTGTGATCCACACAGTCAAGGCTTTGGTGTACTTAATGAAGCAGAAGTAGATGTTTTTCTGGAATTCTCTTGCTTTTCTTTGATCGAAAGGTATGTTGGCAAATTGATCTCTGGTTCCTCTGCCTTTTCTAAATTCAGCTTGAACATCTGGAAGTTCTCTGTTCACGTACTGCTGAATCCTAGCTTGGAGAATTTTGAGCATTATTTTGCTAGTGTGTGAAATGCATGCAGTTGTATGGTAGTTTGAACATTCTTTGGCATTGCCCTTATTTAGGATTGGCCTGAAAACTGACCTTTAGTCACTTGAATTTATTTACTTTATGATCAAATGATATTGTTTAAAAAATGTATTCAATGTATTTTTTCTTAGACATACCTATTTTAAAAATAAATGTAGCAAATATAGTCATTAGGTTCATTTTATTTTTCTAAACTCTGAAAGTATCTTCAGTCTTTTTCATATTTGGGCTTTGTTGTAGAGAAGTCTGAGAACAGTCTGATGTTTTGCCTTTATATTATATGTTTTTATATATATGTATGTATTTAAAAAAATAATTTTGTAGCTTTCAGCTATTCTATAACACCATGTGATGAGTTTCCCTGGTAACTCAGACAGTGAAGAATCTGCCTGCAGATTCTTGGATCTTGGATCCAAGATCCTTGGTTCAAGAAGATGCCCTAGAAATGGGAATGACAATATACTCCAGTATTCTTTCCTGGAGAATTCCATGGACAGAGGAGCCTGATGGGCTATAGTCTATGATATCCCTAAGATAATCCCTCATAGCTCAGTTGGTAAAGAATCTGCCTGCAGGAGACCCTGCTTCAATTTCTGGGTGGGGAAGATCCACTGTAGAAGGGATAGGATTCCTACTCTAGTATTCTTAGGCTTCCCTTGTGGCTCCTGGTAAAGTATCTGTCTGCAATGTGGGAGACCTGGGTTTGATCCCTGGATTGGGAAGATGCCCTGGAGAAGGGAAAGGCTACCCACTCCAGTATTTTGGCCTTGAGAATTCCATGGACTGTATAGTCTATGGGGTCGCAAAGAGTCGGACACAGCTGAGCGACTCTCACTTTCAAGAGTTGAGTACAACTGAGTAACTAACACTTTTTTTTTTTTAAGAACCTTGTATGCCATACTCTATACATCTTATATTCTATAATCATAGGGCAATATTTCACTTACTGTCATTGTCACACACTATTTCATTGGATTGCTATAGCATAACTTACATTGTTTACTGCAGTTATATATTTCAGTTGCTCTCAATTTGAACCGTTGTCTAGAACAAAGTGACTAGCATTCCTTTACAGGTATCCAGATGTAGAAATGCACACATTTCTTTGAGTTGTAGGTCTAGGAGTGAAATTGCTGAGTTAAAGGATATGTATTTAGCTAACATTACTAACTCAAACTACCACACAATTGCACTCATCTCACATGCTAGTAAAATGATACTTAAAATTCTCCAAGCCAGGCGTCAGCAATGCGTGAACCGTGAACTTCCAAATATTCAAGCTGGTTTTAGGAAAGGCAGAGGAACCAGAGATCAAATTGCCAACATCTGCTGGATCATCAAAAAAAGCAAGAAAGTTCCAGAAAAACATCTATTTCTGCTCTATTGACTATGCCAAAGCCTTTGACTGTGTGGATCACAATAAACTGTGGAAAATTCTAAAGAGATGAGCATACCAGAACCCCTGACCTGCCTCTTGAGAAACCTGTATGCAGGTCAGGAAGAAACAGTTAAAACTGGACTTGGAACAACAGACTGGTTCCAAATAGGAAAAGGAGTATGTCAAGGCTGCATATTTTCACCCTGCTTATTTACCTTCTATGCAGAGTACATCGTGAGAAATGCTGGAATGGATGAAGCACAAGCTGGAATCAAGATTGCCGGGAGAAATATCAATAACCTCAGATATGCAGATGACACCACCCTTATGGCAGAAAGTGAAGAAGAACTAAAGAGCCTTTTGATGAAAGTGAAAAGCAAAGTGAAAAAGGTGGCTTAAAACTCAACATTCAGAAAACTAAGATCATGGAATCTGGTCCCAAATATATGGGCAAATAGATGAGGAAACAGTAGAAACAGTGGTTGACTCTATTTTTCTGGGCTCCCAAATCACTGCAGATGGTGATTGCAGCCATGAAATTAAAATACACTTACTCCTTGGAAGAAAAGTAATGACCAATCTAGACAGCACATTAAAAAGCAGAGACATTACTTTGTGAACAAAGGTCCATCTAGTCAAGGCTATTGTTTTTCCAGTGGTCATGTATGGGTGTGAGAGTTGGACTATAAAGAAAGTTGAGTGCAGAAGAATTGATGCTTTTGAACTGTGGTGTTGGAGAAGACTCTTGAGAGTCCCTTGGACTGCAAGGAGATCCAACCAGTCGATCCTAAAGGAGATCAGTCCTGGGTGTTCATTGGAAGGACTGATGCTGAAGCTGAAACTCCAGTACTTTGGCTACCTGATGCAAAGAGCTGACTCATTTGGAAAGACCCTGATCCTGGGAAAGATTGAGGGCAGGAGAAGGGGACAACAGAGTATGAAATGGTTGGATGGTATCACTGACTCAATGGACATGGGTTTGGGTGGATTCTGGGAGTTGGTGATGGACAGGGAGGCCTGGCGTGCTGTGGTTCATGGGGTCGCAAAGAATCAGACATGACTGAGCAACTGAACTGACTAAACATTACTAAATAATGACAAATTGCTTGCCAAAATATAACAATTGTTGGCAACACCAACTTGATGGACATGAGTTTGAACAAGCTCCAGGAGCTGGTTATGGACAGGTTGCAAAGAGTCAGACATGACCAAGAGACTGAACTGATTGTACTGTAA
Source organism: Cervus canadensis (assembly GCF_019320065.1). Lineage (NCBI taxonomy): Eukaryota > Metazoa > Chordata > Mammalia > Artiodactyla > Cervidae > Cervus > Cervus canadensis. The sequence goes on from NC_057400.1 coordinate 62,245,688, forward strand.
CTATCACCAGTGTGGCATGAGAGTCACATTAGTCTAGATTCCCATCAATGTTCCTTGTTTTCAGGTGTTTAAAATTGATCCACTACAGTGAATGGGTATTGATATGTCATGATTTAATTGGAATTTCTCAGATGAATAATGATATTGAATACCATTTGTAACTTTGTCAGTATGCTTTTTATGACTAAAATACATATTTTTAATAGAATAATTTTGCATTCTGCAGAATTAGTATTCAGTAAATAATATGAAAAGTAAAAAGAACCCACAGATGAATTGCTGTGTTTCCATTGTTTTGAAGAAATTAAACCTACTAGCATATGGCTGCCATTAGTATATTTAGGTAGAAATGAGGAGATTGTTAGTAGCCATAAAGCTAAGGTGTTTTTCAACCTCAAAGGTAAATAGTTTTAAAATGAAATATTATAAGCACTATCAATATATTACTTTGGTTTATTAAGTGTTACTTAACTCTAAGTATACTCAAGTCTTATACTGGAATCCTGGGGCTTGATAGATGAATAAGAGATGTTCCCTGTCTTCAAGGAGATTGCAACCTCTATATAAATATAAGGTTATACATTTAAAAATGTACAGAATGGCAGCATATAAACTGTTCAAAAGAGAGATAGTGTTACATATTACATGTTGGGACTTAGAAGAATCATGCCTTGGAGGGAAATGTGGATCTATTTAATTGCAAATGAGTAGAAGATAATTCTCAGTAGTAGGAAGAGGAGAGAAGTTGCAGAGGTGGAGGTTTCAGAGGAAATAAAACGAGTAAATAGCCTAGATGAGCAATTTGTGGAGGGGATAGTACAAAATGTAGAGAGGGGTTAATTATTAGAGTCTGGGTGATCAATAATGCCAATGTTAAGGGCTCTAAATATATTTTTTGGCTGTTGGATTCCATCAGAGAATTTACCATTGTAGGGGTAAAGTGAGGAAAGATGATAACAGTCACATTTTAGGAAGTTTAACTTGGCAATTATGTCCTAGAGAAACAACTGGAGAAACAGGGAGAGGGAGGAAAATATAACCAGGAAGTGAGCTTATCAACTGTCTCTCAATGGAAAAAGGGGGCAAAAGCTATTAGAAACTTCTGTGAAAACAATCAGTTATTCTTCATTAAAATCTGGATAAATGGTAAGATTTAGAGGAAAAGTACGAATCACATCAGGCTTCCCTGGTGGCTCAGTGGTAAAGAATCTACCTGCCAATGCAGGAGGCATGGGTTCAATCCCTGGGTTGGGAAGGTCCCCTGGAGAAGGGAATGGTAACACCCTCCAATATTCTTGCCTGGACTATTCCATGGACAGAGGAGCCTAGTGCTCTACAGTCCATGGGGTTGCAAAAGTGTCAGACACAACTTAGTGAATAAAGAATAAAAACTAAGAAATCACAACATGAGCACAATATTCTTTTATAAGCTAGTATGGAAGCTTTCAATGTGTATATATTTCTTGCAGAAAATTTCTTTTGTGACAATTTGAATTACCCAGGCAAATATCACTACTAAACATAAAAAACTGTGTCTTTTAATTTTATTAGATGTATAATATGATACTTTTCCTTATTCTAAGAATAAGAAATATTTTCTCACATAATTCATCTAACAGCATGCTTTAAGAAAAAGTATAACTGCCTAAAAATGTTTTTCCCTAAAGGACCAGCACCATATGTTCATAAACAATTAAATCTGAAAATATTTCCTATTTTTTTTCTCAGTGGTTTATTTGTTGATTTCTTTGAAGCCTAAAATAGATCGTAATTACTAAAAGAAAATGGTTTTGAAAACTACCAGTAGAAGTTGCCTGGCATATTGGCTTTTGCTTCATCATGAGCAAGTACCAGATTAATAGTAGAAAATACATTAAATCCTTCAGATGTACTTGGGAATTGACACTATGATCCCAGAAATGGTAGTACAGGGTTTTAAAGAGATGCCTAATGCTTTCTCTGTAATTAAAATTTTGATTGTAGGTTTATATACCACATAGATTCCTTACAGATCAACTCTTTCTGAAAGACATTTTTATTATGATAACAAACCAACACATTTTTTATAGTTCAACTCTTTTAGAAAATATTAGATTTCTTTTAAAATAATCATTCAACAAATCACAAAGTTTCCCCCCACATTTACTATACTTAATGCCTTGAAATTTTTCTTTTCTCTCTGACCTTTACAATAACACAAATTTAAAACATTAAATAGTGAATGTCAGAGTGCTTTCCTGGAGGCATAAAGAGCTCACTTATAGAGTGGTTATTACACAACTCACATACCTTTATATAATTTCTGCTCTAGGAAATAAAAGGTTAAACACACTTTTTATAATCCAAAGCCAAACAGTGAAAAATGGAAGGGCTTGTTTTTCAACCTCTTTTTATTATCTGTAATGTTTAAGAAATGCTACAGTGAATAAAACATTTAAATAGAAAATTGTGCTCAAAAGATTGTGATGGACTGTCATAACATCTTATGCTCCAGGAGCACTGAAGCAAATTTGGAATGCACTCTAGCAGGTTAAGATCTTTACAATGGAATTGTAATTACAGGACAACATTTTAATGTTAAGGATTAATGGGAAATTTTAGACAGTCGAATTCAACATTGACAAATAGAATCTCTAATGTTAGGCAAATAGAATGTATATCTTTTATACATATATTGCATTCAATATTCAGATTCTGTCTTCCATTTGTGGGCTAGCTGAATTCTTTCTTCCAACATTCATAGTTTTCAATTTTAACTAATTATCTTCAGATTAAAATATTTAGAATTTTTTCTACTCAAATTTGTAGGTTTTTTTTTTTTTCTTTGTTTTCGTCTCTTAGGAAAAACTCCCTTTGAAAGCAGCAGTTCTTAAAGACAAAATACTGTTCACAATGACTCAATAGTTATGTTGTTTGGAGACTTCAGCAGCGGTTCTAAGAATTTGGGATATCAGCTTGGAAAGTAAGTTTTCTACATTGCTTGTGAAGAATATGCAGAATCAAGTGCAAATCAATAAGGAAATTAAACTAGATCTGAGTTATTGATGGTTCCTCTGGGCTATCCAAGACTTTGAAGGACATAGAGTGGCTGGTTTGTTACAGACAGGGACGTTCAAATAGCATGATCTAAAATGTTAAACAAAAAAGCAGCAGGTCAGTCAAAGCCAGAGAAACTATTTTTGTTCCAATCAGAGATTTCCAACTTTGTATGTTATAATATGTAGCTTCTTGGTACTAATATTGCTGTGACATCATAGTGCTTTACTGCCTATGAAGTGTAGATTTAGTTATGAATATATAGAAAATGTATGCTAGATTTGAAAACTTAAAAAAAATTCTAGATACCTCGTCATTAATTTTTTAAAAAATTTATTTATTTGTTTGTTTGTTTTTGGCTGCTCTGGGTCTTCAATGCTGCACAGTCTTTTCTCTAGTTGCGGTGAATGGGGGCTATTTTGTAGTTGTGGTGCACAGGCTTCTCATTGCAGTGGCTTCTCTTGTTGCAGAATACGCCTCTAAGGCATTCATGCTTCTGCAGTTATGACTCCTGGGCTCTAGAGCACAGGCTCAGTAGCTGTAATGTGTGGGTTTATTGCTCCATGGCATGTGGAATCTTCCTGAACTAGGGATTGAACCCATGTCTCCTGCATTGGCAGGCAGATTCTTTACCACTGAGCCATCAGGGAAACCCTTGTCACTAATTTTTAAATTAATTCCACATTAACATATTTCAAAGTGTTGTTGACACTCAGAGTTGTGTCAGTTGACACACGAGTTGACATTGTTGACACAAGAGCCAACTCTTTGCGAGCCCATGGACTGCAGCATGCCAGTCTTCCCCATCCTTCACTATCTACTGGAGTTTGCTCAAACCCATCCAACCATCTCATCCTCTGTTGTCCCCTTCTCCTCCTGCCTTCAATCTTTCCCAGCATCAGGGTCTTTTCCAGTGAGTTGGCTCTACATATCAGGTGGCCAAACTATTGGAGCTACAGCTTCAGCATCAGTCCTTCCAATGAATATTCAGGGTCAATTTCCTTTAGGATGGACTTGCTTTATCTCCTTGCAGTCCAAGGAGCTCTCAGCAGTCTTCTCCAACACCACCTTTGAAAGCGTCTGTTCTATAGCACTTAGCTTTCTCTATGGCCCAACTCTCTCGTCCGTATATGACTGCTGAAAAAGCCATAGTTTTGACTAGATGGACCTCTGTTGGCAAAGTAATGCCTCTGCTATTAATATGATGCCCAGGTTTGTCATAGCTTTTCTTTCCAGGAGCAAATGTCTTTTAATTTCATGGCTGCAGTCACTGTCCACAGTGTTTTTGGAGCCCAAGAAAATATATTTCAAATACTAAAATTAATTTCACCTGTTTATGTTTGCCTTTGTAATTTATATATTGTTAGAAAATTTTCAACTAAATATGTGATTCACATTGTCAGTCAAATGTGACCCTATGGTCTTCAAGAATCATTTTCATTTTCTATAAAAATTTGTGATCCCTAAATTGACCAAGAATCTTCATCTGCTCTCTCTAGCAATGAACTTAACTTCAGAGGGTTCAGAAGACTGATTTACAGAGATCTCTTTCTCCTTGTATAAATAAGTCACATCTATCTTTCCTTTGAGAAGGGTCTGCATAAGTTATTTTTAGAAGTCTTCATGTCAACATTTTAACATTTAGATGGAATCATGTGTTGTATTTGAGGTTTATCAAATTATTTATGAACTAAATTAACTTATAAAGAACCTTGAAAAAAATAAAGAACCTTGAGAGTTGTATAGTTTTAAATTTTAAGATTTCAATGTAGTTGTAGCTTTCTCTTTAAGGAAAAAATTATTTCCATAATAAAAGTTTTGTATGTTGATACACTCAAGCATTATCCTAGTTGTTTGTGAGATTTTATAAACCAAACAATTTGGCTACTCTTCTAGGCCTTCTGAAAATGTGCCATAATCACAATCTGTGTGTTTTATCTGAAAATTTTGTAAATACTACTGCATAATATTAAATAGATTTCATGTGTTATCCATTTAGAACATACAAATATGGCTTTAAATCTTCTAAAAACTCCTTTATGTTGGTGATTTGTGTTATCAGTTGGACTAGGTGAGTAGAAGAAAACATGAAAAAAATACAAACAACTCTTGTAAAACAATCTTCAGCTCTGTGAGTCTGTGGTCTTACGTCAAATTTATAAAAGTTAAATATAATTTTACAAACACAGTAATTCATTTTCATATTTGTTTTTTATGCCTAGAAACTATCGTGAAATGCAAGAAAAGATCCAGCCAACAAAGTATTTTCCTTGATTTGATCTTTTTTCAATAGTCACTTTCAGGTTTTGTAGTAGTTCAGGGTTTATACATTTTCTTCGTATTTTGTAATTGTTGAACACAGTTTTGCATGTGTAATGCTCTCCATTAATTGATTTTACCAATTTTAGTGAACTGGACATGAATAATTAATTTATAAAATACTAAATAAAAATAAAATGTATTTAATATCTCACACTTATCACATAATTATCATATGATTTGAGAATTATATAACACAATTTTTGTATTATATAACACAAATTTTGTATAATCGTAGAAGAATATGTGTATCATTTACATGTATTTTGAAGTTTTTGACGCCTAAGTTTCTTTATTTTTGATACAATGGCCAGATGAAATGATAGTAATGAATATTTGAATGTCATTGTATACAAGTAATCACATGAATATATGATCAACTGCTCACTTTAAAGATTAAAATCCTCACCCGAAATCACCCACACAAAATTTATGTTTTATTCTAGTAAACACTTTAGAAGAAAGAGAATTGTGGAATATGTGCTATTTTTTCAATGCTGTTTTAATTTTTTAAGTAAGAAAATAAAACAATATTTGTATAAATATAGACTATGAACACAACTTTTGGTATTTCAATAGTTAAATCAAAGTTTTAGATTTTTTAATATACAAAGTTTATTTAAGGATACCATGTACACTCACTCCTTTCCCCATCTTTAGCTTCTGAGATAAATGCACATATTATGTGGATGTAAAATTAATACACCTCACATTTCTATAGCAACTACTTTTATTCAAAAATTTCAAAGTTTACAAAGATTAACATTTTCAAATAAGCCATATGTAGAATAAATACGGTAAGTCTATAGGTTACTTTGATACTTTTGATAAAACAGAAAATAGGCAGTTTGTGTATAGTTTAATGAAAACAAGCTTGTTTATCAAGTGAAATCTGTGCATGTATGGTTTACTACCTAATCCTGCATATGAGTACAAAGATCGTATATAATGCATACACCCATACAGACATTTGTGAAAGCATGCGTGTGCGTTTGTCTATTTATCATTTACTAAAGGAAAACACATGACTTAGTGACTAAACAACAAAGGAAAGTACATAGTGGATTAAATTGTTATTTATAAGAGTAATATAAATTAGATATTGAAACATTTTAACTATTTTAATTAAGGAATTAATAAGTACCATAGCGCTATTTAGAAAGGAGGGCATTCTTAAAAATTACGATCAAAAGATTTTTTATCATCCATTGTAATAATTATTTAGCCAAACTACAGAGACTGTTTAAAAAAAAAAAAAGTGATACCTTTTTTCTAAGACAATTTTTTTCTCTAGGAAAAACCTAATGTATATTTGTTTGCATTGGCACCCAGGCATGATATATGGACTTACTGAAATTCAGACGTGCCTATGAAATGTAAGCATGCTTTATTTACTAATAGGCGGTAGTAATTAGAATCCAGTTAGATCATATTTGCTAAGAGAAAAGAAGTTTTCCTTTTAATATTTTTTTATTAGGGGTGGTATTTACTTACATAGGTTATGCACAGATGTAGATATACACTACTTAAATAACATTAAATTTTGTAAGAAGATAGAGCATGCATATATACATGATAAAAATCTATTATGAGTTATACATTTTAAATCTAAAATTGACCTCTAGTTTTAAGTCTGACTTTATGATATATGAAGTTTTGCTCTAATACTAATTTAAAGATTGTTTTCAAATATCACATGAATTTAGCAAGCATGTTCAGATGTTATTTTTACTTTGTTTTTTTGAGATTAAAGTATTTCTCTTTCTTGAATGTCAGGAGCAAGTTAGAAGTTGTACATACTGGGTCTGTATGTTGGCTTGTGCAATAAATAGATCAAAAATTGAATTTGGCTAGTTAATGGCTGTGATATGAATTTCTGATTAGACATGGTCTATAGAATTGTAGATGGGAAGGAAAAGAGGCCTGGAAGTTGCTGAAATATCAGCCTAAAATTGAAAAGAGTTAAAAATTAAACATGTTCTTGTTTGTTTTGAAAGGTAATTATTCTCTATATGTTACTATACTCATGTGGAATTATTTTATTAGTTCTTGTGTTCACAAATCCAAAAATAAGATTGTAGAAAAACAGAAAACATGTAAGTCAAAACAATAAGTAAAAGTTTATAAAATTTATGTATGATATTATAAAATATTAAAACAATACAAAATATTTTAGAACTAAAGATGAGCAAAAACAAGCTAATTATCAAAGAAAAACAAAGAAAGTGAACTTTTTGTTCAGATATAATCTTATATCTCATATGCTTTCTGTTTTGTAATACTAATTTGCTTTTAAAGTACTTTAAACTAACACAGACACACACACACAGAAATACATACATATATATATATGTATATGTGTATGTATGTATATGTATATATATATATACATTATATATATGGGCTTTCCTGGTGGCTCAGACTCTAAACAATCTGTCTGCAATGCAGGAGACCTGGGTTTAAACCTTGGGTTTGGAAGATTCTGTGGAGGAGGGAATGACTACCAAGTACAGTATTCTTGCCTGGAAATGCCATGGACAGAGGAGCCTGATGGGCTATAGTTCATGGGGTTGCAGAGAGTCAGACACGACTGAGTGACTAATGCACACACAATGGCAATAGTGGTTCCTTTCAAAGCAAAATTTTTTAAATAACTTTTAAATTTTAGAATAGTTTCAGACATAGAAAAATTGCATAGATTGTACATGTCAATTAATGAGTAAACATTAGTGTATATTAATAACTAAAGCCCATTCTTTATTCATATTTCCTTAGATTTCACCTAATGTTCATTTTCTCTTCTAAGATTCCATTTAAGATGCCATAGTATATTTAATTGTCATGTCCCATTGGGCTTCTTTTGGTTGTGACACTTTCTCAGATGTTTCTTTTTTCTGAATATCTTGACAGTGCTGAGAACTATTGATCAGATGTTTTGTAGAATGTACCTCTACTGTCATTGTCTTATGTTTTTCTCATGATGAGACTGGGGCTATGGGTTTTGGGTAGAAAAGAGATAAGGTGCCTGCTATAGCTTATCAAGGGTATATACAGTTGACCTTTGAACACCATGAAGATTAGGACTGTTGACCCTCCCAGCAATCACAAATCTACATATACTTAGGGTTGCCCTACAATCACTGTTCCTCCTTACAGTAGTTCTGCATCTGTGAACTCAACCACCATGGATTATGCAGTGCTGTGGTATTTACTACTGAAAAATATTCTCATGTAAGTGGACCAGAGCAGCTCACACCCATTGCTAGTCAAAGTTATGATCAACATAACTCATCACTGTGAATGCTGATCTTGATCACCTGGCTGAGGTAGTGTTTGTCAGGTTTCTCTACCATAGCCTTACACTTTCTCCACTTTCCATATTGTGTTCTTTGAAAGTCTCTCTGCCCAGCTCACTTGAGAAGTAGTAATTCTACTCCATCTTTTTAAGGGTGGAATACATTAAACTAGTTAGAAATCCTCTACCTGGGAGTTTTGTCTCTTCTTCCTCTTTTATTAATTTATTCAGTCATTCATTTGTATTAGTATGGACTCTTGAATATTTACTTTATATATTGAGTTATAAATCAAGACTATTTTGTTATTCAAATTGCTCCAGCTTTGACCATAGTTAGCTCTTTCAATAGGCTTCTGTGCACTTGTGATATTGTGATTATTGTGTGTGTATGTGCATTTGCACACATGTGCTTGAGCAATTCCTTACATTGTGGTATTAATAGCTTCTCCAGGAACATCTAATATTTCCTCAACAGTGGTATAATCAGCCACTTCTTCAAGCAGTCCTGGTTCCTTCTATGGGAGAATAGTATTAAAAACCAAAATCTGGGTACTGAGTGTGTTTGTTGTGACTGGAGTGTTGTTGCTGCTAGGCCTCCTCAGTTGACACTGCAAGGAAATATATGTGTGCATACTAGTCTGTATGTGTACACACATCTATTATTTATATATATATATATATTCACTGTATGTATATTGTCCTAAACATAAGATCATACTGATGTCTCCAACAGATTACTACAAGGGTCATTCTAGATGTCTTACCTTGCTTGTATGTAACTGTTCCCTTGAACAGTGAGAACTTGGCTCCCACAAACTGCCATTCATTTATATAATCGTTCAATTCCAGTGTTTAGGTATAACTATTAACTCACACCATCATGGGAAACATCAAGAACCAGAGTACAATATGCTTTCAGGAGAACGGGAATGAGAGAAGCAAGAAAAGTAGGAGAAAAGCTGTATAAGAACCTAGGCTCAGTTGGGCTTCCCTGGTGGCTCAGTGGTAAAGAATCTGCCTGTCAATGCAGGAGACATGGGTTCAATCCCTGATCTAGGAAGATCCACATGCCTTGGAGCAATTAAGCTTGTACCCTAGCTATTGAGCCAGTGCTCTAGAAGCTGGAAGCCACAACTACTGAAACTATTGTGCTGCAACTACTGAAGCCTGCATTCTCCAAAACAAGTGAAGCCAGCACAATGAGAAGCCCACACACCACAACTAGAGAGTAGCCCCCACTCACCACAACTAGAGAAAAGCCTAGGCAGCAACAAAGAGCACAGCTAAAAATAAATTAAAAAAAAAATTTTTTTTAAAGAACTTAGTCTCAGCTGGAGATAAGGGTCAGAATGATCCCATGGAAAAACTATTAAAGCCCAGATAACACCAGAATGTTGGTTTCCTTTGAGGTCAAAGAATCAGCATTTGGTAGCATCAGTGGATGGACCTCTCAGGGAGGGAACATGAAGCTTCTTCTATTCGGCAGAGGGCAGTTTTTTACGAGAAGGGAACAAAGGTGGGTTTTTAGCTGCTAAGATATACAGCGTTTGAGCACTGGGTATCCCCACTGGTAAAGAGTTCCTGGGTGGGATCTAGTAGTATCCTCTACACCAGCTTACCTGGCAGACTTGTTAATTGTTCTGGACAAGATTTCCCAAGGTTTGTTACTTGGGCTCAAAATATTCAATAAATGCAACAGGCCCTGACAAATTGTTTTATGATCAGTATGTATACTAAAGACTATTCCTGTCTCAAGTTAGGACAATAGAAAGTGGTAAAAGTTAAAATGCTTCTATAATTCTATTTTAAAATGGAAATATAAGACACTATTTTTAAGTTAAATTGGATAAAAGTGTCAAATTATGTAGATGGGTTGTATATCTAACTACATGATATTTATTTATCATTCTGTTTAAAATGTAACTTTCTTTTAAAAGGTACCTACACAAGGAGTAACAACTAAAATAAAAAACAAGTTTATCTCTATTTCATGATCAAAGTTGAATATATCTCAACCTTTTGGTTTTAGATAGACAAGATAATTTCCTGTAAGAAAGGGTGTGATACAAAACAGTCTCTATTTTTCTCACGTTTATGACTCATGCATTATCTAATTTTCATTGTTTTATTGATATAAGTTAAAAAGAGTTTAAATCTCCAGCTTTTGCATGCTTTTAATGAGGTCGCAAAGAAAGAGCACTATGTACTATTTTTTCTTATAACTGTTGAACTTGATTAAGCAAACCTTGTATTTCAGATGCAATATAAATAATCAAAACTCACATAGTCCATACAAATTAAACAGTGTTTTCTGCCACACTATGAAGCACTTGCTTTTGAAATCATTGAAAGGATAATTTTTGACATTAAAAAATGTTGGTAAATTGATAGTTTTTACAAAGCAGGAGTGCTCAGTCATGTCCGATTGTGTGTGACCCCATGAACTGCAGCCCACCAGCCTCCTCTTCCATGGAATATTCCAAGCAAGAATATTCCTGGAGTGGGTTACCATTTCCTACTCCAGGATATTTTCCTTACCCAGGGATCGAACCTGCATTTCATGCATTGGCAGGTGGATTCTTTATCACGCACCCATTTGGGGAGCCCTTTATAGTTTTTATAGTGCTGAAGGGTATAGTTGAGAGAATTCATCCTTTATTAGAACACCATTGGACTTCTTCAAAACATCTTATAAATTACTTTTTGGATTTAAACTACTCCCATTACTCTTCATATTGAAAGTTATCCTCCCTCCACTCTCCCCCAAATAAAAGAAAGCATAAGACAAAGATTCATTTCTTCTAAAGAACAAGTAATCTTAAATTGACCATATACATTTGAATTATTTTTACTTTGCTGTGTATGACTATGTACAGGATAATAATAATAAACAAAGCTAAGAATGTAAACTGTATCTCCTGCTAGTTAAGCCCTTTGCCATATGGTTTTGCAATTCCTTCTAATAAAGACTTTTTTTTTTTTTCTCCAGAGCAATTGTGTTGGGCTCAGCTGAGGGATGCTAATAGGCAAAAGGTGAGCAACGCCTCCATACATTTTATGAAGTTGACTTGCCTTCTTACATTTCTGTCAACATTATGAGAACTTTCAATAATCAAACAAATTCATTAAGCTAAGATACCATTTATAAATTTCAGAATTATATAAAACTCAACCAACTATACTGCTTAAAAATAAACACATACATAAAAAAAAACAAAATGAACAATAAAATTCTAAAGTTCTTTTAAATTGAAGGAGTAGAAAAGATGATACTTTCAAGGAGGACAGAGCAGGGGCTACAAAATCATTGTTAATATTCTGTGTTTTAATACGGAATTTTGCACATGGAGATTTATCATTTTTGATAAATATAATTTTTGATGTAAATTTTTTCTTGTGTAGGATTATCTTCATAAAACAGCATAATACTTTTTTGAAAGTTTGTTTTTCTCAAGCACTTTTGAGAAAATTGCCATTGCTCATAGTGAATCATGGTAGAGCTAGGAATCAAACTTCCATATGTCTCACTTCAGTTCAGTTCAGTCGCTCAATCGTGTCCAACTCTTTGCGACCCCATGAACCGCAGCATGCCAGGCCTCCCTGTCCATCAACAACTCCAGGAGTTTACCCAAACTTATGTCCATTGAGTCAGTGATGCCATCTAACCATTTCATTCTCTGTCATCCCATTCTCCTCCTGCCTTCAAGCTTTCCCAACATCAGGGTCTTTTCAAATGAGTCAGCTCTTAGCATCAGGTGGACAAAATACTGGAGTTTCAGCTTTAACATCAGTCCTTCCAATGAACACCCAGGACCAATCACCCTTATGATGGACGGGTTGGACCTTCTTGAAGTCCAAGAGACTCTCAGGAGTCTTCTCCAACACCACAGTTCAAAAGCATCAATTCTTCTGCACTCACCCCTCTTTATAGTCTAACTCTCATATCCATACATGACCACTGAAAAAACCATAGCTTTGACTAGATGGTCCTTTGTTGACAAAGTAATGTCTCTGCTTTTTAATATGCTGTCTAGGTTCGTCATAACTTTTCTTCCAATGAGTAAGTGTATTTTAATTTCATGGCTGCAATCACCATGTGTAGTGATTTTGGAGCCCCCCAAAATAAAGTCTGCCATTGCTTCCACTGTTTCCCCATCTATTTGCCATGAGGTGATGGGACCGGATCCCAAGATCTTAGTTTTCTGAATGTTGAGTTTTAAGCCAACTTTTTCACTCTCCTTTTTCACTTTCATCAAGAGGCTCTTAAGTTCTTCGTCACTTTCTGCTGTAAGAGTGGTGTCATCTGCATATCTGAGGTTATTGGTATTTCTCCTGGCAATCTTGATTCCAGCTTGTGCTTCTTCCAGCCCAGCGTTTCTCATGATGTACTCTGCATATAAGTTAAATAAGCAAGGTGACAATATACAGCCTTGACGTGCTCCTTTTCCTATTTGGAACCAGCCTGTTGTTCCATGTCCAGTTCTAACTGTTGCTTCCTGACCTGCATACAGGTTTCTCAAGAGGCAGGTCAGGTGGTCTGTTATTTCCATCTCTTTCAGAATTTTCCACAGTTTATTGTGATCCACACAGTCAAATTCTTTGGCATAGTCAATAAAGCAAAAGTAGATGTTTTTCTGAAACTTTCTTTTTTTTTGATGATCCAGCGAATGTTGGCAATTTGATCCTCTGCCTTTTCTAAAACCAGCTTGAATATCTGGAAGTTCATGGTTCACTATTGCTGAAGCCTGGCTTGGAGAATTTTGAGCATTACTTTACTAGAGTGTGAGATGAGTGCAATTGTGCGGTAATTTGAGCATTCATTGGGATTGTCTTTCTTTGGGATTGGAATGAAAACTGACCTTTTCCAGTCCTGTGGCCACTGCTGAGTTTTCCAAATTCGGTGACATGAGTGCGACACTTTCACAGCATCATCTTTTAGGATTTGAAATAGCTCAACTGAACTCCATCACCTCCACTAGCTTTGTTTCTAGTGATACTTCCTAAGGTCCACTTGACTTCACATTCCAGGATGTCTGGCTCTAGGTGAGTGATCACACCATCGTGATTATCTGGGTCATGAAGATCTTTTTTGTATAGTTGTGTGCATTCTTGCCACCTCTTCTTAATATCTTCTGCTTCTGTCAGGTCCATACCATTTCTATCCTTTATTGAGCCCATCTTTCCATGAAATGTTCCTTTGGTATCTCTAATTTTCTTGAAGAGATCCCTAGTCTTTCCTATTCTATTGCTTTCCTCTATTTCTTTGCTTTGATCATTGAGGAAGGCTTTCTTATCTCTCCTTTCTATTATTTGGAACTCTGCATTCAAATGGGTATATCTTTCCTTTTCTCCTTTGCTTTTGGCTTCTCTTCATTTCACAGCTATTTGTAAGGCTGCCTCAGACAGCCATTTTGCTTTTTCCATTTCTTTTTCTTGGGGATGTCTTGATCCCTGTCTCCTGTACAATGTCACAAAACCGCATCTGTAGTTCATCAGGCACTCTGTCTATCAGATCTAGTTCCTTATATCTATTTCTTACTTTCACTGTATAATCATAAGGGATTTGATTTAGGCCATGCCTGAATGGTCTAGTGGTTTTCCCTACTTTCTTCAATTTAAGTCTGAATTTGGCAATAAGGAGTCCATGATCTGAGCCACAGTCAACTCCAGGGCTTGTTTTTGCTGACTGTTTAGATCTTCTCCATCTTTGGCTGCAAAGACTATAATCAGTCCTGATCAGTCCTGATTTCAATGTTGACCGTCTGGTGATGTCCATGTGTAAAGTCTTCTCTTGTGTTGTTTGAAGAGGGTGTTTGCTATGACCAGTGTGTTCTCTTGGCAAAACTCTATTAGCCTTTGCCCTGCTTCATTCTGTACTCCAAGGCCAAATTTGCCTGTTACTCCAGGTGTTTCATCAGAATATATTGTGGTTAATGATTATTATTATTATTTGAAGTTTAAAATCTTTAAGGGCAATTATATTGTCATATTCAATGTTTAGGCCTAATGCACTGAACACAATGACTGGAAATTAATAGACACTAAATAAATGCATGTTTAATTGAATTTCAAAGCACAGAAGAGTGGACAGAGAATTTGGGTATAATCCAAACCAAAACTCAGGTGGCTCAAGTGGTAAAGAATTGGTCTGCAATGTAGGAGACCTGGGTTAGATTTTTGGATCAGGAAGATCCCCTGGAGAAGGGAATGGCTGGCTACCCACTCCAGTATTCTTGCCTAGAAAATTCCAGGGACAGTGAAGCCTGGTGGGCTAGAGTTCATGGGGTTGCAGAGAGCAGTACACACGACTGTGTGACTAACACTTTGCCTTTTCACACAAACTCAGATACATAAGCCACCCTTACCAACACCATTAACCATGACTTTGTGAAAAGGGAGAGAGTCCAGAATAGTCTTATTGGTATATATGGTCTTCTGCAACAGAAATGTGAAATCTAATGATAAGGTTATCTTTTCATGTGTGTTCTCCGGTGCTTAGTCAGTCATATCAGGACTCTTTGCAACCTCATGGACTGTAGCCCACCAGGCTTCTCTTGTCCATAGGGATTCTCCAAGCAAGAATACTGGAGTGGGTTGCTATGCCCTCCTCCAGGGAATCTTCTCAACGCAGGGATCAAACCCAGGTGCCCCACATTGCAAGCAGATTCTTTGAGCCACCAGCGAAGCCCAAGAATACTTCAGTGGGTAGCCTATCGCTTCTCCAGGGGATCTTTCTGACCCAGGAATCAAACCAAGGTCTTCTGCATTGCAGGCAGATTCTTTACCAGTTGAGCTATCTTTCCATAACAGGTGATAAGAAAATATTTGTGAGAAAGCAAAATTTAGAGTCAAGAAAAAGACAGGATAGAAGCTGCATGTCCTATGGGTGCTCATTAAAAGCTATTACTTGCTTGATTGATCTGAAAAATGTTTCAGGGAATCTTGATCAAATTAGTTTCTAGTATAAGTTGCTGATACTGGACTTTGCCAATTCATATGTTAATACAGAACAAAATTCTATTGTTAATCTTATTCAGTAAATTTTGTTTCTGCATAGGGTAGATAGACCCCTTTTAAATGGCCACACATTGCTGTCATGCCAATTAAAAGTTATTAGTGACTTCCTGGTTTTCAGCAGTGAGTAGTGACTGAATTCTGTAATTCTTGATACATACCTCTTCTTTTGGCAATTTTGGCAATTTATATTGTACTAGAAAATCTGCATTACCTCTAGCTTTTAATACTCATTGTCTATGTAGTGCTTACTTTTCGTATCTTCTATGTAAATGGTTTTATTTCATTTCTTGTCCTCAGTGGTGTATATTCCTTTTTGATCTTTTTTCCTTAAGTTAGAATTTCCAAGCATTTATGAATGTTGTTTATTTTTTAATGAGGTCAGTGTTCATGTTTTTATTCTACTCTTTTCCCTTATATTTAATTAATTTCAACTTTAATAAGTTGAAACTGTTTTCTTCAGTGTATTTTATTGCTCCTTTCCTAAGTTTAATACTTCAATCATTTTCATTCTTTCCATTGTAGATATTCAAAACAACTGAGTAAAATGTTACCCAGATACATTTTATTGTTACAGCATTTAGGTTTTGGCATTGAATAGTCTCTCTTTTGTGTTAATTCATTTTTACTTTGAAATTTTAAAGTTCCTTTCCCACTTTAACATGCAACTCATTTTAAAATTCTCTTTTAATTTTCAGTTTTTATTTATTTATATACTTCTCTTGCTTACTTTTAATTTTATTGGGAAACTATGGCATAGTTATCAATAAAGTAATTAATATAAAATATATCAGTAAAAGATTAACTGATAGATGTGTATATTTATCTGTCTACATATATAATATTCCTTAATCCTCACTTTAGGTAAAACCTATAAGAAAAAAATTTCAAAATACTGAATTTTTCATTAGAAATAAAGCAATGCTTATCAGCAACACATTCTCATAGTTTAACCACAGGACATTTTAAGAATATTAAAGGGAATTGCTAGATTAAGTATATATTCATGCCCTTAAACAAACAGAAATGACCAACATTTTTCCTACGATCAGTTTTCTTTTCCTACGGCTTATGCTCAATTCTACAGAAACTAATATCTTCACCTGAAAAGATGCTCAACATCACTCATTATCAGAGAAATGCAAATCAAAACCACAATGAAGTACCATTACACACCAGTCAGGATGGCTGCTATCCAAAAGTCTACAAGCAATAAATGCTGGAGAGGGTGTGGAGAAAAGGGAACTCTCTTACACTGTTGGTGGGAATGCAAACTAGTACAGCCACTATGGAAAACAGTGTGGAGATTTCTTAAAAAACTGGAAATAGAACTGCCATAGGACCCAGCAATCCCACTTCTGGGCATACACACCGAGGAAACCAGATCTGAAAGAGACACGTGCACCCCAATGTTCATCGCAGCACTGTTTACAATAGCCAGGACATGGAAGCAACCTAGGTGCCCATTAGCAGATGAATGGATAAGGAAGCTGTGGTACATATATACCATGGAATATTACTCAGCCATTAAAAAGAATTCATTTGAATCAGTTCTAAAGAGATGGATGAAACTGGAGCCCATTATACAGAGTGAAGTAAGCCAGAAAGATAAAGAACATTACAGTATACTAACACATATATATGGAATTTAGAAAAATGGTAATGATAACCCTATATGCAAAACAGAAAAAGAGACACAGATGTACAGAACACACTTTTGGACTCTGTGGGAGAAGGCGAGGGTGGGATGTTTCAAGATAACAGCATCGAAACATGTATATTATCTATGGTGAAACAGATCACCAGCCCAGGTTGGGTGCATGAGACAAGTGCTCGGGGCTGGTGCACTGGGAAGACCCAGAGGGATCGGGTAGAGAGGGAGGTGGGAGAGGGGATCAGGATGGGGAATACATGTAAATCCATGGCTGATTCATGTCAATGTATGACAAAAACCACTACAATATTGTAAAGTAATTAGCCTCCAACTAATAAAAATAAATGAAAAAAAAATAGAAATTGTAAAAAAAAAAAAAAAGAAGAAGAAGAAGGAAAGGGACAAAATAAAACAATAGAGGATTATATAGTATTTTTTCTTTAAAACAGCCAAAAATAAAAACTGAAAAAAAAAGTTAAATTTCCAATAAGACAACAAATCTGAGGTAAGAAAAGAAAGATTAGAATGTTGCCCCATGGGAGATCCAACACAATGGAATTTGTATCCCTATTTTCCAGGATTGTCTGTGGACTTGAATTTCTCCCTTAGCCTTCCTTCTTCCCCTTTGCTTCTATTCAGGTCATTTTTTTTTTTTTTTTTTTTTAGATAAATGTGCCATGATTATTACCTTCTCCATTTTTGATGCTACAACATGTTAAGCTATCTATAACTTGTTATCAGGATCTTAAATTCTCTGATCTAACTCTCATTAGTGGGCTATTTTTGCCACTAGTTTAAATAAAGGCAGTGTTAATAATTATCACAATTAATACTCTCTGCATCAGTATTTTAAAATTGTCTTCATGTATATGACAATTTATCATGTGAAATATAGTAATGGGCATTTTATGAAAACCATGAAGGTTAGAAAAGCTGTAGTTTTAGAATTGAGTGAAAAAGGATCAGGACTATATACAAAAATAATTTGCTGATTATAAAACTTGCTTAAGTTCCAAGGGAGGAAAGTTAATTGCTTTCCCTGAAGGTTTTAAAAAAAATGATACATTTTAATTTATTTGGGGGATGTTTTATGTAGAGTCAAGCCTTAGAGGCAGGAAAATGAATGAAGACTTTCTAGGTCTATGATTTTATGAGATTAAAATATGTTTTTATACTAGAAGTACTCCTTTTTCAGAGTTAAACTCATTCTCTGCATTAAAATAATGAAATCAGTTTTGTAGATTTGGTCTAAGAATTAAATAAAGTTGATCTTGTTACATGCCTGGCACAGTAACTGTCACATAATACAGACTCAGTGAATATTGTCTATCATTGCCTCTGTTTTCAAAAATATATATTAACTACAACTCAGAAAATAATTTTAATTTATATATAAACAATGATAGGCACTGCATTTTTTTTTAATCCTTTTCCTCCCACTGACTTGCGGTAGTATCATAATATTAAGAATATTTTGATCAAGCCAGGGAGTTAATATAGTTAACTTTTTTAATACATTCTTCTCTGTGTTCCCTCATGGAAATTTCTAATTTTCGTTTCTATGCTAATGGCTGTTGTTGTTCAGTCACTCAGTTGTGTCACACTCTTTGCAACCCCATGAACAACAGCATGCCAGTTTTCCCTGTTCTTCACTATCTCCCTGAATTTGCTCAAACTCATATCCATCGAGTCGGTGAAGCCATCCAATCATCTCAACCTCTGTTGTCCCCTTCTCCTCCTGCCTTCAATCTTTCCCAGCATCAGGGTCTTTACCAATGAGTCAGCTCTTCACATCATGGGGCCAAAGTATTGGAGCTTCAGCATCAGAATCAGTCCTTCCAATGAATATTCAGGGTTGAATTCCTTTAGGATTGACTGGTTTGGTCTCCTTGCTATCCAAGGGACTCTTAAAAAGTCTTCTCCAGCACCACAGTTTGAAAGCATCAGTTCTTTGGTGCTCAGCTTTTTTGGTTCAATCTCACATTTGTACATGACTATTGGAAAAACCATAGCTTTGACTATATGGACTTGTCAATAACGTGATGTCTCTGCTTTTTAATACACTGTCTACGTTTGTCACTTGCTTTTCTCCTAAGGAGTAAGTGTCTTTTAATTTAACAGATGCAGTCACCATCTGCAGTGATTTTGGAGCCCAAGAAAATAAAGTCTGTCACTGTTTCCATTCTTTCCCCTTCTATTTGCCATGAAGTGATGGGACTGGATGCCATGATCTTAGTTTTTTTTTTTTTTTTTTAATGATCTTAGTTTTTTGAATGTTGAGTTTTAAGTCAGTTTTTTTTCACTCTCCTCTTTCACCTTCATTAAGAGGCTCTTTAGTTCTTTGCATTCTGCCATTAGGGTGGTATCATCTGCATATCTGAGTTTACTGATATTTCTCCCAGAAATCTTAATTCCATCTGTGCTTCATCCAGCCCAGCATTTTGCATGATGTACACTTCATAGAAGTTAAATAAGCAGGGTGACAATTTACAGCCTTGATGTAATTCTTTCCCAAGTTTGAACCAGTCTGTTGTTCCATGTCCAGTTCTGACTGTTGCTTCTTGACCTGCATCCAGGTTTCTCAGGAGACATGTAAAGCAGTATGGTGTTTGTAATGACTATAGAGGATCATTTTTTAATCCAACACTGGAAGAAATTAAATTAGAATGTAAAAGTTGAAAATAAATTTCTTTTTGCTATGGGAAATCATCAAAATTCATAATCTATATATTTAATTATAAACTTGTTTTATGATTTGTAAAGTAGAGCATGGAGTAGTTAAAAGACTCATCAAGTTCTTTTAGTATGTTCTGAAAACTCTGAATAAAGGGTTGATATCTCTGCTTCACAAGCTAACATTATATCCACTGTTATACAGTGGACACAGAATAAACATTATTAAACAGAATATAGCAGGTTAAAATATGGACCCTTCCATCTGATAGTAAGATCTGTGCAAGGATGATAAAATGTTGGCTTGGCAAATGCATGCACACACACACATATCACATATACATACACAAAATACATTTTGCATGCCTGTCCAAGAGTATTTATATGGCTATAGTCATGTTAAACGTGCAACACACACTTACACACACATTTGGACTAAATGTTCAGAAATGTAATGATAATGCACAATAACCTGTAGTATTATTCAACAGCAAACATATTGCTAAATAATGTTTCAGAATGGTTTTACTAAAAGGTAGATTGGCTCTTGATGATATAAAAGGCTATTTCCTTTCAATTTAAAATACGCTATATCCAGTTTCTTGATTTTTTGTATTAGTAAGTATGCTAGGACTCACATCCAGCATCATTTCAATTCTATTCTAGTAATCCATCACTCCATATTAGATACTAAGCCATAACACCAATTAGTAGCAGGTTGCCCAACTGCAAAATTAATGCATATCATTTAACTTTGATTTTTACTACTACCACTGCATTTATTAAGATAAAAAGTTGCAATTTGAGAAATCAGAGAAGAAACAAACAGAAAATAAAAGTTTTACTGATATACCATATTTTTTATTTTTTTTTGGATGATTTGAAAATACATATATATATATATATATATGCATGTATTGATTTCCTAATTGAATTATATTTCAAAACTGACAGATTTTCCCCATATATATTCTTTCACTGAAAACTTTTCCTCCTAAGTGTATTAGTTAATGAAAAATAATTCCCATTTGGTAAATGAACTGTCCATTTATTACTCTCAGATCTTGTTTTGTTAATGAATTATCTCCAAATGACATGACTGTATCCATTACACTGATTGAAATCCTATAAATGATGTAGTTATTTTAATAAGCATGTTCTTTTCTATACAATGAGAGTTAGGTAAACAAGGAAAAGTGCTTTTAAACAACCCTTTAGAAAATCATCTGGCTATCCATTCTAACTGTGCTTGTCAAAATAGTGAAAGAAAATTTTACAAGATAATACTTTTCTCAAATTACGATATATCAGATTGTTCAGGATAGTAGACAGTTAATAGGCTGAAAACAAATGGAACAGAAATTTGAAAGAAACTTTAAGGAAAGAAGATATACTAAGTATGATGGAAGAAAGGCTGAGCACAATGAAATGGTGATAAGGTGGTAGGTTCATTTTAAAGAACAGCATCTCAAGCAATTTCATATTCTACTAAAATTCTTTTACTTTTGGGAAAAGCTTCTGAGTATTTAGTAAAAGGAAAACAAAGCACAAGTTATCCAACCCTCTTACTCTGATAGATACTGTCACAAGATGGCACTGACAATTGGCATTTGGTCTGACAATAGCATGACTTATTAAATACCCAGTGTGTGGCTCTGATGAGTGCTTAGATATCTCAGGAACAAAATAGGACAACTATATTTAAAATTAAAATGACCTTTGTGTTTAAAAGTCTTACATACACACTGTAAATATGTAATGTATATCCACTTCAAAGGAAATAAGTAAAATACATTAAAAAAAAAGTTTAAGTGCTGTGTTTGTACTTTAAAAACCACTAAGTTGTACATCGAATGATAAATTATGTTACAGTCCTCTTCAGATAATCTGTCCTTTCCTTTACTATCACATCCCTCAACTTAGTTCTCATACCAAAAAAAGAAAAAATCTGCAGATTAGCCACTAAAATATTGTTAATTTGACTATATCCTGAGTGCTATATTATGTAACAGTCCAACTTCCTTGGTAGGTCAGGTGGAAAAGCGTCTGCCTGCAACACAGGAGACTCAGGTTCAATCCCTGGGTTGGGAAGATCCTCTGGAGAAGGAAATGGCAACCCACTCCAGTACTCTTGCCTAGAAAATCCAATGGATGGAGGAGCCTCATAGACTACAGTCCATGGGTTCTCAAAGAGTTGGACATGACTGAACTTCATAGTCCAACCAGTCAGAGGTATTAGTCTAAGTATCCTCTCTTCTTTGATTACAAAGACTCATTTTATTTTTTCATAAAACATTAGACAGAAAATATTAACTTTTATGGTTTTAATTTCAAGATTTATCATCTTGAAATATTGTTGCTTGTAGTACCTGAAGTACCACAGTACTAAGAATCCTATTTCTAGATGCTAATTTATTCTAGGTCTTCCCTAGAGGCTCAGTGGTAAAGAATCTGCCTGCCAATGCAGAAGATGTGGGCTTGATCCCTGGGTTGGGAAGATCCCCTAGAGAAGGAAATGGCAACCCACTCCAGTATTCTTTTCTGGGAAACTCCATGGACAGAGGAATCAGGTGGGCTACAGTCCATGGGGTAGCGAAAGTGTCAGACTAAATAAGAACATCAACTATAACAACAATCTATTCTTGCCAAACATTGCACAGAAAGAAGTCCTTATTCAGGTATCTATCAATTCCCTTTAGTTCATTTACAATTTGATTATATTTTATTTTAAAAGTTTAAAAATATAAATCCAATGATACTCATTAAAATAGATAAGATTTTTCAATTAATGATGTTGATTATGATATGTAGATATATTTTCTTTAATATAAAATTATAAAACTTTCTTTGGAGGAAAAGAGAAAACTTTATTTTCCACTACACATCGAGAATCTCATTAAAGTAGAGAATGTGTAGAACGTTATCTACAGTTTTCTCAAAACTTCCAAAAGTGAAGAGATCAATTCTAGAATTTTGAACATAGCTGAGAGCTTGCAAGAGCAGCTAAATCAGAGCAGGCAATATGAACTATTTAGAGGGGAAATTGACTTGAAGAATGATAATTTGAGAAGCATCATATCCATCCGTTCTAGTGGGCACATAAAATTAAATATGGACTATTCAGTCCATTGTTGGGTCAAGTGAGAAGTATTGGGTTTCAAATGGCATAAATGTATATGGATGAAGGACAGATTGTAGAAATCATGCTTAATATTTTGTGGTTGTTCATTTGCTGTCGTGTTCAATACTTTGTGACCCCATAGACTGAAGCATGCCAGGCTTTCCTGTCCTCCACTATCTGCCACAGTTTGCTCAAGTTCATGTCCATTGAGTCGGTGATCCTATCCAACCATCTCATCCTATGCCATCCTCTTCTCCTTTTGCCTTCAATCTTTCCCAGCATCAGGGTTTTTTCCAAAGAGTCTGTCTTTTTCATCAGGTTGCCAAAATCTTAGAACTTCAGTATCAGTCTTTCCAATGAATATTGAAGGTTGATTTCCTTTAGGATAGACTGGTTTGATCTTGCTGTCCAAGGGACTCTTAAGAGTCTTCTCCAGCACCACAATTTGAAAGCATCAATTCTTCAGTGCTCAACCTTTTTTATGGTCCAACTCTAACATCTGTACATGACTACTGGAAAAACCATAGCTTTGACTATATGGACTTTGGTGGCAAAGTGATGTCTTTGATTTTAATATGCCGTCTAGGTTTGTCATAGCTTTCCTTCCAAGAAATAAGCATATTCTAATTTCAAGGGTGCAATCACCATCTGCAGTGATTTTGGAGTCCAAGAAAAGAAAATCTGCCACTGCTTCTACTTTTTCCCCTTCTTATTTGTTGTAAAGTATTGAGATTGGATACCATGATCTTAGTTTTTTGAATGTTGAGTTTTAAGCCAACTTTTTTACTCTCCTCTTTCACCTTCATCAAGAGGCTCTTTAGTTCCTCTTCACTTTCTGCCATTAGAGTGGTATCAACTGCATATCTGAGGTTGTTGATATTTCTCCTGACAATCTTGATTAAAGCTTGTGCTTCATCCAGCCCAACATTTTACATGATGTACTCTGCATACAATTTAAATAAGCACAGTGTCAATCTACAGCCTTGTCATACTCCCTTCCCAATTTTGAACCAGTCAGTTGGTCTATGTAAGGTTCTAACTCTCCTAATATGATCCTAATATGGTCAGACTGTAATTTGACCACTTATCCAAGTTTTCCCAGGACAGACCTGATTTATGCTTCTTTTTCCACTTTCTTTCATACTAAGGTTCCATTTCACTCTTTGAAATGTCCTTGTTTGGGTAATAAATTAGACGTATACTTTGTCAAACTAAATACAACAGTCAAATCGACCCCCTCAGAGAAGTGGCTTAGGTAGGAAAATAGAAACCAAGTCACATAGTTAAAGCAATGTGGTGGAGATATCAGGAAATGTCAGACAGAAAGATAAGCTAAAAGAAGAAGATGATTCAGCATCTTTCTATTACTACAGAGTGAGTATTTCCAACTATGTTTTGTGAAATTTCATTTCAGATTGTGTTGGTTTTGACTAAAATATGTATGTGATTAAACAGGAAAAATGGAAGGGAACAAATCTAGAGAATATGTTTATGTCTATACTTGATAGAAATGCAATCATCAGTGCAAAAGATAATAATTATACTTCAAGATAAAAATATATACATAAACTTATATCAAGTAGTATATTGTGTATAAAGTAGAATTACCACAATATGCACACGCTGAGTGGTGTTATATCTCACAATAGAATACTTTAAATAATGCTTGTGTTCATGGTAGCTCAATGAAAGCTACCAAAGTCAGTTATGATAAATAGGTGAAAGGATATATATATATATCAGTTTAAATGTGTCTACTGATCATAAGATAATAAAATATCCATAACAAATATTAGATATTAAATGCTAATTTTAAAATTCTTTTAGCAAATGTGCATTGTGGAAATACATCAAACAACACAATGGATTTGTAAGAATAATTTTTTCTGTTTATCATCAGGTAGTTTACTCAGTAGAATCCAACCAGAACACTTATGGCATAGAAAATTTTTAGGAACAGTTTTGATGCCTAAGAGGATATGAAGACTGATTGTAAAAATGAAATAAATGAAGAAATAGTGTTTACTTAGCCAGGAAACATAATAATTCACAAAGGATATGTATTTTCCAGTTGAA
Organism: Cervus canadensis; assembly: GCF_019320065.1. Classification (NCBI taxonomy): domain Eukaryota; kingdom Metazoa; phylum Chordata; class Mammalia; order Artiodactyla; family Cervidae; genus Cervus; species Cervus canadensis. The sequence goes on from NC_057400.1 coordinate 62,270,876, forward strand.
AAATCATTCTATATGTGGAAAATATTTGAATATATACTTACTTAAAACTTATTATGCTATTCAAGCACTTGACAGAATGATTCAACTTTTATGGTATACATTCTTAAGTATTTTATTTTTCTTGGATTTAAAACAGACATTGGATTGTTTACTTTTATTTATGTTCATCCTATCTTGACAAATACACAAATATGTTGCTTTCCAGAAACCCATACATGAATTGTTTCCTCTTAAAACTAGCAGGATTTTACTGTTATAGAACGATTAAAAATAAGCAAATTTTTATTTGTGTTTCATTAAATTATGTAGTACCCAATATGCAGGGTATTGATGCAGTGTGATTTGAAATGTGAACAGATGGGATTTTATTTTTAGCTCACATTAGCACACCCCATCAAACACTCATTTGCCTGATATACCAGCATAATAAAGCTTACAACTTTAAAGTATAGCTTTGTCAGTGATGTAGAATTTAAATAATAAAGGAGATATATGGAATAAATATTCAGTTATAACTCTGATGACCACTGAGTTGCTGCAGGTATTTATTGTAAATGAATGGTAAAAGGAAAACATCATTTATATTGTTGAAATACAGATCCAGCTCTAAGCAATGAAAAAGTAGAAAGAGCTTTTTCATTTAAATATTTTTTCAAGCAATAGAGAAAGGGAGATAAATTTAAGGGAATATAAATTGAAGTCAATTAATGAAGCAGTTTTCTGTATTTCAAGATTATAAAATTCTGTTCCCACTTTGCTGGAGGCATTATTTCTGCTTCAGAATAAACTATCAGTTTAAAAGTATTCAAAATGTTTAATACAGATGGCTGTTAATGAATAAAACCAGTTATTTTTGTCTATACAAATTTTATGCATTATTTTATATTGAATGTTTATCCTAATAGTTTAAATATCAGTTTCCTAACCTCACCATTTCAAGAAAATTAATTATATTCCTCACTCAATACTTTAGATATTGGGCCAATTTCTCGTTTGGATACCTAGAGTAGAGGAGTTGTGATTAATTTTTAAATTTCACTTTGATGATTCTGACAACCTACTGTGTAACCCACTTAACTCTAGCCTATGCATTCTCCGTAAGAGTAATGCCCCTGAGCAAGTGAAAACGAGTTCTCAGGGAGAGAACAAAAAACTTTCCTATCATATTATATATGAAGCATAACTACATGAAAATATACAAATAGATGTATCTATGGTATTAAAACTTCATATATAGGGGTATGATTAGGAAAAAGTATTCAAAAAAGCTACTCACAGAGGGAATAATGAGAAAAGGTTGAGAAACACTGCCCTAGTCTCCCTTTCACTTTTCCCCCCTTTTGAAATGAAAGTATGTTTCATGTAACCTAGCTTATTGACCTAAATTGTGGATTTGAATGGGTTTGGCGGATGCAAGTACCTAGAGCAAAAAAATAAAAAAAAAATAAAAAATCCATCATGTCAGTCCAATTCTGGTTGATACCATCATAGAGTCATATGATTACTTCTGTTTTTAAGTTTAATTTCTATCACTATCATCTGGCCTGTTCTTGAGCTCTGTATCAATAGAATAATACAGTATCTAAAATTTTATAACTTTTATTTCTACATGGTTTCCATGAAGAATACATGGTATGAATAGGGCATAATTTTTTTATCCTTTCTTCTGCTATTTAAGTTGTTTTCAGGGTTTGGCTATTTCTTCAGTGCTGTTCAGTTCAGTTCAGTCATGCAGTCGTGTCCGACTCTTTCCGACCCCATGGCCTGCAGTGTGCCAGGCTTCCCCATCCATCACCAATTCCCGGAGCTTACTCAAACTCCTGTCCATTGAGTCAGTGATGCCATCCAACTATCTCATCCTCTGTCATCCCCTTCTCCTGCCTTCAATCATTCCCCAAATCAGGATCTTTCAAATGAGTCAGTTCGTCGAATCAGGTAGCCAAAGTATTGAAGTTTCAGCTTCAACATCAGTCCTTCCAATGAATATTCAGGACTGATTTCATCTAGGATGGACTGGTTGGATATCCTTGCTGTCCAAGGGACTTTCAAAAGTCTTCTCCAACACCACAGTTCAAAAGTATCAATTTTTGGCACTCAGCTTTCTTTACAGTTCAACTCACATACATACATGACTACTGGAAAAACCAAAGCTGTGAGTAGATGGACCTTTGTTGGCAAAGTAATGTCTCTGCTTTTTAATATGCTGTCTAGGTTGGTCATAACTTTTCTTCCAAGGAGGAAGCATCTTTTAATTTCATTGCTGCAATCACCAACTGCAGTGATTTTGGAGCCCCAAAAATAAAGTCTGTCACTATTTCCATTGTTTCCCCCTCTATTTGCCATGAAGTGTTGGGACCGGATGCCATGATCTTAGTTTTCGGAATGCTGAATTTTAAGCCAATGTTTTCACTCTCCTCTTTCACTTTCATCAAGAGGCTCTTTAGTTCTTCACTTTTTGCCAAAAGTGTGGTGTCATCTGCATATCTGAGGTTATTGATATTTCTCCCGGCAATCTTGATTCCTGCTTGTGCTTCATCCATCCCAGCATTTCTCACAATGTACTCTGCATAGAAGGTAAATAAGCAGGGTGAAAATATGCAGCCTTGGCATACTCCTTTTCCTATTTGGAACCAGTCTGTTGTTCCATGTCCAGTTTTAACTGTTGCTTCTTGACCTACATAGAAATTTCTCAGGAAGCAAGTCAGGTGGTCTGGTATTCCCATCTCTTTCCAGATTTTCCACAGTTTGTTGTGATCCAGACAATCAAAGGCTTTAGCATAGTTAATAAAGCAGAAGTAGATGTTTGTTTTCTGGAACTCTCACTTTTCCAATGATCCAACGGATTTTGGCAATTTGATCTCTGGTTCCTCTGCCTTTTCTAAATCCAGCTTGAACATCTGGAAGTTCACGTTTCACATACTGTTGAAGCCTGGCTTGGAGAATTTTGAGCACTCCTTTGCTAGCGTGTGAGATGAGTGCAATTGTGTTGTTTGAGCATTCTTTGGCATTACCTTTCTTTGGGATTAGAATGAAAACTGACCTTTTCCAGTCCTGTGGCCACTGTTGAGTTTTCCAATTTTGCTGACATATTGAGTGCAGCACTTTCACAGCATTATCTTTTAGGATTTGAAATAGCTCAACTGGAATTCCATCACCTCCACTAGCTTTGTTTGTAGTGATGCCTCCTAAGGCCCAGTTGACTTCTCATACCAGGAGGTCTGGGTCTACATGAGTATCTCACCATAGTGATTATCTGGGTTGTGAAGATCTTTTTCCATGGTTCTTCTGTGTATTCTTGGCATGTCTTCTTAATATCTTCTGCTTCTGTCAGGTCCATACCATTTTTGTCCTTTATTGTGCCCATCTTTGCACGAAATGTTCCCTTGGTATCTCTAATTTTTTGAAGAGATCTCTAGTCTTCCCATTCTGTTGTTTTCCTCTATTTCTTTGCATTGATCACTGAGTGAGTTCTTACTATTTATTTATTTGTTTTTGGCTGTTCCAGGTCTCTGTTGCTGCACATAGGAATTATCTCTAGTTGTGGTGAGTCAGGGCTGCTAGTTTTTGCAGTGTTAGCTTTCTCATTGCAGTGACTTCTTTTGCTGCAGAGCATGGACTTTAGGGTGCCTGGGCTTTAGTAGTTGTGGAACATGGGCTCAGTAGTTGCCACTCGAGGGCTCCAGAGTGCAGGCTCAGTAGTTGAGGCATACAGGCTTAATTGCTCCATGACATGTGGGATCCCTTGCATTGCAAGGCAGACTCTTTACCACTGAGTCACCAGACATGTCCAGTCTTTGGCTATTAATATAGCTGCTATGAGCATCAGTAAGTCTTTTTGTAAAAAATGTTTTCATTTTTCTTGGTATACACCAGGATGAGTCTGGGATTGCTTGGTTATAGTTTAAGTGTATGTTTAACATCATTAAAAACTGTTTAAGTTTTCCAAAATGACTATATTTTTAATATTGTAACCAACAACTTATGAAAGTTCTAATTGCTTTATACTGTTGAAAACATTTGATATTGCTAGTCTTCTCAAATCTTATACATTCCAATAGATACCTCATTGTGGCCCAGACAACCAGTCTTATCTTTTATTCAAACTTTTGATATGTTTTTATTATAAATCTTTTTCTAGTTTTTGAAATGTTTCATCAAAATATCATTTATCTTAATCACCGTGGTTTTTTTTTATCACTCCCTTAAATTTTGTTGTGGATGAATGCCTCACCTCACTCTAGCCTAGCTCTTTAACTTGCAATATCTCAATGACCAATGAAAAAACTTCCACACATTATTACATATTATGCATGAAACATGTATTCAAAAGGCAGGGTTCTTATTATTAATCTCCACTTATTGACTGCAGTTTAGCTATTTTCTGAATAACATCCTAATATCAAATATTTTCTGCTTGTTTATATTTCCCATTGTTAACGTGGGAAGTCTAGGAGCCTCCTCTCCCACATCTGATTTCCTTCTTTGGAAGTTAATCCATTAGATTATCAATTCTGGCATCTCTTTTTTCTCTCTTTCAATCATCCTGAGGAGTAGGAAACATTTATTTTAGTGGTAATTTTAGAAAAAAAAAACCAAAAAAACAGGAAGCCTGTTATGTTGATTCTAGTCCCTTCTTTGTGGGATAAAGTCAATGGTGCTAGAAGTTTTAAAGCCATCTGCTCTGTGGGGGAGTCAATATGGTGTTGTCACTGACTATGTGGGATAGTGTACCTAAGTCATGGATTTAGTATAATGAAGCTGAAATGTCTACATAAATAAGTAAAACTACTACTAACCAAGGGGAAGGAGGGAAGTTTTGGATTTCATATGTTGACTCAGTTGTTTTAGTTAACATTTGGATATGATGCCAAATGAAGCAGTGAGTGTGTATTTGTGTGTGTGTGTACAACATTGTCGTACAACAACACTGAAAAAGAAACAGAGAAAGTAGAAATAAAAGGATGAAAATTTTAATTTCAGAGGAAAATATTATAAAAATTTAAGACAATAAGTCATAAACCTTATATACAAGTTATACAACAGCTCATGTTTATATAAAATTTAAATTAGTTTCAAATCAGAGGAGTTTTGAATAGAAACATATTAAACATGTCAAATATATAGAAATCTGGAAAGTAGTGATTTCAGAGGAAAAAAATATCATCAGAAAATCAGACAGTATTCTTTATCTTCCCCCTTTAGGCATATGCTTCCAATATTAAAAAATGTCTAGACTTATAACAGTCAAGCAAATGGTACACAACTGTTTTTTCTTTCATGTTGCACAAGGTTGATTAGAAAATAAATAAGTTACAAAGAATTGGGGAAGTTTTACTTCAGCTATTTCATCTCTGACTTATACTTGCAGATCTGAGAAATAAAGTATCTATTAAAACACTTTTTCTTCACTAGCTTTTATTATGTGTTGACACAAAAAAGAATAATTAGAAATATTTTATCATAACACAAAAATGTAAATTACATATGTAATTTAAGTTAATTTAGCAAAGTTAAATTTTAACAAAGGTTTGCTCATTGTATAAAACAATATACTAATCTGACTGACAAAACAAATTGTAGAGGTGGGAATATTGTTTTATAAGGATTATTTCTCCTATTTTCAGTAAAGTTTTTTCAAATTACTACTATTAAATCTATCTGAGAATGCATGATAGTTGGAGATATTGGAAAAAAATTTTTGAATGCCACATTTATTACTGTGTACTAAATTTACCTCTCAGAAGCATCAATCTTAATTTTTTTCTACTTCATCTCTCAGTTTCATAGTTAATACTTCTTATGTTTTACACTTAAAAATAGCTAAATGTTTAACCATTTACATTATCATAACATTACATTATCCTTACAGTAATAGCACTTTACAATAAAAATAAGAAAGTAATCTTAGTTTTTGACTACTTATCTCTGAAGAATACTTTGCAATATACTAGTGCAAGCTGTAAAGTGAAGCTATATTCTGCATCTATATAGTCATCAATCATTTAAGAGTCTCCTAAAATTGGCTATCACTGTCAGTCCAAATGTTACAGTTGACAATATATAAAATAATGTTATTTACTGGGGAAAGGTTAAATTTTATCAAAATATTAATGTTTTACATTGCATTAGTGTAAACTTTAAAAAACATATTATGCAACAAAATGTAATATCTAAACCTTAGACATGATAAGGATTTCTTATGCCTAACACCTACACATGATCTATTATATTATAAATTGTAACTTCATTAAAACTCTTCAAAGTCATGTTATGAGAAATATAAAGCCACAGATTGAGAGAAATATTTTAAATCCTATTTCTGTAAACTACTTGTATCAAGAATATATAAAGAATTCTCAAAATTCAAAAATCAGCAAACAAACTAATACTAATTAAAAATAAGCAAAAGTTTCACACAGATAAGTGACCAACTAGTACACTCTAAATGCAGATAAGTACATGAAAAGATGTTCATTATTATTCACTTGTCAAATTCAAATTAATATCATACTAAAATATGACTTAGACCTACTAGAATGGCTATATTTTTAAAACAATATTTAGAAAACAGACAATACAAAGTTTGGTAAAGCAATTGAAGTCCCATTTTGGTGGGAATGGAAGCTGGCACAGTCATTGACTTGAAAGATGATATTCCAGTATGCTTCCTAAGAAATTATGTAATTCTTAAATCTTCAGATAGCAAATTCATGCTAAATATACAGTATTTTAAGCATAAACATTTTATTACTACTTTATCATTAGAGAACCCAGTTTTTCCTCAACTACTCTCAATGATCATTCAACCAATTAACAAGAGGCATCTAATTATCAGTCAGCCTAGAATAGTCACCAACCTTAGCAATTATTTAGATTTAGATATTCTGACCTTTCAAGCTCTCCAACACCCATGACACTTACTGAAGTGGCAGAGATTCAGGAGCAACTCTCTAGGGAGTAGAAAATGAAGGTTTTATATCGTGGCACAGAAAGCTTCGGCTACACATTAAGAAAAATTATGTTAGGGGATTCTTTATTTTTCATCCAGTTTTATTTAAATATAGTTAACATACAGCACTGTATAAGTTTGTGTGTACAGCATAATGAATTGATTTACATATATCATGAAATGATTATAATAATAAATTTACTAAACATGTCATCTCATATAGGTACAAAAGAAAACAAAGTTTTCTTCATGATGAGAACTTTTAGAATTTACTCTCTTAACAACTTTCATTTGTAAAATAGAGCAGTGTTAGTTATATTAAATAAGTTGTACATTGTGTGTGTTCAGTTGCTCGGTTGTGTCTGACTCTTTGCAGCCTGATGACCTACAGCCCACCTGGCTTTTCTGTCCATGGAATTTTCTAGGTAAGTATACTGAAGTGGGTTGCCATTTCTTACTCAGGGGATCTTCCCAACCCAGGGATTGAACCCTCATCTCTTGCATCTCCTGTATTCACAGGCAGATTCTTTAACACTGTGTCACCTGGGAAGCCCATATTGTACATTACATTTCTTATTTATTTTATAACTGAAATCATACCTTCTGACTACTTTCTTACAGTTCCTTCTTTTCATCTCTGTCTCTGATCACCACAAATATGACCTCTTTTTCTATTAATTTTTTTAAGTGTAATCTATTTCTGCTTTATTGACTATGCCAAAGCCTTTGACTGTGTGGGTAACAATAAACTGTGGAAAATTCTGAAAGAGATGGAAATGGCAGACCACCTGACCTGCCTCTTGAGAAATCTGTATGCAGGTTAGGAAGCAACAGTTAAAGCTGGACATGGAACAACAGACTGGTGCCAAACAGGAAAAGGAGTACGTCAAGGCTGTATGTTGTCATCCTGCTTATTTAACTTCTATACAGAGTACATCATGAGAAATGCTGGGCTGGATGAAGCACAAGCTGGGATCAAGATTGTCAGGAGAAATATCAATAACCTAAGATATCCAGATGACACCATCCTTATGGCAGAAAGTGAAGAGGAACTAAAAAGCTTCTTGATGAAAGTGAAAGAGGAGAGTGAAAAAGTTGACTTAAAGCTCAACATTCAGAAAACTAAGATCATGGCATCTGGTCCCATCACTTCATGGGAAATAGATGGGGAAACAGTGGAAACAGTGTCAGACTTTATTTTTGGGGGCTCCAAAATCACTGCAGATGGTGACTGCAGCCATGACATTAAAAGATGCTTACTCCTTGGAAGAAAACTTATGACCAACCTAGACAGCATATTAAAAAGCAGAGACATTACTTTGCCAACAAAGGTCCGTCTAGTCAAGGCTATGGTTTTTCCAGTGATCATGTATGGATGTGAGAGTTGGACTATAAAGAAAGCTGAGCACAGAAGAATTGATGCTTTTGAACTGTGGTGTTGGAGAAGACTCTTGAGAGTCCCTTGGACTGCAAGGAGATCCAACCAGTCCATCCTAAAAGAGGTCAGTCCTGGGTGTTCATTGGAAGGACTGATACTGAAGCCAAAACTCAAATACTTTGGCCACCTGATGCGAAGAGCTGACTCATTGGAAAAGACCCTGATGCTGGGAAAGATTGAGGGCAGGAGGAGAAGGGGATGACAGAGGATGAGATGGTTGGATGGCATCCGAGACTCAATGGACATGAGTTTGAGTAAACTCCGGGTTTTGGTGATGGACAGGGAGGCCTGGCTCGCTGCCTTCCATGGGGTCGCAAAGAGTTGGACTTGACTGAGTGACAGAACTGGGAAGATTATGGGAAGATTCTTCAGTCAGATCGTTATGCTCAATAATTCAATCTTAGCGGCATGTTTTCCGTTATTTGGACTTTTTTTTCTTAAAAGTTTGCAATTATATTTAATTTCCAGGACCTCTGACTATTTTGTTTTTTGAACTTTTTTTAAAAAATTAAGGTTTTTTTTTTTTAGCACCAAGACATTTTGTATTGAGATATAGCCGATTAACAATGTTGTGATACTTTCAGGTGAACAACAAAAGGATGCAGCCATACATATATGTATCCGTTCTCCCCCAAACCCATCTCCCATTCAGGCTGTCACATAACATTGAGCAGAGTTCCATGTGCTATACAATAGGCTTTTGTTGGCTATCCATTGACTATTTTCTTTTTGTACAACAGCATTTTGGGAGAAATGTTATCTCTATAGATGTGTATGATATATTGTTTTAAATGTTCTTCAGTGTCTTACTAGTGCTTCAATAATTGTCTTCACCTAGGATTTGTGCCCTTCTTCAGCAGTTGGATTCTTCTATATACAATCTATCTTTGATTTTCTGTTAGTGTTTCTTTCTGAAAAACTCAGATAAATGTCACCTGTACTTATTATTGTATTTCCATAGCCAAAGTAAGTGCTTCCCAGGTGGTGCAGTGGTACAGAATCCACCTGCCAATGAAGGGGACACAAGAGATGCAGGTTCAATCCCTGGATCAGGAAAATCCCCCGGAGAAAGAAATGGACCCTCTCCAGTATTCTTGCCTGGAAAATTCCACGGGCAGAGGAGCCTGGCAGGCTATAGCCCATGGGGTCACAGAGAGTTGGACACGATGGAACCCAACACGCATAAATACGTACATACACACAGTCAAAGTAAGCACCTTGTCTTACTTGCCGTGAATGCCAGTTTTGTTTAGAGCATCTCTGCCTCTAAACTTTGAGTAGGGCTGTGGGTGGGAGTGTGGGAGTGTGCAGAAGGGTAGTGATGTTTCTTGGCAAGGATTAATACTGGGTGAGCCACGTGCGGTCAGACTGTGCCGTGTCCTAAGCAACCACTTTGCTTTCTGCATGTGTTGAGAGGGTCCACATCTTTCAGGTGAGCTCTGAGTTGGCAGGGACATGACCTTTTATTCTGATCCAGTGCACATCTGGAAGGTTTTAGTTTTTGCCCTCCTGCCATAAATGTATATAGATATATCACCAATTTTAGATTTATAATCCATTGCGTTTCAGTAAACTCAGAAGGCTGTGCAACTATAATTACAAACAAGTTTCTGAATAGTTAAATCACCCTCAAAAAAGTGTCCTCCCAACACTTTGCAGTCAACATCCATTTCCAGCTCCAAATAAAAGCACCGATCTGTTGTTACTTTTCCTAGAAATTTCATATAAATGGAATGATATTAATATGTAGTGCCATATGTAATGTCAGAGTCATTTGCCATAAATGAGGAGAAATAGCCCAGATGATTTATTTTTCTTTTATTAATTATTTGCCAAAAGAAAATAGTCTTCATTTATCTTCTGCCACCTCTCATCTTGAAATAATTCTTTGATTCCACTAGGAAAACTCACTGTGGAGTTCCTATCACTTGGCTCCCAGAATTGATGTAAGAATTAAGTATAATGACATATATAGATATAGTTTGTGGCTATTATATTATTTATTAAATATAGGCCTCAGAGAAATACTTACTTTGTATATTAAGGTGACTCAGTCTTCTTTCAGTAAACTAGAGAGCAAGGACTTAAAATGTTTCTTCAAATGGCACAATAGTTTCCAGATACTGAAACATATATGATCTAACTTTGGTAAACAAGATTATATTAAGCTGGGTTTAAACACATTTACTTTTTGTATAAAAAACTTACCAAAAATTGATATACTTACAGTGCACGGACATGCACCTTAAATTTATGTTTTGAAATGGGGATTAAGAAACAATCTTGAGAGTTTTTATTTAGTAGTCATTCTTTTTATTATTAAAAATAACCTCCATATTGGGAGATTCAGCTTTTGATATAATTCTGTTCCCACAAATATGTTTTAAGTCTTTGTGTAAAAAAAGATGCAGATTCTAGGAAAGTGTCTGTTTTTCCTTCAGGTACTCCATAATGTTTTGTTATTGGTGTAAGATTCATATTATTATTTTTTTTTAAACTGGAAGCAGATGCAATAACCAAGAAGGTGTTAGAGAAAATAATTCAGTTTAATCTCTATTTTTAGTTTGAAATGCAGCTGTAATGGAAAAAAAAAAAAAAAGCCTTAGAAAGAAATGTAACTTGTAAGCATTAATGACTAATTTTCTGAATCTATTTTAATATGCAAAGTAATTTTAGTTAATTGAATTGATCTTTTCTGTCAACATAAGTACACATATGAGGTAAGAGAGACTCTAAATTAACCCATCCAATTATTATGACTTTTACTAGTTTTATTTCCTCTTATGTGAAAGATTGATCAAATTAAATGATTGTTTCAAATAGTTTATGTAAATAACCTAAGAACAACTCTTTTACATCCCCTCAACTTTTTTTTTACAAGGTGAATGAAGTGCAATTTACATTCAACTAAAAGAAATCAGCAATTTTAAGTTTACAATCCAATGAGTTTCAGCAAATTCATATGTTATACAATTACAATCACAACCCACCTTCCCAATAGTTAAATCACCCTTCCGAATCTCTGCTCCTATGACCAGCTCCAAGTAAAAGCACTGATATGCTATTACTTTTTCTAGAAATTTCATATAAATGGAATCATATAATATATAGTTGTCTCTTGCTTTTTTTGCTTAACATTATTTTTTAAGTTCTTCTTACTGGTGCATCTATCAGTACTTTGTCCTTTATGCTAAGTAGTATTCCATAGTTTATCATATTCCAAGTCATAGTTCATCTGCTTGGCATTGGATAAATCTCTGGGTCATTTCTATTTTGGGTCCAATCTGGATACTCTTTCTATGAACATTGTGTACAAGGTTTTGTGGATATATGAATTCTTTTGTGTTGGGCAAATATTTGGGAGTGAAACTGTTGGAGTGTATTGTAAGCATTATGTTTAACTCAAAATATTCCAAGTGTTTTACAAAATGGTCTTACTACTGTAAAATTTACCAGATATGTATGAAGATTACACTTGTTCCAGATCCTTACCAGTACACCATATTGTCAATATGTTTTGTATTATCTATTTTAGCAATGTGTACTGTCATTTCATTGTAGTTCTAATTTGCATAGCCTAATAACTAGTGATATTAAACATGTTTTCATGTGTTTATTTTCTATCCATGTCAAGTATCAATATACCAACTCATTTACACATTTAATGGCTAATGTCCTTTTATTTATTTATTAAGATGTCAACTACTTTTCCAATTGTAAAATTTTTTTGTATATTGTATATAAAAATCTATCTATCTGTATCTTTCCTTTTCTTGCCCTCCCCTCCCTTTTCTTACATTCCTCTAAACTGAAGCTTCTCTTTTTATTTTCATAACAATGTTTTTGAAGGGCAGAATTTTTTAGCTTAGATGAAGTTGCATTTTTGAAATATTTCTTTTGTTTATCATGTTTTGGGATCATATTAAAAAATATAGAGAGACAGGTTCTCACAAAGGTTTTCTCCTACATTTTCTTCTACATGTTTTTCAGCTTTAGCAACAACATTTAGATTTGTCCCATTTTTAGTTAATTGATTGTTATAGTAAGGGATGTCAGAATATTTTTGCCTATAGATATCTAACTGCTTCCATTCATTTGTGGAAAGGCTATCCTTTCCTGGTTGAATTATCATTATTCCTCTGTGAAAAATCAGTGGACCATAAGTGAGGTCTGTTTCTGAAATTTATATTTTGTTATGTTGATTTATATGTCTATACTTACAGTAATACTATACTGTCCTGATTTTTATTTATATTTTAAATGTTTGAAGTCAAGTAATTTTAATCATCATGCTTTGTTCTTTATAATTGTGTTTGTTTACTACAAATCCTCTGTATTTCCACATAAATCTTAGGGAATCATTTTAATATCTATTAAAAAACTGCTGGTCTTCTGATAGATATTACCTTGAATCTTTAAGTCAATTAAGAGAAAATTGTCATTTTAGCAGTATTTAGACTCCCAAATAATTAACACAGCATATCTTTCTACTGAGGTCTTCTTTATTTTATCTGACAATATTTTGTTGTTATAAGTGTATAGGTCTTATACTTATTTTGTAAAACATATTCCTAAGTATTTCTTTCTTTTTTGTACTACTGTAAATGAAAATTATTTTTAAAAATTTCATTTCTGGATTACTTATTTTAGTGTACAGAGGTTTAATTTCCAAAGTTTATTTCCTCTGTATCTAGATATGTGGTTAACTTTGTTTTATAGTTACAATAGCTCATTTTTGTGGGTTTGTGGATACCTTACAATTATACACTTCTAAGATCTTGTTATCTCTTAGTAATGATTGCTTTAATTCTTTCTTTCCAATTTTTGTTCCTTTAATTTTTTTCTTCTTTTACTAAACTGTGGTTGCTAATTTTGATAAAAGCAATGAAAACATATATCTTTGCCTTATTCCAATATTAAAATGTTATATTTTACCACTACTGATACTTATTTTTTGTTCTTTTACTGAGCTTTATCTGGTAGAGAAAGTATGCTTTCATTACTTAGTGCTAAGAGCTTTTATCATGAACTGATGCTAGTTTTCATAAAATTCTTTTTCTGCTTCTGTCAGGATTATCATATGATTTCTGTCTTTATCCTTTAATGTGAAGCATTATATTCACTTATTTATCAAAGTTAGTCTAAATTCCATTTCTAGGATATATCTCACTTATTTCTGATGTGTAATCCCCTTTATATATAGTTGAATATTGCTGTCTAGTATTTTATTTACAGCTTTTACAACATACTGACAAGGAAATTTGTTCTTCAGGTTTTTTTTTTGTAATATTTTTATCAGGCTTTGGTATCTGAGTAATGCTGTCCCATAGAAGGAGTTGGGCAGTTTTTCTACTTCTCTATTTTCTGAAATAAACAGTTATGTGTGTGGATAAGTATTATGTCTTCCTCAAGTGTTTGATAGATAGCAATAGTGAAGTCTCATGTGCCAGGCCTTGACTTTGTAGTAACATACACAACATTCAATTAATTTTACCACATGATACATATATATATATATATATATATATACATATATATATGTATATATATATATACACACACACACATTTTGCACTTTTCTTGAGTCAGTTTTGAGTTTTTGGTATCTTTCTAAGAATTCATTCATTTAATGTAAGTTTTATATATGGTTTTAGAAAAAGCAGAGGAACCAGAGATAAAATTGCCAGCATCTGCTGGATCATCGAAAAAGCAAGAGAGTAAAACATCTATGTCTGCATTATTGACTATGCCAAAGCCTTTGATTGTGTGGATAGCAAACTGAAAAATTCTGAAAGAGATGGGCATAGCAGACACCTGACCTGCCTCTTGAGAAACCTGTATGAAGGTCAGGAAGCAACAGTTAGAACTGTTAGACAGTTAGACAGGGAACAGCAGACTGGTTCCAAACAGGAAAAGGAGTATGTCAAGGCTGTACATTGTCACCCTGCTTACTTAACTTATATGCAGAGTACATCATGAGAAACGCTGGGCTGGAAGAAGCACAAGCTGGAATCAAGATTGCTGGGAGAAATATCAATAACCTCAGATATGCAGATGACACCACCCTAATGGCAGAAAGTGAAGAGGAACTAAAAAGCCTCTTGATGAAAGTGAAAGAAGAGAATGAAAAAGTTGGCTTAAAGCTGGGGTTCATGGGGTCGTAAAGAGGCGGACACAACTGAGCCACTGAGCTGAATTGATATTATGTTAGCATAATATTTTGTTAGCTCATAATTTTCCCCTATGGTTATTTTAATTCATGTATAATCAGTAATGACATTCTTTCTTTTATTTCTGATTATTAATTTGATAACTTACCTTTTTGACTAGATATTTATCAATTTGTAAAAATACCAGGTTTTGTGATATTTTTTGTTGTTTTCTCTCATTGAATTTCTATTTTATTTACCACTTTACACTTTCTATGTTTGACTAGTCTTTTTATAATTTCTTACATTTAGCATAGGTTACTGACTATAGTGTTTTCCTTCTTAATATAAACTTTAATCTATAACTTCCCCTTTAAATGTTGCCTTAGCTGTACCATGCATTTTAATTATTTCCAAGCTTCTTTCAAAATTCCCCTTATAATTTCATCTTTGACACACAGACACTTAGAAGCTTCCTGATTAATTTTCACATTTCTGATTTCCATATTGGGTTGATTTCTGGCTTAATTCCATTGAGCTCAGAGAAAATATTTTGTTTAATTTTAATTCTTCAAAGACTTATTGAAAGTTTTTGTGAAAGCTTGCCAAATGGTTCTTCCTGGAGAATGTTCTAAACGCACTTGAAAAGAATGTATTTTCTGTATTGTTCTTGGAGTGTATGATATAGATCAATTGAGTCAACTCAATTGATAATGTTTAAATTTCCTATGTTCTTACTGGTTTCTACCTTAAAATTCTATCATATTCACTGCCTTATTTGAGGGTTCTGTTGTCTTGTCATTATGAAATACCTCTTTATATGGAGAAATATCCTTTGTTTTAAAGTTTATATTGTCTGTTACTAATCCATTTACCCAAGTTCTTATGATTATTTACCAACTGCATTGTATTTCTTTTCTTTGCCTTAACTTTCAACTTATTTGTGACTCTGAAATTAAGTTGCTTCTATGTTAGCTAACCTATTGTTTTATATTCATTTTTTTGTTCAGTCTCACAATTTCTGCTTTTTCTTTGGGGTACTTAGTACATTTACAGTCAAAATAATTATATTTTTTGTAATAAGGTTTGCCAATTTTTATTGTTTTATATGTTTAATATCCTTTTGATTCATAATTTTGTTCCTCTTACTGCTTTATGTTAAACAAATATTTTTAGTATACCATTTTATCTTCTCTTGAAGGTTTAACTATATCTTCTGGTAATTTTAGTAGTTTATCCAAGGACCACAATATATATATTTTTTAATTTACTTATGGTTCATTTTAGGGTAATGCACTCTTAAATCTTGCAAGATTATATCAACTATGTTTAACATAGATCTGTTTTGTCCTATTTCTTTGCACTATTACTATTTTACATATTTCATCTAAATATGTTAAAAACCCAACAGTATGGTGCTATAAGCTTTGCTTTAAACAATCATCTGTTGTTTAAAGAAGATTTGAAGAAATGAGAGAAAGTGTGTACATGCTTTTGGGTTTTCTTGCATGTTAATAATTTTAAGTTGACAGTTGGTATTTTAGATAATACATTGCAGCAGCTTTGGAGTCTGGTTTATTTTTCTGCGAGTAGCCTGGCTTAAACTGTATAATCTATCTCCCTCAAAATATCCTGTCACTGATTTCTTTACTCAATGTTTTTTAACACTTTTATTTTTATTTTTAGTACTATTTCCCACAGGGTGACAGTTGTGTCTTACACAGACACAACTTTGGTGGTAAAGCAGTGGTTTGGAAAGATTTTGATAAGACATCTCATCTGTCTTAGTCAGCTTGAGCTGCTATAACAAATACCATAGATTGTGTGACTTAAATAATGGAAATTTATTTCTCACAGTTCTGGAGGCTGGAAACCTTCTTACTGTATTCTCACATGATAGTGAGAGAGAAAGAGCACTCTGTCATCCTCGTATAATGGCACCAATCCCGTTATGGGAGCTTCACCCTCACTGTCTCATCTAACCCGATTACCTCTGAAAGGTCCCACCTCCAAATGCCATTGCACTGAGGGATTACAGCTTCACCATATGAATTTAGGTGGGGCACGCTTACACTATTATACCTCTAAGGCTTTTGTCTTCTGTCAACTCAACTGTGTGTGTGTATACACATACATATATATGTATACATATATATATAGGAATGTGTATATACATACATATATATATATATATATATATATATATATATATATGAATTTATTCACAGGGAGAGTTGAGAGTGGGGAAAATTGGAAGCAGTCTCAAACAAACACATAAAATTCACTTTTGTCCAATGCTGTTCCAGTTTTTCAACAGAGAATCCTCTTCCATTTTTTTGCCAGTCTTTGTTTAGTTTCCATAGAAATGGTTGCTTTTGACAACAGCTGGAGTTCATGTCTTCTTGAGCTACCCAATAATGGCCATACCGAATTTTGGTGTATGCTACCAGTGAACCAGTGGGTTGAATTAAAGAGGAAGTGACACTTGTCAAAACTAGAGGTAACTTGAAAGAAATGTTAGTCTTTGCATTTTGCAGGAGTTTTCTGTTGATCTTCCAGGCAGCCAGAGCAAAGAATAATTTTGTGGGTGGGTTCAAAGAGTTAGTTATTTGAAGTGATATTAAAAATCACCAATGGGTTTAGTCTTTGAGACAGTTGCAGGATATATGTGTCAGTGAAAGAACTGTAATTTGATAAACAATAAAAACTAGTTTTAGGAGATCTTAGTATTCAAAAGTGCTAGCCTCTGCATCATCTCATCTTTGAGAGGGATCACTGCGAGTCTCCCTTATGTAACTGATATAGAAATGAATGCATTTTTTTAAACTTTATGTGGCCACTTGCAAATATAAGGAAAGATTTTGAGTGTTGGTCAAAGTATTGTTCAAATTTTGTGAGTTTTGAACAACATTTTGTGAGTTTCAAGTAAAACACAAAAAAGTTAAAACCATAGAATTTTAGAGGAGGTATGGCTCAGGGATATGAATTATAAAAAGATCTTGAAGCAAAAAAGAAAATTAAGACATTTTGGTCTTGGTCTCAGCATTTCTCTGAGTTAGTACAACACTGGGGAAGTGAAATAGAAAGGGGTATGTGTCTTATTATTGAAGGAAAAGTGGAAGTAGATCAGAGAAATGTTAGTTCTTAGATAAATAATGTAAAAGTGAGCTAACTAAAAATATTCAATTTGTCCAATGATCAAAACTTTCTAGAATGAGCAGGCTAAGTCAGCTTAAAAAAAAATTATATTAAGAGTGGGCTCCCTGGAGTGGTTTGTCTGATCTTTGAAAGCACCATAGCATACTTTGTGGAACTGTAAGAGAATTCTGCAGCCAATTTTTTTTACAGTTAAGATGGACATAAGATTGTTTTGTTGATAATCACAATTTGAAGTTATGCTAAACTAACCTAATTGTTTTCTGTGAGATCATAAAAACATAAACTTCTCAAAGGAGAAGAGTAATGTTTCATCAGATGCTGGTTTGGACTAAACATGTGAAGAATGAAATGAATAAAACTAGCTGGTTCTTATATGTTCAGTTAAACGAGATCCATGATGACAGTGCAAGTAAAATCAAAATTAACACCATTACTCAAAAATATTTTAAAAGAGTGTAGTATGGGCTGATTGGGACAAGAGACAACCAGAAATAAGCCACAGCTCTGATTCATAATAGCATTTTTTTATAGCAATTTATTGAATCTCATTACATCTTAGTCCCATAATCTATAACAAGTCAATAGTTGTACTTACCTTCTGGAAATATGATATCAACTATCATTAAATATATGTAAGGATTCAGTAAATGTTAGTTTACTTCTTCATCCTTTACCACTAAAGACTCCAGTGCTATGAAAAGGATAATCACATGTGTAATGAAGTAACTTAATTTCAGCAGTTAGAAATGCTCAAATAAGACAAAACTAGAGTGATTAACAGAGTTTGCAAAACGTGCCTGGAATTATTGAAAATCTACTTATACAAAACTACTTAAACCTGAAATAGAGTTAAGGTGATTGAAGTTTTGTGAGTAAGTATGTGATCTTGATGCAGATAGGAACATATCAATCATGTTGTTGGCTGTATCAGTAGGGGCTTGTATACAACAGCTTTAATTTAAGATTGATTTTACTTATTATTGAATGGTGGTGTTCTTTATTTACTCCTGAACAATTTAGGATAACACAAAAAATACATTAGGGTTTTTTTTTTTTTTTTTTAATGCTTGGATAGCATCACTTACTCAATGGATGTAGTTTGATCAAACTCCGGAAGATGGTGAAAGACAGGGGAACCTGGTGTGCTGCAATCCATGGCGTTGCAAAGAGCCTGACATGACTGAACAGTAACAACAACCAAAGGTTTTTTTTTTTTTTTTTTTTTAAAGGATATATTTGCAATCTATGAGGAAGATGTGTAGCACACACACAAAAATTGCAATTCAATGTATTTTAGTTCTTTCAGACTCCTTAGGGAACTTTAAAAAATGCCTATCACCATATCTCTGTCATGAAAATGTAAAGTGAGATAGCAAAAAGCTCAGTCTGTCAAAGGTATCACAGACAATTCCAATTACCAATTTATAGTGACGTTATCTGTTACCTTCTGTAGTCTCAAGCTAAAATAAACTTACTGTTCCCACTAAGCGTCAAACATTATGCACACACACAATTACACAGTAACATACACAAATAGACACACATACACACACATGTGGAATGTCATTTTTGATCTTGTCTTCCAGTGGAAATGTTTGAACATATGTTTGGTTCAGTTCAGTTCAGTTCAGTCGTTAAGTTGTGTCCAACTCTTTGACCCATGGACCAGAGCAAGCCAGGCCTCCCTGTCCATCGTCAACTCCTGGAGGTTACTCAAACTCATGTCCATTGAATCGGTGGTGCCATCCAGCCATCCTCTGTCATCCTCTTCTCCTGCTGCTCCCAATCCCTCCCAGCATCAGGGTCTTTTCAAATGAGTCAACTCTTTGCATGAGGTGGTCAAAGTACTGGAGTTTTAGCTTCAGCATTAGTCCTTCCAATGAACACCCAGACTCATCTCCCCTAGGATAGACTGGTTGGATCTCCTTGCAGTCCAAGGGACTCTCCAAAAACCACAGTTCAAAAGCATCAAATTTTCAGCGCTCAGCTTTCTTCACAGCCCAACTCTTACATCCATACATGACTACTGGAAAAACCATAGCCTTGACTAGATGGACCTTTGTTGGCAAAGGAATGTCTCTCCTTTTTAATATGCCATTTAGGTCGGTCATAACGTTCCTTCCAAAGAGTAAGCGTCTTTTAATTTCATGGCTACAATCACCATCTGCAGTGATTTTGGAGCCCCCAAAAATAAAGTCTGACACTGTTTCCACTGTTTCCCCATCTATTTGCCATGAAGTGATGGGACCAGATGCCATGATCTTAGTTTTCTGAATGTTGAGCTTTAAGCCAACTTTTTCACTCTCCTCTTTCACTTTCATCAAGAGGCTTTTTAGTTCCTCTTCACTTTCTGCCATAAGGGTGGTGTCGTCTGCATATCTGAGGTTATTGATATTTCTGCCAGCAATCTTGATTCCAGCTTGTACTTCTTCCAGCCCAGCGTTTCTCATGATGTACTCTGCATATAAGTTAAATCAGCAGGGTGACAATATACAGCCTTGATGTACTCCTTTTCCTGTTTGGAACAACTTAGTTACTTAACTGCAAATAATACTGATCTAAGTTATAAGCAGTTTCAATTAGTCCACATATATGACTCTTTTAAACAAACTTATTCTTAATAAAAACTTGATGAGTTAAACATAAATATTGATTCAATATCTTGATTTAATGAGGCTTCTTTCTCATTAGTTGCTATTCACTTGGCATTTAGGTAATTTTTCTTCATCACATGGTCTCCCATTTATTTTCTTATTCCTTAAACAATTATATCACTCACATAATACCCCTTCCCCAAAACAAGTCTCATAAACAACTCATGTAGCTGAGAAAAAAATGATACTCCAGAAATGCTCTGATGTTCAAGAAAGATAGCAAAGGGTTTAATTTCTGTCTTAATCAATTACTATCTGAAATTTTCAAGAGTTTCCTCCTCTTAAAAGTGAGGACAGCAACATTACCTACCTCAATAGGGTTGCTGTAAGAATTATGAAAAATAATATCAGAAAGAATCTATCACTGTGTTTATTAATAGTAAGCATTAAATAAATAATTGCTATTGTGGTTACTATATAATATTTGTATCACTGCTGTGATACATGACATTTCAAAGGTCATTTTAACCAGTTATTGCTCTAAGCTAAGACAAAGCACTGCCTTTATCTTGGTGCTCATGTGCAAATAAGGCACATTGTTTTCTTTCACAACAGATAAATATTGATGTTAATAACTCTAGAAATAATGTTTGGATACCTATAAAAGATAGTTATTCCACATGTGAAATGTAATTTATAGATTTACCTGTTCAGATTTTTGTCATATTTATTTCTGATTGTCCCCTGATACATTATATTCAGGACATATTTTGTAAAGATTTATAAATCTTTTGGACTATTGAATATCTCTCATAAATAAAGCCATGATGAATTATGAGAATGAGTGATAAGGATAAAGTTTGACATGTCTTGTGAAATGAAAGGGTTTAACATTATTAGAAAAGTTGTGTGATATTTAAAAAAAAACTGAAAAATAGTTTGTGACTTTTTTTGTCATATTTATGCTATTAGCTTTTTCCATTCCTGTGGAGAATTGTCATTAAGGACTTAGCATTCTCTATTATTAATCGAAGATTGATTGACTGTGTGTGTGGCAAAACTAAATTGCTTATAAAAGTTATCCATTTGCATACACATATATGCTGAAAAATACATTTATACACATACATACATAATATGCATATCTATATGTAGTTTGGCTGAAGCCACATAAATTCAGTGACAATCAACCACAGTCTACATGTTTTTAACAGTAATTCCTAAATCGCAGTTTTTCACTTTCCTATAATTTATGCTAAGCAGAAAAACCAAGAACCAAGAATATATTTCAATTTTACTTTTTCCTCAATAATTTTTTTTGAAGTATAGTTGACTTACGATGTGCTAGCTTCTACTACATAGCAAAGTAATTCAGTTATATGTATATACATATTCTGTTTTATATTCTTTTCCATTACAGTTTATCATAGGATATTAAATATAATTCTCTGTGCTATGCAGCAGTACTTTGTTGTTTATCCATTCTATGTGTAAATAGATAACACTTGCTAATCCCAACTTCCCACTCTACCCTTCCCCCCAACTCTCTCCCATGGCAACAACCCGTCTGTTGCCTATGTTCATGATTCTGTTTCTATTTCGTAGATAAATTCATTTGTGTCATATTTTAGATTCCACATATAAGTGATATTGCTTGGTATTTGCCTTTCTCTTTCTGACTTAATTCATTTAGCATGATAATGTCTAGGTCCATTCATGTTGCTGCAAATGACAATATTTCATTCCTTTGTATATATGTGCCACTCTTCTTTATCCGTGCATCTGTCAATGGACATTACTGTTGCTTCCATGTCTTGGCTATTGTGAGTAGCGCTGCTATGAACTTAGGGGTGCATCTATCTTCCTGAGTTATACTTTTGTCTGCACATATGCCCAGGAGTGGGGTTGCTGGATCATATGATAATTCTACTTTTAGTTTTCTAAGGAAATTCTAGACTGTTTCCCACAGTGGCTGCACTAACTTACATCCCCACTAACAGTGTAAGAGTTCTCCCTTTTCTCCACACCCTTGCCAGCATTCGTTCTTCGTAAACTTAAAAAAAAAATTATTTTTGTCTTTGCTGGGTTTTCATCGCTGCACAGGCTTTTCGCTAGTTGCAAAGAGCGGGGCCTCCTTTTGTTGCAATACGCGGGCTTCTCACTGCGGTGACTTCTCTTGCTGCGGGGCACAGGCTCTAGGCACTAGGGCTTTAGGAGTTGTGGCCCCCATGCTTTAGAGCGCAGGCTCAATAGTCGTGCACAGGCTTAGTTTTTCTGCAGCATGTGGGATCTTCCTGGATTAGGGATCAAACCCTTGTCTCCTTCATTGATGGGAGGATTTTTTAACCACTAAGCCACCAGAGAAGCCCTGGGGACTTTTTCATATGGCCATTCTGACTGATGTGATATAGTACCTCATTATAGTTTTGATTTGCTTTTCTCTAATAACTAGTGAAGCTGAGCATCTTTTCGTATGCTTATCAGCCCCCTTTACTTCTTTTTTGGAGAAATGTCTATTTAGGTCTTCTGCCTCTTTTTTTTTTTAACTGCTTAGGATCTGAGAATTTTAAAGAGGCAGGTATTTCTTAAAGTGCTGCTTGTCTTATAAAATTTATTAATGAAAGAGCTATATAACTTTAATTCAAAAGCCAAAAGGATTTTAGAGGCCCTCTGATACATCTTCCTAGCAAGAATTGCTGAAGCAATTTTGCTCTCTAATAAGGTAGCTTATTTGCCTTTGAACATTTTTTTTTTTGAACATTTTTTTAATTGAACCTATATTAAGAAAAATCAATGCTTACTCTAAATTTAATTCTAAATATTTAGTAATCTTTCAACTTGGGCAAGACCAATTGAGCTAGTTGTAGAGTGATTTATTTTCCATTATGTATGACATATAAATAAAATTAAATTAAATTTTGAGATTATTTCAAGTGGCCTTTAGATTTAGGGAAAAGTCATGGGATTTATATCAGAAAGAACCTTTA
The DNA here is from genome assembly GCF_019320065.1 of Cervus canadensis. Lineage (NCBI taxonomy): Eukaryota > Metazoa > Chordata > Mammalia > Artiodactyla > Cervidae > Cervus > Cervus canadensis. The sequence continues at coordinate 62,294,152 of NC_057400.1, forward strand.
AAGTAAGGAATAAATGTTTTTATTTTAAGAAATAAATGAAATTACATGAGAAAATCTTTAGTTAAAAATAGAATACAATGAAATACCATTTTGTTTTACATATACATATATATAATATAAATGATCTTTACAATAAAGTATGGATGCTTGCTCTGTTACAAAGTAATTTAGGCAGAAATCATTTATCTTGGGTCTAATAAAGGAATACTTATAAATTTTTTACTTATTATTTCAAGGATACAACTAGAGATCAAATATTTAGATATCCTTAAAGTTAGGATAAAAAACTGCATAACCATTTGTTAACCCTTTCTTTTTAGGTAGCAATGTTCCAAGTAATACATTTGTCAAATGGTGATCAATTAACCCTTGTGGTGCCTTTTGGGGTTCTATAATTGCAATTACGTTTTATGACTTTATTATATCGCAGTAAACAATAATATTAAAACAATTTTGCAGTGTGCTCAATGCATTGCATAATTCAAGAAACATTGTTTGAAGCATTTTTTTTTTTGAAGTGTTTATGTGTACTTTATAGAAGAATCAGGACTTCACATTTCTAACATACTGGTAGATGTTTTATAATAAATTTAAGTGTAAATGGCATCTACTTCCACAAAAACCTTAACAGAACAAGTATTTAGACTGCCACTAATTGGAATCTGATCAAGTTCCATATTCCTAATAGAATTTTAACTTTTTTTCAGAATGAGGTCAATATATCTATTTTTAATAAGAGTTTTTAATACATGACTCTTTGGTAATAAATGCCTGAATAATAAAAATATACATTTTTCTACATGTCTAATGTTTTCAAATTTTGACTTTCTAAAACATGGACATGTTTGATCAAAGTTTAACATTTAAATTTGATATTCTAATGTTTTAATTCTGACTTAGCAGTTTTCCTTCTTAAAGGAAAATTTAAAATAAATTATATATATAATTTTATTTAAAAATTATATCAGGGTGTAATAAATAGGCTAATACAATAGTTCATCAAATTTAAACTCATATCAATCAAAATTAAGTTTAAGGCAGCAGTTAAAATGTAAATAAAAAGAGATAGGGAAACAGAGTCAGTTAACCAAGTCTTAAACCTGATTCCATTGCTGAATGTTTGTAGAATTTTTCCAAAGCATTGAAACTCCTTGAATTTCCATATCTATGTTCTCAGTCAGGATGGATGTATCCATGCTCAGTTGTGTCTGGCTCTTTGTGACCCTATGGACTGTAGCCTGCCAGGCTCCTCTGTCTATGGAATTTTCAAGCAAGAATATTGGAGTGGGTTGCCATTTCCCACTCCAGAGGATTTTCCAAACCCAGGGATTGAACCCAGGTCTCCTGCATTTCGTGCATTAGCAGAAGGATTCTTTACCTACTACACCACCTGAGATAAATTTAACTAAATCTCCATAGAGGCTCTGTTCAAATCTAAGGTTTCATAATTTGTATAGTTCATTTAATATTACCCAAAATAAAATCTTATAAATCAAAACTTTCATTATTATTCTATTTTTATACATGTTCCAAGTACATTGACTTAGAGTAATCTCAAAAATTTAGAATACATCTGCTTAACAACCTGCAACGGTTGTCTACTCATTATTTCTGCATCATTTTAAACTACAAGTAATATATTATTTTACTAAATATTTACTCATTTTTGCATAAAATAAAATGTGTGCAAATAGCAAAGCAGTTCCCAGATGGTGTTACACATGGATGTCCAGATGAATATACTAAAACTTCAACATTTCAGGAATGTTAGTGAGATGAAGTAATCTCTATAATTTATCTGTGATTTTGTTATGTCAGTAGTTAGAACAATTCTTAGAAAATAAATTTTCACTATTTTTGCACCAAATGCATTCAGTTCAGTTCAGTTCAATTCAGTCGCTCAGTCATGTCCTACTCTTTGCGACCCCATGAATTGCAGCACGCCAGGCCTCCCTGTCCATCACCAACTCCCAGAGTTTACCCAAACTCATGCCCATCGAGTCGGTGATGCCATCCAGCCATCTCATCCTCTGTCGTCCCCGTCTCTTCCTGCCCTCAGTGTTTCCCAGCATCAGGGTCTTTTCAAGTGAGTCAGCTCTTTGCATGAGGTGGTCAAAGTACTGGAGTTTTAGCTTCAGCATCAGTCCTTCCAATGAACACCCAGGACTGATCTCCTTTAGGATGGACTGGTTGGATCTCCTTGCAGTCCAAGGGACTCTCAAGAGTCTTCTCCAACACCATAGTTCAAAAGCATCAATTTTTCAGCGCTCAGCTTTCTTCACAGTCCAACTCTCACATCCATACATGACCACTGGAAAAACCATAGCCTTGACTAGATGGATCTTTGTTGGCAAGTAATGTCTCTGCTTTTTAATATGCTGTCTAGTTTGGTCATAACTTTCCTTCCAAGGAGTGAGTGTCTTTTAATTTCATGGCTGCAGTAACCGTCCGCAGTGATTTTGGAACCCCCCAAAAGAAATCTGACACTGCTTCCCCATCTATTTCCCATGAAGTGATGGGACCAGATGCCATGATCTTAGTTTTCTGAATGTTGAGCTTTAAGCTAACTTTTTCACTCTCCTCTTTCAATTTCATCAAGAGGCTTTTTAGTTCCTCTGCAATATCTGCCATAAGAGTGCTGTCATCTGCATATCTGAGGTTATTGATATTTCTCCAGCAATCTTGATTCCAGCTTGTGCTTCTTCCAGCCCAGCATTTCTCATGATGTACTCTGCATATAAGTTAAATAAGCAGGGTGACAATATACAACCTTGACGTATCCCTTTTCCTATTCGAAACCAGTCTGTTGTTCCATGTCCAGTTCTGTTGCTTCCTGACCTGCATACAGGTTTCTCAAGAGGTGGGTCATGTGGTCTGATATTCCCATCTCTTTCAGAATTTTCCACAGTTTATTGTGATCCACACAATCAAAGGCTTTGGCATAGTCAATAAAGCAGAAATAGATGTTTTTTTCTGTAACTCTCTTGCTTTTTTGATGATCCAGCAGATATTGGCAATTTGATCTCTGGTTCCTCTGCCTTTCCTAAAATCAGCTTAAACATCTGGAAGTTCACGGTTCATGTATTGCTGAAGCCTGGCTTGGAGAATTATGAGCATTACTTTACTAGCGTGTGAGATGACTGCAATTGTGTGGTAGTTTAAGCATTCTTTGGGATTGCCTTTCTTTGGGATTGGAATGAAAACTGACCTTTTCCAGTCCTGTGGCCACTGCTGAGTTTTCCAAATTTGCTGGCATATGGAGTGCAGCACTTCCACAGCATCATCTTTCAGGATTTGAAATAGCTCAACTGGAATTCCATCACCTCCACTAGCTTTGTTTGTAGTGCTGCTTTCTAAGGCCCACACAATTTCACATTCCAGGATGTCTGGCTCTAGGTGAATGATCATACCATCGTGATTATCTGGGTCATGAAGATCTTTTTTGTACAGTTCTGTATATTCTTGCCACCTCTTCTTAATATCTCCCGCTTCTGTTAGGTCTATACCATTTCTGTCCTTTATCCGACCCATCTCTGCATGAAATGTTCCCTTGGTATCTCTAATTTTCTTGATGAGATCTCTAGTCTTTGCTATTCTATTGTTTTCCTCTATTTCTTTGCATTGATCGCTGAGGAAGGCTTTCTTATCTCTCCTTTCTATTCTTTGGAACTCTGCATTCAAATGGGAATATCTTTCCTTTTCTCCTTGCTTTTCACGTCTCTTCTTTTCACAGCTATTTGTAAGGCCTTCTCAGACAACCATTGCATTTTTGCATTTCTTTTCCATGGGGATGGTCTTGATCCCTGTCTCCTGCACAATGTCATGAACCTCCATCCATAGTTCATGAGGCACTCTGTCTATCAGATCTAGTCCCTTAAATCTATTTCTCACTTCCACTGTATAGTCATAAGGGATTTGATTTAGGTCATACCTGAATGGTCTAGTGCTTTTCCCTACTTTCTTCAATTTAAGTTTGAATTTGGCAATAAGGAGTTTGTGATCTGAGCCATAGTCAGCTCCCTGTCTTGTTTTTGCTGACTGTATAGAGCTTCTCCATCTTTGGCTGAAAAGAATATAATCAATCTGATTTCGGTGTTGACCATCTGGTGATGTCCATGTGTAGAGTCTTCTCTTGTGTTGTTGGAAGAGGGTGTTTGCTATGACCAGTGTGTTCTCTTGGCAAAACTCTATTAGCCTTTGCCCTGCTTCATTCCGTGCTCTAAGGCTAAACTTGCCTGTTACTCCAGGTGTTTCTTCACTTCCTACTTTTGCATTCTGTTCCCCTATAATGAAAAGGACATCTTTTTTGGGTGTTAGTTCTAAAAGGTCTTGTAGGTCTTCATAGAACCATTCAACTTCAGTTTCTTCAGTGTTACTGGTTGGGGCATAGGCTTGGATTACCGTGATATTGAATGGTTTGCCTTGGAAACAAACAGAGATCATTCTGTCATTTTTGAGATTGCATGTACTGAATTTTAGACTCTTTGGTTGACCATGATGGCTACTCCATTTCTTCTAAGGGATTCCTGCCCACAGTAGTAGATATAATAGTTATCTGAGTTAAATTCACCCATTCCAGTCCATTTTAGTTTGCTGATTCCTAGAATGTCAACCTTCACTCTTGCCATTTCCTGTTTGACCACTTCCAATTTGCCTTGATTCATGGACCTAACATTCCAGGTTCCTATGCAATATTGCTCTTTATAGCATCAGACCTTGCTTCTATCACCAGTCCCATCCACAACTGGGTATTTGTTTTGCTTTGGTTCCATCCCTTCATTTTTTCTGGAGTTATTTCTCCACTGATCTCCAGTAGCATATTGGGCACCTACTGACCTGGGGAGTTCCTCTTTCAGTATCCTATCATTTTGCCTTCTCATACTCTTCATGGGGTTCTCAAGGCAAGAATACTGAAGTGGTTTGCCATTCCCTTCTCCAGTGGACCACACTCTGTCAGATCTCTCCACCATGACCCGTCCGTCTTGGGTGGCCCCACACGGCATGCCTTAGTTTCATTGAGTTAGACAAGGCTGTGGTCCTGTGATCAGATTGGCTTGTTTTCTGTGATTATGGCTTCAGTGTGTCTGCCCTGCCGTTTGATGCCCTCTCGCAACACCTACCGTCTTACCTGGGTTTCTCTTACCTTGGACATGGGGTGTATCTTTACGGCTGCTACAACAAAGTGCAGCCACTGCTCCTTACATTACACCTTTGTTATTAGATACTTTGTTTAAATATCTACCAACACCTTTGTAGGTCTTAATAGTAATGGCTACGAAAAATTCACAGTATTACATATGTTTATAGAGGCTTTATTCATAATTGCCAAAATTTAGAAGCAACCAAGTTGGCCTTTAGTAGGTGAATGAATAAGTAAAATATGGTACACCAGACAATGGTATGTGATTTAGCATTAAAGAGAAAAGTTATTAAGCCATAAAAAGACATGAAGGAAAGTTAAATGCACATTACTAAGTGAAAAAGCCCATCACAAACCATAATATGTTATTTCAAGTATATGACATTAAGGAAAAGGCAAAACTATGAAGACAACAAAAATATCAGTGGTTTCTAGGAGGTGGAGTTGGGGGAGAGATGAATAAGCAGAGCACAGAGAATTTTTAAGACAGTGAAAATACTCCACATGACATTATAATGATGAATAGATGTCATTATGAAAGCGAAAGTTTCAGTCATTCAATTGTGTCTGACTATTTGTGACTCCATGGACTGTAGCCCACCAGGCTTCTCTGCCCATAGAATTATCCAGGCAAGGATAATGGAGTGGGTTGCCATTCCCTTCTCCGGGGTATCTTCCCAACCTGGAGATTGAACCTGTGTCTCCTGCATTTCAGGCGGATTCTTTACAGTCTGAGCCACCCAAGAAGCTCGTGTGTCTATATACTTTTGTCTAAATCCACAAGTGTACAATATCAAGAGTAAAATAATAAGTAAGCTATGGACTTTAGATGATCTTGATGTGTTAGTGTGGGTTTTTTTTATTTTATTTTTTTTTTTTATTTTTTTATTAGTTGGAGGCTAATTACTTCACAACATTTCAGTGGGTTTTGTCATACATTGATATGAATCAGCCATAGATTTACACTTATTCCCCATCCCGATCCCCCCTCCCACCTCCCTCTCCACCCGATTCCTCTGGGTCTTCCCAGTGCACCAGGCCCGAGCACTTGTCTCATGCATCCCACCTGGGCTGGTGATCTGTTTCACCATAGATAGTATACATGCTGTTCTTTTGAAACATCCCACCCTCACCTTCTCCCACAGAGTTCAAAAGTCTGTTCTGTATTTCTGTGTCTCTTTTTCTGTTTTGCATATAGGGTTATCGTTACCATCTTTCTAAATTCCATATATATGTGTTAGTATGCTGTAATGTTCTTTATCTTTCTGGTTTACTTCACTCTGTATAAGGGGCTCCAGTTTCATCCGTCTCATTAGGACTGGTTCAAATGAATTCTTTTTGACGGCTGAGTAATATTCCATGGTGTATATGTACCACAGCTTCCTTATCCATTCATCTGCTGATGGGCATCTAGGTTGCTTCCATGTCCTGGCTATTATAAACAGTGCTGAGTGTGGGTTTATCTGAGTTAAAAAAAAAAAAAGTACCATTCTGTTTGTGATGTTGATAATGAGGGAGACTATGCAAATTTTAGAGGAGGAAGTGTATGAGAAATATATGTACCTTCCCCTCAATTTTGTTGTAAATCTAGAACTCTCTGAATAAAAAAAATATTCTAAAAATGCAGTCTTCTAAGCTCCCATGAACTTCTGTTGTGACAGAAAGTTATGCCTACTGGTGGCCAGTCTTCGTTGTAAAGCCATGCCTGGTTCTGAGCCCTTACAGATATTTTCCATGATGAAGTCACCACTTGCAAATTCAGACTCATTCTCACCTATTCACAATTTTGGTTCTGAGTTTAGGGTGATTTCAAGTAAACTATTTCTGTAGCCTGCTATTAAGTCCACAATGCTAGTGGGCATTTTTCATTATTTAATAATCAGGTGATCCTGGGACCACTTTGCTGCCTTTTGCTTCAGTTTTAGCAATCAAATCACTTTCTTATTTCCTATCTTACTCTAACTGATGCATTATTGCTCTATTTATACAAACCTGCCAGTTTAAAAATTAGACATTGCCTAAAGTTAACCAAGTTTCCTAGCTCAGCAAGACATATATCACTATAGTTTGCTCATGCTTAGAACTTTCTATTCTAGATTTAAGACAATTCCTGGTTCCAGAGTTCCATTATACTATATATGTTTGCTGTGATTCCCTACTTTATGGTACAAGGGAAGCTTTCCTAGTAGCTTTCTATGACTTTATTATGATCTTTTTATCTCTAGCTCTTCCTTAATCTTCATGTTATATACCCAGCACTTTTCTCATTCTAAACCTGTTGATGTGAAAAAAAGAGAAAAAGCTGAACTTACTTCCTTCAGGCTAAGAGGCTGTATGTACGTATGTGTGTGTGTATGTGTATTTTCCCACATAAATAAGAAGTGACAATTTTTATAGCTATTGGTGTGTGAACACAAATGAGATAAAGTAAGGCTTAAATCTGGACTTTCTATAGTTTTCGATATGTAATATGACTGTTTGTTCTCACATGCATGTGACAGATCTGGTTAAATCCAGCTATCCTCATATAATTATTAAGAGCATTTCTTCACCCACAGAAGTGTCCCAACTCGAGATAGAAATTATATGGCTACCTCAGCCAGAAAAAATGAACTTCAGTAAATAAAAAGATAATTTAACTGCTTAGACTATGACTGGAAAGAGAACAGACTAAAGGTAAACATCATAAAATAAGAAGTATGATGGAAAATTAATGATTTTAGAGAAAATTATTAATGTGTGTGTTTATGACCCAGCTACATTCATTGCTTCCCAGGTGGCGCAATGGTAAATAATCCACCCACCAGTGCAGGAGATGCAAGAGACATGAGTTTGATTCCTGGGTCAGGATGATCCCTGGAGCAGGAAATGGAAACCCACTCCACTATTCTTGCCTGAAAAGTTTCAGGGACAGAGTAGCCTGGAAGGCTACTTTGTGACCACGGGGTCACAAAGAGTCAGACACGAATGGGCATGCACACCTACATTCATTGAAGTTAAATAAGCACGAGTTAAAGAAATAAGGTCCAATGAGGACAGTAAAATTATAGCTAAGGAAGTCCTTAACATTAAAGAAAATACAGATTAGGAGAAAAAGGATGAAAAAAGAGTATGATCCTACATGTTGAGAGAATAGGGATACAATAGCCTGAAAAATGAAGTGAAAATATAGAGAAGATTATTCCAGGAAGAGAGAGAAAAAAAATGACCTTTAGAAACTTGCAGTGGACTTCTCTGGTGGTTCAGTGGTTAAGACTTCACCTTCTAATGCAGCGAGTGTGGGTTAAATGCCTGGTTGAGGAGCTAGCATTCCACATGACTTGCATACAAAGAAACCAAAAACATAAAACAGAAGCAATATTGTAACAAATTCAATGAAGACTTTAAAAGCTGTCCACATTAAAAAAAATCTAACAAATCTTAAAAAAAAAAAAAGCTTACTGAAACTATTTCAAATAATAAAAAGGGCACAAATGTGAAAACCAGTGAAGGCATTAAAAATTTGGAGAAATTGTATTAGCAAATGAAATTTAGTGAAAAGAAGAATACATTTAATATATATATATATATATATATGTTTAAATAAGATTAAATCTGAAATGTTACTTTTTTATTAAGGCTACAATACTTCTTTTCAAATTAAATATTTCCCCAATACAAAGTATTTAGATTTCATTTTAAATAGTAATGTTCATATACAATGATCTTCATTTTTATAAATACTTATGACCAAGTATGAAGATATACGGTATTAGCTAAAGACTCATTTGGTGGTCAGTTGCTTCAGAAAAGAAGTAAATCCTCTACAAAATCCAATCTTTAGTGATCAGGTCATAGAATTCTAAAAAGAAAGTTTATTTAGGATAAAAAACATATTGTGGTAGGCAATAAAGTAATTGTAAACAAAAAAGAAAGGAATAATCTAACATAATTTTCTATGTCTTTATAGGAAAAATTTTAAAATATATATTATATATGTATATGCATTCATATATAGTTTTTAATTGGAGGATAATGGACTTATAATATTGTGTTGGATTCTGCTATACAGCAACATGAATCAGTCATAGGCATATTAATATACATATGTACCTTATAAATGAAAATATGAAACAATTTTATTCTGATGAAATCACCGAAAATGACCTGGTGTCATTTGTCCTATGGTATCAAATTTATCACTTCATTATCTATTTAGAAAAACCTCAGAAAGGAACTGTGAAATTGTGTCTTTATTGAACCTAGGTACAGATGTACTTCCCATGGTATTTTATGATAATTACTCAATCCATAAAGATACAGTATTTAGAGACTGAAAGAGCTAGTGGCATTTATTTTCTGAGAAAACTTATGGAAAATCAGTCAAACTGATTAGTTTATAATGATGCAGAATGCAAATGCTAAATGAATGCCTGGAAAATAATTTAATAAAAAAGAATGAGACATGACCATGTATAATCATAATGGCTCACGGAGCATTTGTAATTAAAGTGATTACAAAGAGTAGACTGATGTGGAATCAGTGAAGGACTAAGCTTCATAAAGGCAGGATTCTACAATGGATACATTTTGCCTGGTATGCCAGCACACCTTTGAAAAATACTACCAGTCATTCCCTGTACTTAATGCTGAAGCATAACTGGAATTACGAGAATAACAATCCTCAAAGAAAATGTATACAAGTAGCTCAGGAATAGGAATGACATGCATTTTGAAAGGCCTAAAATTCAATGCATAAACTAAATATTTATTAACATTTCTCTAAATAGAACGCATCTAATGCATGTCATATGTCTCAAATACCAGCTTATTTTTTCCCTGAAAACAAAATTTTTGTGTTTATAAACAGAAGGATATGGTTTCTAATTTTACATATGATAATAGAGATCTATACACAGAATATGATATGTATTTTTGCTTAGTACAATTTTACTAAGTGAATTTCCTTTAACCAAATCTGTTTTATGTCCTTATCTCAAGATCAGAAATCTGTATGAATGTGATAGAACTATAGCTTTTTGCTTGTGTATATAAATTGTCTTCCAAACTTTGGATCAAAGTGGTTAATACAAAACTTTAAAAAATAAGAAGGTCAAAATAAAAACTATAAAAACATTAAGGATAATGATAATTCATTGATAAGAAAGAGGTATAAGCATAAAATATAATTATTGAAATGAATATGGAGAATATCTTTTCAAACTGCCAGCTTTTTTTTTTTTTTACATAATCTCTGTCAACATACAAGAAAATGTGAACAACCATTAGTTAAAGGTGAATGGTAATTCATTCTCACTAAATTGAGTCAGTCACATTATAGTTGTCCTTCATATCAACTCCAATTCTGACTTTTTCCTGCTTATTTATATGCTATTTGCTTATATTTTTATAGATCTCTCTGCTTAGAAGGCTCGATAAGGTGGAGACCTTGCCTCTCCCATAACTTGCCCTACTCCCAACACCTAAAGTTGTATTAGTCATGGAAAAGACACTCAGTACTACTTAAGTGATGAATAAATATGTAATAGTTAATGCTTCTCTAAACTTAAACTTAGTGCTAGGTAGTTAGAATAGGAAAAAGGAGTCCAAAATAGCAGTGGCTAAAAGACAAAGAAAGGAAAAAGCCCACAAAAATAGAACAAAAGAACGTCCAAGAACTGAAATGAGAACCTCAGGTGAAACAAACAGCCCTCCTGGCTAGCCAAATTTACATAGGGCAGGTTTGGAAGAGGAGAACAAATATATAAAAAGAAGAGACAAAATTGAGCTCCTCTCTTCTTTTGGGTCAGCCCACCTCATGCCTTGAGGATGTATTTTCCTTTGCTTGCCAAAAAAACCTGAGCTGTAACCAAGCTGTAATGCTGGTCTGCCACTTCGAATTTTTTGCTGCAGTGAGACAGAAATGAGGAAATTGCACACTCCCCCAACTCTCTGGTGCCATGATTTGGATTTAACCTGGCTGAAACAAACTCAGCTAGGCCTCTGCAAGGGCCAAGCAGGGCAGAAACCCAACTCAGTGACATGTCTCACGGTGGAAGCTGAACGCAAAGAAAACCCACCACAGAGGAAGTGACAAGAAGCCCAGTGTGCTGGAGACCAGGACAGCTAAAACAAACTCACCGGAAAGCTCGCATGGCTCAGTCTCAGATTCCAGAAGATCCTCAGTTAGGGCAGGAGGTCCTCGCTCCTATAGCTGGAAGGACATAAGGCTAACAAAATCTTAATTCCTTTACAATCTCTTGCTTCTTGTTTCCTCAAACCCCCATGAACAGGAGAATGGCAGTAGGTGCAACTGAGGGACTCTGATAGAAGATACTCCCCAGTGTGTCCTGAAGGCTCTACTATCAGCTATGCCTTAGTAGCTGTTGACTAAGTGGCTGAGGGGCCTTCTGTCCTTAATCTTCTTTGTGCCAAGGAGGCCAATGAAAACTGTGAGCACAGGTCAGGTATTTAGCAGATTTTCTGGCAGGTTATGAAGTGGATTCCTTGGACGTTTTTCCCACTGCTTTTTCCTCCCATCCTTCAGCTCCTCTCTCCATCTATGCCACTGCTTACAAAATATTGGGCAGGTCGTCATCTTTCCATTTCTAAAAGTTGTACTTGAAACCATTTACCTAAGATTGGGACTCAAACCCACATGGCAGGGACTCTCTGCTATGCTTTGTCACTCAGTCATATCCAACTGGGACTTGAGCCGACCAAAACCCATGGTGCCTGGCTTTAGGACCTGATGAAGCTCGGGTTCTTGATGTCTCATTGAAAAAACACAGTGATAGGTAAGAGGTAGATTTGTTCAGATTCAGAGAGAAGCACACTCCACAGGCTGTGGGGCCTTGCAGAGGGAAAGGGGGCAGCTGTGGAATGTGGTGTACTTAGTTTTTTATGAGCTGGGTGATTTCATATGCTAACGAGTAGGAGGATCATTTCAACAATTAGGGAACCACTCAATTGACAGTGCCTTGGAACTGTCCTGGCACCTCTGGATGTGTCATTTAGCTTGCAGATAGAGGATCAAGGTTTAGTTGAATTTGACTTGTCATCTTGGACCCATTTGATTTTAACCGGTTTATGCTATGCCCTTGAGCTATGTCATTCTTTCAAAAGTTGTGCCCTGCCCCCTTCCCTCCTGTTTCATGCTCCTTTCCTTAGGCCCATCCCAACCCACAGTGTTGCCTCTACAATCTACTGGAGGGAAAACCAGAAAAATAGCTGGCCCTTGGGAGGGAAATACTATGTAATATCCAATCCCTGTAGATATTCAGGCCTTCGTCTTCCATGTTTCCTACAACATGTGCAACAACAGCATCTCTCATTGAACCCGCTAGAGTAGTTGACAAGCACACAGTGCCTGATAGAAGTCCATCTGTGGGTGGCATCCCTTCAAGGGCAACTTAGCTTCCAGGGATAATGTTTACCACTTTGAGAGTTTCCCTGCAGGCCTTTTGGACCCAAACCCTTACCACCCTTCTCCTAAAGTTACAAACATACTCCTGGATCAAATCTCCACTCCATTTTTTTGAAACATCTTGTCTGTTGCCTCTTATCAATTTGTTCTTAAGCCAGTTACTAACTCCTACAACAAGGACCCTGCCCCACTGTAGGCAACATAGCTCTGCCCAGCTTATTATTAAAATACTCTTAAAGCCCCTAACAGGACCAGATAACCCACTCCTTTGTCACCATTTATGTTATTACCTAACGTGGGTCCATGACAGTGAAATTTTACCATTGGAAACACTCCAACCTGCTCTTATGGAGGACTAGGGGAGGAAATCAGTGACTCACATTCCCTCAGAGCAATAAGAGGATAAGGCTTATGGCTGTTTCACCAGGTTCCCAGTCTCAGGGTACAGGCTTGGATTGCTTTACAATCATGATATCTACTCCCATCCATGGTGGACAAATGAGCAATGAGTTAAAATTACAACCATTAGTCCTACACAGCACTGGTCACACTGGAAACCTTGGGGATTCCCAAGTCCGGTCCTGGGGTCCCAGGAGGTTGACCTGCCTCAACCTGCCTAGGGATCTGGTCCTTGGAAGGTTGTCACACCTCAACCTGATTGGCAATCTGCCAGTCCAGAGGTCTCAGGAGAGTGACATACCTTGACCTGTCCAGGGACCCAGTTCTTGGGAGGCCAACATGACTCAACCTGACCAGGGATTCTATCTCCCAGAGGTTGTCATGCCTCAACCTTCCTGGGGGATCTGCACACTGAGCCGGGGATACCCAGCTCTCAGGTTGCAACAGTACTGGGTAGGGTAAGCTTCAGGAAGACTCACCCCTAAGGAAGTCCACCCATAAAAATAGAAGGAGGCCTATTAGCTTTTTTTTTTTTTTTCTTTTCTTCCCTGTCACCACTATCTTTCAAATGGGGCATAACAAATCCACTTCCTGACAGACACTCTTGAGATACATCCTTGATAACTGGAAGTTGTTCAATCCTTTAACTCTAAGGAGAAGCTGCTTAAAATTCTTTTGTGCCATTTTGTGGCCATGGTATCCTCTGGGGGAAAAGGAACACTGGCCTGAGGATGTGAGTTTAAATTACAATACCATTCTGTGGATAGACTTATTCTGCAAAAGACAAGGGAAATGGACAGAGATCCCATATGTCCAAATTTTCTTCCAACTAAGAGATATGAAGGAACTCTGTCTTAAGTCTGGGATTGTTGTATGCCCTAAAAATGAGCCTACTAGACAAATGGTGTTAGGCACAGATAACCAAGAGAAGGAAGCCCCCCATGAAGGCTCACCTTCCTTGGCTCCTGAGTTGCCTGGTGCTCCTTCCTTGTATCTAAACATGCCCCTAAATCCAGAAGCACCCCCTCCACAAAAGCCAACTCAAGTATGTCCCTTAGTTGAAAATGGAGGAGAATTTGGACCAACCCAGGTCCATAAGCCCTTCTCCTCTTAGAACTAAGACAGATCAAACAAGACCTGGGAAGCTATACAGATGACCCAGGCAAATACATACATACATTCCAACACATTACCTTGGCCTTTGACTTGACATGGAAGGACATCATGGTCATATTTAGTCAAACTTTATCTGACCCTAGTGTGCTAGGTTTTTAAAGGAAGCCTGAAGGTGTGCTATGGGGCTTCACATGTTAAGCAATAAATACCCAGTGGGGGAAACTGTGGTCCCTCCTCAGATCCTAACTGGAATTATAATGACCCTGAGCAAATCTGGGAAAGGGATTATTTTCTGATCTGTATAAAGCAGAACTAAAAGCAGCCCAGCAAAAAGTAATCAGCTCTGCCCGGGTCTCAGCAATAACTCAGGAGCCTAATGAGAACCCTATTGCCTTTCTGGAAAGGCTAAAAGAGGTCCTCCAAAAGTTTACCAGTCTGGACTTAGACGCTTATGAGAGACTGGTGATTTTAAAGGACAAATTCTTATCCCAATGTGCATCAGATATCAGGATAAAGTTACAACAGCTACAGCAGAAGGATCCTGCTGCCTCTTTAGATGAGATGGTCTAGACAACCACCAATACCTTTTATAACAGAGAACAGGAGAGGGAGGTCAAGTCCCAGGATAGGGAGAGAAAGAAAGAGATAAGGCATGCCCAGATGCTGGCCGTTCTCCAGTGAAGCCCTATGGCAAACCCTGAGTCCTTAAAGGACAAAGCACAAGGCAAATGCCTAATCTGTAGACACTGGGCCAAAGCGTGTCTAAACAGTGACACATCTCCTAAAACAGCTTGCTACAAATGCCATCAGTTGGGACTTTGGGCAGCATTTTACCCTCAGGACCCAAGGGCCTCAAGGTCAAACACCAAGCCTTCCCTAAGGATGGTTCAACAAGACTGAAGCTCCAGCCAGCCTGCCTGTCACAGATAACTATCACTGGGCTGGAGCCAAGGGTGCAACTGGAAGTGACAGGTAAGTCCGAGATTTTGGTTGACATAGGGGTTACCTATTCTGTCCTGACCTCCTACTCCGGAGGCTTCTCCCCGCAAACCTGTACCATTTTGGGTATTACAGGAAAAACCAATTACAAAAAGATTCATCTGAGCACTTCTTTGCTGCTGGGATGGACAAATATTTTCCCATCAGTTTCTGGTGGTCCCTGAGTGTCCTACTCCCTTATTAGGAAGAGATATACTCACTAAACTGGGGACCACCCTTGTGATGGAAAACTTTTCAGCCCCTGGAGCCCTGGCTACAGCCAGATGCTGTAGCATCTGGCTACCACTGAGAAACCCATTACACCCTCTCCAATAGGAAGGGACCAAAAACTATGGGAGGGCAAAATTAACCCCCAGGTGTGGAAGCCCACCAACCAGAACCAGTCGTCATTTTCCTTTGAGATCCCACTCAGTTTCCAAGCTGGAAACAGTAGCCCCTCAGAAGAGAAGCTCAGGAAGGACTACAACCTTTAATAAGTTAATTCCTTGCCTGTGGGCTATTGATCCCCACCAATTCACCGTGTAACACCCTGATCCTCCCTGTAAAGGAAAAGGATGGAACCTGGCGAATGGTTCAAGATCTCTGGATCATAAGTGAAGCTGTAGTTTCCCTCCATCCCACAGTACCCAATCCCTATGTAATCTTTGGGAAAATTCCACCCAGGGCCAAGTGGTTTATAGCCCTGGATCTCAAGAACATATTCTTTTGCATACCATTGGCTAAAGAGTCCCAATATCTTTTTTGCCTTTGAGTGCGAGCCTCCAGGAGAAAAACACCAACAGATGACTTGGACAGTATTACCTCAGGGGTTCAGAGATAGCCTCCACAGGTTTGGGCAGGCTCTTAGCTGGGATCTCCTAGATCTAGACCTGGGACCTAATGGGAAAATATTACAATATGTTGATGACCTACTACAGATGAGAAAAATGCCCAACGACATGCAATTCAGGTTCTAAACTTTTTGGGAGAGAGGGGATATAAAGTCTCCCATGCTAAGGCACAGATATTCGAGACAAAGGTCACTTACCTGGGAATTCAGATTTCACACAGGTCCAAGAGGCTGTCCTCTGAACGAGTACAAGGAATCCTCTAGTTACCCTCCCCCATGACTTGAAAACAATTGCGAGATTTTCTGGGGGCTAGCTGGGTATTGTAGAATCTGGATACCCAACTATGATCTAATTGCCTAGCCCTTATATGAAAGCTTGAAGGGACAGGATGATTCAATCCCATTGATGTGGGAACTCTGCAAAAGAAGACAGAGGCTACACTAAAACAAGCCTTAACTCAAGCACTCACCTTGAGGTTGCCAGTCCCAGAAAAAGCATTCCAACTTTATGTCCATGAAAAGAAAGGAATAACCTTGGGAATGTTAACTCAAAGGTTGGGACCCGAGTTCCAGCCTTTGGCTTACTTATCCAAGAGGCTCAACCCAACTGCCTGAGGCTGGCCTCCCTGCCTTTGAAATCTTGCAGTTATTGCAGTCCTGAAAAAAGATGCTTTAAATCTCTCTTTTGGGGGCAAACTAGCTATTTTTACCAACCACCAAGTGAAATAACTCCGAAATGGGAAAGACCATTTACAGATGTCTGATCAAAGGATCCTCAGATATCAAGTAGTGCTGATGGAAAATCAAGGCCTGATTATAACCCCTTATGAGGTTCTTAACCCAGCCACCCTCCTGCCTACCCCCGAGGGCTCTCTCCCCTTTCATTATTGCCTAGAAACCTTGGACCACTGGACAAAACCCCAAGAGGGATTGTCAGAAGGTCCTCTGACCAATCATGAGGAAATCTGGTACACTGATGGAAGCAGCTTTGTCTTGGATGGAAAAAGAAGGGCCAGAAATGCAGTAGTCTCTAATTTTGAGATGATAGAGGCTAAACCTTTGCCACCAGTTACTTCAGCTCAATTAGCTGAGCTCATAGCTCTGACTCGAGCTTTAGAACTGGGAAAAGGAAAAAGAGTAGCCATTTACACTAACTCCAAATACGCCCTTCTGGTGCTACATGCATATGCTGCTATTTGGAAAGAAAGAGGCCACTTGACCACCTGAGGGTCCCCAATCAAGTATGGTGGTCAAATCCTCAGGATCTTTGAGGCAGTCCAGCTGCCCACTGAGGTTTCAGTCTCCCATTATGAAGGACATCAAAAAGGGAGCACAGAAGTGGAACAAGGGAATCAAGCAGCCAATCAGGTAGCTAAGAGAGCAGCATTACAGAACAATGACCTAATAGTGGTTGCCACCTTAGTTCCACAGACTAATTTGCCAGAAACTCCTTCATATACTGAAGGTGAGACCCTTAAAGCTAAGATTGAGGGTTTTCAAGAAGATCAATGGGGTGGTTTCAAGAGGAGGGACTCTTTTCTCTGCCTGGGAACCTCCAGTGGAAGTTGTTTAACTCCTTACAAGCCACCACTCATTTAGGGGAAAAGACCCTCCAAGGATTACTAGAAAGGTCCTTCAGAGGAACAGGCCTCCAAATGATTATAGGGCAAGTGGTCTCCTCTTGTTCCACTTGCCAATTAAACAACCTCCAAGGAGCCTGAAGACCCCAGCTGGCTCAGCCCAGCAATGACATGGGATCTACAGGAGAGGACTGGCAGATGGGCATCACACAGATGCCAGTTTCTCAAGGGTATAAATACCTATTAGTCACGATAGATACATTCACAGAATGGATTGAAGTTTTCCCACCCGGACTGAGAAGGCTGAGGAGGTGGTAAAAAAAACTGCTTATTGAAATCATTCCAAGATTTGGTCTGCCCAGGTCATTACAAAGTGACAAAGGGACATCATTCACTTCTAAAGTCACACAAGGGGTCTCTAAAGCATTGGGCATTACTTATTATCTCCATTGTAACTGGAGGCCTCAATCTTCAGGAAAAGTAGAACGAGGCAACTAACTGTTAAAACCAGCAATAAAAAAGATAACCCAGGAGACTTCCATGGGATGGACAGAGTCTTTACCAATAGCTCTCCTCAACACCCATATTGCTCCTAAGGACCAGGTTGGTATTAGTCCGTATGAAATGCTATATGGGAAACCTTTTGTTTATGTCAGTGACCTCTTCTTAGATCCAGAGGCTCAAACCCTCTGGTCTTATACCAAGGCCATCAGGCAATTCCAACAATTTATAC
Source organism: Cervus canadensis (assembly GCF_019320065.1). Lineage (NCBI taxonomy): Eukaryota > Metazoa > Chordata > Mammalia > Artiodactyla > Cervidae > Cervus > Cervus canadensis. Next base: position 62,312,353 of record NC_057400.1, read on the forward strand.
ACTTGTGGGGTGTCAACCAGGACCCAAAAGACTCTAAAGAGCCACCACTATATGCTCCAGAGACTCAAGTCCTAATTAAAGTCTGGAAAGATTGGTCCCCAAAGACTCAACTCCAGCTCACATGGACGGGCCCCTACCCTGTAATACTTTCTACTCCCACAGCGGTCACGGGTACAAGGATATGACTCCTGGATTCACTACTCATGAGTCAAGCCATGGAAGAAAACAGAAGAGGACACTCAATATACCTGTGAGCCCCTGGGAGAGCTCAGATACCTATTACCTATTCAAGACTACAAATGAGTGCCATTCTAATGAACACCCCAAAATTAAGTTTCTGGGGATAAGATTTCTCAGGATAGCTCTGAAGAGCTAACACAGGTTGGCAGGGGTTGTACTCTAAAATAGACAGGAGATAGATCTCCTGATCCCTGAACAAGGAGGAACTTGAGGCATCTTGAATGAAACATGTTGTTTCTGGGTAAATACCTCCAGCTAAGTTAAAGAAAGTCTCACAGTCCTCAAGAAAAACATTCAGATAATGCAGGATCTTAAAGAATGAGCTGGAGAGTTCTCGGGTTGGCTGCAATATCTCTTTGGGGAATTGTTCTCCTGGCGAGATGTAATTTGGAGTTAGCTAATGCCCCTACTAATCCCTGTTATCACCATATTGATGCTGCTTTTGATTGCTCCATGTATTATCGATTGTCTAACCTGTTTTGTCTCTGCCCAGGTCAACAAACTACATCATGCAAGCCAGTTCAACTAGGATATATAAAACTATATCTGACCATGGAAAATATCACTCACCCTTGGATGGATACCACTATAAGGACTCTGAGGCTTGAGACTAGCAAGAGGGAGAGGCCCAATGCCCCTTGCCATCCCAGCTCACCAGGAAGTAGCCAGAGAGACCTCGATGCCCCTATTTCCAAAGAATTGGGTCTCCCATCTCTTGAGGGGGAATATTAGGCTGTTAGAATAGGAAAAAGGAGTCCAAAATAGCAGTGGCTAAAAGACAAAGAAAGGAAAAGACCTACAAAAATAGAACAAAAGAATAATGGAGGACCGGAGTGAGAAACTCAGATGAAACAAACAGCCCTCCTGGTTAGCCCAATTTACATAGGGCAGGTTCAGAGGGGAGGAGAAAAAACGTATACAAAGAAGGAGCCAAAATTTAGCTCCTCTCTTCTTTTGGGTCTGCCGGCCCTCACACCTGGAGGATGTATTTTCTTTTGCTTGCCTAACAAAACTGAGCTGTAACCAAGCTGTAACACTGCTCCACCATTTCAAATTGTTGCTGTGGTGAGACAGAACTGAGGAAATTATACATTCCCCCAAAATTAGTATACCCAAAAAAGAATCTGTAATTTTCCCTTCCGTTTGCTCCCAAATCATTGTTACTGTTCCTGAAGACAAAAGGAATAGTGTCATTCTGGTACATTTTTTTCCCACTCACATCTAATCTTTCTATCTTGGATTGTATCTTGAAATCCATTGAGAATCTAACCACCTATTACAATCTTTACTGCTACTACTCTGTGTCCTGCCTGGACTGTAGTAATTTTTAAACTGTCTTTCTATCCCTCTGTTACTCCTTCCATAATCTATTGTTCAAACCAGGGCTACACAAATGTATACGAATCTTCCAATGGCTGACCATCTCATTTAGACTGTAAACCCAAGCTGGTTCTGACTCCTCCTTCCCCACATATTCTACCCGCCCCCTTCTCCTCACCTCACAAGTTCACTGGGCTCCATCATTATTGCCACATGCTCTCCACAAGCATACCAATATAACTTTCTCAGGTCCTTGATACTTCCATTCTGCCTGGGATGCTCTGTCCTCAGACATCCTCATAACTAGAAATCTCACTTGATTCAGGTTTCTGCAGGAGGGTCACCTTATCAGTGAGGCCTTCCCAACTACCCCACCTAAAAGAACAACTCTCCCCAGGCTGGTTTACTGTGCTGTTTGCTCGCCTTGTTTTGCCGTTCTTTTGACAGTTATGGCCAGTAGACATTTGCATGTTTATTTGATTGTCCTTTTATTTTTGATCCCTATCTTCTGCTTGAGACTTTATTCATTGAAAAACCTATAGATCATATATAGCACCGCTTACATAATAAGCATCCAAATAAATATTTGTTGAATGAGGAAGTAAATGACTGAATAATTATGGGAAGAGCTTCTCAAAGAGACTAGCTAATATTTCTCAGAACTCTCTAGGTGTTGTCTTGGGGTGGGGAAGGGGAACTATATATTCTCTTTGGCTAACTACTACTATTGAATATTATATTGCTTTTCTGATGGACAGAATTTATTCTACTTCTGGATATAGCTGGCTGCTATTAGTACACTATCAGAGAGGGGTTGGTCCTTTGCCCATCAGTCACTCTTCTTTTAAGCCTGACCACCAAAACTGAGACCAGACAGTAACATTTAACCTTAGATCACTGAAGACTGGATGACAGTGGACAAGATATCTGATACAGAAAATACTGCTAAATTAGGCTAAATGCATGAGAATCAAATATTGTTTTTGTTATTAGTTGTACATTTTAAATATTACTGCTTAGGCTACCTATTTACTATTTACTAGAATCTATAAAAAAAACTTTGACCACTTCCTGATCAGTGCTAGGATCCTAAAATAGTTTTGGTCCACTTAACACTGTTTTGGCTTTTGTGCTTTTCTTAATATGTGTGTGTGTGTGTGTGTGTGTGTGTGTGTGTAAAATACAACTGACACTTGATCAACATGGATTTGAACTGCATGAGTCTATTTATTTGTGGATTTTTCTCTAGTAGTAAATAATACAAGACTGCAAGGTCTGTGGTTAGTGCAACTGTGAATGTGGGACCATGGATGTGGGGAAACTGCTTGTGTGGAAGGTCAACTATTAATTATATGCAGATTTTCAAGTACATTGTTCAGGGTTCATTGTATTTTAATCTACATGTATTTAGCTCCCAGGCAACCATGTTTAATGCTTTGAACGGATATATTTATTTACATTTACCCTAATACTTACCCTTTTAGTTATTATATACTTTCTTGCAACCAAGGTTATTTTCCTCTAGTCTGAAAGAATTAATGTTGCTTTTACAGTTGGTTTATTGGCAGCATATTTTTACTTTTCTGAAAACCTCTTTATTTTGCTTCTTTTTGGTAAATAATATATATATGTGTGTGTGTGTGTGTGTGTGTGTGTGTATTTTTTTTTTCCCCCTGCAGCTAAGATTATGAGTGGGCCATTAATTTTCTTTTAACAACTCAAGATTGCCTTTTGGCTTCCCTGATTTTTATTTAAAAACTCAGCTTTTTTTTTTTTTTTCTTATTTTGAAAGTAATTTGCCTTTTAACTCAGGCTATTTATAATATTTGTGTCTTTGGTTTTTAGCAGTTGCATTACGTTTTAAATGCTTATTTCTTTGAATTTGCAGTTTGAAATTTGTAATGTTTCTTAACTATTTTGAGAAAGCTGGTCTACTATTTTGACAAAATTGCTGCATCTTTCTTTCATTGACATTTTGTGACTCTACATTTACATGTTTGTTAAAACATTTCACCTTATTTTATATGTTGCTTGTGCCCTTTTTGTACTTTTCCATCTTTTTATAACTTCTTTCTGTACCTCAACTTGATAGTTTTTTTTGTTCTTCCCCAGTTCCCTAATTTTCTCTCCTCCTGTGTCTGTTATTTATATTGTACTTTATTTTTATTTATGTGATACTTTTCAGTTTGAGAAAATCCATTTGATTCACTTCTATAGATTCCAGTTACCTAATTAAAAATTCCATCTTTCTGTTTTCTTGATCATATCATTTATGATCATTTTAAGCCAGTGGAGTCTGATAACTCAAATATCTGGATTTCCTATGATTTTATTTATCTTCTCTACTTATTCCTTGTATTTTGGTCATTTAATCCTGCTTTCTATGTGAGATGATATGTGTTTTTGAATTTCAAACATTTTGTATGAAAAACTAATACTCTAAATGAAGTTATATCCCTCCAGAAAGCATTTTATTTACTTATAAAGTTAGAATACTGGCAGCTCATTTTAATGCAATCAAGGCTGAGTTTCAGACTTTCTAAAGGGATGTTCTTTCTCTGATTTGCCTTACTCCTGAAGCATATCCATGAAGGGGTCTCAACTGAAAGACTGGACTACTTCATAGGACTCTCTACTTTTTCATGCTCTGAACTTCAATCTCCAGCTCTTCTTCATTTATAGACTGTAGGAATTCCTCCTCAGACTCTTAGCACCTTGCCAGCTCATTTTGCTTTTCTCAGGTCACAGAATGCTGGAGTGGGCAGTCACCTTGACAAATGATTGCAGATAGAATACTAGGTTGAGCTCCCGTAATCTCTTTCTGTAGGGCATGTTAGCTATTGCAGACATATCTGTGGGCTTTAAATTCTGTCTCTCCAGCCCAGCAAATTCTGAGCACTCTTTTTGATTGACCTCAGTCCCCAGTAGAGTGTACTGGAATATATCCTGAGGGAATATAAGAGGTTCATCTTAATGTGCTTCCATTCTCTTCAGATTTTAGCCTATCCATTTCTGGTTGTACTGTTTTATCTGGACACTTTCAAACAGCTTACAGTTATTTTTGTTTGTTTGTTTTTTGGGTTTTTTTTTTTTTTTTGGTGGGTTAGTTAGCTTGTATTTTATTGAGACTTTTGTTACTCCAGAAAGGCTGAGGAAAGCTGACCAGACGATTTGGATTTAAATAATATTTTATACAGGTCATCATGTCTCCAGTTCACATTTTTCTAGAAAAATAACTAGTTCTGGTTTTTAGTTCTGCTAAAAGAGACCTCTTGGGCATTGAGTCTAAACACCTTTTAAACTTTGATTCAGGTCCCCCCCCTCCCATTTAACACATATTGATAAATTTTAATTTTTGTGTTGTTAAAGAATCTAGTGCAGTAGTTTTGTCAGATATATGAGGTAGGTGGATTCTAAGGGAAAACTACTATTTATAACTAAAAAAAAATAGTTTTATCTTATATTTATCAAGGCTATACAATTCTGAGGGCCTGCAATTATCAGGAGTCCCCTGCTTTGTATATATCTATTCAAATTTATTTTCTACCTCTTTTCATTGACACAGTTTCTTCATAGACTTTAACAGAGGAGCTCCCAAACTTGTAAAGTCACTGTCACTATTTTTTCCCTAAATTAAGGCCATCTCTTCTTTTGGAACTAAGGTCAGGCGTGGGGACATAATACTAATCTTTCCTATGACTTTCTCTCTGCATGACCATGAAGCTGCTGGGGAGGAAAAAAGCAAAGCAACAAAGCAGGTCAATGGCATTAGATATGAAAGGAAAATCCTCTTTGCAGGCTCCCTAGAAAATCAGACACCATGTCAGGATTAACTTGACACCTGATAAAGCAGAAAGTTATTGAAGTGAGCTTTCCACATAATATGGTTTTCTGATTTTACCTTTTCCCCTAAAAGAATAGATTTTCAGCTAAACGAGGTTGAATTCCTGAGAAAATGAGTCAAAGTAAATAACTATCAGTTAAGGATGGTGAAGAAATTACTGATAATGATTAATATCTGGCTTTAGAATAATAGTGCTTAAAGTTAAATCTTCTATTTGAAACCTATTGACTTTAATAAATTTATTCAAACTTCCCCTCTAAACTTCAAAATACTTCTCCCAAAATAGGCACATACCATCCATATATAAAGTTCTATACTGTTTAAATAAATAAAGCCCCGAATAAAATAACTAACACATAATAGGCTCTCAACAAATGTTAGATATCATGTTCATTATCTCCTCAGTGCCCATTACTAGGGATATAAGTGGTATAATATAAATTACCTATTTTCAAAAAATCAAAAATGCTTCTTGTAGTTTCAGATTCCTTTTACATTCTATTTCCCAATTAAGAGTGTTATGTTAGATTTAATTTACATCTTCCCTTAATCTATTTTTTTTAAATCAAGTCAATAGAAGTAACATTTGATTTTGATTAAGGAAGCAGTCTATTAAAATGTTGTTTTCTCTTTGCTGATGCACAGATCATAATTATCTTGTCATGTGTCACTAAAAGCACTGACAAGGTGGTAACAAAGCTTTGGAAGTTTAAAATAAGCTCAGTTTTTTTTTTTATTATCAAGCCTGTGAAATCTTGAGATTTTATTCAGGTAAGAAAAATATTTTAAGGAATAATTGAAATAAATAAAATCTAGTGTCAAAGCACCTTGCTTTCAAATTTATGGTGTTATTTGGGTAGGTATTAATAATGCCTTCCCACACCCAGTACAAGGTATAGCATATGGTGCTCACTAAACACTTAATTGTAAAATCTAAATTAAATGAGGTTTCAGGCAACTGTACCTAGGACATAAATGACAATAAAAGAGATATAAATGAGCAATCCTAGAATGATGTCTACATTTAAATATCTTGGATTAGGTTAAGAAATAGGTGTCAATCACAGTGTATGTGTGTGTTCAGGTGCTAACTCAAATCCAACTCTTTGTGACCCCATGAACTGCAGAACACCAGGCTTCCCAGATCTTCATTATCTCCCAGCATTGGCTCAAATTCATGTCCATTGAGTCAGTGATGGTATCTAAAATCATCTCATCCTCTGTCACCTCCCCTCTTCTTTTGCCTTCAATCTTTCCCGCATCAGGTCTTTTCCCATGAGTTGGTTGTTCCCATCAGGTGGCTCTTCAGCTTCAGCATCAATATTTCCAATGAATATTCAGGATTGATTTCCACTCAGTTCAGTTCAGTCGTTCAGCCATGACCGACTTTTTGCGACCCCAAGGACTGCAGCGTGCCAGACTTCCCTGTTCAACACCAACTCCCAGAGTTTACCCAAACTCATGTCCATTGAGTCAGTGATGTCATCCAACCATCTCACCCTCTGTCGTTCCCTTCTCCTCCTGCCTTCAATCTTTCCCAGCATCAATGTATTTTCTAATGAGTCAGTTCTTTGTATCAGGTGTCCAAAGTGTTGTAGTTTCAGCTTCAGCATCAGTCCTTCCAATGAGTAACCTGGACTAATTTCCTTTATGATTGACTGGTTTTATCTCCTTGCAGTCTAAGGGACTCTCAACTCTTCTCCAACACCACAATTCAAAAGCATCAATTCTTCAGCACTCTGCCTTCTTTATGGTCAAACTCTCACATCTGTATATGAATACTGGAAAAACCATAGCTTGACTATATGGATCTTTGTCAGAAAGTGATGTCTCTGCTTTTTAATTGTTGTCTAGGTTTGTCATAGCTTTTCTTCCAAGGAGCTAACATCTTTTAATTTCATGACTGCAGTCACCATCCACAGTGATTCTAGAGCCCAGAAAAATAAAATCTGTCACTTCTTCCTCTTTTCCCTCTTCTATTTGCTATGAAGTGGTGGGGTCAGATACCATGATCTTTATTTTATGAATGTTGACTTTTCAGCCAGATTTTTAATTCTCCTCTTTCACCCTCATCAAGATATTCTTTAGTTCCTCTTCATGTTCTGACATTAAAATGATATCATCTGCATATCTGAGGCTGTTGCTATTTCTCCCAGCAATCTTGATTCTAGCTTGGGATTCATCCAACCTGGTATTTCACATGATATACTCTGAAGATAATCTAACAGGGTGACAATATACAGCCTTGACAAGCTCCTTTCCCAATTTGGAAGCAGGCCATTGTTCCATGTCCTGTTCTAACTGTTGATTTTTGGCCTGCATACAGATTTCTCAGGAGGCAGGTAAGGTGGTTTGGTATTCCCATCTCTTGAAGAATTTTCCACAGTTTGTTGTTATCCACACAGTCAAAGGCTTTAGCATAGTTAACGAAGCAGTAGCAGATGTTTTTCTGGAATTATCTTGCTTTAACCATGATCCAGAAGATGCTGACAATTTGATCTCTCATTCCTCTGCCTTTTCTAAATCCAGGTTGTACATCTGGAAGTTCTCAGTTCATGTATTAACTGAAGTCTAGCTTGAAAATTTTGAGCTTTACCTTGCTAGCACGTGAAATGAGTGCAATTGTATCATAGTATGAACAGTCGTTGGCATTGCCCTCCTTTGGGATTGAAATGAAAACTGATCTCTTTCAGTACCGTGTCCATTGCTGAATTTTCCATATTTGCTGGTGTATTGAGGGCAACACTTTAACAGCATCGTCTTTTAGGATTATAAATAGCTCAGCTGGAATTCTGTCATCTCCACTAGCTTTGTTTGTAGTAACGGCTCCTAAGCTCTGCTTGACTTTGGACTCCAGGATTTCTGGCTTCAGGTAAGTGACCACAGCTTCATGGTTATCTGGGTCATTAAGACTTTTTTTTTTTTTTGTATAGTTCTTCTGCTTACTCTTGCCACCTCTTCTTAATTTCTTTTACTCCATTAAGTCCTTACCATTTCTGTCCTTTATTGTGCCTATCTTTGCATAAAACATCCCCTTGGACATGTATTTCCAATTTTCTTGAAGAGACCTTTCTCATTTTATTGTTTTCCTTTATTTCTTTGCAGTGTTCACATACAAAGGCTTTCTTATCTCTCCTTGCTATTCTCTGGAATTCTCCATTCAGTTGGGTATATCTTTCCCTTTCTCCTTTTACTTTCACTTCTCTTCTTTTCTCAGCTATTTATAAGTCCTGCTCAGACAAGAACTTTGTCTTCTTGCATTTCTTTTTCTTTGTGATAGTTTTGGTCACTGCCTCCTTTACAATATTATGAACCTCTGTCCATAGTTCTTCAAGCACTCTGTCTACCAGACCTAATCCATTGAATCTATTCATCACCTCTACTGCATAATCATAAAGAATTTGATTTAGGTCTTACCTGAATGGCCTAGTGGTTTTCCCTACTTGTTTTCAATTTAAACTAAATTTTGTAATAAGGAGCTCATGATCTGAGCCACAGTCAGTTCCAGGTTTGTTTTGGCTCACTGTATAGAGCTTTTTTATTTTTGGCTGCAAAGAATATAATCAATCTGTTTTCAAATGCTTATTTGCCATCTATATATATTTTCAGTGAGGTGTCTATTCAGATCTTTAGCTTGTTTTTTTTTAGTTTTTTGTTTCCCTATTGTTGAATTTGTGTTTTTTTATGTATTTTGAATAATAGTCCTTTATTAAATGTCTTTTGAAAATACAGTTGACCCTGGAACAATGCAGGGATTGGAGGTCCAACCCCCATGCAGTCTAAAAGCTGTGTACAAATTTACAGGTAGAATTTTGTATCTACAGCTCTGCATCCATGGATTTAACCAACCACAGATCATGTACACTGGAGCATGTATCTAAGTGAAAACAAAAAAATCCAAATGCAGTTCAAAATTTTGTTGTCCAAGTGTTCACTGTATTTTCTCCTATGATTCACTTATATAATTTATTTCTCCTTGCTTGAAATGCTTTGGAGAAACAAGCAAACAACTCTGAAATGATGCACTCTCACCTGTTGATTTGGTTAACTTGACATTTCCACTTCCTGGGTGTCTGTATTAGTTTCCCATTGCTGCTGTAACAAATTATTACAAACTTGGTGGCATAGAACAATACAAATTTATTCCCTTACATTTCTGGAGGTTGGAAGCTCAGAATAAATCTTATGGGACTTAAGTCAAGGTATCAATTTCTGGATTTTCTAGGAGATAACCTATTTACATAACTTTTCCATAGCTCATGCCTCCATAGTACTTTAATCTCCTGCTTCTGTTGTCTCGTGTCTTACTGCTGACTCTGATTTTCCACCTTACTCTTATAAAAAATCTTATGATTACATTGAGTCCACCTGGAATATTCAGGATACTCTCCCCAACTCAAGATCTTTAACTTAATTATATTTGAAAAATTCCTCTTACCATGAAAATAACATTCACAGGATTGAGATATAAATGTCTTTTGAGAGAGTTCATTTTATTTATGCTTTTAATTAATTCTTATTGGAGTACAGTTGCAATGCAGAGACATGGGTTCAAACCCTGAGTCAAGAAGATCCCTCAGAAAAGGGAATGACTACCCACTCCAGTATTCTTGCCTGGAGAATTCCATGGACAGAGGAGCCTGGAAGGCTGCAGTTGTCAGAGTCACAAAAAGTCAGACATGACTGAATGTCTAACTTTGTTTTTTTTAACACAATTGCTTTACAAAGTGTGTTAGCTCATGCTGTGCAGCAAAGTGAATAAGTTATATGGTGACTCAGACAGTAAAGAATCTGCCTGCAATGCAGGAGACCTGGGTTGGACACCTGGGTTGGGAAGATCCCCTGCAGGAGGGCATGGCAACCCACTCCAGTATTCTGGCCTGGAGAATCCCCATGGACAGAGGAGTCTGGTGAGCTACATACAGTCCATGGGGTTGCAGAGTCAGACATGATTGAGTGACTAAGCAAGCATACACACACACACACACACACACACATATGCACTCTTTTTTAATTTCATTCCAGTTTAGGTCACCACAGAGCATTGGGTAGAGTTCTCTGTGCTATACAGTAGGTTCCCATTAGTTATCTATTGTATACATAGTAGAATATATATATCAGTGCCAATCTCCCAATTTATCCCACCACCACCCCTTTCCTGAGAGGGTTCATTTTAAAAGCCTCTGTGGTGACAGAGACTCAGGTTATATAATTAAACCTAGAAAACTGTGGTGGTGGGAAATTTGGCCAATTTTGTCATAGGACATGCTTTTCCTGCATGTTTTCCTAGGAGAGAGGTCATCCAAGTAGTAACTCTAGTGTCTGAAGCAAAAACCACGATTTTGGCCATGTAGGGTCAGAGATGTTAGACACAGAGGTGCACCCTGATGCCAGGGAAAGAAATGACAGAGACCAAATTAGGGATGCATGTGTTTTGGCTATGAAACCAGGCTGCGGCTGTGCTAGTACATTCTAAGCCCCAAAGAGCATAAAATTACTTGCTAAAATATTGATATTATATTAGACAAAATTTTTAAAACTGTAAAGGGGCACTACAAAATCAAGGTGGTTTTGGATATAAACAGAGAGGGAAAAATTAATTTTGTATTAGAACCAACCCTAGTTGTGTGAGTAGCCAGAATAATTTAACATTAGGGGAGAGTGAGCTTGCAAGGTGGAAAAGGGCACACCTAAGAGCCTTATTGAGGGAAGAACTGTGGCCAGCAATTTTTAATCTTATAATTACAGATCTTAACATTCTGTTTTAACATATTACAAATCTTAACATTCTGTTTTAACATTTTACTTCATTATAATTAAATGTTTTATTATAAGAAGAGTATCAACAGGTATTTTTCTTACTCATTAAATTTTCTGTGGCCATTTAATTATAGGAAAATTAAGTGTTTTGAAGAAATAGTCAATAAATTATCATTTTATTTACCTGTCAGAAAGATTAGTTCATTTCTTAGAAATTATTAATTATGCTAACTAGACCTTCTGAATACATACAGTTAGCTGCAAAGTAGCTGCATATGGCCTAATTTCTTTCAGCAGGAATCATTTACAGTTTTCATGGAACTTATGTTAATTACTCATAACTTTGATGTTCTTTATGAAAATGAATTGCTTTTATCCATTCTACTGCTTTTCAAATTAAAATATTATTTACAGAAGCTCATTATATAATAATTTTTCTAGTAGTATAATGCAGAACCCAATGCATTTTTATTCCTCCAGCAACTTCTTAAATCTTAGAGTAAATTTGACCACCAAAAAACACACCTTCATTTAATCAGTCTTTCATGCTGTCAACTATTTCTGATCAGTAAGTCAGTCACCTTGGTTTCATCTTGTTGTTAATGTCTTTATCACTCATATATTTTCATAAATCTTGATGATAATATCCTCCAAATAGATAATAAAAATATAAGAAATATATTAAACTTGGGATATGAGAAGAAAATTCATGTTTAAAACACAGAACTTTAGTGTTTTATAAATAGCCAGTGGTGTACAAGTAAGTTCAATTCTCTGCCAAGTGTCCCTGAATATAGTCAATGTCAACTCTTTTTAAAGTTCAGATGATATCCCTTATAGTATATATATTTTCATACTAGAGAGCATATGACCCTTTATATTTGAAAATATCCTTTAAATATTTGGATTTCTAGGAAGTTGTATAAAGGACTGAGCAGTACAAACTAGAAAAAATAATCCCTTATATTAATAGCAATTCCAAGGCATTCTGATTATGGGAAATTTTCAGGTAAGTTTGGTACAAGGTCCTCTAATCTATATTTGTTCTCTCTGACTTTAATGTGCATACGGACCACCTAGGGACCATGTTAAAGAGCAGAGTCCAATTTAGTAGGTCTGGAGTGGGACCCAAGAGCCTGTATTCCTAACAAATTCTGAGATGATCCCAGTGTTGAGGGCCTGAAGGCATTTCTAGCCTGTGGACAATGTAAGTATGCATCGCATCTCACACCCTAATGGGTCAGCTCATGGATGATGTCACATCTCTAAAAAATTCTTCTGTAATTGGTCTATCGCAAACCCTGGGCATTTAAACTTTTAAAACTACTTCAGGGCTAAGGAACCTAATGGGTTGAGGAACAGTGCTGAAGAGCAAAGCAGTGATTTAGAACATTTTATAAAACTTTTGAGAAGTTTTGATGACTACGATTATAATGTTCATCTATTTCAGTACTCTGAAGGCCTGGACCTGATGTACCTCTAATGGTTGCCATTAAAGCAAGAATAGTTCTAAAGCTCTAGTAGAGTCTTGAAATAAAAGCACACTTTGGGCAAATAATACTTTTAATTGAGGCAAACTGACCCTAGGACAAGTTATTAATGCTCATTGTCCCTTCTCCATCATTAGCAGACATCAGTGGGTGGATCGGAATAAGAGGAGCAAATTAATACTTTGTGTGGTAATAACTGTACTAAATCTGAATATGTCTTAAACCTATTTGCACAACTTTAATGTACCTGTGATTTAGTCATCTCCTTGGAGTGCAGCTTTAAACTGTTGACTACCTTGGTTTGGAAACCTGTGTGTGGTTTATAATCTGGTTAGTTTAAATTGATTCTTTCCCTATGTACCCAATTAGCAATTACAGTTTCCAGAGTCCAAAGGGAGAAGATGTGTGTTGGTTGTGGAGAATCAATGTCTTTAAGTATAAGAACACAAAGAAAAAAATGAAATGAAAATAAAACCAACTTACCATTAGTCACCTCAGAAAACAGACTATAGCATTGTTGGATACATCATTCTAAGTTTTTGTTGTTATATAGCAAGTGGATCTCTGTTTACAAATTCTATACTTGACAATGTCAGTTGACAGTGAAATGTTTCATTCTGTCCTTAACAATAATGCATCTTCCTTTCCCTTCTCTTAGCTAAGTGATCTTTTTTATTTCCTCCCTCCAAGAAATTGAAAATTTATCATGCTTTATAATTAACTTGAAATAGGGTTTATTTAATTTATATGCAGAGTACATCATGAGAAATGCTGGGCTGGATGGAGCACAAGCTGGAATCAAGATTGCCAGGAGAAATATCAATAACCTCAGATATGCAGAGGACACCACCCTTATGGCAGAAAATGAAGAGGAACTAAAAAGCCTCTTGATGAAAGTGAAAGAGGAGAGTGAAAAAGTTGACTTAAAGCTCAACATTCAGGAAACTAAGATCATGGCATCTGGTCCCAACACTTCATGGCAAATAGATGGGGAAGCAATGGAAAAAGTAAGAGACTTTATTTTTGGGGGCTCCAAAATCACTGCAGATGGTGATTGCAGCCATGAAATTTAAAAGATGCTTGCTCCTTTGAAGAAAAGTTATGACCAACCTAGACAGCATATTAAAAATCAGAGACATGACATTGCCAACAAAGGTCCATCTAGTCAAAACTATGGTTTTTCCAGTAGTCATGCATGGATGTGAGAGTTGTACTATAAAGAAAGTTGAGCACCGAAGAATTGATGCTTTTGAACTGTGGTGTTGGAGGTGACTCTTGAGAGTCCCTTGGACTGCAAGGAGATCCAACCAGTCCATCCTAAAGGAGATCAGTCCTGGGTGTTCATTGGAAGGACTGATGCTGAAGCTGAAAGTCCAATACTTTGGCCACTTGATGTGAAGAACTGAGTCATTGGAAAAGACCCTAATGCTGAGAAAGATTGAAGGCAGGAGGAGAAGGGGACAACAGAAGATGAGATGGTTGGATGGCATCACCGACTCAATGGACGTGAGTTTGAGTAAACTCCAGGAGTTGGTAATGGACAGGGAGGCCCTGGTATGCTGTAGTTGATGGGGTCTCAAAGAGTCAGACATGACTGAGCAACTGAAATTAACTGAACTGAACTGATCTGAGGGTTTGTTACCTATTTCAGGTTAATTTTTAAATTGCTACATATATAGCATTCCATCTAGAGATTGCTATACCTTCTCATGATAGAATTCAATACCTTTTGAACTTAAGCCAAACAAATTATTTTAAAGACTATAAACTGAGGCATCACTAAGGGCATTGAAAACTATCTGGTATAGAGTGAATTTTTAGCATTATTAATATCGTACTGAATCTGTACACTTAGCTGGACTCAGCTGTGTTTGGGGGGAAAATGTGCATACTACCATTCCAACTGAACCCTCCATTTTCCAGTCCCAGGTTTTGCTCCTTTGCTCAAAATAAAAATGTATAACTGGGCAGCCTCTGTCTCAGGGTAGCTGGAGCATACTCTAGAAAATGAACAGTAAGAGAAACAGGGTAACAAGGTATATTGGTTTGTTGTGGCTGCTGTAACAAAGTACCACAGAGTAGATGACTAAAAAAGAAATTGTATCCCAATTCTGGAGGCTAGAAGTCCAAGATCAAACAGTTGGCAGGGATGAATTCTTTTGAAAGCTCTGAGGAAGTGTCTGCTCCATGCTAGTTTCTCATAGTTTGCCAGCCCTCTTTGGTGTTCCTTGGTGTGTAGATGCATGTGCATGCGTCTCCAAATTTTTTCTTTTCACAAAGACAGCAGTCATTTTGGATTAGGGCCCACCCAGATGATCTCATTTTTTAAGTTGATTATCTCTATAAAAATCCCATTTCCAACTATAGTCACATTCTGGGGTACTAGAGGGTAGGACTTCAAGATACAAATTTTGGGGGGACACAGAGGTCAAGCCACACATGAGTAAGTGCTCAGGTATGTTTGACTCTTTGTGACACCACAGACTGTAGCCCACCAGGCTCCTCTGTTCATGGGATTCTCCAGGCAAGAATACTAGAGTGAGTTACCATGCCCTTCTCCAGGGATTCTTCCCAACCCAGGGACTTGAACCCATGTCTGTTGAATATCCTACATTGTGGGCAGATTCTTTATCACTGAGCCACCAGGAAAGCCCCACTTCAAGCCATAACACAAAGAAAAATATTTAGGGCCATCTGTTCCTAAGGATTAGCTGGTTTTAAATTCAGTTATGACAGCAAAAGGAGACCAAGAGTCCTTGGTTTTATGAGGGAAACTCTACATACCTGACTTCCACTAGCATCTTGGTTGAAAATATTTACTATTAACACACATCAAAAATGTATACTGTATGGTTAGCATTCTTCTAAGTACTTTTCATCATCTTTTCCACACAATCACACTAGAAGCTCATTGTGAAGAGGAGGAAACAAATACAGAGAAGTTAAATAATTTGCTCTGGGTCACAGAGTAGGAGGCAGGGCCAAAGTTCAAATCCAGAGCATCTGATGCTAGAGACTTCATTCTTATCCACAATGACAAACTGTGGTGACCTGATTTGTATCCCCTGAGAGGAGGAGACTCAGTGTTGATTGAGCAATGACTGGTTTCAAAGGTTTCCTACTAGAGCTCATGGTCTATTACTTGTGTTATGTTTAAAAGGAATTATTTCCTACTGTTTGACAAGGACTATATATTAAACACTAATGACATCCTCTTTTAAGGTAAATATACATGGTATAGATTTTGTTTGACTTATTTTGAACCCTTAATTATGTCAAATAATTGAATTGAAAGAAAAATGTCAATAACTTGAAGAATGCAGCAAAATTCAGTAAGTAAAAAAATCCTTAAAAAAAGTATCTTGTTTTGAATTAAAAAATGCATTAAAGTTAAAAACAAAGATGTTTAGTCTCTTTACAGAATATAGATAATTGTGAAATTAGTGAAAGGGTAATTTAAACTTTTTATTATTATTATCATCATTATTATTTGCAATGAGGGCAGCAAACTCAAGGCAAGAGCACAATACCCAGAAGGATATTTACTGGTTATGAGAAGAATTATTCTCCTTTCTACACTGGCACTATTTTCTTCCCTAACATCTGTAATTCTCTTGGAATCAGTCATGTAAAGATCAGTGAAGGGGGCCACTGCACATATGGTAAAGAGAGATTTGAAGATATTTCCTTAGAGGCAGGGAATTTGAAGACAGAATAACAGATGAGTTTCTAACAAAAGGAGTTGGGAATTACCTAATTAGTGCTTTTCCACAGAGGTGGCAAATGTGACAGTAGAGCCCTTTGGGGGTCTGGACTGCAAAAAAGGGAAAACATGCAGCTTTGTAAGCAAGCCTAGTAAGAAATATGAAAAACAAAATAGCACAAGCAGCAAAAATAGGTAAATCCATAGAGTAATATTTCTTTATCTTGTCCCAAGAAATACATTCTTTTCTCTGTCTCGTAAACAACATTCATCATATTTATGCTATTCTGGCATGGTGATGGTGGTCGTCTGCTTTTCACTTAGGCCAAAGAGCTTGCATTAGAACCTGGGTTCATGTCATCACTAACATTGGTGAGGAAAGGTCAGAAGCATGGTCTGGAAACGGAAAAAATGAAAAAAAAAAAAAAAAAAAGGATGAAGTATGGGGATCAGAGGAGGAAGACAGCTAAGTCTTAGGTAGACAAGCTGATACAAACTACAAAAAGGAAGGTTCATGTTAGGCTGGGGGTCACAGATCAAGTGCATTAAAGCTATGTGTTTGAAAACCCTGCAAATGAAGCAAATGACTTTGTCAAGTATTCAGGCAAAGAGAAACCTGAAGATCTGTCAGCAATAAAGAAGCAAGGGAAGCAGCAGGAGAAAACAAGGACTCACCATTAGCAAACACAACCTTGTTAAGTGAGGCAAAGGCCTGCTCTAGCCCAGTACTTGAGTTTGTTTCTGTGGATCAGGAGCTAATCCATAAGAATAGTTAACTTAAGGCTTGTAAGTGAAGAGAATTAAAAACATTTCATTAGTAAAGTGCTGCACTCAATATGCCAGCAAATTTGGAAAACTCAGCAGTGGCCACAGGACTGGAAAAGATCAGTTTTTATGCCCTAAGAAAGGCAATCCCAAAGAATGCTCAAACAACCGCACAATTGCACTCATCTCACATGCTAGTAAAGTAATGCTTAAAATTCTCCAAGCCAGTCTTCAGCAATACATGAACTGAGAACTTCCAGATGTTCAAGCTGGTTTTAGAAAAGGCAGAGGAACCAGAGATCAAATTGCCAATATCTGCTGGATCATTGAAAAAGAAAGAGAGTTCCAGAAAAATATTTATTTCTAATTTATTGACTATGCCAAAGCCTTTGAATGTGTGGATCACAATAAACTGTGGAAAATTCTGAAAGAGATGAGAATACCAGACCACCTGACCTGCCTCTTGAGAAACCTATATGCAGGTCAGGAAACAATAGTTAGAACTGGACATGGAACAATGGGCTGGTTCCAAATAGGAAAAGGAGTACGTCAAGGCTGTATATTGTCACACTGCTTATTTGACTTCTATGCAGAGTACATCATGAAAAATGCTGGGCTGGAAGAAGCACAAGCTGGAATCAAGATTGCCAGGAGAAATATCAATAACCTCAAATATGCAGATGACATCACCCCTTCTGGCAGAAAGTGAAGAAGAACTAAAGAGCCTCTTGATGAAAGTGAAAGAGGAGAGTGAAAAAGTTGACTTAAAGCTCAACATTCAGAAAACTAAGATCATGGCATCTGGTCCCCATCACTTCATGGCAAATAGATGGGGAAACAGTGGCTGACTTTATTTTTGGGGGCTCCAAAATCACTGCAGATGGTGATTGCAGCCATGAAATTAAAAGACGCTTACTCCTTGGAAGGAAAATTATGACCAACCTAGACAACATGTTAAAAAGCAGAGACATGGGCTTCCCTGGTGGCTCAGAGGTTAAAGCGTCTGCCTGCAATGTGGGAGACCTGGGTTCGATCCCTGGGTCGGGAAGATCCCCTGGAGAAGGAAATGGCAACCCACTCCAGTATTCTTGCCTGGAGAATCTCATGGATGGAAGAGCCTGGTGGGCTACAGTCCATGGGGTCGCAAAGAGTCAGACACGACTGAGTGACTTAACTTTAGCTTTAACTGGGCTTAGACCTCCAGTGGGTGGAACAGTCCTCCAGAATTTCCTGAAAGACCATCTCCAAGGTTATAATCCTCACATTGGTTTGAATAAAATTTTAATAATAATAATAATAAAAAAGCAGAGACATTACTTTGCCAACAAAGGTCCATCTGGTCAAGGCTATGGTTTTTCCAGTGGTCATGTATGGATGTGAGAGTTGGACTATAAAGAAACCTGAGCGCCGAAGAAATGATGCTTTTGAACTGTGGTGTTGGAGAAGACTCTTGAGAGTCCCTTGGACTGCAAGGAGATCCAACCAGTCCATCCTAAAGGAAATCAGCCTTGGGTATTCATTGGAAGGATTGATGTTGAAGCTGAAACTCCAATACTTTGGCCACCTGATGCGAAGAGCTGACTCATTTGAAAAGACCCTGATGCTGGGAAAGACTGAGGGCAGGAGGAGAAGGGGAGGACAGAGGATGAGTTGGTTGGATGGCATCACGACTTAATGGACATGGGTTTGGGTGGACTCCGGGAGTTGGTGATGGACAGAGAGGCCTGGTGTGCTTCTGTTCATGGGGTCACAAAGAGTCAGACACGACTGAGTGACTAAACTGAACTGAGAAAAAATAACTGTTTGCAAAGTTAAAAACGAAAAAAAAGAATACATTCTTTCTCATGTATGTACTGTGCTCATTTGTGCCCCACTCTTTGGGACCCCATGACTCTGTCCATGGGATTTCCCAGGCAAGAATACTAGAATGGGTTGCCACTTCCTACTCCAGGTAACCTTCCTGACCCAGAGGTTGAACCCATGTCTCTTGTGCCTACTGCATTGGCATGTGGATTCTTTACCACTGTGACACCTGGGAAGCCCTCTTTCTCATATATTAGGCTTTTAAACTTTATCCAAAGATATGATTGAGTGTAGGGGGTGGGGAATGAGAAGACTGCATAGTTTCAGAAGGCAACATGTAGGTATTTATTTTATAAGAAATATATTCTCAACCAAAAGAATTGAAATATATGATGAAAAGGACTCTGTTCTTTTCATTTTGGCTATTTCTCTTAGTGGATCCTGGAAGCATCAAGTTACCTGTTGGTTAGCTATTTTCAGTCTAAACCATCCTGTGGTACTCAGGTCAGGGTTCACTGGAGCTATGTAATTTTTTCTATCAGCTCTCTTCAGTCACCAAGATGTTACTAAAGTGTGCACATGCTGAATTGCTTCGGTCGTGTCCAACTCTTTGCAACCCTATATACCTAGCCCGCCAGGCTTCCCTGTCCATAGGATTTCCCAGACAAAAATACTGGAGTGGAGTGCCATTTCCTCCTCCAGGAGATCTTCCCTACCCAGGGACTGAACCAGCATCTCTTACATCTCCTGCATTAGCAGGCAAGTTCTTTTCCACTAGTGCCACCTACAAGAAGTACAGAAACCTGAGAGCAATTTTGTAAAACCAAAGTGTCTAGGGATTCTGATTCTAATAATAGAATTGTAAGGCACTCTGAGAGAGGGAATCTGAAGTTAATTTTTTTTCCCCACAACCTGGTATCAACATACCTCCAATCTAATCATTGGTTATTTATTTAATTAATTCAGCAATAGCCTCTGCTCTTGCAGAAACAAAACTCACATCTTGCCCTTTTGTTATTAAGGTTGAGCATACACGTCATATCCTACAGTTAGGAAGATATTGCACTTTTTCCCCTGAAATAACAAAAAAATTCAAAGTCACTCTTACTCTCACTCCAAAAGAAAGGACACCTTGGCATCTATGGGTTTCTAACAAAACACGTATACCCCTGACTTTTCAGTTATGAGTATCTAAGACAGAGAATGATCTTTGTGAATATAATAATCATGTGAGAACTTCTTGTGTTCACACATGAACTGGCAAGCTATAGACTGCAATATTGATGATATTGTGTTTTTTTGTCTTTTAAACAACTAGTGCATTTAAAAAATTATTTGGCAAGTCAATTTCTTATTGCTCTTTTCTTTTATGAATGTTTTGTTTTTGGTCTAATACTGAGATTTTCTTGAATACTGTTCTCTGTCCTGGATTCTCTGCCATATACTTTCTTACTTCTGTGTTTGGTTTATACTGTGAACTTTCCCTGGATTTTTCTCCCTCTGCTTTTCAGTTAAGCAAACTCCTATCCGTTCTTCATGGTCCAGAGTAAATCTTGCCACTTCTAAGAAAATTTCAGATTTTGCTTCCTTCAACAATGTTCCAATACTACTTTGTTACACCTGCATTGTCTTATGACTACTCAGTTATAAATTTTTATTGTTTCTTTTTTTGATTTGACATGTGTATATATTATGAAATAATCACCATGATAAGTCCAGTGACTGTTTGTCCCCATACAAAATTATTATTGTATTATTGACAATACTCTTTATGATGCATATCATATCCCTATGGCTTCTTTTATAACTGGAGGTTTGTACCTCTTAATCCCTTTCCCCTCTTCTCCCCCCTCACACCAGTACACCAAATATTAATTTGTTCTCTATATCTATGAATCAGTTTTCACTTTCCTTTATGTTAGTTTTGTTTTCTAAATTCCACATATAAGTGGCATCAAATGGTATTTGTATTTCTGTCTGAATTATGTCACTTAGAATAATACCCTCAAGAAACACCCATGTTTTTCAAATGACATGATTTTTCTTTTCAGATGACTGACATCCCATTGTATGTATATACCACATTTTACCCATTCATCTGTCAGTGGCACTTAGTTTACTTCCATATCTTGTCTATTGTAAACAATGCTAACATTGGATTACATACACCTTTTAAAATCAGTGCTTTTTCCCTTTGATCTAATACTCAGAAGTGAAATTGCTCAACCATACTGTAGTTTGCTTTTAATTTTGGGTATAACCTCCATATAACTTTTCACAGTAGCTGCAACAATTTGCAATTCTACCAATAATGTTATTGTTGTTGTTGGTCAGTTGCCAAATCACATCCTACTCTTTGTAACCCCATGGACTGCATCACATCAGGCTTCCCTATCCCTCACCATCTCCCAGAGTTTGCCCAAGTTCAGGTCCATTGAGTTGGTGATGCCATCCAACTACTTTATCCTCTTTCACCCCCTTTTCCTTTTACCCTCAATCTTTCCCAGCATCAGAGTCTTCTCCAATAAGTCAGCTGTTCATATCAAGTGGCCAAAGTATTGGAACTTTAGCTTCAGCATCAGTCCTTCCAATGAATATTCAAGGTTGATTTCCTTTAGGATTGACTGGTTTGATCTCCTTGCTGTCCAGGGGACTCTCAAAACTCTTCTCTAGCACCACAGTTCAAATGCGTCAATTCTTCAGCATTCAGCCTTCGTTATGGTCCAACTCTCATATCATCTGTATATGACTACTGGAAAAACCATATTTATCTGTATCAGTCTGGTCTGTCTCAAATCTATATAATTGACAAAGATTATCCTTAAATTATAATAAGTGTTAGTTGTTCAGTTGTGTCCAACTCTTTGTGACTCACAGACTGTAGCCTACCAAGCTCCTCTGTCCATGGGATTCTCTAGGCAAGAATATTGGAATGGGTAGGCATTTCCTTCTCCAGGGAATCTTCTCGACCCAGGGATCAAACCTGGGTCTTCTGTATTGTAGGCAGATCCTTTGCCATCTGAGCCACTTAAGATATAATATATAGGGCTAAAATAAATATGTTTAAGATATTAATATTGCCTTTGCTTGGCCTAAAATATAAACTTTTAAAAATATTATAATATCCTAAATATGTTATCTCCTCTTCCTTAGACAGATTCATTATTTTTAGCTATAAGTCTCACAAGTAGTACAATTAAACTGGATATAATCACTTTCTGCTTCATCACACTTGGGTATATAAGAGGCAGTTGGGACCATTGTAAAGAACACTAAGGACCTTGAGAATAAATTTATTATTATTTTTTTATTTAAATTATTTATTTATTTTACTTTACAACATTGTATTGGTTTTGCCATACATTGACTTGAATCCACCATGGGTGTACATGTGTTCCCTATCCTGAATCCCCCTCCCATCTACCTCCCCATCCCATCCCTCTGGATCATCCCAGTGCACCAGCCCCAAGCATCCTGTGTCATGCATCGAACCTGGGCTGGCAATTCTTTTCACATATGATAATTTGCATGTTTCAGTGCCATTCTCCCATATCATCCCACCCTCGCCCTCTCCCACAGAGTCCAAAAGACTGCTCAATATATCTGTGTCTCTCTTGCTGTCTCACATACAGGGTTATCATTACCGTCTTTCTGAATTATGTATATATGTGTTAGTATACTGTATTGGTGTTTTTCTTTCTGGCTTACTTCACTCTGTATAATAGGTTCCAGTTTCATCCACCTCATTAGTACTGATTCAAATACATTCTTTTTAATGGCTGAGTAATATTCCATTTTGTATATGTACCACAGCTTTCTTATCCATTGGTCTGCTGACGGGCATCTAGGTTGTTTCCGTGTCCTGGCTATGATAAACAGTGCTGCGATGAACATTGGGGTGCACGTGTCTCTTTCAGATCTGGTTTCCTCAGTGTGTATGCCCAGAAGTGGGATTGCTGGGTCCTATGGCAGTTCTATTTCCAGTTTTTTAAGGAATCTCCACACTGTTCTCCCTAGTGCCTGTTCTCCATAGCGGCTGTACTAGTTTGCATTCCCGCCAACAGTGTAAGAGGGTTCCTTTTTCTCCGCACCCTCTCCAGCATTTACTGTTTCTAGGCTTTTGAATAGCAGCCATTCTGACTGGCGTGTAATGGTACAACATTGTGGTTTTGATTTGCACTTCTCTGATAATGAGTGGTGTTGAGCATCTTTTCATATGTTTGTTAGCCACCTGTATGTTTTCTTTGGAGAAATGTCTGTTTAGTTCTTTGGCCCACTTTTTGATTGGGTCTTTTATTTTACTGGAATTGAGCTGCAGGAGTTACGTGTTTATTTTTGAGATTAATTCTTTGTATGTTGCTTCATTTGCTATTACTTTCTCCCATTCTGAAGGTTGTCATTTCACCTTGCTTATAGTTTCCTTTGTTGTGCAAAAGCTTTTAAGTTTCATTAGGTCCCATTTGTTTACTTTTGCCTTTATTTCCAATATTCTGGGAGGTGGGTCATAGAGGATCTTGCTGTGATATATGTAGGAGAGTGTTTTGCTTATGTTTTCCTCTAGGAGTTTTATTGTTTCTGACCTTACATTTAGATCTTTAATCCATTTTGAGTTTATTTTTGTGTATGGTGTTAGAAAATATTCTAGTTTTATTCTTTTACAAGTGGTTGATCAGTTTTCCCAGCACCACTTGTTAAAGAGGTTGTCTTTTCTCCATTGTATATTCTTGCCTCCTTTGTCAAAGATAAGGTGTCCATAAGTGCGTGGATTTATCTCGGGCTTTCTATTTTGTTCCATTGATCTATATTTCTGTCTTTGTGCCAGTACCACACTGTCTTGATGACTGTGGCTTTGTAGTGGAGACTGAAGCCTGGCAGGTTGATTCCTCCAGTTCCCTTCTTCTTTCTCAAGATTGCTTTGGCTATTTGAGGTTTTTTGTATTTCCATACAAATTGTGAAATTATTTGTTGTAATTCTCTGAAAAATACCATTGGTAGCTTGATAGGGATTGCATTGAATCTATAGATTGCTTTGGGTAGTATACTCATTTTTACTATATTGATTCTTCCGATCCATGAGCATGGTATATTTCTCCATCTATTTGTGTCCTCTTTGATTTCTTTCATCAGTGTTTTATAGTTTTCTATGTACAGGTCTTTTGTTTCCTTAGGTAGAGTTATTCCTAAGTATTTTATTCTTTTCATTGCAATGGTGAATGGAATTGTTTCCTTAATTTCTCTTTCTGTTTTCTCATTGTTAGTGTATAGGAATGCAAGGGATTTCTGTGTGTTAATTTTATATCCTGCAACTTTACTATATTCATTGATTAGCTCTAGTAATTTTCTGGTGGAGTCTTTAGGGTTTTCTATGTGGAGGATCATGTCACCTGCAAACAGTGAGAGTTTCACTTCTTCTTTTCCAATCTGGATTCCTTTTGTTTCTTTTTCTGCTCTGATTGCTGTGGCCAACACTTCCAAAACTATATTGAATAGTAGTGGTGAGAGTGGGTACCCTTTTTTTGTTCCTGATATTAGGGGGAATGTTTTCAGTTTTTCACCATTGAGGATAATGTTTGCTGAGGGTTTGTCATATATAGCTTTTATTATGTTGAGGTATGGTCCTTCTATTCCTGCTTTCTGGAGGTTTTTTTTTTTTTTTTTTTAACATAAATGGATGTTGAATTTTGTCAAATGCTTTCTCTGCATCTCTTGAGATAATCATATGGTTTTTTATTTTTCAATTTGTTAATGTGGTGTATTACATTGATTGATTCGCAGATATTGAAGAATCTTTGCATCCCTGGGATAAAGCCCACTTAGTCATGATGTATGATCTTCTAAATATGTTGTTGGATTCTGTTTGCTAGAATTTTGTTAAGGATTTTTGCATCTATGTTCATCAGTGACATTGGCCTATAGTTTTCTTTTTTTGTGGCATCTTTGTCAGGTTTTGGTATTAGGGTGATGGTAGCCTCATAGAATGAGTTTGGAAGTTTACCTTCCTTTTCAATTTTCTGGAAGAGTTTGAGTAGGAGAGGTGTTAGCTCTTCTCTAAATTTTGGTAGAATTCAGCTGTGAAGCTGTCTGGTCCTGGGCTTTTGTTTGTTGGAAGATTTCTGATTACAGTTTCAATTTCCGTGCTTGTGATGGGTCTGTTGAGATTTTCTATTTCTCCCTTGTTCAATTTTGGAGAGTTTTTCTTTTCTAAGAATTTGTCTATTTCTTCCAAGTTGTCCATTTTATTTGCATGTAGATGCTGATAATAGTCTCTTATGATCCTTTGTATTTCAGTGTTGTCTGTTGTGATCTTTCCATTATAATTTCTAATTTTGTTGATTTGATTTTTCTCCCTTTGTTTCTTGGTGAGTCTGGCTAATGGTTTGTCAATTTTATTTACCTTCTCAAATAGCCAGCTTTTGATTTTGTTAGTTTTTGCTATGGTCTCTTTTGTTTCTAAATTTATTTTTAATGAAAGACAAATTTGGAACACATGGTTAATATTCACATAAAATATAAACATCCATGCATATAAAATAAACAACCAACATACATTCCATAATTTGCTTAGTAGTAAACACTGTGTTTTTATGGTACATATACACAATGGAATATTACTCAGCCATTAAAAAGACTTCATTTGAATCAGTTCTAATGAGATGGATGAAACTGGAGCCCATTATACAGAGTGAAGTAAGCCAGAAAGATAAAGACCAATACAGTATACTAACACATATATGTGGAATTTAGAAAGATGGTAATGATAACCCTATATTCAAAACAGAAAAAGAGACACAGATGTACAGAACAGACTTTTGGACTCTGTGGGAGAAGGTGAGGGTGGGATGTTCTGAGAGAATAGCATTGAAACAAGTATACTATCAAGGGTGAAACAGATCACCAGCCCAGGTTGCATGCATGAGACAAGTGCTCAGGGCTGGTACACTGGGAAGACCCAGAGGGATGGCATCAGGAGGGAGGTGGGAGGGGGAATCGGGATGGGGAACACATGTAAATCCATGGCTGATTCATGTCAATGTATGACAAAAACCATGATAATATTTTAAAGTAATTAGTCTCCAACTAATAATAATAAATGAAATAAAAAAGAAAGAAAGAAATAATGCTATCCAAGTCAGAATAAAAATTCAGCAATGGGGTTATACTTTATGTTGGCGCAAGGAAGTGTTAAGTGGTTAAATATGTGAGTGCTAATGTTAGACTGTTTGCTTCCAAATTCCAACTTTATTTCTTACAAGTTACATGACCTTAGTGATTGAAACTGTTATGTTTCATTTACAAAGAACTTAGAGAAGTATATGACAAGAAGAAAACCCTCAGTGTTAGCTATTTTTATTTCAAGCTATTATTATTTCAATCACAAAATGTTTAAAACAGAATGTCCCCAGAGAAATTATCTGATTTGTTGGTTATGGCATTATTTGTACATTCTCCACATTTTGAATCCAAAGCCAATTAATGAATCTTCAGAACTGGTATAATTCTGGGAAAGATACTCCTATCTATCTATCTATTTATCTATCTATCTATTTTATTTTATTTTAGTATAATGATTTCCCAAAGCTGCCCTTTAGCCACTGATTGTTGTTATAGTCATAACATTCCAGTTTTGCTTTATTTGGTATTTTTGTTAGAGTTTAATTTAGAATTTTCTATAACATTAATAGGAAATTGAACTTTTTTCAATCTGTGTTTGAGTTTCACTGAGAAACTAGTTAGTCCACACAACATTACAGATTGCATCTGTAATTCTGTGTAGAAAAGTTTAGATTCAGTCTCTGGATGAGTTGATGATATGTGCTTAATTTTAATCTTGCTTTAGAATATGCATCTGATATCGGTTCACAAGACGCTAATAAGTATGACCATTTACAATTTTCAAAGTTTATCATTTAGAAAATAAAACATATTGAAATACACTATCTTCAGTTATATCTATCACAAAATAACACATAATCAGCTAGAAAGTCAATGTCAATGTTTCACGAACCACTTTCTCTCTCTCACTCTTTTTTTTTTTTTTTAAATTAGGAGTTGGAAAGAAACAAATCTGGGGAGAAAAGCACAAACAAAAATTAGCACTAGTGAAACTGGTAGGAGGTGAGAACAGCAAAGTGCAAGGTGATTCGTGATACAGACAGACGGGCCGTAAAGCCAACAGTGGGCAGCCTCTGCTTCCACTCTCTGTGCCGATCTAGTTAGAAGCACAACTTTGGTCATATGACTTATTGATATAATTGTGAATTGTCTGTGGTACTATTTGTTGCCACAGTGTGTCAACTACAAAAACAATTGACCACGAAAGCGTGTGTATACCTATTAGTGTACATATATGTGCATGTGCACGTACACACACACACACACACACTCTCTTTCTCTCTCTCTCTGTCTCCATAGGCAATTTCCATGGCTTTAGTTATTCTTCACACACAATAATGGCCAAGTTGTTGAGCTTTTCATGTCCTTTGCTGGATTATGATGTCCGTTTACAAGGAAAGGCACTCTTTCTAGTTTCAGTTTAATGAAGTACTACTCATATTAATGTTTGTTGGGATATGTCATCTTGGAATTCCAGCTAATCCAACTAGTTTGATTTATTAAACTTAGCCTGAGGTTATGGTGATCCCAGTCATGCCAAAAAAGGATTGCTTATAACAATGCAAATGTTGTTTTCAAATTTGAGGTTACTTTACAAGTGATTTAGAAACTATCAGAAAATTTGTCTCATAAAAAAAGTGAAGTCACTCAGTTGTGTCTGACTCCTTGCGACCCCATGGACTGTAGCCTACCACCATTCCTCCATCCATGGGATTTTCCAGGCAAGAGTACTGGAGTGGGTTGCCATTTCCTTCTTCAGAGGATCTTCCCGACCAAGGGCTCGAACCCAAGTCTCCTGCATTGTAGACAGACGCTTTACTGTCTGAGCTACCAGGGAAGTCCTACACTGGGACCCAGAAAAACAAAAGGACTCTAAAAAATACTTAAGAAGTTGGCCAGAGATACAAAGCATCAAAGAACAATAATTTTAAGTGAAAGTAAGGTAGAAGCTAAATCCACATTAGTGCTTTGGCATACAGAATGGAATGGATTATTTATTGGAATATAAAATGGTCTGTGCAGACAATGCATTAAACTCTGGGAAAATAATGGTGACTGTAAAGCATCTACTAAGGAAGCAAAAGTACAAAAGAAATGTAGATTTTTAAACTCCAATTTCTGTATAATTTAAGAAAGTATTTATTCTGAGACAGGAATATATTTCAGAATTCACTGAATCTTGCCTTTTAATTTATTTTTAGAGGAGGAAAAACCTATTTTTTTCCTAAGAGTTTTTCTTGTTTTATTTACTCCCAAATGAGCCTATTCTTGAAGTCATGTCTACAAACAAGGTTGACTTAATGCAAATCTAGACAGTAGTCTAAAATTTGGTTTTAAAAGTGCCAAACATATGCTTCAAGCTGAACTATAACCCCACTCCATTCCAGATCCCCAATCTAGTCATAATTTTTTTTTTTTTTGGAAAAGATATAATTTGAATAAAATGCTTATATTTGATTCAGTATCATGATACTGGAGTTTTAATAATTTACATATTAAGGTGATAAAAATATAGAATCAAAAATGTAGAGAAGGCAAGGAAACAAACAACATCAATGTAAGATATATACAGAAAATTATGCTCTCCAAATATAGCAAACTGTAATGCAATGCAGTTGTTAGCAATTGGTAGAAAATTAAAAAGGAAGATAATATAGGAATTAAGATATGAGAACCATGGAGAAATAAGTGAAGCCAATTGTAATAGTAATTTTCAGAAGCCTTGTTTTGTGAAATTAGCATCATGCATGTATATCCTGTTTATATCAAAATAAGTGCATATTAAAAAATCTGTACAATGTAGCAAAAAAATTAAATCACTTAAAATTCCGTATCTTAGTGGTTATCAGCCACATATTACTTATTTCATATATCTCACTATGTTTATGTATGTTTTATAAACATACACACACTATCATACACACAAATGTCTACACACACCCCTCTACAAATGGAACTGAGAATTCATGTTGTTTCTTACTGTAGGCATTTTTTTAATCAATCCTTTCGTATCCTCCCACATTTTCTCCTCTCACTCCTTGATCTCCAACAGGTATTCTATACTGTACCTTTGTTGTGGATCTCTTTCCTTTGTCTTCAACAGTAATGTGATTATACATAAATTATACATTTTTGGGTTTCTATCATTTGTTTATAAACATAGGATCAGTATCATATATATCCTTCTCTTTTATCATGCTTTGTCATGTTTTCTTGGTAGGCAGGACTTGAAAATTATTTATAGAAATCACTCCCTGTCAACTGGCATAAATACATTTCTTTATTTTGTGGTTGCACAATAATCTGTTGTATAAACTTAATATATTTTCAAGTGATCTTTATAGGAAAGTATTTTTATTTAATCTTCCCTTTCTCCTTATGTGAATGTTTCTGTAAGGTATTTACCCAGTAAGAAGATTTTCCATTTAATTTCAATAGATATTGCTAGATCAACTTTCAAAAAATTATTTTTAAAAAGCAATTTTTCCCAGCAATGTAATCAGAATATCACTTTCCCTGAATATCATCTAACAATGGCTGCTATCCTTTTATTTATTTATTTTTTAGTAGGAAATGATACCACATCTTTAACTTGTGTGAAATTAAGCATTTTTTACTATGCTTTGAGGGATTCCCTGGTGGCTCAGATGGTAAAGCGTTTGCCCGCAATGTGGGAGATCCGGGTTTGATCCCGGGATCAGAAAGATCCCTTGGAGAAGGAAATGGCAACCCACTCCAGTACTCTTGCCTAGAAAATTCCATGGATGGAGGAGCCTGGTGGGCTACAGTCGATGGGGTCACAAAGAGTTGGACACGACTGAGCGGCTTTTCACTTTCACTATGCTTTGAACTGTTGGATTGCTGTTTTTTTAAATTACCTACTAATAGGATTTTTCACTTTTGCAAATAAGTTCTTTGTCTTTTAATCTTTGAAGATTTTTAAATATTACAGATATTATTTTGATCTGTTATTTATGCTGAAAATATTTTTTCTTACCCTGTCATTTATTTTTGCCTTTGCTTATTTTTTCACTATTATTTAAGAGTATGTATCTTTGCCCCTATAGTTTTGGATTTCCTTATTTACATTAAAACTCTCCAGACATCTAAAATATATATTTATTATTCTTCTAAAGTATGTTCCTATATATGTTTTATTGTATACATGTTTATACACTGCTATAGGGATCCACATTATATTGTTTATACATTCTTCTAAAATATAAGGGATTATTTTATTATTTGTTTATTAAATATATATAAGTTAAAGTTCAACTTTATAACATTTTAGCAAAATATGACCATTGTTGTTATAGATTAATCTATATAAATAGTAAGATATATTGCTAGATTCTGTTTTAACATATGTATCTACTTGTCTATTCCCAAACTAACACCATCTACAACCACACACATACACACTTTTTCCTGGCATGGGGTATAATTAAGGAAGCTGGCATAGGGTTCAATTCAAATCCTGGCTAGGTAAATTATGACATATATGACATTTGATAAATCATGTAACCAACTGTGCTTCAAATTCCTCTTGATGTCTAATATTAACATATAGCTTTAAACATGCATGCATGCATGTTAAATCACTTCATTCATACCCCACTCTTTGTGACTTCATGGACTGTAGCCCACCAGGCTCCTCTGTCCATGGGCTTCTCCAGGCAAGAATACTGGAGTGGGTTGCCATGCCCTCCTCCAGGGGAGTTTCCCAACCTAGGGATGGAACCCGTGTCTCTTATGTCTCCTTCATTGGCAGGCAGGTTCTTTACCACTAGCACCACCTAGGAAGCCCAGCTTTAAACCTACAATTGATTATAATGACATAACAATACCTAAGCCTATATGGTGATCACATGAACTGATTTATTTACTTATACACTTACACACTGTATACACTCTGTACATTACATACATTGTCAAAGCTTTTGTTCATCTGCAGTTTTTCGTCTTTCACTTTTATCTTTGCCTACGTCATGAGTTTCTCTCCTGACTCTTTTGGTCTCCAGGTAGTGTAGTGGATGCTATGTTTCACCCTGATGTCCTTTCTGGTTATAGCAGCTCTCATTTCCCCAGATATTGGAGATGTTGGCAGTCAGTGTCTTTCAGCTAAGTCCCTCACCAGTACTTTGCCACCTGAAGCATTTCCTCATTTCAAGGTCATGCTTTCTCCAAGTGGAGGAGTATTAAGAAGGGTGTGCATTAAGCAGGGTCATTCAGAAGGAGAATCTGACCTGTGATGTGGTCATAAAGAGGAAGGTTCCAGTCTCCCTCACAGTGGGCTCTGGTACTTGGATATCCCCATAGTGTTGTGCTAAGCTGGCATGCGGGATCAGAATTTTATACCTATTCATTGATTATTCATTAGCTATGGACTGCTCCTGGAAAGAGAAGTGACATTAGGCTAGGCAGACATCTCTAGTTACAGCAATTTCTGAAGAGGGCTGACAGCTGAGAGCAATATTCTGGAAAAACTTCCAACACCTGAGGCAATGTCATTCTTTCTGAAGGAGAATCTGACTGACACATCACCACAGTCCACACTTTGTGTGGTTCAGATCCACTGCTTTGGATAGGTTATCCAGGCTTCTGGCTTCTGGTGAGCATCACTTCCAGGGAGAAACTTTTTAAAGAATAAGCTTAGCGGGGAGGAGCTAAGATCTTGGAGGAATAGGACTGGGAGACCACTTTCTCCCCTGCAAATTCATCGAAAGAACAGTTGAACACTGAGCAAACTGCACAAAACAACTTCTGATCACTAGCAGAGGACATCAGGCACCCAGAAAAGCAGCCCATTGTCTTCAAAAGGAGGTAGGACAAAACATAAAAGATAAAAAGAGAGACAAAAGAGCTAGGGATGGAGACCCATCCCAGGAAGGGAGTCTTAATAGAGGAAGTTTCCAAACACCAGGAAACCCTCTCACTGGCGGGTCTGGGGGAAGTTTTTGAATCTCAGAGGGCAACCTAACTGGGAGGAAAAACAAATAAAACCCACAGATTACATGCCTAAAAGCAACTCGCAGCAGAAAAATACCTCAGACGCTTGCATTCGCCACCAGCAAGTGGGGGCTGAACGGAGAGGAGAGGGCGGCATTGCTTAGGAACAAAGGAAGGACTGAGCAATTCCAGAGAAGAGCTAGCCAGCTGCAGACAGGCTCATCCCCCGCTGGAGGCAGGAGGCAGGGGGGAGGGGAAAGGGGCAAACTCGGCACCAGAGACGGCACCCCCTACCAAACTGCAAACAGGCTCCCAGTTTCTAACCAAAGACAAAGATTCTGAATGGTTGACATCTGCCGGGAGGGTCGCAGCTAGAGACCAGCTCCCCAGAACAGACACAAGGCGCACCTGACCGGTGCGTGCAGAAACTGAGGCTGGGCCGGCAGAGGGGATAAGGCACACCGCACCAGGGAGAGTCCGCTCGTCAAGCTCCTGGCAGTCTGAGCTGCTCCCGCCAGGGAAGGCACAAAACGCAGGCCCAATCGAGTCTGCCCTTTTGTGGAATACCCGAAAACTGGAACCGCATGCAACTCAGGGCCCGCTCCCTGGAGAGCAGCCTGGAGCATGAGCAGTGTAGACGGGAAAAGCACAAGCCGCGAGTGGGGGCAAACCCAGTGAGGCCGGAACACTGTGAGTGCTCCCCACACAGGCCAGTGACATTTGTCTACAGTGCCCCTCCCTCCCCACAGCACGACTGAACAAGCGAACCTAAACAAGAGACCACCTCCGCCCACTTGTGTCAGGGTGGAAATTAGACACTGAAGAGACCGGCAAACAGAAGCCAAACAAAGGGAACCGCTTCAGAAGTGACCACTGCAACAGATTAAAATCCCTGTAGTTAACACCAACTACACCAGAAGGGGTCTATAGATATCAAGAAGTGTAAGCTGGAACAAGGAACTATCTGAAACTGAACCAAACCCACACTGCCTGCAACAGCTTCAGAGAAATTCCTAGATATATTTTTACTATTTTTTTAATTAAAAATTTTTTTTCATTTTTTTCTTTATCAATTTTTTTCTTTTATTAAAAAAAATTTTTTTTCTTTTATTTTTTTTAATTCCCTATTACTCCTCAATTTTCATTTTCATATATTTTTACTATTTTTTAATTAAAAATTTTTTTCCTTTTCTTTTTTTTCTTTTATTTCTTTTAAAGTCCTCTATTGCTCCTCTATTACTCCTTAATTTTCATTTTCATTCTCACATATTTTTACTATTTTTTTAAATTAAAAAATTGTTTTCTTTTTTTCCTTTTATTTTCTTTTAAAGTCCTCTATTGCTCCTCTATTACTCCTTAATTTTCATTTTCATTCTCACATATTTTTACTATTTTTTTAAATTAAAAAATTGTTTTCTTTTTTTTTCCTTTTAATTTTCTTTTAAAGTCCTCTAGTACTCCTCTATTACTCCATAATTTTCATTTTCATTTCACTATAACCTTGCAAAAAAAAAGACCCTATTTTTAAAGCAAACTTAATATATATTTCTTAAATTTTTTATGTTTTTGTTTTTAATATTGTACTTTTAAGAGTCTAACCTCTACTCCAGATTTTTAATCTTTGTTTTTCAGTATTTGATATCAATTTTGGGCATTTAAGAATCCAATATTCAGTACCCATTTTTACTCAGGAGTGTGATGATTACTCTTTCCCCCTTTTCACTTGCCTTTTTCTCCCCCAGATCACCTCTATTTCCTCCCCGTCTTCTCTTCTCAACCAAATTCTATGAATCTCTGTGGGTGATCTGGGCTATGGAGAACACTTAGGGAACAGAGTACTGTGTAGATCTGTCTCCCTCCTCTTGTGTCCCCCTTTTTCTCCTCCTGCTCATCTCTATCTCCTTCTTCCCTCTCCTCTTCTTCATGTAACTCTGTGAACCTCTCTGGGTGTCCATCACTGTGGAGAATCTTTTCACCATTAACCTAGAAGTTTTATTATCAGTGCTGTATAGTTGGAGAAGCCTTGAGGCTACTGGAAGAATAGGACCGAAAGCCAGAGGCAGGAGATTTAAGCCCAAAACCTGAGAACACCAGAGAATTCCTGACTACAGGGAACATTAAGTAATAAGAGAACATCCAAAAGCCTCCATACCTACAGGGAAACCAACCACCACCCAAGAGCCAATAAGTTCCAGAGCAAGACATACCATGCAAATTCTCCAGGAACTCAGGAACATAGCCCTGAGCATCAACATATAGGCTGCCCAAAGTCACACCAAACATAGACCCATCTCAAAACTCACTACTGGACACTCAATTGCACTCCAGAGAGAAGAAATCCAGTTCCAGAACACCGACGCAAGCTTCCCTAACCAAGAAACCTTGACAAGCCAATCATTCAACCCCACCCACTGGGAGAAACCTCCACAATAAAAAGGAACCACAGACCACCAGAATACAGAAAGCCCACTCCAGACACAGCAATCTAAACAAGATGAAAAGGGAGAGAAATACCCAACAGGTAAAGGAACATGAAAAATGCCCACCCAGCCAAAAAAAAAAAAAAAAAAAAAAAAGAGGAGGAGATAGGGAATCTACCTGAAAAATAATTTAGAATAATGATAATAAAAATGATGCAAAATCTTGAAAACAAAATGGAGTTACAGATAAATAGCCTGGAGACAAGGAATTAGAAGAGGCAAGAAATGTCTAACAAGGACATGGAAGAAATAAAAAAGGTCAATTAAAAATGAATAATGCAATAAATGAGATCAAAAACACTCTGGAGGGAACCAACAGTAGAATAACGGAGGCAGAAGATAGGATAAGTGAGGTAGAAGATAAAATGGTGGAAATAAATGGAGCAGAGAGGAAAAAAGAAAAAAGAATCAAAAGAAATGAGGAAAACCTCGGGGACCTCTGGGACAATGTGAAACACCCCAACATTCAAATCATAGGAGTCCCAGAAGAAGAAGACAAAAAGAAAGGCTATGAGAAAATACTCGAGGATATAATAGCTGAAAACTTTCCTAAAATGGGGAAGGAAACAGTTACACAGGTCCAAGAAAACCAGAGAGTCCCAAGCAGGATAAACCCAAGGCGAAATACCCCAAGACACATATTAATAAAAGTAACAAAGATCAAACACAAAGACCAAATATTAAAAGCAGCAAGGGAGAAACAACAAATAACACACAAAGGGATTCCCATAAGGATAACAGCTGATCTTTCAATAGAAACTCTTCAGGCCAGAAGGGAATGGCAGGACATATTTAAAGTAATGAAAGGGAATAACCTACAACCCAGAGTACTGTACCCAGCAAGGGTCTCATTCAGATATGAAGGAGAATTCAAAAGCTTTACAGACAAGCATAAGCTGAGAGAATTCAGCACCACCAAACCAGTTCTCCAACAAATGCTAAAGGATCTTCTCTAGACAGGAAACACAGAAAGTTTGTATAAACGTGAACCCAAAACAACAAAGTAAATGGCAACGGGACCATACCTATCAATAATTACCTTAAATGTCAATGGGTTGAATGCCCCAACCTAAAGACAAAGACTGGCTGAATGGATACAAAAACAAGACCCCTATACATGCTGTCTACAAGAGACCCACCTGAAAACAAGGGACACATACAGACTGAAAGTGAAGGGCT
Organism: Cervus canadensis; assembly: GCF_019320065.1. Taxonomy (NCBI): domain Eukaryota; kingdom Metazoa; phylum Chordata; class Mammalia; order Artiodactyla; family Cervidae; genus Cervus; species Cervus canadensis. The sequence continues at coordinate 62,347,999 of NC_057400.1, forward strand.
GGAAAAAAATATTTCATGCAAACAGAGACCAAAATAAAGCAGGAGTCACAATAATCATATCAGATAAAATAGACTTTAAAGGCTGTGAAAAGAGACAAAGAAGGACACTACATAATAATCAAAGGATCAATCCAAGAAGAAGATATAACAATTATATATGCACCCAACATAGGAACACCACAATATGTAAGGCAAATGCTAACGAGTATGAAAGGGGAAATTAACAGTAACACAATAAGAGTAGGAGACTTTAATACCCCACTCACACCTATGGATAGATCAACTAAACAGAAAATTAACAAGGAAACACAAACTTCAAATGACACAATGGACCAGCTAGACTTAATTGATATCTATAGGACAATTCACCCCAAAACAATCAGTTTCATCTTTTTCTCAAGTGCACACGGAACCTTCTCCAGGATAGATCACATCCTGGGCCATAAATCTAGCGTTGGTAAATTAAAAAGAAATTGAAATCATTCCAGTCATCTTTTCTGACCACAATGCAGTAAGACTAGATCTCAATTGCAGGAAAAAAAACTATTAAAAATTCCAACATATGGAGGTTAAATAACATGCTTCTGAATAACCAACAAATCATAGATGAAATCAAAAAAGAAATCAAAATATGCATAGAAATGAATGAAAATGAAAACACACCAACCCAAAACCTATGAGACACTGTAAAAGCAGTGCTAAGAGCAAGGTACATAGCATTACAGGCTTACCTCAAGAAACAAGAAAAAAGCCAAATAAATAACCTAGCTCTACACCTAAAGCAACTAGAGAAGGAAGAAATGAAGAACCCCAGGGTTAGTAGAAGGAAATAAATCTTAAAAATTAAGGCAGGAATAAATGCAAAAGAAACAAAAGAGACCATAGCAAAAATCAACAAAGCTAAAAGCTGGTTTTTCGAAAAGATAAACAAAATTGACAAACCGTTAGCAAGAGTCATTAAGAAACAAAGAGAGAAGAACCAAATTAACAAAATTAGAAATGAAAATGGAGATATCACAACAGACAACACTGAAATACCAAGGATCATAAGAGACTACTACCAGCAGCTCTATGCCAATAAAATGGACAACTTGGAAGAAATGGACAAATTCTTAGAAAAGTATAACTTTCCAAAACTGAACCAGGAAGAAATAGAAGATCTTAACAGACCCATCACAAGCAAGGAGATCGAAACTGTAAAAAGAAATCTTCCAGCAAACAAAATCCCAGGACCAGATGGCTTCACAGCTGAATTCTACCAAAAATTTAGAGAAGAGCTAACACCTATCTTACTCAAACTCTTCCAGAAAATTGCAGAAGAAGGTAAACTTCCAAACACATTCTATGAGGCCACCATCACCCTAATACCAAAACCACACAAGGATGCCACAAAAAAAGAAAACTACAAGCCAATATCACCGATGAACATAGATGCAAAAATCCTTAACAAAATTCTAGCAAACAGAATACAACAACATATTAAAAAAATCGTACACCATGACCAAGTGGGCTTTATCCCAAGAATGCAAGGATTCTTTAATATCCACAAATCAATCAATGTAATACACCACATTAACAAATTGAAAGATAAAAACCATATGATTATCTCAATAGACGCAGAAAAAGCCTCTGACAAAATTCAACATCCTTTTATGATAAAAACTCTCCAGAAAGCAGGCATAGAAGGACCATACCTCAGCATAATAAAAGCTATATATGACAAACCCACAGCAAACATTACCCTCAATGGTGAAAAATTGAAAGCATTTCCCCTGAAATCTGGAACAAGACAAGGGTGCCCACTCTCACCACTACTATTCAACATAGTGTTGGAAGTTTTGGCCACAGCAATCAGAGCAGAAAAAGAAGTAAAAGGAATCCAGATAGGAAAAGAAGAAGTGAAACTCTCACTGTTTGCAGATGACATGATCCTCTACATAGAAAACCCTAAAGATTCTACCAGAAAATTACTAGAGCTAATCAATGAATATAGTAAAGTTGCAGGATATAAAATTAACACACAGAAATCCCTCGCATTCCTATACACTAACAATGAAAAAACAGAAAGAGAAGTTAAGGAAACAATACCATTCACCATGGCAACAAAAAGAATAAAATACTTAGGAGTATATCTATGTAAAGAAACAAAAGACCTGTACACAGAAAACTATAAAACACTGATGAAAGAAATCAAAGAGGACACAAATAGATGGAGAATTATACCACGTTCATGGATTGGAAGAATAAGTATTGTGAAAATGAGGATACTACCCACAGCAATCTATAGATTCAATGCAATCCCTATCAAGCCACCAACGGTATTCTTCACAGAACTAGAACAAATAATTTCACAATTTGTATGGAAATACAGAAAACCTCAAATAGCCAAAGCAATCTTGAGAAAGAAGAATGGAACTGGAGGAATCAACCTGCCTGACTTCAGGCTCTACTCCAAAGCCACAGTCATCAAGACAGTGTGGTATTGGCCCAAAGACAGAAATATAGATCAATGGGACAAATTAGAAAGCCCAGATATAAATCCACGAACCTATGGACACCTTATCTTCGACAAAGGAGGCAAGAATATACAATGGAAAAAAGACAACCTCTTTAACAAGTGGTGCTGGGAAAACTGATCAACCACTTGTAAAAGAATGAAACTAGAACATTTTCTAATACCATACACAAAAATAAACTCAAAATGGATTAAAGATCTAAATGTAAGACCAGAAACTATAAAACTCCTAAAGAACATAGGCAAAACACTTTCCAACATAAATCACAGCAAGATCCTCTATGACCCATCTCCCAGAATATTGGAAATAAAAGCAAAAATAAACAAATGGGACCTAATGAAACTTAAAAGCTTTTGCACAGCAAAGGCAACTATAAGCAAGGTGAAAAGACAGCCTTCAGAATGGGAGAAAATAATAGCAAATGAAGCAACAGACAAAGGATTAATCTCAAAAATATACAAGCAACTCCTGAAGCTCAATTCCAGAAAAATAAATGACCCAATCAAAAACTGGGCCTAAGATCTAAAGAGACATTTCTCCAAAGAAGACATACAGATGGCTAACAAACACATGAAAAGACGCTCACCATCACTGATTATTAGAGAAATGCAAATCAAAACCTCAGTAAGGTACCATTACACACCAGTCAGAATGGCTGCTATCCAAAAGTCTGCAAGCAATAAATGCTGGAGAGGATGTGGAGAAAACAGAACCTTCTTACAGTGTTGGCGGGAATGCAAGCTAATACAGTCACTATGGAGAATTGTGTGGAGATTTCTTAAAAAACTAGAATTAGAACTGCCATATGACCCAGCAATCCTACTCATGGGCATACACACCAAGGAAACCAGATCTGAAAGAGACACATGTACCCCAATGTTCATCGCAGCTCTGTTTATCATAGCCAGGACATGGAAACAACCTAGATGCCCATCAGCAGATGAATGGATAAGGAAGCTGTGGTACATATACACCATGGAATATTACTCAGCCATTAAAAAGAATTCATTTGAATCAGTTCTAACGAGATGGATGAAACTGGAGCCCATTATACAGAGTGAAGTAAGCCAGAAAGATAAAGACCAATACATTATACTAACGCATATATATGGAATTTTAAAAGATGGTACCTATACCCCTATATGCAAAACAGAAAAAGAGACACAGATGTACAGAACAGACTTTTGGACTCTGTGGGAGAAGGCAAGGGTGGGATGTTCAGAGAGAACAGCACTGAAACAAGTATACTATCAAGGGTGAAACAGATCACTAGCCCAGGTTGGATGCATGAGACTAGTGCTCAGGGCTGGTGCACTGGGAAGACCCAGAGGGATGGGGTGGAGAGGGAGGCGGGAGGGGGCTTGGGATGGGGAACACATGTAAATCCATGGCTGATTCATGTCAATGTTTGCCAAAAACCACTACAATATTGTAAAGTAATTAGCCTCCAACTAATAGAAATGTGGAAAAAATAATAAAAAAATAAAAAATAAATAAAGAATAAGCTTAGTGGGTTCAACAGCAGCCCTTACCACTAAACTGGTCTCAGGGATGCAAGTAAAGCCCTCTCCCCTTCTAGCCTCTCTAAGCTTCCCTCAACTTCAGCTAGTACTCCGCTCATCTCAGTGTCATCCACAGCCCTAATCCTCTTTCCTCAAATTTCTGAACCACACCAGACTCTAATCAGGTCTAGGCTGCTGCCTTTGTCCATACATAGTGAAAATTGGAAAAAGGAGAACCGGTGTGTAGTACAGATCAACAGAGTGCTAAACAGATTCCTCTGTACCCTCATCTGTAAAAACAATCTTATCTCCTACTAATGATAAGGCAGTTATTCCTACCAGGATGGTTCTTCTCTTCCTGCCTGCTGGTCTTTTGGCATGAGATCTCTAAAGCACTCAGGTGTCTTCCCGTTTAATAGGACTTGTGCTAGTTCTCCTAGTAAAAGTGTTTCTGCTGTAGGAGCCAGTCTCTCTCAATCCACAGACCCAGAGTTCCAAGAACAGAAACTTTAGTTTTCCAAGTAGGTCACTGGTTGTGTTGGTAAGCAGAGCCACTCTTGTTCCCACTATTTGATTCCTATTGGGAACCAAATTCCTATTTTCTACCTACTGGGGACATACCAATATAGAAAATTCTTTAAGGTGTGTACTTCTGTGTCCTAGAGGATGGTTCTCCCTTCAAGAGTCTGATCCATAACTTTATAAAGCCAGCTATGGTGCCATATGTGATCTGAAAGTAGGTCTTATGTCTTATTTAATGCTATGTGGATCTCTGTGTTGAACACTTTATGGTGGATGCCCTCTGGTTGGTATTAACATGTGACTCAAAGATTTTCATACTCTGTACTAATTCCCCATGACCACTCATATATAATTACCTCAGATTTTCTTATTTCTAAGGTAGGGGGTGGTGAAGGAGTTGGGTGTGATTGGAAGGTAAAAGTATTGCAATCTGGTGGGAAAATTAATACAAATGATTTCTCAATTGCTAACTGGGGATGGGACATGTTATATCAAATGTGAAAAACAAATATTCAGTAAGAATTTTTTCTTATAAGACTCACAGAAAATATTTAATATTCTTCAAGCTGTGAGCTATTGTTTGATCAATAGTAATAGTCATTTCTAATAGTTAATATATTGTATAGATATAAATATTTTGCTTTATGGGTAGTTACAGTGAAGTGGGGCATTTTTAAGTGTGCATGTGCCACATTTTATCTCAGAAGTGCTTACTAGTTAGACAAAGTTCAAATAATCCTACCATACAAAGATACTGGAGAGCTTTGTACTCACCAAGAGACATGCAAAGTATTTTGAGAATTATCTGTGTCTTGCAGATGCTCTTAAGCCACAGAGAAAATTATTTAATGGGGAATTTATATCCCATAAAGGATTGTGCAGCTGAAACTGGACTGCATGACTGACCACTGATTTAGGTAAAATCCAAGCGAAACCACATTTATGTGAGATCATCTGCCAGTTCTCAGGGAACACATACATGTCACTTAATACCCCCTTGCTGTTGACTGTGTGTTTCATCTGACAAACATATGGAGCCTCCCCTGGGGCCTGATCCTAGGGTCCTGGCTGCCGGGAAAGATAAAGACAAATGAATATTTAAGTTTGGGAGCATTCCTGAATCAGATCTCTGGCATGTTGGATTAAACGGCTTAACAAATGATAAAACAAAGCATTTCTTAGAGAAGCAGCCCTTACATATTTTTAAAGGATTGCTCAAGAAAAGAAAACAAGGTAACTACTTCCATCAGAGTACACAGAAAGAGAACAGAAAATATTTCGTAAAACTGTACCAGATCAATGTTTCCTCAACTATGGTCTATAGTTATAATTAGAGTCTACAGAGTTTTTCCAAATAATAAAATAATTGCTTTCTTTAAAATATGTACAAATATATTTGAAGAATTGAAAACATATAAAATAAGAACAAAAATCATTGGTGTATTTAGGTTAAGATAATCTTGGGAACACTATTCATATATTTTAAATATATAAAATTCAAATGCTAGGAATTATAGTGATTTATTTTGTGGTGCTAGGAAGCAAAAGCCATGAGATGAGGAGGAGAAATAATAAAATAACACTAAGTGTATTTACTGTAACATAATAAAGTACTTGACAAGTTATAGTGCATGAACCATTACTTATTCATTAATTTTCAGTATAGTCATTTTTATGATTTTATGTAATTATCTAAAAAATGTTTTACCATCCTTAAAAAGAACTCAAGCATAGATAAAAATAAGCTACACAGCATATTTAAGATCTCTTATCTCTTGGTGTCAGAAACTTGTGGAAGAAATGTTGGAAGGTGAGGGAATGACAGCATATAGCAAATGTGATGCAAATTGGAAATTTAATCTTATTCTAATAAATCAATTAAGCAAGGCAATCTATTGAAGAGAGAAGCTGATGATTTCCTTTGTAAAGGGTGATCACATGTTTCTAATTCATACATTCCTTTTTAAACAGATTTTGTTTCCTTATACTCTTAGATCCTTTGTCAGCACTATCTTATCTCAAACAAGATATTTTTTTAATTTTAGCTTGTTTTTCCATTTTATTTCAACTAACTTTGTTAGCTTATTTTTACTTTATTAGTGGTACAAAATTAAATAACACTCTGTCAACATTTCTGCTACTGTTAAGCACATTATTATTGCCACATAATTATGTAATATATTTTCCTAATCTTCCCAGGAAGACTGATACATGCATCAGCCAAGGTCCCAACAGAAAACAGTTCATTCAGAATCAGTAGATCAGAGTTATTAGATGATTCTTTATTAACAAGGGATCATTTTCAGAGGTGCAATCAGGTCATTCTGTTGAGGACAAAGTCAGCTCATGGTGACAGCACAGAAAAGGAACAAGATAAATGCCCTGACTTCACTGTCTCTTTAGTATTTCTTCATTCTTTCAATCATATTCCTGATCTTTCTCTTAGCTTCTTGGGGAAAAAAACCCCAAAACTTAGAAATAAAGCAAGAGGAAGAATGCAGGTCTTTTCAGTATCAAATTGGGATATTATTTAACAAACCCTCTAAAGAGTTATTTATTTCTCTAGGAACATACAGCAGTGTTTGATCTTAATTCTTTATTATACATTTGAGGCTGAGACTATGAACCTGAATGTTAGGTTCAAGATGTTTTTGTCTGGTATAGAATAAATTATTTCAGTCTGTTGGAAAATATAATCTATATTGCATCCTCCTGTAAAACATTCATATTGATTTTCACTTTAATTGAGTTGAAAAATATCATGGACACCTTTCATTCTACTTTGTGTGAGGCTACTTTTTAACTGAACCTGGTTAGAAGTCAGAGGACACTGGAGCCCTGTTCACATAATCCATGCAGGTTGGCCTTGGGGCAGAGAGTAAAGTGGAGAAGGAGAGATCATAAATCTAAAGGAACAAGTGGAAGATATTCACCCCAATTACAATCTTTAACCTTAAATGCTATCATTTCTTTCCCAATATGAATACTCAAATCATGACCACGTTTTAAATTACTGTGAGTATACCTGCAGTATTTTTAACCAATGAGGACTCTTTTGTGCAAAGAAGTCATTGATACAAGCCACAAAAAACATGCAAAACAGATAGAAATAGGGTGTATTAGGGGGAAACCATATAAATTAGATAGTAGAATCTCTAGAATAGTGATTATAATAGATTGCATAATAAATAATATAATACATATAATTAGAGATGTTTAATGTAATATATCCCCCTTAACTTCAATTATCTCTCTGCTCATGCTGGATATGGATAAATACATGCAATTAGGGCAGAAGAGAGGAACCCTCACCCTATGTATTCTATACATATGTTTCACAGAAGGAGGTGAGTAGAAAACATCTTTGACTCCGCAGCTATAGAGGTTCCTTGATTGGAAAGTTGACCTCATTAGAAAGAGAAGTTTCCAGAGTTCCATGGCTGTTATCAGCTGGTCCTGATGAACTAACTATGACCTAAGAAGTGAAGTGAAGTGAAGTCGCTCAGTCGTGTCCGACTCTTTGTGACCCCAGGGACTGTAGCTTACCATGCTCCTCCATCCATGGGATTTTCCAGGCAAGAGTACTGGAGTGGGTTGCCATTTCCTTCTCCAAAGGATCTTCCCAACCCAGGGATCGAACCCGGGTCTCCCACGTTGTAGGCAGATGTATTACCATCCTAGCCACAAGGAAAGTCCTACTGAGCTCTATTTTTGTTTAGCTACTGAAAGGAGTGGTGATGGTAGTGAACGAACTTCTAGAGCCAGTCACATTTCTCTTTCACTAAACAGAAGAGTCTTCATCATCTCTGATTAATTACACATCTTGAAATGGGGCACCAATAAGATTCCTTTCAACTGGGTCAGTTGGAAAGGCACATGTCCAGTTGTGAGGAATTTGTATTATGAGCCTCTTTTCAGGACAGCTGAAAAGTCTCCTTGCATGATCTCTCCATAACACAGTGGTGAGTGATGAATTCCACAAGGACCCTAGAGTGTTAGTCACTCAGTCGTGTCTGACTCTTTGTGACCCTATGGGCTGTAGCCTGCCAGGCTCCTCTGTCCATGGGATTTTCCAGGCAAGAATACTGGAGTGGGTTGTCATGCCCTTCTCCAGGGAACCTTCCTAACCCAGAGATAAAACTCAGGTCTCCCGCATCGCAGGCAGATTCTTTTTCATTTAAGGTACCTGGGAAGCCCCCACAAGGACCTTATGGCCACCATTTTATAATTAAAACTAACATCTCTGAAAGAAAAGAGTAGATCATCAGTATATAATTTCATATCTCTCAGTGTGTCCTCTTCTGAACAACATGTTCTTCCATCTGCTGAGGTCCTATGAACTGTTCATGAGCAAACTGTAGTCAAAGTAGGCATTAAATGAACTGTTCATTCATGATACCTAGGCAGACAAGAAATATAGTAGACAAATATACAGTTACTCTTTGCAAAAAAAGGGAGGAGGGAAAGGTTTCTTAAATTTTTCCAACTCTGTGACCTTAGGTAAGTGTTATCTAGAACCTCAACCTAGGCAGAGGTGGGCACAGCCAGGTAATCTTTTCTATTTTTGAATTTTGTTTTTAAGGTTAACTTTCAATAGATTCCAGAGTTCCATTAGAGTTAATCAGTCAGATTTTGCCCATGAAAATGTTGTAAGACAGGTTCCTGATGCTTTCTATATTGCTGTCTACTCACAATCTCCTCCATGTCATAAGATTTAGTGTTAAAAAAAGGCCCCATTTTAGAATAAGGATATCAGGTTGATGGTCATGACTTCTTTTTTAGTGAAACAATATTTTTTTAAGGATTTAGCAGTAGTTTAGCATCAACTTCTAGCAGAAGCCTTCAAGTCCACAAGTCTAAAGACAAGTGAAATCCTGTTAAGACTTTATCCCGTATTCTTGACCACCTGCGAGTTTTACTGTATACATCTGTAATTTCTTGTGATGTGAAGGAGAGAAGGTACTACAGTATTTGGACTTCTCTTAACTCTTGCTGTCGTGTCAATGATGGCTCTCTCCAAAGTCATTGATTATAGTGGCTTTTGCAAAATTCCCAAGTACTGGATATTCTCCCTAAAATAACCAAAAGGCCAGTAAAATGTTGTGACTCTTTCTGTGAGTCATTTTTCTCACAAGTAAATAAGACCAATCGTTTATTTGTGAAATCTAATGGCACATAGTTAATTTGTGATAAAATTATTACTTGGATGTCACAGATTATGTGTTTTTTTTTTTGTTTGTTTGCTTGTTTTTCAATCATTCAAGGCTAATCCAGTCTCAGATATGCTTGGTGGCATGCGATACAACAATACCAATTATCAAAAAGTCATCACGGTAAATCTATCTATCACTGTGATAGTATTGGTTCAGCTGATTGATAACGGATTGATAATATTGATAGCTAGATGAAGGCAAACCAATTTTATATTCCTTCTCAGAGTTAATATAAAATCTAAAATGTTAGTAATACAAAAATTTCTAAACTAAATCCAACTATTGACAGCACTTTTATTCATTGTTACAAAGTTGTGTACTCAGGGAAAAGGCAGTTATCACATTTTTTCCTCAGCCTTTATTATCCACTGTATGTTTCCAAGTAGCAGTACTTTTTGCTGGGGACACAGGCTGTTAAACTTGTTCTAATTCTTCTGTGAGAAACCGTAATACTTTTTTATTTTCTTAGTGGAAAAGTTGTGTCATTTACACAATTGAAATCAACTTTGGTGGTTCAGATAGTAAAGAATCCACCTGACGTGTGGGAGACCTAGGCTTGATCCCTGAGTTGGAAAGATTCCCTGAAGGAAGGCATGGCAACCCACTCCAGTATTCTTGCCTGGAGAATCCCCATAGACAGAGGAGCCAGGTGGGCTACAGTCCATGGGGCCACAAAGAATTGGACACAGCTAAGCACAGCACAGGTTGCTTGTGAAACATCATACATTATGCTGACCTTGCTCTAAAGCACAGAGAGTGGGCACAGTGGTTGCATTCAATAAAAATACAATAAGACTTAGGCCTTGTCCTTCTTTATCTGATGCCAATCTTTTTCTGAAGCCCAGTCTCAGTTTTGTCATTAGCTTTTTCATCATTTTTATTATGGCTTTAAGCAATTACTAGAGGCCACAACTTGGTCAAATTTATCTATTCAATTTTATCAGTTCATTAATTTTGTATACTTTGGATATGTCCCCAAGAACTCGGGCTCCTTGAGTTTTGTACGAGCAATCTCATCTTTGAGGGTTCTTACATTATAGTCAATCTAATCTTCTCTCTAATTGTTTGCTTTAGCAATTTAGCAGCTGGCAGATTTCCTGTTTTTGAATGACGATTATTTTTCATTCTGATGGCTGATAGACTCCTATGCTGTCTAACCCCCACACTCTAGGGCTTGAAGAAAAAAATTCTGAGGATCTGTTGGAATCTGTCCTCTCGGTCTTCATAATTCTTCCTCAAATACATGGGCTTGAAAGAAATACCTCAAGAACACCTCTGTTAGAAACTGAGCTAGTAGACACCAAAACCACATTACTACTTTTTGTGTTAACGTCTTTATCATTTTGTCTCTGCCTTACTTGTGCCCTGCTTCTGCCCTAACCAGTGAGGTTTATTACTCCCACAGTAGACAAATTAAACGTTGTCACTACAGTGAAAAACAAAAAACAAGATAGCATTGAAGTGAGTGAAGTAATTACATTTATTGAAACTAGTTGTTATGTAATGAGTTAGTGCCATGTGGAGAAGTATAAATTAGGCATTATTAAGAAGAAACCTATAAACAAAAAAGTAGTAGAGCTCACTCAACCTTCAGAATTTCATAAGGCCACAAGATATGCTGGGCTTGTTATGTGTGTTCAATGACCAAAGTTCCAATAAATAGAAATCTCATCTGTAATCATTTAGATTATTCTAACATTGGCCATAGATACTTCATTCCTGGCTAAAATAAGATTTATAGCCATGTTTTTGTTAAGTCAAAGTTTTTCAAGTCACCATTTGCACTGTAATTAGCTTGAGTAATGTAGATGTGCTTCTAACTTGTTTCAGATAATTAGCCAAGTGAAAATAGCATTGACAGTATCTTTCAAGTTTGCTTATTTCCATAATGGTTGCAAACATATATGAATTACTAACACTACATTTTAATATTTGGGGAACTTTATAAGCAAAATGTAAAATGAGTGAAAATTCTAAAAAGGAAGAACACTCCATTTAAAAAAATATTTTAGAAACTCAGTGAAAATCAAAGCAAGACAGATAAAATGAAAGCCACACCTAGTCAATGATACTCAAAATACTGAAATCCAAAGACAAAGAAAAAAGCAGCAGCTTCAGAAGCACACACAGAAGATGGATGGCTGAATTTACAATAGACTCTATGGAAGACAGAAGCAAATTGCATGACATTTAAAAACTATGGGAAAATCATTTTAAAGCAAGCTCTACTAAACATAATATTCCCCACTCAGAAATCACCTTCAACAATGAAGGTGAAATGAAGATTTCACAAAAGCAGAAGCCAGAGAATTAGTTGCCAATAACAGGAACCACAAGGAATATTCAATATGATTTTTTTCAGCCTGAATGAGAATGATTTCAGATAGAAACGCTGGAATGAGTAGTACGTGGAGTAACACAAAACTACTGGTGTTTAATGTGAAAACATGCGTTGAGGGATTTTAAATCTACATAGATGTGCCATTTTTTTTTTCTCATTTCCCATTCTCTTGTTCCCTTCCCTATCATATATCAATTATCTGAATATTCTGTAGCATTCAGTTTTAATTCATCGATTTGCTTTTTAGATATATCTCTGTGCATTATCTTTAAATGTTGTTTTAAAATTTCTATATACATCCTCAGAATTACTTTGTACTATTTCATATAAAATGGGCTTGCTGGGTGGCTCAGTAGTAAAGAATCCGCTTGCCATGCAGAAGATGCAGAAAATGCTACGGGTTCAATCCCTGGATTGCGAAGATCCCTTGGAGGAGGACATGTCAACCCTCTCTAGTACTCTTGCCTTGGAGAATCCCAGGGACAGAGGAGCCTGGAGGGCTACAGTCTATAGGGTTGCACAGAGTTGGACCCGACTGAAGTGACTGAGCATGCATTCACACTTCATATAAAATATAGAATCTTCTTGTCAACTGACCCCTTTTCATATTATGGTTATCACACACCATTTTTGCTCTCAATAGTCATGTACGTTTCAAAGAAATTTGCTCAGTGGTAAAGAATTCACCTGCCAGTGTGGGAGATGTGAATTGGATCTCTGGGTAAGAAAGATCTCCTGGTATAGGAAATGGCTACCCATTCCAGTATTCTTGCCTGGAAAAGTCCATGGACAAAGGAGTCTCGTGGGTTACAATCCATGGGGTTGTAAAGAATCAGACATGACTGAGTGACTGAGCATACATGCATAGATAAGAAAAACAGTACAGTTGCTTCAACTTCACCTAGATATTTACCATTTCTGAAATTCTTCATTTCTCTGAATATCTCAGTTTAAATCTGTTATTTCAGATTATATAAATTAATATTGTATATTTATATTATGTACCTCTTCATCAAATCAGTCATGCCCAACTCTGGGACCTCATGGAGTGTAGCGTGCCAGGTTCCTCTGTCCATGGGATTCTCCAGGCAAGAATACTGGAACAGGTTGCCATTTCCTCCTCCAGGAGATCTTCCCAACCCAGGGATTTAACCCAGGTCTCCCATATTGCAGGTGAATTCTTAATTGTCTGAGCTACCAGGGAAGCCCATATATATTACTTATCTCTTCTTCAAATTAGTATGAATCTACCTTTAGTTGACTGATTCTTTTCTCTGTCATTTATATTCTGCTATTAACACATCCAATAGTTTTATTGAAGACATTTTTTTTTATTTTCTACTTCTCTGCTAAAATTCCTTAAATAATCTTTATCCATTTTGATAATGTCTTTCCTTACTTCCTTAGAAATAATTATAACAATAATCTAATCCTGCCTGGTAACCCAACATCTAGATTATCTTTATGTTGATCTCTGTTGAAGGTCAGGTTCAAATATTTGAAGGTTGTGTTATTTAAATGTCAAGTGTTCTAAATATTATTAATAGTATGTTGGGGAAAGAAAACTGAATTCTTTTTCTAAATTAATTTATTTTAATTTGAGGATAATTACTTTACAATATTGTGATGGTTTTGCCATACATCAACATGAACCAGCCATAGGTATACATGTGTGCCCTCCATCCTGAAACCCCCTCCCCCCTACCTCCCCACTGTATCCCTCTATGTTGCCCCAGAGTACTGGCTTTGGGTGCCCTGCTTCATGCCATCCAACTCATCTATTTTACATATGGTAATGCATATGTTTCAATGCTATTCTCTCAAATCATCCCACTCTCTCCTTCTGCTACTGAGTCCAAAAGATTATTCTTTACATCTGTGTCTTCTTTGCTGCCCTACATGTAGGATCATAAGTACCACCATGTTAAATTCCATATATATGCATTAATAGACAATATTTGTCTTTCTCTTTCTGGCTTATTTCACTCTGTATAATAGGCTCTAGTTTCATCCACCTCATTAGAACTGAGTCAAATGCATTCATTTTTACACCTGAGTAATATTCCATTGTGTATATGTACCATAATTTCCTTATCCATTCACCTGCTGATGGACATCTAGGTTGCTTCAACAGCCTAGCTATTGTAAGTAGTGCTGCAATGAACCCTGGAGTACATGCCTCTCTTTCAGTTCTGATTTCCTCAGGGTATATGCCCAGCAGTGAGATTACTGGGTAGTATGGCAGTTATATTCCTAGTTTTTAAAGGAATCTCCACCCTGTTCTCCAGAGTTGCTGCACCAGTTTACCTTCCCACCAACAGTACGAGCATTCCATTTTCTCCACATGCTCTCCAGCATTTATTGTTTGTAGACTTTTTGATCATGGCCATTCTGACTGATATGACATGATACCTCATTGTGGTTTTGATCTGCAATTTCTCTAATAATGATGTTGAGCATCTTTTCATGTGTTTATTAGTCATCTGTATGTCTTTTTTGGAGAAATGTTTACTTAGGTCTTCTGTCTACTTTTTGATTGGGTTGTTCATTTTTCTGGTATAGAGTTGCATGAGCTGCTTGTATGTTTTGGAGATTAATTCTTTGTCAGTTGTTTCATTTGCTATTATTTCCTCCCATTCTGAGGGCTGTCTTTTCACCTTGCTTATAGTTTCCTTTGTTGTACAAAAACTTTTAAGTTGAATTAGATCTAATTTGTTTATTTTTGTTTTTATTTCCATCACTCTGGGAAGTGTGTCATGGAGGATCTTCTGTTATTTATGTCAGTGAGTGTTCTGCCTATGGTTTCATCTAAGAATTCTATAGTTTCTGGTCTTACATTTAGATCTGTAAGCCATTTCAAGTTTATTTTTGTGTATGATGTTAGAAAGTGTTCTGGTTTCATTCTTTTATACATAGTTGACTGGTTTCCCCAGCACTACTTGTTGGAAGAGACTTTCTTTTCTCCAGTGTATATTTTTGCTCCTTTGTCAAAGATAAGGTGTCCATAGGTGTGTGGATTTATCTCTGTACTTTCTATTTTTTTCCACTGATCTATAGTTCTGTCTTTGTGCCAGGACCATACTGTCTTGATGACTACAGCTCTGTAGTATAGTCTGAAGTTAGGAAGATTTATTCCTCCAGTTCCATTCTTTCTCAAGATTGCTTTGGTTATTTGGGGTCTTTTGTATTTCGATACAAATTGTGGAATTGTTCTAGTTCTGTGAAAAATACCATTGGTAGTTGATAGGGATTGCATTGAATCTACAGATTGCTTTGGGTAGTATACTCATTTTTCACTATATTGAGTCAGGAAACTGAATTCTTAACAGAAATACTGCTTTGAAAAGTTTGTATTATACAAAATTGCCTTTTAAAAAAGTTTATTTTTAATTCCATTTTGATAGCCTATACTACTTGCTGATGCAGGTACCATGTTGAATCTGTTATGCTTTCCAGACTCAGGGTACAATTAAGCTGATAAATACGCCTTTTACTCTGAATGGATACAAGTGTCTCAAAATTCAGAATAGCATTCATCAAAAATTTTTGTTTTAATCTTTGTGTATGGAGAGGCATTTATTCATTTTGCATAAATAATTAAATGTAATAATATAAATAATATATTCAAATAAAACTTACCTAATAGTTCTTGGTATTTACAAATTATGTAAAAATTATTATAGATTCAAGTTTAGTTCCTTCTCTTTCATACCAGACTAGATCTATTCAAAACCACTTCAAAGTTTTTCAGTAGTCTTTATTTTATCATACTAAAGACATGAATTTGTATTGACTTAAATATGAAATCAACCATTGTCTATGGTGTCCTGTTAACTCTTTTTAAGGCAAAAACAGTTAGAAACAAATATGTGAGCTTTAGACTTACATAATGAAATATACTATTAATCTTTTCCAATGAAAAGGGAAGCATGGCATGCTGCAGTTCATGGGGTTTGCAAGGAGTTGGACATTACTAAGTGACTGAACTGAACTGATTACTATATTGCACAAAATAAGTATTAGGTTGGCTGAAAAGTTCTTCCAGTTTTATTCATGTTACTCACTTTTGTCCAACCCAATAGATACACAAACACAATTTTTAGTGACAGTTTATACACAAATGAATATTTATTGTAAATCTCCCCAAAACAAGAATATATGCAGTTGTTATAGTAATGTTAACCTTTGGGGAAGGGCCGTAAAAATTGAAGTTGGTTTCTAGAGAGTTGCAATACCCTCTTTCTTCATCCTCATGCTGGTTAAAACAGTAAGTTCATTCTGACAAATTTCATCAATTTTTCCACTTATGTTCCAACTATGTTGTATGTACTTTTATAAAGGTATCAGTTCAGTTCAGTCACTCAGTTGTGTCAGACACTGTGACCCTATGGACTGCAGCATGCCAGGCCTCTCTGTCCATCACCAACTCACGGAGCTTGCTCAAACTCATGTGCATCGAGTTGGTGATGCCATCCAACCATCTCATCCTCTGTTGTCCCCTTCTCCTCCTACCTTGAATCTTTCCCAGAATCAGGGTCTTTTCCAGTGAATCAATTCTTCACATCAGGTGGCAAAAGTCATGGAGTTTCAGCTTCAGCATCAGTCCTTCCAATGAATATTCAGGACTGACTTCATTTAGGATTGACTGGTTTGGTTTCCTTGCAGTCCAAGGGACTCTAAAGAGTCTTCTCCAATACCACAGTTCAAAAGTTTCAATTCTTTGGCACTTGGCTTTCTTTATGGTCCAACTCTCACATCCATACATGACTACTGGAAAAACTATAGCTTGGACTAGATGGATCTTTGTTGACAGCTTTTTAATATGCTGTCTAAGTTAGTTATAAAGGTATACTGCACTTAAATTTTAAAATAATGCTTATGTAAAAGCAGTGCTTTGAAAATTAGAACTCCTGTGTAGTGCTTTTGGGAATGTAAAATGATGCAGCTTCTGAGAAAAAAAATGTATAGTGGTTCTTAAAAAAGGTACACAAAGAATTTCCATATGATTCAGAAATTCCACTTGTGGTTATAAACCCAAAAAGCTGTGGATATAGGAACTTGAACAGATATCTCTATACTCAAGTTCACAGAAGCATTATTCACAATAGGCAAAAATTGTCAGCAACTCAAGTGCCCATGGACAGATGAATGGACAAACAAAATGTGGTATATACACACAATGGAATATTATTCAGCCTTTAAAATAATGTTCTGACATATGCTATAACATGGATTAACATTGAGCACATTATGCTAAATGAACTATATCAATCATAAAAGGACAAACATTGTATGATTCTACTTATGAAAATTTAGAGTAGTCAAATTCACAGAGATATAACTTGGAATGGTGGTTGTCAGGGCCTGGAGGGTGGTGGGGTTGAAGAAATAGTGTTTAACAGAAACAGAATTTCAGCATGGGAAGATGAAAAAGTTCTGGGGATGGATGCTGGTGATGGCTGCACAATGTGAATGTACCTAATGCCACAGATCTGTATATTTAAAAATAGTTATCTATTTTTTTCCATATTAAAAGCTTAGGATAAAACTAAAAGCATGATTAGGGATAAAAGTAAGAAACATCAGGAAGTATGTACTACAATGTACTTTTTAAATGATATGCATGAGTACTTATCCCCAAATTTGTAAGAACACATTCAAAATGAATTTGTGAATATGAATATCTTTCTATGGAAAGGGCAAAGAGAAAGGAGACTGGGTATGGGGTTAAAGGGTAAAATATAATAACTATAATTCAAATAAGAGAAGAGCCTTTTGTGAATGACAAAAATGGGACATGAACTGAAGAGGCTGATTAAACCTTCTATGCTTGAAGACAAAAGGAGCAATGATCATGTTAGTAGCATTTTTGTCAAGTTTAGAGGGACCTTGGAATAAACAATATAGTATACAAATATTAGTCATTATAATCTTCACTAGCACACCCCTACTATTTGGTAAGGATTGGATTAGAGAGACATTATATAGTTTCTGCCTTAGAGAACCTCTGAAACACTCATATCAAAGTAAATAGAACAGAGAAATAGTTGAGCTTTATTTAATAAATTAATTTAAATAGTTGAGTAATTTAGTGTTTCTCTAAGAATGTAAGGGCTTCCTGGGTAGCTCAAATGGCAAGGAATCTGTCTGCAATGTGAGAGACATGGGTTCCATCCTTGTGTTGAGAAGATCCACTGGAGAAGGGAATGGCAACCCACTACAGTATTCTTGCCTGGAGAATTCCAAAGACTCTCTGCTTCAGCACGGATGATCTCAGTTTAGATATTTACAATGTAGTTCTAGAAAAAGCTTAATGTGAATAAAGAATATAAGGATAATTATCAAAGTAAAACTCCCAAAGCTTTTATTTATTTACTCAGTTTTCAGCCTACTTTTACTGAACTTTGATTATAAGAACTAGGTTTTATCTCTCATTAATTGTATTGGCATATAGTTGCTTTACAATGTGATGTTAGTTTCTATGGTATAGCAAAGTGCATCAGCTATATGAAAACTTATATCCCCTATTTTTGGATTTCCTTCCTATTTAGGTCACCACACAGCACTGAGTTGAGTTCTCTGTGCTAATACAGCACGTTCTCATTGGTCACCTGTTTTTTACATAGCAGTGTGTATATGTCAGTTCCAATCTTCCCATTTACCCCACCCTCTCTTCCTCAAGTAGTATGCATATGCTTGTTCTCTACATCTGTTTCTCTATTTCTGATTTGTATATAAGCTAATTGGTTCTATTTTTCTAAATTCCACATGTAAGCAATATTATACATATTTATTTTTATCCTTCTGACTTACTTCACATTGTATAACAGTCCCTAAGTCCATCCATATCTCTGCAGATGGCACATTCTTTGTCTCTTTTAAAGAAGAGTATAAATTTTCAAATTTAATTTAAAATAAAATTTAAAATCTATGATTAGCATATTGTGTATTATCAGAAGTTTTATTTGCATGTTGAATTATAAAATCATTTAAAGCTGTTTTTATTATAAAAGTTTTATATATATGTGTGTTTGTGTGTGTGTGTGTGTGTGTGTGTATATATATATATATATATATATTTGAGATTATAGGTTAGTGGCAAAATTAGGGAGATCATAATAATCAGGATTAGACAAATATAAACTTTTGCTTCATTGTCAGCTGGCAGTTTCTTTCCTTTATTTATTGTTTTCTTTTTTCTTTCTATCATAGGGATGTGATGATATAAAAATGAATTTAGTGGTATCACTTCATTTTCATCTGGCTACTGTACATGGTGTGATATTTCTTTCTTTTTCAGTTCTTTTATATAAATTCAGAATTTTGCCTTTAGTAAACAGTAAACAAGCCAAACTGAACAACAACAACAGCAAACAAACCAAACCAACTCATGTTGAGAAGGTCCATTGTATAGATACCTAGCACATTTTGAAGTGAACACTTGGCACGTAACTGGAAGATACTTGTCAGAGCAATTTAGATTAGAAGGAGAAAAAGAAAGCAAAGTGTAGGAAAGAAAAAACACCGAATCGGTTTACTTGAGAAAAGTTATGTGGCTTGACTCTAAACAAAAAGATAAATGTGTGTGTGTTGGGGTGGGGTGTTAGACTTTAATGCTGTGTCATTCCAAAAATAAAATTTCAAGGATCTTATTTCTTTTAGCCTCATCAAATTAAATAGATATTCATGATTTTCTTTGAAAGGCTCATTATATGTATCATATACATATATTTGTATAATATATAATTATACATATATAATTACATATCTATAGACATGTAATTATATATCTACTAAATGATCAGTAAAGAACAAAAAATAGTAGTTGGATTCTGTCCCTTTAAATAGTATTACAAGCTCAAATATGTTCCTACCTAATCAACAGTAAAATTAGTTTCCACCCAGAAGGTATTAAGCAAAGGATGCAGCAAGCTGTTTTCCTGAGATTAAAACTCTGGTGAGCCAAATCCAGGGAATGTGAATGTAAAGAACATGGCCCTGCTTGCTAGTTTTTAAGACTCTATCTGGTTGTTTGCCATGGATTTAAGACTTGCTCAGTTGCTCATAGTCCAGAGTCCAGATACTCCTACTCATAGCAATTCCATATTGGTTTTTTTTTTCCTTTGATTCTTTGTTTAATTATTGGTGTAGGTGGGGTTTACAAAATATACACTATACAATGTGATTCAGAATTAGAGTCAATAATTACCCTATATATTCTACAAAGCAGTTTCAAGCAAGTACCACATCCTCATACATTGCTTGATACAGTAAACTGGTATCTAATTTAAGGTGGGAGCTGGGGAGTGGCGTAACTTGGTTTGTATTTCATTTCCTAAGGGCACAGATGTTTAAAAATTGACTGGAACTTCTGCTTTTGGGTTTGCTAGTTGTTTAAAATCCATAGCAAGTCCACTTCCACCTTTTTCAAATGCTCTTATGATAAAAGCTCAAGTGGTAAAGAGCTGTGACTTTTCAACTGTTTCAAGCAAGATGTCAAAGGAAGTACAATATGTTACATTAAGGCTGATTGCCTTTCTAAAATCTCCCTCTAATTTTACAAATTCTTCTGTTTTTCCTGTTTCTTACCATTCTTCTGTATTTGTCTGGGACTGTCTTGCAATATTTTGTCCTTAGCAAATGATTGCTTTATACTAAATACTAGGAAACAATTACTCACCCAATGGTGCTAATGAGCAGCAAAGTTACAACCCTTGCTCTTCTGTGGTATTCACTGTATTCTGTTAGTTTCAACAGCCTTGAGCACATTTCTAATTATTTGTCTTGCTCTCAGCCCAAGATGATCATATTCCAAAGCTAAACCAATGTACTTCCTGCCCAACTGGTTTTATTCTCTAGTTATCCCTACATAATTAATTTTGCACACTTCTTCCTTCTTAATTATTAAAAATTAGAGATCTTGGCTAATTTTATTTCTTTCCTTTCATTATTTTCAGGTAATAATCTTCCAGAAAATTGAAATAATGGTTTTCCTTTGAGCACCCTTGGAATTGTACCTTATTTGTCTATTTTCTCTTCATCATCCTAGTTCTCATTTTCATAACTCCATCCAATGGTTTTTCTACAAGCTCTCTGATAGAATTTTCTTAGACCAGTTTATCTGAAACCACTAGTAAGATATTTTTTTTTTCTAAGCAAGGTTTAACCTATCACTTTCTGTATGAAGATGTGTGAATTTTCTTGTCTGAGTATGAAAACTTTACTAATTTATTACTTGGTATTTATTCACTTTTATTCTATGCTGTACCAAAACTGCCCTAATTGGGAAGATTACTCAGCAAAACAATGCTGTTTCTGGATACATACATTCTTCATCTTCACAGATTACTTACATTTTAAGACTAAGTATTTTCTTACTTTAATGCAAACTTTATTTTCTATGTTTCAGATTAATATCTAAATTCCTTATGTATTACCTCTTGCAGTCACTGTTCTGTTGCATTTTTGCAACCCTCATTGCAGTTATAATCAGTACCAAATTGTATCACTTTGTTGTTCTTAGTTTTACAATATTTAATCAGATTGTTGACTATCAAAATAGAGATAGCATATTTTTATTTTGGTTCCCCTATAGCATATATCATGAATTGTATATAGAGACTCTTGATGTTTTAGTGGATTAATAATCTATTTATTTAGAACTCATTTATATACATCAGCTGTTCACAACCTATAGTGGCATCTTGGAAATTTGAGTCTAGAGGACAGTCACTGGTTATGTCAAACAGAAAATATATCTTTGATAGTTTACAGGTGACATTCTTGTTTATATAATATACTCTTAGAGGAAAAATTATGGTGACTGTGAAAGGTCAAAATGAAGATCAATGTTCACATTTCTCTTCATCTCCTTTCAACATGATGCATCTCTAAGTTATTGTAGCATTTCTGGTAAGGTCAGGCCTTCAACAAGCAACTGAGTATGTCTAATAGTAGCCCTCTAGTGGTCACTGGATTCTAGAAGGTAAAAGATAGTTTTCAGAGGATATTAAGAATAGTTTATTATTGTTGTAGAGGTGATAAATTTAATGTAAAAATGACCCCAAATTTTTAGTTAACTGAAGTGGAAGGCAACCAGATAATGGGACGTAAAAAGGGAGATTCTGCCTTAACTTTCCAGGAACAAACATTATTTGGGACTTAAAAAATATTCATGCTCAATATTCTTTTCTCAGATAATTTCTATAAATCAGTGCCTGAGTACTAGAAAGGCTTATGTCACTAAAGTGGATATTTCCAGGCTAAGAGACATATTGAACAAAGCTGAATATGAGTAAAATTCTCAGTTTGAGTAGTTGGTGCCTGCCGGAATTGATACAGTCTTCACAACATTAGAATTGATGATAATTATGATAAGTTTTTTCTTAAATCTCCCTAAGTGCTTAGTAGTAAAGCTATCATTTTACAGACACTATCAAGAAGATATTTTGAGAAGGAAATAGTTGTCTATTCTATCTTATCACATAGAACTGGAGATGATTTTTTTATATAAATTCTAAAGAATACTTATTATTATAAAGGTGAAATTGAAATTCTAACAGCTCAAGCAAAACTGGGAAAATGGTCTTTTCAGGTGAGTTATTTCATAACATCTTTGCCATCCTACCTGGACACTCCAGGCCTCTCACAAGCCCCTGAATACTGTTGGGCTTACAGAAGTGTTACAGTAGCTCTGTCTGTGTAAGGTTGGCACAGTCCACAAAAGTACTCAAGGCAGAACTGCATAGTTTCTCTTACCTTCATTACTTCAGGGTTGTGCATTTGGCACATGAGTATGTATGAATAAAGCTATTGAAATGAAAATATATACATATTTTTCCTGCCTTTTTATTTGCAAATCATTGGGGAACAGGAATACATCACCTGGAAGAAATGATAAAATCCAATATTTATGAACCCAGGATTTGGACATTCTGTTAGTAGAAAACCAGTACTACTACATTTTATGGAAATGAATCTGTCTGTCACCAGAAGCCAACATTCTGCTTGTGCAGCAGCATATGTAAGCAAAGCCACCTATGTTTGGAAGTATTCTCAAATATAAAGTGAAAAATTTGATGATCACTTATGCCCTAAGTCATGTTCTCACAGTTTATTTTTCTTTTTAAAGGCAGTTTATATTTTATTACATAAAATATCATGAATATAATTACATCTTGACAATAGCTAAGTTTTATTACAGGTACATACAAAGGGCTGTTCTTATTGCTTATTTATTTAGCCTATTTGCCATCACCACATTGACTTCAGTCTAAAAAGCTAGAGTCTCAGGAACATAAACATCAACTTTGATTCAAACTATCAAATTATGCAAATGTCAGACCTTTATGGAGAATTAGAAACTAGACAGTTGTCAAAATCAGCCTCTGGATTAATCTTCTTTTTTTCTTAGATTTTAGTGGTTCAGCTACACAGGCTAGTTGCTGGTAGTAGCAACTAGCTACTAGTTGAAGATATGTCAACTTCACCAGAGCTCTCCAAGCCATGAGGAAAAGCTAACAACCTCACGATTTACTTCTTATTCTTTTTTTTAACTTCTTTTTAAAAAAAAATATTTATTTATTTTTTACTTCTTTTTATTTCTTATTCTAGGAAACCAGCTGTATGCAAACAGAATCTAATTGCAATTTACTCAGTTTAATCGTGTATCTCTAGTTTTTACTCTGGGATTGTACCTCATGGTACAACCTTTGACTAATAGGTGTTGGGATCTGAAGGATGTCCTCGGGACAGATAATTCTGAGATTATTTGTATAAAGATCCTCAGAGTTTCCCTAGTGGGAATGAGGCTAGTCCTCTTAACATCATGGCCATTTGAAACTTACCTTTGAGTAGGCTTTTTCTTCTTTCCTGTTTCAGTCTTCCCACTCATTTGCCACTGTTTCTCAAAATCACTTCACAAAATAGCATAGCTGAATCCAGTCCTTGCCTCAGGCTGAGTTTTTAGAGGAAAATGAGGGCACACGTTACCAATAAAATGGCCCCACTGAGAAACTACAAATGGATTTAAAATTTACTTTTAGAGAAAAAAGAAAAATCTCTGACTCTTCCTGGGTGTTACTTGGTATGATGAATTATGGGAAACACTTTTTTAAAAAATAATCAAAAATCATCTCCTAAGCAGCTATCACTGGAGAAGAAATAAATATTTTTAGAATAAATTACTGATTTTCAAAAGTAGATTGACAACTTTGAAATATGAAAACCCCAATGGCATTCTTACCCCCTTGTAATGATGTGTTTTAATGATACGAACAATGACTGAGCTATCATTCTTATTCCAAATTGACAGCTCATTTAGAATATAAACTGCAATTTACTAAATTTGATCTCCTGGGCTCCAGCTCAGGAAACAGCATGTAGGAAACACTTGTTGAATCAATCAGTTACTATAAATAAACTCTAGATTATAAATCAATTCTAGTTATGTTAGTCATAACAATAGCAGCAGGGCCAGCTCCTTTGATCATCCATCTGTTGAGCCTGTTTCTTGTCTATTCACAAGGAAAGCACCAGAACTAACCTTTTTTTTTTTTTCTCCTGGAAGTGAGTTTGCCATGCACTTAGCAAGGATTCTCAAGGGTCTTGGTGGATCTCCAGGAATTCATTTATCTGTTTTAAATATATAATTGGTATTTATTTGGACTTTCAGCTACCAACTTTAAAAGATGAAAGTTTAAATTTAGTACAAATACAATAGTTTATTTCCAGAATGCAAAATAACCCTAAAAGAGTGCTATTTCACTCTAAGCAACATAAGTTTATCTCAAAAAGTTATTTTTGCCATATTTTAAGAACTTATGTTGCAGATCACACATATTCTTATGAAAGAGATTCACCCCTATGTTTTTTTAAAGTAATGTCCTCCATTTATTCAACAATGTTTTTTAGTGCCTAATTGCATAATGTCACTATACCAGAAACCTGTGACACAGAATTTAATAAAATATAGTACTTGTCCTCTAGAGGCTCGTTATCTAGAGAGGAATATTGTAAGCATAATTATAATAAAAATAATGAATCTTTTATTAGTTATATAAAGTGAGCTGTGGGAGAATAGGAGAGTGACATCTTACAAATAATTCTTACCTATTTTCTTCATTAATGTTTATAGTTAATTGAAATTTATTTCACTGTTATTTTTTGGAATAGACCTAGAATGTATCCTACGAAACATGAAATAAAAAAACAAAACCAAGATATATTATTAGTTTATTCTAAATTTGTTTGCCCTGCTCTTTACATTAATGTCTATTCTATTTTCGGAAGTATTATTATATTATTTTTAGAATCTAATACTTTTGCTCCATATGGTAAACATACTGGGTTTTGTAAACCCCCAAATATAAGCATAATAGAAAGATGAATTAGAACTCAAGAAGCTCAATTTTTAGGAAGAGTAGTGCAACTAACACAAAGTCAGAATCTCTCTAGGTTTAAATTTCTTTCCACTTAAAAAAAGTTAGACGTCAATGGGTTTGTCAGGATTAAGGTACAGTGGGTATAGAGAATTTTAAAAAATTAATTTATTTAAAAAATTAATTTATTTTAAAGCACAGAAGTTATAGAGAATTTTGACATAGCTTAGAAGGCAAAATTTTTGGCCAATATTATCACAATGTTGATAGAAATGTAAAGAATTTTAGACTTTGTGTAAACATTCATCTGTGTTAAAAATAGCTTATGAGTTACACATATTTTATCTATTATATAATAGATATCAAACACTCATTGGTTTAGTTGGAACTCTAATTCAAGCTTTATATAGCTTCTATTTTCACCCTTAATGTTCTTTCTGATTCTACCACTTGTCTTATTTTCATTTTGTGTTCTTCTTTCAGAGCCTCTAAATATCTAAACAAAATATGTTGGTAAGAAATAAGCTATGATATTCTTTCCAACTGAAATGTTTAAATAATTTTCCTTAATAGAATGACATAACATCCTTGAAGTGAGAATAAAAAGATCAGGAAAGTGGTTATATTTAATTTCTGTTCATTTTTGTCCAGAATATTAGCTAGAATTATTCTTCTTTTCTTTTGTTACATGTCACAAATAAGATAAAGTAAGAATTGACCTTATAATGAGAATTTTAATGACCTTTCAAAACTAATAAAAACTTGTATTGATTTTCACAATTTACTAAATACTATACGATATCATATCCTCTTAAATAGTAAAGAAATCTGACAATTTTATCCATAATTTGAATTCATACTCTATGGACAAGTTTGATAAAGAAAGTGAAAGTGAAAGTGTTAGTCACTCAGTCATGTCCAACTCTTTGTGACCACGTAGACAGTAGCCTACCAGACTCCTCTGTCCATGGAATTCTCCAGGCAAGAATTCTGGAGTGGGTAGCTATTCCTTTCTCCAGAGGATCTTCCACATCCAGGGATCGAAAATGGGTCTCCTGCTTTTCAGACAGATTCTTTACCAACTGAGCCACCATGGAAGCACTAAGGTTGATAAATGTGTACTTTAAGATATATAATAGGCCTGTTTGGCAAACAAAGGGCCACTTAAATAAAAACATGCCTTGTATATCTATAATTATTTGTAATAGTATTCACATTTGGAATCAGTTCTTATATTTTCTTGAGAGAAATATAATTTATAAGGCAGTTACAATTATTTAAAACACAATACTAAATTTAGAGAAGAATAATAACCAATTAAATAAAAAGATAAACATACAAATGATAATATATTCAATGGAGTTTGTATAATATTTTCTTGTCTATGAAACATATACACATATACACAGAGTGGAGAAATAATATTTATATTTTTATATTTAGGAAAGTAGGGTAATACCATGCTCTGAGGCTTAAAGTAGGCAGAATGAACTAGAAAATAGTGGAAGAGGCAAGCATGGATATGTCCTGAATACTTTACAAATATGGAGTGATTTTTCTGTTTCATTCATAAAAGATTTCAAGTGCCTGGATCGATGTCTGACAGAGCAATGAACGAATGAAGGCAGAAGTCAGAGGGCTGTTGGGTGGACTTAGGGTGATTTCACATAAGGCTAACTGACTTTCTTGACCAATTCATTTATAATGATACATGACAGACATACACATTTCAGTTCTTCAGCTGAATTATGATGGAATTCATAATGTACTTTTAGCATCATTTTCAGATGGGCTGGAATGAAGATTTGGCATCTTGTACTTTGATGTTTTCTGCAGTAACTTCAGGTGGGGCAGTGCTCATATCACCTTCAGTGGTAGATTTGGGGCTAACATTTTCTCTGACCATAATAGTGAGATTTAACATGTATGAGATATTGGTACTGAATAAAGATATCACCTTTACATGATTAGACTCTTCCAATGAATAGATTTGGGGGGAAGTATTGTAAATTATGATCATGGCTTACCATCAAGCCCAGAACTACCAAAACTGCTATTTTGTTTTTCTAAATCTGACATCCTGCATTTAGTTTCAAAATCAAAGATTTAGATAATTGTCATTATCTAAAGAAATGCAGAATGTTAATTAACTTAATGAGATGGAAGTGAGAGGCAGGCTTTCAATTAAAGAATTAACACTGATTTTTTAACCTAATAGATGGATTTACATGGTATATTGACTCACAGAGTATGTTCATTTACACCTTATTTGAAAGTTAGAAAAAAATGAATTCTATATGGTAGATGCAAATACATTAGTTATTTCAGAATTATATGGACAGAAATCCCTATAGGATAATACAAAAAAACAAATTTATGAATAAATATTTTTCAAAGGAAAGGGTGCAATGTAATTTTAGCAAACAATGAATGAAGACATCCATTCATTTACTGGAAAACCTGTACAATGTACATTACTAGAATTCTGTTAGCATATGTTTAAGTGGTTTAAAGATGATTCTGGAATGTTTACTTCACTGTTGTGAGTATAACTACTCATATTGTTTTTCAGGATGAGACACTATTATGCAAATATGTGAAAACCATCTATTTTCCCAGCCAATGGAATCACTTCCCTACTGGTTTCTTTTCTAAGAGCTGTTGAAAATTACTTCCCATTCCTGTATCTACTGTAAATTTTGATTTTTTAAATTGGAGTTAGTTTCTTTAGAAATGTTAAGTCATACTTTCTAAACATATAAAATGCTTTCCAAAATTAAAACTAAAATGTGGTATAAAACAAAAAGTAATAGTAGGACCTCATAGGATTGTGGTTAGTTTAAATAAGATAGATATGAAAAGTATATAGCAGTAAGTAACCAACAAATATGCAGATATCTCAGATATGCAGATGACACCACCCTTATGGCAGAAAGTGAAGAAGAACTAAAGAGCCTCTTGATGAAAGTGAAAGAGGAGGGTGAAAAAGTTGGCTTAAAGCTCAACATTCAGGAAACTAAGATCGATCATGGCATCCAGTCCCATCACTTCATGGCAAATAGATAGGGGAAACAGTGTCTGACTTTATTTTTCTGGGCTCCAAAATCCTGCAGATGGTGATTGCAGTCATGAAATTAAAAGACGTTTACTCCTTGGAAGGAAAGTTATGACTAACCTAGACAGCATATTAAAAAGTAGAGACATTACTTTGTCAACAAAGGTCCATCTAGTCAAGGCTATGGTTTTTCCAATGGTCATGTATGGATGTGAGAGTTGGACTATAAAGAAAGCTGAGCACAGAAGAATTGATGCTTTTGAACTGTGGTGGAGAACTTGGAGAAGACTCTTGAGAGTCTCTTGGACTGCAAGGCAATCCAACCAGTCCATCCCAAAGGAAATCAGTCTTGGGTGTTCACCGGAAGGACTGATGCTGAAGCTGAAACTCCAATACTTTGGCCACCTGATGCAAAGAGCTGACTCATTTTGAAAAGACCCTGATGCTGGGAAAGATTGAGGGTGGGAGGAGAAGGGGATGACAGAGGATGAGATGGTTGGATAGCATCACCAACTCAATGGACATGGGTTTGGTTGGACTCCGGGAGTTGGTGATGGACAGGGAGGCCTGGTGTGCTGTGGTCCATGCGGTCGCAAAGAGTCGGACACGACTGACTGACTGAACTGAACTGAACCAACAAATAATAGCTAAAATAATACTGAAGTAATTTAAACTACCAGAGATCTTAGAACGAGGCGGGGGGAAGCTCTAAGATATGGTGAGATCCATATGTGCAATACATTTATTGTTTTTGTGGGTATACTTCTTCCCTATCACATTGCCTATTACATTTTAAGAAATGGTGAAAATCTAATTTACACATCCTTCAACATTAATTACCCAAATAGCTTATTCATCATAATACAAATAGTGATCTTTAACACAGGTTAGATCTATCTGATCCCTTCATGTGCATAAATTTGCTCTCTGTAATCCTTTGAGATACATACATTTATTCTAAGGTTCTTTCTGTGTATCTTCTTAAAACAAGAATCTTAGATTCAGGTTTTATTTACTTGTCTAATTCCTCATTTTCAAGTTTTTGTATACTTCAAGAGAGAGAATAACATTTTGAATATAAAAGTATCTTCTTTAATTTTACTTATTAAAAATGTATTTAATATATATTATCTCTCTGAACCCTAAAATGTATGTTTATGGTTCTTGGTATGGTTTCATATTTAGTGAATAGATTTTTTACTTCCTTTTTATAGCAGTAATAAAAACTTGGCTCAGCCAATCTTTTTGAAAAAAACTAAAAATAATACATGATGTAACTTTAAATTATGATTTTAATGCTATTTCCAGTATACAGATAATTTAATGTGACATTAACTCTGTCATTTTTTAAATGAGAACAAATATTTCATTGGCTGAAATAAAAGTTTACTTCTTACTATGCTTATTATTTCCTTTGATTTCTCTTTCTCAGAATTATAGATAAAAATATAATAAATTTTAATGTAAAGTTATAATTCTAAATAGAAGTTAGGAGCTCAGTCTAATAGTCCTAAAATAAACTACTGTATATGTTGCTTATTAGCTCTTTGAAATTGCTACATGTTTAACATTTTTCTAATAAGTTTCCTCAGTTTTAAATGAAAATGATATTCATTCTGAAATTTGTATTATAAGAAAAAATGCACATATCTGTACAGAATTATTTACTTAAAATAAGAACACATTAATTTTATGCATATATAATATATAGTGACTTAAAATGATCTTTCAGATATATAGCATTATAATTCAACATCTGTATACACTGCAAGTGATCACCACCATAAGTCTAGTTACCATCCATCACCATGCAGTTGACCTCCTCACCTATTTTGCATACTCAACAATACCTTTTCCTCTGATAACCACTAATCTGATCTGTGTATCTATGAGTTTGTTTTTATTTATTTTGTTTGTTTCTCTGTTTTACTTCATTATATTCTGCATATGAGTGAAACCATATAGTATTTGTCTTTCTCCATCTGACTTACTTCCCTTAGTGTATAATAATATCTTCAGGGTCACCCTTATTATTATAAATGGTAGAATTTCATTATTTTTTATGACTAATATGCCACTGTGTATTTATGCTACATCTTCTTTATCCATTCACCCACTGATAGGCACTTAGGTTGCTTTCAAATCTCAGCTATTGTAAATAATGCTGCAGTGAACATGTATCTTTAAAAATTAGTGTTTATCTTTAAAGATTAGTGTTTTTATAGTCTTTGGATAAATATCCAAAGTAGAAGAGCTGAATCATTTGTAATTTTTTAATTAAGTTTTTAAGAAATCTTCATACTCTTTTCCATAGTGGCTGCACCAATTTACATTCTCACCAACAGTGTGCAAGGGTTCCTTTTTCCTATTCTCTCCAACGTTTGTTATTTCTTATTGATGTTAGCCCTTCTAACAGGTGTGATATCTCATCGTGGTTTTGATTTGCATTTCTGAGATAGTGATGTTCAACGTCTTTTTTATGTATTTGTTAGCCATGTCATTGTCTTCTTTGGAAAAATTCTTATTCAGATCCTCTACCTATTTTTTTTTTTTTCAATTTTTCAACTGTGTTGTTTTTTGTTGCTGGGTTGTACAAGTTGTTCATATATTTTGGACACATATTTTCTTCAATCCAGAAGGTTTCCTTTTACCTTTGATGATGATTTCCTGTGCTGTGCAGAAGCTTTTTAGTTCGTTGTAGTCCCATTTGTTTACTTTTGTTTTTGTTTTCATTGCTTTGGAGTCAGAGCCACCAAACCATTGCTAAGACTGCTGTCAATGAGGTTATGGACTCTTTTATTTCTAGCAATTTTATAGTTTCATGTCTTTTATTCAAGGCTTAAGCAGTTTTTAGTTAATTTTACTGTATAGTGTAAGATAGGGTCTATTTTTTTTTTTCTTTGCATGTGGCTGTCCAGTTTTCCCAACACTCTTACTCAAAGAGCGAGACAACCCTTTCTTCATTGTATACATTTATCATACATTAATTGTCCTTATATGTATAGGTTTATTTCTAGATTCTCAGTTCTGTTTCACTGATCTGTCTTTGTGCCAGTACTGTACTATACCATTATAGTATAGTCTGAAATCAGGGAGCATGATAACTCCAGCTTTATTCTTCTTTCTCAAGATGTTTTGTCTATTTGGGCTCTCTTGTGGCTGGCATACAGATTTTAGAGTTATTTGTTCTAGTTCTATGAAATATGTCATTGGAGTTTTGGTAGGAATTGTATTAAATTTGTAGATGGCTTTGGTAGTAATGAGTTTAAAACATTAATTCTTCAAATCCATGAACACTGAATATCTTTACATTTACTGGTGGTGTCTTCAGTTTCTTAGTTTTCAGGGCAGAGGTCTTTCATCTCCTTGTTTCAATTTATTCTTAAGTATTTTATTCTTTTTGATACAGTTATAAATGGGTTTGCTTTCTTCATTTCTCTCTATGATAGTTCATTATTAGTATATACAAACACCAGTGTCATCCATGTATTAATTTTGAATCCTGAGATTTTACTGAATTTGTCTTATTCTAACAGTTTTTTGGTGGAGTATTTAGGATTTTCTATATATAGTATCAGATCTTCTGCAGATAGTGACTTTTTTCCTTCCTTTGTATATTTTTATTAATTTATTTTTATTGCCAAATTGCTGTGGTTAGGATTTCCAAAACAAGGCTGAACAAAATTTGTTAGATTGGACATCCTTGTCTTATTCTTGATCTTAGAGGAAAAGCTTCTCGTTTTTCATTGTTAAGTATGCTATCTGTGGGTTCGTTAAATATGATTTTTACTATGTTGAAGTACATCCCTCTACACTCACTTTGTTAACATTTTTTCATAAATGGATATTGAACTTTATCAAATTCTTTTCCTAATATTTTTGGAACTCAAAACCTGGAGCTCAATTTTGTAGTACTAAAACTATTTAGAAATGTCAAATCTATGATATGTTATACCATGACCTCCAGGAAGGAAGTGTAAAAGTGAGGCTCCAACTTGTTACATTTTTTGTGAATAGAGTTTGACATATTGTCGTACATTCTGACCAGTTACACATGATTCCTTTGAGCTATCCAGCATACTCCTACACCATGTTGCTGATATATCTAAAAATGGACCTCTAACATTTTTCTTGTGCTTACTCATGAAATGACTTGCCTGAACCTCTTTTAAGACTGTTAATTCTGATTTGTTCCTCACATTCTGAGCTTCTGTCTTCTTGATTTATTGTTTAATGTCAGTTTTGCCAAGCTCACGGTCTTGACTTTTAAGTTTATTTTACCACACTTGACTTACTTTCCTAATGATTTTCAATTTAGAATTTTCTTTCAGTTCCCTTTATTTCTACCACCCTGAAGATATTTCTCTAGTCCATGGGTTGATAAATTATATTTTACCCCATTACAGGAGATACTTCAACTGATTTCCCCTTAGAATTATGAGCAGAATTTAGATATATTCCACTTACTTATATTTTACAAAAATGGCATTTGAAAATCTAAAAATTAGTTTGGCTTCTAAGTGGAATTCAATAAACTAGTTTGTGAAATGAAGTGAAAATGTTAGTCACTCAGTTATGTCCAACTCTTTGCAACCCAATGGACTGTAGCCCGCTGAGATCCTGTCCATGGAATTGTCCAGGAAAGAATAATGGAGTGGGTTGCTGTTTCCTTCTCCAGGGGATCTTCCTGACCCAGGGATCAAACCCAGGTCTTCTGCATTGTAGGCAGATTCTTTACCATCTGAGCCACCAGGGAAGCCTAGCAAATAATGTACTAGCAAACCCAACTTTCACTATATACTACACTACCTGGAAAGCTTGCCCATTTGTCCATAATGATTCTTATTCATATTCTAACCACGATTCTGGAATCCTTGAAGAGATTGTAGTGCTCTCTTGCTTCAAGAAACACTGACCCATTTTCGAAAATAGTTTTTGTTACTGATCCCTATGCTAGATATCTGGATCTGTGGCATGAGTTTCTCATTACACATCCCCGCCTCTTTTTTGGCTTCTTAATTTATATTGTTCATTCTCTGTACATAGATTTTTTAAGAGAAACATGCTGTAGTTACATAAAAAAATTGTCCTTCATGCACATTTAATGCATTTCTATATAATCCTAGAGTAAAAGGAAGAATATTGAATTGTCAAACCTTGTAATGAAAGCCCTCTGTTCTTAGATACTTGCTTCTTTCTGTTGCTAAATATAAGCTGCAAACTATATTTTCAAGTAATCTTTTCAACCCTGACTTTGCACTTCCACCTAGTATGCTTTCATGGTTTCCTGGCCTTTCAAGCTTATCCTGCTATCCTAGATACTTACTTGATATGAGTACTTAGAATAGTCTGCTTGTGTGACTTTATCCAACTCTACTAATCCTTGACTGAACAGTCTTTTGATTTGGATTTGTCATTCCAGCACATTTATCTGATAAGATATCAAACATTGTCTGTATCATCAATAATCTATAGGTTTGCTTGTTTCATCAGATTATTGGGTTTGATTCTTCCCATATCGCCTGACTCTGTCTACATTTATTACCTATAAATGATTTATAATTTTAAATAGCAATTTATAACACATAAAACTGGGTTGAAATATTTACCACTAGAAGATAGCATTTTCCCTCTTAATTAAAAAGAGTACAGTTCTGTATATATACAATTATAGATATTAAGAAAAAAATCTATTTCAAAATCTATTCAATTAGTGATGTTGATAGATAATTTTATAGTTTAAGATTAATTTAGTTTCACTTATTTGGCACTGAAGCTAAGCAGAATTTTGCTTTTTGCTACATAATTATTATTAATATTAAATAAGCTTAAGCACCAGATGATAGAATTGGTATTGTTTTATAAAGTGTGAAAATTACTGAAGGACTTTTTACTGTCTTCCTCACCCACCCATCAACAGAATGTCATCTTTATTCATTATTAAGTATACACTAAAATTGAGGATCAATAAATTTTAATTTAATCTATCTTATTTGAATGTCTTTTTGAGACTTTTTAGCTGAAAGGTAGCAGATATTTTCCCATTGCAACTTACTAAACTTTCAAATTGTATTTACACATTTTTTTGTAGTAGTCAAAGGCATTTTCTGCTGCAGCCTATAATCGAAGCTTAGCATACTTAGAGAAAGAGCTATAACCACATTATTTCTGTTAAAGCAAGCTTGACTATTGTAAAGAAAAATCTGGTTTAGAGAATTTAAATGGAGAGAGTTTGCATTTGATTGCACTTTGGTAAAAATAATGAAAACATCCTCCTAATACCACTAACTTCAAAAAAGAAAGAAAAAAAAAAAAAAAGGACAAAATGCCAGGTAAATTCTGTATGCCAAAGCCTTTGACTGTGTGGATCACAACAAACAGTGGAAAATTCTGAAAGAGATGGGAATACCAGACCACCTGAACTGCCTCCTGAGAAATCTGTATGCAGGTCAAGAAGCAACAGTTAGCACTGAACATGGAACAACAGACTGGTTCCAAATCAGGAAAGGAGTGTGTCAAGACTGTATATTGTCACCCTGCTTATTTAACTTATATGCAGAGTACATCATGAGAAATGCTGGGCTGGAGGAAGCACAAGGATCAAGCTGGAACCAAGACTGCCAGGAGAAATATCAATAACCTCAGATATGCAGATGACACCACCCTTATGGCAGAAAGTGAAGAAGAACTAAAGAGCCTCTTGATGACAGTCAAAGAGGAGAGTGACAAAGTTGGCTTAAAGTTCAACATTCAGAAAACTAAGATCATGGCATCCAGTCCCATCACTTCATGGCAAATAGATGAGGAAACAGTGAGATACTTTATTTTGGGGGGCTCCAAAATCACTGCAGTTGGTAACTGCAGCCATGAAATTAAAAGATGTTTGCTCCTTGGAAGAAAATTACGACCAACCTAGATAGTATATTAAAAAGCAGAGACATTACTTTCCCAACAAAAGTCTGTTGTTGGGTTCTTTTAATGGACTGGAACCTGGTGGTCTGGAGTTGACAATAAGAAAGTGAAAGAAGGAAAGAGGCTAACAGTCCCTGGATTATGCAGAAAACCAATAAAGTCCTTGGACAGAGTTTATACCACTCACATAGGCACAGGGTGCCCTCTCAAGAAGTCTTGAGAGGTCTTGGAAGCCCATGCAGGAAAATGAGCTTGGCAAGCCTCCATGCTCCAGGGAATCAGCCAGAAAGAGAGACAGACAGAGAGAGAAAGAAGGACCTGGGGACCCAAGTCTCTGGTGGAACAAGGGTGCTTTATTGAATTCTGTGTGAGTATATATACCCTATTACAAGGTAGCTTCTTCAGATAAAGATCAAAAGACCAGATTTTACAAGTCACCAAAGAAACAAGGAGCAATAGAGGCCATAAGGCCAAAAGGCAACATATCAAAAGAGGGTCTTAAATAATGCCTTTCACCAAATGGAAAAGCTAATGAAGGAAATCCTATGTAAGCATCCATCTCTATAATCTCAGTCCTGGGAGTGGCTTGCCATTCCTCTTGCTCCTGACAGGAACTGATAAGGAACAGAGGGCTCAAGAGAGATAGGAAACAGCACACAGGAATCCTCCTGATAAATATTCCCTGACTGTCTAGTCAAAGCTATGGTTTTTCTAGTAGTCATGTACGGATGTGAGAGTTGGACTATAAAGAAAGCTGAGCACTGAAGAATTGATGTTTTTGAACTGTGGTGGTGAAGACTCTTGAGAGTCCCTTGGACTGCAAGGAGATCCAACCAGTCCATCGTAAAGGAAATTAGTCCTGAATATTCTTTGGAAGGGATTCCCTGTTGGCTCAGTTGGTAAAGAGTCTGCCTGCCATGTGGGAGACACTCATTCTATCCCGGGGTCAGGAAGATCCCCTGGAGAAGGAAATTGCAACCCACTCCAGTATTCTTGTCTGGAAAACCCCATGGATGGAGGAGCCTAGTGGGCTACTGTCCATGGGGTCGCAAAGAGTTGGACACGACTGAGTGACTTCACCTTCACCTATTCTTTGGAAGGACTGATGCTGAAGCTGAAACTCCAGTACTTTGGCCACCTGATTCGAAGAACTGACTCATTTGAAAAGACCCTGATGCTGGGAAAGATTGAAGGTGGGAGGAGAAGGGGACAACAGAGAATGAGATGGTTGGATGATATCACCGACTCAATGGACATGAGTTTGAGTAAACTCTGGGAGTTGGTGATGGACAGGGAGGCCTGGTATGCTGCAGTTCATGGGGTTGCAAGCAGTTGGACATGACTGAGTGACTGACCTGAACTGAACTGAAATTCTATACAACAACTAAAAAAAAAATTAAGACTTGGTAATTCAAAATATATAATATTGAATCATGTATTTCTTCATTACTGGCTTTTATAGCTTTTTCTTATTGCCAAATACGAAGTGAAGGAAAGCCAGAATCCTGCAGATACATTCTCCTTGAATTCTGTAGATAATTATTTGATACAAATGAAACAGAGCAAGCTCTCCATGGACAAATAATTTTTCTTAAGTAGTTTATTCAATGATTTTTAAAGTTCTGTAATTGTTTAATATTATTTTAATGGGAAAAATCTTTCAAGTAATTCATTTATATATTTATGTTATATGATGCTGCAATTGCTTCATTGACATTGTTTTAGCAATCCATCTTCTTTTTCATATTTTTTAGTTTGTGGTTAATGTGCATTTTCATGTAACACACTGATGATAATTCAGAGAAATTCATTGTTATTTGGCAACATTGCAATTAAAAATATGGTTGTTACTTATTTGGGGCAGTAAATAAAGAAAACCTAAAAGATTTTTAAAAATCCTGAAACCTAATAGGGTATTTTTGAAGCTTAGTAGAAGTGTAGATATCTGAAAATAGCCATTAATACTGCTAACCCCAGAACTCTGTCTCTCTCTCATGCATGTGCATGCCTGTGGGTGTGCGCACACACACACACACACAATAATAACCCAATGAATCAGATACAAGTTTATTACCTCCTGCATGAAGGAAGAGGACCAATTTGATAAAATCTTACTGATATCTCAACAAAAGAAGCCTGAGACTTTTATGGAGACTTGGGATCTGGGTTTCAGTGGCTTACAGTGAGTGTTTCACTGTTAGAAATCTGAACTCGATTGGGCAAATTGTATAAATTTTAGATTGGAAGATCTTGAAGCAAATTTAGTTAAATAAAAAGTTGTTTAATAGGAAAAGCTTTGTTCATTTGAAGGAACTAGTGCCCTGAGAAATAGACTAATATGAGCAGTCTATTTTGAAGAAAATCAATTTTGGGAAATTATTGACACACACAATGAAATTATGCATAGGTATCTGAGGAAAAAAAATTCTGGAGCAAACAGTTGTCTTATTGATGTATGTGGCTTTGATTTTTAGTTCTCACTGTTAAACTGAAAGTTTAATGTACTTTTAAATTGGGAAATTTTATTTCACATTCACCCTTTGTGGCCATTAGTCAGGCTGAACTGGAAGATACATCATTATATCAGGAAACTGTCAAGAACCATGAAAGATCTGTGATTTTACCACATGTCAGTCTCACAAGTTAGCCCACTACTAACTAGGTATTAGAAGACACAAGATTTCTGGATTAGAGGTGAAGAGCTTTATTATTCTTGGGGAAAAAAGCAGTAGCTAGAGCAGTTTCCTGTGTTTTCCAAAGCTTGAAAGTGAAAATGTTAGTCTTTTCTGACTCTTTGTGAAACCATGGACTGTAGCTCACAAGGCTCCTCTTGTCCATGGAATTCTCCAGGCAAGAATACTGAAGTGGCCATTCCCTTCTTCAGGGGATCTTCCTGCAGGGACCGAACCCTGGGTCTTCTGCACTGCAGACAGATTCTTTACCGTCTGACCAGGGAACCTTTCCAAAGCCTATAGAGAGCTAAGAGTGAGCAGACTGACACTGGTGGGCTAAAATGAAAGCTTGCCCATGCAGTAAATTGCATTGCAAGAGAGGAATACTGAGCTTGAGGAATTTTACTTATATAGCAAGTGGAAGAAAGCTTGCTCCTGGTCTAATAACCCATAAATCAGCTTGATATGCTTTTGGACAAACTCAGATTTTCATATGGGTATATAACTTTGTTGATCATTCTCATTAATACTGCCAGCAAAAGTTTACTCTTGCTTTTTACTTTATCTCATAAAGTATTTCATTGTGGACAACCTCAATGAATTATAAGCAGCATCCTGAGGCAGCATTGACCTTAGCATACCCCAGGGTCTCAGACTCAATCAACTGTGAATAAGTTGAAGGAGGCAGTAGTAGGTGTCATTTCAGAAAACCAACATGAAGTGAAGGTTAGGCCATCATCCATTACAACAGTTTTCAATCTTCTTCAATCCAATGGACTAAGAAAAGATCACTCAGGTTTTTTCACCCATTGTAAGTACAACTTCATTTTCAGTTCATGTGTCTTATGTGTTTTAACTACTGTGAAAAACACTGAGAAAAATATGTAGTATACTTTGTAAGATATATTAGTAACATGTCAAGTTTAGAAATATACATGATGCAATTTATTTATTCATTTTAGAGGTTATGGAAACAAAATAATGCTACTTACCATATATAATAAATACATGTAAATCCATGGCTGATTCATGTCAATGTATGGCAAAAACCACTACAATATTGTAAAGTAATTAGCCTCCAACTAATAAAAATAAATGGAAAGAAAAATTAAAAAAAATAAATACAACAATTAGATAAACCTATTATTTTCAAAATTAGGAGTATGATAGAAGGCAGAATATTGGAAATAAAAGCAAAAATAAACAAATGGGACCTAATTAAACTTAGCTTTTGCACAACAAAGGAAACTATAAGCAAGGTGAAAAGACAGCCCTCAAATTGGGAGAAAATAATAGCAAGTGAAGAAACAGACAAAGGATTAATCTCAAAAATATACAAGCAACTCCTGAAGCTCAATTCCAGAAAAATAAATGACCCAATCAAAAAATGGGCCAAAGAACTAAACAGACATTTCTCCAAAGAAGACATACAGATGGCTAACAAACACATGAAAAGATGCTCAACACCACTCATTATCAGAGAAATGCAAATCAAAACCACAATGAGGTACCACTACACGCCAGTCAGGATGACTGCTATCCAAAAGTCTACAAGCAATAAATGCTGGAGAGGGTGTGGAGAAAAGGGAACCCTCTTACACTGTTGGTGGGAATGCAAACTAGTACAACCGCTATGGAAAACAGTGTGGAGATTTCTTAAAAAAACTGGAAAAAGAACTGCCATATGACCCAGCAATCCCACTTCTGGGCATACACACCGAGGAAACCAGATCTGAAAGAGACACGGGCAGAGTACTTTTTAATAAAGCTGTGTATGTGTACCTGGCTCTGGTATTTGATTTTTATTGATAATTGACTATTAAAAAATGTAAAAATCATAAGAAATTAATTTCTCATTTGACATCATGATTAAATATTTTTTGGGCTTCCCTGGTGGCTCAGACAATAAAGAATCTGCCTGCAAAGCGGGAGACCTGGATTTGATCTCAGAGTCGGGAAGATCCCCTGGAGAAGGCAATGGCTGCCCACTCCACTATTCTTGCCTGGAGAATTCCAGGTACAGAGGAGCCTGGTGGGCTATAGTCCATGGGGTCACAAAGAGTCAGACAGGACTGAACAACTAACACTTTCACTTTCAGGCTTTGGAAAGCTAAAGTAAATAGATTTTTATTAATTTAATGAAAATGCTATATAATAATACAAATTAATTGATCTGGAATTAATATCTGATTAAACATTTTTAAAAATGAACTTATAATTAGTTATTTAGGAATAATTTTTTAATAATATAACTGGATTAACTATATTTATCTGTTGGTTTTATTCAGTATGTTTTTAAATATATGATATTTTAAAAATACCCTAGTTCCTTTGTAAAATTATCTGTTAGTCAATACTGTCTTAGGAAATAAAAATAAAAGTCAGTTTTAGGATTAATTCTTTCTGTATTCCTTTAAAATAACAATCTCTCATAAACGTTATTTGATCAGGAGGCATATGGAGGAGCAAAGAAACTAACTTCCGCTTCTCACCACACGATCTGAAATCAGAGTATTCAAGCATACACCAAACTAGATTGTGCCATTTCATGCCTCCTCTCTAACAGAAATAGTTATTAGATAGAAAAATATAAGTCCCATGCTGTTTTATGGAATTTTGAATAATCTTATTAATAATCCAATAAACCTAATACATAGTCTTACTGACAATAAATATATCATGTTGGTAGTGTCTTTTTCACTCAATTCTTTCTTCTGATAGTCTGAAAACAATTGAGAGACTCAGATGTACAATAAGATGGCTAAATATCATTATGCTAAATGTGCTGGATGGGAAATGAAGTAGATCATTGAAAATTGGTTTTTGCTATGAAGATTTCTCAAAAGAACTTTTCATGTGGTAAGTTATGAATGACTCACACAGTAAATCAAGAGTCTAGTCCAACACTAACAGTTTTGAATGCCCCAAAACTTTTGTCAAATAATTAATTCTAAATTATGTTATATAAAATTATCATATTCTTTCTTGGTCATAGCTCAATTGAATATGCTAATATTAATGCATTTTCAGATGATAAAAATTGTAAAGTGGCCATTTTCATACTCTTTCTCTTACATTTGGCTTTATTTTTTTAACTTTTTTTTAACTTTTTTTTTTTTTTTTTACATTTGGCTTTAACCTACAGACTACACTTTGTGGATTTAAAATATAATATCAGAATAATTATCCAAATAAGATAGAATTAATATCATTTCTGTATGCCCTCCAGCATTTCTTTATTGCAGTTCCTGTCTTTCTCTTCACTAACAAAACTTCTAATTTCTTTAAAATACTCTCTCTGTAATTGCTGCTTTTGAGTTTAACATATTTTCTGATAAATAATCTAATCACAAAATTCATGTAATCACTTACTTCAGGAAGAAATCTTCTTTTAGACTGGTAGTATAGACAGATGAAAATACAACAAAAGTTCATTTTCTAGCAATTCTAGTAACCCAGGAGATAAATTTATATCAGGAAGCAGAAAACAGACCATACAACTTTTGTTCCAATATGAGATTCCCTAATTGTATTACCAAGTTTGAGTCAGAGGGATACTTTTTGTTTTATTTTGTTTTACATAGTACAGTATGCATTTTGTATAGATCTTTTTGTTTCATGTACTATAAGAATTGATACTGCTTCTGGTTCTGATTACTTTTTCACACTTGAGTTATAAAATGCTTAGTAGTAGGTAGAAGATATGTTGTTTCTCATGTAAAAGGAAGAACAGTGTGATAACCTTCATTCATTCTATGCTAAACTATTTGTTCATTCAATTCAGATCAGCACCACTAGTGCAGGAGAGCTCCCAAAACACACTCACTTAAATTGCCCTCATTATCTTGGTAGACATCATTACTTCTCAGTTCTATACCTGGATCACTGGTTGTTTCCTCAGTATTCTTTTGTAAATATTATAGAACTCTTTGCTGTTTTTTAGTATACATCAATGTTATTAACAAAGGCATCATTGCTCTATTTGCGAACACTCTGTTTTTATTATTGTTGGTTTTGTTTTGCTTTAGTAGGATGGCTTCTGATTTCTTTATAAAACTTTTAAGAAACTCATTTGGCAACATTTCACTACTGAACTCCTCTTCATTACTTTGTAAGAAGAATCATAGTCCTAAATACTTTTATGTTAAGATGTTCAATACATGCTTATTTTTATTACTCTTTTATAAAGCATTTTTAAGGTGGTTCATTTAATTGGTTTAATTACTGCTGTTTTGCATCAGGAATTGACAATTGGTTCTTCTATATATGCTTAGGTCCCTAAATGAATCTTCTTGTTTACTTTTTCATTCATTTATTCAGTAGTTTTTTAAAAATTTTTATTATTTTATCAATTTACTTTTTGTGTCATTCATTGGTAATAGAAACTAGTAGATTAAAAAGAAATCTAAGAGTATACCAAGCATAGCAAGAGTGGAAAAAAAAGTGATAAAATGTCATTTCTAGTTTCAAATTAGTTTTTTATGATGAAAATCAGAGATGAAAACAAGAAAGCTGTGGAATACATAAAAGTTTCAGACAGTTGGACAGGTGAGAAAAGGAATTAGTTTGATTAGAAAACATAAATGAATGCACAATTCTTTAGAATTTCCTCAACAGCATAATGAATATTTCCTACAGTAATTTGTACTTTTAAAAATTTACGAAGTGATACCATGGAAGATGGCATAGTAAGAAAGTTCCATGAATCAGTTACTCCACTGAACTGGCAAGAACTCCTAGCTTTGGTTATTTCAGAAGTATAAAGTCTAGTTCAGTACTTGCAGTGTCCAGTAGAGGCTTGATTTAAAAAAACAAAAGCAAAAACAGGTAAATTTCACTGAATTTTTGACATTTAACATAACATCTACAATTCCCTGCTCCTGGCTCTAAGGTAGGTAGATATAGAAAATGTGGTCCATGTTCCTAATACAGCTTGCTGATGCCAGGATGAGCAATAAGAACCCAGTCTTTCAAAAGCTGAGTTGTGTGTTTTGATCTGACAGTTCGCTGAGAGATCAGCAAAGAGGCTAGCTATTTCAACCTGATGAGATTGAAAGAACTTCCTGGGAAGATTCTGTTGAAAGAAATTAAAGCAACAGAATGTTTTTCTTCTCTTATTGGATTCAGACATTTAAAGAAATCTGTGTCAGGTCACTCACTAACTGAATGCAGACACAATGATGCATATGTCAAGGGATAAAGTCCTTGCTATGGGCTTCCTAGGTGGTACAGTGGTAAAGAATCTGGCTGTCCATGCAGAAGACACAAGAGATGTGGGTTCCATCCCTGGGTCAAGAAGAGACCCTGGAGTAAAAAAAGACTACCCACCCCAGTATTCTTGCCTGGAAAATTCCATGGACAGAGGAGCCTGGATGGCTACAGTCTTTGAGGTGGCAAAGGCTCAGCCACAACTGACTGACTGAGCACACAGTCTTTGCTAAATAATTTAAAAAATCACTATAGCCCTCAATAAGCAATAATGATATTCTCTAGGAAGAAGCGAAAATGTCATTTCAAGTGTTACCACATTAGAATATCAGAAAGAGTTTTTGTAAAAAATTATAGAGCAGTCAGGAAAACAGCAAAGTGTGGCCCATTTATGAAAAGAAAAATAGTAACATCTCTGAAGAACCCCAGAAATTGGACTTCCTAGAAAAAGAGTTTAAATTACCTGCCTTAAGTGTGCTCAAAACACTGAAGGACAAAGAACTAAAGACAATCAGGAGAACCGTGTTGAACACATAGGGATACCTATGTGTTATAAAGAGATTATAAAGAGATTAAAAACTTATAGTTTTTTGTTGAAATGGACATGTTTTTATGGGACACAAACTACCAGAGTTGTCTGAACAGGAAATATGTCACCTAAAAAGCCTTAAACTTATTAAAGAAAATTAATTTGTGTTACAATTTTTCCCATTAAAATTACCTCAGGCAAAAATGTTTTTCTTAATGAATTCTACCAAAAATTTTAGGAGCAAATAATAGGAATTATATAATACTCTCCCATAAATAAAATGAGGACAGGAGAGTAGCTCACAGCCAGAAAATGAGACCAATGTTATGAAAACCGAAGACATAAAAATATAAAAGTGGAGAATAATGCAATAGTGACAGAAACTTGAAGTTTCCTAACACAATGTCAGAAAAAGATATTCCTGTAGTAGATATACAGTAGAAATACATAATAATCAAGTGATTTTAGTCAGTGGAGGTAAGGTTGGTAAATGTTAGTAAATTAATCACTGTAAAACATCATATTTTTATTTTGAAAGAGTAACAATTATCTCAATAGATGCAGATAAAATATTTTCCACAATTCAACAGCCATTTATAGTAAAAAACAGCATTTGAAGAGTGGTAGAGAAATCCCCTGATCTGATAAAAGGCACTTGCAAAACCCTATAGTTAAATTATATTTACATAGTGAAAGACTGACTTATTTTCACCTAAAATAGTTAAAAAAAAGGGAGGGGGGAACGGGGAGTGAACTATACTCTTTTACTCCTACTTGAGAGAATAATTCAGTGTTTTGGTATCTTGGGATTTGTTTTATCTAGAAGTTTGGAACAA
Organism: Cervus canadensis; assembly: GCF_019320065.1. NCBI lineage: Eukaryota > Metazoa > Chordata > Mammalia > Artiodactyla > Cervidae > Cervus > Cervus canadensis. Next base: position 62,392,684 of record NC_057400.1, read on the forward strand.
GTTTCTAGCTGACATTATTAGAAGTGTTCATTCACATTTATCATCTGTTGAGTTTAATTTCGTGGTTGCCACGTATTTTGGTTTTATCAGTTTAAGGCATAGCAATAGTGGAGAAGGAAATGGCAACCCACTCTTGTACTCTTGATGGGAAACTCCCATGGACAGAGGGGCCTGGCAGGCTACAGTTCATAGGGTCCTAAAGGTCAGACATGACCGAGTGACTGAACACACACATAGCAATACGCTGTCATTCTGTGGAAGTTATTTGTATTTGAGAACTTCATAATCCAGTTCTTAGCTTCCAGCTGCTAAGACATTTTTCATTTTCCCTTTTGGCAATGATAAGAATATGTAAATATACTCATAATGTCTTTATTAATGGAAACAATGAATGTATATATATTAATAGCTGAAATTACACTCCTAATTTAACAACAATCAATTTTTATTTATAACATTATAACAGACAATCCTCTTTTATAGTAATTCACTGAAAACAGCACAGATTGTTAACAACTTTCTGGTCTGCTTCTTGGGTAAAATAATGAAGATTGAATTTAAAATAATGGTTATAAAGTATAACATGTGGCCAGGACCATACTTGATATGCAGCATTTAGTGCTTCATTCTTGGGTTCCTTCCACAATAGATATAAATGGTACTTTCCTCTGTATCAGATGGCGTATTCTGAAATCACCATGCTGCTTGACAAATGGTCAACAACAATCATACATTTTTCAGTCTATGTTTGCTTTAAATTCATAAATCCATAAACTTTTTATGAAAATGATAATGTTTGAATTGCTCCTTTTTAATAAGATGCAAATTTGGGAATATTGAGTTTTATCAAGAATGTAATGAAGCATGAAGTCCATGTTCCTTGTTATCAAAAATTATGTATGTATATCTTGCAATTATAATCAGGAGAACACAATTTTTAATGTTTAAAATGTATCAAAATTTGAATCCCATATACCTAAACTTTAAGAGAATTTTAAACAATTGGAATAGAGTATAATATATTAAGCAAGGAGTAATTTGGTTAATTTGTAATCTGAAATATAAGAACAATTATAATAGTAGTAATAATAATAACCTAATATGACAGTGGTGGATGATGGATTAGTCATGGCCAGGGTATTACAGGAAGATTACCTGGAGGCTATTCCATTGTGTCAGGAAAAAAGATGCAGAGAATTTAACAAAGCACAAGTTAAGACATAAGGGAGAGAAAAAAAAAATTGAGAGATATGTAGGCAATAGAGAAAGAACTTTGCCAAAGAAATGAATAGATTGAATTCTGAGGACATAATGCTAAGTGAGACAATTCAGTCACGGAAAGACAAATACTGATTCCATATATATTTTACCTTCCTTAACAAGTCCAATTCATTGACAGAGGAAGTAGAATGAAAGTGGCCAGGGTGGAGGAGAGGGAAGAACGGGAGATTTGTTTTAAAAGTGTGGAGTTTCAGTTTTATAATCTAAAAAGATATCTAGAAATGGAGGAGGGTGATGGTTGCAATAACAATATTAAGTGCACTTAATATCAATGAAGTTTACATTTAAAAATGGTTAAGATGCAAAATTTTTATGTATATTTTACCAAAACAAAAATGTTTTATTAAACAAGATAGGTGACCGAATAGAATGGAATAGAAATATATCATATGAGATAGTATGTTATAAAAAATCAGCCAAATCCCTTTATCCAACCAACAAATATTTATTGAATACCAAGTAGTTTAGTTTCACAGGACAGAAGTGCATTTTTCCTTAATACTATACATAAAACTGGGAAGACAGATACAAAGATAACTAGAGGGAGATATAAACGGTACCTCCTGTGAAAAGCTTGGTGTCTTTGAAGTACAAGGTGAAATTATTCTTTCACTTGGAACAGGAAAGAAGTAGGTTTTAAATTGTTAATAGTTTTGTACAACCATGAAAAATGAACTTAAGTATAGAAAAGCTTATAGATTAAATGTGACCACTTAATATGCCGTCGCTTCTGTCATGTCTGACTCTATGCAACCCTCTGGGCCCTGTGGACTGTAGCCTGCCAATCTCCTCTGTCCATGGGATTCTCCAAGCATGAATACTGGAGTGGGTTGCCATGCCCTCCTCCAGGAGATCTTCCTGACTTAGGGATCAAATCTGCATCTCTTGCATCGGCAGGTGAATTCTTTATTGCTCGGGCCACCTGGGAAGCCCTCTACTTACTACAGTAAGTGATAATACATTTTATAAATGAAATAAAGGAGTAAACCCAAAAGTTAATGTTATCAGTAAGCAAATTGTATTGTATCTCTTTGGGGAGGAAAAGCACATTTAAAAGGAGAGATTCTGGGGCTTTGCTTGAAGTGAAGTGAATGTCACTCAGTCATGTCTGACTCTTTGTGACCCCATGGACTATACAGTCCGTGGACTTCTCCAGGCCAGAATACTGGAGTGTGTTAGCCGTTCCCTTCTCCAGCGGATCTTCCCAACCCAGGGATCGAACCCAGGTCTCCCATATTGCAGGCGATTCTTTACCAGTTGAGCCACCAGGTAAACCCATCAGGGGCTTTGCTTGGAAGAGACTTATAAAAAGATGTAGATTAAAAAAAATCATGATACATACATTTTCATACTTTGTGAGAAACAAAAAGTAAAGAACAATAGTTAGAGAAAAGGAAAATAAGTGAGAGATAAAAAGATTCCTACAATGTTAGTGGAACACAAAATTACTCAAGTGACCCTGCAGCTATCTCAGAGTCTGTAACCGAAGATGACTATAAACCCGGGAAACGGGAGCAGTTTCTCTCTCCCAGTGTCACTTCCTGATAGTAACATAACAAGGAAACCCACATCAGCTGTGCACAGCTTTTTGACACAGAGCTTAACAAGCTCTGCCAAGATATTTGTGATTTCTGCCACTCAAGTATCAGGAAAAAGAAGGAAGATAAAGCTTGATGACTGTGATTTTAAAAGGGATAAAATGTGGTAAAAGCTAACCAGGGTTGGATGTTTGGGGGAAGATGATGGTAAATTTAATGCATTACCTTGGCTGGGCCATGGCACCCAGTTTCCTGGTACACATCAGTCTAGGTGTTACTATGCATACTTTTTAATCTATATTTATTACATATATATGATATATATATATATATATATATATATATATATATATATATATATATTTTTTTTTTTTTTTTTTTTTCTTTTTGGCCACATGATGTGTAGTTCCCCAACCAGGGCTCTGTAGTGGAAGTGGTCTTAACCACAAGATTGTCAGGGAAGTTCGTATACAATTTTTTTTTTTAGATGTAATTAACATTTTAATCAATTGACTTGAAATATAGATTACCTTTTATAATGTAGGTGAGCTGTATCCAATAAGTTGAGAGCCTTAACTTCCAGATAGCCTTCAAAGTACAGAATGCAACATTAACCTTTTCCTGTCTCTAGCCTAGGGCCCCATCCTGCATATTTTGAACTTGTCAGCTCTCACAGTCTTGTGAATCAATTCCTTAAAATAAATCTCTGTCTTTCCTCTGTCATATCTCTGTGTATGTGTATTTGTGTACACACATCCTATTCTATTTCTCTGGAGAACCCTGTCTAATACAAGGACCCAGAACAATAACTCAAATAGTGATGTGAAATTCTAATATAAAAATGAAGAGATTAAACACTACTGAGTTAATGAAATGTCTTCAGGTACTTTAATGACATAGGGTAATAATTGTCAATAGTATTCCCATGATACATTCAAGTGAATAAAGTAAAGACACTAAAAAATGCAAAAAGAAAAACATAGTTTCAGGGCCTAGTAAATTGGAAAATACAGCACTGATTGCCCTCAATACAGATTCATTTTACATATTAGATTACTATGTGCTGTACTCATTGCTTCAGTCACGACGGCTCCTGTGACCCCATGGACTGTAGCCTGCCAGGCTCCTCTGTCCACGGGATTTCCCAGGCAAGAATACTGGAGTGGGTTGCTATGCCCTCCTCCAGGGAATCTTCCCAACCAGGGGATCTTCCCAACCAGGGGATCTAACCCTCATCTCCTGCTTTGCAGGTGGATTTTTTACCCACTGAGCCACCTGGGAAGCCTATTAGATTACTATAGGTATGGGAAATCTTGCAGTAAAGAGAACTGACTTTATTTAAACTAAGGTTTTGGGGCTTCCCAGGTGGCTCAGTGGTAACAATCCACCTGCCATTTCAGGAGACGCAGGATACATGAGTTCAATTCCTGGGTCAAGAAGATCCCCTGAAAGAGGAAAAGGCCACCCACTCCAGTATTCTTGCCTGGAAAATTTCATGGACAGAGGAGCCTGATGGGCTATTATAGTCCATGGGGTCACAAAGAGTCAGACACTACCGAGCACATACACACACATCTTTTTTTTTTTTTTTTTTCACATAAATAAACTGACATGGTATAACACTGTTACAATCCTTAAAAATATGAAATGCCTGTTTAACTGTCAGTAAGTACAATATGTCTCAAGGAAATTTAATGCTTGCTTATATATTATAGTGTGATCTTTTAAAGGCTCAATATATAAGTTATCCAAGTGGGAAGTTTCTGAAATGTATCACTTTTTCTAGTGCTTATTTATCATTTCCTGTATTTATGGAGAATGGATTTTTTAAAACTTTTCTCCATTTCATAGAGTAATGTGACATTTTGTTTAAATGTATTGACTTATTTTTAAGTGTATTTTTTCTCTTCTTTTAATCCTTCCAGGACTTTAGTGATTACTGAAGCATGCAATAGTTTTCCCAATTAACCAGGGAGCTAGTTTGAGTTATAGGATGGCTTGCACCCTTATGAGAAATTCTATAAGCTATCCCTAAACTAGGTTAAATTTAGACCTAAAGTAAACATAGCAAACTGACAGTCCATGAGTCCACCCTGCCTTCAGACTGTTTTGCATTGCCAGGTCAATTCAGTTTTCTAGAAACTGAATTTAAAGGACTTACACAATAAACTCTCCATTATTCCCTAATCACCAATAGGCTGATTTGTGTGACACAACAGACAAAGATACAAACAGTTACATTCTCTTTCTGATTCCTGAAATGATCAGAGCGGTGGTTTTCCTAAAGTGATTCCAGGACCAACATTTTCAGCGTAGCCTGGGAACTCGTTAGAGAAGCAAATTTTTTAAATTCCTCTTATAGCTGAAAGTCTGTATCTTTTTATCAATTTTTCCTTGCCTTCCCCTCCCTTTTAGCCCCAGGCAACCACTTTTTAACTCTCTGTTTCTATGAGGTTCATTATCATTTTTATTTAATCTTCTACACGGTAAGTGATGCCATGCAGTTTTCATCTTTCTCTGTCTGGTTTATTTCTCTTAAAGATGTAAATTCTTGTGCCACCTTACCAGTCTTACTGAATCAGAAACTCTGTGAGTGAGGTCCAGAAATGTGTGTCTTTATAAGCTATTGAGGTAATTCTAATGCATACTCAAATATTTGCTAAATGATTGTGACTCTTATCCAAGTTTTGGTTAAAATCATTTCAAATAGTAAAAGTAGAAGATCTCTATGAAACAGGCCCTTTTCTTTCCTCTTGTTTTCCTTTTTTCCCTAATGGAGTCTTTCTCAAAATGTGCTCCTTTAGAGCAACCAATTATGTGAACACATGAATAAATATGCATAAATGCCCCGAGGTACTATTAAAGGAATGTTTGTCTAAGCCACTATGTCTTAAAATGCTTGACATTGAATCATTTTTCCCCTACCAGTAATATCTACTAATTTTCTAAGGGTCAAGTGTTTCCTCTGGGGAATTAGCTCTTTCTTTGTATACAACTTTCCTGAGCAGTCAGTGAAGAATGTGACAGGAAACAAACTCAAATAATCAGACTGCCTCCTTAGCAATTTGCATGTTGGGACAAGAATTGGATTAGTTACAGCTGGTTCACTCCTTTATTCATTTGTGTTTCAAGATGACCACAACATATTACCTTGAAAAGAAGATCTTTTACCTATTTCCAACTATCAGCAGAAAGAGGAGAGTGAAAAAGTTGGCTTAAAGCTCAACATTCAGAAAACTAAGATCATGGCATCTGGTTCTATCATTTCATGGCAAATAGAGGGGGAAACAGTGGAAACAGTGGCTGACTTTATTTATTTATTTATTTATTTTGGCCTCCAAAATCACTGCGGATGGTGATTGCAGCCATGAAATTAAAAGATGCTTACTCCTTGGAAGGAAAGTTATGACCAACCTAGACAGCATATTGAAAACCAGAGACATTACTTTGCCAACAAGTCCGTCTAGTCAAGGCTATGGTTTTTCCAGTAGTCATGTATGGATGTGAGAGTTGGAATAAAGAAAGCTGAGCACAGAAGAATTGATGCTTTTGAACTGTAGTGTTGGAGAAGACTCTTGAGAGTCCTTTGGACTGCAAGGAGATTCAACCAGTCCATCCTAAAAGTTGTTCATTGGAAGTCCTGGGTGTTCATTGGAAGGTCTGATGTTGAAGCTGAAACCCCAATACTTTGGCCACCAGATGCGAAGAACTGACTCATTTGAAAAGACCCTGATGCTGGGAAAGATTGAAGACAGGAGGAGAAGGGGACGACAGAGGATGAGATGGTTGATGGTGGGCTCCGGGAGTTGGTGTTGGACAGAGAGGCCTGGAGTGATACAGCTCATGGGGTCACAAAGAGTCGGACATGACTGAGCGACTGAACTGAACTGAACTATCAGCTAATAAACCACTCTGTTGAATAAACTCTACATTATAGACTATTATCTAATACTCCTCAGTGTGTTATATAGAAATGTTCATTGTCCTAGGATGAAGGCAAAGTTAAAGTATTATTTTTCTATTCTTTTATGGTGAAATATTATCAATACAGGATACAGAAGAAAATCGCATAGTTGAAGTTTTTGCATGTGGTTATATGACATTGATAATGGAGCTTAAGATGGTAGCATGGATCCTGACCCAGAACATTTAAATTGAATGCCTACTTCTGAAAGGGAAAATCCAAGTTTTTTTTTATTTTTTTTAACCATGCTTTAAGAATCTATTATTTGCAAGCCACATATCTGTAAAGTATAAGTATCTAAAATATATAAGGAACTGCTACAACTCAATAGGAAAAAAAAACCCAAATAAACAAATTAAAAAATGGTCAAAGAACTTAGACATTCTCCAAAGATGTACAAATGGCCAGTAGGTATAGGATAAGATATTCAATGGCACTAATCATCATAGAAATATGTACCAAAACCACAATGAGGTTTCACTTCATACCTGTTAGGATGGTCATTAATAAAAACAAAACAGAAAATGATAATTATCATACAGAATGTGGAAAAATTGGAACAATGTATACTGTTTGTGGGAATACAAAATAGTAAAGTTCTTATGAAAAACAGTATGAAGTTTCCCCCAAAATTAAAAATAGAATTACCATGTGATCCAGAAACTACACTTATGGGTATTTATCCAAAAGAATTGAAATCAGGATGTCAAAATGATATCTGCACTTCCATGTTCATTGCTATTCACAATAGCCATGAGGTGGCAAATGTTTAATGTTCCTCAGGAAATGAATGGATAAAAGAAATGTCACACACACACACACACACACACACACACACACACACAATGGAGTGTTATTCAGCCATAAATCAGAAGGAGAATTGTCATATCCTATAACTTGAACTTTCAAGACTATGTTAAGTGCTATAAACCAGTCACAGAAGGATAATTACTGAATGATTCCATTTATAAGATGTATCCAAATTAACTCCTAAAAACAGTGTAGAATGGTGGTTACTGTGGGGAGAAGAATATTTGAAGCTGATTTTCAGAGAGTATAGTTTCAGACATGAAAGATGAAAAATTTCTAGAAATTTGCTGTACATCTCTATGCTTAAATAACAAACTGTACACTTAAAATTTTGTTAAGGGTAGACTTCATGATATTAAAAAAAATTTTTTTTACAATTAAGAAACCTCTTACCACATGCAGTTAAAATGATGACTCCTATTAACCTATAGATTAATGCACATTTCATTCTTTTTTATTAATTTTCCTCTTGCTCTGAATGTTTAAGTGCAAACCTGCACTATAGAAATGTTAAAGAGTGGTCTTTATTCAGAATAAAAATGACAACATATGGAAAATTGTAACTACTCAAAAAAAGGCACTCAGTTCAGTTCAATTCAGTCGCTCAGTCGCGTCTGACTCTGCTTCATCCAACCTGGCATTTTGCATGATGCACTCTGCATATAAGTTAACTCAGTATGAGTGACAATAAACAGCCTTAATGTACTTCTTTCCCTATTTGGAACCAGTCTGTTGCTCCATGTCCAGTTCTAATTGTTGCTTCTTGACCTGCATATAGGTTTCTCCGGAGGCAGGTATGGTGGTCTGCTATTCCCATCTCTTGAAGAATTTCTCAGTTTGTTGTGATCCATAGCTCAGTGGGTAAAGAATCTGCCTGCAATGCAGGAGACCTGGTTCAATTCCTGGGTTGGGAAGATTCCCTGGAGAAGGGAAAGGCTGCCCATTCCAGTATTCTGGCCTGGAGAATTCCATGGAGTGTCCATGGGGTCACAAAATGTTGACATGACTGAGCGGCTTTCACTTTCACAAAGTCAAAGGCTTTGACACAGTCAAGCAGAAGTAGATGATTTTCTGGAACTCTCTTGCTTTTTTGATGATCCAACAGGTGTTGGCAATTTGATCTCTGGTTCCTCTACCTTTTCTAAATCCAACTTGAACATCTGGAAGTTCATGGTTCAGGTACTGTTGAAGCCTGGCTTGGGGAATTCCAAGCACTACTTTGCTAGCGTGTGAGATGAGTACAACTGTGGGATAGTTTGGACATTCCTTGACATTGCACTTTGGGATTGGACTGAAAATTGACCTTTTCATGTCTTGTGGCCACTGCTGAGTTTTCCAAATTTGCTATCATATTGAGTGCAGCACATTCACAGTATCATCTTTTAGGGTTTGAAATAGCTCTGGGCTGGAATTCCATCACCTCCACTAGCTTTGTAGTGGTGCTTCCTAAGGCCCACTTGACTTCACAATCCAGAAAGTCTGGCTCTAGGTGAGTGATCACACCATCGTAATAATCTGGGTCATGGAGATCTTTTCTGTATAATTTTTCTGTGTATTATTGCCACCTCTTAATATCTCCTGCTTCTGTTAGGTCCATACCATTTCTGTCCTTTATTGAGCCCATCTTTGCTTGAGATGTTCCCTTGGTATCTCTAATTTTCTTGAAGAGATCTCTAGTCTTTTCTATTCTATTGTTTTCCTCTATTTCTTTGCATTGATCATTGAAGAAGGCTTTCTTATCTCTCTTTGTTCTTAGTTCTTTGGAACTCTTCATTCAGAAGGGACTATCTTTCTTTTTCTCTGATACTTTTATCTACTTGTTTTCCTATTTTTTAGAAGTAATAATTTAAAGCAAACATAGCACCCATGTATTGGAATGCTTATAGCATTTGTACAAGTAAAATTTATTACAACGTCACATACTGTACCAGTCTCCAAAATAGCTCTGCACATATTGGCTTGAAATGGTTTCTTCCAAGGCCTCCATTAGATCACACCAGTAGGGAATGTATAACTTGGGGGAAAGAACTATGTTTTCAGTTATGTAACTCAACACCTAATAGTAGATATTTTTTGCATACATTCTTAAACATTTATTGAGTGAAGAATTAAAATTAAAGGGTATAATGAGATATAATTTAATTTTTTGCTTTCCTCAAAGCATCTTTACTCACTTTCACATTACAAAACCAGTGCTATGTAGTAAAATATTGAAGAATTGAAACATGAATTTATTAAAGGTAATGAAATGAGCAATAAAAGAGAATGATTTAAGTAATAAATTCTCTACAGAGATAAAATTCTTCCTTAGCAATTGTCTTTTAGAGTTTTAATTTATTCACACTCTAAATATTTTTAACTAATGTATCTTCACATGTACTGTACAAAAATTTAAAAATGTGTTTTAGCATGTATATGTTTAGGCAGAGGAACCAGAGATCAAATTGCCAACATCCATTGGATCATAGAAAAAGCAAGAGAGTTCCAGAAAAGACAATTACTTCTGTTTTATTGATTATGTCAAAGCCTTTGTGTGGATGACAGCAAATTGTGGAAAATTCTTCAAGAGATGGGAATACCAGACCACCTCACCTGTCTCCTGAGAAATCTGTATGCAGGTCAAGAAGCAACAGTTAGAAACAGACATGGAACAACATGTTCCATGCAAAGAAGAACTAAAGAGCCTCTTGATGAAACTGAAAGAGGAGAGTGAAAAAGCTGGCTTAAAACTCAACATTCAAAAACAAAGATCATGGCATCTGGTCCCATCACTTCATGGCAAATAGACGGGGAAACAATGACAGACTGTATTTTTGGGGGGGCTCCAAAATAACTGTAGATGATGACTGCAGCCATGAAATTAAAAGATGCTTACTCCTTGGAAGGAAAATTATGACCAATCTAGACAGCATATTAAAAAGCAGAGGCTTTGCTTTGCTGAGAGAGTTCCGTCTAGTCAAACCTATGGATTTTCTAGTAGTCATATATGGATGTGCGTGTTGGACTACAAAGAAAGTTGAGTACCAAAGAATTGATGCTTTTGAACTGTGGCATTAGAGAAGACTCTTGAGAGTCCCTTGGACTGCAAGGAGATCCAACCAGTCAATCCTAAAAGAAATCATTCCTGAATATTCATTGGAAGGCATGATGCTGAAGCTGAAACTCCAATACCTGATGCGAAGAACTGACTCCTTGGAAAAGACCCTGATGCTGGGAAAGATTGAAGGCAGGAAGAGAAGGGGACAACAGAGGTTGAAATGGTTAGATGGCATCACTGACTCGATGGACATGAGTTTGAGAAAGCTCTGGGAGTTGTTGATGGACAGGGAAGCCTGGCGTGCTGCAGTCAATGGGGTCGCAAAGAGTAGGACATGACTGAGTGATTAAATCGAACTGAACTGAACTTACTACTAGGAATCTTGAAGTATTTACCCACCTGTCAGGTTTAGCATTTGATGAACACCATAACATCCTAAGCAATTTGTAGTTCTCTTTATTGAAAAATGGCTCTCTGATAGTAATTCAGATGATTATGGCATTTTAAGCAGCAATACAAAACCATGCTATTACTATTATATTTTTAATTGCTTTTTGATCCTATTTGTACTAGCTCATATAATAAATGTGTGTAAAAACTAGGTACAAAGCTTATATACATTAGTCAACTTACTTGTATCAACAGCACAGAAATAGTATTTTATTTTAATTTTATTGGAGTACAGATGATTTACAATGTGTGTCAATTTCAGGTGTATAGCAAAGTCATTCAGTTATACATATATATATTCATTCCTTTCTAGATTCTTTTCCATATAGTTTATCACAAAATATTGAGTAGAGTTCCTTGTGCTATACAGTAGATCCTTCTTGGTTATCTATCTTATATATAGTAATGTATGAATGTTAATCCCAAACTCCTGATGCATCCATCCTTGCTGTGTTTCCCCTTTAATAACTATAAGTTTACTTTTGATATCTATAAGTCTGTTTCTGTTTTGTAAATAAGTTCATGTATATCATTTAAAAAAATTAGATTCCATATATGACTGATATCGTATAATACTTGTCTTTCCCTATCTGACTTTGCTTATGATAATTGTCTTTAGGTCCATACATGTTAAATGAAATGGGATTATTTTGTTCTTTTTATGATTAAATATTGTTCTATTATTGATACTCAGCTATAAAAAGAACAAAATAGCTATATGATACCACTCTAAGGGCAGAAAGTGAAGAGAAGCTAAATAGCTTCTTGATGAGGGTGAAGGAAGAAAGTGAAAGAGCTGGCTTAAGACTAAATATTAAAAAAAAAAAAGAACTATGATCATGGCATCTGGCCCCATTACTTCATGGCAAATAGAAAGGGAAAGTGTGGAAGCAATGACAGATTTCCTCTTCTTGAGCTCCAAAACCACTGTGGATGGTGACTGCAGCCATGGAATCTGAAGATGATTGATTGGCAGGAAAGTCATGAAAAACCTGGACAGTGTGTTGAAAAGCCGACATTACTCTGCCGACAAAGATCCGTACAGTCAAGGCTACGCGCTTCCTAGTGGTCACGGACAGTTGTAAAAGCTGGACCATAAAGAAGGCAGAATGCCAAAGAATTGATGCTTTCAAACTGTAGTGCTAGAGAAGACTCCTGAAAGTCCCTTGGACAGCAAGGAGATCAAACCAATCAATCTTAAGGGCGATCAACCCTGAATATTCTCTGGAAGGGTCGATGCTGAAGCTCCAACGTTTTGGTCACCTGATACACACAGACAACTCATTGGAAAGGTCCCTGATGCTGGGAAAGATCAAGGGCAGAAGAAAAGGGGGCATCAGAAGATGAGATAGCTGGAAAGCATCACTGATGCAATGAACAGGAACTTGGGCAAACTCCAGGAGATGGTGAGGGGTAGGGAGCCCTGGCATGCTGCAGTTAATGGGGTTGCAAAGAGTTGGACATGACTGGGTGACTAAACAACAACACTATTCCAGTGTATACCTATATTAATATAACACATCATCTTTATCTATCCCTCTGCTAATGGAAAATTAGGTTGCTTCCATGTCTTGGCTACTATAAATAGTTCTGCCATGAACATTATTGTGCAAATATTTTTGAATTATGATTTTCTCTGGATACATGCACAAGAGTGTGATTGTTATTTCATATGGTAGTTTTATTTTTAGTTTTTTAAGGAACCTCCATACTATTCTTCATCATGTTTTCACCACTTTACATTCCTACCAACAGTGTAGGAGAGTTCCCTTTACTCCAAACCCTTTCCAGCATATTGTTTGTGGATTTTTTGATGATTGCCATTATAATTGATCTGAGGTGATACCTCGTTGTAATTTTGATTTGTGTTTCTCTGATAATTAGTGACATTGTGTGTCTGTTTATTTACTTTTTGGACATTTATATATCTTCTTTGGAGAAATATTTTTTTTAGATCTTCTTCCCATTTTTGATTGGGTTATTGTCTGTTGGTTTTGTTTTGTTTTATATAGAGCTGTTTGTTTTGGATATTAATCCCTTATCAGCAATATTATTTGCAAATATTTTCCCCCATTCTGTGGGTTGTCTTTTAATTTTGTTTATGGCTTCCTTTGTTGTGCAGAGACTTTTAAATTTAATTAGGTCCCATTTGTTTATTTTTGCTTTTATTTTCATTACTGTAGGAAGTGGATCAAAGGAGACATCACTGCAATTTATGTCAAAGAGTGTTCTACCTCTGTTTTCTCCAGGATTTTTGTGATGTCCAGCCTCACATTTAGGTCTTTAATTCATTTTGAGCATATTTTGTCTATGGTGTTAGAGTATGCTCTAATTGCATTCTTTTACACGAAGTTGTTCAGCTTTTCTAGCACCATTTATTGAAGAGACTTTTCTCTACTATATATTCTTGCCTCCTTTGTCATAAATTGATTGACTATGGGTGCATGGATTTATTTCTGGACTTTCTATTCTATTCCACTGAGCCATATGTCTATTTTTGTGCCACTATTATACTGTTTTGGTTACTGTAGCCTTCTGGTATAGTCTGAAATCAGAGACTATGATTCCTCCAGCTCCATTTTCCATTGTTAGGATTGCTTCCACTATTCAGGGGCTTTTCTGTTAACATACAAATTGTAAAAAAAATTTGTTCTAGTTCTGTGTAAAGTGCCATTGACAATTTGATAGGGATTGCATTGACTCTGTAGATTACCTTAAGTAGTACAGTCATTTTGGCTATATTGATTCTTTCAATTCAAGAACATAGCTTATCTCTCCATATGTTTATGTCATCTTCAAATTCTTTCATTAGCATCTTAGAGTTCTAAGAGTATGGTTCTTTTTTCTCCTTAGTTAGGTTTATTCCTAGATATTTTATTCTTTTTTTCTTTGATGCAATGGTAAATGAGATTACTTTCTTAATTTCTCCTCTGATCTTTCATTGTTAGAGTGTAGGAATACAACAGATTACTCTGTATTAATTTTGCATCCTGCAACTTGACTGAGTTCATTGATGAGCTCTAATAGTTTTCTGGTGGCATCTTTTTAATTTCTTTGTGTAGTATCATGTTGTCTGCAATGACAGTTTTACTTCTTTTCCAATTTGGATTCTTTTTATATCTTTTTCTTCTCTGTCTGCTGTGACCAGGGCTTTCAAAATTATGCTGAATAAAAGTGCTAATAGCAGATGTTCTTGTCTTGTTTCTGATCCATGGGGGAATGCTTTCAGTTTTTCACCATTGAGAATGATGTTAGTTGTGGGTTTGTCATGTGTGGCCTTAATTATAATGAGGTTATTTCCCTCTGTGCCCACATTCTGGAGAACTTTTGTCATAAATAAGTACTGAATTTTACCAAGAGCTTTTTCTGCATCTATTGAGATGAAGAAATAGTATTTTTAAATTGTAGATTCAGTGTGTGTGTGTGTGTGTGTGTGTGTGTGTGTGTGCGCGCGCGCTCAGTCATGTCCAATTCTTTGCAACCCCATGAGCTATAGCCTGCCAGGCCCCCCTGTTCATGGAATTCTCTAGGCAAGACTACTGGAGTGGGTCATCCCCCTCTCTTCCTGCCTTCAATCTTTCCAAGAATCAGGGTCTTTACCAACGAGCCAGTTCTTCACATCAGGTGGCCAAAGTATTGGAGTTTCAGCTTCAACATCAATCCTTCTAATGAATATTCAGAACTGATTTCCTTTAGGATTGATTGGTTTGATCTCCTTGCAGTCCAAGGGTCTCTCAAGAGTCTTCTCCAACACCACAGTTCAAAAGCATCAATTCTTCGGTGCTCAGCTTTCTTTATAGTCCAACTCTCACATCCATATGTGATTACTGGACAAACCATAGCTTTAACTAGATGGACCTTTGTTGGCAAAGTAATGTCTCTGCTTTTTAATATGCTGTCTAGATTGGTCATAGCTTTTCTTCCAAGGAGCAAACGTCTTCTAAATTGCATCTTAAAAACTGTATAGAGAGCAACTGGGCAAAAGAATTAGGAGAAGAGTACCAAGAGGGATATTTCTGGTGATGTAATAGTTCTGTGTCTTGATTATGATGGTGATTACATAAATATATGTATGTGATAAGTTATGTGGAATGCTCTTACATAAATACACAGACATACAAGTGAGTACATGCATAAAACTAAAAAAGATACTAATTTTAACTTCCTGGTTTTGATAATGTAGTATAGTTATATAAGATATTATAAATGATGGAAACTGGGTAACAGATTTATGGGGCTTCTCTAGTAGCTTTGCAACTTTGTGCAAATCTCTACTCTTTTCAAAATAAAAATGTGTTTAAGCATTAAAACAAGCAGGTAGCAAATTTCTTTAGTGTTATCAAGAGAGAGTGTATGTGAGTCAGATGAAGCAAGGCTTAGATTAATGTAAATTCAATAAACACTTAGTCAGCACTTGTCTGCCAGACTCTTCAATGTGTTTCACGTATATTACTGCTCTTAATTTCTACAACAAACATATCAGTCTACATGGATGGAAGCTAAAGATACTTACCATTAAAAGAGAATGATTAAATCCTGCAGGCAAGCAGGAAGATTTTAGAATTCTCTACTTCTCAACCACTTCATATCCCTTCCCTCAAGACATGCACACACACACGTTTACCACTCAGATTTTGACAACTGTCTTAAAGGTAGAATATTTTGAATGTTTGCTGCTATTTTGCTGAATTGTGTTTGCCCAATATACATATATCAAGGTCCTAAACTCAGTACTTCAGAATGTGAATATATTTAGAGTTAGGACCTTTAAAGAGGTAAAAACTGAGGCAGTTAGGGTGGGCCCTAATCCAATCTGACTAGTGCCTTTATAAGAACAAGTCTGGACACAGAGACATTTGTGTTGCACAAGCATAGAGAAGAAAGTACATAGTGACGAGGGAGAAGCAAATTATCTGCAAGCCATGGAAAAAGGCCAAAGAAATCAACCCTGCTAATGCCTTGATCCTGAATGTCTAGTCTCCAGAACCGGAAAATACAGAATTCTGTTGCTTAAGCAATCCAACCTTTGGTATTTTGTTCTAGCAGCCCTGGCAAACTAATACACTTGCATATTGATTTTTCTTTTGCTCTTTCTTAACTTTGCTCATTAGCCTTCAAATATTAATGTGCACCAGAATTGCTTTATAAGGCTTTGTATTGAAGACGATAACACAGAACTCCACATTCAAGAGAATTGTGATATTAATTTTGAGTATATAAAATGCTTGCTTTACAATCTGATTTCACCAAACTAACCTTGCTTTAAATGCATTCTACTATATCTCAAGATAACTGTTTCATCTTTAAGTAAACTGGCTAATAATAAAACACAGTCTTAGTTTCCAAGATATGTTATTCATTTTTACCGTGTATAATATATATGGAAAGTATTAAGGCTCACTGAAATAAAATTGTTAGCCTGTCTCTAGAAGTTTGGTGGTTTATACAGTTCCTTAATCTGATGAAAGAATTGACTCATTATCTTGATTTCAAAGATATTTTTGCGGACAGGCAAAGCTATTCTTTGTCATCAGAGGCTTATTTAAGCATACCATCTGAAAAAAAGATCGATCATGAAAATGTGGCTCACCACCATTTAAAGATAATAAGTGTGTTTTTGTTAAGATGTGATTGTGCCTCATCACTTATTCTCTTGTATGTTCTCTCTTTGGCTAGCTAAACTTCTGGAAGAGTTTGCTGTTGTAAGACTGCTCTAAGTCCAGAAACAAGAACTTGACTTTTCATCACAGACCAAACATCTATAATTATTCATTACCATGCTTTTTATATCTTTAGTGCCTCAGTTCAGTTCAAACCCCATGGACTTCAGCACACCAGGCTTCCCTGTTCATCACCACTCACAGAGCTCACTCAATCTCATGTCCTTTGAGCCAGTGATACTATCCAACCATCTCATCCCCTGTCGTCCCCTTCTTCCCCTGCCTTCAATCATTTCCAGCATCAGGTTTTTTTCAAATGAGTCAGTTCTTTGAATCAGGGGACCAAATTATTGGAGTTTCAGCTTCAGCATCAATCATTCCAATGAATGAGTATTCAGGACTGATTTCCTTTAGGGTGGGCTGGTTGGATCTCTTTGCTGTCCAAGGGACGCTCAAGAGTCTCCTCCAACACCATAGTTCAAAAGCATCAATTTTTTCAGTGCTCAGCTTTCTTCACAGTCCAACTCTCACATCCATACATGACCACTGGAAAAACCATAGCCTTGACTAGACAGACTGTTGTTGGCAAAGTAATGTCTCTGCTTTTTAATATGCTGTCTAGGTTGGTCATAACTTTTCTTCCAAGGAGCAGGCATCTTTTAAGTTCACGGCTTCAGTCACCATTTGCAGTGATTTTGGAGGCCCCCAAAATAAAATCTGTCACTTTTCCCATTGTTTCCGCATCTATTTGCCATGGAGTGATGGGTTTGGATGTCATGATCTTAGTTTTCTGAATATTGAGCTTTAAGCCAATTTTTTTTACTCTCCTCTTTTGCTTTCATCAAGAGGCTTTTTAGTTCCTCTTCACTTTCTGCCATAAGGGTGGTGTCATCTGCATATCTAAGGTTATTGGTATTTCTCCCAGCAGTCCTGATTCCAGCTTGTGCTTCATGCAGTCCAGCATTTCTCATAATGTACTCTGCAAATAAGTTAAATAAGCAGGGTGACAATATGCAGCCTTGATGAACTCCTTTTCCTATTTGGAACCAGTCTGTTGTTCCATGTCCAGTTCTAACTGTTGCTTCTTGACCTGCATCATGCTAAATCAGTTCAGTTGTGTCTGACTCTTTGTGACCCCATGGACTGTAGCCCATTAGGTTCCTCTGTCCATGAGATTCTCCAGGCAAGAATACTGGAGTGAGTTACCCTGCCATCCTCCAGGGATCTTCCTGACCAGGGATAGAACCCACATCTCTTGTGACTCCTGCATTGCAGATGGATTTCTAACCACTGAGCCACCAGGGAAGCCCTTTAGTGCCTTCTTCAAGTACCTACAATTTAATCGCTGTAGCATACTTGCTACTGTTATACCCAGAGTGTCACTAACTGCTTAAAGTGTAGCATTAAATAATTCACACACCCCATTTGAGTTTCAGTGATTTTGTCTGTATAATGTCTCAGTCTAGATGATCCTAACCCTCAGTGTGACTATATTTGGAGATAGGGCCTTTAGGGTGTTTATTAAGGTTAAAGATGACATAAGAGTGAGGTTTCAATCTAATAGATTAGTGTCCTTATAAGAAGAGGAAAAGTCTTCCCAGGTGGCACAAGTGTTAAAGAACCTGTCTGCCAACGCAGGAGACATAAGAGATGCGGCTTCAGTTCTTTGGTTGGAAAGATCCCCTGAAGGAAGGCATGGCAACAACATTCTTGCCTAGAGAATTCCATGGAGAGAAGAGCTTGGTGGGCTTCAGTCCATAGGTTCACAAAGAGTTGGACACGAGTGAAGTGACTTAGTACACCAGCAAGAAAAGGAAGAGACGCCAACAGTTTCTTTGTATAGGAAAATGTCATCTGCAAGCCAAGAAGACAAGGTTTAGGAAAAACTAAATTTTCTGGCACTTTGGACTTCTAACTTCCAAAGACATGGAAACATAAATTTCTGTTGTTTAAAGAGACTACTATTTCATATTTTGTCATGGCAGTACTAGTGCACTAATAAGATGTCTCTACTTGTAAAAGTATTCCTCTGTTGAGGATGTCCTAAATCTGAGCTACCTAAAGATAGAGATTAAATTATAAGAAATTTAATACAATCAGTAAAAGAAAGACATATTTTAAAAATACTATGGACCATCTATTGTTCATACTAAAAATTGTCATCATCAGACAGTATACATGGAATTTCACTTTAGATGTAAGTTTCCTTATATTTCTAACTGTCATTATGTTTTATATCACAAGTATCTTGTTTTTTTCCTGAACAATTAGAACTATTTAATTGCATCTAAACTATTCATTAGATGATGATAAAGTTACAAACTGACTTAGTGGAATTTTCCTTTGGAGCAAGATGGTTTCAAGTTAGTACAAGAGTAAGATAATTATTGACTGTAAGTTAAAAAGCATATGCAGCACATTAAATGGAGACAAAGAAGCAAGAATCAATATTGTTGACTCCACAAAGAGCAAAATAATTAGGGATATGAATTTGCAAAAGGCATAAACACTAAAGACATATCAATTATCTCTGGTTGCAGAGCAAGATCTTGTGGGAACCTTATCAGCAGTATCTCTGCCTCCTTTTTTAAAAATTTTCATTTAGTGTAACAAAAACCTTCAGGGAGTAAAAATCTGAAAGAAGTTGCTGTTTCAGCTTCTCTGTCCTTAGGTAATGATGACCTAAGTAGAAACATTAGAGTGATTTAGGCCAGCAGTCAGTAAAATGTTCAAACTCTTACTTACCCTAGATGCCTCTTGACTCCAATGAAGCTACTGGTTCAGGAAAGAGGTGGATTTTAAAATGGTCTCAAGTGTCAGGAGAAGCTTGAGTGAGCAGACTTTAAATTGCAAGTGGCTTACAAAGATAAGTAAACTCTTATAAGACTTTTAACATTATCAAATTTGAGCATACAAAAGAAATCTAAACCCAAGACAGCTATAATCACCCAGAAAGTAGAAGGTATATGTTTATTAATTGCCAAAAGTAAAACTCAATAAATGCATTCATGCTATTATGCAAAGTTATTCTAAATACTTTAACTCATGTGAGAGAAAACATCTGTATTTTCTAACCTGTCAAATAAATTCATTTGTAGATGAGAGTTCAGGGATAATTATCAAAACATCCAGGAGGCTTACCTAGATGTTTTTGTTGTGAAACATCCGTCTCATAAAAAGAGATACTGAAATCATATGTAAAATAATGGAATATGAAATATTCTTGAAGACTTTTAATTTCTCATTTAAAATTCAGTGTCAAATTGGAAAAAAAAATGTATACTAAACTCAGAGTCAGCACCTCTGCACCAGTCATGATTAATGACAGAGTCACTCACTTGATAGTCTTCCCACTGAGATAGTGAAGCATGGAAATAAAATGCTAATTACACACCTGCAAGGGCTTTCTACTCAACCTATGGGGTCCTGCTAGAATGCTTCATGATCACGGCCACTGTAATCATTACCTCCTACGAAGGGAAAAGTGGAGCAGCTAATGTTGGTGACACTAGTTACTTTGTCCCTAACACCAGGAAGATCCTGTATATAAAATTCTCTTTGATTAAGTGGGCATAATTTCCATCTTTATTAAAGGCAACAAAATTTACATGAATAAAGCTCTTTACAGTGTGACAAATATATAAAAGCAAAGGGAAGGCATCAAGATTATTTCATGTTTCTATTAGCCTTAAATAGTCCAGAGAAACCAGCTGTATGTTGGAACACTGGAATGTATAGGTTCTGTTTATAAAATGATTCTGTTAGGTATTTTAAACTAGCATAGTATATATATATATATATACATATATATATATATATATATATATATATATAAATAATATTTAGACTGTATACTGGATCTATTTTTAGGAAAAGTCAAAACTGTAATGAGAAGAAGAAGGGAACTGGGTACAGGAAAATGAGGTAAAAGAAGTCTGGAAAATAAAGCAAATATTAAGAGTGGAAGTAAGTTAGAGGAGTAGAAGGAGATATATAAAAACTGTTAAAAATTATTATTCACAGTAGAGCAGCAATCTCATATATGATGCTTCTCATTTTTTAATTTTTTAAAAAATAATTTTCCTGAAGAATAATTTGGAAAATTGGATTCACTTAAAAGAGTTCAGTGACATTAACAACAGACATGTTTACTAGAGGGAGTTAATGTCTATGACAGTAGGTACTGTTTGCTAGGTGATGACAATCTGCCACGTAGTGTTCCCTGTTTGTGGTCTTATTGTTCTTCCCTAAAGAGTCTGCTTTTCTGCTTTCTGTTTCATTATATTCTTGACTTTTACTCATTCTCACTCATGCTCAATTATTGAAAGATTTGTATCAAAAGAAAATTTAATTCTATCTAAAATGTGCATAATAAGTGTATTTCTATCAAAAGGAAAATTGAAGACAATGGAAAGCACTGAAAAAAATAAAACTTACGTATCTTTCAAAAGCTATATTATTGTGTTCTAAAATAGCCATTACTTATAACTAATATACTAAAATTTAAAAAGCAAAACAAAAATTTTAAGTAAAAAAATTTAATTTCAATAAAGCTGGAATTTTGAGAGAAAATTAAATAAATGTTAGCAAATGTGTAAAATACTTTCTAGCATCAAATATTGTCCATTGACTGGTGAACATAGTAAACTTTAGTAGATACTCAATATTTGCATAGTAAATACTTTTCTTACACCTTATGTCTCAGTTCAGTTGCTCAGTCGTGTCCGACTCTTTGTGACCTCATGAACTTCAGCACGCAGGGTTCCCTGTCCATCACCAATTCCCAGAGCTTACTCAAACTCATGTCCATCTAGTCGGTGATGCCATCCAACCATCTCATCCTCTATCATCCCATTCTTCTTCCTACCTTCAATCTTTCTAAGCATCAGGATCTTTGCCAATGAGTAAGTTCTTCTCATCAGATGGCCAAATAATTTTTCTTCCAAGGAGCAAGCGTCTTTTAATTTCATGGCTACAGTAA
Source organism: Cervus canadensis (assembly GCF_019320065.1). NCBI lineage: Eukaryota > Metazoa > Chordata > Mammalia > Artiodactyla > Cervidae > Cervus > Cervus canadensis. Next base: position 62,414,405 of record NC_057400.1, read on the forward strand.
TATCTGCAGTGATTTTGGAGCCCAAGAAAATGGTCTGTCACTGTTTCCATTGTTTCCCCATCTATTTGCCATGAAGTGATGGGACCAGATACCATGATCTTCATTTTTTTAATATTGAGTTTTATTTTATTTTATTTTTTTTATATTTGTCTTTTTTATTTTTATTAGTTGGAGGCTAATTACTTTACAATATTGTAATGGTTTTTGCCATACATTGACATGAATCAGCCATGGATTTACATGTGTTCCCCATCCCGATCCCCCCTCCCACCTTCCTCCCCACCCCATCCCTCTAGGTCTTCCCAGTGTACCAGCCCTGGGCTGGTGCACTTGTCTCATGCATCCAGCCTGGGCTGGTGATCTGTTTCACCCTTGATAGTATACTTGTTTCAATGCTGTTCTCTCTGAACATCCCACCCTCATCTTCTCCCACAGAGTCCAAAAGTCTGTTCTGTACATCTGTTTCTATTTTTCTGTTTTGCATATAGGGTTATTGTTACCATTTTTTTTAATTTCCACATATATGCGTCAGTATACTGTATTGGTGTTTATCTTTCTGGCTTACTTCACTCTGTATAATGGGCTCCAGTTTCATCCATCTCATTAGAACTGATTCAAATGAATTCTTTTTAATGGCTAAGTAATATTCCATGGTTCCTATCCACAGCTTCCTTATCCATTTGTCTGCTGATGGGCATCTAGGTTGCTTCCATGTCCTAACAATTATAAACAGTGCTGCGATGAACATTGGGGTACACGTGTCTCTTTCCGATCTGGTTTCCTCGGTGTGTATGCCCAGGAGTGGGATTGTTGGGTCATATGGCAGTTCAATTTCCGGTTTTTTAAGGAATCTCCACACTGTTCTCCATAGCGGCTGTACTAGTTTGCATTCCCACCAACAGTGTAAGAGGGTTCCCTTTTCTCCACACCCTCTCCAGCATTTATTGTATTTCCATACAAATTGTGAAAATTATTTGTTCTCGTTCTGTGAAGAATACCGTTGGTAGCTTGATAAGGATTGAATTGAATCTATAGATTGCTTTGGGTTGTATAGCCATTTTCACAATACTGATTCTTCCAATCCATGAACACAGTATATTTCTCCATCTATTTGTGTCCTCTTTGATTTCTTTCATCAGTGTTTTATAGTATTCTATGTATAGGTCTTTTGTTTCTTTCGGTAGATAAACTCCTAAGTATTTTATTCTTTTTGTTGCAATGGTGAAAGGTATTGCTTCCTTAATTTCTCTTTCTGTTTTCTCATTGTTGGTGTATAGGAATGTGAGGGATTTCTGTGTGTTATTTTTATATCCTGCAACATTACTGTATTCATTGATTAGCTCTAGTAATTTTCTGGTAGATTCTTTAGGGTTTTCTATGTAGAGGATCGTGTCGTCTGCAAACAGTGGGAGTTTTACTTCTTCTTTTCCTATCTGGATTCCTTTTATTTCTTTTTCTGCTCTTATTGCTGTGGTCAGCATTTCCAAAACTATATTGAATAGTAGTGGTGAGAGTGGACACCGTAGTCTTGTTCCTGACTTTAAGGGAAATGCTTTCAGTTTTTCACCATAGGGGTAATGTTTGCTGTGGGTTTGTCATGTATAGCTTCTATCATGCTGGGGTATGTTCCTTCTATTCCTGCTTTCTGGAGAGTTTTTATCATAAATGGATGTTGAATTTTGTCAAAGGCTTTTTCTGCATCTATTGAGATAGTCATATGGTTTTTATCTTTCAATTTGTTAATGTGGTGTATTACATTGATTGATTTGTGGATATTAAAGAATCCTTGCATTCCTGGGATAAATAGCCCACTTGGTCATGATGTATGATCTTCTTAATATGTTGTTGGATTCTGTTTGCTAGAATTTTGTTAAGGATTTTTTCATCTATGCTCATCAGTGATATTGGCCTGTAGTTTTCTTTTTTTTTTTATGGCATCCTTGTCTGGTTTTGGTATTAGGGTGATGGTGGCCTCAAACAATGAGTTTGGAAGTTTTCCTTCTTCTGCAATTTTCTGGAAGAGTTTGAGTAATATACAGGTTAGCTCTTCTCTAAATTTTTGGTAGAATTCAGCTGTGAAGCCATTTGGTCCTGGGCTTTTGTTTGCTGGAAGATTTCTTTTTACAGTGTTGATTTCTGTGCTTGTGATGGGTCTGTTAAGATCTTCTATTTCTTCCTGGTTCAGTGTTGGAAAGTTATACTTTTCTAAGAATTTGTCCATTTCATCCAAGTTGTCCATTTTATTGTCATAGAGCTGCTGGTAGTAATCTCTTATGATCCTTTGTATTTCAGAGTTGTCTGTTGTTATCTCCATCTCTCCAACAGCAAATGTTGTTGTTCTAATTTTGTTGATTTGGTTCTTCTCCCTTGTTTCTTGATGAGTCTGACTAACGGTTTGTCAATTTTATTTACCTTTTCAAAAAACCAACTTTTAACTTTGTTGATTTTTGCTATGGTCTCTTTTGTTTCATTTGCATTTATTTATGCCCTAATTTTTAAGATTTCTTTCCTTCTACTAACCCTGGGGTTCTTCATTTCTTCCTTCTCTAGTTGCTTTAGGTGTAGAGTTTGGTTATTTATTTGACTTTTTTCTTGTTTCTTGGGGTAAGCCTGTATTGCTATGAACCTTCCCCTTAGCACTGCTTTTACAGTGTCCCATAGGTTTTGGGTTGTTGTGTTTTCATTTTCATTTGTTTCTATGTATATTTTTATTTATTTTTTTTTATTTCTTCTATGATTTGTTGGTTATTCAGAAGCGAATGTTGAGTTTTAAGCCAACTTTTTTACTCTCCTCTTTCAGTTTCATCAAGAGGCTCTTCAGTTCCTCTTCACTTTCTGCCATAAGGGTGGTATCATCTGCATATCTGAGGTTATTGGTATTTCTCCTGGTAATATTGATTCCAGCTTGTGCTTCATCCTGTCTGGCATTTCTCATGATGTACTCTGCATAGAAGTTAAATAAGCAGGGTGACAAAAACAGCCTTGATGTACTTCTTTCCCAATTTGGAATCAGTCTGCTGTTCAATGTCCGAATCTAACTGCTGCTTCTTGACCTGCATACAGATTTCTCAGGAGGCAGGTAAAGTTGTCTGGTGTTCACATCTCTTGAAGAATTTTCCACAGTTTATTGTGATCTAAAAAGTCAAAGGCTTTTGCATAATCAGTAAAGCAGAAGTAGATGTCTTTCTGGAATTCTCTTGCTTTTTCTATTTCCAACGGATGTTGTCAAATTGATCAGTTTCCTCTGCTTTTTCTAAATCCAACTTGAACATCTGGAAGTTCATGGTTCATGTACTGTTGAAAACTGGCTTGGAGAATTTTGAGCATTACTTTGCTAGCATGTGAGATGAGTGCAATTGTGCAGTAGTTTGAACATTCTTTGACATGGCCTTTCTTTAGGATTGGAATGAAAATACCTTTTCCAGTCCTGTGGCGACTGCTGAATTTTCCAAATTTGCTGACATATTGAGTGCAGCACCTTCACAGCATCATCTTTTAAGATTTGAAATAGCTCAACAAAAATTCCATCACCTCCATTAGCGTTGTTCATAGTGATACTTCCTAAAGCCCACTTTACTTTTCATCCCAGGATGTCTGGCTCTAGATGAGTGACCATACACTATCCTGGTTATCTGAATCATGAAGATCTTTTTTTGTACAGTTCTTCTGTGTATTCTTCCCACCTCTCCTTAATATGTTCTGCTTCTGTCCATACCGTTTCTGTCCTTTACTGTGCCCATCTTCGCATGAAATATTCCCTTGGTATCTCTAAATTTCTTGAAGAGATCTCTAGTGCTTCCCATTCTATTGTTTTCCTCTTTTGCTTTGCATTGATCACTGAGGAAAACTTTCTTATCTCTCCTTGTTATTCTTTGTAACGCTGAATCCAAATGGGTATATTTTCCTTTTCTCCTTTGGCCTTCGCTTCTCTTCTTTTCTAAGCTATTTATAAGGCCTGTAAGGTAACCATTTTGCCTTTCTGCATTTCATTTCCTTGGGGATGGTCTTGATCCCTGCCTCCTCTACAATGTCAAGAAACTCTGTCCATCATTCTTCAGGCACTCTGCCTATCAGATCTAATCCTTTGAATCTATTTTTCACTTCCACAGTATAATCATAAGGGATTTGATTTAAGTGATACCTGAATGATCTAGTGCTTTTCCCTACTTTCTTCAATTTAAGTCTGAATTTGACAATAAGGAGTTCATGATCTGAGCCACAGACAGCTCCCAGTCTTGTTTTTGCTGACTGTACAGAGCTTCTCTATCTTTGACTGCAAAGAATATAATCAATCTGATTTCAGTATTGACCATCTGGTGATGTCCATGTGTAGAGTCTTCTCTTGTGTTGTTGGAAGAGGGTATCTTCTATAACCAGTGCATTCTCTTGGCAGAACTCTATTAGCCTTTGCCCTGCTTCATTCTGTACTCCAAGGCCAAATTTGCCTGTGACTCCAGGTATTTCCTGACTTCCTACTTTTTCATTCCAGTCCCCTATGATGGAAAGGACATCTTTTTTGAGTTTTAGTTCTAGAAGGTGTTGTAGGTCTTTGTAGAACCGTTCGACTTCAGCTTTTTCAGCACTGCTGGTTGGGGTATAGGCTGCGATATTGCTGCGATATATTACTGTGATATTGAATGGTTTGCCTTGGAAATGAACAGAGAACATTCTGTCATTTTTGAGACTGCATCCAAGTACTGCATTTCAGACTCTTTTGTTGACTATGAGGGCTACTCTATTTCTTCTAAGGGATACTCGCCCATAATAGTAGATATAATGTTCATCTGAATTAAATTCACCCATTCCAGTCCATTTTAGTTCACTAACTCCTAAAATGTTGATGTTTACTCTTGCCATCTTGTTATGTCTACACCTCCATTTATACAAATATGAGTAAATAATGTTGCTTGTATTACAAAATCTTCCTCAGTCACCATTTTCAATGATAATTTATGACTGTTTCTAGCATTACAAATTGACTTATGAATAGAAAGAAACAAAAAGTTTGTCTACCATTGAGAAATAATACTCTGCTGTGCAAGAAACTATGGCATTCTTGCTGTGAAGGATTGGACGAGTTAATGAATTTGTCTTATTTACTCAATTTTGCTACTCAAATTATCTCTGCATGCCCTCCTAAGTATTGTCTGTTTTAACAGAAGCAAAAACACCATCCACAAACAAACCCAGCAATGGAGCCAAGTCACTGTGGATTCCAAGGATATAGGACAAGAGATATGGAAAGCAGTACTAGAGAGATTGATCGATATTAGTTACATAAAGTATAATTTTGATTTCAGGCAGTATGCCAGTTCTGAGTACCAGCTTGGAAGTGGCAAATGTTTTTGTATGTTATTTTAAAAAATTATTTTTTGCATGTTTGCAATATATAAAACCTTCTATGGATAGCAATGTTTCCTAAGGCCCTTCTGACTTCACACTCCTGGATGTCTGGCTCTAGGTGAGTGACCAGACCATTGTGGGGTCAATTTGGAACACACAGCAGTAGCCACAGGACTGGAAAAGGTCAGTTTCCATCCCAATTCCAAAGAAGGACAGTGATAAAGAATGTTCAAACTACTAGACAATTGTGCTCATTTCCCATGCTAGTAAGGTTATGCTCAAAAATCCTTCAAGCCAGGCTTCAACAATACTTGAATTGAGAACTTCCAAACATACAAGCTGGTTTTAAAAAAGCCAGAGGAACCAGAGATCAAATTGCCAACATTTGTTAGATCATAGAGAAAGCAATGGAATTCCAGAAAAATATCTATTTCTGCTTCATTGACTATGCAAAAGCCTTTGACTCTGTGGGTCAGAGCAAACTGGAAAATTCTTAGAGTGATGTGAATACTGGACCGTCTTACCTGTCTCTTGAGAAACCTGAATGTGGGTCAAGAACCAATGATTAGAAATTTACATGAACAACTAACAGGTTCAAAATTGGGGAAGGGTTAAAACAAGGCTGTGTATTGTCACCCTGTTTATTTAACTTATGTACATAGAGTACATTATATGAAATGCCTGGTTAGATGAGTTACAAGCTGGAATCAAGATTGCCAGGAGATATATCAACAACTTCAGATATGCAGATGATTCCACTTTAATGGCAGAAAGCAAGGAGGAAGTAAAGAGCCACTTGATGAAGGTGAAATAGGAGAGTGAAAAATCTGGCTTAAAACTAAACATTCAAATAACTAAAATCATGGCATCTGGTTCCATGACTTTATGGCTAATAGAAAGGGAAAAAGTGGAAGCAGTGACAGATTTTCTCTTTTTGGGTTCCAAAATTACTGTGGATGGTGACTGTAGCCATGACATTAGAAGATGCTGGCTTCTTGGAAGGAAAGCTATGACAAACCTAAACAGCATATTAAAAAGCAAAGACATCACATTGCTGAAAAACGTCCATATAGTAAAAGCTATGGTTTTTCCAGTAGTCATGTTATGTACAGATGTGAGAGTTGGACCATAAAGAAGGTTGAGTGCTGAAGAATGGAAGTTTTCAAATTGGGCTGGGGAAGACTCTGAGAGTCCCTTGGACTGCAAGGAGATCAAACCAGTCAATCCCAAAGAAGTCAACCCTTAATATTCATTGGCAGGACTGATGGTGAAGCTGAAACTCCAATACTTTGGCCACCTGATGTGAACAGTCACCTCACTGGACAAGACCTTAGTGCTAGGAAAGACTGAAGGCAAACAGAGAAGAGAGTGGCAGAAGATGAGATAGTTGGAAAGCATCACTGACTCAATGGACATGAACTTGAGCAAACTTTGGGAGACAGGGAGGGACAGAGAGGCCTGGCATGCTGCAGTCCATGGGGTCACAAATAGTCCAACATGACTTAGAGACTGAAAAACAACAAAGGATGCCAAGGTAGGGGTCTTTTGTGTCTAGACCTATGGTAGAGTACCATTAAGTACTGTTAGTTATTATTACATTAGGGTTATTATTATATTAAGAGGCCATCAAGTGTGAATGTGACATAAATCACTAATTTACCAACTGTATGTTCTGAAGACTTCCTTGGTTAAGACTATTGCAGAAGAAAAGAGAACAAACTGGGATGTTAACAATCCACTCCCAGTTATTAGCACAGCTCTGGCTTTATCTGATTAGACATTTTTCTGAGAGGGATATTGTGCTCAGTGTTTGTTTTTTTTAATATTGTTGAGAGTTTTTATTATGAACAGATATTCTGTTAAGTAACTTTTCAGCATCTGAGCTTATCATGTGATTTTTATCCTTTGTTTTAAGCTAATCAAATTTTTGAAAAATTATTGAAATATGTCATAAATGCAATTAGAAATAAACTGAGATTTGTAGGCTGAAATGCATCACAGAAAATATCAAATATATAGCCACACTAATCTATGAGGTTTTAAAACCATTGCATTCACTACTTTAAATTTTTGGATGATAGTTTTTGATGTTACCGGATTGTACTTATGAATTTTGTTCCTAGTTTTAATAGATAGCATAAGGTATCATTTAATTCCTTATCTCTCAAAGCAGCTGCATCTTTCAGAGCTCTTTGCATTGAATTGTTATTTGAATATGAATACAAACCTTTAATTTCTCAGCTATTTCCATTATTCTTTGCTTTTGCTAGGAATGAAAGCTTAAATGTTAGGAAAAGGAACAAGGTATAAGTCAACTAAAATTTTTAAAGCAAGAAAAAAGAAAACAACGTGTTGTCTATTCCTATGAGAAGCTGTCAGAAACCAAAGGAAATGCTTAGGTTTTATTGTTTAACTTTAAACTATAGATCCTCAAAAGACTTATTCAAGTTTGAAATAAGTTTAGTGTATCTAAATAAATGCTTATAAAAGTTGTGACTGTCATTCCTGGACTTAACTAAAAAGATCAGAGATCCCAAAAATAGCATTTAGTTAACGATAGTCTAGTAAATTTAGAAATATGCAAGTCTATTGATTAATCAAGAAATAGAATATTTCAAATGAATTATTATAGCAAATGTTGTTTCCAGAGAAAGAGTTGACAGTGTGGCGAATAAGGTGAAAAGAGAATAAGAAAGGATTGTCTCATGGAAAAAGATCATCATGAAGAACAGAAACTTGGTCCATGTCATAATTGGGTTGTTTTATTATTGTTATTGAGTTATATGAGTTTTTTATACTTAGAATATTAACTCCTTGTCAGATATGTGGTTTGCAAATATTTTGCCTCATAAATTGTCATTTAGTTATTTATTTCTGATGTTTCATTTGAGGTGGGGAAGCTTTTTAGTTTGATATAGTTCTACTTGATTTTTGCTTTTGTTGCTTGTGCTTTTGGTTTCACATATAAAAAAATAATTGCCAAGATCAGTCTCAAGGAGCTTCTTTCCTAAGTTTTTTCTTTTTTTTCTAGGAGTCTTTTATGGTATCAGGTCTTACATTTAATCCTTTAATCTGTCTTGACTGATTTTTAAGTGATGTAAGATAGGAGTCTATTTTTATTTTTCTGCATCTGGTTATCCAGTTTTCCCATTTTTTTCCATTTCGCTATTTGTTGAAGAAACTATAACTATTCTTTCTCCATTTTGTGTTCTTAATTTCCTTGTCAGATATTAGTTCTGAGATCTCTATTATGTTCTAATGGTCTATGTGTCTATTTTTATCCCAGTATAACACTTGTTGTGTCTTTAGCTTTGTAATATAATTTGAAATCAAGATGCTTCCAGCTTTGTTCTTCTTTCTCAAGATTAGCTTAGATTCAAGGTCTCATGGTTCCATACAAATTTTAGCATTGTTTTCCTATTTCTGTGAAAAATACCTTTGGAATTTTGATAGGGATTGTGTTAAATCTATGGATGACTTGGGTAGTGTGGACTTTAACAATATTAATCCTTCCCATACATGAACACTAAGTAGATATTTTTCTAGAGAAGACATCCAGCTGGTTAATAGGTACTCACCACCACCAGTCATCAAGGACATGTAAATAAAAACTATAGTGAGCTATCACCTCACACATGTTAGACTGGTTATCTCTGAGAAATCAAGAAATAAGAAGTGTTGCTGAGGATGTGGAAAAGAGGGAACTCTTGTGCACTGTTGAGAATGCAAATTTTTTCAGTCACTGTGGAAAACAGTATGGAGATTCCTCAAAAATTAAAAACAGAACTACCATATGATCCAGCAATTCTACCTCTGGGTATATATTCACAGTAAACAAAAACAGGACATCAGAGGTATATATCACATTCATTTTATCACAACATTGGTCAAAACAGCTAAGATATGGAAAGAACCTAAGTACTAATCAACAAATAAATGGATAAAAAAGACGTGGTGTATAGATACACAATATAATATTATTCAACCACGAGAAAGAAGGAAACCCTGTCATCTGTGACAACAGGGATAGACCTTGACGGCATTATGCAGAGTGAAATGAGTCAGACAAAGAGAAATGTTATATGACATCACTTATATGTAGACTATAAAGAAAGCCACACTCATAAAAACAGAAAGTAAAAAGGTGACTACAAGGGACTGGGTGCTGGAGGAATAGGGGAAATGTTTAAGGTTACAAACTTGCAACAAGTAAAAACAATGTCTTTAAGATCTAATGCACAGCGTAGTAATTATAGACAACAATAATATACTATAAAATTAAAAGTTGCTTGGAGATGAGATACTATTTCCACCAAAAAACTAGGAATAATAATTATGTAATGTGATGAAGGGATTAGCCAATATTATGATAGTAATCACATTGCAACATGTGTGTATCAAATCAACACTGTGTACCTTAAACTTTGTTGTCCTTCAGTCACTATCGCACCTGACTCTGTGACCCCATGGATTGCAGCAGGCCAGGCTTCCCTCTCCTTCTCTATCTCCCAGAGTTTGCTCAAACTCATCCAGTGAGTCATGATGCCATCCAACCAGATCACCTTCTGTCATCCCCCCTCCTCCTGCCCTCTACCCTAAACTTATATAGTGTTATATGTCAATTTTATCTCAATTAAAAAAAAAAAGATATAGTCAAGTTGTTTCCACAGAAAAGCAATCAAGCTTGCTTTAAACTCTAGCCTCACATATGTGAAATATATAAAAATGGTACAGGTGAACATATTTGCAGGGCAAGAATAGAGATTCAGATGTAGACAATGGACTTGTGGTCACAGGGGAAAGGAGTAGGTAAGATGAATTTGGAGATTATGGTTGACATATATACACTACTACTCATAGCTCAGTTGGTAAAGCATCTGCCTGAAATGCAAGAGACCTGGGTTCTATTTCTGGGTTGGGAAGATCCCCTGGAGAAGGAAATGGCAACCCACTCCAGTATTCTTGCCTGGAGAATCCCATGGACAGAGGAGACTGGCAGGCTGCAGTCTATGCGGTCGCAAGTCAGACACGACCGAGTGACCAAGCGCGCGTGCGCACACACACACACACACACACACACACACACACACACACACGCAAGTCAGACACGACCGAGTGACCAAGCGCGCGTGCGCGCACACACACACACACACACACACACACACACACACACTACCATGTGTAAAACAGATAATTATAAAATCTTTCCTAGTGCAATATGCTCTGTGATGACCTAGATTGGTGGGATGGGGGTGTGTAGGAGGGAATGGATATATGCATATGTTTAGCTGATTCACTTCGTTGTTACAGTAGAAACAACACAACATTGTTGTGTCCAATAAAAGTATACAACACCACAGCACCTAGCTGTGGGTAACTCTCCTCTTGTTAAATAATTACTTATTCATTTTTGTTTTTTCTATTTTAATTATGTTTGTATATGTACATATATATATGTGTGTATGTATTTCTTTTTTCAGTTGTGTTTTTTACTCAAAAAAAAAATCAGTAGTCAATAATAACAGACCAAGAAGCCTTTAAAATTTCCCTCAGCTTGATGTAAACTGTACATCCTTGTGATTACTTAAATTCTCTCACATCCAAAGACTGAATGGGTGCTTAAGGTGGTAGCCATGAATTATTCCCTGTTTCTTATAGATGCAGTATTACTATTCTGATATAAAGGAATTCATTTGAAAATTATTAATATACATTTATTTCTGTTATGTGTCAGCTAACAATGTCCAACTCCTTTTTAGCTAAACCACATAGCAATAGTCATAAAGTGATCACACTATTTTTTTAGAAGAAAAATATTTATGAATTCTCAAGTGTATCTATGGAAATCTGTCTAGATTTATTTTAAGATTCTTCTGCCCCTTATCTCATATTGGAAGAAAAAGCAATTTAAAGAAAATGCCATAATAAAAAGCTAGAGGTTCAAAGACTAGCAGTAAAATATGGAAGAAGCTACTTTACTCACATGATTTTCTAATTTTTAATATGAGTAAGCAATTAAAACTAAATGAGTATTAACTGCATGCCTTGATCCTCAGTCATGTTTTCCTGGGAAGAACTCAATTAGTTTAAATTATTAAAAAAATGAAATAACTTTACTTGTGTTTCAAGTCAGACTGTGATACTAACCATCATTTTGTGTTACTAATTAGAATATTATCTTAATATTCATTTGTGCTATCATTTTTAAATAATTTTTATTGTAGTTATAAACTTGCCATTGTGTTGTTATTCTTTAAAAAATTTTTCTTTGAAGTAAGGAAGATAAAATTCTCTGTGAAAATAGTAAATTTGTTTTACTTTGTTTTACGAAACTTTTGACCAGTTTTTGTCATTGACTTTTTATTATACTTTTAATTGGATAATTGCTTTACAATATTATATTAGTTTTTGCCATACATCAACTTGAATCAGCCACAGGTATACATATGTCCCCCCATCTTGATATTTTTAAATGAATTATTTCATGATAAAATTATAACATTTTGTCTTCTGATCAACTGACATTGTCTTTAAAATTGAATATTAGTGACTTTTAAGCCAAAAATAGAAGAGTATGTATTTTGATAATAAATTACCAAGATCAATTCCCATTCTTAGCAATATCATTATCTCATATTAGCTATGTATACCTCTTTGAACATCTACCTGAAGTGACCATATATGTTGTGGATTATACATTGACTGAGTATGTTAGCTGTGGGTTTATCATATATGGCCTTTATTATGTTGAGGTAGGTTCCCTCTTTGAGACCCCATGGTCTGTAGCCCTCCAGGTTTCTCTGTCTATGGAATTCTCCAGGCAAGAATACTGGAGTGGATTGCTATTCCCTTCTCCAGAGGAACTTCCCCACCCAGGAATCAAACCGTGGACTCCTGCGTCACAGACAGATTCTTTATCATTTGAGCTACAGGGAAGTCCAGAGTCAAAGTAAAAGTCACTTAGTGTTCAACTGTTTGCAATCCTATGGACTATACAGTCCATGGAATTCTCCAGACCAGAATACTGGAGTGGGTAGCTTTTCCCTTCTCCAGGGGATCTTCCCTACCAGGGATGGAACTCAGGTCTCCCACAATGCAGGCAGATTCTTTAACAGCTGAGCCACAAGGGAAGTCCATATAATCCATGAGCTATATTCTGTGGGGTCACAAAGGGTTGTACAAGACTGAGACTAACATACAACATACACAGGTTCCCTCTACACCCTCTTTCTGGAGAAAATTTTTATCATCAATAAATGTTGAATCTTATCAAAAACTTTTTCTTCATCTATTGAGATATCATATGGTTTTTATTCTTTAATTTGTTAATGTGATGTATCACTTCGATTCATTTGTGAATATTGAAAAATCCTTGTTTCCGTGGGATAAAGCCCATTTGATTATGGTATGCAACTTTTTTAATGTGTTGTTGGATTTGGTTTGCTATTATTTTGTTGAGGGTTTTTACATCTTGGTTCATCAGTAATATTGGCCTGTAATTTTCTTTTTTTGGTATCAGGGTGATGGTAGCCTAATAGAATGAGTTCATAAGTATGTTCCCCTCTGCAATTTTTTAGAATGTTTTCAGAAGGATAGGTGTTAACTCCTCTCTAAATGTTTGGTAAAATTCACCTGTGAGGCCACCTTGTCCTAGACTTTTGTTTGTTGGGAGTTTTTAAATTATTGATTCAAATTTGGTATTGGTAATTGGACTGTTCATATTTTCTATTGCTTCCTAGTTCAGTCTTTGGGATTGTACCTTTTTAAGAATTTGTCCACTTCTTCTAGGTTATCGATTTTACTGGTATATAATTACTCACAGAAGTCTTATAATACTTTGTCTTTTTGTGCTGTCAGTTGTATCTTTTTCATTTCTGATTTTATTAATTTGTGCCCTCTCCTTTTTCTTCTTGATGAACCTGGCTAAATTTTACTGATTTTGTTTGTCTCTTCAAAGAACCAGCTTTTGATTTTATTGAATTTTTCTACTGTTTTCTTTATCTCTAGTTCATTTATTTCTTCTCTGATCTTTATGATTTCTTTCTTTAAACTAACTGGGTTTTGTTTGTTCTTCTTTCCCTTGTTGCTTTAGGTGTAAGGTAAATAAACTCATTTTATGATAAATGTGGAAGTGCTTTGTCAAATAGTGTTATAATCTTTATGTCTGGTCTCATGCACCTGTCCCCTCAGCTTATTCTTCACTTTATTCTATTTGGAAAAATAGGTTGGAACTTAAACCTTAAACAATACTGACTTCTGGCATTAAACAATCATAGAATGTTATGCTTTGTTTTGTCTTATAACTCTTGTGGCATTTGTTGTATTGCTCTCTGAGCTGTATGTAAACTGTGGATATGCTGAGTGCTGACATTCTTCTGACATATTCATTTGCTTACACAAGACACTCTGTGACATACTCTCATAACCAATTCCAATGTTCCAGGATAGTAGGAAGAGACCTAAGTGTATCGTCTTAGCCCATTCAGGTATATTATAAACTGGGTAGCTTATAAATGACCAAAAATTATTCCTTACACTGCGGAGACTGTGAAGTTCAAAATCAGGGCTACAATAGATTTGGGGTCGGTGAGAACCTGCTTTCCAGACAGACATATTTTCACCATAAACTCACACTGCAGAAGGGAAGAACTAGGTCTCTGGGGTTTCTCTTATAAAGGCACTAATCTCTATCATAGGGGCTCCTCAGTGACCGAATCCTTTCTCAAAGACCACCTTCTCAGGCTATCACACTGAGGTAGGACTTCCACATATGGATTTGAAGGGGACACAAACATTCAATCTACATGTACTATTAAAGCATAGTATATGAACATTGCTAACTGTTCATAACAAATGTCTGAGCAGGGGAATTGCTACTGAACTCCCAGACATGAAGCAATATGATGGCCTAAGCACTCTATATTTTCTAATACCAAATATCAGAGCTCAGGCTGGCACAGCAGACTAGAGAACCAACAGTTCTTGGTGCACAGGACCAGAAGATGCAAAGAACTTCCACTCTCACAGGTGCCCTTCCCACAGCCCCCTCCCATTTTCCAACTCTGACAGGTAACCTTTTACATTTTTCTTTCTGTAGAGTTAATCCTTTCCCATTGGAAATACTTTTATTTGGGCAAGAAATCTTGGAGAAAGAATGTGCCAGTGTAATAAATTTGAGCATTTTGAAATACTTGTCTTCACATTTCTATCAAGAGTTATGAAAAATGGTAAAGCTGAACTCTGAAAATCTCTGTGCTTACCTAAGAAGCCCCTTTAATGCATGATAGTCTCCAATTACCAGTTAAATGGGAAGAGATTTAAATTTACCTGTAAATTTATCATTTGGTTGTACATCTATCTGTAGATTCCTAGACATCCAGCCTTTATCCAATGTTAAGATACTATGGGCTTAGCCTTTCAGAATGCCTTCTTAAAGACTTCTTATGACATATGTCTTATGCCCCAGTTAGTAAAGATTTATTTATAATCAGAGTCTTCTTTAAATATCATAAAAACAAAAGTTACTCATATAAAAACAGAATAATTTGAGAGAACTACAAAGCTCAAGCAGTTGATAACATCCTTTTCAGGTAAAAGGCAGTAGCTTAACATTTTCACTGCTAGTTCAATTTTATATAATTTCAAAATAATATGACAATGTCATATATCTTTCTTTTCATTCCTGTGAGTTGGGCTCAGTCAATATATTCATTGTTTAGTATCATTTCAAAGGTGTGTAGATTTATTTTGATTAATTAATTTCTTATGCTTATAGGAAATATTTCTTAATTTATTTTACTTAAAGCTTGCTTAAAAAAACTCATAATCAAACTTATGTAAAGTTTGCAAGAATAGTTTGGTGAACATCTGTGTGTTTCTATGTATTCAACAATTTTAATCATTTTGTTGTATTTCTACATCCTTTCCCCCTTCCCTTTATCTCTATGATATTTTTTCACCTTTGCGTGAAACATTTGAGAGTAAGATACAGATATCATGACCCATTATCCCTTAATAATTCAGCATGTAACTCCTAAAAACAAGGACATTCTATCACATGTTTATAGTATAACTGACATATTCAGGGAATTTAACATTGATATAATCATATCCATACTTCAGTTTTGCCAATTATCTGAATAATTTCCTTTGAATAATTTTTTCAATCAAGAATTCAATCTAGGATAATGCATCTTATTTATTCGCATGTGTCTTTAGCTGTATTTCCCCATGAACAATTCCTTAGCTTTTCTTAATATCACACAACACTTGACATGTTGAGAATAGTATATGAATTGGTCTTATTGTTTCCTCATAATTAGATATGCATTTTTAGCAATAATTCTACAGAAACACATTGTGTCCCTAGAACACTTTAGGGGACCATTGAGATATTCAGTTAAGGTGGCATCTCTCATGTCAATATTAATAAATGACATGTTGGAGAAAATTCGAGACTGTTTAAGCATCCTGTTTCCCATCAGATTTTAACTGATGGTTTTAGTACAGATAATTCTTGGCTGAATCAGGAATGCAAAATGGTTGCATGGAAATTTTAAAAATTATTCTCATACCTGCTTTTATTTTTTATTAATTTAGCAACAATCACTATTAGTATAACCCACTGCATTCCATTATGCTTACTATACAGTTTCATCCTGAAGTTATCTCAAAAATGGCCAGTGAGAGCAATTTCAAATGGATTTTTCCCATTTTATTTGTCAGCATTTTCTTACTTTCCAGGCTTATTTTCTTACTTTTCATTAAAAAAAAAAAAAGGTTCTAGGCAGAAAATAGTTACATAGCTGACCTAAACTGCTGTCTTTGAATAGTCCTACTTTCAAAGTTAGCTCTCTGGTAGCATCTATGAACTCAGACTTCAGAGTGTTCCTACATCTCTTACTGATAAGAGTTATTCACTGTGTCAAAAGTGTTTGTGAAAGAAATATGGTTTATACTGAACACCTGCTCTTGAGACTTCTCAGGGTTTGAAATTATTGATCCAGACACATGCCACCTATGTGACCAGGCCCAGTAAAAACCAAGGGAAATGATTCTTATATGAGCTTCACTGGTTTGCAACATTTTACATGTGTTGTCACAAATACTTACTGGGGATTTTAAGCATGTCTTGTCTGATTTCCCTGGGAAAGGACCTTGGGGAGATTGCCCCTGGCTTCTTCAGACTTTACTCCAGTAGACTTTTTTCTTTGTTGATTTTGCACTGTATTCTTTTGCTGTAATAAATCATAGTCATGAGTAAAACTCTGTTGAATGCTGAGTCTCCCTGGGGATAGTTTTGAGAACTTCTGTGTGCATGCTAAGTCGTTTTAGTCATGTCCGACTCTCTGTGACTCTATGGACCGTAACCCACCAGGCTCCTCTAGCCAGGGACTCCAGCAAGAATACTGGAGTGGGTTGCCATTTGCTCTTCCAGGGAATCTTCCCAACCCCAGGACTGAACCCATGTCTCTTAAGTCTCCTGCATTAGTAGGTTGGTTCTTCACCACTAGTACTACCTGGGAAGCCCCTGAGACCCTCTGATACACCTGCAAACAAAAAACCTCTAAGTAGAGTTTTAAAAAGCATAGATCTTTTGGTCTTTAGGCTAGACTGAAGGTACATAATCAAAGACAGATTTATTTTCTTTCTGCTTTTTGTCTTGAAATTTTTGTAGATTTTCAGAATGACAAAAAGAGAGTGCCACATATCTTTATCTAGTTTCTTGTAATAGTTATATTTTACATAACTACAAAACAATGTCAGAAGAAATTGGCATTAGTATAATGTGTATATAATTCTGCACCTTCTATCACATGTATAGATTCATGTAACCACAGTGACAATAAAAATCCAGAAGTATTGGAGATCCAATTCAGATTGCTCATTTTGGAATTACATCTCACCCCCTCCTTACCACCATCTCTGGCAAGATTGATCTATTTTTATCTCTATAATTTTGTCATAATGGGAATTTTGTATAAATGAAGTCATATATGTAATATGTGACCTTTTGATATTGGCTTCACACAGAGTAATTCTGATGAAATTAATCAAGTTACTGCTTATATCAATAACTCATTCCCTTTTCTTAACTAATGAAATTCATGTTTTAGAGCAGTTTTAGGTCCAAAGCATAAATGAACAAAAGTACAGAAAGTTTTCATCTATCTCAGGTTCCCATACATACACAGCCTTCTCTCTTATTGACTTGAAGGAAATATTTTCAAATCATATCTGGCAAAAGGTTTCTACCTAAAATACATAAAGAATTTAAAAACACAACAATTGAAGACAGTCAATGAGATATAATTAAGGACCTATTAAAGTATGTAATACAATTTTTTTAAATGTAGCTATATTAAATGCTGGTGAAGAAGACAAATGGGGTCTCACATACATCACTGGTGTGAATATAAAGTGGCACAGCTATTCTGGAAAATCGAAAGTTTCTTTAAAAACAAGAAAGCAAAAACATATTTACCATATGGCACAGTAATTGAAATCTTGGGCGTATATCTTAAAGATGATATCCAAACAAAAAGATGTGAAAGTCTGTAACTTTTCATCATCTGCATGTAGCCTTTCACTGAGCATAAGCTTTTAGTTTTTATGAAGTGCAGTTTATTGATTTTTTTTTAACTCTTTACTTAGGCCTTGGGCCCAAAGACTTTTCCTAATTTTTTTTTCCTGTCTGAAAGTTTTACAATTTTTGGTTTATATTTAAATATGTTATCAATTTTGAGCAATTTTAGTATAAAGTGTGAGACTTAGGCTGAGGTTTATTTTTTGCCCATGGATGTACAATTGCTTCAACACTACTTGTTGAAAAGGCTACCTACACTTCCTTCATTGAATTACATTTAAGCTTTGTTTAAAAAAAAAAAAAAATTGTTGGCTGTAGAGGTAATACTGTCTGTCTCTTCTGGCTTTCTGTTGTCTTCTGTTGATCTATGTACTTAATCATTTGACATAGTCTTGAATACAGCTGTTATAAATGTCTTAAAATTGTGAAGTATGATTTTTCACATTGTTCTTTTCCAAGTTGTTTAAGCTATTGAATTATTTTGTTTTTTTCATATAATTTTAAAGGTAAGCTTGTCTATGTCTTAAAAAAATAGTATTTTGATAGAAATTGCTATCAACCTATTGACCAATTCTGCCCACTTTCAAGAATGTAATTTTTTTTTTGCTCACAAAGATATATTTATTCATTCATTTAAAATAATTTTTCAACAACTTCTATTCTCTAAGCAAAGTACTAAACTCAGGGTACACAGAACAAGATAGTCACAAAACAAGATGTGCTATTTATTAATCTTAAATTTAACAAGCTTCTGAAATTAGGATTGGGTTTGCCAAAAGATTTGTTTGGGTTTTTCCATATCATCTTATGGAAAAATCCAAATTAAACTTTTGCGCAACCCAATAGTTCACCTAGACTTCAATGCCTAAATTAAAATGGGTTTTAAAATTTGTTACTAAAAACCTGGTAAGTACAATTTTGTTGGTATTGACAAATGTGAGAAGTTGAACAGTCCCATAGCCTCAGTCACCTTCACATTGGACAAATAGTTCAACACATGTATGTCTTATGTTCCCCCCAGCTTCTACCTTTCTAGGCATAGGTAGAGAGGTAGATAAATATAAACCCCCAAAATATGTTTGTGAATGTTTTGTATAGTTTGTACACAATACTAAACATTATATTTTAACTTAGTATATAGTGGAGATGAGTCAAGTTAAGATACAAAAAATGCTCTCCTTTTTCTTCTCCTTTCCCCTTTCCTATCTTCAAGCTCACATTGTTTTTCATCTCCTCCTCCTCTTTCTAAAAACCTAGTATTTTACTTAGTATGTCATATTTGATTTATTTAACCAGTTTTTATGTACAGGATATTGTAACATGTGACAATACAAAAGGGTCAATTTCAGAACCAGAGAGAGTTAATTACCACGTCATCAGTTGGACAACCTTAGATAAAAAAACAGTCTTTATGGGGCCCAGTATTGGAGGACACAATGATGTGCAATTAGAATTAAGAATATGAAAATTTACAGACATAACTTACAGAGAATCATGCAAGAAGGGACCCTTTTTCTCCTAACTTCCACATGGCAAGTGTACCTGAGCACTATAGAAGTAAATTGGAATCAAAATAGAGTAGACTGTCTTAACCAAGGGAGAAAATATGTAGAGAGAAGGTCAAACAATGACCAAATATTTGCCTGAAAATGCATACTTTAATTTGGGGTGACTTAGAAAAAATGTTAGTGATAAATAAATAATAAAACATAAGCAATTCTTATACTATGGAAGAAATTAACAGTCATGGGATAGCTAATAATAGGCAGACAATAATATGTCAAGTATATGACCTAAATGTAAGTTTTGAGAAAGAAGTGTGAACCTGATACAGAACAGGACTTTTCTGAGGATTGAAAAATTCACTCTACATGGAACATAATTTAAAAATGGAAGAGTTAACTTATACAAAATTTGGAAGATAGAAAAAAGCCAGATGAAATTTTCTGATTAATAGTATATAGTAATAGTGATAATGGATGGGGCTTCAGTTTCTTGACTATATTGGATATTATAATATTATATTTTTAAACATAATAATTTTGTGTGAGAATTCCTTACATAATTTTAGATTATAATATATAAATATAATTTATTATGAATGAAATAATGTTATTATTAAGGAACCATACTGTTTATAAAGACATCTTCTCAGATGCATATTGTTACCCTTAGCTCTTCAGAATCTACACTGCATATTTTATTCATTTTTCCTTTTGATCTATACATTTATACACATATGTGTCTATAGATGTATATATGTAAGAAGAAGATAGACATAGACATTCCTATAGCTCACCAAAATTTAACATTCTTCACTGAGAATGTATTTATCTAAATTTACTCTTCTAGATATCTGTTTTGACCTTTTTTAGAGAGATGTCTTTATTTCTTTCTTCTTCTACATTTATGATTTGTAAATGTCACAATATCAATTGTTTTTAAGAGCTCACTCTCTCATTTCAATATTCCTTGATATTTCAAAACCTTTCTATGTTAGAAAACTTCTTGCACTTAAAAAAAAAAACCTATGCTCTGGAACTTTTACTTTTCCATGCTTCTTTATATTGGAAACAGTCCTTAGGTTAAGGCATATCTTTGTTTATCTTGGTGCCAAATAAGTTTAGGATTCTGCATAAATGATACAGATTGAATCCCCCCCCCCAAATTTATATGTTCATATATTAATCTCCAATAGGAAGGTATCTGGAGGTAGGATTTTTGAGAGTTAGTCAGTCATGAAGGGAGAGTCTTCATGAACGGAGTTAGTGATTCCTTCCTATATAGCAAATTCCTTCCTATATAACGAATCCTTTCCATATAGTGGTCCCTTATAAAAGAGACCCAGAGGGCTAACTAGCCCTTTTCCACAGTTAGAAGATGACTGTGAACCAGAAAGCTGGCTTTCAGAAGATATCATATCTGCTGGCACCTTGATCTCAGTCTTGCCAACCTCCAAAACTATGAGAAAAAAAAAAGTTTTGTTATTGATAAGCCATTCAACCCATGGTATTTTTGTTACGGCAGCATGAATTGACTCAAACAATAGCTAAACAGATATCTAAGGAAAGAATATTCCTAAATGGGGAAATAGATTCATAATGTGTTTGGTTTGTTTGAGATAGGAGGAGGCTAGTATGGTCTGGCAGAGAAGGCAATGGCAACCCACTCCAGTACTCTTGCCTGGAAAATCCCATGGACGGAGGAGCCTGGTGGGCTGCAGTCCATGGGGCTGCTAAGAGTCAGACACGACTGAGGGACTTCACTTTCACTTTTCACTTTCATGCATTGGAGAAGGAAATGGTAACCCACTCCAGTGTTCTTGCCTGGAGAATCCCAGGGATGGGGGGAACCTGGTGGACTGCCATCTATAGGATCGCACAAAGTGGGACAGGACTGAAGCGACTTAGCAGCAGCAGCAACAGTATGGCCTGGAACAGAGAAAGAGCAGAGTCTAATGAGTCTGCTGTAGATACAATAGCAAATGAACAGGAACCAGATTGTATAGGTGGGCTTTCCAGGTGGCACTAGTGGTAAAGAATCTGCCTGTCTATGCCAGAGATTCTAGGACTCAGTCTAATCCCTGGGTTGGGAATATCCCCTGGAGTAGGAAATGGCAACCCACTTCAATATTCTTGTCCAGAAAATCCCATGGATGGAGGAGCCTGGCGGGCTACAGTCCTTGGGGTCACAGAGTAGGAGCACACACACTTCAGACTGTGTAAAGTCCTGCTGCTGCTGCTAAGTCGCTTCAGTCGTGTCCGACTCTGTCCGACCCCATAGAGGGCAGCCCACCAGGCTCCCCCCCGTCCCTGGGATTCTCCAGGCAAGACCACTGGTGGGGGTTGCCATTTCTTTCTCCAATGCATGAAAGTGAAAAGTGAAAGTGAAGTCGCTCAGTCGTGTCCGACTCTCAGCAACCACATGGACTGTAGCCTACTACACTCCTCCGTCCATGGGATTTTCCAGGCAAGAGTACTGGAGTGGGGTGACATTGCCTTCTCCGGTGTAAAGTCCTACAGAGTCCTTAAAGAGATTAGCTTCTTTACTGTGAAAGAAGTATACAGTCACTTCAGGGCAGTGAGGACAAAGGTATGAAGGTCAATTTAAGTTTCAAAATGTTACTCTGGATTACTCTATTGAAACTAAACTACACATGGATGGAGTTGGAGGTAGGTAAAGAGTAGATAAGAGAAATGTGTTTGAATATGCTTGAAATAATTCAGGTGTTAGCGGCTAGACTAGTGGAAGAAATAAGATGTAGTCAGAAATTGGATCTATTTTGAAGGCATTCCCAAAGGATTAGTTGATAGATTGGATACGTGGAGTGAGAGAAAAAGATCAGTCAGTAGATTATGAGGTTTCTGAGAGAACAGTGGCAAAAGTGTGTTAAGGGGGAGCAAGTAAACTGTGTCAGACACTGGAGGTTAAGACCAGAAGTTAGGATGAGAACAGCCAACTGATCATAGTCATATGTTGCTTAATATTAATATTCATTCTTATAAACTTTTCTATTAAAAAAATCATACTTTAAACATACTAATTTTAGAGACTATTTTATCATGCCAAAAAAACACATCTAAGAAAATATTTTAATAATTTATTTCTGTACAAACAGAAAACTTATTTTAAGAATCATCCCCTCCAAAATCCAGACTTTAGGTCCCATTTGTTTATTTTTGCTTTTATTTCCAATATTCTGGGAGGTGGGTCATAAAGGATCCTGCTGTGATTTATGTCGTAGAGTGTTTTGCCTAAGTTCTCCTCTAGGAGTTTTATAGTTTCTGGTCTTACATTTAGATCTTTAATCCATTTTGAGTTTATTTTTGTGTATGGTGTTAGAAAGTGTTCTAGTTTCATTCTTTTACAAGTGGTTGACAGGTTTTCCCAGCACCACTTGTTAAAGAGGTTGTGTTTTCCATTGTATATTCTTGCCTCCTTTTTCGAAGATAAGGTGTCCGTAGGTATGTGGATTTATCTCTGGGCTTTCTATTCTGTTCCATTGATCTATATTTCTGTCTTTGTGCCAGTACCATACTGTCTTGTGACTGTGGCTTTTTAGTATAGTCTTAAGTCAGGCAGGTTGATTCCTCCAGTTCCCTTCTTCTTTCTCAAGATTGCTTTGGCTATTTGAGGTCTTTTTGTATTTCCATACAAATTGTGAAAGTATTTGTTCTCGTTCTGTGAAGAATACCGTTGGTAGCTTGATAGGGATTGCATTCAATCTATAGATTGCTTTGGAATGTATACTCATTTTCGCAATATTGATTCTTCCAATCAGTGAACACAGTATATTTCTCCATCTACTTGTGTCCTCTTTGATTTCTTTCATCAGTGTTTTATAGTTTTCTATGTATAGGTCTTTTGTTTCTTTAGGTAGATAAACTCCTAAGTATTTTATTCTTTTTGTTGCAATGGTGAATGGTATTGCTTCCTTAATTTCTCTTTCTGTTTTCTCATTGTTAGTGTATAGGAATGCAAGGGATTTCTGTGTGTTAATTTTATATCCTGCAACTTTACTATATTCATTGGTTAGCTCTAGTAATTTTCTGGTAGAGTCTTTAGGGTTTTCTATTTAGAGGATCATGTCGTCTGCAAACAGTGAGAGTTTCACTTCTCCTTTTCCTATCTGGATTCCTTTTATTTATATTTCTGCTCTGATTCCTGTGGCCAAAACTTCCAAAACTATGTTGAATAGTAGTGGTGAGAGTGGGCACCCTTGTCTTGTTCCTGATTTTAGGGGAAATGCTTTCAAGTTTTCACCACTGAGGATAATGTTTGTTGTGGATTTGTCATATATAGCTTTTATTATGCTGAGGTATGTTCCTTTTATTCCTGCTTTCTGGAGAGTTTTTATCATAAATGGATGTTGAATTTTGTCAAAGGATTTTTCTTCATCTATTGAGATAGTCATATGGTTTTTATCATTCAATTTGTTAGTGCAGTATATTACATTGATTGATTTGTGGATATTAAAGAATCCTTGCATTCCTGGGATAAATGACCCTCTTGGTCATGACGTATGATCTTTTTAATATGTTGTTGGATTCTGTTTGCTAGAATTTTGTTAAGGATTTTTGCATCTATGTTCATCAGTGATATTGGCCTGTAGTTTTCTTTTTTTGTGGCATCTTTGTCTGGTTTTAGAATTAGCATGAAAAGCTTTTGCACAACAAAGGAAACTATAAGTAAGGTGAAAAGACAGCCTTCAGAATGGGAGAAAATAGTAGCAAACAAAGCAACAGACAAAGGATTAATCTCAAAAGTATACAAGCAACTTCTGCAGCTCAATTCCAGAAAAAAAAAAAAAAAAAAAAAAAAATGACCCAATCAAAAAATGGGCCAAAGATCTAAACAGACCTTTCTCCATAGAAAACATACAGATGGCTAACAAACACGTGGAAAGATGCTCAACATCACCTATTATCAGAGAAATGCAAATCAAAACCACAATGAGGTACCATTACACACCAGTCTGGATGGCTGCTATTCAAAAGTCTACAAGCAATAAATGCTGGAGAGGGTGTGGAGAAAAGGGAACCCTCTTACACTGTTGGTGGGAATGCAAACTTGTACAGCCGCTATGGAGAACAGTGTGGAAATTCCTTAAAAAACTGGAAATTGAACTGCCATATGACCCAGCAATCCCACTCCTGGGCATACACACCGAGGAAACCAGATCTGAAAGAGACACGTGTACCCCAATGTTCATCGCAGCACTATTTATAATAGCCAGGACATGGAAGCAACCTAGATGCCCATCAGCAGATGAATGGATAAGGAAGCTGTGGTACATATACACCATGGAATATTGCTCAGCCATTAAAAAGAATTCATTTGAATCAGTTCTAATGAGATGGATGAAACTGGAGCCAATTATACAGAGTGAAGTAAGCCAGAAAGATAAAGACCAATATAGTATGCTAACGCATATATATGGAATTTTAAAAGATGGTAATGATAACCCTATATGCAAAACAGAAAAAGAGACACAGATGTACAGAACAGACTTTTGGACTCTGTGGGAGAAGGCAAGGGTGGGATGTTCTGAGAGAATAGCATTGAAACAAGTATACTATCAAGGGTGAAACAGATCACCAGCCCAGGTTGGATGCATGAGACAAGTGCTCAGGGCTGGTGCACTGGGAAGACCCAGAGGGATCAAATGGGGAGGGAGGAGGGAGGGGGAATTGGGATGGGGAACAGATGTAAATCCATGGCTGACTCATGTCAATGTATGGCAAAAACCACTACAATATTGTAAAGTAATTAGCCTCCAACTAATAAAAATAAATTAAAAAAAACCCCCAAAATCCAGACTTTAATGAAGACCATTTATTTTGGATCATGAGTAATAGTATCAATAATCAGTAATTTCTACATGAAGTAGAAAATATATATGATATAATCATTGCTGACAAGACCCCTGCTTGCATATGATAACTGATAATGTTTTATATTAATGAAATATATACTATATTAGAATTTTAAACTATTTTATTATGATACATTTTCTCTCTTTGTCCTCAGAATAATACAAAAACCTCCAGTCAAAAGAATGCAAAATTATAATCAAGAAAAATATCATTTCTATTAAAATATTATTTTTGTTAAAATTTCAATAAAGATCACTTAGAGAATAAAGCAATATAATTAGAGTGGTGCCACTAAAACAATAATACTACAACATCAAAAGTAATAATTAGAGGAAATTTTAACTTAAAACTTACCAGTAGAAAGGTTTATTTGGAGAATTGTAATATACAAATTTAAAATAAGATTTTAAAACATCAAAAAATGAAGAGTAATTATGAAAAATGTAGCTATATTTGAATGCATACAATATCCTGCAGGTGTGAAATTCAGACTACACTGGAATCATTAAAATAACATTTCTTTTTTGAAGGTAATAAGGAAAAGTATTGAATTTGACAAAAATATCTGTTAATATACAGAGAATAGTATAAAACTTTAAAGTACCATTACACACCCACATCTATTCAAAGTGCGATTTCAATATGTTCAGCACACTAAACAATAGTACTATAGTTTGTTCTTCTCATCCACAGTACAAAACATTCCAAGTTTTACTTTGAAACTATTCTTAGATGCTAAGAGAGACCAGTTAATGCCCATGAAATTTTCCTAACCTTTCTTCCTTAGCCATACAAAGCATTGTGATTTTAGAAGAATGAGCAGAAGGCATTTTAATCAACTAGTGGTGCATATTCTCCTTGTGGACTAAAACATTTTTTTTTTTTATAAAGTATGTATGCTTCTTGTATTTATCTTGAATTTTGAAGTTCTCATGTTAAAGCTGTGTCTACCAGAATCTGTCCTCAGTTGTTTATTTTTTTTTTCCTAATCAAAACTCTTATACTTTTAAAAATGTCCTTTGTATCTTCTATTGTTATACATTTTAAATGGCCTTTGTACTGCTATTGTAGGTAAGTGTTAGTTCAGTTCAGTGACTCAGTCATGTCTGATTCTTTGTGACCCCTTGGACTGCAGCAGGCCAGGCTTTGCTGTCCATCACCAACTCTGGGATCTTCCTCAAACTTATGTTCATGGAGTTGGTGATGGCATCCAACCATCTCATCTTCTGTCATCTCCTTCTCTGCCTGCCTTCAATCTTTCCCAGCATCAGGGTATTCTCCAGTGAGTCAGTTATTCACCTCAGGTAGCCAAAGTATTGGGGCTTCAGCTTCAGCATCAGTCCTTCCAATGAATATTCAGGATTGATTTCCTTTAGAATTGATTGGTTTGATCTCCTTTCAGTCCAAGGGACTCTCAGAGTTTTTTCCAAAACCATAGTTCAAAAGTATCAGTTCTTCAACACTCAGTTTTCTTTATGGTCGAACTCTCACATCAATATGTGACTACTAGAAAAACCATAGCCTTGACTATGGCCTGTCTGGACCTTTGTTGAAGAAGTAGTGTCTCTGCTTTTTAATATGCTGTTTAGGTTTGTCATAGCTTTTATTCCAAGGAGCAACAGTCTGTTAATTTTATGACTGCACTCACCATCTACAGTGATTTTGGAGCCCAAGAAAATAAAGTCTGTCACTGTTTCCATTGTTTCCCCATCTATTTGCAATGAAGTGATGGGACCAGGTGCCATGGTCTTAGTTTTATGAATGCTTTGTTGCTCAGCCAGCTTTTCATCTCCTTTCCCACCAAGAAGCCCTTTAATTTCTCTTCACTTCCTGCCATAAGGGTGATATCATCTGCATATCTGAGGTTATTGATATTTCTCCCAGGGATCTTGATTCCAGCTTGTGCTTCATCCAACCAGGCATTTTGTATTATGTAATCTGCATATAAGTTAAATATGCAGGTTGACAATATACAGCCTTGGAATCAGTCTGTTGTTCCATGTCAGACTCTAACTATTGTTTCTTGACCTGCATACAGATTTCTCAGGAGGCAGGTAAGGTGGTCTGGTATTCCTATCTCTTAAGAATTTTCCACGGTTTGTTGTGATCCACACAGTCAAAGGCTTTAGCATAGTCAATGAAGCAGAAGTAGATGTCCTTCTGGAATTCGCTTGCTTTTTCTATGATGAAACAGATGTTGACAATTTGATCTCTGGGTCCTCTGCTTTTCTAAATCCAACTTGAACATCTGGAAGTTCACAGTTCATGTATTGTTGAAGCCTAACTTGGAGAATTTTGAGCATTCAAAAATGTTGGTAGTTCAGTCATATCTGACTCTTTACAACTCCATGGTGCTGGGAGCCAACACACGAGACCCTACCCATGACAAGGTCATGAAGGAGAAAACCTGATGGCGAGGCGGATCAGGTTTTCAGGGATTCCAAAAAGCTGCCCCCAGCGCTCACCTTAAGGATGATATCTGTCTTTCTGATGCTTGCTTCAATAGACTACTCCCTAATTTCTGTGACACAGGCAGAAGGCCTTCCCCGATCTCTTTCCAAATAAGAATCAATTTAGAACTTTAATCAACAAGTTTCCCGGGTGGTGGTATTTTATGAGATTATCCAGAGTGAAAGGAGTGTTTTAATTTAAACTCCTTTGTTGGTATTTTAGTTTTAGTTTGTTTGGCAAATGTGTTTATGCCCTTGGTACTAATATGCATGATTGCTCATAATACCCTAATCATAAAATAGCATAAAGAACCTCATCATATAAAGGCCCTAGTAGACATAGAGCCCTTCGGGGAGTGAGGAAGTCCTATTAGAAAACATAAGAAAAATTATTCTAAAGGTGGTTATTGGGTTGACGTTTGCTTGCTGTGTTTTGCTTGCTGTGTTTTTGCTTTTAATGTGCTAAGGTTTTGCTAATAGAAGCCATTGTTAATATAGTTAAAGATCTAGAGAAATAAGAGCTTAGCCCTAGTGTGGTAACAATGAGATGGTTGTTAATTGTCAGCCAGGAGTGCTAGGCAGAAGCTGCCTCACCGAAGCCGCAGAGTCTGTGTGGGGTAAACTTCTTAGATAAACACAACTGACAACTTCTGCAGAAGGATTAATTTCTGTGTTAACAAGGTTATACTTCTACTCTGTACTGTTGCCCTATGAGACTGCTACCTTTCAGTTAAGGTCACCATAGAAACAGAAAATAGGTTTACATTCACCTGACCTGCATAAAATGTTAATAGGCCCCAAGGCCAGAAGATAATGTATAAGACCCTCATAAACAAAGAAGTATGCAGAAAACACCCTGGTTTTGTTAAGGACAAGCTGACATAATGTTAAACTATCTTCCCCTTAGAAATGTACTAACTTAGGGTATAAAAGCTATGGTAAAAATAAAGGATTGCCAGATCCTGCCAGACTCTGCTGTAAATACCCCCGTCTGGTCACTCTCTCTCTCTCTCTCTCTCTCTTTCTCTCTCTCTCATCCTCCTGAGACTTGGCCCTATCAAGGCTGGTCTCATGTGTCTTCTCTCTCTCTCTCTCGCCAATGCCATTCATCCTGAGGGTAACCCCTGGATCCTGCCGAGGCTGGACCCTGGCACCATGGACTAAAGCCCACCAGGCTCCTCTGTCCATGGGCTTCTACAGGCAAGAATTCTAGAGCGGGTAGCCATTGTCTTCTCCAGAGTATCTACCCAACCCAGGGATCAAATCTGGGTCTTGCTGCATTTAGTCTACATCATCCCTTGCAAAAAAAAATCTTTTAATTGATATTGATATCTTGTTTAGTTACTAAGTCTTTTCTGACTATTTGTGACCCCATGGACTGCAGCACACCAGGCTTCCCAGTCCATTACCATCTCCCAGAGTTTGCTCAAAATCATGTCTATTGAGTCAACAATGCCATCAAACCATATCATCCTCTGTAGCCCCCTTCTCTTGCTGTCAATATTTCATTGCATCATGGTCTTTTCCAATAAGTCAGGCCTTTTCATGAGATGGCCAAAGTATTGGAACTTCAGCTTCAGCATCAGTCCTTCTAGTGAATAATTCAGGGTTGATTTCATTTAGTATTGACTAGTTTGGTCTCCTTGCTGTCCAAGGGACTCTCAAAAGTCTTCTCCAGCACAGCTTGAAAGCATCATTTCTTCAGTGCTAAACCTGGTGACTCAGATGGTAAAGAATATGCTTGCCTTGTAGAAGCCCCAGGTTCAATCCTTGGGTGGGGAAGATCATCTGCATATCTGAGGTTGTTGATATTTCCCCTGACAATCCTAATTCCAGCCTGTAATTCATCCAGCCCACATTTTTCATGATGTTTTCTGCATGGAAGTTAAATAAACAGGGTGATAATATATAGTCACACCAGGATGTGACTGGTGACAGAAGCAAGGTCCAATGCTGTAAAAAGCAATATTGCACAGGAACGTGGAATGTTAGGTCCATGAATCAAGGCAAATTGCAAGTGGTCAAAGAGAAGATGGCAAGAGTGAATGCCTACTTTCTAGGAATCAGTGAAATAAAATGGACTGCAATGGGAGAATTAAACTCAGATGACCATTATATCTACTACTGTGGGCAGGAATCCCTTAGAAGAAATGGAGTAGCCATCGTAGTCAACAAAAGAGTCCAAAATGCAGTTCTTGGAGACAATCTCAAAAATGACAGAATGATCTCTGTTCGTTTCCAAGGCAAACCATTCAATATCACAGTAATCCAAGTCTATGCCCTGACAAGTAATGCTGAAGAAGCTGAAGTTGAACGGTTCTATGAAAACCTTCAAGACCTTTTAGAACTAACACACCAAAAAGATGTCTTTTTCATTATAGGGGACTGGAATGCAAAAGTAGGAAGTCAAGAAACACCTGGAGTAACAACAAATTTGGCCTTGGAGTACAGAATGAAGCATGGCAAAGACTAATAAAGTGTTCCAACAGAATGTACTGGTCATAACAAACACCCTCTTCCAACAACACAAGGGAAGACTCTACACATGGACATCACCAGATGGCCAATACCGAAATCAGATTGATTATATTCTTTGCAGTCAAAGATGGAGAAGCTATATATATTCAGCAAAAACAAGACCGGGAGCTGACTGTGGCTCAGAAGAAAGCGGGAAAAACCACTAGACCATTCATGTATGGCCTAAATAAAATCCCTTATGACTACACAGTGGAAGTGAGAAATAGATTTAAGGGACTAGATCTGATAGACACAGTGCCTGATGAACTATGGATGGATGTTCGTGACATTGTACAGTGGACAGGGATCAAGACCATCCCCAAGAAAAAGAAATGCAAAAAGGCAAAATGGCTGTCTGAGGAGACCTTACAAATAGCTGTGAAGAGAAATGAAAAGAAAAGCAGAAAAGGAAAGATATACCACTTGAATGCAGAGTTCCAAAAATAGAAAGGAGAGATAAAAAAGCCTTCCTCTGCAATCAGCGCAAAGAAATAGAGGAAAACAATAGAATGGGAAAGACTAGAGATCTCTTTAAGAAACTTAGAGATACCAAGGGAATATTTCATGCAAAGATGGGCTCAATAAAGGACAGAAATGGTATGGACCTGACAGAAGCAGACAATATTAAGAAGAGGTGGCAAGAATACACAGAAGAACTGTACAAAAATATCTTCATGACCCAGATAATCATGATGGTGTGATCACTCACCTAGAGCCAGACATCCTGGAATGTGAAATTAAATGGGCCTTAGGAAGCATCACTATGAACAAAGTTGGTGGAGGTGATGGAATTCCAGTTGAC
Organism: Cervus canadensis; assembly: GCF_019320065.1. Taxonomy (NCBI): domain Eukaryota; kingdom Metazoa; phylum Chordata; class Mammalia; order Artiodactyla; family Cervidae; genus Cervus; species Cervus canadensis. The sequence goes on from NC_057400.1 coordinate 62,445,479, forward strand.
CTATTTCAAATCCTGAAAGATGATGCTGTGAAAGTGCTGCATCCAATATGTCAGCAAATTTGGAAATCTCAGCAGTGGACACAGGCTGGAAAACTTCAGTTTTCTTTCCAATCCCTAAGAAAAGCAATGCCAAGGAATGCTCAAACTACCACACAATTGCACTCATCTCACATACTAATAAAGAAATGATCATAATTTTCCAAGCCAGGCTTCAGCAAAACATGAACTGTGAACTTCCAGATGTTCAAGCTAGTTTTAGAAAAGGCAGAGGAACCAGATATCAAATTGCCAACATGCGCTGGATCATTGAAAAAGCAAAAGACTTCCAGAAAAACATCTATTTCTGCTTTATTGACTATGCTAAAGCCTTTGGCTGTGTGGGTCACAATAAACTGTGGAAAATTCTTCAAGAAATGGGAATACCAGACCACCTGACCTGCCTCTTGAGAAACCTATATTCCTATATGTCAGGAAGCAACAGTTAGAACTGGACATGGAACAATAGACTGGTTCCAAATAGGAAAAGGAGTACGTCAAGGCTGTATATTGTCACCCTGTTCATTTAACTTATATGCAGATTACATCATGAGAAATGCTGGGCTGGAGGAAGCACAAGCTGGAATCAAGATTGCCAGGAGAAATACCAATAACCTCAGACATGTAGATGACACAACCCTTATGGCAGAAAGTGAAGAAGAACTAAAGAGCCTCTTGATGAAAGTGAAAGAGGAGAGTGAAAAGGTTAGCTTAAAGCTCAACATTCAGAAAACTATGATCATGGCATCCAGTCCCATCACTTCATGGGAAATAGATGGGAAGACAGTGGAAACAGTGGCTGACTTTATATTTTGGGCTCCAAAATCACTGCAGGTGGTGATTGCAGCCGTGAAATTAAAAAAAAAAAAAATGCTTACTCCTTAGAAGGAAAGTTATGACCAACCTAGATATCATATTGAAAAGCAGAGACATTACTTTGCCAACAAAGGTCCATCTGGTCAAGGCTATGGTTTTTCCAGTAGTCATGTATGGAGGTGAGAGTTGGACTGTGAGAAAGCTGAGCGCTGAAGAACTGATGCTTTTGAACTACGGTGTTGGAGAAGACTCTTGAGAGTGCCTTGGACTGCAAGGAGATCCAAGGAGATCAGCCCTGGGTGTTCATTGGAAGGACTGATGCTGAAGCTGAAACTCCAATACTTTGGCCACCTCATGCAAAGAGTTGACTCATTAGAAAAGACCCTGATGCTGGGAGAGATTGGGGGCAGGAGGAGAAGGGGACGACAGAGGATGAGACGGCTGGATGGCATCACCGACTCGATGGGCATGAGTTTGGGTAAACTCCGGGAGTTGGTGATGGACAGGGAGGCCTGGCGTGCTGCGATTCATGGGGTTGCAAAGAGTCGGACACGACTGAGCGACTGAACTGAACTGAAATTAAATTCACTTGTCCATTTTAGTTCTCTGATTCCTAAGATGTTGATGTTTATTTTTTATCATCTCCTGCTTGATCACATCCAATTTACCTTGACTCATGGACCTAACATTCCGGGTTCCTATGCAATACTGTAGATGCTGAAGAAATCAAGAAGTGATGGAAAAAAATACATGGAAGAACTGTATAAAACAGATCTTAATGAACCAGATAACTATGTCAGTGTGGTCAGTTATCCAGAGCCAGACATTCTGAATTGTGAAGTCAAGTGGGCCTTATGAAGCACTTCTGTTAATAAAGCTAATGGATGAGACAAAATTCCAGTAGAGCTATTCAAAACCCTAAAGGTGTTGCTATCAAAGTGTTGCACTGAATATGTCAGCAAATCTGGAAGACCCAGCAGTGGCCACAGGCCTGGAAAAAGGTCAATCCTCATCCCAATTCCCAAGAATGGTGGTACTACAGAATGTGCTAACCATCAAATAATTGCACTCATCTCCCATGCCAGTAAGGTCATGCTTAAAATTTTGAATGCTAGGCTTCAGCACAAGATGAATCAAGAACTTCCAGATGTCTAAGCTGGGTTTAGTAAAGGCAGAAGAACCAGAGATCGAATTGCCAACATTTGCTGGACAAATGGGAAAGCAAGGAAGTCCAGAAAAACATCTACCTTTGTTTCATTGACTATGCTAAAGTCTTTGACTGTGTGGATTATAATAAACTGTGGGAAGCTCTTAAAGAGATGGGGATGTAATCAATAATGAAGACGTTTCCTGGATTAATAATTTTGAGGGGGCAAATAAGAAACTCACACTGGAAAAAATATTAGGTGACTGATCCCTTCATTGAAATACCTATCTTTTCAAAGATTATGACAAGAAGAAGGGTTGAACAAATAATGACATTTCTTCTTTTTAAAGATAACTCAGAAACTCTACTTCCTGCAGACAGAATTTCAAAAGATAAAGTGTCTTTTGGATTATTTTCCTCCAAAATTTAAATTGATCTCTATACCCAAACAGGAGTTATTTGATAAGGCAACAATAACGTGGAAAAAACAGCACAGATTCAAAAGCTATAGCTAGCCCTGAAAAATTTACAAACCATGGAATTTTGGTCACTATGGTTAGTATGGATATATATGATATATATGCAAACTTAAGTTTTATGTAAGTGAAGGAAAGAAACTGTAGGAAGCAATCCTTTCAGTCATACAACTTTGTCTTGGTTCAGAGCACCATATTTACCAAGACAATTTTTATAATAGTATGTCCACACCTGAAATATTGTTGAAAAATAAAACCAGATTTTGTGGGAATATAAGAGAGAATCTTGGTCTACCAAACCAATTAGAGGAGAAATCTAAACATCTACAGAAGGGAGAGATGACATCCTTAAGGAAGGGGGAAGTGATTCTTCTTGTATGAAATGATAAGAGGCTAGTCTACATGGTGACGACTATTCATGATGCCTGTACAGCATCTTCAACAAAGAAGACAGGAGGACTGGCCATCAAATAACTAATCCCACTTATAATTTAGAGTATAATAAATACATGAAAGAAGTTGATCGATCCTATCAATATCTGGCAAACTTCAATATCCTCAATAAAACTCAAAAATGGTATGAGAAAGTGGGTTTCTAGTTAAGTAATTACAGTTTATTCAATGCATTTACAATTTATTGTAGTCTTATGCAATATAAGGCTTATACAGTATAAAATGACTTGCAAGCAATTTCTGCTAGCAATTCCTAGAGAATAGGCAACTGATAATTCTGGTGAATGCAGTCATAGTCCCACATCTGGTTCTTCTTGTGATATTTCTAAAAGAGCCCCCTCCCCCCCCCCCACCACCATTCACAGATACACCTTATTGACTATTGGGTAAAAATAAAAGAATGTATTCTGGAGGAAACAATACCCACAGGGATTTAAAAAAAAATGCTACTAGAAAGCGTAGAGTTTGCTCTTCCAGGGGAAAGCATAGTAAAACACAGCATATTTGGACAGAGATGCCTGCACAGAGATGCCTGCTATACTGCCTATCACAGTCTAATGTAATATTAGAATTTTCTAGTAAAACATACACAACGTTTCAAATAAATTCATGAAGTGCAAAAAACGTTGTGGATATTTACTCAAACACAGGTATTTCATTATTCACTTACATAACAAATTGTCAAGCATTAGTTTCTGCAAAATTCCCTTGGGTCAATAAAGTCTATTTTGTCTGATATGAGTATTGCTATTCCAGCTTTCTTTGAATTTTCATTTGCATGGAATACCTTTTTCCATCTCCTCACTTTCGGTTCGTGTGTGCCCCTATATCTAGAATGGGTCTCTTGTAGACACCATAAACATGGGCCATGCTTTTGTATCCATTCAGCTAATCAATGTATTTTGGTTGGAGCATTTAATACATTAACATTTAAGGTAATTATCAACATGTCTGTTCTTACTGCCATTTTCTTAATTGCTGTAGAGGTGTTTATGTAGTTGTTTTTCTTCCCTTCCTTTTTTGTTCTTTTCTCTTGTGACTTAATGACTATCTTTAGTGTTATGTTTGGACTGTTTTTCCTTTGCGGGTATGTACCTATTATAGATTCCTGGTCTGTAGTTACCATCATGTTTTGATGTAGGATTCTACACACACACACTTGTTTTAAGTTTCTGGTCTATTAATTTTCAATGCATTTCCAATATCCTACATTCTTTGGCAGTTCTCAATGCCTCTTAACCTTATAGGTGTCTTAAATAGTGGCTTTTCAGAGACAGAGAGCAAAACATCACTGAATAATCTGTAAAGAAATTATCTTTCTTAAACCAGATGCAGTTGCAGAACTGTTTCTGTTTGTATTTATTAATATTTTATTTCTGCTTATAAATTGTATGGGTTCTTTATCTATTTTGGATTATTAATCCATTCTCAGATATATGGTTTGCATTTTTTTTTCCCCATCCCATGGATTGCCATTTTGTTTTGTTGATGGTTTCCTTTACTGAACAAAAGCTCTTCAGTTGAATGTAATCCCACTTGTTTATAATTGGTTTTGTTCCCTGTGTTTTGGTGTTACATCACAAAAACCATTGCCAATACCAATATCAAGGGGCTTTTATCCTACATTTTATTTTAGAAATTTTATTTTATTTTTTTATTATATTTTATTTTTTTTTGGTATTTTTGGAGGCTAATTACTTTACAATATTGTAGTGGTTTTTGCCATACATTGACATGAGTCAGCCATGGATTTACATCTGTTCCCCATCCTGATCCCCACTCCCACCTTCCTCCCCATCCCATCCCTCTGGGTCTTCCCAGTGCACCAGCCCTGAGCACTTGTCTCATGCATCCAACCTGGGCTGGTGATCTGTTTCACCCTTGATAGTATACTTGTTTCAATGCTATTCTCTCAGAACATCCCATCCTCACCTTCTCCCACAGAGTCCAAAAGTCTGTTCTGTACATCTGTGTCTCTTTCTGTTTTGCATATAGGGTTATCATTACCATCTTTTAAAATTCCATATATATGTGTTAGCATACTATATTGGTCTTTATCTTTCTGGCTTACTTCACTCTGTATAATTGGCTCCAGTTTCATCCATCTCATTAGAACTGATTCAAATGAATTCTTTTTAATGGCTGAGCAATATTCCATGGTGTATATGTACCACAGCTTCCTTATCCATTCATCTGCTGATGGGCATCTAGGTTGCTTCCATGTCCTGGTTATTATAAATAGTGCTGTGATGAACACTGGGGTACACGTGTCTCTTTCAGATCTGGTTTCCTCAGTGTGTATGCCCAGGAGTGGGATTGCTGGGTCATATGGCAGTTCTATTTCCAGGTTTTTAAGGAATCTCCACACCGTTCTCCTTAGCAGCTGTACTAGTTTGCATTCCCACCAACAGTGTAAGAGGGTTCCCTTTTCTCCACACCCTCTCCAGCATTTATTGATTGTAGATTTTGGATAGCAGCCATTCTGACTGGCATGTAATGGTACCTCGTTGTGGTTTTGATTTGCATTTCTCTGATAATAGGTGATGTTGAGCATCTTTCCATGTGTTTGTTAGCCATCTGTATGTTTTCTTTGGCCCATTTTTTGATTGGGTCTTTTTTTTTTTTTCTTCTGGAATTCAGCTGCAAGAGTTGCTTGTATATTTTTTAGATTAATCCTTTGTCTGTTTCTTCACTTGCTATTATTGTCTCCCATTCTGAAGGCTGTCTTTTCACCTTGCTTATAGTTTCCTTTGTTGTGCAAAACTTTTAGTTTCATTGGGTCCCATTTGTTTTTTTTTTGCTTTTATTTCCAATATTCTGGGAGGTGGGTCATAGAGGATCTTGCTGTATAGTTTCAAGTCTTACATTTCTCTTTAATCCATTTAAAGTTAATTACTATGCCATGAAGTTAAAAGGTGCTTGCTCTTTGGAAGAAAAGCTATGGCAACTCTAGATAGAGTATTAAAAAACAGAGACACTGTTTTGCCAACAGAGGTCCATATGGTTAATGCTATGGTTTTCCCAGTAGTCACGTACAGATGTGAGAGTTGGACCATAAAGAAGGCTGCTACTACTGCTAAATCACTTCAGTCCTGTCCAACTCTGTGCAACCCCACAAATGGCAGCCCACCAGGCTCCCCTGTCCCTGGGATTCTCCAGGCAAGAACACTGGAGTGGGTTGCCATTTCTTTCTCCAATGTGTGAAAGTGAAAAGTGAAAGTGAAGTCACTCAGTCGTGTCCGACTCCCAGCGACCCCATGAACTGCAGCCCACCAAGCTCCTCCATCTATGGGATTCTCCAGGCAAGGGTACTGGAGTGGGGTGCCATTGGCTGAGTGCCATATAATTGATGCTTTTGAACTGTTGTGCTGGAGTATACTCTTGAGAGTCCTTTGGGCGGCAAGGAGATCAAACCAGTCAATAATAAAGGAAATCAACCCTGAATGTTCATTGGAAGGACTGATGCTGAAGCTCCAATAGTCTGACCACCTGATGCTAAGAGCCAACTAAGTGGAAAAGACCCTGATGCTGGGGAAGATTGAGGGCAGGAAAAGAAAGGGAGATGGAGGATGAGATGTTTGGATGGCATCACTGACTCAATGGAGAGAAATTTGAGCAAACTCTGGGAGATAATGGATGACAGGGAGAACTGGCATGCTGCAGTCCATGGGGTTGCAAAGAGTCCGACACGACTTAGCGACTGAACAACAGCTATGTTTGGCACAGGATGAAGTTCTGTTTTCATTATTTTGCGTGTGAATGTCCAATCTAAAAATCATTAAGCCATCCCTTTTCTTGCTAAGACTTATTTCAGGAAGGGAGTCAGCATGGAGACCAATTGGAGTCAATTATGGAGATAATAAGAGAAAAGGTGGTGATAGACAAGTGTAGAGATAAAGTTGTGCATATGATAATTTTTTTCCTAAGGTAAATTTCATTCTCTTGGTAGAAGAAAGTGAATAAACAAATAATTTAAATTTTAGCAAATAATCATTATGAAAAGGAAACATACTGCAAAACAATGAAAGAAAATTAACATTTTGAGATGAAAGAATGCATTGATGAAAATGTGACATTTGAGCTGACAACACATTCGGTAAGAAGGATGTGACCTTGATTACCTTGATGTTTCTTTGATTACTCTCTCTTCTATTTTCTTTGTGCTTCCCTGCCTCTGGGAATAATCTTAAACATGCCCAGAGGAAGTGTAATTGGGCAGAGTCAACATGCTTAATCAATTTTTCCTAAATTTAGGAAGGAAACCTTTATTTTTTTTCCTCACACACTTTTTAGTATACTACAGAGCTGATGACCTCAGAACATGGTTTTCTAGAATTCAAATAATAATAGTAAGAACAATTTATTTGGTATGCATGCTATTTGGTATGGACTTTTTTATTTCACAATGTGATAATAGTTCTAGACAGCAAATTATAGTTTGTATACTATGCTTATTCTAGCTTAGTGTTCAAAAGACAACATAGTATAATTTTCTCTATGCCATAATATTTCTCTCACAAGGGAAATGGGGTAACCAATGTCACTATTGCTGTGGCATTATGGAAATTTCAAATTAAGAATTGATAAGTGGAGCACAGAGTACAGGATGGTGAAGTACTCACTTACTCTACATCCTAGAGGAAGTTCCTGGCATTCCCTGATGAGCCGCATGGAACTGGGCAGGCAGTCAAGGCTGGGTGCAGAGAGAGAGTGTTAAGACCTAAAAGTGTGGGGTTTGGGTAAGCCCCTCAGGGTTCTTATCTAAGGGGCACATATAAGGAAGTTGTTGAGAGGAGGGGAGATTGTTCATCACTAGGATATTGGGGACGTCACATCAGGCATTTACATTTATTTATGACCCTTTGGATTTCTATCTAGAGTAGTGAACTGGCATGACAGGCTTCTGTCAGTATAAAGTCACTTCTAGCCACACATCTGGTCCCATCACTTCATGGGAAATAGATGGGAAAACAGTGGAAACAATGTCAGACTTTATTTTGGGGGGCTCCAAAATTACTGCAGATGATGATTGCAGCCATGAAATTAAAAGACGCTTACTCCTTGGAAGGAAAGTTATGACCAATCTAGATAGCATATTAAAAAGCAGAGACATTACTTTGCCAACAAAGGTCTGTCTAATCAAGGCTATGGCTTTTCCAATGCTCATGTATGGATGTGAGAGTTGGACTGTGAAGAAAGCTGAGCGCTGAAGAATTGATGCTTTTTAACTGTGGTGTTGGAGAAGATTCTTGAGAGTCCCTTTGACTGCAAGGAGATCCAACCAGTCCATCCTAAAGGATATCAGTCCTGGGTGTTCATTGGAAGGACTGAAGCTGAAGCTGAAACTCCAATACCTTGGCCACCTCACGTGAAGAACTGACTTATTGGGAAAGACCCTGATGCTGGGAGGGATTTGGGGCAGAAGGAGAAGGGGAAGACAGAAGATGAGATGGCTGGATGACATCACTGACTCGATGGATATAAGTTTGAGTAAGCTCCGGGAGTTGGTGATGGACAGGGAGGCCTGGCGTGCTGCGAATCAAGGGGTCGCAAAGAGTTGGACACGACTGAGCAACTGAACTGAACTGAACTGAGCCACCTGGCCAAACAAAATGGATGCCAAGTCTTCAATCTCATGGAGCAGCTTAGCCAAACTCTTAACATGTAATCAAACTAAAAGTCCCCTACCTTAACCTTCCAAGATACATAATTAGAATTTTCCTTGTGAATTGACGAAGTAGTGACAAGGTCTTTCAGCTGATACTATATTAATTTAGCACTCCTATTCTAGTAATAACTTGAAGCCTCCTTTGGCACAGATGTTGTATTATGCGACACATAGACTTGACATTAAAAGAATTCAAACCTTTAATCTCACTAATGCATTTTTAGGTCACCAACTAGTATGTGAAAGACATATCCAAAATCCATCTGTGAACTATGCCAAATTTTCAATTATAATTATACCTTGCGGTAAGAAACTAAAACAGACTCAAAGTATAATAGAGTAACACTTATTACTATAAGGAACAAACCCAAACATGTATAATGACTCAGCAATAATATACACTTATTTCTCATTGAAAGAAATTTCAGATTGACAATTACTCTCTTCTAGGTGGTGATTCAGGGACTCAATTTCATTATAGACTTTGACTCCACCCTATTGATAGTGTCTTCTACTATTATAATATTCATCTACATCGAAATAATTAGGAAGTAAGTGAGTGCAAAACACATTTCCTTCTTAAGAATATCTATCTAATGATGTCACACATCTCTCATACTCACCATTCAAAACTGTCTCATGGGGTAACCATGTGGAAGACCTCCTACTGTATACAAAAACAAAAAAAGTTTTATGATAAGCCATCAGTGGACATTTAGGTTTAATCCATGTCTTGGCTGTTGTAGTGCTGTTATGAACATAGGAAGAGGAACCAGAGATCAAATTACCAACCTCCACTGGATTGTGGAAAAAGCAAGAGAATTCCAGAAAAACATCGATTTCTGCTTCATTGACTATGTGAAGGCCTTTGACTGTGTGGATCACAATAAACTGTGGAAAATTCTTAAAAAGATGGGAATACCAGACGACCTTACCTGCCTCCTGAGAAACTTGAATGCAGGTGAAGAAGCAATAGTTAGAACCAGACAACGGATTGGTTCCAAATTGGGAAAGCAGTATGTCAAGGTTGTATACTGTCACCCTACACATTTAACTTATATGCAGAGTACATCATGCTAAATACAAGGCTGGAGGAATCACAAGCTGGAATCAAGATTACCAGGAGAAATACCAACAAACTCAGATATGCAGATGACACCACCCCTATGGCAGAAAGTGAAGAGGAACTGAAGAGCCTCTTGTTGAAAGTGAAGGAGGAGAGTGGAAAAGGTGGCTGAACAACAGAAACATTCAAGAAACTAAGATTGTGGTCTCCAATCCCATCACCTCATGGCAATAGAGGGAGAAAAATGGAAACAGTAACAGATTTTATTTTCTTGGTCTCCAAAATCACTGTAGAGAAGGACAGAGAAGCCTGGCATGCTGCAGTCCATGGCGTTGCAGAGTCAGCTATCATGTAGTGACTGAACAACAAGTGAACATGGGGGTATGTATATCTTTTTGAACTTTAGTTTTGTCTGGATATATGCCCAGGAGTGGGCTTCCATGGTGGCTCAGTGGCAAAGAACCCACCTGCCAATGCAGGAGACATGGGTTCAACCTCTGAGTAGGCAAGATTTCCCTGGAGAAGGAAAAGAAGGAAATGGCTACTGGCACCAGTATTTTTACTGGAAAAACCCTATGGATAGAGGAGCCTGACAGTCTACAGTCATTGGGGCTGCAAAAGAGTTGGACATTACTTAGTGACTAAACAACAATGTCCACAATGTCCAGGAGTGGGATTGCTGGATCATGTGGTAACTCTATTTTTTGGTTTTTGAGGGACCTCTGTACTTCTTTTCATAGTGGCTGCACCAATTTACATTCTCACCATGAGAGTAGGAGGATTCCCTTTTATCCACACTCTTTCCAGCATTTACTTTAGACTTTTTAATGATGGCCATTCTGGCATGAGGTGGTACTTTGTTGTAGCCTGATTTGCATTTTATAGGAAACTATTTTTGTGACTTGGCATATATAAAAAGTGTTAAAACTGGTCATAGAAAGAAATAAGCCTAAAAAACTGATAAACTAGAATTCATTAAAAGTAATAATTCTGCTCATTGAAATGCAACATAAAGAAAATGAATATGTAGGGCACTTTCTGGGAGAAAAGATTTGTAAAATACATATCTAAGCAAATACAGGTATCAGTTCAGTTCAGTTCAGTCGCTTAGTCCTGTCCAACTCTTTGTGACACCATGAACCGCAGCACGCCAGGCCTCCCTGTCCATCACCAGCTTCTAGAATTTACCCAAACACATGTCCATTGAGTCTGTGATGCCATCCAACCATCTCATCCTCTGTCATCCCCTTCTCCTCCTGCCCTCAATCTTTCTTAGCATCAGGGTCTTTTCCAATGAGTCAGCTCTTCGCAACAGGTGGCCAAAATATTGGAGTTTCAGCTTCAACATCAGTCCTTCCAATGAACACCCAGGACTGATTTCCTTTAGGATGGACTGGTTGAATCTCCTTGCAGTCCAAGGGACTCTAAGAGTCTTCTCCAACACCACAGTTCAAAAGCATCAATTCTTCTGTGCTCAGCTTTCTTTATAGGCCAAATCATACATCCATACATGACTACTGGAAAAACCATAGCCTTGACTAGATGGACCTTTGTTGACAGAGTAATGTCTCTGCTTTTTAATATGCTGTCTAGGTTGGTCATAACTTTCCTTCCAAGGAGTAAGTGTCTTTTAATTTCATGACTGCAATCACCAGTGATTTTGGAGCCCAGAAAAATAAAGTCAGCCACTGTTTCCCCATCTATTTGCCATGAAGTGATGGGACCAGATGCCATGATCTTAGTTTTCTGAGTCTTGAACTTTAAGCCAACTTTTCCACCCTCCTCTTTCACTTTCATCAAGAGGCTCTTTATTTCTTCTTCACCTCTGCCATAAGGGTGGTGTCATCTGCATATCTAAGGTTATTGATATTTCAAGCTTGTGCTTCATCCAGCCCAGTGTTTCTCATGATGTACCCTGCATATAAGTTAAATAAGCTGGGTTACAATATACAGCCTTGACATACTCCTTTTCCTATTTGGAACCAGTCTGTTGTTCCATGTCCAGTTCTAACTGTTGATTCCTAACCTGAATACAGATTTCTCAAGAGGCAGGTCAGACGGTCTGGTATTCCCTTCTCTTGAAGAATTTTCCACAGTTTATTATGATCCAAACAGTCAACGGCTTTGGCATAGTCAATAAAGCAGAAATAGATGTTTTTCTGGAACTCTTGCTTTTTCAATGATCCAACAGATGTTGGCAATTTGATCTCTGGTTCCTCTGTGTTTTCCAAAGCCAGCTTGAAAATCTGGAATTTCACAGGTCATGTATTGCTGAGCCCTGGCTTGGAGAATTATGAGCATTACATTACTAGCATGTGAGATGAGTGCAGTTGTGCAGTAGTTTGAGATTTCTTTGGCGTGTCCTTTCTTTGGGATTGGAATGAAAACTGACCTTTTTCAGTCCTGTGTCCACTGCTGAGATTTCCAAATTTGCTGATATATTGGATGCAGCACTTTCACAGCATCATCTTTTAGGAATTGAAATAGCTCAACTGGCATTCCATCACCTCCACCAGCTTTGTTCATTGTGATGCTTCCTAAGGCCCACTTGACTTCACATTCTGTAGGTGAGAGAATTCACATTCACCTGGCTCTAGGTGAATGATCACACCATCGTGATTATCTGTGTCATGAAGATCTTTTTTGTACATTTCTTCTGTGTATTCTTGCCACCCCTTCTTAATATCGTCTGCTTCTGTTAGGTTCATACCATTTTTGTCCTTTATTGAGCCCATCTTTGCATGAAATATTCCCTTGGTATCTCTAAGTTTCTTGAAGTGATCTTTAGTCTTTCCCATTCTGTTGTTTTCCTCTATTTCTTTGCATTGATCAATGAAGAAGTCTTTCTTATCTCTCCTGGCTATTCTTTGAAACTCCACATTCAAATGAATATATCTTTCCTTTTCTCCTTTGCTTTCCACTTCTCTCTTTTCACAGCTATTTGTAAGGCCTCCTCAGACAACCATTTTGCCTTTTCACATTTCTCTTTCTTGGGGATGGTCTTGATCCCTGTCTCCTGTACAATGTCACAAACCTCCATCCATAGTTCATCAGGCACTGTGTCTATCAGATCTAGTCCCTTAAATCTATTTCTCATTTCCACTGTATAGTCATAAGGGATTTGATTTAGGTCATACCTGAATGGTCTAGTGGTTTTCCTCACTTTCTTCAATTTAAATCTGAATTTGACAATAAGGAGTTCATGATCTGAGCCACAGTCAGCTCCTGGTCTTGTCTTTGCTGACTGTATAGAGCTTCCCCATCTTTGGCTGAAAAGATTATAATCAGTCTGATTTTGGTGTTGTCCATCTGGTGATGTCTGTGTGTAGATTCTTCTCTTGTGTTGTTGGAAGAGGGTGTTTGCTATGACCAGTGCGTTCTCTTGGCAGAACTCTATTAGCCTTTGCCCTGCTTCATTCCATCCTCCAAGGCCAAATTTGCCTGTTACTCCAGGTACACAGGACATATAAAGACTTCCATAAATTAATCTTAAATTTGAAAGCAAATGAGGATATTATGTGCATAGATACTTCAGAAATGCATGGCTGACAAGCATTGGAAAAAAAATTCTCAACATACAAAATCCTCAGGGTATTACAACTTAAAACCATAATGAAATACAACTGCACACTAAGAAAGATGAATAAAACTTAACCAGACCTATAATACCTGATGTTGCCAATGATGTAGAAAAATCTGAACTCTCAGAAACATTTTGTGGGGATGTAATCTGGTGCTCCCTTTTGATGTAAAAATGTTGAAAGTTTTTTTTTTTTTTTTAATAAAACATTGTGATATTGTGATTTATGATAAGGAATAAATATTTGATCTTTGTCCTCATCCTGGTACAGAGCTTCTAAAATCTGGGGAATTTCTTGATTTATAAGATTTATAAAGTTACCTTGATATTTATAATAAATATTTGTCAACCATACCTGACTGTATGCTCGTGAGGTGATGTTTGAAACCCCCTTAGGATGAGAAATGTTTGCCAGGGCAACCAACCCTGTCGTTAGAGGATTGGAACTTCTGACCTACCTGCAGACCTCTGAGAATAGGAGAGGGGCTGGAAGTTGATTTACTCCCTAGCAGGGAAGAATCTGATCAATGACATATACATAATGAGGCCTCGATGAAAATCCTAAAACTGAAGTTTAGGAAGATTCCATATTGGTGAACACAAGAGATACTTCAATTCTTGCCACATACCTTGCCATGTGCATCTCTTCCACCTTGCTGTTCCTGAGATGTATTTTTTATAATAAAATGGTTACCTAGGAAGTAAACCATTTTCCTGAGCACTTTTATTCAAGCAATGTATTGAATCTGAGGAGGAAGTCATCGGACCCTCAAATTTATTACTAATAGAAGGACAGCTGGTAACCTGGACTTGCTATTTGTTCTAAAGTCAGGGGAGGGTCAGCCTTTAGGGACTGAACCCTTAACTCTTGGGAAAGAAAACAGAGGTCGCTCAGTCGTGTCTGACTCTTTGCGACTCCATGGACTGTAGCCTACCAGGTTTCTATGCCCATGGGATTTTCCAGGCAAGAGTACTGGAGTGGGTTGCCATTTCCTTCTCCATAACCCTTGGGACATGGTACTAATTCCCTGTAGAAAGTATCAGGACACAACTGACAGATAAACAGGGAGATAGATCAATATATGACAAAACAAATACCAAGAAAAGTAAAATATTAATTTTGATAAACTAGACTATATTTTTGAAAATGTTTATAATTAATTAACAATTTGGAGTGTTTGGATGGACAAATAGTCATATTTTTCCTTGTTAAGTTAAATACACTTTAGTTGAAATCACAGGTTTGTACAAATTTGAAATATTGAATCTAGTTACATTTTCAGACTCTAATTAAATGTTATAATTAGAAGAATGATTTATGAAAAAATTAAGGTTTTTGTAGGTGTTTTATTAAAATATTTTAAATAGCTTAATTTTCTAATGTTTTCTCTCATTTAAAAAATAAAATTATGTCATTTTGTACCTAAAAATGTTAATTTATACATATTTACTATCTTAGAATTTGAGGTCTTTAATTCCCTTTATATTATAATTTTATGTTAAAATCGTATAGAGTTGGGAAATCTTATAATGAGTTATTTTCCTCTTCAACATTTGAAATATTAGACATTTGAAAAAAAGCAACTTCTGCCCTTAATAAGCCAGAAATTATTTCCATTTTATAGGATGAAATCTAAGATGCAAAGATGTCAAGAAGTTTTCCAGTTTAAATGATAAAGCATGGTACATCATGCTACTATGAGTATAACACTTACTAAAAGGTAAACAGAATTTTTAAATTTTTTATTTAAAAATCAAAAACAAAAGCAGATTATGGTAATCAAGGGCTTCACTGATAGTTCAGTTGGTAAATAATCTGCCTGCAATGCAGGAGACCCTGGTTGGATTCCTGGGTTGGGAAGATCCACTGGAGAAGGGTTAGACTATCCACCCCAGTATTCTTGGGCTTCCCTTTCAGTCCAGTTGATAAAGAATCTACCTGCAATGTGGGAGACCTGGGTTCAATTCCTGGGTTGGGAAGAGATTTTGGAGAAGGGAAAGTCTACCCACTCCAATATTCTTGCCTGGAGAATTCCATGGATAGTATAGTCCATGGATTTGCAAAGAGTTGGACATGGCTGACGGACTTTCACTTTCATGGTAATCAATTACTATATCAGAGTGATTTGACTTTGTTACTTTTACAGGATTGACAAATTTTAGGCTATTTTAGTTGGGAAGAAACAACATAAGTACAGTGATGCCTCCATGAGTTTTCAATTTTAATGCTCATTGTCTTTGATTATAGAAATCTTAAAAATGAGTTTCTATGCAGTAATTGTAACTATGGTCAGATTTCAGTAACAGATGCTTGCTTAAGTAAATCTATGTGCCATTAAATGAGTATATACCTAGTGAGAGAGATGGAATGATGGATCAAGTCTCAATAAGAAACTTAAAAGTTCAGAAACATCAGTTGACTTGTGAAAGACTTTTGTAACAAAGACAGCAATAAATTCTTTAGGGAGGTCCCATTGTTTTGGCACTATTAAGAATGAGGTTTACAACAGGAGGAAATAGGAAGAATTAGGTTTACAATAGGAGGAAATACCATCAATACCAGGTAAGCCTGAAAAAGTGATCAAATGAACTATGCAACTTTAAACAAAAGTCCTGGGTACTGTTGACTTATATAGAACTTGATTAGTGTTCTGAATCTTGTCTAGAAGAGAGCAGAATGGAGGATTGTATCACCTAGAGTGTGCGCAGTACAGGAGATACAATACCTTAGCAGAAAATGGTTATGTTGTTCAGAGCTGGAGACAGATCCTGGGCGACCAAAGGGAATAAACATGTACACATTTCTTTGAGGAACTAAAATCATTCTGACACTGAAAGTCGCTCAGTCGTGTCTGACTCTCTGCTACCACACTGTTGGTCCATGGAGTTCTCCAGACCAGAATACTGGAGTGGGTGGCCTTTCCCTTCTTCAGGGGATCTTCCCAACCCAGGGATTGAACCCAGGTCTCCCACATAGCTAGCAGATTCTTTACCAGCTGAGCTACAGGAGAAGACCAAGAATACTGGAGTGGGTAGTGTATCCCTTCTCCAGCAGATCTTCCCAACCCAGGAATCGAAGCAGGGTCTTCTGCATTGCAGGTGGATTCTTTACCAACCCCTTAAAAAACAGCTTCACAGTATTGTTAATATATGTGATTAGTTTTAACACTGGGAAGTGTCCTGTTTTTCCCTCTTTGGTTAAGGCCAAACAAGATCAGATGAAATATATCTGGAATACACAGAAAGATACAGTTCAAGAAAGTTAATAAATGCAATTGATTACTGTGTGAGAGGAGAGTTAATTGCTTTCTCTAGAGGTAGTTTAAGATAGGTGAAATTCCCACATGGCAAGAGTAGTTTTATTTAGTTAGGAATATAGGATCAAGTACTTCTTAAATGTCTTGAAGTTCTATATCCAAAGATTCACATTCATTTATTTCAAAATAAGTGATCACATTCATAATATGTAAGTTTTGTAAAAATAAATTCTAAAACTATTCTTAATGAAAGGATTTGATACTTAAATTTCTTTGATACAAGCAAAGGTAAGAATCCTCCAGATTGCTATAGTCCATGCCCTTAAAATATTACTTTACTTCAGATATTTTCTCACTGGATCAAAGCATTAAGATAAAAGTCATAACCGAAATTTCCATTTCAAGTCTTGGACTTTCCAATTCAAGTTAGAAATTTCCAACTCCATGTACATGATCATTTACATGTCAGTGTGAAATAGTACCACACACACATTTACTGTTTAGTAAAGCATATATGGATGTGAGAATTGGACTATAAAGAAAGTTGAGTGCTGAATAATTGATGCTTTTGAACTGTGGTGTTGGAGAAGATTCTTGAGAATCCCTTGGACAGCAAGGACATCCAACCAGTCCATCCTAAAGAAAATCAGTTCTGAATATTCATTGGAAGGACTGATGTTGAAGCTGAAACTCCAATACTTTGGCCACCTGATGCGAAGAACTGACTCACTGCAAAAGACCCTGATGCTGGGGGAGATTGAAGGCAGGAGAAGAAAGGGACGGCAGAGGATGAGATGGCTGGATGGCATCACCAACTCAATGGACATGAGTTTGAGTAAGCTCCAGGAGTTCGTGATGGACAAGGAAGCCTGGTGTGCTGCAGTCCATGGGGCCACAAAGAGTCGGACATGACTGAGTCACTGAACTGAACTGAACTGGTCATCAGTTCAATTTTTTGCTTGGTTTATAAATATGAGAGATTTAGTGAAAGATGCAAGTTAATCCCAGGACAACTTATTTTCAAAGAGACTTGGCTCTTACTACTACTTTTTAATGTCAAAAACTGATTATTTACTTTTTATACACAAGTAAAACTAATCTGTAATAAAAAGTAAAACTACACTTGTGTAAAAATACACAAGTAAAACTAATGCTGTAATAAAAATAGCAAATGTTTCATTTCCTGTGAATCAAAATGTAGAAAGTTTATGATATGTGTGTAAATATTTACTTACAAAATTGGGCTGGTTTTACATTGGTAAATACTGGTTTAACAAAAGAACTTTAGGTTTACTGGTTTTTCAGTCCCATTGAAAAACAGGTGCCGGAGGTTTTCCCTACTTTAATTCCTTAACTTCTTAGGTGCCTGAGAAGATAAAGAATCCACCTGCAATGTGGGAGAGCTGGGTTCGATCCCTGGAATGGGAAGATCCCCTGGAGGAAGGCATGGCAACCCACTCCACTATTCTTGCCTGGCTAATGCCCATGGACAGAGGAGACTGCTGGGCTACAGTCCATGGGGTCACAAAGTGTCAGACACAATTGAGCGACTAAGCACAGCAGTAGTACTAGTACCTAGTAGAAATCACCAAGGAGCTTTTAACAAATTCTGGTATGATGTTATCACTTCAGGCCCATTACAACAAAATATTTTTGGCAAGTGGTTTTTGAAACTTGAGCAGTTCTGTTTTAAATATTTTACCATGTGACTCATATGCATTCATGGTTGAGACTTGAATGACTTTCTGACATTAATATGGCCTTCAGACTAAGGCACTGCCGTCATCTGGCAGTTTGTTAGAAAGACAGAAACTCAGACTGTGCTCTAAATCTACTGAATCGGAATTTACATTTTAATTAGATCTCCAGATGAGGCCTTTGCACTGTAAAGTATGAGAGTTCTGAGACACTGCAAAGGAGTTTGTGTGCTGGTAGAATTAGGCTTCCCTGGTAGCTCAGCTGATAAAAGGTTTGCCTGCAAAGTGGGAGACCTGGGCTCCATTCCTGGGTTGGGAAGATCCCCTGGAGGAGGGCATGGCAACCCACTCCAGTATTCTTACCTGTAGAATCCCCATGGACAGAGGAGCCAGGTGGGCTACAGTCAATGGGGTTGCAAAGAGTCTGACACAACTGAGCGACTAAGCAGAGCACAGCACAGAATTAGGTACAGCTGAACAAGGTGTATGAATTCTTTAAATAAACATGGAGGAACGTAAGGTCCTGGCTGAGGAGCAGTCTTCCACATATGACAGTGAAAACAGGTGCTAGTAAACCTCCACCTCACAGGCTCTGTGGACTCTAGGCATTGGGAGCCCATCATGCAGTCTCATTGGAACATAAACAACTTGGGGCATACTTTGCCATAGCTGACCAACCACTGGATGCCAACTCTGCATACTTTGTCTGCACACCTTTAACCTGTGAGGTGAGCTTGCTTAGTCCTTCTTAGTGAAACCCTCTCCCTCGTCAGCAGCTCTTGCAGCAACAGTGGGGAGATTTGGGTGAGATGATCTATTTGTTCCTCTAGTTTTTCCCCATCTATTGTTTGTTGCATATATTCTATCTTGTTTTTTTTCCAGATTTTTGCCTTTTAATCTTAAAATCATTTATATTCTTGAAATGTCCAACTCTTACAAAAAATGATTTGGCTTTCAGTTAATCGTGTTTGCTATAATTTTGAAATATTACTTATAATCTCAAAGGCAGGATATTTTATTTTCTTTATATAATTTTTCTGTAAGGTTTTGGATCATAAGGAAATGAATGTCTGACACTGTATACAGGAAGGAAAGTACTGAGGACAACCTTTAAGGGAGACTGGCAAATCCATATGTTTGGCAATAAATTGTGTGGCTAGCTCTAGGTAGTTATTAGAATATTAGAATAGTACTTAGATCTGTTAATATATTTGCTTGGTGCTTTGATATAAAGAATATTTATTTCATTTTAACTCTCAGGGACTATAATTTTAATGACATTTGTTGGTTTATTACCTTCTGTGAGGGAAAAGTAAAATGCAATGTAATTTGGATTCACTTAGTAGTAAACACAAACATCAAACACAAACAAACATCAAACACAAACAAACCTTCAAGCAATCACTACTTAAAAACAAAAAATTGCATTTTTATCATGGTATCCTTAATCTTCAATGGGAACTTCATAATAGAGTAATTTCATGACCAGACTTTATTACATATAGAACATTTTCTCTCGGTAGGATGACACCTAACTGGTATAGATAGGCAAATATCTACTAGAGTTCAAGATTGTCTTGTATCATTTCTTATCAGAATACAAATGGCCTAAATCAGACAAGATGCTGATCTTAGTCTAGTTCAAAATACACAGATATTCAGTGCCAGAATCATTTGATTATATTATTTATATCTGAAAGTATTTTGAAAAGAAAATCAATGTTAAACTGTATCTACCTAAAGAACTATTATTAAAACATGTTTTTTGCCCAAACACAAGTATATGTTCATATTCAATTTGATTGCATAATAAATGAAACTAACCATGGATCATTTACAGAACAATATTACTGAGTAAATTAGGCAAGCCCTAAATGGTTTGATAGAATTCCCACACTGGTCCCTAAATCTACTGGTGTGGGTTGATTATGACTATTTTACCTCCAGACATGCAGGGATCCAAGTTTCCTTGATCTTCAGATGCCACTGTAGCATCTCAATGCCTGAGATCCAACTTTGCCAAGATAGGAGAATGAGTTTTATTAATGTTTATCTAATTGGGACAGAAATGAATGCCCATGTTCTTGTGAAAAGGTAATAAGCAGGAAGAGTATCTATCAAAGATATCATAATGTAAATCTCATGATTTTATATATATATATATATGCTTGAGATATGTGTGTATATATAGCACATGTATATATATGTACACATATATGATGTACACATGTGTGTACTAAGTACATACATATATATATATATATATATATATACACATACATACATATACACCACTTAGGTAGTGTTTAGACTCTATTTTTCACCTATCTTCATTTCTTTAATTAACAATATAGGGAAAGGAATCAAGACAGTGGAGGAGTAGAATGCAGAGCTTACCTCCTCCCATAAATACATCAGAAACACATCTACAAGAAGAATGATTTGTACAGAACATCAACTGAATGCTAGAAAAGGACCTATGACCTCGAAAAAGGCAAGAAATCCTCCACATAACTGGATAGGACAAAAGGAAAAGGGAGAGGGAGAGGAAAGAATCAGGAGGACCCTGCACCCCAGGGAAGGAGCTGTAAAGCAAGACAGGTTCCCCCACCCTGGGAAGCCCCCTCATTGGTGGGGAGGTGAGCCTGGATGTGGTGGGAAGTTCTAGCTAGCCAAGGCAATCAGAGAGGAAAAGAAACAAAGAATCCAAATTGGAATAGAAGAAGTAAAACTGTCATTGTTTGCAGATTACATGATACTATAAATAGAAAATCTTCAAATCCTACCAGAAAATTACCAGACCTCAATGAATTTGGTAAGGTTGTAGAATACAAAATTAAATGCAGAGAAATCTGTTGTATTTCTATACACTAACAACAAAAGATCAGAAGGAGAATTTAAGGGAACAATCTCACTTATCATTGCATCAGAAAGAATAAAATACTGAGGAATAAGCCTACATAAGGAAGCAGAAGACCTGTGCTCTGAAAAACTAAAAAAAACAATGAAACAAATAGAAGATGGCACAAGCAGATGGAAAGAAATATCATGTTCTTGGTTTAGAAGAGTAAAATATTGTCAAAATGATTATACTACCCCAAACAATCTACTGATTCAACAAAATCCCTATCAAATTACCCATGGCAGGCATTTTTCACAGAACTAGGACAAAAAAGAATTTCTAATTTGTAAGGATACATAAAAGACTCCAAATAACTAAAGAAAAACCTTCAAGAAAAACAGATATAGAAGAATCAGACTGCCTGACTTCAGATTACTACAAAGCTATAGTAATCAAGACAGTACAGTATTGACACAAAAACAGAAATGTAAATCAACGGAAGAAGACAGAAAGCCCAGAAACAAAATGCACCTATGGCCAGTTAATTTATAACAAAAGAGGCAAGAATATACAATGAAGAAAAGACAAAAAGTGGTTCTGGGGAAACAGGACAGCTATATGTACAAGAAAAAAATTAGAAATTCCCTAACATCATACACAAAAATAAATTTTAAATGGATTGAAGACCTAAGTGTAAGACTAAATATTCTTACACTCTTAGAGGAAAACAGGCAGAATACTCTAACATAAGTCACAGAAATATCTTTTTTGTATTGACCTCCTTGAGTAATGGAAAAAAAAAAAGTAACCTATTTAAACTCAAAAGTTTTTATTTTATTTTATTTTTTCACCAAAGCAAGTCATAAACAAAACAGAAAGAAAACCCACAATATGGGAGAAAATATTTGAAAATGAAATGACTGACAAGTGATTAATCTCCAAACTATACAAGCAGCTCATGCAGCTCAATTTCAAAAAAGCAAAAACCCAGTCAAAAAGTGGGCAGAAGATATAAATAGATATTTCTCCAAAGAGGACAGACAGATGGCCAGATGGCACATGGAAAGATGCTCAATATTGCTAACTATTAGAGAAATGCAAATCGAAACTACAATGAGATATTATCTCTCAACTGTCAAAATGGCCATCATCAGAATATCTACAAACAATAAATGCTGAAGAGGATATGGAGAAAAGGAAACCCCTATACACTGTTAGTGGCAATGTAAATTAATACAACAGCTGTGGAGAACAATATGGAGGTTACTTTAAAAAAATAAAAATAGAACTACCATGTGACCCAGCTATCCCACTTGTAGGCATATATCCAGAGAAAACCATAATTCAAAAAGATATATGTACCCCAATTTTCATTGCAGCACTATTTACAATAGTCAAGACATGGAAACAAGCTAAATGTCCATCAACAGAGGAATGGATAAAGAAGACATGGTACCTATATACAATGGAGTATTACTCGGCCATTAAAAAGAATGAAATAATGTCATTTGCAGTAACATGGATGAATCTGGAGATTATCATTCTAATGAAATAATTCAAAGAGAGAAACACAAATATATGATATTGCTTATATGTAAAATCAAAAAAATATATTAAAATGATCTTATTTGCAAAACAGAAATAGACTCACAGATTTAGAGAATGAATTTATGATTACCAGATGGGAAGGGAGTGGGGAGGGATAGACTGGGAGTTTGGGATTGACATGTTCACATTTCTATGTTTAAAATAATCAACAAGGACCTACTATATAGTACAGGGAACTACACTCAATATTCTATACTAACCTACATGGGAAAAGAATCTGAGAAAGAATAGAAATATACATATCTCACTTGTAACAAACACAACATTGTAAATCAAGTATGTTCCAATATGTAATAAAAATTAAATTAAAAATGTATGGTAGGAGTATTACTGGAACTCATTCCTAAGTTGTAAAAAGTAGCAATAATAACTGTAAGCAGAAGTTCCTGAAAACTACAGAAATATACAGTTTAGAGGGAGTCCTCCTCTAAACTGAAGGTCTCAAACATATTCTCCTTAACCAAGCCCCAAGTTTGCAAGCACTCCTGTGCTATCCAACAGAAGTACCGTACATCCTTCCAAAGGGCCTGCTTGATACCAATGAAGTGGTATCACGTGTCTGCAACTAAATCCTTAAGCTATGTCAGTTAAATAATCTTGTGTAAACAGAGGCAGGAATATTTAGTAATGTTATGAAATGTAACTTTATCTTTATGGTTCATGTTGGAAAGGATTGATTTTGTGGTAATTTTAAAGATAAGTAAATTCTTGTTGCTAAGGTTACTGAATTGATATTTATGAAGATTCACATAAAAGTAACATTGTTATTCTCATAATTTTATTATTATATTAAGACTATAAATAAGATAAACTGATTAGAAAGTAAATTAAGCAAGTGACTTACTTAAAAGTTATGAAACTTTTTTTTTCAAGGAACATTGTATAAGTTTATGGAATTTGGCAACTATTAATATTGTGTTTTGTTGAACTACTATTATTTTCCTATTTTGGAGCATCTTTCCTTCCCATTATCAAGAAATTTAGTGTGACATCTATAGTCATAATAAAGTATTCTACAAAACTTTAAAAAGAACACAAATTAGTATTTATCATAGGTCAAGACTTAATTGCTAAATGCATATATATGACAAGAGTGATTTGATAACTGATGGATTAACTAACCATTGTTTTTAGAAATGCAGCTACAATTCTATAGCATTTAGACATATTCCCATTCATATTTGTCTTATATTAGTTTATCTATGGCAACATGCTGCATAAATGTACCACTAGATCCTTGCTTCTAACATCCTATTTCTTTTCCTCATAAATGTTTCAGAGGGAAATATTGGAAGCATATATAAATAGACACCAAAAATTTTACTGGAGCAATTCAACACACTCCTGCTTCAGCAACTTTATTTGAATCTTTATTATATTTGTTGTTTACAACTCTGAACAAAATGTAAATTTCCCCACAAGTTCTTAAAATAGATGTGCTTAAAAAAATTCTCAGGAGGAACATATGAGTTGAATAACAAGAAGTTTTTCTTTTATAAAGCCTCCTTAGCATATTTTTTCTTGGGGCAATTCAGGCAGACTAAACAATTTTAACACAAGTAAGAGCTGCTTAAATAGTAATTTTATAAGAAGTCTTGAAATAGGTATGTCTCCTCTTGAGAAGAACTGATGTGCAGGAAGTATGAAAACTCATTCCCAAAAGATAATTGGAGCAGTTTCCTTTTATCTGTAATGTGTCTTTCTTAAAAATCAGAAAGTTTTCTAATTTAAAAAATGAGGGGAAGTAAAAAGGAAAAAAGTATCCAAGTTAACCCAACGAGCTAATGGTAGAATAAAATAACTGCAAATAGAACTTTCTTGAAAAGTTTTGTTCTTTTAAATATATTTTACTAAGACTTCTAAAAAAAAATTAGTATTTATATTCTCTAAAAGATGTAAGGTAGTCCATAAGAGATATCAGCAAATTCTCGGATGTGTTCTGGAACTTTAAACAATGTAACAATCCTGCTTTAAGGGTAAAGAGACTACAGTTATATGTCAGCTACCATAATAAAATATCATAGATTTGGTGACAACAATAGAAACTCATTCTCTTATAGTTTTGGAGGATAGAAGTCCAAGAAGAAGGTTCTAGCATGGTTGGTTTCTGGTCAAGAGTTTCTTACTGGCTTGTAGGCGGTGGCCATCTCCTTGTAAGAGGGCAGAGAGAGATCAAGCTCTTTGGTGTCCCTTCTTATAAGAGCACTAATTCCATCATAAGAGCCCCACCCTCATGAATTTATCTGAACCTAATTATCTCCCAAAGGCCCATTCTCCAAATACCATCACATTGGGGGTTAAGGCTATGTCACATGAATTTGGGGGACACAGAGTGTATATCCCTCCATTCATTAAAAGGAAAATAACATTTATAAAAACGTGAATAAGCCATCCATAATTTTATCACCTAAAATTATCACCTTAGAGAATTTCTCTTAATATCTATCCATCTATACATAAACAGCTTGAGAGAACTTTATAAATATACCAAAATTCCAGTCATAATTGAATAGATAATTTCTGGGTGATTGGCTGCTGAGTTAGCTAGACAAATGTGTATGTACATTTGTGAGACTGTGTGTGTATATGCACTTGATATTCCCTTTTCCATCATTAAAGAAAAATATCAATATTTATGTGCCTGTTTCTCTTAAGATTATGTAACTGAAGATTTCAATGATTTTATTTCAAGAATGTTATAGGAATGGAATTGCACACTATATAACATTTGACTTAATCTTTTTCACTGAACATAATTCTGACAATTTATCCAAGGTTATTGTGTGCATCAAGTCTATCCATTTTTATTTTTGAATGGCATATCACAGGGTGTACATAAAACAGTTTTAATAGGTCAACACTGAAGAACATTAGAGTCATTTCCAGGTTTTTTTGGTAATAAAAAAGCCCCCAAAACATCCATGTATAGGTATGTGTGTAATCATATGTTTTTATCTCTCTGGGAAAATCATCAGGAAACAATTACCAGTCATAAACTAATTGCATGTTTAGTTATATAAAAAACCAACTGCCAAGCTTCCAGAGAGGGTGTACTATTTTACATCCCTATCAGCAATGCATATGAGTCATTTACCTTCTCTGAAACCTCATAATTATTTGCTATTGTCAATAGATTTTAAAATTTAATTTTAGCTATTTTACATGTATCGAGTGATATCGCATCAGTTTTAATTTGTGTGTCCCTAATAACTAGGCTGTTGAATATCTTTTCATGTGCTTATTTGCCATTGATGTATCCTCTTCAGATAAGTTTCTATTTATGCTGTGCTAAGTCACTTTAGTCGTATCCAACTATTTGTGACCTCCATGGACTATAGCCCACCAGGCCTCTCTGTCCATAGGGCTTTCCAGGCAAAAAGACTGGAGTGGGTTGTCATTTCCTCCTCCATGGGATCTTCCCAACCCAGGGATTGAACCAGTGTCTCTTAGTTCTCCTGTGTTGGCAGGTCGGTTCTTTACCACTAGTGCCACCATCTTTTGTTAAAAATGTTTTTATCATCCAATTCCAAAGTGGCTGGGATGAGGAGGGAATCCCCAGAACCAAGCAATTCTCAGATACCAGCATGGTGTCCTGCAATTCAAAGAAAATCTAATACTATACCAGGAGGTAACATCAGATCCCAGAAGTTAAAGGCTTAGGCTCACGTGACTGTATGACCGTGCCCCTTCCCCCCATCCCATGCAACTTCAGACGTGTCAACTACAAACCCAGGTGGGTAGTCATCTGTGTTTCTGCCCAGCTGGCCATGGATCATAGGTTCCAATGACTCTCTCTCTCTCTGGGTTTAATTTGCTAGAGCAGCTCATAGAATTCAGGGTAACATTTTACTTACTAGGCTACCAGTTTATTTTCAAAGGACATAACTCAGCAACAACCCAATAGAAGAGTTGCATAGAGGAAGGTGTGGGGAAAGGGTGCAGAAATATGCTCTGCATAAATCTAGTTGTGAAAAGGGTTTTTTTATGATTGACAAAACACTTATTTCACTTTTATGGCTCCAAAGTTGTTTCAGAAACTGAGGACAGGAAATCCAAATATTATTATCAGATATATTGCCATTATACTCATTGCTCAGGAAATTCTAAATTTTATGGAGTTTTTAGCTAGGAACCATAGACAAAGACCAAATATATATGAGAAATATATTTTGGTCGTCTGAATGACCAAGTACATATATCTTGTAAATCACATTAAATTATTTGAGTATATAGGCTACATTCTAGCCCCTTCTTGGATATATGAGCTGCAAGTATATTCTCCCAGTCTATACCTTGTTTATTCATCCTCTTAAGATAGTCTTTCATAGAGCAAATGTTTCTAATGTTGATGAAGTTTAACTTCTCAATCTATGGGTCATGTATTTGAAGTTAAACCTAAGAATTCCTTGTCTAGCTATAGATTCGAAAGGTTCTATCCCTTGTAGTCTCTAAAAGTTTTATAGCTTTATACATTTCATTTAAGTCTGATCTGTTTGAGTTAGTTCTTGTATAAGATGTGACATTTAGATAGAGCTTCACTTTTTAGCCAATAAATGTCCAATTGCTCAAACACAATTTGTTGAAAAGGTTACTCTTCCTCCACTGAATCACATTTGCACCTTCATCAAGAAGCAATTGGAAATACTTAGATATAAGTATTGAAATGAAATACTTAGATATAAACTTGCTAGAATATGTATTAGATCTATGTGTAAAAAACCCTACAATGCAGTAATGAAAGATATCACAGAAAAACAAAGTAAATGGAGACGCTACTCTGTCATAAATTGGAAGACTCAATATTATTAAAATGTCAGTTCTCTCCAACCTGCACAATAGATTCAACACAATACCAGTCAAACTTCCAACTAGCTATTTTGTAGATGTTGACAAGCTGATTCTAAAATTTATATGAAAAAATTAAAGTACTAGAATAGCAAAACAATGCTGGGGGAGAACAAAGTCCAGAAACTCACCATACCCACTCTAGAATTACTATATAGCTATGGCAATAAAGCATTGCAATATTGGCAAAATAATAGACACATAAATCAAGGAAACAGAATAAAGAGCCTTGAAATAGACTCATACCAATATAGCCAAGTGATTTTTAACAAAGACACAAAGGCAATTTAACGGAGGAAGGATAGTTTTTTCAACAAATAGGGCTAAAGCAATTAGTCCTTGTGCAAGATGGACTTACCTCTTAAATTACACAAAAATAAACTAAAAATGTATCATAGGCCTGCTGTGTGTTTGTGTGTATCTATGTATGCATAATAAGTCAATTTATACACTGAGAGGAGAGATGGTTTTGTGGTAATGCTCCATTAAAACCAGAGAAGGCAGAAATAAGTGGAAGACAAAAAGCAAATGAAACAACAGAAGCAATGGATAGAAAACAGTTACAAATATGGTAGATATTAATCCACCTATATCAGTGATCACTTGAAGTATCAATGGTCAAAATACAATTAAAGACAGAGATTCTCAGAGTAAATTTAAAACAAAATAAGACCAAATACTATACTGTCTATAAGAAACCCCTTTTGCATATAAAGATACAGCTAAATTAAAAGTAAAAGGGTGGAGAAAGACATACCATGCTAATACTAAGAAAAAAAGAAACTTTTAATTTCATACAATGCTGACTTCAGAACAAGGGAAATAATGCTGCTCCTGCTAAGTCGCACCAGTTGTGTCCGACTCTGTGCGACCCCATAGACGGCAGCCCACCAGGCTCCCCCCGTCCCTGGGATTCTCCAGGCAAGAACACTGGAGTGGGTTGCCATTTCCTTCTCCAATGCATGAAAGTGAAAAGTGAAAGTGAAGTCGCTCAGTAGGGTCGGACTCTGTGGACCCATGGACTAGCCTACCAGGCTCTTCTGTCCATGGGATTTCCCAGGGAAATAATGAGGGATAAGAAAAAACATTACATAATAAAAAGTGGTCAGTTTTCCAAAAGACTCCCATGTCCATCTCTGTCTCTAAATTGCCCCTTCTTGTAACAACACCAGTCATATTGTATTACTGTTAGTTGTTAAGATATAGATGATTTTTTGTGACCCCACGGATTGTAGCCCACTAGGCTCTTCTGTTCATGGGATTTCCCAGGCAAGAATACTGGAGTGGATTGCCATTTCCATCTCCAAGGGATTTTTCCCAGCCCAGAGATCATGCCTGGGTCTCCCACATTGCAGTCAGATTCTTTTCCATTTGACCCACCAGGGAAACCCGCCGAGATAACTTCCTCTCAGCTTAATTATATCTAGACCAACGCATTTCAAAATAAAGTAACATTATTAAGTACCAGAGAGATGACTTCAGCATACGAGATTTCAGTTCAGTTCAGTTCAGTTCAGTCGCTCAGTCGTGTCCAACTCTTTGCGACCCCATGAATCACAGCATGCCAGGCCTCCCTGTCCATCACCAGCTCCTGGAGTCCACCCAAACTCATGCCCATCGAGTTGGTGATGCCATCCAGCCGTCTCATCCTCTGTCGTCTCCTTCTCCTCTTGCCCCCAGTCCCTCCCAGCATCAGGGTCTTTTCCAATAAGCCAACTCTTCGCATGAGGTGGCCAAAGTACTAGAGTTTCAGCTTCAGCATCAGTCTTCCAATGAACACCCAGGACTGATCTCCTTCAGGATGGATGGTTGGATCTCCTTGCACTCCAAGGGACTCTCAAGAGTCTTCTCCAACACCACAGTTCAAAAGCATCAATTTTTCAGTGCTCAGCTTTCTTCACAGTCCAACTCTCACATCCATATATGACCACTGGAAAAACCATAGCCTTGACCAGACGGACCTTTGTTGGCAAAAGTAATGTCTCTGCTTTTTAATATGCTATCTAGGTTGGTCATAACTTTCCTTCCAAGGAGTAAGCGTCTTTCAATTTCATGGCTGCAGTCACCATCTGTAGTGATTTTGTAGTCCAAAAACAAAAGTCTGACACTACTTCCACTGTTTCCCCATCTATTTCCCGTGAAGTGATGGGACCAGATGCCATGATCTTAGTTTTCTGAATGTTAAACTTTAGGTCAACTTTTTTACTCCCACTTTCACTTTCATCAAGAAGCTTTTTAGTTCCTCTTCACTCTCTGCCATAAGGGTGGTGTCATCTGCATATCTGACGTTAGTGACGTTTCTCCCAGCAATCTTGATTTCAGCTTGTGCTTCTTCCAGCCCAGTGTTTCTTATGATGTACACTGCATAGAATTTAAATAAGCAGGGTGACAATATACAGCCTTGACGTACTCCTTTTCCTATTTGGAACCAGTCTGTTGTCCCATGTCCACTTCAAACTGTTGCTTCCTGACCTGCATACAGGTTTCTCAAGAGGCAGGTCAGGTGGTCTGGTATTCCCATATCTTTCAGAATTTTCCACAGTTTATTGTAATCCACACAGTCAAAGGTTTTGGCATCATCAGTAGAGCAGAAATAGATGTTTTTTTCTGGAACTCTTTTGCTTTTTTGATGATCCAGCGGATGTTGGCAATTTGATCTCTAGTTTCTCTGCCTTTTCTAAAACCAGCTTGAACATCTGGAAGTTCACGGTTCACTTATTGCTAAAGCCTGGCTTGGAGAATTTTAAGCATTACTTTACTAGTGTGTGAGATGAGTGCAATTGTGTGGTAGTTTGAGCATTCTTCAGGATTGCCTTTCTTAGTGACTGGAATGAAAACTGACCTTTTCCAGTCTTGTGGCCACTGCTGAGTTTTCCAATTTTGCTGGCATATTGAGTGCAGCACTTTCACAGCATCATCTTTCAGGATTTGAAATAGCTCAACTGGAATTCCATCACCTCCACTAGCTTTGTTTGTAGTGATGCTTTCTAAGGCCCACTTGACTTCACATTCCAGGATGTCTGGCTCAAGGTGAGTGTTCACACCATTGTGATTATCTGGGTCGTGAAGATCTTTTTTGTACAGTTCTTCTGTGTATTCTTGCCACCTCTTCTTAATATCTTCTGCTTCTGTTAGGTCCATACCATTTCTGTCCTTTATTGGGCGCATCTTTATATGAAATGTTCCCTTGATATCCCTAATTTTCTTGAAGAGATCTCTAGTCTTTCCCATTCTGTTGTTTTCCTCAATTTCTTTGCATTGATCACTGAGGAAGGCTTTTTTATCTTTCCTGGCTATTCGTTGGAACTCTGCATTCAAATGAATATATCTTTCCTTTTCTCCTTTGCTTTTTGCTTCTCTTCTTTTTACAGCTATTTGTAAGGCCTCCTCAGACAACCATTTCGCCTTTTTGCATTTCTTTTCCATGGGGATGGTCTTGATCCCAGTCTCCTGTACAATGTCGCAAACCTCTGTCCGTAGTTCATCAGGCACTGTGTCTATCAGATCTAGTCCCTTAAATCTATTTCTCACTTCCACTGTATAGTCCTAAGGGATTTGATTTGGGTCATACTTGAATGGTCTAGGTATTTCCCCTACTTTCTTCAGTTTAAGTCTGAATTTGGCAATAAGGATTTCATGATCTGAGCACAGTCAGTTCCTGGTCTTGTTTTTGCTGACTGTATAGAGCTTCTCCATCTTTGGCTGAAAAGAATATAATCAATCTGATTTTGGTGTTGACCATCTAGTGATGTCTATGTGTAGAGTCTTGTGTTGTTGGAAGAGGGTGTTTGCTATGACCAATGCGTTCTTTTGGCAAAACTCTATTAGCCTTTGCCCTGCTTCATTCCGTACTCCAAGGTCAAATTTGTCTGTTACTCCAGGTGTTTCTTGACTTCCTACTTTTGCACTCCATCCCCTATAATGAAAAGGACATCTTTTTTGGGTGTTAGTTCTAAAAGGTCTTGTAGGTCTTCATAGAACCATTCAGCTTCCTCAGTGTTACTGGTTGGGACATACGCTTGGATTACTGTAATATTGAATGGTTTGCCTTGGAAACGAACAGAGATCATTCTGTCATTTTTGAGACTGCGTCAAAGTACTGCATTTCAGATTATTTTGTTGACCATGATGGCTACTCCATTTCTTCTAAGGGATTCCTGCCCACAGTAGTAGATATAATGGTCATCTGAGTTAAATTCACCCATTCCAGTCCATTTTAGTTCACTGATTCCTAGAATGTCGACATTCACTCTTGCCATCTCCTGTTTGACCACTTCCAATTTGCCTTGATTCATGGACCTAACATTCCAGGTTCCTATGTGATTTAGGAATATACAATTTACCCCATAATGACAAGATATACAATAGTCTGTGCTAAAAACACACCTTAAAATGAGTAACAATACAATTAACTAAAATCAATGGTAGAAAGAGTTGAACTATCTCAAAATACTATGAGATTAAACAACAAACCCCGAAATAATACATACATCAAAGAAGAAGTCTCAGGAAAGAATTTAAACATATTTTGAACTAGATGAAAATACAGCTAGTTAAATAGTTGTATTTAACTATTTAGCTGCAATACAGCTAAAGGAAGAGACTGGAGGAAAATATATAGCATCTCATAGGTATGTTAAAAAGGAAGGACCTATAATTAATAATCTAAGCTTTCTTTAAAAAAAAAAAAAAACTGAAAAGTAAATTGAATCCAAATTAGAAAGAAGAAAAGATACTGCTAGCACCTAAATCAATGAAATTTAAAACAGGAAATCTATAGGACAAAAATTAATGAAACCAAAAGCTGTTCTTTAAAATGATCTATAAAATTAATAAACCTCTAGCTAAGCTAACAAGGATAAAAAGGCATAAGGCATGCAAAAATAGCTAATTTTATAAATGAAAGATGGGCCATCAAACTTCTCATGTAGATATTAAAAAGGATATTATAAGCAATGCTGTGCCCATAAATTTGATAATACAGATTAAATGAACCCCTTTCTTGAACAAACACAATCTACCAAATTCAACAAATTTTACAAAAGAAAAAGTAGACATTCTGAATAGACCTATATTTATTAAGCATATTGAATCATTAATTAATAGCCTTCCAAGACAACTTCAGGCCCAGATGAGTTCACTAGTGTATTCTATCAAACATTTAAAGAGAAAATTGTACCATTTTTCTACAATCTCAGATGGGAGAAGTAGCACTTCCTAACTTATTATATTAGGCCAGCATTACCCTAATATCAAAATGACAGGAAGACATTGTACTACAAGAGAGGAAAGGTACTGAGGCAGTCAATTCCTAGGTAGGCTGATAAGAAGTCCAGGGTCCCAGAGGAGGAGAAAGGGGTCTGGGACTCTCAAGGAGAAGAGGACAAACTTTTTTTATACAGTGCTTTAAGGAAATGGCAACCCACTCCAGTACTCTTGCCTGGAAAATCCCATGAATGGAGAAGCTACAGTCCATGGGGTCGCAAAGAGTCAGACACGACTGAGACACTTCACTTCACTTCACTTCACTTCACTTTTGTCTGAGTCAATATAACAATGTATCTTGCTCCAGGACATGTTTCTCCTTAACAAGAACCTTTTGACTAATCTTATTATCTTAAGACAGATATTGTGGGAGTGGGTCTGGTATGACCTTTCTGTTGTTAGTTCTAATCTTGTTAATTTAAGATGTATGTTGTGGGAGTGGGTAAAAGTATAAAAGTATATAAGGCGGCTTCCCTGGTGGCGCAGGGTTAAAGCGTCTGCCTGCAATGCGGGAGACCTGGGTTTGATTCCTGGGTCGGGAAGATCCCCTGGAACCCACTCCAGTATTCTTGCCTGGAGAATCCCATGGACGGGGAAGCCTGGTGAGCTACAGTCCACGGGGTCGCAAAGAGTTGGTAAGACTAGTGAAAGATAATAGAAAGAAAGACTAGGGAAAGATTGAGGGCAGGAGAAGAAGGGGACGACAGAGGATGAGATGGTTGGATGGCATCACCAACTCAATGGACATGGGTTTGGGTGGACTCTGGGAGTTGGTGATGGACAGGGAGGGCTGGCGTGCTGCAGTTCATGGGGTCGCAAAGAGTCGGACAGGACTGAGCGACTGAACTAAACTGAACTGAAGACTAGTGAGGGGGCATTCTCTGTTCCCCTTCTGATGTCTATGTCAGAAGCTCTCTGTTCCTTTTTCACTTTAATAAAACTGATACTCAAAAGCTCTTGAGTGATCAAGCCTGGTCCCTGGTCCTGAAGCTAAGTCTTTTCCAGAGATCACGAATCCGACATTGTTCACTGTAAGCTATCAGTACAGACCAATTTTTCACACCATAGATGCAAAACCTCAGCCAAATTTTACCAAATCAAACCCAATAATATCAAACAGACTTATATAGGGCTCCCCTGGTGATTCAGATAGTAAAGAATCTGCCTGCAATGCAAGAGACCACTATTTGATTCCTGGGTTGGGAAGATCCCCTGGAAAAGGGAATGGCTATCCACTCTGGTATTCTGGCCTGGAGAATTCAATGGACAGAGGAGCTTGGTAAGTTACAGTCCATGGAGTCACAAAGAGTCAGACACAACTGAGTGACTTTCACTTTCACTTTTCAGACATATATCATGACTAAGTGGTATGACACAGTGTGGAAGGCTATTTCAACTTTCAAAAACAAATTAATATAATCCATTAGATCAAAGGCTAAAGAAGAAAAAACTTATGTGAGCAAGTCAATAGGTGCATAAAATGCATATAACAAAATCCAAGATCAATTTTTGATACTCTTGGCAAACTAAGGTAACTTCATCAATTTAATAAAAATATCCACTGAAAACCTATACCCAATATACTAAATGATGATGAACTAGGTGTTTTTCTGCCAAGGGCAGGAATAAGGCAAGGATGTCCATTCGCACCATTCCTGCTCAACGTCAGACTGGAAGCCTTAGTTCATTCTGCTACAACTTACTGTTTTGTTTACATAACGTTTATCATATTAGACTCACAGATAATTTAGTTTTACTTTTAAATTTTATCCTTATGCTATAAAATGTGGTAAAGTGAGGAGAGATGGGTGTATACATGGACCAGAGTTATTTGAATTATGAAAGGAGGAATATCTGTAATTGTTAGAGAAATGACTGTGATTCTGAATTAAAACATACTAATTTCAAAGCAATAGATATGTATTGCTAAAAAGTGAGTCTAAGAATTTTCCAGATAGCAAAATCAGTTGATGAATTGATGGTATTCTTTATGGTTCAGAACAGTATTATAGGCAAGTTTAAGTGCAATGACTTTACCGCTTCAGTTCAGTTCAGCTCAGCAACTCAGCTGTTTCCAATTCTTTGTGACCCCATGGACTGCAGCTTGCCAGGCTTCCCTGTACATCACCAACTCCTAGAGCTTGCTCAAACTCATGTCTACAAGTCAGTGATGCTATCCAACCATCTCCCCTCTGTCGTCCCCTTCTCCTGCCTTCAATCTTTCCCACCATCAGGGGCTTTTCCAATGAGTCAGTTCTTCACATCAGGTAGTCAAACTATTAGAACTTCAATTTCAGCATCAGTCCTTTGAATGAATATTCAGGACTGATCTCCTTTAGGATGGACTGTTTGGATCTCCTTGCTGTCTAAGGGATTCTCAAGAGTCTTCTCCAATACCACAGTTCAAAGGCATCAATTCTTTGGCACCCAGCTTTCTTTATGGTCCAAATCTCACATCCATACGTGATTACTGGAAAGACCATAGCTTTGATTAGATGGATCTTTGTTGGCAAAGTAATGTCTCTGCTTTTTAATATGCTGTCTTTGTTTGTCATAGCTTTTCTTCCAAGGAGCAAGTGTCTTTTAATTTCATGGCTACATTCACTATCTGCAGTGATTTTGGAGCCTCCAAAATAAAGTCTGTCACTGTTTCCATTGTTTCCCCATCTATTTGCCATAAAGTGATGGGACTGGAGGCCATGATCTTAGTTTTTGGAATGTTGAGTTTTAAGCCAGTTTTTTCACTCCTCCCTTTCACTTTCATCAAGAGACTCTTTCGTTCCTCTTTGCTGCTTAGGTGTGTATAAGGGGAAAGGGTTAGTAGTACTATGATATTCACAGCAGAAGAGTTTCTCAGCTATCAACAATGCATGGGATCCCAGGTTAAGGAGCTTTACTTGACTTCTGGGAAGTTGAATTATCTGTGTGGTTTATACAATCTACTCCATTGGGTAAGAAGGGCCAAGCAAGAATACCAGTTACAACTATAACATATCACATGCGCTATATTATTAAGGCAAATCCATTGACACCATTAACATTGGTTGATATTAGTGTTAGTCACTCAACCATGTCCAACTCTTTGCGATCCCACGAACTGTACTCCACCAGGCTCCTCTGTCCATAGAATTCTACAGCCAAGAATACTGGAATGGGATGCCATTTCCTTCTCCAGGGAATCTTCCCAACCCGGGGATTGAACTTGGGTCTTGCTCATCACAGATTCTTTACGCCAAAACTAGCTAGAAAAGAGGTCTTAGATTTAACACTGAACGAAAGAATTAATGGATGATTCCTTTATAGCATCAGTTGTAACATTTAAATATTGGGAGTAACTAATATTCAGTACAAAAGAAATGGTTGAATAAATGGTACATAAATAAGACATACCTTGTAGGTAGTGTAAATAATGTTTGAAAAACATTTCATGACATACAGTAAAATATTTAAAGTATCATGCTGACCTGCACAATAAGTATGTTAAACAGTGGCTATGTAGACTTTAAGATTAAAGGTTCTGTCCATTTTCTATATATCTGATAAGCCTCCTAGAGTCATGGAAAAATGAAGTAAGAAGAACTATTCCCCAAATATATTAAAATGTGTTGTTCTGCAAATCTAGAGACAGAAATGCTTTTATTTAGGGAAAATAAGAAATTCTCCATTTCTTCTATGTCCAACTTTCACAGTAAATTATATATATTATATATAAGATTATATATTTACACATAGAAAGATATATAAAATATATAGGGAGAGAGACAGAGAGAGAGAAATATGCTATAAATATTCTATTATATGTACATGCTGTGTGAAGAGAAATATTTTCTTTCTTTGGGAACATTTTATATATTTATAAAATATACAGATACAAATAAGAACTTAAAAATGATCACTCTCAAAAATGAGATTTTGTGGAGATGCAGAAGAGGAGATTTAATTTATGCTAGAGTATTTTGTGTTGCTTTAAAATTTGCTATAAGTATACATTACTTTCTTATAAATATATTTTTATTTCAATTAAAAAATCATTATGAATTTGTTTATTCTTTTCACCCCTGCCTTGACTATACCATAGAACAGGAATTATTTCGTGTGTAATCTCTTCATAGAATTTCTTCAGAGCCTATAATAGAGCTTAACATATGACAAGCACTGAATAAATATTAAGTGCCTGACTTATTACTAGATAGATAGGATCACATTCTAAAGGGACAGAATTATTTCATTCACATTTAAAGAACATCTGATCATATGTTATCCTTAAACATGGTAAATATTAATATTATAAAGCATTAAAAATAAAACCCATCAAGTCAAACAGTCTTTTAAAACAAGAAGAAATATACAATATTTTCTAAAGTTCCTCTTTTAATGATTAAAATTAAAGAAAATATCAGTCTATTTATATCATAAACTCTTATCGTCTAGAAATCATGTGAAATAGGCTTTTCTGCCATGTGAAGGGGCCTAGATCTCACTGTCATGAAGCACCTAGCACTGAGAATTTAGATATTAATCTTCAAATAAGATTATTCATAAAGTGAACATATTTTTAATGTGTTAAAATATCAGTTGGCTAACTGCAATAAGTTAAAGTCTAACTCATTTTTGGCAAATTTATTTTGATATTTCATAATTTAAAATATATTTTTGGAATCTCTAAAACTGAAATGTCCTGGGCCTCTTTCAACCCCTCTGAAACTCTGATGGAAAACATGAAAATACCAGATGCCTTAAGAATTTTTTTTTAAACCCCTGTTTTAAGAAGCTATTTATAATCTGTGACAAAATGGGACACTTAGGCTTTAAGTGTTAATTCTTGATGTGTATCATTTTCTCTACTTATCATATTTTATGTAAGAAACATAAAATTTAGCCTTTCAACTCTAAAATTAAGTCTGCCTCTCTCTTTACTTGCTTTAGAGTTTACTGGAGATACTGACTAGGGGGAAATATATGAGAAGTCAAATCTAATTTAATTGGTTAGTTGACTAATTAAGCCATAAACTCTATGAGGTGTTCTCATACATGTGATTCCATTAATGTTTCACTAAATATTCTATTACACATGGACTTCAAATGCCTTAAGTGTGGAGCAATGTTAACAGTGTTCAATAGTTTGCCTATTTTCATATTTGTGTTTATGTTAGCTCTACCAAAAGTAAGGCTGTCATTCCTACCTGGAGCAAATTATACATTTATTTATTTTTTTTAAATCATGGAATAAAAGAAACTGGTAAGCAGAGAAATATCAAATTGCCTAATTTATCTCTGTTTCTTTAATAAAGCAATGCTGAGCAATATTCATGTATTATAAGCAACCTTGTCATCCTTGGATGGAAGTTGGGAATTTTTACCGGTAGGAATGCTTCTGGGAGTTCCTTGGTGGCTCAGTGGTATAGAATCTTCCTGCCAGTGCAGGAGATATGGGTTCAGTCCCTCATCTGGGAAGAGCCTGAATGCAGCAGAGCAACTAAGCCCATGCACCTCAACTACTGAGCCCGTCCTCCAGGGCCCAGGATCCGTGACTGCTGAGCCTGAGTACAACTACTGAAGCCCACATGTCCTAGAGCCTATGCTCTGCAACAGAAGAAGCCTGTGTGCTGCAACTAAAGGGAGCAGCCCCCGCTCACCACAACTATAGAAAGCCCATGCAACAATGGATAGATCAACACAGCCAAAAATAAATAATACAAATAAAAAATAAGGGGTTCACTTGTAGTTTAAAAAAAAAATTATGAATCATAAATGGTAAAATCTATTTGCAACTTACTTTTATCTTATTAGGAACACAGAGAGACATGGTGTTCCTCAGACAATCTGGTGGTACAGGAATATTGAAAAGTAGATAGGATTCTTAATAAGGTGGTTGTAAGCTCATAGCTTTTTGATGACAATTTTGCCACTCCAGATAGATACTGTACAGCTTATCTTCATATGTTAGCTTCCTTGCTTAAAAGCAACTGTCTTAATTTAGTACTTCCATTAAATCCTTTGAAAAGGGAGAACATTATTTATGTTAGAGCACTTGTGAAGAGAATACCCAGTAATAATATGGATGAATAACTTTATTTGATTAAGCAATGATAAAATTAGCTTGATAAATATGACGATTACTGTGATCTTATTCTTCAAAATAATTAAACTAGATTTGACTATATTTATTAAAATCACTGAATTGGTTCAATCCATAGATTTTATTTGATCTAGTAACAACTTATGATAAAAACTCTCCAGAAAGTGGGCATTAAAGGAACCTACCTCACATAATAAAAGTCATATATGACAAACACAGCTAACATCATATTTAATGATGAAAAGCTGAAAGTATTCTCTAAGATCAGAAACAAGACAAGGATGCCCACTCTCACCACTTTTATGTACTTTAGTTTCAGAAATTCTAGCCATAGCAATCAGATAAGAAAAATAAATAAAGGAATCCAAATTGGAAAAGAAATAATAAAAATATCACTGCTTGTCAGTGACATGATACCCTACATAGAAAATTCTAAAGATGCTACCAGTAAACTTCTAGAGCTCATCAATGAGCTTGGTAAAGTTGCAGGGTACAAAACTAATATACAGATATCTATTGCATTTCTATACACTAATAACAAAAGGTCAGAAGGAGAAATTAAGGAAACAATCTCATTTACCATTGCATCAAAAAGATAAAACACCTAAAAATAGGTGTATCTAAGGAGGCAAAACACCTGTACTATGAAAACTTTAAGATGCTGATGAAAGAAATTGATGACACAAATAGATGGAAAGAAATACCATTTACTTGGATAAAAAGAATCAATATTTTCAAAGTGACTATACTTGCCATGGCCATCTGTCAATTTGATGCAATCTCTATCAAATTACCAATGACATTTTTCACAGAACTAAAATGGAAAATTTTTAAATTTTTGTGGAAATAAGAAATATTCCAAATAGCTAAGGAAATCTGCAGTGAGAAAAATAAAACTGAAGGAATCTGACTTCAGACAATAACACAAAGCTACAGTAATCAAGACAGTACAGAACTGTCATAAAAACAGAAATATAGATCAATGCAACAGGGTAGAAAATCCAGAAATAAACCAATGTATCTATGCTCAATTAATTTAAGAAAAATGAGGTAAGAATTTAAAATGGAGAAAAGATATTGTCCACAATAGGTGGTGCTGAGAAAATTGGACAGCTACATGTAAAAGAATGAAATTAGAACATTCTCTAACACTCTACATAAAAGTAAACTAAAAAATAGATTAAAGGCCTAAATGTAAGATTGGATACTGTATAACTCTTAGGGGAAAACATAGGCAGAAAACTCATCGACATAAATTGCTGCAATATCTTTTTGGATTCATATCCTAGAATAATGAAAATAAAGACCAAAATAAACAAGTGGGACCTAATTAAATTGAAATGCTTTTACACAGCAAAGGAAACCATAAATAAAACAAAAACATAACCCACAGAATGGGAAAACATACTTGCAAACAAAGTGACCAATTAGGGATTAATCTTTAAAGTATACAGGCAGCTCATGGAGCTTAATATCAAAAACACAAGCAACCCGATCCTGAAAATGGGCAGAAGACCCAAATAGACATTTCTTTAAAGAAGACATACAGATGGGCATAAAACACATGAAAAGACACTCAGCATTACTAATTATCAGAGAAGTGCAAATCAAAACTAGAATGAGGTTATCACCCACACCAGTCAGAATGTGAAATGAGAGAAAATCATTCAGTCATGTCCAACTCTTTGTGACCCTATGGTCTATAGAATCCATGGAATTCTCCAGGCCAGAGTACTGGTGAGGGTAGCCTTTCAACCCAGGTATCTTCTCAACCAGGTATTGAACCCCGGTCTTCCACATTGCAGGAAGATTCTTTACCAGCTGAGCCACAAGCAAAGTCCAAGAATTCTGGAGTAGGTAGCCTACCCTTTCTCCAGCAGATCTTCCTGACCCAGGAATCAAACCTGTGTCTCCTGCAATGCAGGTGGATTCTTTACCAACTGAGCTATCAATGAAGCCCAGTCAGAATGGCTATCATCAAAATCTCTACAAACAATAAATGCTGGAAATGACATGGAGAAAATGGAACCCTCCTACACTGTTGATGGGAATGTAAATTGGTACAGCCACTACAGAGAATAGAATGGAGACTCCTTAAAAAACTAAAAATAGAACTACAATATGATCAAGCAATCCCAGTCCCTAGGTATATATTTGGAGAAAACCATAATTTTTAAAGATAGATGTACCCCAGTATGCATTACAGCACTATTTGCCATAGCCAAGACATAGAAGGAGGATAAATGTCCATCAACAGAAGAATGAATAAACAAGAAGTGGTATACATATGCAATGGAATATTACTCAGCCATAAAAAAGGAAAAATACTTTTTGAGTAAGATGGATGGACCTAGAGATTATCACAGTATGTGAAGTAAGTCAGACAGGGAAAGGCAATTAGCATATGATATCACTTACGTGGAATCTAAAAAAAAGTGATACAAATGAATTTATTTGCAAAATAGAAACAGAATCTCATGGTTACCAAAAGGGAAAGATGGATGGAAGGTTAAATTAGGAGTTTGGGATAAAGATATACACACTAGTATCTATCAAGTAGATAATCAACAAGGACCTATTATTTATCACAGGGAACTCTACTCAATAATGTGTAAGAATCTAAAAAAAGTATGCTAGGAAGTGTAGGGAAGGGAAAGATTGGCATAAGCCTACTGAAAATATAAGAATAACAGTGAGATAACTTCAAAAAAAGAGGATGAGTATTCTTCAAATTTCTTAATGAAGGGGATAAAATTGGCTGGATTATTAAAAGTATGGCAGATTCACTTGGACAATCTCTTCCCTCATGAAATATATTAATAAAATACATAAGTGAACTCAACAAAAGGAAATTAACTCATCACAGGCAAAAATTGAAAGATTCAAAGGCAAAACATGTAAAACCTAAACAAAATAAAACCATGTATGTGTCTCAGATATTGAGTGGTGGAAGAATCACACATATTCTCTTTGTAGACTGGGAGTTGGAATTTAAATCCCTACTACATGTGCTTCCCTGGTGGCTCAGAAATTAAAGGATCTGCCTTCAATGCAGAAGACCCTGGTTGGACCCTTGGGTCAGGAAGATCCCCTGGAGAAGGGAATGGCTACCCACTCCAGTATTCTTGCCTGGAGAATTCCATGGACAGAGGTGAGTTACAGTCCATGGGGTCACAAAGAGTCAGAGGCGACTGAGCAACTATCTCTTTCACTTTCATGGACACAGTAAATACAGTCTTTGGGTTGTAAGAAATTCACAAAGAAAACAGGCCTCTGTGTAAATCCAGTTCCATGGAATGTTTGATTTTCCATTAAAAAAAAAAAATCTCTTTTATCAGCTAAGGGAAACAGGCTGTTATAGTAAGTTTAAAAATAAAATAGAATCTTTAAAAAACAATAAAAATAAATAAAAATAAAATAGAATCTTTAAAATACAATACCTAGCTGAAACAAACAAACAAATTAAAAGCAAAGTTACATAATGCTTATATTGATAAGATATACTATGTATATATTTATACATTTTCTGGCTATAATAAATTTTTGATAGAAAAATAAAAGTAAAAACACTCTATGAAAAAATACATTACCTCCTAGTGCCTAAGAAAACACGCACCATGAAACAGTGTCACTTAGCTTACTGGTTCTCAGGGCATCAGCCTCAGTTTTGGGATTGAAATGACAAGTTGTAACATTGAAATGTGTCAAAGTAATCATAAAATGAGAATATGAGAGGTGGAAACAAGCTTAAAGGTCAGTTAATTATATCATCTTTCAAAGAAGGGAATACATTCCATGCTATCCATGATGAATGTTCATCTAAGGTTATCAAGAACACTTCCAGTGACAGACATTCAGCACTTTGAGAGACAGCCCATTCCCTTGTTGGAGCTCTCATTATTATACAGTCACACCACCTTGTTTTGAATGAAAATATACCTCTGAATAATTACCATACACGGAAATTGCTTGTGTTACCCGAAGCAACACAACTGACTCTGATCCCTGTGTCCTATACTTGAACGAACCTCTGTATTCCTAAATCTTGCCTTAAATAGTTGAAACATTGCATCCTTTCTCAATTTTTCCTCATATCATACAGTTTTAATGCCTTTTATTCTCAAGGCCAGTCATGTTTTACAGGCTATAGTTTGCCAAGGAAATGTAAATGAGACATTTCAAATTTAATTGCGCTTTGGATAGAGTATGGTGGAACTAACTACTATTTAGATCTGAACATTGTTTTTCTGTTAACTCGGCTTTTTCTTAAATTAAATTTGTTTACCTACAAGCATACTATTTAAAATATATATATATATAAAGCTTAATCATTTACTTTCTTTAGTTTTTTTTTTTTTATATTAACAGTTGTTAAGTCTTTCCTATTCTCTAACTTTGCAGCTGTTTCTTTAAGTATACCTAAAGAACTTCATGCTTATTACTATCAAGCAGCATGAATTGCCACATGGATCTAAATCAACAATATTAACAGGGATTTATTCTTTTAAATCCTGATTTTGCTAACTTCCCTGGTGGTTCAAACAGTAAAGAATGTGCCTGCAATGAAGGAGACCCAGGTTCAAATCCTGGATCAGGAAGGTCCCATGGAGAAGGGAATGGCTACCCACACCAGCATTCTTGCCTGGAGAATTCTATGGACGGGGGAGCCTGGCAGGCGGCAATTCATGAGGTCACAAAGGTTCAGACACAATTTAACAATTAAAACAATGACAACAATAGCTTTATAGCTCTCTTACAATTGTACACAATTCATTATTTAAGCAAGGATGCCTTCTAAAAATATAATTTTAAGCTCATTCAGTTGTTAAATCTAGCACAATCATTCCTGGTCTTTAAACCCCATTTGCTCTCATTGATCAGTGTTTGTGTGTTGCCTCTTACCAGTTTTTTTTTTTTTTTTTTTTAGTATCACTTCTGTTTCATTTGGAGAAGGAAATGGCAGGAGAAGGAAATGGCAACCCACTACAGTATTCTTGCCTGGAGAATTCCAAGGACAGAGGAGCCTGCCAGGTTACAGTCCATGGGTCACAAATAGTCAGACACGACTGAGTGACTATTACTCACTCACTCTGTTTCATTTAAGCAACTGATTGAAAATTTGAATTTTAATTGGAAGAAACTAAGGAAAGAATTCAGCATCACACTTAAAACGAAAATGTGTACAACCATTTTGATAATGGTTCCAATGATGATAATCATCATATTGTCCTAATTATATCAGCATCCACTTAATTTCTCATGAACACCAGTCAATAATAAAATGTTCTCACAGGGCTTGGAGAAGGAAAGAGTATGCTTAAACCCATTCTTTACATTTAAATTTATATAAAATTTATATTTAATAAATTTTAACAAGAAAAATTCTTTGTGAAAATCATACTTTGATTCACTCATGCAAATTTTATATAATCATATCATTTTTTTATGTTTCCAGAAACCACTTGTTTAGTGTAACCTGGAACTATATTTGCACATGTAAACATTTTTTTTTTATGTAAACATTTTTATGCACAAAAGATGAATGCCAAAAAATTACAAATAATAAGTAGAAATTACTCAAATGTGTTAATATTTAATATTAACAACCAATCTTTAATTACTAAATGGTTGATGAAGTTCTAGTGAGCAGAAGCTATACTAGGATATTTAACTGTCCTTGCTTTCTTTGTATTATCTGGGTCCTTAAACAGCAAAATACATTTCTACCTTTGTTTTATTGATGTGGATAAAAAAGTGTCATGCCACATATCTCAAAGAAGTCACTCACAGAACATATTATAACAATTTAACACCCCTGGTGTTTGCCCGCACAGCATTTAAGCACAGCAAACACATTCTGTTAGGTGTACAGACTTGCCAGACAGAAAAAAATAAAAAAGGCAAATTACTTCCACAACATAGCCTTATAGAAATGTTCTTTGGCATTAATTTACACAGTTATTTACCAGAATGCTCTAGGTCCATGGTATGAGTTGAAACTAGGTGTGTGCTGTAATTTTAGCTACATAGATACCACATTTACATATTGATTCCTGGCCTATAGAATTTGTCAAATTAGTGGGTTAAGAGAGACCCACAGAGATTCTAAATTGTCTAAGATTCCTGCTATTTTCAGTTATGACAGAGACCTCTT
Organism: Cervus canadensis; assembly: GCF_019320065.1. NCBI lineage: Eukaryota > Metazoa > Chordata > Mammalia > Artiodactyla > Cervidae > Cervus > Cervus canadensis. The sequence continues at coordinate 62,490,468 of NC_057400.1, forward strand.
TAAGGATGATAAAATGTGAAAAGATTCTCTCATTTTTATCTGTATACATAAGACATCATGATTTTTGCACAAGTATATAAGTTTATTTTATATAGAAAAATTTATTCTTTAAAATAATCATTAAGGTGTAAAAATAAGGAAGCAAGAGGGGATCATGAGTCAGTAGAGAATGTTTTTTCTCTTCAGAGCCACAAATTTAATTTACTATGTTTGCTTATACATCATATCATATAAAAAAATTAACATGGGTTAGAATGTAAGAGCTAAATTTATAAAATTCTTAGAAAATCAAGGGTGTAAATTTTCATGGCCTTGGGTTTGGCAGTAGCTTCCTTTTTTAATTAATTAATTTATTTTAATTGGAGGTTAATTATTTTTCAATATTGTGGTGGTTTTTTCCATACATTGACAGGAATCAGCCACAGGTGTATACATGTCCATCCATCTTGAACCCCTATCCCTCTGGGTTGTCCCAGAGCACTGGCTTTGCATGCCCTGCTTCATGCATTGAACTTGCACTGGTCATCTCTTTTACATATGGCAATATACATATTTCAATGCTACTCTCTTAAACCATTCCACCCTTGCTTTCTCCCACATAGCCCAAAAATCTGTTCTTTACATCTGTGTCTCTTTTGCTGTCTTGCACATAGGGTCATTGTTGCCATCTTTCTAAATTCCATTTTATGCATTAATATACTGTTTTGGTGTTTCTCCTTCTCACTTACTTCACTCTGTATAATAGGCTCCAGTTTCATCCATCTCATGGATGAACTGACTCAAATGTGTTCTTTTTTATAGCTGAGTAATATTCCATTGTGTATATGAACCATAATTTCTTTATCCATTCATTTACAGATTGACATCTAGGCTGCTTCCATGTCCTGGCTATTATAAAAAGTGCTGAGATGAACACTGGGGTACATGTGTCTCTTTCACTTCTGGTGTCCTCAGTGTGTATGCCCAGCAGTGGGATTTCTGGATCATATGGCAATTCTATTTCCAGTTTTTTAAGGAATCTCCACACTGTTTTCCATAGTGGTTATACCAGTTAGCGTCCCACAAACAACGTAAGAGGGTTTCCTTTTCTCCACACTCTCTCCAGTATTTATTGCTTGCAGACTTTTTGAAGGCAGCCATTCTGACCTGTGTGTGATTGTACCTCATTGTGGTTTGATTTGCATTTCTCTGATAATGAGTGATGTTGAGCATCTTTTCATCTGTTTCTTAGCCATCTGCATGTCTTCTTTAGAGAAATGTTTGTTTAGTTCTTTGGCCCACGTTTTGATTGGGTCATTTATTTTTCTGGTACTGACCTGCATGAGCTCAATATTTTGCATGAGCTGTATATTTTGGAGATTAATTCTTTGTCAGTTATTTCATTTGCTATCTGAAGGCTGCCAATTCACCTTGCTTATAGGTTTTTTCTTTGTGCAAAAGCTTTTAAATTTAATTAGGTCCCATTTATTTATTTTTGTTTTTATTTCCATTACCCTGGGAGGTGTGTCATAGAGGATCTTGCTGTGATTTATGTCGGAGAGTGTCCTGCCTATGTTTTCCTCTAAGAATTTTATAGTTTCTGGTCTTACATTTAGATTTTTTATTCATTTTGAATTACTTTTGTGTATGGTGTTAGAAAGTGTTCTAGTTTCATTCTTTTACAGGTGGTTGACCAGTTTTCCCAGTACCACTTGTTAAACAGATTGTCTTTTCTCCATTGTACATTTTTTCTTCCTTTGTCAAAGATATGGTCTTCATAGGTGGGTGGATTTATCTCTAGCCTTTCTATTTTGTTCCATTGATCTATATTTCTGTCTTTGTGCCAGTGCCATGCTGTCTTAATGACTGTAGCTTTGTAGTATAGTCTGAAGTCAGGCAGTTTGATTCCTCCAGTTCCATTCTTCTTTCTCAAGAGTGCCCTGGCTATTCGAGGCTTTTTCTGTTTTCATACAAACTATAAAATTATTTGTTCTAGTTCTGTGAAAAATACCATTGGTAGCTTGATGGGGATTGTATTGAAACTGCAAATTACTTGGGTTGTATACTCATTTTCACTATGTTGATTCTTCCAATCCACTAACATGGTATATTTCTCCATTGGTTTGTGTCATTTTTGACTTCTTTCATCAGTGCTTTATAGTTTTTGATACATAGGTCTTTTGTTTTTTAGGTAAATTTATTCCTAAGTATTTTATTCTTTTCATTGCAATGGTGTATCGTATTGTTTCTTTAATTTCTCTGTTTTCTCATTGTTAGTGTATAGGAATGCAATGGATTTCTGTGTCTTAATTTTTTATCCTGCAACTTGACTATATTCATTGATTAGCTCTAGTAAGTTTCTGGTGGTGTCTTTATGGTTTTCTATGTAGAGAATCATGTCATCTGAAAACAGTGAGAGTTTTATTTCTTTTCCAATCTGGATTCCTTTTATCTCTTTTTCTTCTCTGATTGCTGTGGCTAGGACTTCCAAAACTATGTTGAATAGTAGTGGTGAGAGTGGGCACCCTTGTCTTCTTCTTGATTTTAGAGGAAATGCTTTTATTTTTTTTCCATTGAGGATAATGTTTGCTGTGGGTTTGTCATATATGGCTTTTATTATGTTGAGGTATGTTCCCTCTATGCCTGCTTTCTGGAGAGTTTTGATCATAAATGGGTGTTGAATTTTGCCAAAGGCTTTCTCTGCATCTATTGAGATAATCACATTGTTTTTGTCTTTCAGTTTGTGAATATAGTGTATTACATTGATAGATTTGTGAATACTGAAGTATCCTTGCATCCCTGGGATAAAACCCACTTGGTCATTATGTGTGATTATTTTAATATGTTGTTGGATTCTGTTTGCTAGAATTTTGCTGAGAATTTTTGCATCTATGTTCATCAGTGATATTGGCCTAAAGTTTTCTTTTTTTGTGGCATCTTTGCCTGGTTTTGGTGTTAGAGTGATGGTGGCCTCATAGAATGAGTTTTGGAGTTTGCCTTCCTCTGCAATTTTCTGGAAGAGTTTGAGTAGGATAGGTGTTAGTTCGTCTCTAAATTTTTGGTAGAATTCACCTGTGAAGTAATTTGGTGCTGGGCTTTTGTTTGTTGGAAGATTTTTTATTACAGTTTCGATTTCCTTGCTTGTGATGGGTCTCTTAAGATTTTCTATTTCTTCCTGGTTCAGTTTTGGAAGGTTACATTTTTCTAAGAATATGTTCATTTCTTCTGAGTTGTCCATTTTATTGGGATATAATTGCTCATAGTAGTCTCTTATGATCTTTTCTATTTCTGTGTTGTCTGTTGTAATTTATCCACTTTCAATTCTAATTTTACTGATTTTATTCTTCTCCCTTTTTTCCTTGATGAGTCTGGCTAGTGGTTTGTCTATTTTATTTATCTTCTCAAAGAACCAGCTTTTAGTTTTATTGATTTTTGCTATATCTCATTCATTTCTTTTTCACTTATTTCTGCTCTGATTTTTATTTCTTTCCTTCTACTTACTTTGGCATTCATTTCTTTTCCTAGTTGCTTTAGGTGAAAATTTAGGTTGTTTATTTTATTTTTCTCTTGTCTCTTAAGGTAGGCTTGTATTGCTATGAACCTCCCTCTTTGCATGGCAGTGACTTCTTAAGTGTGACACCAAAAGCAAAAGTGATACAATAAAAAAATAAACTGGATTTTATTAAAAGCAAGTTTTGTGCTTCAAAATTAATTATCAAGAAATGTGAAAAGAAAACCCACAAAAGGAGAGAAATATTTATGTACCATATATCTGAAAAAGGACTTCATTTGAAAATGTATAAAGAATAATAAAAAGGCAAGCCAATTAAAAATGGGCAAAGACTTTGAATAGATGTTTCTCCAAGGAAGACATAGTAACAGGCACTAAGCACGTGGAAAAACTCTCAACATTAGTTAATAGGGAAATTCCAATCAAAACCTCAATTAGACACTTCTTCAGACATACTAGCAAAGATATATGATACAGTAAGTCCCCTACATACAAACAAGTTTCATTCCAAGATCACGCTCATAACTCCAGTTTGTTTACAAATCCAACAATGTTAGCTGAGGTACTCAAAACAAGCAGCTATATAGCACTGTACTTTAACAGCTTTATAATACTTTTCACACAAATAACACATTAAAAGCAAACAAAAAGTAAACATTTTTAATCCTATAGTACTGCACCTGGAAAGTTACAGTAGTACCAGTTACAATCATGGCTGTTTTTGTGCTTGCTTCTGGACATCTTAAGCTTGAAATAAAAATACAGAACTCCATACAGTACTTTAAAGTACACAACTACTTGTAAAGGATGAACACTCATGACATTGTACACTAGACACATGATTAGACAGGCAAACTCTTGTTTGCTTCTTTGAAAGTTCACAATTTGAAGGTTTGTATGTCAGGGACTTACTGTAATAAGAAAGGTTATGCAGAGAAATTGAAACCTTCATACACTGCTCATGGGAATGTAAAATTGTGCCACCACTCTGGGTATAATTTGGCAACTTTTTAATAATTTACACAAGAATGTACAATGTAATTTTAATTCTGGGCATCTACCAAGAAAACTGTAAATATATCTCTGCATAAAGCTTTGTATCCAAATGCATGTAGCAGCATTTATTCAAAATAGTGCAGATAAATGTCCATCCACTTGTGGATGGATAAAGACAAACTTTTATACTAAAGCCCACATAATGCATGATTTCTTTCATAGAGAAGGTCTAGGAAAAAGAAAATTAATGGTAGAAAATAGTTTGACAATAGCGGTTGCCTAGGGCTAGAGTTGTAACAGGGGATTGATTGGAAAGGATATTAGGGATCTTTTGAAAGTGATGAAATGATCTAAAACTGGATTGTAGTAATGATTATATAACTCTGTAAGTTTACTAAAAATCATGGATTATGCACTTTAAAGGGTGGGATTTTATGGTATGTGAATTATTCCTAAATAGAATTGTATAAAAAAATTCACATTTTAAACATATGGAGAGCTTTCTTGTATCAACAAGAAGGAAACTCTAACAGGGCTTTGAATCAACCTAGAGGGGTGGGATGGGGAGGGAGAAGGGAGGGAGGTTCAAAAGGGAGGGGATATATATTATATATATACACACCTATGGCTGATTCATGCTGTTTGACAGAAAATGGCAAAATTATATAAAGCAATTATCCTTCAATAAAAAATAAATTATTTTTTTTTAAAAAAAGTGAATGTCATACTGGAAAGTGTGGAAGTCAGAATGAAAGAAATACAGAGACGATATACAGATGACACATTAAATCTCAGTTGTTAAGTAAATTAAAACAAATTTTATTCTATTTTACTTTTAATCTGATGTTTTGTCAGTACATATAGAATAAGATATTTATAAGACTGTGGGGGAAAAGCTTTAACACTAAGGCTTACAAAATTATTCTGTAATAGAAAATAGTAAATAATTTAGACTATCTTAAATACAAATACTATACAGTCTCTGTTGTAACTACTCTAAAAGGTAGGTAACAAATGAAAAATTATAAAATAATAGGTAAATAAAAGAGTGTTGCTCTGTTTAGAAAGCACTTCATTTACAACAAATAGTGGCAGGCCAAATATGGCTTAGGGATGATGATTTGCTAACACTTTCCCTTACAAAGGAAATTTAGGAGAATACATTATGTCCTTTCTAGAGACAAATTAGTAAAATATCAAAAGTTTATTTACTTCTTTTTCATGCTTAAATCCTTCTTTTAGCTTTTGTTTCCTCAAGGATAATAAATTAAATATATGTATATTAGTGTTAATGTCATAAATACTTAAAATGAAAACTCTATACAGCTAAATTCACACCTATGAAAATGGATACTTATGGACTTAGAAATATATTCAACATATATTAAAAGAAAAATTATAGTTGCATAGATTATAATGTTTCCATTTTGTAAAATTTCACACATACATATCTGTGCATTATTTAGTCACCTGTAGTTTCATACAGGTAAATCTAGAAATATATGCTTCTGATTCTTGACAGTATTCTTATTTGTTGGTATAATTTCCAATACTTAAATGTTTTAAAGATTTTATTCCTGTCTTATACTTATTTATATATAGTGAGTATATAGAGCAATGCTTAAATGCAGTATTAAAATAAAAACCTATATTGGCATATTTTCTTTAATAATTGAAAACATAAAAATCTGTTCTTAATATACTGATTTGAAGTCTCTAGTTAATTAAACTTTTATGAGTACTTACTATACCTCTACAAGAAATTACTTATCAGCTACATAAAATATAGTGCATAACATATTACTTCAAAATCAGTTAATTGAATATTCAAATCCATGTCTGAAGTTGAAATATTTCTGATTAGAAACAATCAATTTTTAAAGCCATTTGAAAAGCCCAGCTGATTGATTCTTTGTAAAAACTGAACTGGATCACTAAGTTATTCATTTTTAATTATAGCAACAAACATATTTCTGCTACATATTATTTTATACAATCATTTATTAATTTTCCCCACTATCTTTCAAATGTCATTTGAACTGCTACATAAGCTGCAGAGTCTAAATCATTTTAATTGCTAAATTTCCTTCTCAGGACTACTTAAACATAAAAAGGCAATTCAGGCAATTAATCTGTCAGTGAGCAAACAACATAGATAAAAGCCTTGATTAGCTAGAAGCCACCTTATCAGATGCTTCAGTTAACTATAATTTAGGGAACACATCAACTATAGAAAGAAAGAAAAAAAAAAAAGGTAAATTTTAGATATAGAAACAAAGCAAACAAATAAAATCCCCCAAAACAAAGCTTTGGGAAATAGTCTGCATCTCTGCACTTACAAACAAAGCTTATCATTTAAATCCTTTTTGACTTCCTTCTCCTAAGACTCAAAGGAATACTTGGCTTTAAACTCTCCTTCCACTGCTACTATTCAAGGTTAAGGCCTCCACTTCTTGGAGGAGGAACATTTGACATCCTATGATTAAGTTTCCAGACCATATCAGGTCCAGTAACACATTATTTTTTACTGTTATTATTTTCCCCTTTTCACTTGTCAACCTAAATAAACAGGTAAACTGGAGCAAATTCAAATTACCAAAATTTGAGTTTATTTGGGAACAGTGGAGGAATTGCAATTCAGTGAATGCATGTATAGCATGTTGAGAGTTTGGAAGGAGATATATTTATGGACAAACAGGGGGAAGTCTAGGCAGAATTTAAATAGCACATTACTGGCTGGAAGTGGGGGAGAGATTCTTGGCCGATGTTCATTGGTCAGAAGATAAGTCTCAGTCTTTTGTAAAAAAGCCATTGATGGAATGCAGTCTTCAGGTTTCCTTCTTCTGAGGGTGCATGCCTGAGAGTCTCCCTTTCATATCCTCCAGTTCCATTTTAGATTGACAATCTTTCACATGCTTATGTCCTTTAATCATAAAACGTGACCTTACTGCTTTCATCTTAAAAATATTCCCTTCAAAACCAAAGTTCTCAAATCATTCAACTACATGTATCTTCCTCACATTATTAGTTTGTGTTATTACCATGCTGTTGTCTGTGAAGTGAAGTTGCTCGGTCGTGTCCAACTCTTTGCGAACCCATGGACTGTAGCCTACCAGGCTCCTCCCTCCATGGGATTCTCCAGGCAAGAATACTGGAGTGGATTGCCATTTCCTTCTCCAGGGGATCTTCCCAACTCAGGGATCGAACCCGGGTCTCCTGCATTGCAGGCAGATGCTTTAACTGAACTATGTCTTTTCTCCAACCATTATTCTAAAATCTTTCTTGTCCTAAATTATGTTTCAGCCACATTAAGTCAAATACATGGGTTCTAAATTAGAAAAACCTGGTTTCTCCTGTGATATTTATTTTAATTATTTTTTATTGGAGTATAGTTGCTTGACAAGGTTATTAGCTTTTACTGTACAGCAAAGTGAATCAACTATTAAGTATACATATATCCCCTCCTTTTAGGATTTAGGTCATCACAGAGCACTGATTAGAGTTCCCCATGCTATACAGTAGGTTCTTATTAGTTATCTGTTTGTCTCATTAGTTATCCATTTTATGCATAATATAAACTGTGTGTGTTTGTGTATGTGTGTTAAGTCACTTCAGTCATGTCCAATTCTGTTCAAACCTATGGACTGTGGACTACCAGGCTCCTTTGTTCATAGGATTCTCTAGGCAAGAACACTGGAGTAGGTTGCCATGCCCTCTTCCCAGGGATCGAACTTGTGTCTCTCACGTCTCCTGCACTGGCTGGCGGGTTCTTTACCACTAGAGCCCCCTGGGAAGCCCATAAATAGAGTACATATATAAATCTAAAGCTCCCAATCCAGTGATATTTATATAAGCTCAGGCAAGCCAGTTAATCTCTCTTGTCTTAGTTTCATTATCTTTAAATTAAGAATTATTATAGCTGTCATATTTTTGTAGACAAATTGAAAAGTAAGTGAGTAAAATGAATGTGAGGCATGCCAACAATCTAACATTTTAAAGTAGGTGTGGAATGAATAGGAAATATTATTATAAATGTGTTAGGTCAATTAACATCCATGGATTGCTTTCAGTTCAGTTTACTTCAGTTCAGTCGCTCAGTCGTGTCCAAATCTTTGCAACCCCATGAACCACAGTATGCCAGGCCTCCCCATCCATCACCAGCTGCCGGAGTTCACCCAAACCCATGTCCATCGAGTCGGTGATGCCATCCAACCATCTCATCCTCTATTGTCCCCTTCTCCTCCTGCCCTCAATCTTTCCCAGCATTAGGGTCTTTTCACCATCTACTAAATACCTACACTATTATTTTTGCCCATTCTTCTCATCTATGTAGTTTATTAGTCAATTACCATGAACAAGCCTTGCAAGTAATCATTAATTTCATTGGCTGGCCCTCATCATCTTTTGAGGATTCTCTTTCAGAAAAACAGGAAAAAGAAAAAATAACTACATAACCTTTGAAAAACTGCTTATCAACTTTGTATTCTACTCCCAAATCTTTAGCATCCCTCACAGACATTTATCACATGTTTTCATATTAATAATCCACACCTTCACTCAAAAACTGCTCCACTGAAGTGGGGCTCCTTTGTTTCTTGATCATGACAGAGATTCATTTCCATTCTCCATGCATGCTGCCTGGAACCTGTTGTCTGTCTGTCTGTTTATCTTCTCCCTTGTTTCAAGATTGATTTTGCATACCATCTCAGCTGTAAAAGCTTCCCTGAAACTTCATGTGCAGTTACTCCTTTTATAGGAACTGGTGTAACTGGAATATATCTGATGTTGTAACATAAGTCATTATGTTTAAATGTTTACCTCTTCCTGACATTTTTTTTTAGTATAATAGCTTTACAATGATGTGTTAGTTTCTGCTGTATAGAGAAATGATTCAGTTATATGTATAAATATATCCCATCCCTCTAGGACCTCCCTCCCACCTCTCTTCCATCCCACTCCCCCTCCATCCCACCTATCTAGGTCATCACAGAACACCAACCTGGGTTCCTTGTGCTCTACAGCAGGTTCCTGCGTCTATCTAGCTTACACATAGTAGTGTATAAGTCTGAATTGTACTGAATTGAGTGTATATGTGTAGATCCTAATCTCCCGAGTCATCCTACCTTCCCCTTATTCCCCCATGTCCACATTTCCATTCTCTACATCTACATCTCAATTCCTCCACTCCAGATAGGTTCATTGGTGCCATTTTTCTAGATTCCACATGCATGCATTAATATACAGTATTTGTTTTTCTCTTTCTGTATGACAGATTGTAGGTTATTCCACATCTCTACAAATGATCCAATTTTATTTCTTTTTATGGTTGAGAAATATGCCATTGCATATATTTATCACATCCTCTTTATCCCTTCATCTGTCAATGGACATTTAGTTTCTTACATACCAGTTCAGTTCAGTTCAGTTATTCAGTCCTGTCCGACTCTTAGCAACCCCATGAACCGCAGCACGCCAGGACTCCCTGTTCATCACCAACTCCTGGAGTTCACCCAAACCCATGTCCCTTGAGTCGATGATGCCATCCAACCATCTCATCCTCTGTCGCCCCTTCTCCTCCTGCCTTCAATCGTGGCATCAGGGTCTTTTCAAATGAGTCAACTCTTCACATCAGGTGGCCAAAGTATGGGAGTTTCAGCTTCAACATCAGTCCTTCCAATGAACACCCAGGACTGATCTTTAGGATAGACTGGATGGATCTCTTGTAGTCCAAGGGACTCTCAACAGTCTTCTCCAACACCACAGTTCAAAAACATCAATTCTTCAGCACTCAGCTTTCTTTATAGCCCAACTCTCACATCCATACATGACCACTGGAAAACCCATAGCTTTGACTAGACGGACCTTTGTTGAAAAAGTAATGTCTCTGCTTTTTAATATGCTGTCTAGGTTGGTCATAACTTTCCTTCCAAGGAGTAAGCATCTTTAATTTCATGGCTTCAGTCACAATCTGCAGCGATTTTGGAGCCCCCAAAAATAAAAAGTCAGCCACTATTTCTACTATTTCCCCATCTATTTGCCATGCGGTGATGGGACCAGATGCCATGATCTTAGTTTTCTGAATGTTGAGCTTTAAGATAACATTTCACTCTCCTCTTTCACTTTCATCAAGAGGCTCTTTAGTTCATCTTCACTTTCTGCCATAAGGGTGGTGTCATCTGCATATCTGACGTTAGTGACGTTTCTCCCAGCAATCTTGATTCCAGCTTGTGCTTCTTCCAGCCCAGTGTTTCTCATGATATGCTCTGCATATCAGTTAAATAAGCAGGGTGACAATATACAGCCTTGACGTACTCCTTTTCCTATTTGGAACCAGTCTGTTGTTCCATGTCCAGTTCTAACTGTTGCTTCCTGACCTGCATACAGGTTTCTCAAGAGGCAGGTCAGGTGGTCTGGTATTCCCATATCTTTCAGAATTTTCCACAGTTTATTGTGATCCACACAGTCAAAGGTTTTGGCATAATCAGTAGAGCAGCAATAGATGTTTTTCTGGAACTCTTGCTTTTTCAATGATCCAGCGCATGTTGGCAATTTGATCTCTAGTTTCTCTGCCTTTTCTAAAACCAGCTTGAACATCTGGAAGTTCACAGTTCACGTATTGCTGAAGCCTGGCTTGGAGAATTTTGAGCATTACTTTACTAGTGTGTGAGATGAGTGCAATTGTGTGGTAGTTTGAGCATTCTTCGGGATTGCCTTTCTTTGGGATTGGAATGAAAACTGACCTTTTTCAGTCCTGTGTCAACTGCAGAGATTTCCAAATTTGCTGACATAATGCATGCAGCATTTTCACCACATCATCTTCTAGGATTGAAAATAGCTCAACTGGCATTCCATCACCTCCACTAGCTTTGTTCATAGCTTCCTAAGGTCCACTTAACTTTCCATTCCAGGATTCTGGCTCTAGGTGAGTGATCACACCATCATGATTATCTGGGTCATGAAGATCTTTTTTGTACAGTTCTGTGTATTCTTGCCACCTCTTCTTAATATCTTCTGCTTCTGTCAGGTCCATACTATTTCTGTCCTTTATTGAGCCCATCTTTGCATGAAATATTCTCTTGGTATCTCTAAGTTTCTTGAAGAGAGCTCTAGTCTTTCCCATTCTTTTGTTTTCCTCTATTTCTTTGCACTGATCACTGAGGAAGGCTTTCTTATCTCTCCTTGCTTTTCTTTGGAACTCTGCATTCAAATGGGTATATCTTTCCTTTTCTCCTTTGCTTTTCGCTTTTCTTTTCACAGCTCTTTGTAAGACATCCTCAGACAGCCATTTTGCCTTTTTGCATTTCTCTTTCTTGGGTATGGTCTTGATTCCTGTCTCCTGTACAATGTCAGAAACATCCATCTATAGTTCATCAGGCACTGTGTCTATCAGATCTAGTCCCTTAAATCTATTTCTCATTTCCACTGTATAATCATAAGGGATTTGATTTAGGTCATACCTGAATGGTCTAGTAGTTTCCCTCACTTTCTTCAATATCTTACATATCATGCAGCTCAATATCAAAATAATAACAACCCTGTCCTAAAAATGGGCTGAAGACCTAAGTAGTCATTTCTCCAAAGAAGACATACAGATGGCCAAGAGGCATATGAAAAGACGTTCAACATCACAAATTATTAGAGAAATGCAAATAAAAACTACAATGGTTTATCACCTCAAACCAGCAAGAATGGCCATCCTCAAAAAAATCTAAAAATAAAAGCTGTAGCAGGTGTGGAAGAAAGGAACCCCTCTTGTACTGTTAGCAGGAATGTGCATTGATACAGTTGTTATGGAGAATAGTATAGAGATTCCATAAAAAATCAGTGCTTCTCTCTTACCCTGAAACAATGCTGATGCTGTCTTCTTTCTGAAGATCAGTTTGTATATATTTTGTAACCCACCAGGGAAATTACAGAAAATTATTAACTTCTCTTACGTGATCTTAGCCTATAGTTGTGGTGTAATGGATGGGCCTTTATGAAATACATAAACAAGAAGGTTGAATCACAAATGGGCCAGAGGAGAAATACAATCCCACTGTCTGGAACACCAGAATTAATCTATTACCTGTGGGGAGATCAAGAGTGATTTTATAGATAGAGAAATAATATGACAAGATCAAGGAAATCATTGTGATCACTGTAATATAAATTTTGGGGGGAGAGAGAAAAAAAAGATAAGGCGTAATGTTATTGGCTTAAGGCATTCACCGTGGGGTCTTTGCAGTCAATTTCTGTAACACAAATCTACTCACTTCACTGACTTTTCTGGACATGCACAGTCTCATCTTTAATATGTCATACACGATCTCTCATTTTAATTTCTTCTCACATGTTGGAGCTACTCTGGCACTCTCTTTTCCTATCCAGGATATCTTTATGTACATTTTTTTTCTGTTTCTTATTCTTTAAAATTACCTTTATTAATCACCCACCTCCACAATCCTTACCCTAGTTAATTTCTTCTGTTCCTTTAGATGGCATAAAAGGCCACTTGAACCTCTCAATCACATCAAAATCCTCTATCATGGAGACACAAACATCTTTGACTCTTTTTCCTTCATAGTACTTGCTATAGGAACAATTTGCATTGGTTTGTGTGGTTATTTAATCAATGTTTTCCTTTCCCAGTTTCATTACTTCCTCCACTAGAACAGGGATTATATATTTTTTGGCTCAGTTTTCTTTTTTCCTTATGCCATGTCTAGAAATTAGGGTTGCCAGATTTTAAAAAATGAAAGTAAAGGACACCCAGTTAAGTTTTGATTTTAAATAAACAATGAAGGATAGTTTTATTTTGTTTGTTCTTTTAGTATAAATATGTCCTCATAACTTCAGTGTTGCATTAGGCATACTTAGACCAAATGAACTGAAAGTCACTCAGTCATGCCTGACTCTTTGCAACCTTATGGACTATAGCCTCCTGGGCTCCTCTATCCATGGCATTCTCCAGGCCAGAATACTGGAGTGGGTAGCCATTTCCTTCTCCAGCAAGGGATCTTTCCAACCCAGGTATTGAACCCAGGTCTCCCACCTTGCATGTGGATTCTTTACCATCTGAGCCACCAGGGAAGCCCCAAAATATTATAAAAGTTATTTATCTGAAATTAAATTTAGCTGAGTGTCTTGCATTATAACTGGCAAACCTACCAGAAATGGAGCACATATTAAATCTCATTGAATATATTTTGAATGCACTGATGTGTCCTGAATAAATTCGTGAAACAATTGACCTGTCAGTTTGCCTGGCTGTAGTTCCTCTTTTCCTCTTCACATGGTTTGCACCATCACTGATAGTCTTAGTTGCTGCACAGACTTTGCCTTTATACAAATTTCAGAAATTTGAATCTAGGGAATTTTTTTTTTTCTTCAGTGACTGTCTTTAGAGAGGTCATTTGCTCTCCATATGCTTCTATCCTTGTCAATTATTCTACATCTAACTGGTGCACCCATTTACATCATTATGTCCCTAGAAAGGTCTGTCTTAGCAACAGGTACCTTATGCACAAACATATGTCCAATACCCATTTCAGAGGGCTACTAAATGTTTATAATCTGAAACAATATGAAAGTAGGAGAGGCAATCTGTAAAGTCAAAATCAACAAATGTATAATCAAATAACTAAAAGAGTAAGTTTCCATTTCCTTAATTATTAAATTTATCAATAAAAATGTCATTACAGTTGAAAAGAATGTGTATTAAAATAGTTGCAGATAAACCATAGTCCATCATAAGTTATAAAAAACATACAAAATAGGTATTTTAATTTTCAAGTAAACATTAATTTAATGTAGGACATGTATATAGTCAATTTGTACAATGCTATCTTTAAAAGCAGAGTTCCTATGAAGCACTTAAAGAAGATAGACTTGTGTCTACAGGTTTAGCTTGAGACACTTAGAAAATAAAGTTTAAAATATATTTAGGAATAAAGGTTATGAGTTCTGGCTTCTAGTGCAGCCTTTAATTGATGCCTTAAAGCAAACTGGACTTTTATATTGCTCCTGATAGAAAATCCTCCACTGAATTCTAGTTTCTCTAACAGGATTCCTACTGTTTCTTGTGCCTGACTGAATTTATCAATGGCCTGGATTAATATTTCTGTTTTATAAAAGTGGACATTTGTTTATTTTTTTGCTTATTTTTTCCTTCCTTTGGTCCCAGAGTATTGTTCCCAAAACCCTGTTTCACACTAAAAGATTTATATTATACTGAGTATCTACATTTAAATTCCACTTTTGAAAGCATGTTCTATTCATGAACACACAGTAGACACTCAATAAGTACTTAGGCAATGAATAAAGAATATATTTCAATATTAAATTGGGTGAATATTGATTTATATGATCTATTATTTTACATTGGTTCTTTGAAATCAATGGCATGACTTTAATTACTACCAATAATCTATTGTGTACTCTCTGTGTACAATGTTCTGCCTGCCAATGCAGCTTTTCCCCAAGAAAACAGCTGTACATAGATCAGCCACCTTGGTATTTTCTCCACACCACTAAGTAGATTAGCTTCCAGATCCTTTCCATCCATGATAAAATGGGTCATGCCTGGCTGTGTCTCAAGATATGTCATATTCCATGAAACTACCCTCCTGAAGATGTTTTAAAATATTTTTTCAGAGTCGACATAAGATAGCAGATGGATAATCTGCTTGAAGGCAGCTGAGGTCATATATCATTAGGCATCAGGGAAATTCTATATGTAACCAAACATCTGCATTTGCAAAATAGAGCTGAAAGCTTTCCAAAAAAAAAAAATCAAAGCCTAATTTCTTGCCAATTTAACATCTGGAAAATGTAGAAAAGGTAATCATGAAAACAGAGTCAGTGAATTTTTGAGCTGAAAGGATCCTGAGAGATCAGGCTTTTTAACTCAATAATTTCACAGATGACAAAACAGAGCCAAAAAAAAAAAAAATTAAACACTTTGCCTAGGTTCATGTAACTAGTTACTGACAAAAGTGAAGCTGAAATTCATCTTTTGCTAGTGCTTTATTATCATGCTGCCACCCTCAGTTTATTCAACTTATTAAATACTGTGGACATTATATAGTTTGGACATTAAGGCTGTATTCTAAATATAATACCAAAGTTCCCAATCATTTTAAACAAAGTTTCTGTAATTATATTAGAAAAATGACAGTCAAAATTGTCTTTCATACACGCCCAGAGAATGCTTTCTCCTGAAGGAAATAATATTAAATTAGGATAACAAGATCTTTATAAAACAAATGTTCCCATTTGCAGAATTAAATATTTAGAGCTTCCCAGAAATGTGTTGGTGTGAGTTCACATGTTTGCATATTTCTTTCTAGCTTAAAAGAAATAGCCTAAGACACAAAGAAATGTGATAAGGGAGTTCTCTGTATCACCACTGAAAACTAGGGTAGATTTTTCTAAATGGCACAAACTATGAAGAAAGAATTTTTGACAGACAGAGGCAAGATGAGGCTGTAGACAGACTGATAAATCATCTTCTTGTATTATTGTGGCTTAATGGGAAAGCAATAGAAATGATGGACCATGGGCATTAGGTAAAGTGGGGCAAGGACTGACAAGTGGATTGGTAACTTTAATTAAAGTTCCTTTATTTCTGTGGTTTTTAACTTAAGTGTTCCAGTGTGGGGGTATTGTTTATTAAAAGGTCCAATTGACAGTTTGGTTTTGTTCCAGAGATGCTAGAAATCTGGCAGTGCTGACAATAATCCTGCTTAACAGAGATCTGCCCCATATCCCACGTCCTTCACAGTTTGAAGGTGGCATTGATTATTCATGTAGGGAAAGCTAGTTTATTCATAGTTGAGACTGGAACTTTAATTTCATTTTCACACATAAATGTAAAGTACTATCAGATAGTTTTAATACTCAGTGAATTTCTCAGTAATAGCATTACTGTGTAGATCAAGAAAAGATCATACATTTTAGGGGAGGGAGTGAGTCATTCCTTATTTTGGAAAATTGTTCCTTGTGATATTTGAATGGCCTATGCCATATAATTGTATCAGTCTAAGTTGTAGCCATTGCATTCACAATGATTCTACATTCACATCCAAGCATCTGAATCCTTCAGTATTTTTACTGATACAGTCATCTCAAAATTTTTTTGTGTATTAAAAACATGTGAGGTCATTGTATATTATGCTTCTTTTATTAAATTTTATACTATATTTAGAGAGTGGTATTGGCTTTTTGAAATATATGTAGTTATAATTCTGAATTTAATTCAGGAGAGTCAAGAGAAATCATAAAATATTTGCTTAAAAATGAGGGTATTATGTGTGACTGGGTGTCAGCCACGGCTTTTGTCACTGTTCTGCAGAACCAAGAGACATGAGTGTTGGCAAAACCGGGAACCCAGAAAAGGCTAAGGAACAAAATGTATCCTCTGTACAGGAAAAGCAGGAGATATTGCTCTAGATTAGAGGTCACTGGCTCAAATGCATGCAGAGGCCAAGCAGGTAGGAAGATGTGACTTGGGCAATTAGAAGACTTTGGGAATGCAGCCCTATCACATGGAGGCAAACACACGGCTGTAGGTGACTGTTATTCTCAAGTGTAATGATTCATTTTGGTGAACATGTTGCTGTAACACCAAAATAGTACTTCTTGGTGGTCCAGATTTGTAGATAGCTTTTAGCAATCAACCCCTTCAAAGACTGTCTCAATTATAGACAGCTGCCTCTTCAAAGTAATCCCTTATTGGGTACATATGCAAAGTCATATACGTATATACATAGCAATGTACATACATACATCAATCAATCAATTCAATTCAGTCCCTCAGTCACGTCCAACTCTTTGCGACCCCATAAATCGCAGCACGCCAGGCTTCCCTGTCCATCACCAACTCCCGGAGTTTACTCAAACTCATGTCTGTCGAGTCGGTGATGCCATCCAGCCACCTCATCCTCTGTCGTCCCCTTCTCCTGCCCACAAGCCCTCCCAGATCAGGGTCTTTTCCAATGAATCGACTCTTTGCATGAGGTGGCCAAAGTATTGGAGTTTCAGCTTCAGCATCAGTCCTTCCAATGAACACCCAGGACTGATCTCCTTTAGGATGGACTGGTTGGATCTCCTTGCAGTCCAAGGGACTCTCAAGAGTCTTCTCCACCACAGTTCAAAAGCATCAATTTTTCGGCGCTCAGCTTTCTTCACAGTCCAACGCTCACATCCACACATGACCACTGGAAAACATATGTATACACATATATGTGAAAGTGAAAGTCGCTCAGTCATGTACGACTCTTTGCCAACTCGTGGACTATACAGTTCATTGAATACTCCAGGCCAGAATACTGGTGTGGGTAGCCAGTCCCTTTTCTGGGGGATCTTCCCAACCAAGGATTGAGCCCAGGTCTTCCATACTGCAGGTGGATTCTTTACCAGCTGAGCCACCAGGGAAGACCGGGAATACTGGAGATGGTAGCCTATCCCTTCTCCAGTGGATCTTCCCAACCCAGGAATCGAACCAGGGTCTCTTGCATTGCAGGCAGATTCTTTACCAGCTGAGCTACCAGGGAAGCTCTCTCTCTATATACACATATACAACTGTGTTGGGCCATTTTGTCTTTAGTGTATCCTTTGAAATTAGCCAAGGCTGCATCACCGACTAGAAGGACATGAGTTTGAGTAAACTCCGGGAGTTGGTGATGGACAGGGAGGCCTGGTATGCTGCGATTCATGGGGTCGCAAAGAGTTGGACACGACTGAGCGACTGAACTGAATTGAACTGAAATGTTAGTGGACTTGCCTCTCTCCACATAACTTGCCTTGGTTCCTTCCCATCCACATGTGTTGATCCTCAGTGTACACCCTAATCAACATTCTGCCCACTATAATCTTAGAGCCCACTTCTCAGAGAACCAAACTTGCAACAGTCTGTGATTATATCTCAAGATAATTAAAAACAAATTAACAATAACAAAACTGGACATGTGAATTCTTATGTGAACTCTCCTGATTTTGTTTTATCACTAATTTAAATATTCTTCCCTGGTGGCTCAGACTGTGAAGCATTTTCCTACAATATGGGAGACCTGGGTTCTATACCTGGGTCGGGAAGATCTCCTGGAGAAGGAAATGGCAAGCCCACTCCAGTATTCTTGCCTGGGAAATCCCATGGACAGAGAAGCCTGGTAGGCTACAGTCTATGACGTTGCAAAGAATTGGACACGACTGAGTGACTTCACTTCCATCAACATATCTAAACCTACATTTAAACCACATTTGTGAAGACCATATAATTCATTATTTGCACAAGACAGTTGTCCCAGAATAAGCATTAATAGAACTCTTTATTGATGACTGTGCCCCAGCTTAGACAAAAAATTAATTTTATGATCATCCTTACCTGAGACCATTAATTTACCACTTTTGCTTCAGAGAAAAGATTTTCTGAGGTAGTAGGTTAATTCTGTGCTCAATTAGGTAAAATTTGATAAACCAAAGAACGGATCACCAGTTGGTACAAACCATTTAGGATGTATTTGTTCTCACAGTGAGGCTGGCAGTCTGATGGAGTTAGATGGGGAAGAAGAAGCCATTTCAGTGGCAGAAAAGGCCAACCAAACCTAGTCTGGTACAATATTTTGCCAAAATCACTTTCCCAGTGAGAGAAAAATCCGTATTTCTTTTCTTGGTTTATTCATGTTCTTGGCCTCATCCCAAATCTATACAGTTAACCATAAATTCTTTAAATAAGCTAGTAATGAATCTTCCACTTTCAAAAACAATTACATAGATCTCAAAACAGATAGAAACACAAAATGAAAAAAAAGAAGGCAAACACTTCACTAATGTATAAATATTATAGGCAGCATTATAAAACTATACACAAATAAAAACAAGTTACTTGATAATTAGTCAGTTACCACAATTTGTAAAAAATAATCTTCTAATTAATTCTTGATCAAATACCAAGTAAAACTGAAGTGACACAATGCCTAGAAGATAATGGTGTTCAAAGTATGGGATGCAGTAAAAAATAGAAATCAAAGCCAAGTCCATAACATTAAGGGCATTTTTATTTTTTAAATAGTAATGAAAGATCTAGAAAAAAAAAAAAAAAAACAAGCGGAAGAAAATAATAAGATATTAATTCAAAGTATACTTTGTATATATATTGGTATGTATATATTTTTAAAAAATTGCTTAGTCATGTCTGACTCTTTGTGACCCCATGAACTATGCATAGTCCATGGAATTCTCTAAGCCAGAATACTGGAGTGGGTAGCCTTTCCCTTCTCCAGGTGAACTTCCCAACCCAGGGACCAAACCCAGGTCTCCCACATTGCAGGCAGATTCTTTACCAGCTGAGCCACAGGAGAAGCCCATATGTATATATACTGGTATATATATGTGTGTGGCTCAGAGGGAGATCTCTTGGAGAAGGATATGGAAACCCACTCCAGTATTTTTGCCTGGAGAATCCCGTGGACAGAGGAGCTCATGGGGTAGTGAAAGGTTGTTGCTGAACCATGAAAGATGCTGCGATTCTTGGCCCCCAGAGAAGAAGTCAATCTGGGGCCAGAGATGAGGCTTGATCACTCAGAGCTTTTGTGTAGTAAAGTTTTATTAAAGTATAAAGGCATAGAGAAAGGTTCTGACATAGACATCAGAAGGGGGCAGAGAGAGTACCTCTCCTCTGCTCGTCTTTAGCTAGATGTTATATAACTGCTAGCAGTCTGTTAATTAAAGAAAAAACTCAGAAAATGGCACCAGGCCCTTCACCCACACCATGCATTTTGAGATAATATTGGCACCAGGTGAGTCATCCTGGGCCATAAAATGATTGATAAGAATCTTGAAGAATGGCAGATTTCCATACAAATATATAGTTTCATTAACATAAATTAGGAGAACAATGTGTGAGTATAACATACTGGTTTGTTAAATTGGTTCTGAGCCTTTATGCAGAACTGCCTTGAAGACAGAGTCTGGGGTAAATGCATAGTACATTAACATAGCTTAAGACAAACATTTCCATAAGAAAAATGCATTAGTTAGCTCAAAGTTTGAAAAAAGTTAAGTTCAGGTGGAACCAGGTGTCATTATGGCAACACAGAATTTTAAGAGACACCACTTTTTAAATTTGTATTGAGAAGGGGGAAAAACATAACACTAGTTTGTTTTAAGGGGGAGTGTGTAATTTCCTCAGTTCTGTCTCATCACAACAAAAATTTGAAGTGGCAGATGTTAAAGCCCCCAGACAGACAGTGTCTAAGCTCTCGGACAGACTGTGTTACAGCTCGGTATTACAGCTCAGTTTTATTTAAAAAATAAAGGAAAATACATCCTCAAGGTGTGAGGGCATGCTGACGCAAAAGACGTGAAGAGAAGAGAGTGAGAGCGAGAGCAAAAGCGAGCATGCACGCGGAGGAGAGAGAGAGACCCCTGGTCCTTTGGCTCCTCTCTTTATATGTTTTTCCTCCCCCTGGGCCTGCCCTATGTAAATTGGCCTAGCCAGGAGTGCTGTTTGTTCTACCTGAGGTCCTCACTCTGGACCTCGGATCTTCTCTTGTCCTATTTTTCCGGGCTTTTCCCTTCCTTGTCTTTTAGCCACCGCCATTCTGGACTCCTTTTTCCTATTCTAACTACCTAACGGTTTCCTTCTGCCGCTTAAGAGAGAGATATAAAAATGTCTGACACTAGCAGCCTATTTTCTTCACTTGGAGACCTCTGGCCTTCCTGCCTGTTACCTTCTCAGTAGCAAAGAGTCAGATACGACTAAGTGGCTAACACACATAAACACACACACACACATGCACACAGACATTAGTAAAACATATACATACTGAGAAACTAAACTTAATCTAAGGCATGTTAAAGGATGTGACATGTGACTAATCATATTTGTTAATTACATTGACAGGGACAAATGAGGCACTGGTAAAGAATTATGAAAAGCAGAACATGAAAATAAGCCCGATAGATTTATCCATAAAAGGGGGGACAGAAGAAGCTCAGTGAAACTACTAGACACATTAAATATGTGCTGACTACTGTACTTAATAAACTAGGATGATGTATGACAACTGTAGCTGTTATATGAAAAGAGCTATAAATCCCCTATAGCTTTTTATCTCTTTCCTGCCTACCTACACTCATTCAGGGCACATTTTGTAAATTCGCTAAATTCTATATTAGCTAATAATATAGTACACTGTATATATTTTCGACTGTTGTGACTTTATAAACATGTTGGTTCAATATCTTTCTTAGAAATTACCCATTTGAAAATTGTGTATCAGTGTAGGTTTCTCTCTACTTTTATAATCAATTTTAGTATAAGTCAGTCAGTCAGTTCAGTCGCTCGGTCGTGTCCAACTCTGAGACCCCATGAACTGCAGCACGCCAGGCTTCCCTGTCCATCACCAACTCCCGGAGTTTACTCAAACTCATGTCCATTGAGTCAGTGATGCCATCCAACCATCTCACCCTCCGTTGTCCCCTTCTCCTCCTGCCTTCAATCTTTCCCAGTATTAGGGTCTTTTCAAACGAGTCAGCTCTTCGCATCAGGTGGCCAAAGTACTGGAGTTTCAGCTTCAACATCAATCCTTCCAATTAACACTCAAGACTGATCTCCTTTAGACTTGGCTGGTTGGATCTCTTTGCTGTCCAAGGGACTCTCAAGAGTCTTCTCCAACATCACAGTTCAAAAGCATCAATTCTTCAGTGCTTACCTTTCTTTATGGTCCAACTCTCACAACCATACTTGACTACTGGAAAAACCATAGCCTTGACTAGATGGACCTTTGTTGGCAAAGTAATGTCTCTGTTTTTTAATATGCTGTAGAGGTTGGTCATAACTTTCCTTCCAAGGAGTAAATATCTTTTAATTTCATGGCTGCATTCACCATCTGCAGTGATTTTGGAGCCCCCCAAAAATAAATTCAGCCACTGTTTCCACTGTTTCCCCATTTATTTGCCATGAAGTGATGGGACCGGATGCCATGATCTTAGTTTTCTGAATGTTGAGCTTTAAGCCAACTTTTTCACTCTCCTTCTTCACTTTCATCATATTTTGCTCTAAATAAAATTATCAATTTCAAAACAATTTTATTAGAATATTATATTTGCCTAAATTTTCAATAATAATACTATTGATGATATGTATATCTTTCCTCTGTCTCTCTCTCAGTGCATAAAAAATAAAATGAAAAATGAAAAGAAACTAACTCATACAGACTTAACTAATTTTCAAATTACTATTAGTTAATGCCTAAATTAATAAATGCCCAATGGATATTTGCTATTAGTAGGAAGAGAATTAACATGATTCATATCAATATGTTAAAGAAAATCCATTATTATCTTTATAATTGCTAAAATATAGGTTTTATAACAACTGACATTTAGTTCTGATGGAGGCATTTAGTAATAGCTAACATGTATACATGGAGAAGGCAATGGCAGCCCTCTCCAGTACTCTTGCCTGGAAAATCCCATGCACAGAGGAGCCTGGTAGGCTGCAGTCCATGGGGTCGCTAAGAGTCTGACACGACTGAGCAACTTCACTTTCACTTTTCACTTTCATG
Source organism: Cervus canadensis (assembly GCF_019320065.1). NCBI lineage: Eukaryota > Metazoa > Chordata > Mammalia > Artiodactyla > Cervidae > Cervus > Cervus canadensis. The sequence continues at coordinate 62,513,505 of NC_057400.1, forward strand.
CATTGGAAAAGGAAATGGCAACCCACTCCAGTGTTCTTGCCTGGAGAATCCCAGAGACAGCGGAGCCTGGTGGGCTGCCGTCTGTGGGGTCTCATAGAGTCAGACAAGACTGACGCGACTTGGCAGCTTCGCAGCAACATATACAGAGCCCCAAATATCTGCCAGATATCATGTAGAGCTTTAAATGTACTGTCTCATTTAGTTCTCAAAATGACTCTTATTTGGTTGGTACCACAGAATGTTTTACAGACAGGAAGATTAAGGTTTAGAGAGGCAAACCCATGGATACACAGTCAAATTTTTTTTTTTTTTGCATTTTATACACTTTTTATCATTGGATATTTTAAATCAAATTTATGAGTTATATATATAAAACAAATAGGATCTGCATATGTGGATATAAAATTATTTTATGATCTAGTAGAAGTGAAAGAGCAACATTATGTAAATTGTGATACTATATATGTCAAGAAAAGAATTCTTAAAATGGTTTACTATAAGATGAAGAAGCTTATAATGCATTAGGAAGATATACAGTAATATATCATTTTAAATATTTTTATAAAATGGTATATCTAAATTGCAATGATAATCATGTTCATTAGCTTGAAAACTTCCATGTAATTTATTTTCTTCTATATTTCAATTGTATTTTGTATTTGTCTGGTATAAACAGCACTATTAATGCAGAACTATTTAAATAGAAATATTTATTGTCCAAAACTAATGATTTTATATAAACTATAACATTTATCTCTGTTCTTTAATATTTAGTTATTGCAACAGCATATACTGATTTGAAAACTGCAATTACAGTAGAGTTCATTGAAATTATATATAGCTAGACGTCATCTCTGGTTATGCATTCTTTTAGTGTTAAAGCTAATTGGCTCCAACTATATCCTACATATGGTTAAAAGTCTTGAATCCCTTCAAATACCTACTAAGTATTTTAGGGGTTTTCTATTTCAATTGATTACTTGTGAGGCAAATTTGTGGTGTCCCCTATCTTCTAGAACTTTTTAATGCTCTTTTTCCTATAATCATTTCTTTATTTGCAACACAACCATAAAAGAAAAATGGTCTTATCTCCTTTAGTGTCTCAAGGAATTACATATGACCTTGTTTTTAAAAAAGAGATGCAAAAATTTTGTCATTACAGCCAAGCATGTAATGGAAAATTAGATTTAGACATATTTAGACCTTTTCTTTGGACTTCCCAGGTGGCTCAGTGGTAAAGAATTCACCTGCCAAGCAGGAGACACAGGTTCAATCCCCAGGTCAGGAAGATCCCCTGGAGAATGGAACGGCAACCCACTCCAGTATTCTTGCCTGGAGAATCCCATGGACAGCAGTCTGGTGGGCTACAGTTCATGGGGTCTCAAAGAGTCAGACATGACTAAGCAACTCACATTACTACTACTACTAACCCCTACATTATTCTATTTTTTTTTCCTCTCAAAAGTTTGTTCTTTGAGTTATTCAAGTGCTACCCTGAGGATAATCTTTCCAATTAAAATGACTCATTAATTTTTTTTTTTTTTGTCAAAGACATCCTCCCTCCCAAGGAGAATTAGAAGACCACCTCTTGGATTTTTCTTCCCACATTGTGGTCAGTCATCCGACTCTTTGCAACTCCATGGACTGTAGCCTGCCAGGCTCCTTTGTCCATGTGATTTTGCAGGCAAGTATACTGGAGTAGGCTGCAATTTCTTCCTCCAGAGGATCTTCCCAACCCAGGGATCCAACCCAGGTCTCCTGCACTGCAGGTGGATTTTTTACTGCTGAAGTCACAGGGGATTCCTCACAACATTTACAACAGTCTAAAAAACAAAGATCATCTGATCAAGGCTATGGTTTTTCCAGTGGTCATGTATGGATGTGAGAGTTGGACTGTGAAGAAAGCTGAGCGCCAAAAAATGGATGCTTTTGAACTATGGTGTTTGAGAAGACTCTTGAGAGTCCCTTGGACTGCAAGGAGATCCAACCAGTCCATCCTAAAGGAGATCAGTCCTGGGTGTTCACTGGAAGGACTGATGCTGAAGCTGAAACTCCAGTACTTTGGCCACCTCATGCGAAGAGTTGATTCATTGGAAAAGACCCTGATCTGGGAGGGCTTGGGGGCAGGGGGGAAGGGGATGACAGAGGATGAGATGGCTGGATGGCATCACCGACTAGATGGGCATGAGTTTGAGTAAACTCCAGGAATTGGTGATGGACAGGGAGGCCTGGTGTGCTGCGATTCACGGGGTCACAAAGAGTCAGACATGACTGAGTGACTGAACTGAAAAAATAAATAGCTAACAATTATATTCTTGTCTCATAATGTTTATATCATGTGCGCATTTTAAGTTCTCAGTACTATTGGTTTAAGATGATCAGTTTATCTTTTTTTCAGTTACTCATACTCCACATAGAGGAAATCAAGTTCACACCAGACTTGCTAACCATTGGCCAGTCATACTCTCTAATCACATTTCAGTTTGCAGACGTAGTAAATGAGACAGGTGGACTAAAGGCTTGCTAAAGATGTTTTCGATTTAAATAACAAAGATGTGTGTTTTTTTTTTAAATAACAGATATGAAAAAAAAAGAAAAATAATTTACCAAATTAGTACATTTATTTCACTTGCTAATAAAACTTTTTTATTTGAAATATGAATTCCCAAGGCCATTAAAAATGTAGTGCCTATTACATTCTACAAAGTATCCATTTACTTATTTCCTACCTGGGTTTTAATAAAACAAGCTTTTAATTCAGTAACCTCCTTTTAAGACACTTTTATTTGTAGTAGTTCAAAAATAATTTTTTTTGCAACAAGTCTTATTAATATAAAATCTAATCTACAGTTCTAAGTTGGGTTTTCTCTAGGGAGAGTTTGGAAAATAGTGTCATTTCACTAAATTGTATATCTCAGAGAACTCAGACAGAGTTATAGTTCTTTGAACAAAACTAAGGTAGAAGAGTGAAGAGAAAGATATTTAATAATTTTAGAAGAAAAACTGTTTATGAAGCCTTTTAAGAAACTGGGTTAACTTTAAAGATCACAAACAGTAAACTATATGCTCACAATATGTTGTTGGTTTTTTTTTAGAGTATCAACATACATCTAAAAGAAAATGAAAAAGAAAAAGATTGAAACGAGAATTAAGATAAGCCAATTTATTGAGAAAATTGCACTGAAGTGGTAAAGATGAACAGAAAAGGAAAAATAATTGAAAAGCAAGAAAATACAATATTTTATGTTTTCACTACTGCTTAAGCTTTTCATGTACCAATTTACTTAAAGAATTAAATGTCTTTTCTTTGCAATATGATATTTTAGATATTCAAACTTTATCACACTCTATCTTTTGGAAACAATTTCTATTTCATCTTTGAAAGCTATTTGCTTCAATAGTTGATACATTGCACCTCGAATCCTTTAGACACCTGGTTTTCTTACTATGACATATTTTCACCCTTTGTCTCTTTCAAAGGAAATGTTTCTCCTATACAATTAACTTCGGCCTTATAATAAAGATTCTGACTTTATTTTTACGTTTTACTGCTGAGAGCATTCAAGTCCTACCACTGTCTCTTCCTCTTTGGTCCTACATCTGAACAAATTGATAAGAAAACCCAACTGCTCCTTCTCCTAGGAGCCAGAAGTTCAAACCAAGGAAGCCCTAGCCAACATTTTGGAAGCCACATCCCAGCTTCCACTTACTCACAAAAGAATCCAAGCCAGTCAACTTCTTATACACTCCCTAGCCATTTTGGGGCCCTGCTTCAGGCCTGCCCTGCTCCTCCAAGAAGTTTCTCATTCACATAATGAGTCTATTGTGTCACCTACTGGTATGCAGGGGTAGTCTTGAAATCCAAACCAAATTTTGTGTGAGGGAGCCTGTCTCGTTTCTGTGTGGTGATCACAGCTCATCTCCACTCCCCTCCAGTGGGGTGAAACATATAAAGAGGTTTCTTACCTAGTAATTTTTCTAGGTGTATAGCAATATTAAAAAGAAAGTCTTATTTTATTATCAGAAACACAAGGAATAAAAATAAAACAAAACTTATTTCACTTATTCCCCTGTATTTTTTCTTAACTACTAAAAATCCATGACACCCAGCCTGGTACCTGTACTCTTTGGGGAAGGTGTATATCAGTTTTTTAGCATAGAAGTTTTAATTCCATTTTCTGACTCAATTCTAGGAGCAGCGCTTACTTGTTTAACTTTTGTCCATGGATACACTTGAAATAGGTTAGACAGATATATCTGTCACACGAATCCAAATCCATACTTTTTCCTAGATCCAAACTGTCCATTCTTCTGTTCATGTCTTAATTATTTTTTCCCAGGCACGGAGTTAGTTATGACACAGTGAGGGGTTATATAATGATTCAAATGACCCTGTAAAATTAATCTTAATAGTACAATGTCAAAAATATTATGGCTCATACTGAATCACTATAAAAATCTACTATTAACTCCTTAGAAAGAAATAAAAGTAAAAATAAAACTTTTTGAAATAAAAATAAATGAAATAATCCTTTTTTTTTATTAGACTTCATCTTAACAAGATCACATTGCAGTCCAAAATGAAGTTGCCTTTTCTTATGTCCATCTCAGACCCAAAAACACATATGCAAACACACACCCACACACCCACACACACAAATCATATTTAAGAGAAAACAAGAGGTTAAAAGTATGATAAGCCAACATGTGGATAAAAGAAGTCTATAAAACTAAGAACCCACTGCTCATCCCCCTGGGTAACATTATGTCAGCAGCCATGCTGTTACTCTGACAGCATAACCCGAGGGAGGGTGAACAATGTCTGGGTCTTAGGTAATGTCTTGGTTCAGAGAACTCAGAGGACCTATGCCTATCAGGTCATCTGAACACTAAATCTTTAACACAGACTTGCTTCAATTACAAACTGTGTTCTTCCTAAAATGTCAGGTAGGCTAAAATAAACCCCAGTTCACTAAATTTGCCTTTCAGTGTGATCCCTGGAAATGCAAATATAGCCAGCATCTAACATCACAGGCTCCCAAACTTGCTGTAAAAATGTCCCCACTCATGGTGCTCCCAGCTTCTCTAGAATCATATTGATGCAGCTTTACAGGTACTAGTGCCATTTTAATCCTGCTCCAGTGATGAGATTATAAAGTACTAAGGCCTTAAAAACAGTTAAAAAGTGCTAGTCAGCTTAATTGTTTGATATATCCTTAGGAAATTCTCCATAAAACTATCTGCTTTCTCTATACTAAAAGTTCTGTTTTCCAATATGCAAGCAATGGACAGTTTGATCAATTCACTTTTTCAGAGACTCACTTGTAAACTTTGTCATTCCTGTAATTTCTAGAAGTCAGCAATCTACACGGAGTTAACATAATTTAATAGAACATTGCAGTCATTCTTACTGCTTAGATCACCAATACTACAAGTTTAAAGACAGTATCTTCTTATAATCTTCCTTTTCTGATCCTAACATTTCTTTAGATCCTTTGGTTTCATACATGAACCATAATATGGTTGGATTATGCAAATATCAATTTTAACTTTGGCTGTCTTTCTTTTTAAAAAATTCATTTTTAATTGGGGGAAATTGCTTTACAATGTTGTGTTGGCTTCTGCCATACAACAAAGCAAATCAGCCATAATTACACCTATATAACCTCCCTCTTGAACCTCCCTCCCTCCCTCTAAATCATCACAGACTGCTAGGCTGGGCTCCCTGTGTTATATAGCAACTTCTCACCAGCTATCTATTTTACACATGGTAATGTATATATGTTGATGCTACTTTCTTCACTCATCATACTCTCTCCTTCCCCTACTGTGTCCACAAATCCATTCTCTATATCTGCATCTTCATTCTTTCCCTGCAAATTGGTTCATCAATATCATTTTTCTAGATCCCATATATGTGTGTGTTATGTACAATTTTTTCTCTTTCTAACTTACTTAACTCTGTATAACAGACTCTAGGTTCATCCACCTCACTAGAACTGGTATGGTACTCAGTCACAAGAAAGAACAGTTGGCTGTCTTTCTTAATGGGGATTCCCTGCTGGCTCACTGGTAAAGAATCTGCCTACCAATGCAGGGAATTTGGGTTCCACCCCTGGATAGGGAAGATCCTCTGGAGAGGGAAATGGCAACCCACTCCAGTATTCATGCCTGGGAAATCCCATAGTCAGAGGAGCCTGGTGGGCTATAGTGTATGGGGTCATTGAAGAGTTGGACACCTTAGCGACTAAACAAAAACAATAATCTTTCTGAATAATATCTTTACTTATTTTTAGTCAAGCTATACACATTACAGTCCTTTTCTTTGTTGTCTTTTCCTGTCATGGAGTGTGTCAATGCTTAGATAACCAGTGTTTCACTGTTTCCAGTATTACTGGGAGGCATTCTTCCTCCATTATTGAAGACAGCTGTGGCCATCGATAGACTCAATGTACGTTCTCATACTTCAAAACGTACATTCTCATACTTGTGTAATTCTAACATGAAGGATCCATATTTTTTCCCAGAAAAATATCATCTGTTAATACCCCTTTATAGCAAAATTAGTTTCCTTAATAAGAAAGTGCCAGTGTTAAGGAACTGTCAGATTACCAAGTTCTTTCACTTTGATAGAATTAGTTATATGCATCAGTTTGACTCCCTGGAGAAGGATATGGCAAACCACTCCAGTATTCTTGCCTGGACAGAAAAGCCTGGTGGACTACAGTCCACGAGATCACAAAGTCAGGCAGGACTTAGCAACCAACAACACACCAATTTGACTAGTCATTTATTTCATTGCAAGTTTTTGAAAATTGGGCTCAAACAAAACTGGCACAGGAAAAAAATGTGCTTATCTGAACTTACCGAATGTTTAAGACAGCCAGGTTTAAGACCTTGCCAATACTGAGAACTTAGAAAAATCAAATGATTCCAAATATATTCTGACCTCCACAGGACTGTGGGACACCTTGGTGTTATTTATACTTCATTCTAAGAATTCTGTCTTCAAAGGTAACATGGGTCATTAATATCCAGTTATGGACAGATTTTTTAATTGTTTCTCAGACTCCTGGACTTAAGCAACCTGCTCAAAATTTTCAAATGCTTAAAAAATTCTAACGTATAAAAGAACAGCATATTTAGAAATTAAATATTAAAAACATGTAGTTAATTAAAATTTTTAATTGTTTATTTTAAATGATATCCAAATTAATTAATCATAAAGTAGAATCACTCCACCAGCGCTTTAAAAAAATTTTTTTTTTGGATTAAAGGTAAAGGATTTGGCAGTGCAATATTTCTTGAAATATAAATTTTACAAGTTATAATTTTAAAGATCTATTAAATTCTTTTTCAATTATCTCATTTCCAGAATAATTCTAAAAGCTAGATATTACTAGTACTTAATTTGTTTAACTTCAGCTAATTTATATTTTAATAAAAACATCTGAGTTTGGATAGTTTTTACACATTACGAGTTTCAGATTCTGAGGCTTGTTTAAAAAGTAAGTCATTTAATCTGAAGGGAAAATAATTCCTAAGAAAATACAAATCTGATAAAAGAATGTCATCATAAAATGTCAAATATCTAAAATATGTTACATTGTCAACATTGGCTAAAATGAGGATTACCATTCTTGGACCTATTTTACTTTTTCCAAGGGGAATAGTATGTATGGTTACCTTATTAAGGAGTGGTCCTAGAATTTCTGACCCTACCACACATCATATGGTACACAAAATAATCCAGAAAGAAAGCTATTAACACCAGATCTGTCAAAACAATGCGATGACTCCTCCAGTCACCCTAAGAGAGGCCTATACCTATTTCAGTATAAACACAGTCTAACTTTTCTAGAAAAGAGATAATTTATTTATTGCTTCCATAGACTGTATCAATCCTGAAATGTTGAGCTTTTATATCATTATCATCATCATCATTACTACTACTTTGACTTCTTAACTTCTGCCATGAAATGGAGTCTAGAAATTGAACTGACTTTGGCACTAAGATAAGCAATATAAAGTGTGTGTAAATTATTTAATGAGTTTCTTATTTAATCTATAGTCTCAGGGATTTCTCTTTGCATGTAAGATAAAGGAGGATTATATAGAAGCAGATCTTTTTTTGACTGAGACAAAATTATATATACATATACATGTATGTATGTGTGTGTGTTGTTGTTTAGTCGCTAAATTGTGTCAGACTCTTTGTGACCCCATGGACTGCAGCATGCCAGGCTTCCCCATCCTCTACTATCTTCTGGAATTTGCTCAAATTCATGTCCACTGAGTTGGCAGTGCTATCGAACCAACTCATCCTCTGCCACCCTCTTTTCCTTTTGCATTTAATGTGTGTGTGTATATATACTATAATATAGTATGAGAGAATCCAATACATAAAATTCTGTCACGTGAAACATTTGCAAATTTATTCAATATGATATGAATATTAGTAAGAGCTAATAGTAAATGTTGAAACTATGGGAAGTTTAAAACAGGCTAAAAATACTTCTTGTCAAATGGAAGAAGAAAAAATCATTTAAAAGCAAATACTTTAATACATCTCATTGAAGGTTTTTATCTCTGTTAAATTTTATGTTGACCTTTAGCAAAAATAAGACTATACCTTATTTATACTTTGACTCTACTTCATAACCTTTAAAAATATCTACAGTATTATAATTATGTGTTAGATATACAGAATACATATATATACCCTAGTGTGCATAAAGATGCTGCGTCTCTTGAAATTTAGACTTTAAAAGTGACAGGCATAGTATTTTCAAAGATTTTAAAAAGTCATGATTAATTTATTATAAATATAAAAGTCAGTTGTGTGTAGGACAACTTTACTTTCCAGATGTTCCCATATGCTTTTAAGTAAAGGTATTTTCATAAAGCTCTGAATAAAACAAATAGTGCCACATACCAAATTATGAAGTGATGTTCTTCTGGTTTTAGTTGAGTCATTTTAAATTAGTTATGACTCCCTATCTCATATTAGTACAGAAATTATCACTATATCTTATTGATTATAGAAATAAATAATATATAGGTCAGTGAATTCATTTAAAATGAAGCCATGTGACTATGTAAAACCCTATAGTAACCATTACCCTCCCTCAAAATGTTAGAAGGTAGAACTAATTATCTATATGAAGCTATAGTATCATAACATGATTATATCTACTCCATGAAATACTAAAAACAGTTATTTAAAACACAGCTACCAAACTTACTGATTAATGTTAATTATCTCATTTGTAATTTACCTAAGGACATTTCTTACTCTTCATCTTCCCATTTGTTTATTCAAAATGCTCACAAGTGAAAATATGAAGAGACACACAGGATACAAACTAGTTGAAGGCAGACAACTCAGTGGTATCAGACTTATTGACAAAGCCACTTAACTTATTTTAATTATTTTTTCCCCTGATTTTAGGAAAGCTAAAGGCAGACATACTGTTCAAGAAACCTGATGTGTTGGTTTTTAAAAATGGTGTTGAAATCTTTGATACTCTTCCTATTGAGAAGTGGAGTCTATATCCCCTTTTCTTAAGTCTGGCAGGCATGTGATTGTCTTGAATCCTAAATGCTGAGAAAAATAACTTCCTAGCCATGATTGCAGTAGAGCATGCAGCTTCCTTCTGGACTTCTTGGAATGCCCATTTCTCAGAAGCTCAGCCTGGGATGTTCAACAGGTGGGAGGTACAGTCACCTTAAAACTAGCATGCTGAAGGCACCTATGTAGGCGTTCCAGGGGACAGCCTTGGCTGAGTTCCTATCTGACAACCAACATCACCTGACAACCATGTGATTGAGTCTCTTGGATGACTTTAGCAGAAGAGACCCCAAGCAAAACTTGCTTACCCAAATCATTTTCAGAATTCTTTTCCCACAGAATTGTGAGCAAAATAAAATTATTGTTTTATGTCACAAAGCTTTGGGTTATTTATTACAGCAACTATAATCAGATCACCTCCTACTAACTCTGCTTCCTTTATTTAGATGAGGCTGTATCCATGTTCGAGCTTCCCAGGTGGTACTAGTGGTAACGAACCCACCTGTCAATGCAGGAGATCTAAGAGACACGGGTGTCCACGTTTAAGTTGGACTTGATTCAGGAATGAAAGTGAACATTTCAGGAATAGGAAGGCACATACTGAATATGTAAATCATCCCTGAATTGAGAAAAATACCCAGATTACCAAAAAAAAAAAAAAAATTACAGCAAGAATTCAACTTTTCAGTTTCTCCCTCCCCTAACATATACCTGTGGTCCTGTGCAGGGTCTTGTATGACCAGCTGAAAGAGCAAGAGAAAGTCTGTGTTTGGTTTACAGATGGGCTCCCTAAGCATGTGGGTGCAAACATAAAACAGTAATGGCTGCATTACAGCCACATCTGTGATCGCCCTGAGAGACAGAGAGTGCAAGATGCGTATCAGCTGCAGCTCTGAAAACAGCTGCAATAGGGACAGTGGTCAGCCACATACTTCCTTTCCTCCTCTGAGAGTCTTTTCAGGAAGAACCAGCCCATGGGAATAATGAAGAAATTGTCTCCCAAACCTGTGTGGAAAAATAGGTGTGTGTGACTCAAAGGATGGAACTGGGTAGCCATGAGAATGTGCCTCTCAGATACGTGACTCCAGGGAATGCAACTGGCCAAGAGCTCCAGCTGACTACTCTGAAATCAATTGCTTTGTTTCCCAAATTCCCAAAAGCTGCCCCCAGTCAGTGACTGAGTGTAGCAAGGCAACAAGGCAAGTCTGTTCTTGGGAGAAGGGATTCTCTGAAGCATTTTGGATCAAGATTCACTGATAGCCTTACCAAACTTTCCTTAGAGCTGCACTGCACTCTAGCAATCTTCACAAATTATCCTATGAGGCTCATAAAAACCTCAGATAATATTATTATCATTTACTTTTAAGGACAATAAAAGCTTAATGATGTTATGATCCATTTCTAAGGTCATGTAGTTGGAAGTGATATAGCTGGAATTTGCAATCAGGAAGCCTGATAATAGAGTCTGTTTAATACAAATTAGCAAGAATAGCATTTCCCCAATATGATTATACTGAGTCATGTACTGTTTTTCTTTTCTTTTCTTCTTTTTTTTTTCTTTCTGTTTTTCTTTAGGAATCAAGAAAGTAAAGACTGGGCTCTGGGTGGAAATTTAAACTTTTTATGTCAGTGCCTAATGCAAAAAGGATGCATATTAGAAGAAACGTATTTATGCATTTGTCTTTAACCCAGCAGATGTATTCCAGTATATGCAATAACCAAATCGGCCACACTCTCATTGAGGCAAACAACAGTAGATGTCATAGGAATAGGATGTTTATAAGATATATCAAACATTTTAATTTGGGGGTTGCATATTTTAATTTGCATAGAAAAGTTTGGCTCAATCAATCAATTGATTTTCTGCATTTCAACACTTACTAATTTCAGAGTACTGTCCTTGTTGTGAAATTAAATGGCATGGCTAGAAGCAATTAATTAGCCATATATTATAGTCACTCTCAGTAGCATGACCAAATTTATTTTCTATATACATAGCTGCAATACATCTGCAGGTAATGTTATATACTGTTTTTCTGAAGCAATATGTCTTAAAATTAGCACTGTCTATAAAAAATAATAGGTTTAGCAAATCACTTTTGAGAAGCTCTTGTATTACAGATTTTAGTGAAGTAATAAATATTCTTTGGTTCTTTTAGTTTTATATAACATTACTAGTTTCCAGACCCTGACTTAGAAATATGCTATCAATATCTTTCCAAGGATATAGAAAATATGTACTTTGGGGAGAAGAAAAAGAAGTATTTATATAAGTTTGGCATGCCAGCGAGTAGCTAAGAGACTCAAGGTTACAAGAGGAATTTTTTAGAATTAAACTAATTGGAGGTTTTATTTTAATTAGTACTCTGAGAAGATTATTGCAAGAAATTAAAATTCAGGGTTTTCTAAAATGAAAAATGGCTTAAAGCAAATAGTCTTCATTTTAAACCATTAAACCAAAAGAGATTCATGGAAAGTGGAACACTTTTTTTTTTATGAGTGAATTGCATTTCTACCACTACAAAAGTTTCATCAATATGCTTACAAAATTGGTATTTTTCCCTTGTTTTTTGTATTTTTACTAGTTACTTAACCTTCCTAAATACTTAGTATATCTGCCAGTTATAGGTAATCCAAGATTAATTTTTTTCTAAATCTAAGCTCATGGTTTTAAAAATGTGAAACATTCTTTGAAAGGCCCATAAATTATACAGATATAGATGTACTATGGCAGTTCTACAGAAATGCTAGTGATATGTTTCTCTAACAAAAACTTAAATAAAAACCTATAGTAGTTCATTAAATAACTATGAAATGTGAAATGAAATAAAAATAAAATAAAAATGTAATCATTAATTCTATATTATTTGAAAGTCATGGGGTATCTTAATAATTATAACATTTAAATACTTAAAATAGTGTTATAATTTTAAACATATTAAATTGTATAATACATTTTAAAATAATGTACACTTAAGAAGGTGATTAGAATTATTAAACTTAAGTATATATGAATAGTATTACAGGATTCCAACATTATCACTGTAAATTTGACTCTGGCCCTCTTTCAAAAAGATGTAATAAAAAAATAACAATCAGACAGTTAATATTTTTGCCTGATAGGAGGAAACATCAAATCCTGAAGAAAATAAGTCTTTATCTAAATTAAAAAATTATATATACTGCCAGGGATTGATTCTAGGGTTCTAAAACATAGAAAACCATATTTAAATATAGAAAATAGAAATAGTTTAAATATAGAAGACTATATTTAAAGATATTTAAATATATCTTTTTATATAGTATATATACTATATATATAAATTATATAGTATATAGTATATATACTATATATATAAATTATATAGTATATAGTTTAACTTAATTAAAACTATATTTAAATATCTTTTCAATGGTGGGCTTTAGTAGCAATCCTTATATTAGTTGGGACATGATGCCAAATTAAATTTCAGTGTGTATGCTTTTGTTAGGGGAGTCATGAATAAAATCTAGAATAGACTAGAACTGCATGTCCTTCAAACTGCCCTACAAAAGTATTTATCTCTTAACCAAAATTTAAATAAGAGAAAGTAAATATTTTAAGGTTACGTTATATTATAAAGGCTTAATGTTAACTAATTAAAAATTATTCTTATGTGTTATAATGTAAGCATGCATTTGAAATTCAGAGATCAAATTGAAATGTTTGGAAAATACCCCCAGAAACTCATGAGCAACTTTATCATCAAAACTCAACTAAGTCCTTTACATGTGCTTTTAGGCCATCTGTATGTCTTCTTTCCAGAAATGTCTATTTAAATCTTTTGCCCATTTTTTGGTTGGGTTGTTTGTTTGTTTGTTTTTTGATGAGTGCTTCTAGCTGTTCGTGTATTTTGGAAATTAATCCCTGGTCAGTTGCATCATTTGAAAATACTTTTTCCCATTCTATGGGGTGCTTTTTTGTTTCGTTTGTGTTTTTCTTTGCTGTGCAAAATTTTTTAAGTTTAATTAAGTCCCATTTGGTTAATTTTGTTTTTATTTTCATTACTCTAGGAAGTGTATCCAAAAAGATATTGCTGAGATTTATGTCAAAGAGTGTCTGACATGAAAAGATGCTCAACATCACTAATTATTAGAGAAATGCAAATCAAAACTACAATGAGGTATCACCTCACATCAATCAAAATGACCATCATCAAAAAGTCTACAAATAATAAATACTAGAAAGTGTGTGGAGAAAAAAGAAACCTCCTACACTGTTGATGGAAGAACAGTATGACCGTGCCTTAAAAAACTAAAAATAGAACTACCATATGATTCTGCAGTCCCAATATATCCAAAGAAAACCATGATTCAAAAAGATAAATGCACCCTGATCATCTTTGCAGCACATTTACAATAGCCAGGACATGGAAGTAACCTAAATGTCCATTGACAGAGGAATGGATAAAGAACATGTGTTACATATATCAACAGAATATTACTCAGCCATAGTAAAGAATGAAATAATGTCATCTGAAGCAATATAGATGGGCCTACAGAATATAATATTGGGTGAAGAAAGTCAGACAGTGTAAGACAAATATATCATTCATATATGGAACCTAATTTTTAAAATGATACAAATGAACTTATTTACAAAACAAAAGCAGACTCACAGACTTTGTCAACAAACTTATGGTTGCTGAAGGGGAAAGATGGATTTGGGGATGGATAATTTAGGAATTTGAGATTAACCTAGAAATACTACTATATATGAAATAGAAAATCAACGAGGATCTATTGTATGGCACAGGGAACTCTACTCAATATTCTGTAATAACCTATATGGGCATAGAATCTAAACAAGAATGGATATATGTATGTGTATAACTGATTCACTTTGCTGTCCTGAATCTAAAGCAACATTGTAAACCAACTATACTCCAATATAAGACAAAAATTAAATTAAAAACTCAAGTAAATCCTTAAGTCTCCACCGGATGGCTCAGTGGTAAAGAATCCACCTTCTAAGCAGGAGACACAGGAGATATAGGTTTGATCCCTAGGTTGGGAAGATCCCCTGGAGGAGGAAATGATAATTCATTCCAGTATTCTTGTGTGGATAATCCCACAGACAGAAGAGCCCAGTGGCCTATATAGTCCATGGGGTTGCAAAAGAGTTGAACATGCAAATCCTTAAGTACCACAGAGAACATTTACTATTGGGCTAATGAAACATCATCACTTGCCTTTGACATTTTAGTCTGTACAAAATTGAAGACATTAATTTGTCACAACATTAATTTGAATTGGATTTCTTAAGGACTAGACCAAACTAGCCTTTTATAAAGAAACTAGGTAAGCAATTTTACCTATGAAAAATCAATATGATAAGGCTTCAATCAGTTCAGTCACTCAGTCATGTCTGACTCTTTGCGACCCCATGGACTGCAGCATGCCAGGCCTCCCTGTCCATCACCAACTCCCGGAGTTTACCCGAACTCGTGTCCATTGAGTCAGTGATGCCATCCAGCCATCTCATCCTCTGTCATCCCCTTCTCCTCCCATCTTCAATCTTTCTCAGCATCAGGGTCTTTTCAAATGAGTCAGTTCTTTGCACTAGGTGGCCAATGTATTGGAGCTTCAGCTTTAGCATCAGTCCTTCCAATGAATAGTCAGTCAGGACTGATTTCCTTTAGAATTGACTGGTTGGATCTCCCCTGCAGTCCAAGGGATTCTCAAGAGTCTTCACCAACACCACAGTTCAAAAGCATCAGTTCTTCGGTGCTCAGCTTTCTTTATAGTCCAACTCTCACATCCATGCATGACTATTGGAAAAACCATACCTTTGACTAGACGGACTTCTGTTGGCAAAGTAATGTCTCTGCTTTTTAAGATACTTTTCTTCCAAGGAGCAAGAGAATTTTAATTTCATGGCTGCAGTCACCATCTGCAGTGATTTTGGAACCCAAAAAAATAAAGTCTGTCAGTTTCCATTGTTACCCCATCTATTTGCCATGAAGTAATGGGACCAGATGCCATGATCTTAGTTTTCTGAGTGTTCATCCAGAATACATGCTTCAGGGTTCATACTGAAAGTAAATGAGACACTTAAAATAGAATAATTCAAGAAAGGATTATTATTAATATAGTTTTAAATATAGAGAAACAGTAAAAAAATAATAATAATAATTAGATAAGCTGTTACCACGTCTGAAACCAAACTACCAAAATGATGAAGGGATAGATCAGAGAATGCTGCCAACTCAGCTACCTAGTGGAAAGGTATTCATCGATAGATAAATCATAGTAAATGGCCTTATTTTTCTTTACTGCTGTTAAAACTCATGCATTTGCTTTGTATCAAGTTTACTCAACCATATCTACATATTGGAATCATCTGGAGAGAACACTTAAAACCACTGATGCCTTGGATGCCACCATCAGAAATTCTGATTTAATTGATTTGGGTTTAGACAGGACATAGGGATTTTTAAAAGTTCCATATGGTGATTCAGATGATAAAGAATCTGCCTGGAATGCAGATGTGGGTTCAATCCCTGGGTGGGGATTATCCCCTGGAGAAGAGAACTGCTACCCACTCCAGTATTCTTGCCTAGAGAATTTCATGAAGAGAGGAGCCTGGCACCCTATAGTCCATGGGATCACAAAGAATAGGACATGACTGAGCAACTTTTACACACATGCACATTTGTTTTTAACACAAAGTCAAGTTTGTAAACATCTGAATAAATTTGACTTGCAAGAACATCTATAATGCTTTAGTCAAAAAGCAAGTTACATATTAACTAATGAATATGATTAACTATTTGTAACTTATAAATAATAAATGCTATCTTTGTGTTTATCTGTGTCACATTCATATGTAATGATTATTTTTATATGGGTGGAATGGTGGAATGGTAAAAGAAGACTTTTGGATTTTGCTGTATATTGTCATTGAAATTAATATGTACTATTTATGTAGTTTGGAAGAAAATACCTATTACTATATAATTAATTATATCAAATAAAATTTAAAAGTAAATAAAAAAATTGGCCTATCAAAAACTATCATTGATCACTATTTTTTACTGCTGTTTCTCCGAAAATATAAAATATCTATTGATCTGTTCAGGAGGATAACTGATTATTTTATAATCCTTGACTCTTCTTATCTCATCCTAAATAGAACTATTTTGTTTTTCTTCCCATTTTGGCATCACCAACTCCATGGACATGAGTTTGAGTTCAGCAGTGTTCACTTTATTTTTAATTATTTCAAAACTAAATTGCTTTGGCTTTGCAGATATATTCCACTCAACTTCCCATTCTATTTCTGCTTGAAATTTCAATATACATTTTAATCTCTTTTTTCAAAGTGTAGATCTTCAGGTTTTAATGAATTTTAATAAATGAAAATAAATTTATTCTTTATAAGATTTTCTATTCTTAATATTTCACATTTCCCTTCCACTGAGTATTATTTTCTTTGCTTTTAAAACTGTAACTTTGTAAGGTTACCTGTTATATGTATATCTGTACTCGTCTGTGTACTTGTTCGTGTATATGTTTTTATTTACTCACATTGATTAAGTCCTAGCTAATATTTTCTCAAGGCTGGGTAAATTCTCCATACTTATACTCACGTCCAACTCCTTGTTTTTATGCTTCTCTTCCGAGAACTTAAGCCAAAAACTCAGCTGGTGAAACATACACTCCAGTTCAGCCATTACTAACCTTGGAATTCTGTAATTATGACAACCCTAGAATACAGACTTCCTTATGATGCCATTTCTTTATTGATGACTGGTGTGAACCCTCTGTCAACTTTCAAATATGAATTTCTATTTGATCCACCGTCCATGCCAGTGTCACAGCAGGGACTGGCATCTTTCTTAAGGCCACTGATCTCTTTGAGTTTTTCACATTGTAGCCAGGGCCAGTAAGTATCCTGGGCATCATAAATGCTAGTACATTCATGTGCTCATAACTAGCTATGGTAAAATTAAAGCAATGTGGGTACAGAGGATCATCCTTGTCCCCACTTTCTGTATTTGTTAAGGCTTTTGTCTATTTTGTTGCTGTAACCTTATTTTGGCTATTTGGTTCTTCCACTCACACTGTCAGCATTTCAGATTTGGTTCTGCACACAGTCAAGTTCTGCAAAATCCTTTACATTTGCTGTATATCCAGGCCATGCCTTTCATACCTAATGACTATCTGCTTGTTTAGCTACAATAAAACCTCTCATGTACATGAGTGCCGCTGCTGCGTAATTCTAATTATCAGAGAGGTCAAATTCAAAATGGGGTGCTTAGTGTTCACTCTCCCCTCAGTCTTCGCTTTTCAAATGCTCCAGGATTCCATAAACATCTTCACAGGTCGCATGGTTTTAAGGAGGAAAGGAAGTCATAAGATGGCCTTCATTAAAAAAAAAAAAAAAAAAGATGGCCTTCATTATCTCCGTCAGTAAGGTTCAGTGGCAACACATATCCCGTATTTCTATTGAGGGCTCTTTCTAATACAATTTCCTATCTTTTAAAGCTTTGCCAGAATTTTCCTCTTCTGTATTCTCTCGGGTATTTCAATAAAATCTGAAGGGACTGAGGCAAGCACTATATATATTTTACCACATAACTTGGAAATTTGGAATTATCATCACAAAATTAGGCTGTTATTTCAAAATTCTAAATATAGGTTATATTTTGAGACATTATTGAAGCTTAAATCTTTGCTATATTCTTAGCTGAACATCTGCATTAAGTTGTTTATAACCCATTTGCTCTTTTCATAATTTGATTGCATACGAATTAACGACTCTATTCAGGTCACAACCAGAAGTAAATAGTTTTATTTTTATTTAATCACATTTTCTTAAACTGTGAAAGTGATTTGAACTTCCTTTTCACTTTTAGTAAAAGTTGCTTCTAATGCTGACATCAGCTAATAAATCTTGTCTATTTTAACACAATATATCTATACATTGACTAACTGACTATATAGATAAGGCAATCCTGCACCACTATTTCAGTGGTTTCCTAGAGTAGAAGCACATTTTCATTCAAAAAGACCAACACTGTTTTTGTGGTTGGTGTGTGGCTTTCACTTATACAAAAGTCACAAGGAAAAAGGTGCTTTCTAGCATGGTTTTACCATTCTTTGGGGCCTCATCTGTTTAAAACTGCAGAATGGACACACTCCCTAAGTCTTGACCTGCAAATTGAAATAATGGTTATGTTCAGATTCCACTAATGAGAACAACTTCATGGGACTGTGAACTGTCCTCTTAATATAAAGTGGTAGGATCTTTACTAGAAAGATCTCATTTCAGAAAATGAGAGCAAAATAATAATACATCTGTATGTAAGTTATGAGATAGATTGATGGCAATAATAGACTGAATCATTGTCTTTTAGAAGGGTGGAATTTAACCATATCATAGAAACCTGCATTATCATTCTAGTACCCTCGGGAAAAAGGGATATCTCACAAATGGGAGAATAAGAAGTGGTGCTCTGATAAGGGAAGATCTTGATAAGACACTGTATATGTTATCAGATCTTTTCATCTTTCACTTCTTAGGTACTAAAATGATTCATGAAGAGAGATTATTCACATCAGTAAACAAGAATTTGCAGTGACAAAATACATGGGCTTCAAAGGGCCACTTGTTTTTTTGGTTGTTTAGTCACTAGTTTAGTTCAGTTCAGTTGCTCAGTCATGTCTGACTCTTTGTGACCCCATGGGCTGCACCCTGCCAGGCCTGCCTGTCTATCAACAACTCCCAGAGTTTACTCAAACTCATGTCCATTGAGTCGTTGATGCCATCCAACCATTTCATCTTCTGTCATTCCTTTCTCCTCTCACCTTCAACATTTCCCAGCATCAGGGTCTTTTCCAATGAGTCAGCACTTCACATCAGGTGGCCAAAGTATTGGAGTTTCAGCTTTAGCATCAGTCCTTTCAATGCATATTCAGGACTGATTTCCTTTAGGATGGACTGGTTGGATCTCCTTGCAGACCAAGGGACTCTCAAGAGTCTTCTCTAATACCACAGTTCAAAAGCATCAATTCTTTGTCTTTCAGCTTTATTTATGGTCCAACTCTCACATCCATGCATGACTACTAGAGAAACCATAGCCTTGACAAGATGGACCTTTATTGCCAAAGTAACGTCTCTGTTTTTTAACATGCTCTCTAGGTTGGTCATAACTTTCCATCCAAGGAGTAAGTGTCTTTTACTTTCATGGCCGCAGTCACCATCTGCAGTGATTTTGGAGCCCCCAAAATAAAATCCGTCACTGTTTCCATTGTTTTCCCATCTATTTGCCATGAATTAATGGGACCAGATGCCATGATCTTAGTTTTCTGAATGTTGAGCTTTAAGCCAACTTTTTCACTCTCCTCTTTCACTTTCATCAAGAGGCTCTTAAGTTCTTCCTCACTTTCTTCCTTAAGGGTGGTGTCATCTGTGTGTCTGAGGTTATTGATATTTCTCCCAGCAATCTCGATTCCAGCTTGTGCTTCATCCAGCCCAGTGTTTCTCATGATGTACTCTGCATATAAGTAAAATAAGTAGGGTGACAATATACAGCCTTGACGTACTCTTTCCCGATTTGGAACCAGTCTGTTTTTCCATGTCCAGTTCTAACTGTTGCTTCCTGACCTGCATACCTGATTTCTCAGGAGGCAGGTCAGGTGGTCTGGTATTCCCATCTCTTTCAGAGTTTTCCACAGTTTTTGTGATCCACACAGTCAAAGGCTTTGGCATAGTCAATAAAGCAGAAATAGACATTTTTCTGGAATCCTTTTGCTTTTTCAATGATCCAGCATATGCTGGCAATTTGATTTCTGGTTCCTCTGCCTTTTCTAAAACCAGCTTGAACATCTGGAATTTCATGGTTCACATATCGTTGAAGCCTGGCTTGGAGAATTTTTAGCATTACTTTACTAGCGTGTGAGATGAGTGCAATTGTTTAGTTGCTAAGTCCTATCTAACTCTTTTGTGGCCCCCATGTGCTGTAGTCTATCAGGATCCTCTGTCCATGGAATTTTCCAGGCAAAAATATTGAAGTGGATTGCCAATTCCTTTTCCAGGGACTCTTCCTAACCCAGAGATCAAACCCATGTCTCCTGCCTGGCAGGCAGATTCTTTACCATTGAGCCACCAGGGAAGCCCACCTAAGTTTATTAAGAAGGAAATAACTTTAATCCATCCACTTGTCTCCTCTATGACACATTCTAGATGATGGAGAAATTCTCCCTCTGATTCAATGTGACCAATTGGAAATAAGGTTCAAATACATAATAGAGTAACTAATCTGGAAAAGTGGTCTTTGGCTTGTTTCTATAATGAAAGTGAAGGTCTCTCACTCATGTCCGGCTTATTGTGACCCCATGGACTGTAGTCTGCCAGCCTCCTCTGTCCATGGAATTCTCCAGGCAGGAACACTGAAGTGAGTTCCCATGCCCTCCTCCAGGAAGATTCTTTACTATCTGAGCCACCAGGGAAGCCCTATTTCTGTATTATCAGCTATCAAAATATTTCCCTGATAGTTCAAACAATTCTGAAGAGTGTAAAAACCATCAGCCTCTAAAAATTAGTACTAGACTGTACTACATGCTTAAAACAGACTTGACAAAAATATTCAAACATGAATTTCATGATTGTTATATCTACATTTACAGATTCAGGCAGAAGTCTGTTAGTGTTTAAACATTCTCTTGTTTTCAAAATGCCTGTGCTTGTTGAGTAACTTAAGATTTTGTCATATGTAACTTTTTTATATTTTCAAATTATTATTATATTTTGGCATATTTAAAATAATAAAATGGTTAATAAGTTATTAAGAACAAAACAAGCTATACAAATTGTCATGATATGCACATTTTAATTGCTTCCCTGGTGCAGCAGTACAGAAATGCCTGTCAAAGTAAGAAGTGCAGGTTCAATCCCTGGATTGAGAAGATCCCTTGGAGAAGGAAATGGCAACCCACTCCAGTATTCTTGCCTGGAGAATCCCATGGGCAGAGGTGACTGGCCAGCTACAGTCCATGGGGTCACAAGAAAATCAAACAAGACTATGCAATTAAACAATAACACATTTTAGTCAGATACAATAAGTAATAATACTATTTTCACATGCAACAATTTTCCAGATTGCAATCAATTTAACATTTTACGTCTAACAGTATTCCTTAGGATTCTTAGATATAGATATCCTAAGGTTTAAAACTATTTAACTAAAAAATATAAATGCACTAGTGAATTGTGCTCTGAAAACTATAAGATGCTGATGAAAGTAATAAAAAAATAACACAAATGGGTGGAAAGTTATACCAGGCTCCTGGATTAGAATAATTCATATTGTCAAAATGACTATACTGCCCCAGGCAACAGATTCAATGCAATCCCTACCAAATTACCAATGGCATTTTTCACAGAATTAGAACAAAAAATGTTTAAATTTGTATGGAAACACAAAAGACGTTAAATAGCAAAGAAAGAAAAATAGAGCGGGAAGAATTAGAATTCCTGACTTCAGACTGTGGTACTGGCACAAAAACAGATATATAGATCAATGGGATGAAAAGTCTAGAAATAAACCCATGCAACTATGGTCAGTGAGTCTACAACAAAGAGGGCAAGAATATAGAATAGAGAAATACAGTCTCTTCAATAAATGATGCTGGGAAAACTGGACAGCTACATGTAAAGGAATGAAATTAGAACATCCTTTAACAAGTACAAAAATAAATTCAAAATGAATTAAAGATCTAAATATAAGGCTGGATACTATGAAACTCCTAGAGGTAAACTAGAGACAGAACTCTCTTTGACATAAATCATAGCAATATCATTTTGATCCATCTCCTAGAGTAATGGAAATAAAAACAAAACAAACAAACAAACAAAAAACAGACCGAATTAAGTCCCAAAGCTTTTGACTAGTCAAGGAAACTACAAACAGAACAAAAAGACAACACACAGATTTTGATAAAATATTTGCAAATGATGTGACCAACAAGGGATTAGTCCCCCAAATTTACCAACAGCTCACGGAGCTTAATATCATCAAAACAAACAACCCAATCAAAGAATAGGCAGAAGACCTCAATGGAGAGTTCTCCAAAGACATACAGATGGCCAAGAGGCATATGAAAAGATGTTCAACATTGCTAATTGTTAAAGAAATGCAAATCAAAATTATGATAAGATATCACCTCACACCAATCAAAATGGTTATCATCAAAATATCCACAAACAATAAATCCTAGAGAGGGTGTGAAGAGAAGGGAACCCTCCTACACTGTTGATGGGATTGTAAATTGGTACAGACACTATAGAGAACAGTATGAAGTTTTCTCAGAAAACTAAAAATACTACTATATGATCCAGCAATCCCACTCCTGGGTATATATTCAGAGAAAACCATGATTCAAATGCATACATGCACCCAGTGTTCACTGCAGTGCTATTTACAATAGCTAAGACATGGGAGCAAACTAAATGCCCATCAGCAGATGAATGGATAAAGATGTACACACATACAATGGAATACTACTCAGCTATAAAAAAAGAATGAAATACTGCCATTTTCAACAACATGGATGGATCTGGAGATTATCTTACTACAGGAAGTAAGTCAGACAAATATCATATGATATTACTTACATGTGGAATCTAAAAATGATACAAGTGAACTTATTTATAAAACAGAAACTGACTTACGGATATCAAAAACAAACGTATGGTTACCAAAGGGGAAAGATGTGCAGATGGATAAATTGAGAGATTGGGATTAACATAAAGGTGCCACGTTATTTAAATTAGAACCTACTGTATAGCACAGAAAATTTTATTCAATATTCTGTAATTACCTAAGCAGAAAAAGACTTTGAAGAAAAATAGATATATGTTTATGTGTAACTGAATCACTTTGCCATACACTTAAAACTAACAGAACATTGTAAATCAACTGTGAAAGTGAAAGTGTTAGTCACTCAGTCATGTCCTACTCTTGGCAGCCTCATGGACAGTAGCCCACCAGACTCCTCTGTTCATGGAATTCTCTAGGCAAGAATACCTGAGTGGGTAGCCATTCCTTTCTCCAGGGATCTTCCCAACTCAGGAAATGAACCTGGGTCTCCTGCATTGCAGGCAGATTCTTTACCATCTGAGCTAATAGTCCAATATAAAATAAATAAATAAATAAATCTAAAAAAAATAATCAAATGGGCTCACTCTCGAATGGCTCCATGATTTTAGACTTTATGTACATGACATTAAATGTTGCATCAGTTCTCTATTGATAAATTTTGTTGTTGCTATTTTCATGTTGTGATTACAATGAAGTAATTGAAATGTGATTACAATAGTTGTCTTCAAAAGTATCATTTTACATAGCTATATGGATATCTGTAGGATAAATTTGCCACAGTATAATTGTTGAGACTAAGAGCTTATGCATTTGTAAATTTTATAAATATTGTCATTTTTCTCTATATGTTGAATTCTCACAAATATAGTGATACCTGAAATAAGCTAGATACAAAAGAATACATATTATTACTTTATGTAATATACTTATGTAATATTCAAACACAGAAAAGCTTTCACAGTGTCGGAAGACAGCACAATGATTACCTTTGGGAAAGTCGGAATTGGTTAGTTGGGTAGAGAGCGTAAAGAACACATTTACTGTATTTTAATCTCATTAATTTCAAAATATTTTTTTCCTTAAGACTTCAAATTTTTCCTATGGATTATTTCAATGTACGTTCTGACATATCCAAATATTTGGTATTTTTAATATATCTTTAATTATTGATTTCCAGTTTAATTCTATCAATTAATAATATAATTTATATAGCTTCTGCCCTTTCACATTTTTTAAGGTTTGTTGTATAGACAGAACTATTGTTGTTCAGTCACTCAGTCACATCCAACACTTTGCAACACCATGGACTACAGCACACCAGGTTTCCCTGTCCTTCACTATCTCCCAGAGTTTGCTAAAACTAATGTCCATTGAGTCGATGATGCCAGCCAATCATCTCATCCTCTGTCTCCCACTTCTTCTGCCCTCAATCCTTCCCAGCATCAGGGTCTTTTCCAATGAGTCAGCTCTTCACATGAGGTGGCCAAAGTATTGGAGCTTCAGCTTCAGCATCAGTCCTTCCAATGAATATTCAAGTTGATTTCCTTTAGGATTGACTGGTTTGATCTTTCTGCTATCCAAGGGACTCTCAAGAGTCTTCTCCAGCACCACAGTTCAAAAGCATCAATTCATCCACTCTCAGCCTTCTTTAGGTTCCAACTTTTGCATCCATACATGACTAGTGGAAAAACCATAGCTTTGACTATACAGACTTGTCAGCAGAGTGATGTCTTCGCTTTTTAAAACACTGTCTATATTTGTCATAGCATTTCTTCCAAGGAGCAAGAATCTTTTAATTTTATGGCTGCAATGCACAGTGATTTTGGAGCCGAAGAAAATAAAATCTGTCACTGTTTCCATTATTTTTTCATCTATTTGCCCTGACATGATGTGACCAGATGCCATAATCATCATTTTTTTGAATGTTGAGTTTTAAAACAGATTTTTCACTCTCCTCTTTCACCTTCATCAAGAGGCTCTTTAGTTCCTCTTCACTTTCTGTCATTAGCATGGTATCATTTGCATATATGAGGTTATTGATTTTTCTCCCAGGAATCTTGATTCCAGCTTGTGCTTTATCCAGCCCAAATTTTCTCAGGATCTACTCTGCATATAAGCTAAATAAGCAGGTGACAATATACAGCCTTGATGTACCATTTCCCAATTTTGAATCAGTCCAGTTTTCCATGTCCAGTTCTAACTGTGGCTTCTTGACCTGCATACAGGTTTCTCAGAAGGCAGGTAATGTGGTCTGGTATTTTCTTTCTCTTTAAGAATTTTCTACAGTTTGTTGTCATCCATACAGTCAAAGGCTTCAGTGTAGTCGAAGAAGAAGTAGATGTTTGTCTGGAATTCCCTTGCTTTTTCCATGATCCAACAGATGTTAGCAATTTGACCTCTGGTTCTACTGCCTTTTCTAAACCCAGCTTGTACATATGAAAGTTCTCGGTTCACCTACTGTTGAAGCCTAGCTTGAAGGATTTTGAGCATTACCTTGTAGCATGTGAAATGAGTATAATTGTGTGGTAGTTTGAACATCTTTGGCATTTCCCTTCTTTGGGATTAAAATGAACTGACCTTTTTCTAGTCCTGTGGCCACTGCTGAATTTTCCAAATTCACTGACAGATTGAGTGGTCATTTTGTGACCCATAGGCCATAGCCCTCCAGCCTCCTCTGTCCATGGAATTCTCCATTCAAGAATGCTGGATTGGGTTGTCATTTGCTTCTCCAAATCTTCCCAACCCAGGGATTGAACCCGGGTTTCCTACATTGCAGGCAGATTTTTTACTGTCTAAGCCACCAAGAAGCCCACAGGTAACTCCTATACTGATATCTTTTGTAACAACATATTCCATTTTTCTCAACATCTGCATATAAGTCAAATCAGAGAATATGTACCTAATTGATATTTATAGAACTCTCCAAAAAAGAACAGTAAAATAAACATTCCTTTCAACTTGACATGAAGATAGACCACAATCTTGTCTATGTGTGAAGTCAACTGGGCCTCAGGAAGCTAGTCAAGGTGATGGAATTCCAATTGAGCTATTTTACATCCTAAAAGATGATTCTGTTAAAATGACCACTCAATCTGTCAGCGAATTTGGAAAATTCAGCAGTGGCCACAGGACTAGAAAGAGTGGGACACACCTGAATGACTAACAGCAAACATGGGAGGTGGGGATTTGCCATAAGGTCTCATGAGGGAATTGTCTGGAGTGATGAAATATTGTTTACTATGGATAGAATGTTATTCATATGAGTCTATACATTTCCAAATTTATAAAATTTTACACTTAAGATCTATGCCTTTACAGTTCAGATCAGTTGCTTAGTCCTGTTCGAATCTTTGCAACCCCATGGACTGCAGCACACCAGGCCTCCCTGTCCATCACCAACACCTGAGCTTACTCAAATTCATGTCCATCGAGTCTATGATGCCATCCAACCATCTCATCCTCTGTTGTCCCCTTCTCCTCCCAACTTCAATCTTTCCCAGCATCAGGGTCTTTTCAAATGAGTCATCAGATTTTGTCATCAGGTGGCCAAAGTACTGGAGTTTCAGCTTCAACATCAGTTCTTCCAATGAATATTCAGGACTGATTTCCTTTAGGATGGACTGGTTGGATCTCCTTGCAGTCCAAGGGATTCTCAAGAGTCTTTTCCAACACCACAGTTCAAAAACATCAATTCTTCAGTGTTCAGCTTTCTTTATAGTCCATATCACACATCCATACATGACTACTGGAAAAAAACCGTAGCTTTGACTAGATGGACATTTGCCAGCAAAGTAGTGTCTCTGCTTTTTAATATGCTGTCTAGGTTGTCACAGCTTTTTTTCCCAGGAAAAAGTGCCTTTTAATTTCATGGCTGAAGTCACCATCTGCAATGATTTTGGAGCTCCAAAAAATAAAATCCCTCACTGTTTCCATTCTTTCCTCAACTATTTGCCATGAAGAGATGGGACTAGACGCCATGATCTTAGTTTTCTGAATGTTGAGTTTTAAGCCCACATTTTCACTCTCCTCTTTCACTTTCATCAAGAGGCTCTTTAGTTCTTCACTTTCTGCCATAAGGGTGGTGTCATCTGTGTGTCTGAGGTTATTGATATTTTTCCCAGCAAACTGGATTCTATTTTGTGCTTCATCTAGCCCAGCATTTAGCATAAAGTTAGCATATAAGTTAAATAAGCAGGGTGACAATACATAGCCTTGAAGTACTCCTTTTCCTGATTTGGAGCCAGTCTGTTGTTCCATGTCCAGTTCTAAGTGTTGCTGCTTGACCTGCAAACAGATTTCTCAGGAGTCAGGTAAGGTAGTCTGGTATTCCCATCTCTAAGAATTTTCCAGTTTGTTGTTACCCACACAGTCAAAGAGTTTGAAATAGTGTTTAAAGCTGAAGTATATGTTTTTTCTGGAACTCTCTTGCTTTTTGATGATCCAACGCATGTTGCCAATTTGATCTCTGGTTCCTCTGCCTTTTCTAAATCCAGGTTGGAAGTTCACAGTTCATGTACTGTTGAAGCCTAGCTTTGAAAATTTTGAGCATTACTTTGCTTGCATGTGAGACGAGTGCTATTGTGTGGTAGTTTAAACATTAAATGGTATTGCCTTTCTTTGGGACTGGAATGAAAACTGACCTTTTGCAGTCCTGTGGCCACTGCTAAGTTTTCCAAATTTGCTGACATATTGAGTGCAGCACTTTCACAATATCTTCTTGTAGGATTTGAAATAGCTCAACCAAAATTCCATCACCTCCACTAGCTTTGTTTATAGTGATGCTTTCCTAAGGTCCACCTGACTTCGTACTCCAAGATATCTGGCCCTAGGTCAGTGATCACACCACTATGGTTATCTGGGTCATTAACATCCTTTTTGTATAGTTTTTCTGTGTATTCTTGCCACCTCTTCTTTTTTCTTTTCTTATTTTTCTTTTTTTTTCATTTATTTTTATTAGTTGGAGGCTAATTACTTTATAATATTGTAGTGGTTTTTGCCACACATTGACATTAATCAGCCATGAATTTACATGTGTTCACCATCCCAATTCCCCCTCCCACCTCCCTCTCCACCCCACCCCTCTGGGTCTTCCCAGTGCACCAGCCCTGAGCACTTGTCTCATGCATCCAACCTGAGCTGGTGATCTGTTTCACCCTTGATAGTATACTCGTTTCAATGATGTTCTCTCTGAAAATCCTACCCTCGCCTTCTCCCACAGAGTCTAAAAGTCTGTTCTGTACATCTGTGTCTCTTTTTCTGTTTTGCATATAGGGTTATCATTACCATCTTTTTAAATTCCATATATATGCGTTAGTATACTGTATTGGTCTTTATCTTTCTGGCTTACTTGCCACCTCTTCTTAATATCTTCTGCTTCTGTTAGGTCCATACCATTTCTGTCCTTCATTGTGTCCATCTTTGCATGAAATGTTCCCTTGGTATCTCTAATTTTCTTGAAGAGAGAGCTAGTCTTTCCCATTCTAATGTTTTCCTCTATTTCTTTGCATTGATCACTGAGGAAGGCTTTCTTATCTCTCCTTGCTATTCTTTGGAACTCTGCATTCAAATAGATATAACTATGCCTTTTACTGTTTTCCAAATTTGCCTGAATTTAAAGAAATTTTAAATGAGGCAATTATAGGAGTTTTCTCAGAACTGCAAATGTGAAGATAGTCACCTAATTTTAAAAGGAATAGTGAGGATTTTTTAAGCTCTATTTATCAATAGCTTGAATTTGTGGTAGCATAAATATGATACTAAAATATCAATATCACACTTCCCAGTTTTGAAAATAAAGGTAAAACTATTCTTCATTTTCAATTTAAAAATCCTCTTATCTAAAAACTTTCAAGTATGAATTCAAAAATTAAAAAATATTATGATGTTCTCAAAACGTTCTATTATGTTACTGTTATCGACATTCCCTTTGTCATTCTCAGATTATCAGAATTTAATAACTTAACCATGTTAGATTAAAAGAAGAGTATTCTGATGCTTATTTTTATCCTCAAGTTGCCTATTTGCTTTTTTTTTTTTTTTCGAATTTTACCTTGTAATTAATTTTGCTATGATGATGTAGCAAGACAAAGGAGATTTACACAGCACCATCTATACTCCTATCACTTAATTATAAATTTTCACCTATAATGCCTAACATTAAAAGTAATAACGCTGTTAACTATTTTAGGTACTAATATTTATTAAATATCTTCTATTTTGCTAACATGAGCTAAGCGTTTTTAAATTTCCTCTCATTTTGTACTAATAACATTATGAGAAGTTACTGTTATTCCATATTGTAGAATAAAAAATTATTTTGGGGGCTCCAAAATAACTGCAGATGGTGACTGCAACCATGAAATTAAAAGATGCTTACTCCTTGGAAGGAAAGTTATGACCAACCTAGACAGCATATTAAAAAGCAGAGATATTACTTTGCCAACTAAGGTCCATCTAGTCAAAGCTATGGTTTTTTCCAGTGGTCATGTATGGACGTGCGAGCTGGGCTATAAAGAAAGCTGAGCACTGAAAAATTGATACTTTTGAACTGTGGTGTTGGAGAAGACTCTTGAGAGTCCCTTGGACTGCAAGGAGATCCAACCAGTCCATCCTAAAGGAGATCAGTCCTGGGTGTTCATTGTAGGGACTGATGTTGAAGCTGAAACTCCAATACTTTGGCCACCTGACACGAGGAGCTGACACATTTGAAAAGACCCTGATGCTGGGAAAGATTGAGGGCAGGAGGAGAAGGGGATGAGAGAGGATGAGATGGCTGGATGGCATCACCGACTCAATGGACATGAGTTTGGGTGGACTCCAGGTGTTGGTGATGGACAGGGAGGCCTGGAGTGCTGTGATTCATGGTGTCACAAAGAATCTGACATGACTGAGTGACCGAACTGAACTGACACTAAAAAAATTATGACTTGGGAATGTATTAAGTCTCTAGGCTTATAGTTGGTAATTTGAGGAACTTAAGTTCAAAACTAACTCATGCTCTCTTACCCATGTTTCTATTACGTTAGAAGGCTACATAATATTCCCATTTTCATCTTTTTACCAGTATTCATTAATGGTACTTTTATTATCTCTATTTACCAAATAGATAAAAATGGTTTCTTAATAACCATTAACGTCTCTTTTCTCAGCAATCTTTTCACTTTTATATGTCCCTTAATCCACACTTACATATATTCAATTTTAAATAGTTCATTAGTACATAAAATACTGACATGATTACTTGACTAGATTTTATATTACAGAAAGTCTTGGTTTTATTATCTGCAAATGAATTTCAAGTTATAACTAAGGAACATTATAGAGTCAATGTTGTTTCTTAAAGTTGCTTTCCTTCAGAGTAAATAGTTCCAGATCTTCAAATAATTCTACTTTGAGATTATCACAATGTTATTTCCAAAAAGATTTCAAGCATCTTATTAATATTTCAATGATAATTTTTGTGAATTGACAGAAATATATGATTATTCAAAACTGAATCACACAATGTTTTTGGGTAAATTCATCTGTTCCATCTCACTTTCATCATAAATTATTTTAATTCATTCTAGCATTTTTTGAGATGACATTTAGTTTATCAGTATATACTGATAACTGTGTAACTGACATTAATATGTATGGAATGAAAATTTTTACATAGACTAATTACTAGAATCAAGAAGTTTTTTTTTCAATTTTTAATTTAATAGTCTTGAAATAAATGAGTAGATATTTAACCTTGTAAGACATGATCTCCAAACTAAATACAGTGATTATCCAATGTCTGACATTAAGTTTACATCATTACTGTTAGGTTTTTTTAACCAGTCTATTCCTTAAAGTGATCTTAAATCATATAGAACCATGAATTTTAACAAGAGCTGCCAGTATTGTCCTATACTGTATCTATGGAGCTAAGCACATAGTACATACTTATCATTTCTTGAGTTTATAAACTGTTGTACTTAAAATACTGTTTTCAAAGATAAGGCCATGCTTCTCTGTTAAACAATTTTGTTTTTTAGAGTATTATGCAGTTTATGATTATTTTCAAAGTATTTTACCCATCATAATTATATTTCACATCAAACTTTATAAGGAATCTCATATTGTGCCCTGTGCCAATGTTTCTTCAGACTTTCAGCCTAAATTTACAACTTGAAGATATCTGTGTTCATGGGCATAGGTGCCGGCAAAATATTTTTATAGTATTTGTGAAGAAATGGCTTTATTTCCAAGGCATAACTTAAACAGAAAATATGCTGTACATTTGTCAGAATCATGAAATTTAATGACTTAATAAGACTTTTGCAGCTAAAAGACAAAAGCATTCCATGCATAGATAAGACAACTGACAAACAGATGGGAAATGCAATTCTCTAATTGCAAGTAAAAATTATTCTCTGCACTAACCGTATACCCTTTGATGGTCCAACACAAAATTGTGACTCAAAATGAATTCTCCTGTGTCTTCCTGTTTTTCAGTACTTAAAATATTAAGCACAAGACTATTAATTGATAAGACCAAATTACGAAATGTATAGAGTGAAGAGATAAAATTTCACAGAAATGGTTTTCTTTTAAAAATCCTTTTAAGCAGTAGCTTTTATTTTCATGTATAAATTGTTAATATTGATCTAGCTTGAGTTTTCCAATCCACAGTTTTAAGATTGAAATGTTTTCAATGCTTTATAGATTATGTGAAGGAGATAAAAGATTCATACTTGAATGAAATAAATGTAATTAAAACTTTACAAATGTTTGATTTAAGTCAATAAATAGTAAGGACATAGAGTAAGCAAATATGATAAGTATAGATTATATTATGTCATCCTCATTCACTAAGTTGTGTCTGATGTTTTGTGACCTTTTGGACTGTAGCCCCCCAGGCTCCTCTGTCCATGAAATTCTCCAGGCAAGAATGCTGGATGGGTTGCCATTTCCTTTTCCAGGGGATCTTCCCAACCCAGGGATCAAACTCACATTTCCTGCATTGGCAGGCAGATTCTTTACCACTGAGCTACCTGGGCTTCCCAAGTATAGGTAAAACATACTACCAATAGCCTCTATAAATAAATGAAATATAAAGTAATTAAATCTATCTCTCACAATAGCCTGTAATGTGAAGTTAAATAAGATTTTGCAATATTGAGAAGTTAAGGCTTAAAAGTGGTGGTGATGGTACAGGGGACAAATATGAAGGGAGTGGAAAATAATTTTCTTTACTGCAATAAGATATGACTTTAAGATAAAGTAACATTTTGCCTAATAGATTTGCAGAACTAGTTTTTACTTGAATCCAATACAATTTTTATTGCAAATTTCATTTATATTTAATTGGAAAGTTTCCTTCCATCACAGGGACATTTTTCCCCCCCTCTACATTCCTGCACCCTTCCATGCTACTTCAGAATATAGATTATACTTAGGCTATTTATGAGTAGTTAAACTTAATCAACAAGGTAAACATTCACAGAGCAATTATTGCAATTAGCCACTTTGATGTTAATCATTTCTATTTGTGTTTTTCAGCCTTCACTTCTTATGTCTTTAACAGAAGTCACTTTACTGTCTTTATGAGATGCCAACTTTTTGAGTCATGAACATCGGTTAAAAATAAAAGGGGATCACCTTGAGCTCCAAAAATGCAAATCAACTGGAAAAACACCAGCTGGCCTTAATCATTCAACATTGCAGTTTAGTCTGCATCATGTCAGCAGGCTAGCAGGTATTCTTTATATAGAAACAGAACTTAGCAAATGTAGCTGCTGTTACTTTCTTGTCAAAAGTGGATTTCTCCCTTCTCTAGTTGTATCCAAACACACACACACCAGTTACACACAAATATACATTTGGAGAATACTAGCATGCTAGTGAAAGTTACTAACTAGAAGAAGGGCATTAGATTAGAAGATCTACTCTGCAATTTTGTACTAAAATAGCTTAAAAGGCCAAATGTGCTTTACTGTATTTTCAATAAATTATCAGTAGCAATGAAATTTTAAAAGACAAATAAAAATCATTAATTACATATTCTTTCCTTAAGAGAAATGAGTGCTAGATGATGGTCATGATATTTAACCTGAGGTTATGCTCCAGTTTAAAAATATTCAGCTGCAAATCACTCTGGTAAAATCTCAGTATGTTCTGATTCTCTCCCTATCCATTCTTTTGTGTCCTTATTTTGAAAGCATATAATAAATCACTGTCTCCTTTTCTATGTTACTCTGTCCCCAAAAAGATAAAAAAAGATAATATATGCAACCCCAAACAACCATATCTTATAATAAGTAAAGGTTAAAACCATTTATACAGTGACTCATATAGACATCAAGTGCTGCAAATATATCAGGCATATGATGCTATCATTTGGGAAACTGACCCACTGTAATTTTCCCCATGAAATGGGACACCATATGAGACTAAACATGGCAGAAGCATAAAACATACCCTGTCATCCCTGAGTAACTACCTCTATCTCTTATTTATCCAGTTATCTCCCTTCCCTCTGATTAGTCCCTGTATTAAATCACCACTTGTCATCAGCCAGATAATCAGATTGCTGCGGTTCCTCTTTTTCACCACTAATCTGCTTTTGCCTCCTTTCATTCTGTAACAACTTGCATGAATATTTTGACTGTTGATCTCTCAAACATTTCTGTATAAAAGAATAGAAATAGATGCTTTTTGACATTGGAGATCTGTAAACATATGAATTGGAACAGCTCTGAGATGACATCAAAATATTAATTTATATATTTAAACCCTCATTGTAGCCAGGTACTGTTTCTAAGTACAGTAGAAACTATTGGGAATCCAGGCCAATTAGTATGAAGTTTATTAGTTTTGAAGCACCAAGTCCAATTAATGTAGCTACTTGATATCAAAGAGCAAAATATGATCACATGTCCTTATAAACAAGGAAAAGCTATACTTTATATATCTGAGTCATTGCCTGTATATCTTACATTTGGTAATATTTCTGCTGTAACTTTAAAACAGGGAAAGAGCAAAGAGACTATTAATAAGTTTCACTTGATTATCACATATCACATGAAGTAGACCACATAATAACTTGCCAAAGTGTGAAAATTGGATGTCCCTAGCTATTTTTCTTACTATATTTAAATACATGCAATGTCACTTTACTTTGTTTATAAAGTTTAATTGTAATATATACCAAAAAGGAAAACTAATTTTAAAAAGAAACATTCATAATGCTTCAATGACCAATAAAGCTTAGCATTCTCCATATATGTTTCAAGTATATTTTTTTCATGAACTAAAATGTATAGAAATTTTCCCCTAGAGTTCACTTATCACTTAAAGCAATGGCTAATTATTTATTAAAATGTTTAAACTTTACTGTATATATGTATAGATATATATAAATATTATTACATAATACCTTTACAATTTCATAAATTACACAGAGTAAACGTATCTTTTTCAGCTCAACTTTCACCCAAATATTATTATTTCTTTTGTTACATGTAGCTCTATTGCAATAATATTAAATATGCTTAATGATGAACTCTGTGTACTTAACTGTAAACATTTTCAAATTTAGTAGTTATTGTCAAATTTTTCCAGATGGTTGTACCAAATTACATTCTCTTTTTTTCATTTCTAAATTTTTCATTGAGGTATAGTTGACATATAACATTATATTTGTTTCCGGTGTAGAATATAATGATTTGATATTTCTATATATTACAAAATGATCACTATGATAAGTCAGGCTAATGTTCATCATCATACATGGCTAATTTTTTTTCTTATAATGGTGACTTTTAAGATCTCCCCTCTGAGAAAATTTCAAATTTGCAATAAAGGATTATTAGGTATAATCATATGCTCTACAGTTTCTAATTTTTGAAATGGATGACCTTGTTATGTTATGTATTTACTATTTTCTATGAATTAATTTCTAAGGAGGATTTAAGTACACCTGGTAGTAAAGTTTATAAAGATCTAGATGATTAGTATTGGATTATCTGTAATTAAGTGAAAATATATATATATATAAGTATATATATATTGCAGAGAATATATATATATATGCAGTAAGCAATTCTAAAAGCAGAAATCCAGCTGGCCAGAATGTATTCATTTCATTTTTTTATCTTTTATTAAAATAGGGAATGGTATTTTTGGTAAGAATAAAAATTTAAATAAGGTTGAACATTTAACTTACATATTTACAAAGTCAGTGACAAAGACTAAATTCTAAGTCATTTCTAACAAAATTGCTACAAACTGCAGAGTATTAGAATAACCAAAGTATTTGAATACCTTTCAATGGGGTATGATTTTCTTATAACTGAAAATCAATGAAAGAGATGGGAATATCAGACCACCTGACCTTCCTTTTGAGAAATCTGTATGCAGGTCAGGAAGCAACAGTTAGAGCTGGACATGGAACAACAGACTGATTCCAAATAGGAAAAGGAGTATTTCAAGGTTTTATATTATCACCTTACTTATTTAACTTATATGCAGAGTACATCATGAGAAACGCTGGGCTGGAGGAAGCACAAGCTGGAATCAAGATTGCCAGGAGAAACATCAATAATCTCAAATATGCAGATGACACCACCCTTATGGCAGAAAGTGAAGAAGAACTTAAGAGCCTCTTGATGAAATTGAAAGAGGAGAGTGAAAAAGCTGGCTTATAGCTCAACATTCAGAAAACTAAGATCATGGCATCCGGTCACATCACCTCATGGCAAATAGATGGGGAAACAGTGGAAACAGTGGATGACTTTATTTTTCTGAGCTGCAAAATCTCTGCAGATGGTGATTTCAAGTCATGAAATTAAAAGATGCTTACTCCTTGGAAGGAAAGTTATGACCAACCTAGAGAGCATATTTAAAAGCAGAGACATTACTTTGCTAACAAAGGTCCATCTAGTAAAGGCTGTGGTTTTACCGGTGGTCATGTATGGATGTGAGAGTTGGACTATAAAGAAAGCTGAGTGCCGAAGAATTGATACTTTTGAACTGTGGTGTTGGAAAAGACTCTTGAGAGTCCTTGGACTGCAAGGAGATCCAGCCAGTCCATCCTAAAAAAGATCAGTCCTGGGTGTTCATTGGAAGGACTGATGCTGAAGCTGAAACTCCAATACTTTGGCCACCTGATGGGAAGAGCTGACTCATTTGAAAAGACCCTGATGCTGGGAAAGATTGAGGGCAGGAGGCGAAGGGGACGACAGAGGATGAGATGGCTGGATGGCATCACCGACTCAATGGACATGAGTTTGGTAAACTCCGGGAGTTGGTGATGGACAGGGAGGCCTGGCATGCTGCGGTTCATGGGGTTGCAAAGAGTCAGACATGACTGAGCGACTGAACTGAAGTGAACTGAAAAATCAACTCTTTTAAATACAGTATATAATCATAATGTAATTAGATCTATTGTAGTAGTAGTTATGATGTTTTTAGTTTATCTAAGAACTATGAAAGGAGAACTCTATCTCATAAAGGTCCTTTATGACCTTTCATAAAGGTTCATGTAAGGTCCTTTCCCAAGATGAGCGAAAAATTTTATCATCCTTCATTTGATTCATTTAATTAGTATTTATTGGAAATGTAAATCAAAACCACAATGAACTATCACATCACACCTGCCAAAATGGCTATCATCAAAAAGAACCTAAATAACAAATGTTGGTGAATATGTAGAGAAAAGGGGACCCGTTTTAGACTGTTGATGGAAATGTAAATCAGTGAAGCCATCGGGGAAAACAGTATAGAGGCTTCTTAAAAAACGGAAATTACCATATGATCCAGCAATTCCACTCCTGGGTATACATGCAAAAACTAAAAAATCTAATTCAATTATATACATGAACCTCATTGCTCATAGCATCACTATTTACAATAGCAAAGACATGAAAACAACCCAAATGCTCATCAACAGATAGCTGGTTTATGAAGATGTGGGGGGGTGTGTGTGTATGTGTATATGTATGTGTGTGTATATATGCCGGGAGCCGGCACATGAGATCCCACCCATGACAAGGTCATGAGGGAGAAAACCTGATGGGCAAGGCGGATCAGGTTTTCAGGGATTCCGAAAAGCTGCCCCCGGCGCTCACCTTAAATATGATATCTGTCTTTCTGATGCTTGCTTCAATAGACTACTCCCTAATTTCTGTGACCCAGGCAGAAGGCCTTCCCCGATCTCTTTCCAAATAAGAATCAATTTAGAACTTTAATCAATAAGTTTCCCGGGTGGTGATATTTTATGAGATTATCCAGGGTGAAAGGAGGGTTTTAATTTAAACTCCTTTGCTGGTATTTTAGTTTGTTTGGCAAACGCATTTATGCCCTTGGTACTAATATGCATGATTGCTTATAATACCCTAATCATAAAACAGCATAGAGAACCTAATCACATAATGGCCCTAATAGGCACAGAGCCCTTTGGGGGTGAGGAAGCCCTATTAGAGAACATAAAAATATTATTCTAAAAGTGGTTATAGTTAAAGATTTAGAAAAATAAGAGTTTAAAATTGTTCATTTTAACCAGGAATGCTAAACAGGGGCTGCCTCATTGGAGCTGCAGAGTCTTTGTGTGGTAAACCTTTCAGATAAATTTAACTGATAACTTCTGCAAAAGGACTGACTTTTGTGTTCTTTAAAGAATAGACTACGGAAAACAGCTTTGCATTCACCTAGGTCATAAAATGTCAATAGGCCCCAAGGCCAGAAGATAATGTACAAGACCCTCATAAACAAAGAAGTATGCAGAAAACACCCTGGTTTCGTGAAGAACAAGCTGATGTAATGTTAAACTATCTTCCCCTTAGAAATGTACTAATTTAGGGTATAAAAGCCACGGTAAAAAATAAAGCATTGCCAGACTCTGCCAGACCCTGCAGACACCCCCATCTGGTCATTCTCTCTCTCTCTCTCTATCTCTCTCTCTCTCTCCCTCGCAGACTTGGCCCTATCAAGGCTGGTCTCACGTGTCTTCTCTCTCTCTCTCTCTCTCGCCAACGCCGTTCATCCTGAGGGTATCCCCTGGATCCTGCCGAGGCTGGACCCCGGCATATATATGTGTGTGTGTATGTGTGTATATATATATGGCATGGGATATTACTCAGCTGTAAAAAATTATGAAATCTACAGACAAATGGATAAAGAAGATGTGAGTATAAGTAATA
The DNA here is from genome assembly GCF_019320065.1 of Cervus canadensis. Lineage (NCBI taxonomy): Eukaryota > Metazoa > Chordata > Mammalia > Artiodactyla > Cervidae > Cervus > Cervus canadensis. Next base: position 62,551,889 of record NC_057400.1, read on the forward strand.
TATAATGGAATATTACTCAACCATAACAAAGAGTGAAATGCTGCTGTTTGCTGCAATGTAGATAGAACAAGAGAATATTATACTCAGTGAAATAAGTCAGAGAAAGACAAATGCTCTATGATATCACTAATTTGTTGAATCTAAGAAAATAAAACAAACAAATGTATATAGCTGAACAGAAACAGATATAGAAAACAAACTAATGATTACCAGTGGGGAAAGGGAAGTGGGGAGGAGCAAGACAGGGCTACATGATTAAGAAGTACAAACTACTGTGTACAAAATAGATAGGCAGCAAGAATATATTGTATAGCATAAGGAATTATAACTATTATTTCGGAATAACTTAATGAAGTATAATCCATAAAAAAACAAACAACTATGTTACACACTTGAGGCTAATATAATGTAAATTAACTATTTTTCAATAAAAATTATTGAATAGATGCTATATGAAGGCAAAAAGGAAAAGAGTAAGACTTAGGGTAATTAATCTCCATTACATAGGTGCTTACATCTATAGGCTTGACTCTGGAAGTTTCACCCTTCATCTAATTTATTTCCTTTTCTTTAGTTGGCCTCCAGCCACCCACTGTTTATTTCCTAACTTCCTGAGAGAACAGCAATAAACTATTAAATAGTTAATGATGGCTACCTAAGTGTCTGGTTGTTAGTGTGACAGTATAATTGAAGAAGTTGGTATCCTGCCATTATTAAACATCAGGAGAATAAGTATAATCTTGGTTACATATACATCCTAGACACTTATTATCTGAACAATTACCCAGTCATGCATTAGTAAATGGATTTTGAAAATTAAATGAGATTCAACATTAAAGGCCTTAGCAAATTAAATAAAAACAATCTGTACTATGGAGTCTTTCATTATGAATATATAACTTAAATTACATTATCAGGGAAATATGCATCCTTATTATTTACAACATTTACAATCAGGTGACATTGACCATTTCAATAAACACTCCTTCTTTGCGGTAGGAGAATTTCCTTTTTCTAATAAAATCAGAATAATCATTAGTCAAGTAGGAGATAGAAAATAAAATATCAATTTTATTTCATTATAAATACTAAATACTGCAAATGATAAAAAGCAGTCTAAAAAGTAGACTAAAAGGCCTATGTGTCAGAGATAAAAATATCATTAAGAGAACTAAAAATGCATACCTTTTGAATTTAGGTAATCTTTCTTCAAATCACCATATAATTTATTACTTTCCCTAATATATACTAATACCACTTTCTGACATTCAAGACCTTACAGAGTTTTATCTTTTATTTATTAAATGTGTGTTTTTATCTGCAAGCTTTTTCTGCACTCATCTTAAGCTATTACAAAATTGGATATAGGAGAGCTTGTTTATATGAGGGCGCACTCCTTTGACATAAGGCAAGAGCCCCCATTCAGCACTGGTATGCACCTGGGAAGGCCCTGCTAAACTTGGAAAAACAGTATCTCACAAAAAATTAAGTAGAAAAGTCAAAACTGCTAAACAGACTGAGAGTTCATTTTTTAAAAAACTATTAACTGCATAAAGCAAGGAAACACAGCAACTGCCTCTTTTAAGGAGTCTGGACGGCACTGTTTAGCTGGAGAATAAGGAATAGTCTGGTGGGATCAGGAAACTGGTAGAGTAGGACATTAAGAAGCTCAGTAAAGGTTGCCATTTATAGGCTGGGGTTGACTGTAGGTTATTCAGTTATGGAACTGACATCCCAGGAGAAATGCAGATGATAAAATCCTGGAAGAGCAAAGAGGATTATGCAGAACATCTTACTGTTCCATTGTACTGATGACTTTTTAATAGAGCACAAAATGACAAGTGGCAAGAGTTCTAGATGACTTGGTAAGACAAACGTGCTCCAGTCACTAAGAGATCACCCTAAGGAGATTCAGAGGCGCTCCCACTGGTGAAGTTTTGAGGTTCTAGTGGTCTGAGATATGCTAGAAATCTCCCTACAAAGTACAGGACAGTTTATTACACTTTGACCTCCTAGAGAATTAAAGAAAGAAGCACAACACCTTTGGGGTTTTAATGGCTGAATATTCTACTTTTAGGGGTAATACTGTAATCCATTTATTTGTAGACTGACAGCTTCTAGGAGGTATATTCCAGCAGGTCCAGGTTGAGGTAGAAAATATCTCTAAGGCATATGACTCAAAAGACCCCAAGTTATTACAGGTATTTTGGGGAGAGAAAGATGTAGATTCTCTAGCAAACTCCAACAGGAAAGTGGAAGTGTCAGCTCCCAACATTCAGAAGCAAAGCTACAATCCCTGCAGCAACCTTCTACCATTCACAAAGCAGCTATATAGAGTCCCAGTAAATTCTTAGCTTCTGACCAAGAACATCATGAACTGGATATTGCCAACACAGATAAAGGTGGCCCAGCAACAATCCATCCTAAAATGTCACTTTCAACACTAGACAAAGATAGCAAGGATATCTAGAAGACATAGAGAAGCTATCCTAACCACTGACACAAACCACATGTCACTACTGTTACACTTAAGTCTTTAAATCTAGTAACACAAAAGGCCTTAAGGGTGGCTTCCTATAACTCTTAATAGGATATGAAACATATCATGAATGTGTCAATTAGGTATGCAAGTGAAAACTGAAAATGGACTACTCTTGCAGTAAAGACACACTCAGTATTAACCTGAAAATACAATGGTGAGAAGAAATATTTCTCCAATCATTGCAGCTGTAGGTATTACACCTGGTTGTCTACTCTCTGTGGAGAGAGAATGACTCAGAAAAAATACTTGCATGTGAACTCAAGGCAGTGCCAACAGTCTTTGCTATTGCTCAGGATATTGGAAAGACCAAACTTGAAAAATGTAGGAAAGGAGGTTTGGGAGAACAGTATCTGAATGGCCACTAGCAATGAATCTCCCTCATGTATTAAGTCTTCCATAGAGGAAATAATAAAATGTAATTAGAAAAATTAAGATTCATTACTATGATATAAATTAAATATTCTGATAGAATAAAAATTGCAATATGTTAAGGAGGTGTAATAATATTTTAAAATATACTTGTAATTATTTGATATGCTACCTTTAAAAGGAGATGAATATTTTCCCTATTTTTGAATGAAGGTTAGGCATAATGATCCACTATTCATGAATATAACAAGCAGAAATAATGCTTTACAACCTCTGCAGTTAAATCACAAATAATATATAACTTCTGCCTTGCTCTCTATGTGGGTATATAATATACTCACACGGAAAGTACAAACTTTTTCCTGCTCAAACTACAATCTATATATACTCACATGGAAAGGTTTTATGTTTGAGGAGAAAAAGAGTTTATGAAAATTTCACAATGAAAAAATATTATATTTGATAGATGTAGGGAGATATTAAAAAGAATAAATTACAAAGAAAAAGGTGCAAATATCCTTATCTTATATAGTGGGTAATCACAACCAAAACATAAAGTCATAAGTATACTGTTTTAATTAAAGTAAAGATAAAGAGGATCTAAAATTATCTTTGGAGACAGGCCAATTTGTATTGGGGATGCTCTAAGTGTGAAAACAAAAGAGATAATATCTAAATATGACTAAAGAAGAAAGAGCTATAAAAATATTATTTGGAATATACAAGTAACTATTAGAGGTACTACAAGCAGATAAAATGACTTTCTCTAGGGTACTGGACCAGAAAGAAGGAAAGGTAACGAAAGGATGAAAGACTCTTGCTCTTTGTTTTTCTATGATTTGATTGTTATGCTATACTTGTGGATTTCTTAAAATCACCTGTCTCTAAAAAGACTAGCCAGAGTTCTATAGAATTACAAAATAGAAGCACAGAAATGGGGACTTGTCATGGATAATTTTATGTGTCAATATGATGTCAAACATCATTTTAGATATTGCTTTCATTTTTGGATAAGATTAACATTTAAATCAATGGACTTTGAGTAAAGCTGACTACCTTTCATAACATGGTTGGGTTTTATTCAATAAACTGAAGGCCATTATAGAACAAAGATAACCCTCTTCTGAGCAAGAAGGAATTCTGCCATCCAACTGCTCTGGACACTTCCCTGTTGGTCCAACCTCAAAATTTTGGACATGTACCTTCATAAATCACATGAGGCAGTTCCTTTAACTAAATCAATCTTTCTCTTTTTCCTCCCTCCCTAGACACACACACACACACACACACACACACACACACACACACACATACAGAAGCCAGAGCAAGCTGGAAACTGGTACGGGTTTCAGAGTAATTTTTACAGGATAGCAGGATACTAATCTTGTAAAAATTACTCTGAAACCTGTACCAGTTTCCAGCTTGCTCTGGCTTCTGTATTTGTGTGTGTGTGTGTGTAAAGCATCTGCCTACAATGAGGAAGACCCAGGTTCAATCCCTGGGTCAGGAAGACCTCTGGAGAAGGAAATGGCAACCCACTTCAGTACTTTTGCCTGGAAAATCCCATGGACAGAGGAGCATGGTGGACAACAGTTCATGGGGTCACAAAGAGTAGGACGCGACTAAACAACTTGACTTCACTTCACTTCAGGATACTAATGCTTTGGCTGCATCTTGAAGAATAGAAATTAATGAGATGGATGGGATCAGGTTGGCTATTTTAAATAGAACAAACCATGTGCAAAAATTCAGAAAAAAGATTTTTAATAGTCCAGGAGCTGGCCATTTTGCAGGATGTATAGGGAGAAGGCAATGGCACCCCACTCCAGTCCTCTTGCCTGGAGAATCCCATGGATGGAGGAGCCTGGTAGGCTGCAGTCCATGGACTCGCTAAGAGGCAGACATGACTGAGCGACTTCACTTTCACTTTTCACTTTCATGCATTGGAGAAAAAAATGGCAACCCACTCCAGTGTTCTTGCCTGGAGAATCTCAGGGACGGGTGCCTGGTGGGCTGCCATCTATGGGGTCGCACAAAGTCGGACACAACTGAAGTGATTTAGCAGCAGCAGCAGCAATATGGAATAAGGATATGCTAAGAGAAAAAGATAAAAGGGTTAGAGAAAAGTAGGTTATATAGGACCTGTGTGCTTGAATGTATTAAAAGATTTGAGGTAGGCAAAATATAGCCTCATTAGGTTGGAATTTTTGAGACTTGCCCATGTAGGATTTGGATAGATAGGGAAGAGAATTAAAAAAATGTAGACAAAAAGACAGTTTAAGATACCATGAAAATTAACCAAGAGAAAAAACACCTAAATTTTAGCGATTGGTGCTGGTCAGAGCAGAATAAGAGATATGTAGGATATGAAAATGATAAAAATATATCATTGAATATAGGTATATGGGGGAAATAATCATTGAGACTGACTTCCAAGTCTGACTTGATAGACAATGTGAATTGTTAAGTCATTTAACATGCTGGGAATGTAGACAAAAGTAGGCAGAGCAGATGGTGACTAGGGGTGGGGCTGCGGATAGGGAAAGGATGACAGGACAAGAAGTACTTTAAAAGACACTGGTGCAGTTTTAAAATTTTAATCATGTTCCATTTTAAGCCTCTATTGTGATTTTCAAGTAGCTCTGTCCAATAATCCATTGTACACAAGAGACCTAAAGTCACAGATTCGAGAGTCATTAGCATATAGATTGTAGTTTGAGCAAGAAAAATCTTTGAATATGAAAAAAGAAAAAAAAAAAAACAGAAACGGGAACAAAATCCTAAAAAACTCACTGGCTGATATTGAAAGAAGAATGCACCATGATGACTAAGCTGTCTGTCAGAGAAGTATGAAAATCAGGACAAAATGTCTCCCCAATTCAGAGAAATGAGAGAGCTACAAATAGCAGTCCTGAGCTTCGAAAGATCCTGCAGTCTAGTTAGATGAACTCTGACCATTAAATTTTATGAATAAAAAAATGAGTTTTTTCTTAATACTATTTTAAAAAAGCTTACTGTGAAGATAGGGAAAAATAAGAGTGGATGTTTTTACTTCTGGACAGGAAGAACATTCTCTGCATTTCTATTTCTATTGGTTTTGTATGTGTCAGAAAGCAAGCATAGGAAAAGCAGGAGAACAGAATATTCTTCTCTTTCTTTTTAGGTCTCTCAACCTTGAGAAGCCACATCCAAACTTACCCAGGCAAATTTACATAGGAAAGGCTTTGAGTGGATTTTAGTTAGTGGATGAGACTTTGAATTGTCCCCCTTGAAGGGAGGGTGTGTGGATATACGCATGATATGTTATCTGTTATACATCAAATCTGGCACATTTTAATATGCTAATTTTTATTTCTAATGTATACATATTTTATCTAAAGTTGACATGTGTTGCATGTAGCATTATAAACAGAAAGAAACTTTAAGAAATAATTTGAGAATATATTAAATATATGTTTCATTTCCTTTAATATTCCCACCTGGACTTTGTACCAGCTAAATAATTATATATATATAGATTTACATATATAAAGACCAGATGGGAGAGTGATTATGTGTGGTGCACTTCTGGAACTAGCAAGATTTATTTCAAACTACTCTGTTGCAAATGCCAGAGTTTTAACCCTTATCAAGTAGAAGCAATCCAATGCCAGACCTGTTCAAAGTCTCATTGCTCCCGTGTTCAAAAGAAAGAAACATCATCTAAGTAGGCCTTATTGGCAGGAACTGTGAGACTGCTACAAAGACAAGAGATTCTCGTGACAGTATTTCAGCTTTAAATACATCATGTGACAGGCAGTATGAACAGATTTGTTCAGAACTCCTGAATTCTTCTTGTAACTTACTATTACAGTTCCTTTTTGCAGTGTGACTATAACATGGTATTGAAAAATGGGTTAGCTTTTTTACTTTTTGTACATTGTATGACAATTGTCAAAGTGAATAGAAAATATTAGATGCACATAAAAACTATATATATAATCATATATATACACATATAAAATTATAAGTAACTTCCTTAATTGTGTGTATGATGTATGTATAAAAATTATATATTATGCATACATTATGTACATTAACAAATTTACATATACAAAAATTCCACTTATTTATGACAGAAATAATTCATACATTCCCAATAATAAACATAGTTAAATTGCATGTCAATTGACTAGTATACAAAACAACTAAAGACGCTTGTATCTTTTAATCACATAGCCCTGTCTTGCAGCTTCCCACTTCCCTTTCCCCATTGGTAACCTCTGGGTTTGTTTTCAATATCTGTGAGTCTGTTTATTTTGCTATATACATTCTTTTGTTTTGCTATATACACTCTTCTGTTTTATTTTCTTAGGTTCCACAAGTTAAGTGATATCATATGACATTTATCTTTCTCTGACTTATTTCACTAAGCATAATGTTCTCTAGATTCATCCACATTGCTGCAAATGACAGCATTTCACTCTTTGGTATGGCTGAGTATTCCATTACGTATTTTATAAATCTACATATACATATGTATACATATGTGAACATATACATATATGTGTATAAATTTTATTTACATAAAATCACATCTTTTTTATCCATTTGTCTTTGATTTCATTGTTTTTTATGGCTGAGTAATAGTCTATGTTGTATGTGTGTGTGTATGTGTGTGTATACACATTTTTTTCCATTTATTTTTATTAGTTGGAGGCTAATTACTTTGCAATATTGTAGTGGTTTTTGTTGACATGAATCTGTATACACATATTGATGGGCATTTGGATTGCTTCCACATTTTTGCTCTTGTAAACAGTGCTGCTATTAACATTAGGGTGCATGTGTCTTTTTGAATTAGTTTTCATCTATCCATGTATGGGCCCAGAAGTGGGATTACTGGGTCATATGGTAGTTCTATTTTTAAAGGAACCACCATACTATGTTCCATAGTGGTTGAAAAGTGAAATGTGAAAGTTAAGTCTCTCAGTTGTGTCCGACTCTTTGCGATCCCATGGAATGTAGCCCACCAGGCTCTTCCGTCCATGGGATTCTCCAGGCAAGAATACTGGAATGGGTTGCAATTTTTTAATTACAACCAAGAGTGTCTGAAGTTTCCCTTTTCTCTAAAGCTGCTTCAGCATTTATTATTATTGAAGAAAGCCACTCTGACTAGTGTATAGCGATACCTTATTATAGTCTTGATTTGCATTTCTCTAATAATTAAAGAAATGTAGAACACATTTTTGTGTGCCTATTAGCCATCTGTATATCTTCTTTGGGAAAATGTCTATTCATGTCTTCTCACTTTTTGATTGTGTTTTTTTGGATACTGAATTATATGAGCTATTCATATATTTTGGATATTATCCACTTGGCAGTCATATCACTGGCAAGTATTTTCTCCTATTCAGTAGGTTATATTTAATTTTGTCAGTGATTTCCTTTGCTGTGCAAAAACTCTAAAGTTTAATTAGACCCAATTTGTTTATTTTTGCTTTTTATTTTTTGGTCAAAGGAGACAGATCCAAAAAACATTGCTACAATTTATGTCAAGGTGTTTTGCCTATATTCTCTTCTCTTCTAGGAGTTTGATAGTTTCAGGTCTTACATTTAGGTCCTTAATCCATTTAGAGTTTATTTGTGTATATGGTGTAAGTTCAGTTGCTCATTCATGTCCGACTCTGCAACCCCATGGGCTGCAACATGTCAGTCTTCCCTGTCCATCACCAACTCCTGGGGCTTGCTCAAACTCACGTCCATTGAGTCAGTCATACCATCCAAGAGTCTCATCTTCTGTCATCCCTTCTTCCTCCTGCCTTCAATTTTCCCAGCATCAGGGTCTTTTCCAATGAGTCAGTTCTTCACACCAGGTGACCAAAGTATTGGAGCTTCAGCTTTAGCATCAGTCCTTCCAATGAATATTCAGGACTGATTTCCTTTAGGATTGACTGGTTTCATCTCCTTGCTCTCCAAGGGACTCTTAAGAGTCATCTCCAAAACACCACAGTCCAAAAGCATCAATTCTTTGGTGTTCAGCTTTCTTTATGGTCCGGTTCTCACATCCATACATAATTATTGGGAAAAAACATAGCTTTGACTATACAGACCTTTGTCGGCAAAGTAGTGCCTCTGCTTTTTAATATGCTATCTAGGTTTGTCACAGCTTTTCTTCCACAGAGCAAGCGTCTTTAATTTCAGAGCTGTAGACACCAACTGCAGTGATTTTGGAGCCCAAGAAAATACGGTGTAAGGGTATGCTCTAATTCCTTTCTTTAACATACAGCTGTCCAGTTTCCCCAGAATCATTTATTAAAGTATTTTCTCCATTCTATATTCTTACCTCCTTTTTCATAGATTAATTGATCATAGGTGTGTGGGTTTATTTCTGGGCTCTCTTTTTTCGTTGGTCTATACATACATCCTTGTGCCAGTACCATGCTATTTTGATCACTGAATCTTTGTAGTATAGTCTGAAATCAGGACTTGTAATATCTCCAACTTCATTCTTTTTTTTCCCCAGGGTTTGACCACTCAGCGTCTTCTCTGTTCCATATAAATTTTAAGATTATATGTTCTAGGTCTGTGAAAAAGGTCATGGGTATTTTGATAGATAGTGTATTAAATCTATAGTATGGCCATTTTAACAGTATGAATTCTTTCAAGAGCATAGGGTATTTTTATATTTCTTTGTATCATCTTCAACTTCCTTCATCAATGTTTTGCAGCTTTCAGAATTCAGATCTTTCACCTCCTTGGTTAAGTTTATTACTAGGTATTTTATTCTTTTGATGTGACTTTAAATGTTACTTTTTGCTTTCTCTTTCTGGTAGTTCATTATTAGTCAATAAAAAAAACAACAGATTTCTGTATATTAATAGTGTACCCTGCAATTTTATTGAATTCATTTATTAGTTTTAATAGTTTTTGTGATGGCAACTTTAGGGTTTTCTGTATATAGTATCATGTCATCTGCAAACAGTGACAATCTTCTTCCCTTACAATTTTGATACATTTTATTCTTTTTGTCTGATTTCTGTGGCTAAGATTTCCAATATTGTGTTAAAAGAAGTGGTTAGAATAGGCATTGTTTTGTTCCTAAATTTAGAGGAAATTTTTTTCAGCTTTTCACTGTTGGATATGATTCTAGGTCTGTATGTGTCATAAATGGGTATCTAAAAGTGCCCTGCATGACCTACATACCTCAGATGCATTACATGCAAAACATTTTATTTTGTTAATAAACATCTACTTAGCAATCTATATGAAAGTAATATTTTAATTCTTATTGGAAAATGTGATGTGCATGCTAAGTCACTTCAGTTGTGTCCAACTCTTTGTCACCCTATGGACTGTAGCCCACCAGGCTGCTCTGTCCATGGGATACTCCAGGAGAGAATACTGGAGTGGGTTGCCATTTTCTCCTCCAGGGGATCTTTCAGACCCAGAGATCAAACCCACATCTCTTATGTGTCCTGCATTGGCTGGCAGGTTCTTTACCACTAGTGCCACCTGGGAAGCCTGGAAACATGAAATATATATTTGAAATTTTATTGTTTCCAATTTAATAAATTTAAGTTTTAGAGCAGTCTCAGGTTTATAGAAAAAAATTGTCATATATATATATATGTGTGTGTGTGTGTGTGTGTGTGTGTATGTACATATATATATGCTAACAAAATACTCATTTATTAAATCATCAAAGAGTAAAGACAGGGACTTCCCTGGTGGTCCAGGGGTTAGGTCTCCACGCTTCCAATGCAGGGGATATGGGTTCTATTCCTGGTTGGGAAACTAAGATCCCACATGCCACATGGCATGTCAAAAAAAAAAAAAGAGTAAAGACTAATGTATTAAATTATCAAAAGAGTCAAAGACCTCCAAAAAGAGGTTCATATTTTCATTTCCCTAAAAGAGATCGGGGAGTCATTACTTCTATAGTTAACAATAAGAAAAAGCTAAGAAAATCCATAACTTTTCTCAGACTTTTCAGAGAAATGAAGTTGTAGGGCAGATGGCATACAACCTGAAATCCAAAGACTAGAAAAGCAGAGTTTCAGCTAAGACCTGCTTATGTGGACCGGAAGCCACTGAACCCGTGAAACTGTATGGACATGTATATGGTAACCCGCATGTACTGCTGGACTAAGTGCAGACTGGTGTGGGAGAGAAAAACTACCAGGGCTGCAATCTTAGTGGGAATCCCAACACTTTCATGAGCGTTTCTCCCATAAACCCTACCAGGTTCTCACAATGAGGCTCAAGAAAAAAGTCCTTGTGGCTCTGGCTAGGGAGAGGAAGAATTGGAGTGATATAGGCCAGAGCCTTTTCCATAAAAAAGACCTACACTTCAGGGGAAATCACTTTGCCAGAGCTAAGTTCTAAACCTTTATGCCTTCTAGGGAAATAGTATCCCTCCCCAGTCCATCCCCAAGTCTTCTTTATGTCTTATATAAGACACATTAAATTAAATTAAATAATGTGGAAGCAATCAACAGAAGTTAGACCTTCAAGGAAACATAGTGGGAATTTAGAACCAGGAGTAGGCTCGTCTCTCCATGAAATTCTCCAGGCAAGAATACTGGAGTGGGTTGCCATTCCCTTCTCCAGGGGATCTTCCCAACCCAGGATCAAATCTGGGTCTCCTGCATTGCAGGCAAATTTTTTACAGTCTGAGCCACCAGGGAAGTTTCCAAGGAGAAGAGCTTAGGGGAAAATAAGCTATGCCAGTGGAGAAGCACTTGAGAAGGTCACAACTCTGAGACACAGACCCATTAAAAGACTGACATTTAAACAAGATTATAAAATGTTCACCCTTTCCTACACTTTACCACCATACCAACAGAGACCTAATGCAATAGCAGTGCATCTTATATGACCTAGCTGCAAGACAAAGAATCTTGCTAAGGAGAGTTTAAAATAAAGCATGGACAAGCAAGAACACCAAAGGAAGTAGAAGTCTCTGAAACCTATAGCTACAACAGACATTACACAGAGTCCAGTTCCTAGCCAGATTAATATCAGTCTTCATACTAAATTCTATTTAACTTAGTATATATTACTCAGTACATATCTGGATGTCAGCAACAACAACAAAAAATAAGCATGTCAAAAAGCAAGGGAAAACAGACTCTGAAGAGACAAAATAATCATTGGAACCAGAATTAGATATGACACAAATGCAAGAATTATCAGAGAGATCATGGAAATAACTATGAGTAATACATGAAGGGCTCTAATGGAAAAAGTGACCAACACAGAACAGATGGGTAATGTAAACCATGAGATAGAAATAAAAAGAAATGATAGAAATGGAAAAAAAAAAAAAACAGAAAGATTGAATGAATATCTGGCAAGCTCATGTAGATGCAACACAATCAAGAAACATAAAACTGAACTTGAAGGTAGGTCAATAAAAGCTTCCCAAGATAAAATGCAAAGTTAAAAAGAATAAAAAAATAATGAAGCAGCATTTTTGAGAAATGGAGGACAATATAAAAGGTCTCACATGTGTAAATGGAATACTAGCAGGAAAAGAAAGACTTGTTGGAGCAGAAGAAATAATTGAAATAACAAATGGCTGGGGCCTTTCTATAGTTAATGACAGATACCAAATCTCAGATTTAGGAAGCTCAGGACATACCTAGCAGAATTAAGGTCAAGATATACACACAAGCATGCACACACATACACATCCTTAGGCATATTATATGTAAACTGCTCAAAACCAAAGATAAAGAGAAAAATCTTTGAAAGACCCACATTCCTAAATGTAATAATGAGGAACATTTTTTTTTCACATTATCAAAATATGTTTTGTTAATCGATATACAAGCATCATAGATATAAGATATATTTTGGTGACTGTAAATATGCTGGTACACATGTATCCTTAATGAGTTAAATTTAAAACAGTTATATTTTGAAATTATTGTTTGTAGTTTTAGTGTACAGATTTTCCTGAAGAAGGAACAATCCTGGAAAATAAGTGCTTGAGAGATATGTAAATGAGTGGGAATAATAAATATGCTAGTCATACTTATCAAATTCAGTTTTTCTTCATGAACAATGTATCATAATTAAATTTATATCAGTCAGTCAGTTCAGCTGCTCAATTGTGTCCAACACTGTGACCCCATGGACTGTAGCAGGCCAAGTCTCCCCGTCCATCACCAATATATATGGGTTTCCCTGGTAGCTCAGCTGGTAAAGAATCCGCCTATAATGCAGGAGACCCCGGTTCAATTCCTGGGTCAGGAAGGTCCCCTGGAGAAGGAATAGGCTACCTACTCCAGTATTCTTGAGCTTCCCTGGTGATTCAGACAGCAAAGAATCTGCCTGCAATGTGGGAGACCTGGGTTCAATCCCTGGGTTGGGAAGATCCCCTGGAGGAAGGCATGCAACCCACTCCACTATTCTTGCCTGGAGAGTGCCCATGGACAGAGGAGTCTGGCGGGCTATATTCCAAAGTGTTGCAGAGTCGGACACAGCTGAGTGACTAAGCACAGCAACACATATTCCTGGCAGGCTACAGTCCATGGGGTTGCAGACAGTCGGACACAACCAGCAGCACTTTCGTATATAGGGACATATATATGTTTCAGTGCAATTAGAATATAGATGAAAGTGGAAGCGTTAATCGCTCAGTTGTGTCCAATCCTTTGCAACCGCATAGACTGTAGTCCGCCAGGCTCTTCTGTCCTTGGGATTCTCCAGGCAGGAATACTGGAGTGGGGTTGCCATTTCCTTCTCCAGGGAATCTCCTTGACCCAGAAATCGAACCCACATCTCCCATACTGCCGGCAGATTCTTTACTATCTGAGCCACCACCTTTTAAAAGCTTTAAAACTTTAAAAAAGGTATTTATGCTGACAGTTGTTTATTATTCATCAATTTGACTACATAGAAATTTTTAAAAGTTATGTGACTTATTAACATTTTCCCTCATGAGGAGGACATCCACTCTAATTAAATAAATGCGTGATTCCTGGCAAAATAGTTTCAAATTTACAAATGCCTAATGATACTGTACCAAGCATATCAAATTGTGAATTTATTATGATGCATCCATATAATCATTATTTTGTAATTTCTTAATTTGTGATAATTAAATTTCAGTACTACCAGCCTCAGTTTCTAAGTTACTCATTTCATAAATTCTAAGATTTGTTTCCAAAATTCTACTTCTAAAATTACATTTAAAGTCAGACTTCTTTTCTTCTATTGGCTTATCTAGATACTTTCCCCCTTGAGTAGATAACATTCTTGTTTCTGACCTTTCACCAAGAATAGAGTACTTATGTCTAATTTCAGAAGCTTATATTTATGGAATCCATTAAGTTTTCACCTAATATATAGGCTGATTGTGAACCTTAGAAATCTGACCTCTAGAAAGTACTTCAAATTCCATTATATCTTTAATATAATTTGACTAGTGAAAAGAAAATATAGTGTCTTTGTCTTTGTTTTCTTTTTTCAAACACTTAAAAGAAATATTCTTTCTTGAATACACAGCAAAATAAATACTATTTACACTCCTGAAATTTTGCAGTTATTTTTCCCTAATAATAAGTAAGCTATTTCCAACACCAATGTATCATATGTTCAAATCTACATATATGGAAACTAGAAATAATCCTCTTTCCTGAATAAAAATGGAGATTGAACAAATACATTAGAGTTGAATCAATTATCTTCCAGTAAGAAAAAATCTCAAAATAGAAAACAATCCTATTAATCAGTAAAATTTAAAATTTTTAATAATTAAAAATCTTTAGTAGTTGTGCCAGAACAGGCAAACAATTTAATGAATAAGAGTGTATAATTAAAATACAGTCCTAAGTATATGGAATATGATTATATTTCCATTTTAATCATGATTGAAATAAAACTTCAGTAAATATTGTTCAACTTACTAGGTTTTTGGTGTGTCAGTTAAGCATATGGGGATGCTTAAATATTGTCTTCACCAAAAATAGCAAACAAACAAAAAAACAAATATGTCAATGCTAAAGAAACAAGTAAAACCTTTAAATATTACAAAATACATGATAGTTTTATAATTTTGAGTCATGTATGTGTATGCTTATATATGTATATGAAAAGATAATCATAGAAAAGTAAGAAAAACTGGTAAAGGTTATCACAGACAAGTTTAAAATATTTACTTGCTTTTTTCTAAATTATAATAAAGAATTATCCAGCCCAAAATAACAATAGTGCCCAGATTGAGGAATCCTTTCTTAAAATAGTTTAATGTCATGCTATCAACAGTTGTATATATACTTGATTTTCTAATCTTACTCCTAGAAATTATTTTAAGCATATCATTGAACAAGAACTTAAAAACTATGTGCAGGTTTGTTCATCATAGCATTGCATATAATAGTGCTAAAAACTGCAAAGTGATCATCTAAATATAACACTTACTAAAATCATGATAAATGCAATAAAACACTGTACGGACATTAGAAAATCATCTATATCCCTTAATGGGTGTGTAAAGAAAGTCATGATATATAAACAGAATAAATGAATATTTGATACAGCATGTATATCAAGAGTTCATATATCATAATTCCATAATATTAATATTGAAATATACATACAAGTTTGCATACAGAAATGTATAGACATGTCTGCCAAATTGAAAGCAATGTTTAACTCAGGATTGTGAAAAAGGGAATTTTAAAAATATTTTCTTAGCATATTAGATAATTTTATGTAAAAGTAGGTGTTGCCTCTGTATTCACAAAATAGGTAACTTCAATGAATATGTATTGCTTGCTTAATACAATGATTAAAGTGGTTTGTGTAATATAAATGATTAAAGTGGTTCTTTTTAATCAGCAGCTTCTGATCAAATTTTAGACTATTAGTTTGAATTATACTAAGCTAAGTTTAAAAGAGATCAAGTTTCAATATTCAGATTAAGGAAGTCTTTTTAGACTGTGATGCCCTTTTAGTCCTTAAATTTCCCAAGAACAGAATTTTAACTACCTGAAAAATCCATTTACTTTACTCTATCTTGTATTTTTTTTACCTGTTCATCTGTTCATTCTCCATTAATTTATTCCCCCTGGAAGCACTGGATATTGGTTTACATTAATAATCCATATATAGAATAATTCTTAAATGTAGTATTAGAACTATTGCTGAACTATACAAACTATACAAATGACATGTAAGTGATCAAAAAACAGCAAAAGCAAATAGTAGTTGTCCGTTATCTTAAGATTTTTCATAAATTCCAGTACAAATCATTCTTACAAATTAAAAGAGGTTTCATATATGCATGTTAGAAAAGGACTTGTCACCATTCTTCCTATTTGTTTAAGAGTAAGGCAACAAAAGTAACCTTTTTACTTCCTTAGTTATCTGCAGTGAAGAATGGGAAGTATAAGAACAAATACAACTAATTTCACCAAGTCACCAAGTAATACATAAGCAAACCAATCAAACACATTAATAAGCTACTGATTATTAGTCAAACTATTTCAAAATTATTACTCTGAAAATGTAGTTCAACAAATATACAGAATCATTTTGTTTGATGCTTAGGATACAGCTTAAAAGAATATTCTATATTTTTTTAAGAAATTGCCAGAAAACCAGTGCTAACAATATCACACAAATCTAAGTCTGTTTAATAAATCTAATTTCAAATTGATATGATTTATAAGACATTTTGGGCTTCCCTGGTGGCTTAGAGGGTAAAGTGTCTGCCTGCAATGCAGATGACCTGGGTTATATCCCTGGGTCGGGAAGATCCCCTGGAGAAGGAAATGGCAACCCACTCCAATACTCTTGCCTGGAAAATCCCATTGACGGAGGAGCCTGGTTGGACACAAAGAGTCGGACACGACTGAGCGACGACACACACCATAAGACATTTTAAATCATGACATGAAAATAAAAATAAAATTTATTATTTCTTTTAGAAAGTTAATACATTTATATCTTCCTTTACATTTTCAACATATTAAATATTATATCTTAAAATAAATTCCCTATTATGATACTCTGTAGAGAAGAATATGTATTCATGCTAGTACAGTGAATAAAGGTTCATATTCTCTGGTACTTCAAAATATACTAAGATGACTGAGAATCTGGTAAGTCTACTTACTCTAAAAAGCTACAGAGGCAATACTTTTGTGGTATCAACTCTGCCCATGATACTCAAGGATTTCTTCCTGTTAGTACTCATAACTTTTACAGTGTTTGCACCCTTTGCCTACTACTAACATTATAACTTTAATTTCTTGCCTCTTAAGACCCAAGCCTATTTTTCTACCCTGGCTTAAAGTATTGACTCTGGCAAATTTCTAATTGTAAACTTCTTGGCCAACTTGCATACAGGTGTGTTTAGCCATTGTAAGACACTGATTAGGTAGCAGAAGTTTGAAGAAAAGGAAAGTACTCTCTCTCTATTTGCAGTTCCTTTTCACATTAGAAGCAGACATCTCAAGATATAGTACCATTTAGGTCCTCATGTGTTACCGTAAGAAAAGCCCCTACTCAGCCATAGCAGCTCCATCTCCAAAGTCCTCACTCTGAACTATCCCACTGTCTTTTGGGTCTTTCAGCCTTCTATTAACAGTGAGCTGATTTACTGTATTAAATCCCTTATTTTGAAATAGCCAGTGTGAATTCTGTTTTACTGATTGGATCCTGATATATAGACTTTGAAGCATTTTTAGTGGAGAAGCACAAATGTTTAGATTGAGGGCCACATCTTACTGTCTGGAACAATGTTGACCTACATAAGCAGAGACACCATGTCTTCCAAATTGTTTAGACATAGGGTAATCTTTCCAGCAAAATCTACTTCCAATGAGGAGGAACTAATTAAAACAAAATTCATCTTTGGGATTCATCAGCTGCAGATAGAAAGATCAAATTGACCACACAGAAGAGCTGGTTGATAAGATATAAAGTGCTATCGTTAGACAGTGATACACGGATCGGATATCATATGAGAATTTAGGAGACTGTAGTAATGTATACAGGCTTCCCTAGTGGCCTGCCAATACAGGAGACTCTGGTTCTGTCCCTGAGTCTGGAAGATCCTTGGGAGATAGAAATGGCAATGAACTCCAGTATTCTTGCCTGGGAAATTCCATGGAAAAAGAAGACTGGCAGACTACAATCCATGGGGTTGGAAAGAGTTGGACACAACTTAGGAAATGAGCATGAGCATGAGTAATGTAAACACACAAGCGAAGACTTTCTGGAAGTCAAGCTATTTATAATCTATAAAAATTTAGTAATTAGCATGCTGGCTGACATGGAAGAAGGTTACAGTTAACTTTAATTAGCAAAGTAGAAGAAAAATTACTCAAAGACAAAGTAAAATTACTCAAAATACAGTGCAAGGGGAAACACATGTGCATTTAAAAACAGATCTAGGAGAGCAATAGCTTTTAAAAAAAAAAAAAAGAAATAACACATTGAGATAAGCAAGTAATGATAATCAAATTGCTAATTAAAGAATAAAATATATCACACAAAAAGAAATTTTCCTGCATTCAGAAAATAATTGAATTAATAAAAAGCAAATGTTTACCAACTAAAGACAAGTTCAGTGTGGTTCCGTTGAGTTCAGTCCCTCAGTTGTGTACAACTCTTTGCGACCCCATGGACTGAAGCATGCCAGGCCTCCCTGTCCATCACCAACTCCCGGAGTTTATGCAAACTCACGATCACTGAGTCAGTGATGCCATCCAACCATCTCATCCTCTGTTGTCCCCTTCTCCTCCTGTTCTCAATCTTTCCCAGCACTAGGGTCTTTTCAAATGAGTCAGCTCTTCACATCAGGTGGCTGAAATATTGGAGTTTCAGCTTCAACATCAGTCCTTCCAATGAATATTCAGGACTGATTTCCATTAGGATGGACTGGTTGGACCTACTTGCAGTCCAAGGGACTCTCAAGAGTCTTCTCCAACACCACAGTTCAGAAGCATCAATTCTTTGGTGTTCAGCTTTCATTATGGTCCAACTCTCACATCCATACATGACTGCTGGAAAAACCATAGCCTTGACTAGATGAACCTTTGTTGGAAAGTAATGTCTCTGCTTTTTAATATGCTGTCTAGGTTGGTCATAACTTTCCTTCCAAGGAGTAAGCATCTTTTAATTTCATGACTGCAGTCATCATCTGCAGTGATTTTGGAGCCCCCCAAAATAATATCTCTCACTGTTTCCATTCCTTCCCCATCTATTTGCCATGCAGTGATGAGACCAGATGCCATGATCTTAGTTTTCTCAATGTTGAGCTTTAAGCCCACTTTTTCACTCTCCTCTTTCACTTTCATCAAGAGGCTTTTTAGTTCTTCTTCACTTTCTGCATAAGGGTGGTGTCATCTGTGTCTGAGGTTATTGATATTTCTCCTGGCAATCCTGATTCCAGCTTGTGCTTTCTTCAGCCCAGCGTTTCTCAAGATGTACTCTGTGTATAAGTTAAATAAGCAGGGCAACAATATACAGCCTTGACATACTTCTTTCCCTATTTGGAACCAATCTATTGTTCCATGTCCAGTTCTAACTGTTGCTTCCTGACCTGCATACAGGTTTCTCAAGAGGCAGGTCAGGTAGGTGGTTTGGTATTCTCATCTCTTTCAGAATTTTCCACAGTGTATTGTGATCCAAACAGTCAAAGGCTTTGACATAGTCCATAAAGCAGAAATAGATGTTTTTTCTAGAACTCTCTTGTTTTTTCAATGATCCAGTGGATGTTGGCAATTTTATCTCTGGTCGCTCTGCCTTTTCTAAAACCAGCTTGAACATCTGAAAGTTCACAGTTCACATACTGTTGAAGCCTGGCTTGGAGAATTTTGAGAATTATTTTACTAGTGTGTGAGATGAGTGTAATTGTGTGGTAGTTTGAGCATTCTTTGGCATTGCCTTTCTTTGGGATTGGAATGAAAACTGATCTTTTCCAGTCCTGTGGCCACTGCTGAGTTTTCCAAATTTGCTGGCATATTGAGTGCAGCACTTTCACAGCTTCATCTTTTAGGATTTGAAATAGCTTAACTGGAACTCCAACACTTCCACTAGCTTTGTTCATAGTCATGCTTCCTAAGGCCCACTTGAATTCACATGCCAGGATATCTGACTCTGGGTGAGTGATCACACCATCATGATTATCTGGGTTGTGAAGATCTTTTTTGTACCGTTCTTCTGTGTATTCTTGCCACCCCTTCTTAATATCTTCTGCTTCTTTTATGTCCATAACATTTCTGTCCTTTATTGAGCCCATCTTTGCATGAAATGTTCCCTTGGTATCTCTAATTTTCTTGATGAGATCTCTAGTCTTTCCTATTCTATTGTTTTCCTATATTTCTTTGCACTGATCACTGAGGAAGGCTTTCCTATCTCTCCTTGCTATTCTTTGGAATTATGCATTCAAATGGGTAAATCTTTCCTTTTCTCCTTTGCTTTTTGCTTCCCTTCTTTTCTCAGCTATTTGTAAGGCCTCCTCAGACAGCCATTTTGCCTTTTTGCATTTCTTTTTCTTGGGGATGGTCTTGACCCCTGTCTCCTGTACAATGTCAGGAACCTCCATCCATAGTTCATCAGGCTCTCTGTCTATCAGATCTAATCCCTTAAATCTATTTCTCACTTCCACTGTATAATCATAAGGGATTTGATTTAGGTCATACCTGAATGTTCTAGTGGTTTTCCCTACTTTGTTCAACTTAAGTCTGACTTTGGCAATAAGGAGTTCATGATCTGAACCACAGTCAGCTCCTAGTCTTGTTTTTGCTTGATGTGTATAGAGCTTCTCCATATTTGGCTGCAAAGACAAGTTATATATGCTCACACTTGAATATATGTATATAATGGTGTAATTCATAAATTCCAAGAACAAGAAGAGTATTTCTTTTACAACCATGTGATATTTCATAATATGTTACTTAAATAAAAGAATCATACTAGCATTAGATACTTTATTTCTAAATTGAAAGTTAAATGATGATGGGGGAGGTATCTATAGAGAGAATAGTATAGCAATGCAAGAATCTCATACCTAGCTGTTAGTTTTCCATTCAGATGAAAGAAATTTCTGTTGGCAATTATGAAGATTCTAAAAATATATTTCTCTCATATTCTTTCTAAGAAAGAGACTTGAAATGGAATCTGACTAAAGTGACACAAACAGAAGGACAAAAGTTTATGACTATTTCTGGTTTATAGTTCAAATAAATTATGTTAGCATGAAAGAAAATGCAACTGAAGAAATAAAAATGACTCAAAGGGAAATTAAAATACTTCACTGGTATTTGTTGGTGTGCAGTGAGAATGGGAAAGTAAAAATACTTCAAAGGTTTCATCTTTTATGATGGTGGGTGGAGGAGTGGGCAAGTTCAGTAGAACTCACAAATTTAAAAAAAGAGAGAGGGAGCGAAAAAAAGCAAAAGTGGATGACTAACATTCAAATAAGCTAACAGAAGTAACAACAAAAATATATAAAATAAATAAACATAAAATGATAAAAATAATAAGATCAATAAAAATCAAATAAATCAATTTAAAAATGAATAAAATCAATTTTATTAGTGGTTGTACCAAATGTGAACAGGCTGAGTTATTAAAAATAATAATAATAATAAGATATTGATTACCAGAGGAAATAAAATAAAATAAAACCTAGCTCTGAGGTCAAATATTTAAGTTAATGCTACTTCTGATGAATCTAGGGGATTGTTAAGAGAATGACTGTGAACAAATAATGGTAAGATTTTATACCTCCTGAGCAGGTGAAGCAGGATTTGGTGAAAATGAAAAGAAGCAGGGGGTTATTACAGCCTTGATGAATTAAAAGATAATTTTTCTCATTCCTGGCAGAATATCTGGAAAGACACTGAGGTAGAAGGTGAATTTTAAGGACCCTTTCTCAATGATTTCCAAAAGAACTGAATTCTTTTCTGGAGTGAGAAGGACACTGATCTGAGTTCTGTTAATGATACCTGAATCTGAACCATTCAGAGCAGGCCTTGCCAAGCTCTGCTTTGAGCTTAATGTAAACAAGTAAAACCCACACAGATTTTTCTCAGTGACCAAATAAAGAAAGGAATAATATTGCATCTATTTCTTAGCCCCATGAGCAAGGGAAGCTAGTCACAGATGGAGGTACAGCAGTAGCCATGTCTGAGACAGAGATATTTCAGGAATTAGAAATCCGGACCAAAACTTTGTAGACGTCAGGGAAGTCAAATGGCTTCAAGAATCAGATTCTAAGTTGAAGAAACCAAAATGCCAACCAGTCACCACTCACATTTGTCCCCCGTAGGCCTTTCTTAGGTTCATAAAGAGAAACCGACTCTTAGGAAAAGCAATCCAACTTTAGAGCAACACTGGAAAGTAGATTGCTTACATCAGAATGAAACACTTCTTCCTCACCAAGGAATTTTGAAAATCACATATTCTCTTTTTGCCATGCTCCTGTGAAAAAAGAAAATGTCATGATGAACTAAAACCATGGGGAAATAACCTATAGATTGTAAATGTTCAGATTAGGCCACATGTAAAGACTCTTTTTGAATCAGAGAGAAATGAGGAGTGAAGTTCTTATGGATCCACAATACTTTATTTCTTTTCACATGCCAGCTACAAACATAGGATTGAGTGTGACAGCTGGTCATCAATACAGTCTAGTGACCATTCTGATGATCTATCATCTAGCAAGGCTAACTTTGTTCAGGGGCAAACAAATGAACTGTGAGGACTAAGGACTGTGTATATAGGAATTAGAATAATGAAAACATAATCAGACTACATTTCCTAAATAATTGACTACATTGGTTCAATATGTGGGTCGGGAAGATCCCTGGAGGAGGAAATGGCAACCCACTCCAGTATTCTTGCCTACAGAACCCCGTGGACAGAGGAGCCTGGTGGGCTGCAGTCCATGGGCTCACAAAGAGACATGACTGAAGGGGCTGAGTACAGCTGTCTTTACACCAGCTAATTTTTCCTTCCCCGAAACTCTTTCTAGATTTAATGTTTCAGTGAAATTTCTACCAGGCCAGTTTTGTATCTTACCTTTAATGCAGAGCATAAGAAAGTTGATATATTGCATAAGATATTTTGGTGGTTAGCTGAATCTAGAAAACATATAGTATTTTTTTTTTTTTTTGCAAGAATGTGGCATAATATTGTGAGATGCTAATCTTTACATTTCATTCCTTATATGTCCCTCCATCCCTTGCTCTTGTAGGTCATAAATTTCTTCACCTAGACAATTCAGAGTATTACACAGGATGAAGGGATGCAGGAGGGGAGGAGAAATAGGACACATTGTTGGGTCCTGAAGTAGAGGAGATTGAACCAACATATTCTCAGAGCTACACTGGAGCATAGTCATCCTCACAAGATTCTTATTTTCTCTGTGTGACATGAACAGGGGTGGGGGGCTCAGTCCTGAAATGGAATGATAAATGTCTCCTCTGTTTATATTAAAAACCAAGGGAAAAAAAAAAAAAGAAACCAAAGAGAACAAAGGACTCTAGTCCACTTTATACCACCAATATCTTGGTAGAAGCTACATGCCCAAGATCTAGAGGTGGGGGAGAAAACCCCTAAAACAAAGATTGATGTTTCTACTCTAGCTTAACAGAACAGAAGCTTAAATCCAAAATCCTGTTTTCACAGTTAATAAAATGACATTTCTTGCACACTTGACTTTTATAGCCTGAGATTCATATCCAGTACACATAAGTATTTTAAATTGTGTGTCCAATAAACAACCTTGGAGACAATATTGTCTCAAAAATGCATGTGATGTTCACATAAATTGCCAGTGTAATATGCCATAACAATATGTTGTTTTTTAAAAAAAGCAGCAGTCATAGTATCCATATTATCAGAGAATAATGCAATAAAATTAAAATTACCAAAACATTTTAACCACCCTACCTCCAAGAAAAATAGCTAATTTGGAAGTTGTAATATATTTGTTTAAATAGTTATTTGACTGTAAAGGAATAAAAGAACATTATGTGAAAAAGACAAAAGCTGAGAGTAGTATACATCCAAATATTTGTAAACAGAGGAAACAGTAAACAGAAAAAGTATGGCTTTCAATGAATTTATTAAGAGGTAAAAAACAACATGTGAACTTGGTATTCTAGCATCTATGGATAGGTATGATTCTGACCCAGAAAACCTAGCAAATCATCAATGTTCACCGTATACTGACTCTGATGCTTTTTATGAAAAATTAATCCAAGTGATATTGTTAATTGAGATGGTTAGTTTTATATGTCAACTTGGCTGGGCTAAGGAATGCTTATCCATCCTTTAACCAAAGAATAAAACATTTTTTCTGAGTCTGTTTGTGGAGGTGTTTACAGAAGAGATTGTCATCTGAATTTGCAGACTGAGTAAAGATCACCCTCATCAATATGGGAGGGCATCATCTGAACCATTGAGGGCCTAAATAAAACAAAAAGTAGAAGGTCAAATTTGCTGTCTATTTAAGTTGAGGCATTCATCTTCTTCCCTCAGAAATAAGAACCCCTGGTTCTTGTGCCTTTCTATTTGAACCAGGAATTAACCAATGCACCCCCCCCCCCCCAACACACACACACACACACTCTTGGGTCTTTGGACTTGGACTAAATTACACCACTGGCTTTCATGACCCTGCAGCTTAAAGACAGCAGATTGTGGGCCTCCATAATCCCATGAGCCAATGACTGTAATAAATCTCCATAAAAACAAACTGTTGGTTCTGTTTCTCTGGGGAACCCTGACTAACACCTTACTGAATCTCTCTAATACCTAAACACAGTGGGGTTAGCAATATATATAACTATCATATCTTATGGAGGCTTTTCTCCCCCTGTTTTTATCCCTGATAAACCCTAGTAGTTTGTTGAGTTAGAAATGCAGCAATTAAAGCTGGAGTCAGATCTTCAACAAAAAGCATATAAATCTCAAACATGTTCTCCTTGGGCTAACATTGCTCTGAGATCAAGAGATGTCTGTATATAACAGGAAATATAGTGCCACTGCTAGTAGGAAAGCAGGGAACTGGCTTTAGATAGACAATGAACAGGCTCTTTCTCATAACCTTTTGCTATTTCTGTGTGTTTCTCTGTTCCAATGAGATTATATAACAAATGTCTTAGTAGACCATATAATTTTCCATGGGTGGGATCCGTTAACATAATATTATGAATATATTTACTTAGCTTTGCTTATAAAGTCCTTTCCCATTGATTATCTCATGTGATCCTCTCAGCAACTCTGAGAGGTAAGTATTGAAGATTTAACCTGGATTTCCATGTGAGAAAGTTGAATAGAAGTTAAAGCATTTGCTAAGACACAGCAGTACAGAAGCTCATCTGGCTTCAAAGTCAATGCTGGTTCCAAGACATCATACTGCCTCCCATTGTAGGGGCTGAGGAAAGGCTCTCATGAAAGACTTAACGTTAAATTTCTGTCCCTGGATGAAAAGCAACAATGAGCTGGGGAGTAACTTGATGGCTGCAGCAGTTATGGCTGTGCTTTGCCCGTGTGAGCTAGGGAAAAGGACAGTATAGGAGCTGAGTCATCCAGATGTCATTGCGTTTTGTGGTCTGAAAGTAGAGCTTTACTGCCAGGGCTAGACACCCACCAGCACACAGCAGGCACAGAGTTCTAACTGGGACCTGGAAACTTGACGGGACATGGAGAAGGGGCAGAGAGCCAGGAAAGCAATGTAGAGTTGTTTGGGGATAGCAGTGTGGCAACCTTTTTATTATTATTACTATTATAAAGAGGAACCATTCAGAAACCTACAGGAATGTGATGTGACAACTTTTCGCCTTCAATTCTAAGATGTTAACTCAAATACATAGGGAAATAACAACAAAATAAATTTAAGGAAATTTGAAGGAATTTATTGATTTTTAAAAAGCAAAAATACTGTGATATAAAACCAATATACTGCGGTTATGAAAATGTGCCTTAGTGATCTCTGACTCCCTGCCAGAAGTGTAATTGCAATGGTTCAGTTGCTGCTCTTTAAAATTCCAGCATTTCATCTGAAGCTGCATTTTACAGGAGCCGCTCTTAGCCAATGTTCCAGTAGGACCAGGTGTCCCAAGGACTATTCCTGAGGGAGGCAGCACACCTCTGAGGGGTGACTTTGGCTCAAGAGTTCTCTGATAACCTCAGTACTATCTTTAGAATTGCTTTGTAGTCTAAGATACTTCCACTCAACTTTCCTCATTTCATTTTCTCCTTCAATTAGGATTAAAACTGCATCATGGTCTTGAAGAAGGAGGTAGATAGATAAAAGATAAGAGACCACATATTTCTCAAAGTCAAGAGACCGTCTTGGGTTAGAAAGTTAGAAAGTTCCTTGGGTCAAAATGGGAATGATGCTAAGCTACCATAGGTCTCTGGGCTGGAATCCAACTTGGTTGAGAGATCCCCATGCACATGTGGGAGGATCCTGAGATGTACCAAATACAGACTTGGAACCAGGCAAATCAAAATGACTGGACAAAGAAAACCCAAAAGAAATGCCCCACATAAGTGATTTAAATTACCATGAGGGTGTGACGTGTCTCTGAGTCCACCTGTGTGTCTATTCACACATACTGTATGCTTTTTTCTCTTAATAATCACCTTACTTGTCTCACTACTTTCTGTTTTTGTGGGAATTATTTTTGCAAAGCTGAAGAGCCAGGGCCTTGTAACTGACCCATGGTCTAATGGCTAGGATTCAATGTTCTCACTGCCCTGGCCCAAACTCAATCTCTGGCCAAAGAACCAAAACCCTGCTTCAAGCTCCTGCAGGCCAAGCTTACCCGAGATCAGTCTGATGGTTCTCCCAGACTCCCCATTTCCTTCCATTTCCCTTCATAGGCTTTAATTCCTAATAAATCTCTTACACTGCCAACCTGGTGTTGTTTGTTTTTGTGAGGAGTCAAACTAACACAAATATCAACAACTTTCTGGTCATACAAGGAGATATCCAAACAAACAAATACAATCCTTAAAAGACCTATAAAATAAAACGTATCTGGCAACTCTAGTCTAGAAAAATATAGGAAAAGACATGCAACATGAAACTAAGAGGCACTAAGAGAATTAAAAAGGAAGACTGGAACAATTTTCTAACAGCAAGTTTGAGAAGTCATTGACTCAATCATTAAAGCATTCTCAATTTTTTCATTCATTTAAACCATATACAGTTGACTCCTGAACAACTCCAGGGTTAGGGGCACCAACACTTTGCACGATCAAAAATCTGAGCATGACTTAGAGTTGACTCTTTGTATACCTGGTTCCACATCCTTGAATTTGACCAACCACATGCAGATTGTGCAGTACTATAGTATTTACTAATGAAAAAAAAATCCATGTGCAAGTTGACACATTCAGTTCAAAGCTTGTGTTCTCCAAGGATCAACTATGTACCAGATATTATCTTAGGCACATGCTTGCTAGCAGTAAACAACATAGACAAACATTCCTGACCATATTTTGTATGGTAAATAATGCAAAGGAGTAAAATAAAGCAGACAAGGGGTGGGATGTGCTTGTGAGTGGGTAGGAGGCTGTTGAAATTTCAGATAAAGTGGCCTGAAAAGATTCACTGAAAAGATGATATTTGAGGACTGACCTAAAGGAAATGAGAGAATGGGCCCTGTAAATATATGAATTTATCAAAGAAAACTCCTTCAAGAAAGAGGGAACAGCAAAATGTCATAAACATGAAGCAGAGGCATGATCAGTTTGTTTGAGAAACAGTAAGCAAGTGTCTCTGAGAGAATTGGGAAAGAATGAGTGTTTAGGGGCTTAGGTCAGAAGGTTAACTGGATATTAAATCTTTTAGGCCTTGTAGGTCCTAGGAAAACTTAAAAAGAAAAAAAAAAAAGTGACCTGTATTCAATAGGATCACTCTGACTTCTGTGTTGAAACTAGACTGCATAGAATCAGAGGTTAAAGCAAAGAAATCTATTAGGAAACTATTCCAATATTCTAGAAGAGATTAGGGTAGAATGCAGCAAATTGGGAACAGTGTGGATTATGATAAGTGGATATATCCTTAATATATTTTGGAATTAAAAATGACTGAATCAGAGAGACAGAGGACCAAAGGGTAGGGGAGGCTCTTCAGGAATTTAACATTGGCTGGAAGACATTTGAGATATTTTTTAGATATCCAAGTGAAGTTGTCAAGTAAGCATTTAAATTCTACATCTAAAGTTTAGAAGTCAGGCCTGACTAAATATTTATGTTTGAGAGTCATTTTTATTTTGATGTGATGATAATAAAAGGGATCATTAACAAAGGAGTGTGGATTGAAAGGAGGGAGATGTCTGAGGACTAAGACTTTGTATGAAGGAAAAGCAGTCTGGGGAATCTAGAGGAAGAAGCAAAGGAAAGTAAGAAATGGGCTGTGGAGAAGAGCCAGGCAATGGTTCAGGAAAACAAAGACATTGTTTTATTAATGATGGAAGTTATGTGTGTTCTACGCTGCTGACAGTCAAGTGAGTTGAGCCTAGAGAACAGGCACTGGAGGCAACTGATGATTTAGAGCATTTTCAGTGAAACAATAGAAGCAAAAGCCAGGCCAGAAACTGGGAGGAAAGAAATTGAAGACAACAAACAAGGAAAACTCCCTAAAGCAATTTTACACTAAAAGTTGGGAGAGGAATGGGCCAGTAGCTGGGGGAAGTGAGGACAAGAAAAACAAAATGAAGGGGAAATTAACTGCTTATTTTAAAGTGTCTTTCTGGTAATGAACATAGGAAATGGTTTTTTAAAGAAGTTATCTTAACAGCTAGATGCCACAATTTCTTTTTAATACAAGTACAGAGCAACTTTCATGCCAAAACAAAACCACACAGTTTAGAAAAAGCCAACATACATGTGCTGTTAGGACACAGCAACTACAAGATAATTGTAAGTCAAAAAAAAAACAAAACAAAAACAACAACAGAATTTGAAATTGGGTTTCTCTTTGATTTCTAAACTAAGAAATAAGCACATCAGACTAAATAAGCAGGCCTCAAACCAGAGATGCATTGGCCCCGCCATGGAGCATCTAATAATGCTGAAAGACAGTTTCAGTTTTGATTGTCATAACTGGGAAGGGGGTGCTACAGGCATCTAGGAGGGTCCAGAAGGCTGCTAACCATCCTACAATGCACAGAATCTCTCACAACGTGAGTAACCCCGTGCTGTATGTCAATAGTAGTGAGTTTTGAAAAACCTTGTTTTAATATACAGAAAGTCAATAAGGGGTTAGAATAACTTCAACATTCTTCAAGATTAAAATCTAACCATATTGAATGTTTATCAAAAAGAGACTTTGTCTCTCAGGAGAAAAGGTGGACCGTCTCAGACTCATAGAAGTGAGACATCTTCAAGTAAATATTGTCAATGACCAGCAAGGTCCAGGATGAGGCCTTTTTCAATAGCCTTGCCCCTGAGACACTACTTTGCTGACAATAGCCCGTATAGTCAAAGCTGTGGTTTTTCCAGTAGTCATGTATGAATGTGAGAGTTGAACCATAAAGAAGGCTGAGTGCTAAAGAATTGATGCTTACAAACTGTGCTGCTAGAAAAGACTCTTGAGGGTCCCTTGGACAGTTTGGAGGTCAAACCAGTCAATCCTATAGGAAATCAACCCTGAATATTCATTGGAAGGACTGATGCTGAAGCTCCAATACTTTGGCCACTTGATGCAAAGATTCAACTCATTGGAAAAGACCCTGATGCTGCAAAATACTGAAGGCAAAAGGAAAAGGGCATAGCAGAGGACGAGATGGTTAGATAACATCACCAACTCAATAGACACGAAACTGAGCAAACTCTGGGAGACAGTGAAGGACAGGGAAGCCTGTCATGCTGCAGTCCATGGGGTTGCTAAGGTGGACACAACTAAGCAACTGAACAGGAAAAAGGTATCTTCTCTGAAAGGAATCAAATATTATTTGTCTTTTGGGAACTGACTTTTTTCACTTATCATAGTATCTTCAAGGTTCATCCATGTTGGACCATGTGAAAAAATTTCCTTCCCTTAAGTCTGAAGAATACGCCACTGTATAGATAGACTGCATTTGTTTATTCCTTTATCTGGTGATTGATACTTGGACTAAGTCCATTTTCTGGCTTTGTGAACAGTACTGTTATGATAATGGGTGTAGAAATATCTGTTACGGTCCCTGCTGTCAGGTTTTGTTGTTGTTGTTGTTTGGATAAACCCAGAAGTGCAATTGCTATATCATATGGTAGCTGTTTTTTTTTTTAATTATTTGAGAAACCATCATACTATTTTCCACAGGGGCTTCACCATTTGACATTCCCACCAGGAGCTGCACAAAAGTTCCAATTTCTCCACATCCTCACTATCACTTGTTATTATTTTGATAATAGCTAACCTAGTGGGTAGGAAGTGGTATCTCATTATGGTTTGATTTGCATTTCCCTGATAATGGTAATAATAAGCATCTTTTATATGTTTGCTACACATTTTTATATCAAATGCAAAGATAGTAATGTGTACAGATTTTCTTTCCTGGATTTTTTTCTCTACTTGTAAAATGCATGTAAGATCCCTTGACATTAATTGAGTTATTAAATTTCTCAGAGGCATTTCTGTCAAAGCTGGTAATAATTTCACAGGTACATAATTATATTAAGCTCTCTCTCAATCTAGTGTCTACCAGGGACTTGTTCTATTTGTGAAAATAAAAATAAAAAGGTGATGACTCAAGTAATTTCTATTTCCTGTTATTGAACAATTGCTCCTTAATCTTACCCTCAGCTAGTGTGAAAATCTATCTACTTAATTTTATTAGTAAATGATTTTGTGGTATCTGACTACATCTAATACATCTAATAAGAAGAAGATAGATAGCATTTACATTTCCAGGAAACATAAAGTGTGGATACCAAGTATTAATTCAGATAATGTGAGAAAGAATTTGTAGCAGTGCTCTGGAAGCAGCTAAACCAACAAGCACAGTTTTTACTGATTAGGTCAGCAACATGAAGCACAATATTATTAAATATTCAGTAGTTAAAAGAAATTATTAGAGAAAATTATTATTAGTAGAGAAAATTATTAGTAGAGAAAAGAAATTATTTCTCTAGCATTCTTTTTCAAAACAAAATCCAAAGCTGTTAAAAGCTGAACTAGTCATATAGCAACAATGGTTTCCCTTATAGCGTTTAGATGAATGGTGGAAATACACATATAAAAGTCATCTTAAGTGTTTGAAGCTCAAGCCTTTCTCAATTACTCTTCCAAATTAAAATTGTGTGAGATTTCTACTGTTTAAAATTGTATTTTAAAGAGCAAACTGTGACATGGGTTGCTTATTTTTGTTGTTTCCAACATCAGCAGAATGAAGAAAATAGAAAAATATCAATATATAGAAACTTCCTGTGGATCAGCTCCTACAGATCCAAACAAAGGCAGTCAAGAGAGTAGAGCTGTGGGAGTTCACTGTGATCCCTGCGCTTAATCCCAGGCAGACAGGCATATCACAGGTACCTGCTTCAGCCCGACTAGTAGACGCATGTCAGAGCAAGAGAGAAGCAGCCTCCTCTCTGCTCCTTGGAACAATAGACTTGGGGAGAAGCTCCTCTCACCTTAATCACACCATCCAGGGAAGCTGGAAAAAAATTCTTAATAAGCTGAAATAGCAGCTTGTGCAGCACAAGGGGTGGAGGCCCAGAAGTCAATGTACCACCAAATAAAACATTCCTGGCCACAATTTTACAGCCCCATTTTTCTAAAGAGTCTATAATAAATGATTCTACTGTTTTCCCCTGTGTATCTCAGTCACCATAAAATTCATCATTTATCATTTTGCTCATTATATGTCATCTGAACTAAACCCCACAGTTTTCCATAAATTTATTTATGGTGTCTCCTTGTCCTCCATGCTTTCCTCTCTCTCTACTACCTTTGCACTAAAGGCTCATCAATTTCTGCTCTCTTAGCACAACCACTTTGACTTCAACAACATCACAGTGTATCCCTAGATAGCCTGTGGTATGCTGTGTTTAGTCACTCAGTTGTGTCCAACTCTTTACGACCCCATGGACTGTAGCCCACCAGGCTCCTCTGTCCATGGGGATTCTCCAGTCAAGAATGCCGGAGTGGGTTGCCATGCCTTCCTCCAGGAAGCCTTCCCAACCCAGGGATAGAATCCAGGTCTCCAGCATTGCAGGCAGATTCTTCACCATCTGAGCCACCAAAGAAGCCCAAGAATACTGGAGTGGGTAGCCTATCCCTTCTCCAGGGGATCTTACTGACCCAGGACTCAAACTGGGGTCTCCTGCATCACAGGTGGATTCTTTATCAGCTGAGCTACCTAGATAGCCTGTCTTAATTAAATCTCATATGCTCTCTAAAAGCATCTTCACTGCCTCCTCAACATTGTTCATCCTAAGTGATACATATCGAGGAGAGAGAAGATTCTTCCTCACTTTCATTGCCATTTCCTGACAGTCATACTTTCTTTTTCCTACAGAATTCTTGTGTGTGTTAGTCAGTCGTGTCCAGCTCTTTGTGATCCCATTGACTCTATCCTGCCAGGCTCCCCTGTCCATGGAATTCTCCAGGCAAGAATACTGGAGTGGGTTGCCATTCCCTACTCCAGAATTCTTGCTCCTGATGGAACGATACCTTTTTCACTCCTGTTCTCACACTCATTCACCTAAGGTGATCAACTGTTCCAATTTGCCTGGAACTGTGGGGGTGCCATAGACAAGGTACTCCAGTTATAAAACCTCAGTAAACCAGCCATCCTTTTCCTGACTTACAGTTATCCTCTAAAAACATCAGACTCCCATGACCTATAGAACATCTTAAACTTGCTGTGTATGATACCCCATATCCCAACAGCTTGTGTACCACCATCAGTTAATCACCTTTCCCATTGATGAACACTGTAAATGACTGTTATTACAACTTGGTCTACCACTGCAAAAAAATCTCGATTTTCCAACTTCATTTTCCAGTCTCATCCTCTGTAACTTACTCCCTATAATATCTTTAACAAGATTTAGAACTTTTGTAAACAGCCAATATTGACTCCACTGACTCAAATTTTTTTTTCTCTGCCCATGACAAAGAAGTCATATGTCTTTCTTTGCCCACCTAAAGTTCCATGATCCATCCTGCGCTATTATATGCAGAGTGGTTCTATCAATAAGCCCTAATCTAACCTGAGTAGGAGCCAGCAGTATATTCTGAGTCACAAGCTAATGTTGGCTTGATTGACACTACAAACCAATTTGTATAGGTTGGTTGGATAATTATAGGATTCCCAGGCAACTAAAACCTTAAAAAAAAAAAAAAAAGCATGATTATGAAGATGGAAGGGAGACAAAATCATGCTAAACAGTATGGTGAACATGAAGAATATTGGGGAAACAGAACATTTCCCTATGGGAGTGTACTATGAAACAGTTTGACCCAATCTGGCCAAATTAGAAATTAGGAAATGACTTAAGAAAAGTACCTGACCAAAATTCCACTCCATTGAATTTGTAAGGTAGAATGCAAAATGCATATTAACATATTTGGACACTAATTTCCATAAGGAGGTAGTGTGTTTTTAATTATACCTCAAACTGACATCTGTTTAATTTTTTTTAAATTTCTTAAATATTTTTTTAAATATGTAAAGTTAAATAAATGGAGCCAAGCTGATATAAAGTGGCTCAGCTGGTAAAAAATACTTTCACAATGTGGGAGACCTGGGTTCGATCCCTGGGTTGGGAAGATCCCCTGGAGAAGGGAAAAGCTACCCACTCCAGTATTCTGGCCTGGAGAAATCCATGGATTGTATAGTCCATGAGGTCACAAAGAGTCGGACACGACTGAACGACATTCACTAGGCAAAGTCATCCTAGTGTAACTTCAGAACATACTTACCAGTTATATTCTAAAGAGATTAGAATTAATTAATAATTAAATATGTACAGGAGAAAAGTAGTTAAGAAATAATAATAAGCCTATTTTGAATCATTGTAGATATCATACAATGTTTTCTAGTTTAATTTCAGTAATAGATATGCTATTGCATAATTTGTCTTGGAACCATACTGGCTGGTTTTCTTTTTCTTAATTCCATAAGATTCTAAGAAATTAAAAAAAAACAAACCTCTCATATATTTTGATATACTAAATGTCAGGTGGAAAAATCTGCCAATTTATATAAAAGTATAAAATACTAAGGGGCTTCCCAGGTGGTAAAGAAACTGCCTGCAAGGCAGGAGACTCAGGGGATGCCTGTTAGAACCCTGGGTTGGGAAGATGCCCTCGAGAAGGAAATGGCAACCCACTCCTGTATCCTTCCCTGAAAAATCCAATAGACAGAGAAGCCTGGTAGACTACAATCTAAATCTTTACAAAGAATCAGACACCATAGAGACTGAGCATGCATATACGTGTAAAAATACTAGGGTAGGTGACGCACAATTTTCATGACAGTTAATGCTTATAGAAATATTCAAAACTATAAATGAAAGAAAATATAAATTAATCATCTTCTATATTAAGCATGTGTTAAATCATTTGTTAAAGTTCAGCTTTTTTTTTTTTTTTTTTTTATCAGATATATCTTCAGGGCCCATTAGGTCCCAACAAATGTAGAAGACAGAAGGTAAGTAGAAAAAATAATGCACTCCATCATTACTGGAGAAAGATAGCCTAGTGAGAAATATGACCTGATTTAAGTTGATTTTAAGTTCCTTTTTAAAGCTTTGCAACCTTGGACTGTGAATAATTAATAAAAAAGTCCTTCTGAGTTCCTTCTTTCTGCTAATGTCAGTAAAATGCTGGAATCAGTAAGATGCTGGAATCAGTTACAGCAGTGATTTCCTCCCTGTTTCCTTCATTTTTTAAATTTGTTACCTAGTTCAATTATTTTATTTTATAATTTAGTGAAACTTCTCTTTTTTAAGATCTCCCTGAAATTCCAATTTGTTCCAATTAAAACCACATAAAATTTAAATGAGTTACTATGATCAATAGAATTTTTTAAAATATAGATTAATGATTAGCTACATTTGAGGATTGTTATTTAAAGGAAAGAAAAAAAATAAAATAAAATACAACTTCTGAGATGCCCAGTAACACAGTGCACATCATTTCAAGTAGAAATCACACTTTTTGAAAATACTCTTAGTTTCCTTTGTATTTTTCTTTGATTATTGTAGCACAATATTCAGTTTCAGACATACAAGATGTTACAAGAGTAGTACAAATAATTTTGGTATCTCTTTATCCAGATTTACCAAATATTTTATCATATTTGACATAGTTTTATCATATTTACTCTCATATAGATTTTTTTTCTGAATCATTTGAAAGGAAGTTGCAGACAAGCTGCCTATTTATTCCTAAATATTTCATTATTTACTTTCTAAAACCAAGACACTCTTCACATTAATTCAGACCAGTTATTATAATCAAAATTAACATTAAAGAAATATATAATCTTCAGTATTTAATGAGATTTGACAGTTTAATAATTGTTTCAAAAATAATTTTACAGAAAAGAAAATCCCAGAGTATGATTAAATTTATTTGCTAGGATTTTTCAGTCTCTTTAATCTACAAGTTTTTCTTTGTGTGTCATGAGATTGACTTGTCAAAAAGTAGGTCAGTTATTTTGTAGAGTATATTTTAGGAATGATTTATTTGATGTTTAGACTATTTTTACATATATTTTGAAAAAAGTACCACATTTTCAGTGCTGGATCCTTTTTTGAGCAGCATATCATAAGGAATATGATTTTTTTTTTTTATCACTTACTGGTGATGGTCCAGCTTTGATCACTTGATTAAGATGGTGTTTGCTAGTTTTCTTCATTGTTAAATGACTGTTTTTCTCATTGTAATTAAAAGCATCTTGCGGTTGGATGCTGTGGGAGGAAGTTTGAGACTAAGTAAATATTTAACTGAGGGATTCCCTGGTGGCTCAGATGTTAAAACATCTGCCTGTAATGCAAGAGACCTGGGTCCAATATCTGGGTGGGGAAGGTCTCCTGGAGAAAGGAATGGTACCCACTCCAGTATTCTTGCCTGATGAATTCCAAGGACAAAGGAGCCTGGGGGGCTACAGTCCATGGGGTCACAAAAAGTTGGACTAAGTAATTATCTTATTATTCTTCAAATTTTCACCACTAGTTTTAACATACATTAGTGATTATTGCCCAAGTCAATTATTATGAGACCCAACTGATTTTAAAACAAGGGCAGGAAAAGTAAAAGATATACCTAGAATATTTTTGTAGTGAAAGAAAAAAAGGTAGCATTTAGAGATTAATAAGGGCATGTCAATGAACACAGAAGTCATATAATGGGACTCCACTGCCCAAGCTTGGGAAAATTTGAGCATCAAAATAAGTAATACTAGTGAAGAATTATAACTAATTAACTAAAATAAGAGTCAATGAGATCATTCTGAAGCAAATTAATCAAGAGAAAGCTTTTCCTTACAGAAGATATTCAGTCAATAAATACAGAAAAAATGATGGAATTCGAAAGTCATCATATGAAAAGAGTTTAAATAAGGAACAAAATCTGTGCTAGGGCTTTAGAGAAAGAAAGAACGCCATCAAAAATCTTAATTCTGCAAATATTGAATTATATGGTCACTGAAGAAACACTTTTTGTACTTTATAATTTTGTCTAAATAAAACTCTGTTCCAGGTATAGATCTAATTTGGAATGCCATTCCTGGTCTGGTTTGAAGTTAAATAAGGTGTAAGCTTAAAAGCATGCCAAGTCATAACTAGGAAAACAGAGAATGGACTTCAGTGGAAAATTACCAAGGGTGATGCAGTTGGCTGTTTTCCAATTAGCAAATCTGCCAAACCTCCTAGAACTCTTAGAAAGATTGTCATACTCCTCCAGCAAGTAAAGTTAATATGCAAGTATACAAGTGTAAAATTATCCTCTCTCACTCTATTCCTATAGTGAGAAAGAAAACATCACTTCCATGTATAACAGATATCTACTGGCCCTCACTGAGACACTAGTGGGTTCCAAAGGATCTAATCAAATTTACTAAAAATAGAACTATGCAGGACATGGGAGCTTTTCAGATAGGTGTGTAGACCACGCCTATGTAAAGACAAAGGATGCTCTTTGATCATCTGATGTGAGTGTAAGAAAAGTGCACATTCTTTTCTTGGAGAGACAAGTCAGCCATGTTTGCTATATGTTCTTTAAAGAGATGGGCAGATATAATTTATTGCATTTTAAGAAATGAGTGTTGTCTGGTTAAAAAATGTACTGGTACTAGCATGATGTAAGGCTAAGGAAATCCTACATGTGCACTGACTTGTGTTGAGGTGATGGAAGGGAGAAGAGACTTGTTTCTCTTCTTGATCCAAAAAGTTAGAGAAGGCACCCAAGATAGAAGGTCTAATATTGTGCTGTAGCTGGAATATGGCATAAATCAAACATTACTAAACCATTGTTCCCAGGAAATGAAGCCAAGCAATGATGCAAAGTGAATGACTGGCAGAACTTAGTGGCCTAGAACCTAGAGGTACTGAGTTGGGATGGTATAAAGGACTGGAATAGAGCAAAAATTCTCCCTTTGTCTCATCACACACCTGCCACAATGATCTTTCAGTTCATCAAACACACAGCTTTCCCTGGCTCAAGAAGCCTGCAGGTGCTGTTCTTACTTTTTGGAACACTCTTCTCTTTAACATCCAGTCCTTTTCACCCATGTGATTGCTACACATCATTTAAATCTCATCTCAAATATTCTATCCTCTCGAATTCTCTGACCTTCCTAACAAGGTCAGATGTGTTAGAAATAAGATTTTATTTAATAGTTACAGCCATATATTGATTACAGTTGCAATTCAACATTTAATTTGTTCCTTAATTAGCAGTTGCCTCCCTCAATGTTCTATGATTTCTAGGAGGTTAGCACTGTGCCTTTTTGCCTTTCACTCTCTCAATATTCTCTAGGACCTAGGATATTTCCTGGTACACAGTATATCCTAACTAATGATTAATTGAACAAAACATAGTGGGGAGATGTTGAATATGAATATATATAAATAAAAGTTGATAATGAATAACCAGGAAAAGCAGTCAAAACTAACTTCTAAAGCAATTCCATTCATTTTTCCAGATCATTACTGGAAAAGTTCAGGGTAACTTTTAAGAAGTACAGTATCACTGTCTTAAAAGCATCAATGAGAAACAAGAACAAAAGTTTGGAAAATTCTTAACAAAATCATCAATAAATCACTAAGACACATTCTAAGTTAATTTTGTCTTGCTAATGTGTGTGAATGTGCATATTACATTATCTGTTTTAATATAACATTTTAAGAGGTGCATTTTACCTCCATTTTAGATGAGAAATTTCTGTTTCAGAAACAAAGTTTTTCCTCAAAATCAAAATTAATATAGGTTCAGCAGAAACTCAAGCCCAGGTCTTCTGAATATGTGTATTAGGTACCAGATAGATACCATAGTGCATCAACAATTTAGTTGGTATAATTTGTTAATGGTACATTGGTATATAGAATTTTTAATGATAATTTGATGCTTAAATGGCACTTTATCACCTCCAAAAACTGCTGAAAGTAAGCATAACTAATCTTTTCAGTTGGTCACAAAAGGGAAATGCAAACAAACTAAAATGCTTATTTGATAACAAGTTATACTTACTGTTGTCAGCTAGACAGCATGTTAAAAGATGTTCTCATGACAAATATTACCATTCATTTTGATTTATGTATTATCATCAAAATCACATTTTATTTTTAAACAGTCAATTTATGTTTTCTGACTTTAAAATAAAATCATTTGTAAGGTACCACATTCTAGAGACTAAAGATTTTTATTATGGCTAGCTACATTGTAGTGTCATAATTATTTACAATATGTGGCTATTCCATTATGTTCCTGATTCTATCTTTATTCATTTAATATTTGGTCTTAAAATTATTTCAAATTGGTTTCAGAGAAGATGTTTATTAAAAGTTTGTGTATATATACTAAGTTTTTTAAAATAAATACTTATGGAAGCCTGGTTGTTCCTTGGTAAGACTAGTATCTATTGAGGCAATGTGCTATTTTGTCATCACCGACTCAATGGACATGAGTTTGAGTAAACTCCGGGAGCTGGCGATGGACAGGGAGGCCTGCTGTGCTGCAGTCCATGGGGTCGCAAAGTCGGATACAATTGAGTGACTGAACTGAACTGAACTGCCTTTTAACAAATGAGCATTATAGTTATGTAAGAGATCTACATTTTCGACTAGCTGATGGGTGCTATCTATTTGGAGGGGGTTTTCCAGTTTTAATGATACTTTAGACACCTAGAAATGTTTTTCTAATATTTTCGTAAAGCAAAAGTTTCACAATATAATTTATAAAGCATCCATTGTAATTCCAAATTTGGTGCTTAGGAAAATTCCATTTTAGGTAGTTAAAAAATGCATCCATCTTCCCTATCTTCATGCATTCAATTTATATTTTTTCAAATTTAAGAAATCTGAGATACCAGGCCATTTCTTTGTTTGATATATCCATACTATATTAAATTTTTATTTTCATAATTTATTAATACTCAACATTTGTACTATTCTTTTCATTTGCCCAGTGACTGCACCATATTTATCTCTTTTATCACAATAATTCTATCGTAAGTAGAGCAAATATCTATTCCTTCTTACCCTTTAGGAAAAGAACACTTAAACTAAAATATTGTCCAAGATTAAAGCATTGTCGAAGATCAGACCAGTGTTCTTTGAATCTAAGGATTTTGTGTGTTATCATAAAAAAGTGGTCACTCAGCCATGTCCAACTCTTTGTGACCCAGTGGACTGTAGCCTACCAGCCTCCTCTGTCCATGGGATTTCTGAAGCAAGAATACTGGAGTGGGTTGCCATTTCCTTCTCCAGGGGATCTTCCAGACCCAGGGATCAAACCCCGGTCTCCTGCATTGCAGGCAGATGCCTTACCATCTGAGCCACCATAGGCAGTTTTTTTATTAAACTCTGTAAGGTCAAATCTGTCTCAAAACTTAAACTTGCAGAAAATACTATCCAAATAAGTATTCTATTTATGTGATTAATTTAAAATCCAGCAGATGTTATTTCATTAGAAATTTAGGCCTTTATACAATTGATTAAGTTATCCACATTGTTTATAAATGCCCAGTAATTGCTAGAGAATATAAAATGTACATATACTCAATCCATTTTTGCAATCATCATATAGGAGTAGGAAAAAAACTGTAGTAAAGGAAAAATATGCAAGTGCAGTGGGGACATGCAGAGCAGGTAAGCCTGTCTAGGAAGTAAATGGAGTCTCCTCTGGAGGATTTTGGATGAGGAGCTGTTTACCAGGTGGTTGAGCAAGAGGCTGAGGTACTCGAAAACTGATGGAACAATCTCTGCAATGCCTGAGTGAATGGAAGCCCAAGGGAAAGAATTTAGTTCTGCCATGATTTAAAGTGTGGGGATGTAGATATGGCTCATGGTACATGTTTTATATACATGAACATATATTTCCTTATTCTCATTTTTTGCTCTCTCTCTAAATAGAAAACATAAAAGGCCAAAGACTTTATACTATCAGTCTCTGTATTTTCTTGTACCTAATACAGTAATTTCTTAACAAGTAAATATTAAGGGAATCAGGTGTTTAAGTTCATGCAAAAATAATATGGGTTTCCATTTTCTGAACCTCTCTCTTCCAACTCTTCACTAACATGAACTAAGTAAATTACGATTTTTTTTAAAAATTTTATGTTTATATTGATGTTCTGCTCAGAGTAAATGTATGTAAAATAGCCATACCATGGGTAAATGTGTAAGTGATCTTTTTTTTTTTTTCAATTTAAAGTAACCTTATCAGAGCTTCCTCAGTGGCTCAGATGGTAAAATAATCTAACAGATCTTTATTAAGTACCTACCAGAATGGAGGGAACAATATTAGGAATGGTGGCGGAGGAAGAGAGGCTCAAGAGGGAGGGCATATATCAATATATACATATAACTAATTCACATTGTTGTAGAGCAGAAACTAAGACAATGTTGTAAAGCAATTATACTCCAATAAGTAAAAATTCTCAAAATTGTCCACTATCTTCAATTTAAGTATTGAAGTTTGGCTACCAAGTCAATAAAAATTTATATATAATTCGTCAATGCAGTAACTAATTTTGTGTCAATATAGTTAAGTTCAAAAATTGTGACAGAAGTTAAGAAATCACTATGTATTTAAATATATCATCAAAATGGAAAGAAAGAGAAAAACATCTCATTGTGTCTTTGCATTTTTAGCAGTAGCTATGTATGACAGACATGGGAAGCCCACAGGATTCCTGCGCCCACAGGAATCTTGCTTTATTAGATTTTTTATGTGACTTTGTTGTTCCTAAGCCCTCTATATCCTCTAAATCACTTTCTAGAGTAAAATTGTACATTAAAAAAAATAACTGTTGGGGTAATTGGTTTTATAAACTAACTTACCTTCAATTTTATATGCCAAATTGTCCATCCAAACTACAATTAGCCACTTGTAAAAGGAGAAGTTCTATTTGGAGAACTCCTTTCAAATGTCACTATAAAATTTTATTTTGCAAGATAATTGCTTGATGAATTGCCAAAAGCAATGTACTTTTCTAAGGAGTTTTTATAAAACTCCATATTTTTAGCATGCCTATTTCTGTCACAAATATTCAAAAGTTATAGCTATGTTCAATTTAGCTATTACTTTTTTTTTAATGTTTTTAATCTGTCAGATTTCACTGGGATTTTTCAAGACTGGATACATGATAGTCAATATGGAGACATAGTCTGGCTGTAAAAAGTGGCGTCACCAACGTTCTACTAGAGTAAAATGAATTTTGATACTGTATTAAGAATGAAAATTTGTATTGGAGAAGCTTATCAATACATATCAAAGACAAGATATGCCCACTATGAAAGGGATTTTAAGTTGTAATTTTCTTTGCAGAGCCCATACTGGAGAAATAATGTCAACCTTCTAGAGGACAGAATTTGAAACACATCCTTTCATCAAGTCTGTAACTGATCAGACTCTCTTTTAGTTATTCGGCATCAATATATTTACTCTTTGTAAAATATTTATTATGAAATATATTGAACATATAAAAGAGCATATACATATATGGATGATTTAAGAAGGAAAGTAGCATCTTTCTATCCAGCATTCCACATGAGAAAGTGAACATTGTAAATACCATTTGATCAATTCACCATGTTGACCATGTACTAGTCTCCATTTTCACCCCCTTCCTCCCTCCTCTCCAAAAGTAACCAATATAATTTTTTTTATTGCTCATTCCTTTTCCTTTATTTAAAGGTTGTTATGCTTTCACATATACATTATTCACTTTTTAATTTTTTAACATGAATGGAGAGAATCATTTGGTATTTTTCATACTTAGCTTTTAGATTAATAATTAAATTCTTGCTCCTCCAAATTGATACATGAACCTCACCTTGGTTTTCACTGCTGTAGGATATCCCATGTAGTAGAAGCATAAAAAAGATATAGTGTATTTACTCTATTAGT
The DNA here is from genome assembly GCF_019320065.1 of Cervus canadensis. Lineage (NCBI taxonomy): Eukaryota > Metazoa > Chordata > Mammalia > Artiodactyla > Cervidae > Cervus > Cervus canadensis. The sequence continues at coordinate 62,594,338 of NC_057400.1, forward strand.
GGACATCTGGGTATTTGGGGGTTTCAAAGTTTTCTCTAGAATAAATATTGATGTTAATAGAATTGATGAAATATGGGCATGTTCAATTTCTATTTCACTTAGTTCTAGATGTTCAGTCATATCCAACTCTTTGCCACCCTAACGACTATAGTCCTCCAGGCTCCTCTAACCATGAAACTCTCCAGGTAAAAATAATGAAGTGGGTTGCCATTACCTTTTCCAGGGGATCTTACCAATCCAATGATCAAACATTGTTCTCTTACACTGCAAGCAGATTCTTTACCATCTGAACCATCAGAGAAACCCTTATTTGCTTAGTAATTCTCAGTGATTTTCTGAAGTGGGAGTATCAACTTATTTTCCAACTACAACTATGCTGCTGCGCATGTTCACAAATAAGTGATGTTTTTAGAATTTATTATTTTGCTAGCTTAATCTTGGGTGCTTTCTATTTCTCCCTCTCTCTCTCTCTCTAAAGAGATTCCTAAGAATCCTAGTCACAATCTACACAATGCTTTTAGAATCAGTTATCAATAGTTTCAGCACAGCTCCACAGCTTTTCTACTAGGATACTGAAAAATCAATAGACCATATTCTTTTACACTTGTTTTTCAGTAGATTACCCAATTAAAATTCAGTTCAGTTAAGTTCAGTTGCTCAGTCATGCCTGACACTTTGTGACTCCATAGACAGCCGTATGTCAGGCTACCCTGTCCATAACCAACTCCCAGAGCTTACTCAAACTCATGTCCATTAAGTCAATGATGTCATCCAACCATCTCATCCTCTGCCATCCACTTATTCTCCCAACTTCAATCTTTCCTAGCATGAGTGTCTCTTCCAATGAGTCAGTTTTTCACATCACATGGCCAAAGTATTGAAGTTTCAGCTTCAGCATCAGTCCTTCCAATGAACATTCAGGACTGATTTCTTTTAGGATTGACTGGTTGGATCTCCTTGCAGTCCAAGGGACTCTCAAGAGTCTTCTCCAACAACACAGTTCAAAAGCATCAATTCCTCAGCGCTCAGCTTTCTTTCCAGTCCAACTTTAACATCCATAAAAGATGACTGGAAAAACCATAGCTTAGACTAGATGGACCTTTGATGAAAAAGTAATATCTCTGCTTTTTAATATGCTGTCTTGGTAGGTCATAGCTTTTCTTCCAAGGAGTAAACATCTTTTAATTTCATGGCTGTAGTCACCATCTGCAGTGATTTTGGAGCCACCCAAAATAAAATCTCTCGCTGTTTCCATTGTTTGCCATCTATTTGCCATGAGGTAATGGGACCGGGTGCCATGATCTTAGTTTTCTGAATGTTGAGATTTAAGCCCACTTTTTCACTATCCTCTTTCACTTTCATCAAGAGGCTCTTTAGTTCTTCTTCACTTTCTGCCATAAAGGTGGTGTCATCTGTGTGTCTGAGGTTATTGATGTTTCTCCTGGCAATCTTGATTCCAGCTTGTGCTTCATCCAGCCCAGCATGATGTACTCTGCATATAAGTTAAATAAGCAGGATGACAATATGCAGCCTTGACATACTATTTTCCCAATTTGGAACCAGTCTGTTTGTCCATGCCCAGTTCTAACTGTTGCTTCTTGACCTGCATATAGATTTCTCAGGAGACAGGTAAGGTGGTCTGGTATTCCCATCTCTTTTATAATTTTCCACAGTTTATTGTCATCCACACAATCATAGGCTTCGGCACAGTCAATAAACCAGAAATAGATGTTTTTATGGAACTCTGTAGCTTTTTTGATGATCCAACGGATGTTGGCAATTTGATCTCTGGTTCCTCTGCCTTTTCCAAAACCGGCTTCAACATCTGGGGGTTCACGGTTCATGTACTGTTGAAGCCTGACTTGGAGAATTTTGAGCATTACTTTGCTAGCATGTGAGTGCAATTGTGCAGTAGTTTGAGCATTCTTTGGCATCACCTTTCTTAGGGATTGGAATGAAAACAGACCCTTTCCAGTCCTGCTGACACTGCTGAGTTTTCCAAATTTTCTGGCATATTGAGTGCAGCACTTTCACAGCATCATCTTTTAGGATTTGAAATAGTTCAACTGGAATTCCATCACCTCCACCAGCTTTGTTCATAGTGATGCTTTCTAAGCCCCACTTGACTTCACATTCCAGGATGTCTGGCTCTAGGTGAGCAATCACACTATTGTGGTTGTCTGGGTCATGAAGATCTTTTTTGTACAGTTCTTCTGTGTATTCTTATCACCTCTTCTTAATAAATCTGCTTATGTTAGGTCCATACCATTTCTGTCCTTTATTGAGCCCATTTCATGTTGCCTTGGTATCTCTAATTTTCTTAAAGAGATCTCTAGTCTTTGCCATTCTATTTTTCTCCTCTATTTCTTTGCACTGATCACTGAGGAAGGCTTTTTATCTCTTCTTGCTATTCTTTGGAAATCTGCATTCAGATACGTATATCTTTCCTTGTCTCCTTTGCCTTTAGCTTCTCTTCTCTTTTCAGCCATTTGTAAGGCCTCTTCAGACAACCATTTTGCCTTTTTGAATTTCTTATTCTTGGGGCTGGTCTAGATCACTGCCTCCTATACAATGTTGTGAACCTCTGTCCAAAATTCTTCACGGAGTCTGTCTATCAGATATAATCCCTTGAATCTATTTGTCACTTCCATTGTATAATCACAGGATATTTGATTTAGGTCATACCTGAATGGTCTAGTGGTTTTCCCTACTTTATTCAATTTAAGTCTAATTTTGCAATAAGGAGTTCATGATCTGAGCCACAGTCATTGGATCCCTTAAAAGGATGGAAATTTGAATTTGATATAATAATACTCATAATCTTGTTTACAGGAAGATAAATCAGAGGTCCATACTGACCCTATGATTTTATGAGTTTGCAACCAACCACTTTATTGTAATTCATATAGTCATGGTCTCATGTGACTTTAGATCTTGCTCTTTTATCTCTTCATTCTTAGTATCAACACATGGTAAACACTCAATGCTTTATGAGCGAATGTGAAAAACTACATCAAGTGAGTCTTATTTTATAAAATGCATTGTAATAGTAGCTGATGTGAATCACTGCTTTGGGAAAATGCACTTAGGTAAAGAGGGGAATGGAGAGAGTGCAATCCCCAACTGTTCACACTTCTTAACAGAGTATGCATTTCAGAGAGTATTTGTAAAATCAGGCATGAAACTTTAAAAAAATTGTTTTATTTTGTAAAAATTATGTCCCAAACTGTGTCCAACAAGAGCTCAGGTTAAAGAATTGGTATTATTTACACATAGCACTATTGTATAAATAGTGATCTCAGAAGTGCAACTTTATAGATTAATATGAACATAACTTGAATATTTCTGCAGCTATTGATGCTTCTCCCCCTTTTTCCCTTTCTACCATCTTCATGCTCTCATTTTACAGTCATTTTTACTTAATTTTCCTCTTTTGACTGCTAATTGTTTTTAATTAAACTAAATGTAAGCAGGGAAGTTAATATACCTCTTATTTTCATTAGCTCTTATATTCACAGATGTCTTTATGAGTCAAAGTACTTATAAAATAAAAAGAAAAAAATGTACCAAAGGGTTGTTATCACCTGAAGAAATAAGATGAGAAGTCAATTATTTATCAAATTGCAAGCACATTATTTAAGCCTGTTAGAGTTTAACAAGCTTATGTCTAATTTTATTTTAGTGTTTATTTGTAATCGGTTTTCTTCAAAGAATCATCATTTTGTATTAGTTCCTATTTTCCTTCCTGAGTTTTAAATGAAACTAAGACTCAGCTTGAGGGAGTATTCTTAAAATGGCAGTTAGTGTTCAGCTTACTTCAGATTCACTAACCCTTTGAATAATTAACCTTGACCTTGGATTTTATAGCCATCTTTCAAATGTCTTTTAAAAAAAAAAAAATCACTTATGTGTTACAAAATATTTAATTACAGTGAATGCACTCCAGTACTCTTGCCTGGAAAAGTCCATGGACTGAGGACCCTGGTAGGCTACAGTCCATAGGGTTGCAAAGAGTCAGACACGACTGAGTGACTGCTCACTTTCAAACACCATTCTCTTGTAATCTTGAGATGGAATCTCAATCTAGAGATAGAAGGAATTTGTATTATTTTCTGTTTCATCCAGAGTTTCTGTTTCTCTAACTATCTTTTAAAACTTTAGTCCTTAGTATTTTGTTTTCAATTCTCCAACCACCAGAGTGGTTTCCTTTACCCTTTCAACAAAATGAGATGTCATGAATTAGTGTAGAACTCTTCATATCTCCCTAAGATGGCAGTCCCTTCCTTTAGGTATTTTTTAAAAAATATTTACACCAAACAAACAAACAAACAAAACCCAATATGTAGCTTTCCCAGGATGGGGAAAAAGAAGGAGTTGAATAGGAAGAGCATAAACGTTAGAATGAATACTCCAGAAAGGAGAGTCAAGTAGAACTGAGTGTAGTGTAATCCAGAGGACTCAGGGAACAAAAGCCAGTGGATCAGAGGAGATGAGTCTGCATCAGACACTAATTCCAAATGTGTCCAGGAAGGTCTAAGTCCAGTGCCTACCTGTTAGTGCTCTTGTTCCTACTGCTGCTGTTCCTGACCTTGGGACTAGTGGTTAGCGTCAAACCGAGACTTCCCTGAAGGGGACTGAGTGGTCCCTAAAAGAATAAGTTCAAAGCCATACACCAGAAATTAAGTCCTTTTCTCACATTTAAAAAAAGTACTTGAAAAAGTTTTTGTAATAAACAGAAGCAAACTGAATCACTTTGAGTGATGCTGAAATAAGAGCAATCTTTACCCATTTTAATAAGACATAGGTACAGAAATTTAGAATACATCTTGCTTTTTGCCAAAGTCTAGACTTTTAATTTTTGTTTTTAATAATTTCATAATTTTCAGATGATTTCAATGAATTTTCAATGGAGTCATCACCAAATTTCTTGGTTTAGAGATCATGCTTTTTGAATAACTGTAACATATTATGCTCTTTTGAACCTATTGCCTTCCTAAATATTTAACATGTTCATTTCTTTGAAATGTTTTGTGTGTGAATGATTTATCCTACTTATCAGGGTTAGTGCTGAGAATAATTAGGCCTATGTATATTTATATATTTTGTATCTTCTATACTTGGCTTCCCAGATTGCTCAGTGGTAAAGAATCCACTTGCCAATGCAGGAGATTCAGAGACGTGAGTTCAGTCCCTGGGTTGGGAAGACCCCTGGAGAAGGGAATGGCAACCCACTCCAGTATTCTTGCCCAGGAAATCCTGTGGACAGAGGAGCCTGGTGAGCTATAGTCTATGGGGTTGCAAAAGAGTCAGACACAATTTAGTCACTAAACAAGAACAATGAATACTCTGTAGTGGAAGCTTAAATTTCCTTTGGCAACAGAGGCCACATCTATAAACCATTTTAGTTTTGTAAATATAAAGTGATGGTCTACTTGCTAACCTTTGCCAAATCCTGAGCTTGGGTAATAACGCTACTATAGATACTTAAATGTTTGTTAATTAATATGCTTAATCATGTCACCATTGAGGGCAGCACACAATTCTAAAATAATTATTCCGTAGATTCACCATTTACTATCCCTACCTTTCCAACTCCTGCTTGAATCTGTTTTAAAAAAAATGATAACTTTTGTGAAATTTCCCTTTTCATTAAAATAGATATCAAGTTTATTATTAAAATGTTCAACCATAATTCTATAGATATTTTTACATAAAATCAAAACTAAATTTCAATTATATTGAATTGTAAAATTTTAGGGGCTTCCCTGGTGACTCAGACATTAAAGAATCTGCTTGCAATGTGGGAAGTGTTTCCATAGGGCTATGCTGCTTTTAATAAGTACTAACTTGTTAAAGACAGTGTTTAATACTAACAAAGCTTCCTACTCCCTTTGGTTCCTTCAAAGTAGTCCAAATACAAAAGCACTGTCTCCACCTGAGTCTGGCATTAATTCTATCTCTGGGTATTTAGTAACATGTGCAGTTATCTCAGATACAAAAGCATCTTCTACATATCTGGATTCATATTTCTACATGTTCTTTTCTTATTCTGTTATGAGAAAATGAAGGAAGAAGGCAGGAAGGGAAAATTCTTGTTGAGGGAAAATGCCTTAATCCTATAAATTGAGAGAAATGTATTTTAAAAGGTCTTTGAAATTTGGGAAGAAGAAAATGAAATACAATCTTTTAAACATTTCCATTAACTTATCCATGCATTCCTTACTTCCTGGAGTCTACAGTGCTTCCTGTTTATAATGTGACCAACTAATTAAGTAGAAGAGGATATCAAGTGAGTAGTCTAAGAGAGAGATTGTGTAATATGAATAATACTTGTCTGTAATCCTAAAGTTAAATGTACTAAATCTTAGAAATACATTATAAAATCCTAGGGGTTTATTTTACTTAATCTCCTGTTCGCCTTGGGTAAAGGACTTATTGGGCCTTCCCAGGTGGTTCAGTGTTAAAGAATCCACCTGACAATGCAGGAGCTGCGGGTTTGGTCCCTGGATCAGGAAGATCCCATGGAGAAGGAATTGGCAACCCATTCCAGTATTCTTGCTTGGAGAATTCCATGGACGGAGAGCCTGGTGGGCTATAGTCCATGAGGTCTCAAAGAGCCATACACAACTGAGCAACTGAACGTGCAGGGAAGGACTTATTATTAACGGCAGCAGCTGTTATAAATCCAAACCCAAGCAAGTTCTATAGGATGCTTATTTTGTAATTTATAGTCCTGGCTTCTTTCATAAGAAGGAGATTTTTTTCCTTTTTCTTTTCCCTGCAGGGCAAATTTAAAATTCGTAGTGTTAAATTATCTCTGCTGCAGAAAGGGAGGAGTGAGGAAAATGAGCTTCACTGAGTAAACACCTGACATGATGAAGCTCGTTTTCTTGTGAATTATGCCAAAGGAATAGAAATAATTAACTTAGAACAAACATGTGCCCAAAAAAGCAATGACTTCTGCAAAATTGCTATGGCAAAATAACCACTTTTCACATTACACAGAGTAGAAAAATGAGTAGAGACATTTTACAAATATTTTTATTTGAGAAACAAAGAATTAAATAAAATATACTTAATATGAGAGGAAAACTATTTAAAATAGAAAGCTACATACTGCTTGTTTGGTATAAATATATATAAAAAAAAATGCCTACAAGAAGGAACTTCAATTTTAATGAGACACAAAAGATTTTTTTTTTCCCCCTAAGAGCTAGGGTTTATTCTCCAAAAGACATTACTTTCTCTGTGTTAATTTTGTCATGTGAGAGAATGACACATATTGAATTAAATGATACTTGAAGTCCTATTCAAGTCTAAAAGTTTATAATTTATGGAAATATTTGTATATTTGATATATTTACATACATATCAGTTCAGTGCAGTCACTCAGTCATATCCGACTTTCTGCGACACCACGGACCACAGCACACCAGGCCACCTGTCCATCACCAACTCCCAGAGTCCACCCAAACTCATGTCTATTGAGTCAGTGATGCCATCCAAACATCTCATGCTCAGTTGTCCCCTTCCCCTCTTCCTGCCTTCATCGTTCCTAGCTCAGGGTCTTTTCCAGTGAGTCAGTTCTTCACATCATGTGGCCAAAGTATTGGAGTTTCAGGTTCAACATCAGTCCTTCCAATGAATATCAGGACTGATTTCCTTTAGGATGGACTGGTAGGATTTCCTCGCAGTCCAAGGGGCTCTCAAGAGTCTTCTCCAACACCACAGTTCAAAAGCATCAATTATTCAGTGCTCAGCTTTCTTTATAGTCCAACTCTCACATCCACACATGACCACTGGAAAAACCATGGCCTTGACTAGACGGACCTTCGTTGGCAAAGTAATGTCTCTGCTTTTCAATATGCTGTCTAGGTTGGCCATAACTTTCCTTCCAAGGAGCAAGCGTCTTTTACTTTAATGGCTGCAGTCACCATCTTCAGTGATTTTGGAGCTCCCGAAAATAAAGTCTGTCATTGTTCCTATTGTGTCCCCATCTATTTCCCATGAAGTGATGGGACCGGATGCCATGATCTTAGTTTTCTCAATGTTGAGTTTTAAGCCAACTTTTTCACTCTCCTCTTTCACTTTCATCAAGAGGCTCTTTAGTTCTTCTTCACTTTCTGCCATAAGGGTGGTGTCATCTGCATATTTGAGGTTATTGATATTTCTCCTGGCAATCTTGATTCCAGTTTGTGCTTCATCCAGCCTGGCATTTCTCATGATATACTCTGCATATAAGTTAAATAAGCAGGGTGACAATATACAGCCTTGACGTACTCCTTTTCCTCTTTGGAACCAGACTGTTGTTCCATATCCAGTTCCAACTGTTGCTTCCTGACCTGCACATAGATTTCTCAAGAGGCAGGTCAGGTGGTCTCATATTCCCATCTCTTGAAGAATTTTCCAGTTTGTTGTGATCCACATAGTCAAAGGCTTTAACGAAGTCAATAAAGCAGAAATTGATGTTTTTCTTGAACTCTCTTGCTTTTTTGATGATCCAACAGATGTTGGCAATTTTATCTCTGATTCCTCTGCCCTTTCCAAAACCAGCTTGAACATCTGGAAGTTCACGGTTCATGTACTGTTGACGCCTGGCTTGGAGAATTTTGAGCATTATTTTACTAGTGTGTGAGATGAGTGCAATTGTATTGTAGTTTGAGCACTGTTTGGCATTATCTTTCTTAGTGATTGAAATGAAAACTGTTCTTTTCCAGTCTTGTGGCCACTGCTGAGTTTTCCAGATTTGCTGGCATATTGAGTGCAGCACTTTCACAGCATCATCTTTCAGGATTTGAAATAGCTCAACTGGAATTCCATCACCTCCACCAGCTTTGTTCATAGTGATGCTTCCTAAGGCCCACTTGCCTTGGTATTCCAGGATGTCTGGCTCTAGGTGAGTGATCACACCATCGTGATTATCTGGGTTGTGAAAATCTTTTTTGTACAGTTCTTCTGTGTATTCTTGACACTTCTTAATATCTTCTGCTGCTGTTAGGTCCATACAATTTCTGTCCCTTATTGAGCCTATCTTTGCATGAAATATTCCCTTGGTATCTCTAATTTTCTTGAGGAGATCTCTAGTCTTTCCCATTCTGTTGTTTTCCTCTATTTCTTTGCATTGATAACTGAAGAAGGCTTTTTTATCTTTCCTTGCTATTCTTTGGAATATTGCATTCAAATGGGTATATCTTTCTTTTTCTCCTTTGCTTTTCACTTCTCTTCTTTTCACAGCTATTTGTAAGGCCTCCTCAGACAACCATTTTCTTTTGCATTTCTTTTTCTTGAGGATGCTCTTGATCTCTGTCTCCTGTACAATGTAATGAACCTCCATCCATAGTTCAACTCTGTCTATCAGATCTAATCCCGTGAATCTATTTCTCACTTCCACTGTATGATTGTAGGGGATTTGATTTAGGTCATACCTGAATGTTCTAGTGGTTTTCCCTACTTTCTTCAATTTAAGTCTGAACTTGGCAATAAGGAGTTCATGATCTGAGCCACAGTCAGCTCCTGGTCTTGTTTTTGATGACTGTATAGAGCTTCTGTATAGAACTTCTGTATAGAAGCTGTATAGAGCTATAATAGAGTTTCTCCATCTTTGGCTGCAAAGAATACAATCAATCTGATTTTGGCATTGACCCTCTGGTGATGTCCATGTGTAGAGTGTTCCCTTGTGTTGTTGGAAGAGGGTGTTTGCTATGACCCCCTATGAGATACCCCACGTCGAAGGTCAGGAAAGGTGGCTGTGCTTCGCTGGAGCAGCCCTGTGGAGATACCCCGCGTCCAAGGTCAGAGAAGCCCCAGCAAGATGTTAGGTGCTGGAGCAGTTGTGAGGAGATACCCCACATCCAAGCGCAAAGGAGAAGCCCCAGCAAGATGGTAGGAGAGGCGAATTCACGTTTAGAATTAAGCCCCATTTCCTCCAGAGAGGTTCAGAGGGCTCAAACAAACTGTGTGTGCACCAGGACCCAGGGACTTCACAGAGATTGAGACAGAACTGGGTTTGAGCATCTCCTGTGGAGGTACAGGGCAGCAGTGGACTGCCACAGGGGCAGGGGCTCTGGGTGCAGCAGACTTGGGTATGCCATAAGCCCTCTTGGAGGAGGTCACCATTAGCCCCACCATAGAGCTGCTAGAACTTACACAGGACTGGGAAACAGACACTTGGAGAGCACAAACAGAACTTTGTGTGCACCAGGACCCAGGAGAAAGGAGCAGCGACCCCACAAGAGACTGACCCAGACTTGCCCAGGAGTGTCCAGGAGTCTCCAGTGGAGGCGTGGGTCACTGGTGGCCTGCTGCAGGGTTGGGGGCAGTGCATGTGTGGGATATTTTGAAGGAAGTCGCCATTATCTTCATTACTTCCACCATAGTTTGGCCCCTGGTAAATAGCAGGAAGGGAACACAGCTCCACCCATCAACAGAAAATTGGATTAAAGATTTACTGAGCATGGCCCTGCCCATCAGGACAAGAACCAGTTTCCCCCTCAGTCAGTCTCTCCCATCAGGAAGGTTCCATAAGCCTCTTATCCTTCTCCATCAGAGAGCAGAGAGACTGAAAACCACAATCATAGAAAACTAACCAATCTGGTCACACGGACCACAGCCTTGTCTAACTCAATGAAACTGTGAACCGTGTCCTGTAGGGCCACCCGAGATGGACGGGACATGGTGGAGAGTCTGACAAAACGTGGTCCACTGGAGAAGGAGATGGCAAACCACTTCAGTAAATAACTCTAGAAAGAATGAAGAGACGGAGCCAAAGCAAAAACAAACAAACAAAAACCCAGTTGTGGATGTGACTGGTAATATAAGCAAAGTCTGATGCTGTAAACAGCAATATTGCATAGGAACCTGGAATGTTAGGTCAATGAACCAAGGCAAATTAGAAGTGGTCAAACAGGAGATTGCAAGAGTGAACATTGACATGTTAGTAATCGGTGAACTAAAACGAACTGGAATGGGTGAATTTAACTCAGATGACCATTATATCTACTATTGTGGGTAAGAATTCCTTAGAAGAAATGGAGTAGCCACCATAGTCAGCAAAAGAGTCTGAAATGCAGTACTTGGATGCTATCTCAAAAACGACAGAATGATCTCTGTTCGATTCCAAGGCAAACCATTCAATATCAAAATAATCAAAGTCTATGCCCTGACCAGTAACACTGAAGAAGCTGAAGTTGAATGGTTCTATGAAGACCTACAAGATCTAGAATTAACACCCCAAAAAGATGTCCTTTTCATTATAAGGGACTGGAATGCAAAAGTAGGAGTCAAGAAATACCTGGAGTAACAGGCAAATTTTGCCTTGGAGTACAGAATGAAGCAGGGCAAAGGCTAATAGATTTTTGCCAAAAGAACGCATTGGTCATTCACATATATATAATATTTTTAAATTGTTAATTGTGAAAAGTGCATGTGAGCTCAGTCACATCCAGCTCTCTGTGATCCCATGGACTGTAGCCACCAGGCTTCTCTGTCCACGGAATTTTCCAGGCAAGAATACTGAAGAGGGTTGCCATTTCCTACTAAGGAGGATCTTTCAAACCCAGGGATCAAATCCACATGTCCCGCATTAGCACGCTGGTATTTTTACCACTGCACCACCTGAGAAGCCCATAAATAAAAAGTAGGTAACATAAAATTTGCCTTCTTAATCATTTTTGAAGTGCAAAATTCAGTAATAAGTATATTCACATTTTTGTGTAACCAGTCTCCAGAATTTCCACACTTGCAAAACTGTATACCAATTAAATAACATCTCCCCATCTTCTCCTTACCTTAAGCTCCTGGGAACCAATATTTTACTTTCCGTTTCCATGAATTTCACTATTTTAGACACCTTATATAAGTCAAATCATGCAGCATTTATCTATTTGTGGTTGGTTTCTATAACTTTGCATAATATCCTCAATGTTCACCCCTGTTGCAGAATGTGATGCAATTGCCTTCTCTTTTTAAAGGGTGGAATGGAATAAAAATATTCCATTTATGTGTATACCACTTTTTTTTTTCCTGTTTACCTGATCATGGACATTTGGCTTGCTTATACCCTCTGGCTATTGTAAATAAATCTACTATGAATATGGATATACAAATAGCTCTTCTAGATCCTGCTTTCAATTATTTTGGATATATACCTAGAAGTGATTGTTGTTAGCCACTCAGTCATGTCTGACTCTGCAACCCCAGAGACTAGAGCCTGCCAGGCTCCTCTTTCCACGGAATTCTCCAGGCAAGAATACTGGAGTGGGTAGCCAATTCCTTTTCCAGGGGCGTTTCCTGACCCAGTGATTGAACCCGTGTCTCCTGCATTGCAGACGGACTCTTTACCATTTGAGCTACCAGGGAGGTTGAGATTGTTAGGCATGTGGAAATTCTATTTTTTTTTTTATGAACTATCAAACTTTTTTTACATAGTATTTACATTATATATACATTATCTGCTTCAAAATTATATTTAATTTATTGCACTTATATATATTGTGGTTCTATTTCTTTATAACTCATGACTCAGTCACTAATGGAGAAAGAACAGGGCCTATACATACTAGGATAAATGATTCAAAGTTTCTCTCTTCCTTAATTATTTGGAAGTTGTGATATTGTCAATAGAAAAATCTGAGAAAGTATGTTCTTTTTACTTGGAGTTGCTATTGTGTTTCCAAAATTCTCTCCAGGGACAAACTTGCATGCTAGAGTCCTCTGGGAAGCTTTACCTAAATTAATCTGCTGAACAAAATCTGGATAAGAATGTGTGTGTCTAAAGCCCACATTCCAGAAGGAATATGGATTAAAAGGGATATTGCCTTCCATTTATTTTTCTGCCATAAATATTAAGAACAAGTAATTCTTATAGCTATTGAAAATCACATGAAGGGATCAGTTCAGTTCAGTTCAGTCACTCAGTTGTGTCCGACTCTTTGTGACCCCATGGACCACAGCACACCAGGCTTCCCTATCCATCACCAACTCCCAGAGTTTACCCAAACTCATGTCCATTGAGTCAGTGATGCCATCCAACCATCTCATCCTCTGTCGTCCCCTTCTCCTCCTGTTCTCAATCTTTCCCAGCATCAGGGTCTTTTCAAATGAGTCAGCTCTTTGCATCAGGTGGCCAAAGTATTGGAGTTTCAGCTTCAACATCAGTCCTTTCAATGAACACTCAGGACTGATATCCTTTAGGATAGACTGATTGGATCTCCTTGCAGTCCAAGGGATAGATAGTCCAGGGGTAAGGGATAGAGGCTATGAAAAATGATGTACAATAGGAAGTTTATAAGTAATTTAACTTTTTCAGTGTTTGCTCATTTTATAATTTTATTTAAATAGTATATGAACAGGTAGACTAAAGTAAACATTCCCACAAGTTGTTATGTACCTATATATTCAATCCAGCAAAAACTATGAAGAAGTACAAACTTCCAGTTACAAAATAAATGAGAGGGGTTTACAGAGTGAGGAATAAAAAATTCATGGTAATATATTCCAGGCATTGCTTTAAACCACGAGGAGCTAGAAAAGAACAACATCTAACTAACTAAAGAAGACAGGAGAGACAAAAGAGAGCAACAAGGGTTATGACAACAGAGAATTGCTCAGATTTCCATGACTTCATAGACCAAGACCAGGTAACTGAAGGCTTTTTTTTGTATGACGGTAATTAGTCTGAAGTCTATAGTTTTAACTAAGGGTATTTTACACTCAGGTTTATGGAAAGATCATTCTGGCAGTTCTTGGGCACTAGATGACAATGAGGTAAAACTGAAGCAGACATCCTGGCTTAGAAACCACTACAGTAATATGGTAAGAAGTCATGACAGATTCAGGGTGGAAATGAAAGAACAAATGCCAAATATACTTAGGTGACCAAAATGGACATAAATGGTTACCATTATGGATGAGGAACATAATAAGATGAATCAAACACACTTTATAAATCTTTCTGAACTGTGAGAAAGAGCTTCCAAGGTTCCACACGTCCTAGTCTATTATTAAACGTGTTTTGCTCAGTGGCTCAGTCGTATCTGAGTCTGTGATAGCCTGTGGCCCACCAGGCTCTGTCCATGGAATTCCCAGGCAAGAATACTGAAGTCAGTTGCCATTTCCCACTCTAGGGGATCTTCCTGACACAGGGGTTGAGCTTCTGTATCCTGTGTCTCTTGCATTGGCAGACAGATTCTTTACCACTGCGCCGCCTGGGAAGCCTATTATTAAGTTTACTTATCACCAAACTCATTTCTGTTTATAGACCCAATCTCCCAGTAAGAATGAATCTCTGGAGGGCAAGATGGCAGTGTATAAAACAACATGCAGCATAAGTGTTGGTGGATGATATTGCTCTCATTACAAATAACCACCCCCTCTTAAATTCTAAAACAAAAGAGGCCCTTTCATTTCTCCTTCTATTAGACTTCTCTGTGATCTCTAACATTACTGGTAATTCCCATCTTGATTTTCTGTTTCTTATCTCAGTGTCTGCAACATAACAGTTATCTAATTATATGCATCTCTTCGCCCCACCTATCTTTCCAAATGCCAATCTTCCCTTCCTCTTTGCCAGGACTCATAATTTCACTTGATCTCCTATATCTTCTGTTTAAACCTGGTTGATTCCAAGTTTCTATTCTTGATCCTCTTGTTTTAGTCCTTTGTTTTCCCTTGTGTAATTTCATGCCTCCTCTCATCATTTTCTATTATTAGCCATAAACCAATGGTTTTCATTTTAGTAGTCTAATAACATTTCAAATTAGTGTGTATTTATAATAAATGAATTCTGAAAGTCCATATCCCAAATATTACTTATGCTCATTGCATGTGACCATTAGTAAATGGCTGTTTCTCTGCTGGGTCATATGGAATGTACCACAGGAATTTATTTTATTATTTTTTCAGATGGGATTATCTCTAAAACCCAATTTGCCTGCTCAGAGCATACACTGAAACTCTCATACGCGTAAAAACTATACCACTTCTATGCTTCATCATGTGAATAGAAACAATTATTCATTTTGGGCGAGATCCTACCTTTGTTCTATTTGTGTTCAAGGCCATAACTTTGGCAAAAAGAAACTTGCTACATTACATATTCAACTGGGATCACAGCCCTGAACAAGTTAGGTGTCTTGTAGTGATGAGGAAATAGGACTTTTAAAATTATATTAAATAAAATATCTTTCTGTTATATTTTTCTGCTGATATTAATGTTTCTTGAATTGCATAGAAATAATTCAAATGTATTTAACACAATCATAACTAAAGATTTAAACAGTATACTGCTTGATAGTATTCTAATTAGTTCTGCCTTCATTTTGTTTCAAAAACAATAAGAGAATCCACCAAATGTTCATTGAGCTACACATATATCTACAGCAATTTCTTGTCTTATTCCTTCAATATTAAAATGCTGTATCAGCCTCCTTGTTCCTAATTTTGCTTATCTTTCTTTGATATCTTTTTTATTTTTTATTTTTAATTGAGCTTGCCAAATACTTAATATCAAATTTTAGCATTTGGTTTTATTTACTCATCCAAATCAGTGTGCATTTTTATTTCATTTAGTTAACTTCTATTATTTTCTCTGTTAAGTTCTTTGACTCTATGAGCCACTGTTTTAAGTGCTATCACAATAAAAACACATTAAATTGTTATTAGTTTTATGAAGAAGGCACTATTGTAATTCCATTTAGAAAGATGAAGAAACTGAGGAAAAACTAGTTAAATAAATTTCCCAATGTTTTACAGCTGGTGGGTGGCAGAGCCTGAACTCGAAATCAAGGTAACCTGATTCTGGAAGCCAATCTTAACCATAAGGCTAGGCTGTTTCCTTTGTATTAAGTTTGGATTTCCATTTTCATGCCTAACTCTAACTTTTAGAGCTAAATGTTTATTTCACTTACAAATGCGATTTTTCATTTTACAGAGTGCTTTTAAGGCAATATATTTTCTTCTGAACATCTCTTTGGCTACATCCAACATGATTTGGCAGGTTGCTCCCAGTGTCCTCATTTATTACTTTCTTCTTTGCTCTTTTTTAAGAGCAGCTTTTGAAAGTTTTGCATTTAATGATGCAGTATTTTTAATATGATGGGGATGTTTTTAAAAAGTTTTATTTTTTTAGATCAGTTTTAGATTCACAGAAAAAAAAATAGTGGTGGGGGGAAGCTATGCATATGTGGCTCTCTACTGCCATACATACATAGCCTCCCCCATTATTAACATTTCTCACCAGAATTGTGCATTTGCTACGCCTGATGAAGTAACACTGACATACATAATCACTTTGGAAATCCATAGTTTACCTTACTGTTCATTCTTCATGTTGTACATTCTATGAGTTCAGACAAGTATATAGTGATATGTATCGTTTGCCAACAAAGGTCTATATAGTCAAAGCTATGGTTTTTCCAGTAGTCAGGTATGGATGTGAGAGTTGGGCCATAAAGAAGGCTGAGCACCAAAGAATTAATGCTTTCAAACTATGGTGCTGGAGAAGACTGTTGCAAGTCTCTAGGACAGCAAGGAGATCAAACAAATTAATCCTAAAGGAAGTCAACCCTGAATATTCATTAGAAGGACTGATGCTAAACTCCAACACTTTGGACACCTGATGGAAAGAGCTGACTCATTAGAAAAGACTCTGACATGGGGAAAGTTTGAGGGCAAGAGGAGAAGAGGGTGACAGAGGATGAAATGGTTGGGTGGCATCACTGACTCAATGGACATGAGTTTGAGCAAGCTCTGGGAGATAGTGAAGGACAGGGAAGCCTGGCGTGTGCATGGGGTCACAAACAGTCGGACACGACTTAGCAACTGAACAGTACTAGCGAAGTTTCACTCTCGGTGTTGTACATCCTATGAGTTTGGACAATATAGAGAGATATATATCCATAATTATAATATCATACAGTATTTTCACTGTCCTAAAAATCTTCTGTACTCAGCTTATTCTTCCTTCTGTCCCCAAGCCAACCTCTTATAACCACTGAGCTCTCTACTGTCTTTATACTTCTGTCTTCTCTAGAATGTCATACAGTATGTAGATTTTCTAGATTGGCATCTTTCACGCTGTAATAAGCATTTCACTTTCTTTCCTATCTTTCATGCTTTAATAGCACATTTCTTTTTAACATCAAAAAAATTTCATTGTCTGGATATTCACCTACTGAAGGACATCTTGGTCACTTCCAAGTTCTGGGAAATATGCATAAAGCTGCTTATAAATGTCCTTGTGAAGGATTCTGTGTGGATACCTTTTAAATTTCTAATGTAATTTTACTAGCAAATATATTAAATATAGAGAACAGAAAACAATTTTAAACACCTATATAGCCACCATGCATATTTAATAAATGTGAGTATTTGTCACATCTTTTTTCAGAAAAAGAGTTTTAAATAAAAGTTGTAAAAATGATTGAAATACTATTTTTATCCTATTCTGATACCATTGTCCTTCTTTTCCTAGAGATTGCCATTATTCTTGCTGAAGGGTTTACACTTTTTCATATACTTGAGCATTGATAATATTGTGTATTTTTGTTTTTTTTTTAAGTTATTCCATAAAGCCAAAGGTAACTTGCTTTTTCAACCCATCACTATGTTTCAGTATTTGTATGTTGAGCATTACTATGTGTAATTAATAACTAAACATTGTTCTCCATAGGTTTGCTATTAAAAAACAACCCTGAGGATATCCTGGTGCTTGTATTCACGTTCACAGGTATAAGAGTTCCTCTAAGGCATGTCTTTAATGGAATTGCTCTATGGCACAGTACCTATACCTACACGTTTACTATTTTGCAAGTTCTCAAGAGTGATTATAACAATTTACTTTCTCACAATTTGTATACAAAATTCCTTTTTTCTGTAAATACATTCTTAGGACTGTTCACTTTTTTTTTTCATTTATTTTTATTAGTTGGAGGCTAATTACTTTACAATATTGTAGTGGTTTTTGTCATACATTGACATGAATCAGCCTTGGATTTACATGTGTTCCCCATCCTGAACCCCCCCCACCCCACCTCTCTCCCCATCCCATCCCTCTGGGTCTTCCCAGTGCACCAGCCTTGAGCACTTGTCTCAGGCATCCAACCTGAGCTGGTGATCTGTTTCACACTTGATAGTATACATGTTTCATTGCTATTCTCTCAGATTATTCCACCCTTGCCTTCTCGCCCCCGGCCACATGCCCAGTCTCCCCCACTATCAATGATCCCTAGGGACATACATTTGTTACAACTGATGAAGTTACATTGATACATCATAATCACCCAAAATTCATAGTTTACCTAGGGTTCACTCTTGGTATTATACATTCTATGGGTTTGGACAAATCCATCCATCATTATAACTTCATAGAGAGAATTTTCACTGACCTAAAAATCCTCTGTGTTCTGCCTTTTTTATTTCTCCCACCCCATCCCAACCCCTGGAAACCATGGCTCCTTTTACTGTCTCTATAGTTTGTCCTTGTCCACATATTTTTCAAATAGATGCTTTTCCTTAAATCTATCTATCTAAACTGAGACTTGCAAGCAATTGTGGAATACCATACTGGATGCTCCTCATTTTCTCAGATGACTTAAAAAAAAAAAAGTAAATAAAACAAAAAACAAACTAGATATATTTCACTTCAATTACTGGAAATATCTCTAGAATTCTGATATTAAGATTGAAACTTAAATGTTAGCTAGCAGGTAGCAGCACCATGCAGTAACTGAGATCAAGATACATGGAATAGGGTATGAAAGTGAGACTCAATTCCTAGGCAGATGGATAAGAAGTTCAGGGTTCCCAAGGAGGAGAAAGGGGTCTGGGGCTCTCGAAGTGGAGATTGGGGGTCTGGAATTCTCAAGGAAGAGGAAAGGACAAGCATTTTTTTTTGTTTTTTTCCCTCTGCATTCCTTAGTATCAGTCAGTTCCACAGCTTACGTTAAACTCTGTACTAGGGATTATACAACAACAAGGTATCTGGCTGGAGGACAGTTTCTCCTTCCTGAAAACCTTCTGACTAATCCTGATATTTTAGAATGTATATTATGGGAGTGGGTCTGAAGGATCTTTCTATTGTTAAATTCTAATCTTGTTATACTAAAATGTAAATTGCTGGAGTAGGTCTGGTAAAATTTTCACAAACTTGAGGCATCCTTTGATTCATTGTAATAACTAATTAAAGGGTATATAACTCCATTGCTAACACTAGCAAGGGGGTACTCTTTCTGCCCCCTTCTGATGTCTCTGTCAGAAGCTTTCTGAATCCCTTTTATGCTTTAATAAAATTCTATTGCTCAAAAATTCTGAGCGATCAAGCCTGTTCTCTGGCCCAGATTGAATAATTCTCTTCCAGAGGCCATGAATCCCGGCGTCTTTTCATGGGTCAGCAACAACTTTTCAAGTCTATATTTTATAACAAAAGATGATTTGTAATTCTCAATGTGGAATGTGGATTCTACAAAAGTAGGAGATAACCTCTGGTTACATAGAATTGAGTGTACATATTTCTCTTTACTCCTTGTAACATCCTACGTTAATTGCTGTAAAGGATTAAGAATGGTGTTAATTCATCAGACCAAACCCACAAATAAGGTCTTTTATAATATATCAAGTTAAAAAGCATATGAACAAGTACTAACTGATTTATCTGATCATAGGATCCAGAGTGAGCAAGAAGTGAGCTGACTGGATCAAGAACCATACACTAAGAATTATATATTAGGGAAATCTGATTAAGATGGGTGGATTATACCAGTCAATTTATAGTTTGTGGTAAGATACTATAGTTTTATAAAAAGTTACCATTGGGAAAAACTGGCCAAAGTTTATATGAGGTCTCTTTGTACCATTTCTGATAGCTGCATGTGACCTACAATTGTCTCAATGAAAGTTTTAACTTTTTTTTTTTAATGAAGGCAGAGTTTACTTTCTGGTGCATCTGCATAAACTGTTTATATTGTGATAACCGGGAAGAAAGTGAAGTAGTGTAAACAGAGAGAGAAAGAGAATGTATGTATAGGGGAGGTATATAAGTAACCCAGCCTTATGTAAAATATGGGAAGTTGAACAATATTATATAAAACTGAAATGTAATTAAGGAATATATAATGATGCTACTAGATAAATAGAATTAACTGCTACCAATAATAGTTGAGGAGATAAGACTGCTTGTACCTGGGAATAGGAATTTTGGGTCAGTGTTAGGAAAGACAGAAAATAGCTACCTGCAATTTTAAGCTTTGTTGTTATTTTTATTTTTAAATTATATCTATATATATACACACACATATATAAACATTATATCTTGTTAATATTAAAAGTCAACATATTAAAAAATTAAAATATGATGGAAACATTAAGTGAAAAATTAGATTAAAAATGTAATGTTTTAAAGTAATATTTAAAGTAAATATCTGGATGGGAGACAAGGTGGTAGAGTAGCTCACCTCCTTTCAGAAGAACACCAAAATCAAACAAACTGCTGAATAACCATTGATAAAAAGACCAAAAAAAAAAAAAATCTGCATTCAAAGACATAGCCAGACAGTAGCAGGGGCACACTCCTGACATAATCAAATCCAATAGCCCAGGCTGTGTGACCCACAAACTGGAGAATAATCACATAACAAATGTTCTCCAATAGGAGAGTTCTGAGCCCCATGTTAGGCTATGAAGCATCTTTTCTGATCACAACACTATGAGATTAGAAGTCATCTATAAGAACAAAATGCTGTAAAATGCACAAACATAACACATAGAGCTGAACTCTATACTCTAAATGAATGAATCAAAAAGAAAGTCAAAGAGAAATTCAAAAGAAGTCAAAGAGGAATTCAAAAAATACCTAGAGATAAATGAAAATATGAAAATCCAAATCTATGTAATGCAGCAAAGTCAGTTCTAAGAGAGAAGTTTATAGCAATACATTAATTTTTAGAGAAATGTAAATCAAAACTACAATGAGATATCACATCATGCCATCAAAATGTCGACAAATACTAGATACTGGAGAAGGTGTGGAGAAAAGGAAAATTTTCTACATTGTTTGTGGATTTGTAATCTGATGCAGCCACTATGGAGAACAGTATAGACATTCCTTAAAAAACTTAAAGTAGACCTACCACTTGACCCTGGACTCCTTCTCTTGGGCATACACAGTAAGTCCCCTACACACAAATCTTCAAATTGCAAACTTTTAAAGATGTGAATGTGCATTCACATGCCTAATTATATAAGTTAGTTCATGTGTCTGGTATACATTGTCTGGTATGTGAATCCCTTACAAGTTATTATTCTTTTGTGTACTTTACAGTATTATATAGAGTACAGTATCTTTATCTCAAGCTCAGGATGTCCAAAACAAACATAAAAGCAACCGTGCTATAGCTGATTCTCCTAAGTACCACCAAGAGGTAACAATGGAAACAAAAATGAAAATAATTGAGATAGTGGAGCAAGTAAAAAAGTAGGTAGGCATTGGCCATTCTTATAACATGAATTGTTTAATCATCACCATGATTCTAAAGAACAAGGACCTAATCATGAAACATGTTAAGTGTGCTATACTGATGATGCCAACAACAATATTGAAGAAATGTAGAAAAGAGATGGATGGAGAAACTTCTCAGAATGAGGATGCAGGATGAGCATCAGGTTAATGTTGATTCAAGAGAAAGCTAAAAGCCTTTTTGAAAACTTGAAAAAGAAACATGAAGAATCAGAGGGCACATCTGACAATGTCAGCCATGGATAGTTTCATTGGTTCTAGGCTAGAGCCATTCTTCAAAACATAAAAGTAGCAAGGCAGAGAGTGCCGATATGAAAACTGCCCAGAATTTCCTGAAACACTTTGAAAAAGTATTGATGAATTTGCTTATTTACCCAAGCAGCAGGTTTTTAACATGAATGAGACTGTATTGTACTGGAAGAGAATGCCAGACCGAAGTTACATCAATAACGAGGAAAAGTTGATGCCAGGCTATAAAGCAACAAATGATAGGCTAACTCTGTTGTTTGGTGGCAATGCTTCCAGCAATACAAAGCTGACACCTCTCTTAATTTATCATTCAGAGAACCCAAAAGCCCTTGAAAACAAAGCCAAGGGCTTTCTTTCTTCTGTTTGGAAAAGTAACCCCAAAACCTGGGTTACACAGACCATTTTCCAGGATTGATTTTTCCATCACTTTATCCTATAGGTAGAGAAATATTGCTTAGAGAGGAACATTCTTTTGCTGCTCAACAATGCTCCAGACCACCCCCCATTTATGGATGACTTTCATCCCCACATCAAAGTAGCACATCTGCCACCAAATATTACATTGATCATCAAGCATATGAACCAAGAAGTTAGAGACTTGCAAGGAATATTATTTATATCACACTTTTCTTCAGGCAGTAGAAGTGAGTGAATCAGAAACAATCTCGTGACAATTTTGTAAGGACTGTAACATCTACAAGGCCATAAAAAACCATTGCTTTGCGTGATATTATGGCCATCACCATGAATGGGGTTTGGAAGAACCTTGGTCTCAGCCTGTTCAAGATTTTCATGGATTTGAGAAGGCAGATGAGGAGTCCAAAGAGGTCTTCAGCAACTTAGTGACCCTCAGTAAGAAGCTGGAGCTAGAACTGCAAGAGGAAGACTTCATCAAACTCCTTACTGTGCAACATGACGAATTTAATAATGAAGACCTGATGGAATTGGGGGTCCAGAGAAAGGATGAAAAGAGACAAGAGGAAATAACCAAAGAACTGGAGAGATTCATGGTGAAGTAAAGAGCAAGGGGATTTTCTTTATTTGAGGAGGTACTACTGGCTTTTGAGGCACAGGGCCCAAACATAAAACAGTACATGGAGGCTGCAGCAGCTGTTCAGAATGCAATGCAGTGTGAGCACATCATCTATGATGAGAGAAAAAGAGCTACTGCTCAGACATGACTGGACCATTTTCTCAAGAGGGTAGATAGAATTGAATCTAGCGAGGAAGCAAAACCTGTGTCATCAATGTCAGTCATGAGGGAAATTGCAGCTTGCCCTTTGTGTCCTATTGCTGACGATCCTTCAGCTGTACCATCTCCCACCCCATCTCCCTCCTCCAATCAGTAACTCTTCTTGCCTGGTCACTCAGTGCCAACACCTGTGTGCCAGCTATTGTACTGTACTACTGTACTTTTCAAGGTACTGTTCTGTAAAATTAAAACTGATTTTAATTTTCTGTATTTTTTTAATGTATTACTTGTGTGAAAACTATCATATCTATTAGAGTATGTACTACATAGTCAATCATATTTGTTGGGCACCTAGGCTAATTTTTTTGGACTTAAAATTTGCTCTCAAAACAGAACTCATTTGTTTAGTAAGGGATTTATTATACCTGGAAAAACCATAATTCAAAAAGTTAGATGAGTCCTGTTCATTTTAGAGCTTCCCAGTTGGTGCTAGTAGTAAAGAACACCCTTGCCAATGCAAGAGACATAAGAGATGGGTTTAATCCCTGGGTCAAGAAGATCCCCCGGAGGAGGACATGGCATCCCACTCCAGTATTCTTGCCTGGAGAATCCCATGGACAGAGGAACCTGGTGGGCTACAGTCCAGTCAGTTCAGTTCAGTCGCTCAGTTCTGTCCAACTCTTTGTGACCCCATGGACTGCAGCATGGCAGGCTTCCCTGTCCAACCCTAACTCCTGGAGCTTGATCAAACATGTCCATTGAGTCAGTGATACCATCCAACCATCTCAATCCTCTGTCTTCCCCTTCTCCTCCTGCCTTCAATCTTTCCCAGCATCAGGGTCTTTTCCAAGGAGTCAGTTCTTCACATCAGATGGCCAAAGTATTGGAATTTCAGCTTCAGCATCAGTCCTTGCAATGAATATTCAGGACTTCTTTCCTTTAGGATTGACTGGCTTGATTTCCTTGCAGGCCAAGGGATTCTCAAGACCCTTTTCCAACACCACAATTGAAAAGCATCAATTCTTCAGTGCTCAGCTTTCTTTATGGTCCAACTCTCCCATCCATACATGACTGCTGGAAAAACCATAGATTTGACTAGATGAACCTTTGTTGACAAAGTCTCTGCTTTTTAATATGCTGTCTAGGTTGTTCATAGCTTTTCTTCCAAGGAGCAAGCATCTTTTAATTTCATGGCTACAGTCACCATCTGCAGTGATTTTGGAACCCCCCCAAATAAAGTCTGTCACTGTTTTCATTGTTTCCCCATCTATTTGCCGTGAAGTGATGGGACCAGATGCTCTGATCTTAGATTTTTGAGCGTTGAGTTTTAAGCCAACTTTTTCACTTTCCTTTCACTTTCATCAAGAAGCTCTTGCACTCTTCTCTGCTTTCTCCCATAAGGGTGGTGTCATCTGCATATCAGGTTACTGATGTATTTCCCGGCAATCTTGATTCCAGCTTGTGCTTTATCCAACCCAGCATTTTGCATAGTGTACTCTGCATGTAAGTTAAATAAGCAAGGTTACAATATACAGCCTTGACATATTCCTTTCCCAATTTGGAACCAGTCCCAATTTGGCAAAGATTCAGACATGACTGAAACAACTTAGCAATCAGCAAGCAAAGTTCATTTTAGCACTATTTACAATAGTCAAGATGTGGAAATAACCTAAGTGTTCACTGACAGAGGACTGGATAAAGCAGATGTGGTACATATATAGTGATAGTACTCAACCAAGAAAAGTTATAAAATAATGCCCTTTGCAGCAACATGGATGGACCTAGAGATCATTCTGTGCAAAGTAAGCCAGACAGAAAGAAAGATATATGATCTCTCTTACATGTGGAGTCTTTGAGACAAATAAACTTGTATACAAAACAGAAATTGACCCAGAGACATAGAAAACAAGATTATGGTTACCACAGGGAAATGGTCAGGGGGAGGGGGGATAAATGAGAAGTTTGGGTTTAAGATATACCTATCTCTATATGGAAAACAGATAAATCAACAGTATATACTGTACAACATAGGGGACTATACTCAATATCTCACAATAACCTAGAAGAGAAAAGAGTCTGAAAAATATGTATATATGTATAAACTGCTGTACCATTGAAACTAACACAGTAATTGTAATCAACTATACTTTAATATTTAAAAATTAATAAAAAATAAAGTAATTATCTAGCTAGGACATACATACAGATATGTAAAACTGGACTTATAGTATTAGCCATTCTTATCTCCGAACAGCTGCATTTTATGTAATCAATAATCAGTGTATTTTTCAATATAAATTAACAATACTTAGAATATTAGAAAATGGTTAGCTTTCTTATTGTTTTTGAATTTTTGTATTTATGCTGATTCCTAGACACTCAACTTTTTAAATTTCTCATATAATGTTTACTTTCTTTTTACACTTAAGAAAAAAAAAACTTGTATTATAAGTAAATGAAGACCCACACAGTTATAAATAATGTTTTCTGACAGGTTTAAAAATAAATTATCTTAAATACAAATAAAAGATTTCAGTATTATGGGTTTGGGCATATTAGTCACAGCAAGTATGAAAGTGCTATTCTATTACTATTTATAATTTCTGAACATCCCATATTCCTCAGCTCCAGGAAACCCATTGTAGGTAATGAGTCAGGGATTATGTCTATTTTGCTTATCATTACATCTGCAGGAACTATTGCCTGAAACTTATTAAGTCCCCAATAAATATTTATTGAAGACAATTTCTACAGATACAAATGCTGCTTCCACCTTTACTGTCATTTTAGAAAATTTCCCATATTCAATTTTGTAAAAGCATTCATGTGTATTCTATTTTGCAATTAGTATTTATTTGAAGAACATTGGCATCTTAACAAATCTAGAATGTGATTGTGGTATAGTATTTGAGAAGTATCCAAATACTTTATTTCCAAATATATAATCAGTATTTCAGCTTCTACTTTTGAATAATCACAGTATTACCACTGATTTCAAATGACATTCTTATGTTAATACGGGACATTTTATTATTTGCAATTTGTAATTATTTGTTTGCCTTTTCCAGTGCCAGTATCATACAGAATTAATCATTTTATTTTTATTAAATATTTTAATGTAAGACACTATCTGCCCTTTTATTTTAAATAACTAAATATGAGTAAATGGTATATGTCAAAATTTAATTAGAGGTACATAGAATGGAAAATTAAATACTGATGTATTTGAATAGTGCTTTTAATACCACTTTTTCCCATAGAATCCATTCGGATTTACATTGCTTTACCCAATAGCCTTATTGTTATACCAATGCATATTTGTTGTACTAGTTTTTTCATGATATATTTATTACTATTTCTTTCCCCACCCTTTAGCATTATTTTATTTTCAGTGGATCACTTATAAAGGGCATGTAGTTAATCTTTATTTTCTTTTACCAACTTAAAATTTGTCTTTCAAAGAATGTGGTTTTATAAATGATAAAAAAATCAAATTTAAATAGTTAATATTTTAGTATGTTACACTAACTGACATTGCATTCTGTAATTTAGAAAAAGTCACATTATTCTGTTTGAAAGTTGTGACATCATTTTATCCTGTCTCTCAGCCCTTCTCTTTATCTTCTAAATATTTCCAAGAAAACTGACAGCTATTCAGAGATTTCATCTTCAA
The DNA here is from genome assembly GCF_019320065.1 of Cervus canadensis. Classification (NCBI taxonomy): domain Eukaryota; kingdom Metazoa; phylum Chordata; class Mammalia; order Artiodactyla; family Cervidae; genus Cervus; species Cervus canadensis. The sequence goes on from NC_057400.1 coordinate 62,620,960, forward strand.
TTTCTTTCTCAGCATCTTTGAATGGATGTCATCCAGGCCAAGAGATTTGCATTTTTAGAGAACAAATAAGTGCTCTGCAAAAATATGCTTTTTAAAAACCATCTACCTTAGGCTTCATATCACTTTTTACCAGTGTAGAGTCTGCCTTTTATTGTCTGGGTGGCCATCCATCTGGCCAGAAAAAACTGAAAACTGGTGTAAGCTTTTACTCATATTTAATACATTAGCAATAAACCATTATCTTAAACTAAGCTGGGCTTTGTTTTCAGTATTGTTTCATTATACATATAATTTAAGGAATAATTTTATGACCATTTAATGTAATTTCATTTATTTCATGCAAAACATTTCATACAAATTTTGCTTAAAAATTCTTTATAAGTTCATGTCAATTTGCTATAATTACTTCAATAGCAATATCTTGCTATTGTTCTTATATTTAATTTCAATAACTGAACTCTTCAGATACCCTTACTAATTTCTCCTCTCAGGATTTGTGACTATATCTTCAGAATTTATTTCTTAAAGGAATCCATTATTATTCTGTTTCCTGTAAACGAATCCTATGAAAAGCGAAAGTCACCCAGTAGTGTCCAATTCTTTGTGACCCCATGGACTATACAGTCTGTGGAATTCTCCAGGCCAGAATGCTGGGATGGGTAGCCTTTTGCTTCTCCAGGGGATCTTCCCAACCCAGGGATCAAATCCAGTTCTCCTGCATTGCAGGCAGATTCTTTACCAGCTGAGTACAAGGAAAGCCCAAGAATACTAGAGTGAGTAGTCTCTCCCTTTCCCAGTGGATCTTCCCCACCCAGGAACTGCACTTGGGTCTCCTGCATTGCAGGTGGATTCTTTTACAAACTGAGCTATCAGGAAAACTAATGAATCCTATACTACCCTACAAATGATGAAACTTCAATTGTTTTTGTTGTTATTAATCTCTGAGAATTAAAGAAAAAAAATATATATATGTATTTCCCTTTTGAAGGGTGTGTATTTGCCTAGACTCAAGTAACCAACCTTGACAATAATACATTTTAAGTGTTCAAATTGAGTCTCTTCCAGATTTTCTGTCATTTCAACTTCTGTGCCAGTCAGTTACTTCTTATTGGCTGGAATTAAATACAGAATAGCAATTCCTCTCATCATTCTCTCTGGCTTCTAAGAGATTAAATTGACAGTAAGGCCAGCCAAGTATTTACCAAACCCAGCTTTTAACAGAATGAGTTTTGTGGAAGGTCTGGAAGATTAAATCTTACTTCTTTATAATACTGTCAGTTCTTTAAACTGAGTTTCTTTTCCTTATCTATTATATGAGATTGTGATACTTTCTCTTGCTAGTCTATTTTACATTTTTTCTTAAAGAACTAAATCAAGAATGCTGAAATAACTTGAAAATTCTTGAAAAGTCCTCTACAAATGTGTTATGGATTTTATTTTACGTGTGCATTTTGAAAATGACTTTGTTTATTTGGGCTACAAATCCTACAAGATTAGAACTTTGAATTTTTTTTTTTCTACCATGTGGAGCATATGTAAATAGGTAGGTTGTTAAACACAATTTACTTTAATATCTACCATATAACTAGAAACATACTTAGACCAATAATAAATAGTCAATTATCAATATACTTAATTAATATGATTAATTCATTCAGGATTTAACAGTTACTTAACTTACCACAACTACTTGGAAGGAACAATGAAAAGAGCAAGTGTTAGCCGCTCAGTCATGTCCAACTCTTTGCAACCCTATAGACTGTAGCCTGACAGGTTTCTCTGTCCGTGGTATTCTCCAGGCAAGAACACTGGAGTAGTTAGTCCATCCCTTCTCCAAGGAATCTTCCTCACCCAGAGATCAAACTTGGGTCTCCTGCATTGCAGGCAGATTCTTCACCATCTGAGGCACCAATTCATTTCAGGATTTAACAGTTACTCTACTTGCACATGAGTTTGAGTAAACTCCGGGAGTTGGTGATGGACGGGGAGGCCTGGCGTGCTGCGATTCATGGGGTCGCAGAGTCGGACACCACTGAGCGACTGAACTGAACTGAACTGAACTACTTGGTAGGAACAAGAAATATCCTCAAAGATGTTCACCTCTTAATCACCAGAATCTGATAACTATGTTAGGTTACATGGCAAAGGGGAATTACAGCAGATGGAATTAAGATTGTTTATCAGCAAAGCTTAAAATAGTGAGAGTATCCTGAATTACTGAGGTGGACCCAATGTAATCACAAGAGTCCTTAAAAGTGGAAGAAGGAGATAGGTGGAAGAGTTAGTTAGAATGATTAATTCTAAGTGCAGTTGGTTGGAGGAAGCTGATTGGATTGAGGAAGACTTCCATTAGTCAGGAAAAGTGAGTGGACTCTACCAGCTCAAAGAGGCCAGGGATTGGAGTCTGTTAGAACCCACGGAAGGAATGCAGCCCTGACAGCATCTTGATTTTAGCCCAATGAGACCTATTTCAGATTTCTGAACTCCTGAACTGTAATAAATGCGTGTTGTTCTAAGTCCCTACATCTGTGGTCTTTCGTTTCAGCAGTCACAGAAAACTGGTACAACCTGTATGAGTTTGTATTATTAGGACCATAACAAAATGAACACATTTCTGTATAAAACTGTTGTTGACAATGATATGAACTGAGCAACCACAGTTGTGGGACAGTGTAAACAGATGTCTTTTACTATTATAAGTGCATTCACTTTGATAAAATGACCAAATGAGAGGAGAGGCAAAACAATTGCTTTATGCCTTTTCTAAGACATTTGCTTAAGATGATTTCTTCCTTGACAATTCTCTTTCTAATCAATAGGAAGCACTCTATTGTTTATGCACATTGCTAACCATTCAAAAATTGAACAAAGAAACGAATTTCTCTGTAATTTCATTAGGCAATTTTTTAAAACATAGTTCTTATGAATATTATTCCTAACAAACTAGGCACTTTTTAACAAGTTGGATGAAATCATAAGATTAAAGTAATGCAAAATACTGTCTCCACAAAATCATAGGCATTTAAGAATGTACATCAGAATGCATCTAAGAATCACTGCAGATGGTGACTGCAGCCGTGAAATTAAAAGATACTTGCTCCTTGGAAGAAAAGCTATGACCAACCTAGACAGCATATTAAAAAGCTGAGACATTATATTGCTGACAAAGGTCTGTCTAATCAAAGCTATGGTTTTTCCAGTAGTCAAGTATGGATGTGAGAGTTGGACTATAAAGAAAGCTGAACATCAAAGAATTGATGCTTTTGAACTGGGGTGTTGGAGAAGATCTTGAGAGTCCCTTGGACTGCAAGGAGATCCAACCAGTCCATCTTAAACAAGATCAGTCCTGAATATTCATTGGAAGGACTGATGCTGAAGCTGAAACTCCAATACTTTGGCCACCTGATGTGAAGAGCTGACTCATTGGAAAAGACCCGGATCCTGGGAAAGATTGAAGGCAAGAGGAGAAGGGGACAACAGAGAATGAGATGGTTGGATGGCATCACTGACTCGATGGAGATGAGTTTGAGCAAACTCCAGGAGTTGATGATGGACACAGAGGCCTGGCATGCTGCAGTCCTTGGGGTCGCAAAGAGTTAGACATGACTAAGCGATTGAACTGAAGAATGCACAAGTGTGCCCACATACACAAAAGCACCTGTCCATGGCAAAGCTAAGATGGTTTTAGGAAAGAAAATATTTGGCTGTATATTATATATATATATATACAGAATTGCCAGAAGATGTGGCCTTGATAAAATCAGATGAGTTTTCTTTAAAACAAGAAAATATATATTTTCAGAAGAAATATTTTCATTTAATTAATCTGTAGTTTGCTAGTACTTATTTGTTCTTAATTTCCCCAATTATACAAAGGTTTGCAGAAATAATTAAATCTTCTCAGAGCAGTTATTGATGCATTTTTTGTTGACTGAGTAATGTTTATTTTTCTTAGTATACCATAAACTCATGGAATCAAGTTTCATAAATAATTGTTTTCATTATTTAATCTCTAGAGCCCAGGCTTTTTGGTAGAGTAGGTATCAATGAATATTTATTTAACAAAAGGTTTTTGCTATAGAATGAGCTTTCAATATTATTAAGGTCTTTCATTTTCTGAAAGCTATAGATACAAAAACATCTATTAAAAAACTGGGTGAAATTTGTTCTATGCCAAATAACAAAGAAGCTTAGAGATTAATATGTTGTAGTATCTCCTGGATGATGTCCAGCAAATACATGGCCATCATGACAAGGAAAAAAAAAATCCTTATTTAAGTTCCAAATTAAAGACTTCAAAATGATTCACTGGATGTCATGGGCTGTCATCAAAGGAAAAGATATCTGAGACCCCTAAGACTCTATGGCGTTAGAAACCAGTTCAACTTTTGGTACATTCTGTTATCAAAAATAAATAAATAAATAAAAGGAAGGAAGTAGCTACTTCAGATAACTATGATTTTTACTGCTATAATACCTCTATACTAAAATATCTTATATTGATAAAAATATCTGGGGATGTTAGGTTTATAATGCCTTTTCAAGGATGCTATAATTCATAAGTCAGACATAGAAAACTACAGATCAATGCAATTATATTTCCAACTAGATTTTTAAAGTCTGCTTTATTTTAAACCTAGAGACATAAAATAAATTCTTCATAATGACCATATTCAAACAGGTTACCCTGTAGACAGGAAATGACAGTGGCAAAAAGGCATGCCCACTTGGTGTGATTGCACTGTTAACAAGGAAGTTTTTCATTTTGAAGCAACATTGCCAAAGCAAGGTCTTGTCTAAATCAAAGGCAATCTATTGAGAGGAAGAAGCCAGAGGAAAAAAATAACCTAGATATTTTTAAATGGAAGAAAATTTTAATACAAATTAAGTTCCAAAAATGTCTTCTCATCTGTTATAATATTTAAATACCTCACATCTTTCCAGGATCTAAGTAGTGTTTAGTAATGTCAAAGCAGTCAGGGCGAACAGTTCAAGTGAAAGAAGAATCTTAGCTCTGCTTGGTAATACATCCAGCCCATTGAATTTTACACAACTCATTTTTTTTTTTTTAACTATTGTTCTATAATAAAATTTGAAAAAAATTTTTTACTGAATTTGTACTCAACTATATATGACAAATGCACACAAACATGCATAGATATATTTAGTAAAATAATAAAGAATGAATATAAAAATTAAACAGAGGTAGAGCACATGCCCTTTTATTTGCCAGATCATAAAAAGAAGGAAATCCAAAACAGGAAAAAAAAAGAAATCTAAATGTTCATATTGAATAGAAGTTTATGAGATGTTGTGCTTAATTTTAAAATATATAAAATCAGTTATTTAATTATGAACAAGCTGTAGAATGCTCATGATGGTAAATCACTGATATGTGATGTAGCATGTTAATGTTTACCATCTTGTGATAATCACTTATGATACAGTATATACAGAGATCTAATCTCAGTTCAATAGCTAACAGGTTTCCAGGTTTCAGAGTGGCCATATGTGTGAAATGAGGATAATTCCTACCTGGTACATTTTTGGTAGAGACTTGAAATATGTGCAAACTGGCCCAGATGGTATATGGTACAGAGCAGAATTATAATATGTAAAAAAGAAAGATACATTATTGGTTAAATGTAGCTCACTCAAAATTGAATATCATTTAATTTAATTCAGATGACCATTATATTTACTACGGTGGACAGGAATCCCTTAGAAGATATGGAGTAGCCCTGATAGTCACCAAAGAGTCCAAAATGCAGTAATTGGGTCCAATGTCCAAAACGTCAGAATGTTCTTCGTTTCCAAGGCAAACTATTCAATATCACAGTAATCTAAGTCTATGCCTCAACCACTAATGCTGAAGAAACCGAAATTGAATGGTTCCATGAAAAAGACCTAGAACTAACACCCAAAAAAGATGTCATTTTCATCATAAGGGACTGGAATGCAAAATAGGAAGTCAAGGGATTCCTGAAGTAACAGGCAAGTTTGGCCTTGGAGTACAAAACAGGGAAAAGGCTAACAGATATTGCCAAAAGAATGCACTGTTCATAGAAAACACCCTCTTCCAACAACACAAGAGACAACTCTACACATGGACATCACCAGATGGTCAACATCAAAACAGATTGATTATAATCTTCGCAGCTGAAGATGGAGAATCTCTATACAGTCAGCAAAAACAAGACTTGGAGCCCACTGTGGCTCAGATTATGAATGCCTTATTGCCAAATTCACACTTAAATTGAAGAAAATAGAGAAAACCACTAGGCCATTCAGGTAGGTCTTAAATCAAATCCCTTACAATTACATGGTGGAAGTGACAAATAGATTCAACAGATTAGAACTGATAGAAAGAGTGTCTGAAGAACTATAGATGGAAGTTTGTAATATTCTACAGGAGGGTGATCAAAACCACTCCCCCCAAAAAAAGAAATGCAAAAAGGCAAAACGGCTGTCTGAGGAAAGAAAGAAAGTAAATTCGTTCAGTCATGTCTGACTCTTTGTGACCCCATGGACTGTATCTTGCCAGAGTTCTCATTCCATGGGATTTTCCAGGCAAAGATACTGGCGTGGATTACTGTACATCTTTCTCCAGGGGCTTTTCCTAACCCAGGGACCAAACTCAGGTCTCCTACATTGCAGGCAGACTCTTTACTGTCTGAGCCACCAGGGAATTCTTAGATCTTACAAATAGCTGAGAAAAGAAAAAAAGCAAAAGGCAAAGGAGAAAAGGAAATATAGACACACCATATTCAGAGTTCCAAAGAATAGCAAGGAGAGATAAGAAAGCCTTCCTAAGTGAACAATGCAGAGAAATAGAGGAAAACAATGGAATGGAAAAGACTAGACACCGCTTCAAGAAAATTACAAATAGCAAGGGAACATTTCATGCAAAGATGGGCGGGTTAATGACAGAAATGGTATGGACCTAACAGAAGCAGAAGATATTAAGAAGAGGTGGCAAGAATACACAGAAGAACTATTTAAAAAGGATCTTAATAAATCAGATAACCACAATGATGTGATCACTGACCTAGATCCAGATTTCTTGCAATGCAAAGTCAAGTGGGACTTAGGAAGCATCATCACAATGACCAAAGCTAGAGAAGATAATGGAATTGCAGGTGAGCTATTTCAAATCCTAAAAGATGATGCTCTGAAAGTGTTTCACTCTATATGCCAGGAAATTTGGAAAACACAGCAATGGCCACAGGACTGGAAAAGGTCAGGTTTCATTCCAATCCAAAAGACGGGCAATGCCAAAGACTGTTCAAACTACTGCACAGTTGCACTCATTTCACATGCTTTCAAAGTAATGCTCAACATTATCCAAGTTAGGCTTCAACGGTACATGAACCAAGAACTTCCAGGTGTTCAAGCTGGATTTAGAAAAGACAAAGGAACCAGAGATCAAATTGCCAAATGCCACTGTATCATAGAAAAAGCAAGACAATTTCAGAAAAACATATACTTCTGCTTCATTGACTACGTCAAAGTTTTTGACTATGTGGTACACAACAAATTGTGGAAAATTCTTAGAGATGGGAATACGAGACACCTTACCTGCTTCCTGAAAAATCTGTATGCATGTCAAGAGCAACAGTTAGAACCAGATAGGGAACAATGGACAGGTTCAAAATTGGGAAAGGAGTATGTCAAGGCTGAATACTGTCATCCCACTTATTTAATTTATATGTAGAGTACATCATGTGAAATGCCGGGCTGGATGAAGCACAAGCTGGAATCAAGATTGCCAAGAGAAATATCACCAATCTCAGACATGCATATGACACCATCCTTATGGCAGAAAGCAAGGAGGAACTAAAGAACCTCTTGTTGAAGGTGAAAGAGGTCAGTGAAAAAGCTGGCTTGAAATTCAACATTCAAAAAACAAAGATCATGGAATCCAGTCCCATCTTTTCATGGCAAATAGTTGGGGAAAAAATAGAAACAGTGACAGATATAGTTTCTTTGGCTCCAAAATCACTGAAGATGATGACTGCAGTCTTGAAATTAAGACACTTGCTCCTTGGAAGAAAAGCAATGACAAACCTAGACAGCATATTAAAATGCAGAGACATTACTTTGCCGACAAAGGTCTAGCGAGTCAAAGCTTTGGTTTTTCCAGGAGTCATATATGGACATGAGACTTGGACCATAAAGTAGTCTGAGCATGAAAGAATTGATGATTTTGAACTGTGGGGTCAGAGAAGACCCTTGAGAGTCCCTTGGACTGCAAGAAGAGCCAACCAGTCAATCCTAAAGGAAATCAGTCCTGAATATTCATTGGAAGGACTGATGCTGAAGCTGAAGCTCCAATAATTTGGCCACCTGATGCAAAGAACTGGCTCATTAGAAAAGACCCTAATGCTTTAAAAAATTGAAGGTAGGAGGAAAAGGGACAGAGGACAAGATGGTTGGATAGCATCACCAACTCAATTGGCATGAGTTTGAGCAAGCTCCGGAAGATGGTGAAGTATATGGAAGCCTGACATTCTATAATCCATGGGGTTGGACATGACTGAGTGACTCAACAACAACAATGAAGAGTTTTCTTTATTGAATAGAAAGGCTCTTGACTACAAACACAGAGGCACACACACATATTCTAAATGTAATTTCATTTTAAAGGGCATCAGGCTTAGAGGCACTAGAGTGAAAATTCATTCAGATGAAATACACCCTTACATCCACAGGCTATAAAAGTTTAAGGTTGAATTTTGGTGGTCTACTTAGTAAACCTAAAATGGGCCATTGATTTTGTTGACTTTTTTTTTTTAAGGAACAAATATAAATAACTAAGATTTTCTAGTTCTAACAGCCATGGCAAATATTTCAATAGAAAATGACCTTTCTATTAAAGTGGAATAAAATAATAGTCTTTTTGTATCCCTAGAGCAGTAAACTTTATTCACATCCTCTTGGCCTAAACTCCTTTTGAAAATTACTTCATTGTTCAATAGCAACATTTTGCTTTTTAACTGCAATGATTATTGAGGTTTTATTATTTAGATATGAAATATACTTAAAAAATACAAGAACTTTGTGATCGGTTCATAATTTCTCATTGTTTCATATAAACTCCGTTTTATTATGTAAAAATCATTATTTTATCTGCAGGTTTCTTGGGATTTTAAACACTGGAGTCCATCTTTAGAAAATATTACTCCCTTTTAGTTTATGGCCAATTGCAATTCAGAGAAAAAGTAAAACTAGAGGTTAGAAGCAACACAAAATAAAAAGATTAACTTTTGTTTTTGCTTTTTATTTGTGGGTCATTGTCTATTACCCTATATTCAAGTAGCTAAAGTTCTTATAAAATGGCAATGCCTAGGGATTTTGAGGAAGTTTGAGAACAGTTTAATGAGTATTCAAAGTATCTGGGGAAGTCATACTGTCATTCATATTGTCTTTATAACAATTTGTTTATAAATTCTAGGGAAATGTGAACATACCTAACAAATATATATATATATATATATATATATATATATATATATATATAATTTAAAAATTATGATGGCCTCAACCTTATATACTAAGAATATTATCCCTAAGGAAAAATATATGTATAACTTGTTTATGATTGCTGTATTATTCTTCTACGTATCAAAATATCACAGACTGGGTGACTTGAACAATAGACAGTTACTTATCTATTTTCCCACAGTTCTGGAGGCTAGAAATTCAAGATCAAGATCAGAGTTGTTTTCTGTTGAAGCCTCTCTTCTGACTTGTAGACTGCCACCTTCTCACCACATTGGCATACAAACTTTTCTCTGTGCGTTCACCGAGAAGAAGAGAAAGAAGAGAGACTGAGGCAGGTATCCTATACCAGCTTCACTAGATTTGCCCCATCCTTATGATCTTTTTAAATCTTAATTACATAATATTAAAAGGCCTTATTATACATAAAGTTCTTGTCTCCAAAATACAGTCATAATAAGGGCTAGAGCTGCAAAACTTGACTCTGAGGGGGGCACACAGTTCACTTCACAACAGTGGTGTTCTTTTCATTTGTACACTCATTTAACCATCACATTTATTAAGGATCTGCTATGAGCCAGGCACTGATTAAATGGAACTTATAATATAGCTATTACATTATAAAGGCTGGATGAAGCACAAGTTGGAAACAAGATTTCTGGAAGAAATATCAGTAATCTCAGATACACAGATGACACCACCACCCTTATGGCAGAAAGTAAAGAAGAACTGAAGAGCCTCTTGATAAAAGTGAAAGAGGAGAGTGAAAAATCTGGCTTAAAACTCAACATTCAAAAAACTAAGATCATGGCATCCAGTCCCATCACTTCATTGCAAATAGATGGAAGAAGCAATGGAAACATGAGAAGATTTTTTTTTTTTTTTTTTTTAGCTCCAAAGTCACTGCAGATGATGACTGCAGCCATGAAATTAAAACATGCTTTCTCCTTGGAAGAAAAACTATGATCAACCTAGACAGATACTAAGAGGCAGAGACATTACTTTCTCCCAAAGGTCCATCTAGTTAAAGCTATGATTTTTCCAGTAGTCATGTATGGATGTGAGAGTTGGACTATAAAGAAAGCAGAGCTCTGAAGAATTGATGCTTTGAACTGTGGTGTTGGAGAAGACTCTTGAGAGTTCTTTGGACTGCAAGGAGATCCAACCAGTCCATCCAAAGGAAATCAGTCCTGAATATTCATTGGAAGGACTGATGCTGAAGCTGAAACTCCAATACTTTGGCCACCTGATGTAAATAACTGACTCATTGGAAAAGACCCTGATGCTGGGAAAGATTAAACGCATGTGGAGAAAGGGACAACAGAGAATGAGATGGTTAGATAGCATCATTGACTCAAGGACATAAGTCTGAGCAAGCTGCAGGGGTTGGTGATGGACAGGGAGGCCTGCCGTGCTGCAGTCTATGGGGTTGCAAAGAGTCAGACGCAAATGAGTGACTGAACTGAACTGATAATGTAGCCAGGAAGACATTTATTAACTGTGATGAGTGTTAAAGGGGGCAAAAGTTACAAATCGAAAATGTAAATAAGGAGATCTAACTTAAAGTAAGTTAATGCTAGTGATAGTCTCTGCTTTCATGAATTATCATTCTAGAGAAAATAAAAAAATTTTTGCACATTAATGTGACATATTTCATGACTTTTTTCTATTTGAGTATTTTATGTGTTTGTCTCTTTGGTTATAATAACCACAATAATTGAATGGTGAACTATGTAAATATGTAAAAACTCTTTAGTTTATATGAGGATTTACATTTGCTTAAATGCTCAAGGCACTTTATACCACGTTACACTATTTGGTCTGTGCAAATATTAGGAGGTAGCTAACATAGGTCATGTTCAAAAGAAGTAAGTTCAGTTGAATAAAATCTCAGCATAGGATAGTTAAGTGACTTCTGAAGATAAGTGGTAGAATGATAATTTAAATCTCAAATGATTGATTTTTTAAAATTTAGTTTCATTGGTTGCATCACGTTGATTTTCTTAGCCTAATTTGTTATTTTTTTGGAAACTGACAGGGAAATTTATTTGTCGTTTAAAAATACATTGTCTCATACTTTCTGTTTTATATATATATATATATATATATATATATATATATATATAAATTCTCTCAAGTCTTTTATTGAGATTTTCTTTTTTTCCTCCATTTATTTTTATTAGTTGGAGGCTAATTATTTTACAATATTGTAGTAGTTTTTGCCATACATTGACATGAATCAGCCATGGATTTACATATATTACCCATTCTGATCCCCCTCCCACCTCCCTCTCCACCTGATCCCTCTGGGTCTTCCCAGTGGACCAGCCCCGAGCACTTGTCTCATGCATCCAACCTGGGCTGGTGATCTGTTTCACCCTAGATAATATACATGTTTCGATGCTGTTCTCTCAAAACATCCCACCCTCACCTTCTCCCAGAGTCCAAAAGTCTGTTCTGTACATCTGTGTCTCTTTTTCTGTTTTGCATATAGGGTTATCGTTACCATCTTTCTAAATTCCATATATATGTGTTAGTATGCTGTAATGTTCTTTATCTTTCTGGCTTACTTCACTCTGTATGATGGGCTCCAGTTTCATCCATCTCTTTAGAACTGATTCAAATGAATTCTTTTTAATGGCTGAGTAATATTCCATGGTGTATATGTACCACAGCTTCCTTATCCATTCGTCTGCTGATGGGCATCTAGGTTGCTTCCATGTCCTGGCTATTATAAACAGTGCTGCGATGAACATTGGGGTGCACGTGTCTCTTTCAGATCTGGTTTCCTCCGTGTGTATGCCCAGAAGTGGGATTGCTGGGTCATATGGCAGTTCTATTTCCAGTTTTTTAAGGAATCTCCACACTGTTTTCCATAGTGGCTGTACTAGTTTGCATTCCCACCAACAGTGTAAGAGGGTTCCCTTTTCTCCACACCCTCTCCAGCATTTATTGCTTGTAGACTTTTGGATAGCAGCCATCCTGACTGGCGTGTAATGGTACCTCATTGTGGTTTTGATTTGCATTTCTCTGATGAGTGATGTTGAGCATCTTTTCATGTGTTTGTTAGCTATCTCTATGTCTTCTTTGGAGAAATGTCTGTTTAGTTCTTTGGCCTATTTTTTGATTGGGTCATTTATTTTTCTGGAATTGAGCTGCAGAAGTTGCTTGTATATTTTTGAGATTAATCCTTTGTCTGTTGCTTTGTTTGCTATTATTTTCTCCCATTTTGAGGGCTGCCTTTTCACCTTGCTTATAGTTTCTTTTGTTGTGCAAAAGCTATTAAGTTTAATTAGATCCCATTTATTTATTTTTGCTTTTATTTCCAGTATTCTGGGAGGTGGGTCATAGAGGATCCAGCTGTGATTTATGTCAGAGAGGGTTTTGCCTATACTCTCCTCTAGGAGTTTTATAGTTTCTGGTCTTACATTTAGATCTTTAATCCATTTTGAGTTTATTTTTGTGTATGGTGTTAGAAAGTGTTCTAGTTTCATTCTTTTACAAGTGGTTGACCAGCTTTCCCAGCACCACTTGTTAAAGAGGTTGTCCTTTTCCCATTGTATATCCTTGCCTCCTTTGTTGAAGATAAGGTGTCCATAGGTTTGTGGATTTATCTCTGGGTTTTCTATTTTGTTCCATTGATCTATATTTCTGTCTTTGTGCCAGTACCATACTGTCTTGATGACTGTGGCTTTGTAGTAGAGCCTGAAGTCAGGCAGGTTGATTCCTCCAGTTCCATTCTTCTTTCTCAGGATTACTTTGGCTATTCGAGGTTTTTTATATCTCCATACAAATTGTGAAATTATTTGTTCTAGTTTTGTGAAAAATACCGTTGGTAGCTTGATAGGGATTGCATTGAATCTATAGATTGCTTTGGGTAGTATAGTCATTTTCACAGTATTGATTCTTCCTATCCATGAACATGGTATATTTCTCCATCTGTTTGTGCCCTCTTTGATTTCTTTCATCAGTGTTTTATAGTTTTCTATGTATAGGTCTTTTGTTTCTTTAGGTAGATATACTCCTAAGTATTTTATTCTTTTTGTTGCAATGGTGAATGGTATTGTTTCCTTAATTTCTCTTTCTGTTTTTTCATTGTTAGTATATAGGAATGCAAGGGATTTCTGTGTGTTAATTTTATATCCTGCAACTTTACTATATTCATTGATTAGCTCTAGTAATTTTCTGGTAGAGTCTTTAGGGTTTTCTATGTAGAGGATCATGTCATCTGGAAACAGCGAGAGTTTCACTTCTTCTTTTCCTATCTGGATTCCTTTTACTTCTTTTTCTGCTCTGATTGCTGTGGCCAAAACTTCCAAGACTATGTTGAATAGTAGTGGTGAGAGTGGGCACCCTTGTCTTGTTCCTGATTTCAGGGGAAATGCTTTCAATTTTTCACCATTGAGGGTGATGCTTGCTGTGGGTTTGTCATATATAGCTTTTATTATGTTGAGGTATGTTCCTTCTATTCCTGCTTTCTGGAGAGTTTTAATCATAAATGGATGTTGAATTTTGTCAAAGGCTTTCTCTGCATCTATTGAGATAATCATATGGTTTTTATCTTTCAATTTGTTAATGTGGTGTATTACATTGATTGATTTGCGGATATTAAACAATCCTTGCATTCCTGGGATAAAGCCCACTTGGTCATGGTGTATGATTTTTTTAATATGTTGTTGGATTCTGTTTGCTAGAATTTTGTTAAGGATTTTTGCATCTATGTTCATCAGTGATATTGGCCTGTAGTTTTCTTTTTTTGTGGCATCTTTGTCTGGTTTTGGAATTAGGGTGATGGTGGCCTCATCGAATGAGTTTGGAAGCTGACCTTCATCTGCAAGTTTCTGGAAGAGTTTGAGTAAGATAGGTGTTAGCTCTTCTCTAAATTTTTGGTAGAATTCAGCTGTGAAGCCATCTGGTCCTGGGCTTTTGTTTGCTGGAAGATTTCTGATTACAGTTTCAATTTCCTTGCCTGTGATGGGTCTGTTAAGATCTTCTATTTCTTTCTGGTTCAGTTTTGGAAAGTTATACTTTTCTAAGAATTTGTCCATTTCATCCAAGTTGTCCATTTTATTGGCATAGAGCTGCTGATAGTAGTCTCTTATGATCCTTTGTATTTCAGTGTTGTCTGTTGTGATCTCTCCATTTTCATTTCTAATTTTGTTAATTTGGTTCTTCGCCCTTTGTTTCTTAATGAGTCTTCCTAACGGTTTGTCAATTTTGTTTATTTTTTCAAAAAACCATCTTTTAGCTTTGTTGATTTTTGCTCTGTTCTCTTTAGTTTCTTTTGCATTTATTTCTGCCCTAATTTTTAAGATTTCTTTCCTTTTACTAACCCTGGGGTTTTTCATTTCTTCCTTCTCTAGTTGCTTTATGTGTAGAGTTAGATTATTTATTTGACTTTTTTCTTGTTTCTTGAGGTAAGTCTGTAATGCTATGAACCTTCCCCTTAGCACTGCTTTTACAGTGTCCCATAGGTTTTGGGTTGTTGTGTTTTCATTTTCATTCATTTCTATGCATATTTTGATTTCTTTTTTGATTTCTTCTATGATTTGTTGGTTATTCATAAGTGTGTTATTTAGCCTCCAAATGTTTGAATTTTTAATATTTTTTTTCCTGTAATTGAGATCTAATCTTAGTGCACTGTGGTCAGAAACAATGACTGGAATGATTTCAATTTCTTTTTAATTTACCAAGGCTAGATTTATGTCCCAGGATGTGATTTATTCTGGAGAAGGTTCTGTGTGCACGAGAAAAAAGTGAAGTTGATTGTTTTGGGGTGCAATGTCCTATAGATATCAATTAGGTCTAGCTGGTCCATTGTTTCATTTGAAGTTTGTGTTTCCTTGTTAATTTTCTGTTTAGTTGATCTATCCATAGTTGTGAGTGGGGTATTAAAGTCTCCCTCTATTATTGTGCTACTATTAATTTCCTCTTTCATATGTGTTAGGTTTTGCCTTATATATTGTGGTGCTCCTATGTTGGGTGCATATATGTTTCTAATTGTTATATCTTCTTCTTGGATTGATCCTTTGATTATTATGTAGTGTCCTTCTTTGTCTCTTTTCACAGCCTTTATTTTAAAGTCTATTTTATCTGATATGATTATTGCGACTCCTGCTTTCTTTTGGTCTCTGTTTGCATGAAATATTTTTTTACAGCCCTTCACTTTCAGTCTGTATGTGTCCCTTGTTTTCAGGTGGGTCTCTTGCAGACAGAATATATAGGGGTCTTATTTTTGTATCCATTCAGCCAGTCTTTGTCTTTAGGTTGGGGCATTCTACCCATTGACATTTAAGGTAATTATTGATAGGTATGGTCCTGTTGCCATTTACTTTGTTGTTTTGGGTTCACGTTTATACAACCTTTCTGTATTTCCTGTCTAGAGAAGAACCTTTAGCATTTGTTGAAGAGCTGGTTTGGTGGTGCTGAATTCTCTCAGCTTATGCTTGTCTGTAAAGCTTTTGAATTCTCCTTCATATCTGAATGAGACCCTTGCTGGGAACAGTAATCTAGGTTGTAGGTTATTCTCTTTCATTACTTGAAGTATGTCCTGCCATTCCCTTCTGGCCTGAAAGGTTTCTGTTGATAGATCAGCTGTTATCCTTATGGGAATCCCTTTGTGTGTTATTTGTTGTTTCTCCCTGGCTGCTTTTAATATTTGTTCTTTGTGCTTGATCTTTGTTAATTTAATTAATATGTGTCTTGGGGTGTTTTGCCTTGGGTTTATCCTGTTTGGGACTCTGTGTTTCTTGGACCTGTGTAACTATTTCCTTCCCCATTGTAGGGAAGTTTTCAGCTATTATCTCCTCGAGTATTTTCTCATGGCCTTTCTTTTTGTCTTCTTCTTCTGGGACTCCTATGATTCCAATGTTGGGGTGTTTCACATTGTCCCAGAGATCCCTGATTTTGTCCTTATTTCTTTTGATTCTTTTTTCTTTTTTCCTCTCTGCTTCATTTATTTCCACCATTTTATTTTCTACCTCACATATCCTTTCTTCTGCCTCCGTTATTCTACTGATGGTTCCCTCCAGAGTGTTTTTTATCTCATTTATTGCATTACTCATTTTTAATTGACTCTTTTTTATTTCTTCTAGGTCTTTATTAAACATTTCTTGCATCTTCTCAATCTTTGTCTCCAGGCTATTTATCTGTAACTCCATTTTGTTTTCAAGATTTTGGATCATTTTTATTATCATTATTCTAAATTCTTTTTCAGGTATATTCCTTATCTCCTCCTTTTTTGTTTGACTTGGTGGGCATTTTTCATGTTCCTTTAACTGTTGGGTATTTCTCTGCATTTTCATCTTGTTTAGATTGCTGTGTCTGGAGTGGCCTTTCTGTATTCTGGTGGTCTGTGGTTCCTTTTTATTGTGGAAGTTTCACCGAGTGGGTGTGGTTGGACGGATTGGCTTGTCAAGGTTTCCTGGTTAGGGAAGCTTGCGTCAGTGTTCTGGTGCATAGAACTGAATTCTTCTCCCTGGAGTGCAATGGAGTGTCCAGTAATGAGTTTTGAGATGGGTCTATGTGTTAGGTGTGACTTTGGGCAGCCTGTATGTTGACGCTCAGGGCTATGTTCCTGCGTTGCTGGAGGATTTACGAGGTTTGTCTTGCTCTGGAACTTATTGGCTCTTGGGTGGTGGTTGGTTTCAGTGTAGATATGGAGGCTTTGGGATGATCTCTTATTACTTAATGTTCCATGTAGTCAGGAGTTCTCTGGTGTTCTCAGGTTTTGGGCTTAAGTCTCTTGCCTCTGGGTTTCAGTTTTAGTCTTCTAGCAGTCTCAAGACTTCTCCAACTATACAGCACTGATAATAAAGCTTTTAGGTTAATGGTGAAATGATTCTCCCCAGTGAGGGACACCCAGAGAGGTTCACAGAGTTACATGAAGAAGAGGAGAGGGAGGAAGGAGATAGAGATGAGCAGGAGGAGAAAAAGGGGGACTCAAGAGGAGTGAGACAGATCTACACAGTTCTCTGTTTCCAAAGTGTTCTCCATAGCCCAGACACACACAGAGATTCACAGAATTGGATTGGGAAGAGAAGGGGGAGGGAGGAAACAGAGGTGTTCTCAGGTGAAAACACAGAGTCAAAAGTGGGAGAGAGTAATCAACACACTCCTGAGTAAAAATGGGTACTGAATATTGGATTCTTAAATGTCCAAATTGATATCAAATACTGAAAAACAATGATTAAAAATCTAGAGTAGAGGTTAGACTCTTAAAAATACAATATTAAAAACAAAAACACATTTTAGAAATATATATGAAGTTCAGTTTAAAAATAGGGCTTCTCACAGCATCGAAACATGTCTATTATCTAGGGTGAAACAGATCACCAGCCCAGGTTGGATGCATGAGATAAGTGCTCGGGCCTGGTGCACTGGGAAGACCCAGAGGGAGCAGGTAGAGAGGGAGGTGGGAGGGGGGATCGGGATGGGGAATACATGTAAATCCATGGCTAATTCAAGTCAATGTATGACAAAAACCACTACAATATTGTAAAGTAATTAGCCTCCAACTAATAAAAATAAATGAAAAA
This sequence comes from Cervus canadensis, assembly GCF_019320065.1. NCBI lineage: Eukaryota > Metazoa > Chordata > Mammalia > Artiodactyla > Cervidae > Cervus > Cervus canadensis. The sequence continues at coordinate 62,638,998 of NC_057400.1, forward strand.
TAAATAAATAAAAAGGAGACCATTAACCATTAAAAAAAATAAAAAATAAAAATAGGGCTTCTCCTTTATTTTTTGCAAGGTTATAGTGAAATGAAAATGAAAATTAAGGAGTAATAGAGGACTTTAAAAGAAAATAAGAGAAAAATAAAACAAGAAAAAAATTTTTTCCTAATTAAAAAAATAGTAAAAATATATGAAAATGAAAATGAAAGTTAAGGAGTAATGGAGGAGTAATAGGGAATTTTAAAAGAAAATAAAAGAGAAAAAATAAAAAAAAGAAATGAAAAACATTTTTAATTAAAAAAAAGTAAAAATATATCTAGGAATTTCTCTGGAGCTGTTGCAGTCAGTGTGGGTTCGGTTCAGTTTCAGATAGCTCCTTGTTCCAGGTTACACTTCTTGATATCTATAGACCCCTTCTGGTGTAGTCAGTGTTGCCTACAGTGATTTTAATCTGTTGCACCGGTCCCTTCTGAAGCGGTTCCCTTTGTTTGTTTGGCTTCTGTTGGCCGGTCTCTTCAGTGTCTAATTTCCGCCCTGACACAGGCGGGCAGAGGTGGTTTCTTGTTTAGGTTCTCTAGTTCAGTCCTGCTGCGGGGAGGGAGGGGCGCTGCAGGCAGATATCGCTGTGTGTGTGTGGAGCACTCACCGTGTTCCAGTCACACTGGGTTTGCCCCCGCTCACGGGTGTGTGCTTTCCCCGTCTACACTGCTCAGGCTCCCGGCTGCTCTATATGGAGTGAGCCCTGCGTGGCGTGTGGTTCCAGTTTTCGGGTACTCCACCAAAGCACGGACTCGGTTGGGCCTGCATTTTGTGCCTACCCGGCAGGAGCAGCTCAGGCGGCCAGGAGCTTGATGGGCGCCATCTCCCCGGGTGCGGTGCGCCTTCTCCCCTCCGCGGTCCCAGCCTCAGTTTCCACGCACGCCAGTCGGGTGTGTGCTCCTTGTGTCTGTTCTTGGGAGCTGGCCTCTAGCCGCGACCCTCCCTGCGGATGTCGACCATCCAGAATCTCAGGAAGTCTTTGTTTAGAAACTGGAGGCCTTTTGCAGTGTAGTAGGGGATGCCGTCTCTGGGGCTGAGTTTGCCCCTTTCCCCTCCCCTCTGCCTCCTGCCTCCGGCGGGGCTGGGCCGGTCCGCAGCCGGCTAGCTCTTCTCTGGAGTTGCTCAGTCCCTTTGTTCTGCGAACGGCCAGCAGTGTGTTCTGGCTGGTTAATTTTTTCTTTCTTACTATTCCACAGTTTAAGTTGCTATCTTACGTTAGGTCCCTCTGATTGTCCTCAGGGCATTCAGGCCCGGTCCTTACCCTAAGCAATGCCGCCCGCTCCTGTCTGTTCGGCCCCCACTTGTTGGTGGTGGATGCGGGTGTCTGGGGTACTTTTCTGCTGGGAGTTGCTTTTAGGCATGTAATCTGTGGGTTTTATTTATTTTTCCTCCCAGTTAGGTTGCCCTTCGAGATTCGAAATCTTCCCCCAGACCCGCCAGCAAGAGGGTTTCCTGGTGTTTGGAAACCTCTACTACAATTCCCTTCCCGGGACAGGTCTCCATCCGCAGCTCTTTTGTCTCTCTTTTTATCTTTTATATTTTGTCCTACCTCCTTTTGAAGATAATGGGCTGCTTTTCTGGGTGCTTGATGTCTTCTGCTAGTGGTCAGAAGTTGTTTTGTGAAGTTTGCTCAGCGTTCAAATGTTCTTTAAATGAATTTGTGGGGGAGAAAGTGGTCTCCCCATCCTATTACTCCGCCATCTTGGCTCCTCCCCCTCTTTATGTAATATTTTTGCACAATTTCTCATTTGGATTAAATTTTTATGGAATTCACATATGTAAATAAATAAATGTATAGATAAATTCAGATTTACTTAACACTAATACTTCTGTGGTTTTTTGCCTGCACCATGCAGCTTATGGGGTCTTAGTTCCCCCATCAGAGATTGAACCCAGGTCCCTTGCAGTTAAAGTGCAGAATCCTAACCCCTGGACTGTCAGAGAAGTTCCTCATACTAATTTCTTAAAAGGTATATATCTTCATCACAAACTGATTTGTTATTTCAAGAAGAACTGATCAAAGTCCATTCTCATTAGATGTGTAAAATACTCAAAATGACTTAATAGACACTGCTTTTGTTTCAGAGGGAATCATACCACTAGTGCAGAATTCACACAATTTTAAAAGATATTTCAATGAACTGTGACAAATATTATGATAAAGTGTATGGGCATATATACAGAATTATCTCATGTGCTTTGAAAAGGTGTCAAAGTTTCATATCTTAGAACATTAACTCCATTCATTTCAGTCCCTCAGTTGTGTCCGACTCTTTGAGACCCCATGAATTGCAGCAAGCCAGGCTTCCCTGTCCATCACCAATTTCCAGAACTTGCTCAAACTTATGTCCATTGAGTTAGTGATGCCATCCAACCATTTCATTCTCTGTCATCCCCTTTTCTTCCTGCCTTCAATCTTTCCCAGTGATGGGTATTTTTCTAAGGAGTCAGTTCTTCACGTCATGTGACCAAAGTATTTGTGCTTCAGCTTCAGCATAAGTCCTTCCAATGAATATTCAGGATTGATTTTCTTTAGGATTGATTGCCTATCTCCTTGCACTTCTACTCCAGCACCATGGTGTAAAGCATCAATTCTTTGGTGCTCAGCTTTCTTTATGGTTCAGCTCTCACACCCATACACGACTACTGGAAAAACCATATATTTGACTAGACGGACCTTTGTTGGCAAAGTAATGTCTCTGTCACTTAATATGCTGTCCAGGTTTGTCATTGATTTTCTTCCAAGGAGCAAGCATCTTTTAAATATATGGCTGCAGTCACCATCTACAGTGATTTTGGACCCCAAGAAAATAAAGTCTCTCACTGTTTCCATTGCTTCTCCCATCTATTTGCCATGAAGTGATGGGACCAGATGCCATGATCTTTGTTTTTTGAATGTGAAGTTTTAAGCCAGCTGTTTCACTCTCCTCTTTCACTTTCATCAAGAGGCTCTTTAGTTCCTTTTTGCTTTCTGCCATAAAGGTGTGTTATCTGCATATCTGAGGTTATTGATATTTTTCCCAGCAAACTTGATTCCAGTTTGTGCTTCATCCAGCCCGGCATTTTGCATGACATACTCTGCAAACAATTTAAATATGAAGCCTTGATGTACTCTTTTCCCAATTTGTAACCAGTTTATTTTTTCCATGTCCAGTTCGAACAGTTGCTTCTTGACCTGCATACGGATTTCTCAGGAGGCAAGTAAGGTGATCTGGTATTCCCATAGCTTTAAGAATTTTCTACAGTTTGTTGTGTGATCCACACAGTCAAAGGCTTTAGTGTAGTCAATGAAGCAGAAATAGATATTTTTCTGGAATGATGTGTGCTCATTTTCTCCTGCAAGAACTCCAAAACTGTAACATGTTGCTAAACAACCATCGACAGAAGAATGAGGGATCCCACCCAAAAAAGATACCCCACATCCAAGGGCAAAGGAGAAGCCTCAACCAGATGTTAGAAGGGGTGAAATCGTGTGTAGAATCAAACCCCATGTCTGTCAGAGATGCTCAGAGTGCTCAAACAAAACCTTGGGTACACCAGGACAAAAAGACCCCACAGAAACTGAGCCAGACCTACCTTGGAGTGTTTGACAGTCTCCTGCAGAGGCAAAGGTGGCTTTCCAGGAGGACAGGGAATCTGCATGCATCAAAGCTGGGACACCCAGTGTATGGCATAAATCCTCCTGAAGGAGGTCAACATTAGCCCTACCATAGAGCCTCTGAGCCGACGACCCACAACTGGAGAACAATTATATCAAAAATGTTCTCAGTTCAGTTGACTTCAGTTGTTCAGTCGTGTCCGACTCTTTGTGTCCCATGGACTGAAGCATGCCAGGCCTCCTTGTCCATCACCAAAACCCAGAGTTTACTCAAATTCATGCCCATTGGGTCAGTGATGCCATCCAACCACCTCATCAACTGTCGTTCCCTTCTCCTCCCGCCTTCACTCTTTCCCAGCATCAGGGTCTTTTCCAATGAGTCAGTTCTTTGCATCAGGTGGCCAAAGTATTGGAGTTTCAGCTTCAGCATCAGTCCTTCCAATGAATATTCAAGACTGATTTCCTTTAGGATAGACTGGTTGGATCTCCTTGCAGTCCAAGGGACTCTCAAGAGTCTTCTCCAGCACCACAGTTCAAGCATCAATTCTTCAGTGCTCAGCTTTCTTTATAGTTCAACTCTCACATTCATACATGACTACTGGAAAAACCATAGCCTTGACTAGATGGACCTTTGTTGGAAAGAAATGTCTCTGCTTTTTAATATGCTGTCTAGGTTGGTCATATCTTTTCTTCCAAGAAGCAAGTCTTTTAATTTCATGGCTGCAGTCACCATCTGCAGTGATTTTGGAAACCCCCAAAATAAAGTCTGACACTGCTTCCATTGTTTTTCCATCTATTTGCTATGAAGTGATGGGAACAGATGCCATGATTTTAGTTTTCTGAAAGTTGAGCTTTAAGCCAACTTTTTCACTCTCCTCTTTCACTTTCATCAAAAGGCTCTTTAGCTCTTCTTTACTTTCTGCCATAAGGGTGGTGTCATCTGCATATCTGAGGTTATTGATATTTCTCCTGGCAATCTTGATTCCAGCTTGTGTTTCATCCAGCCCAGCATTTCTCATAATGTACTCTGCATATAAGTTAAATAAGCAGGGTGAAAATATACAGCCTTGACGTACTCTTTTCCCAATTTGGAACCAGTCTGTTTTTCCATGTCCAGTTCTAACTGTTGCTTCCTGACCTGCATATAGGTTTCTCAGGAGGCAGGTCAGGTGGGAAAGGTATTCCCATATCTTTCATAATTTTCCACAGTTTATTGTGACTCACACAGTTAAAGGCTTTGGTATAGTCAATAAAGTAGAAATAGATATTTTTCTGAACTCTCTTGCTTTTTCAATGATCCAGAGGATGTTGGCAATTTGATCTCTGGTCCCTTTGCCTTTTCTAAAACCAGCTTGAACTTCTGGAAGTTCATGGTTCACATATTGCTGAAGCCTGGCTTGGAGAACTTTGAGTGTTACTTTACTACTCATTGCCAGCAGTCTAAGTGCTCGGTAAACAGTACCGATTGTTAGGAAGCTGTTATCACCCTTCATTGAGGAGCTACCCCACGCCCGAGGTCGGGGCGGTGGCCAAGAAGAGCAACCCTACATCCAAGGAGCGGCCGCTGAGCTGGTTCAGGAAGGCCGAGAGGAGCTACTCCACGTTCAAAGTCAGGAGGGGTGACCTCATCCAAGGTAAGGAACTGATGCTGTGCTATGCTGGAGCAGCCGTGAAGAGATACCCTATGTCCAAGGTAACAGAAACCCAAGTAAGATGGTAAGTGTTGTGAAAGGGCATCAGAGGGCAGACACACTGAAACCATAATCACAGAAAACTAGCCAATCTGATCACACGGACCACAGTCTTGTCTAACTCAATGAAACTAAGCCAAGCCGTGTGGGGCCACCCAAGATGAACGGGTCATGGTGGAGAGATCTGACAGAATGTGGTCCCCTGGAGAAAGGAATGGCAAACCACTTCAGAATTCTGGCCTTGAAAACCCCATGAACAGTATGAAAATGATAGGATACTGAAAGAGGAACTCCCCAGGTCAGTAGGTGCCCAATATGCTACTGGAGATCAGTGGAGAAATAACTCCAGAAAGAATGAAAGGATGGAGCCAAAGCAAAAACAGTAGCCAGTTGTGGGTGTGACTGGTGATAGAAGCAAGATCTGATGCTGTAAAGAGCAATATTGCATAGGAACCTGGAATGCTAGGTTCATGAATCAAGGCAAATTGGAAGTGGTCAAACAGGATATGGCAAGAGTGAATGTTGACATTCCAGGAATCAGCAAACTAATATGGACTGGAATGGGTGGATTTAACTCAGATGACCATTGTATCTACTACTGTGGGCAGGAATCCCTTAGAAGAAATGGAGTACCCATCATGGTCAACAAAAGAGTCTGAAATGCAGTACTTGGATGCAACCTCAAAAATGACAGAATGATCTCTGTTCGTTTCCAAGGCAAACCATTCAATATCACAGTAATCCAAGCCTATGCCCCAACCAGTAATGCTGAAGAAGCTGAAGTTGAATGGTTCTATGAAGACCTACAAGACCTTTTAGAACTAACACCCAAAAAAGATGTCCTTTTCATTATAGGGGACTGGAATGCAAAAGTAGGAAGTCAAGAAACACCTGGAGTAACAGGCAAATTTGGCCTTGGAGTACAGAATGAAGCAGGGCAAAGGCTAATAGAGTTTTGCCAAGAGACTGCACTGGTCATAGCAAACACCCTCTTCCAACAACACAAGAGAAGACTCTACACATGAACATCACCAGACAGTCAACACCAAAATTAGATTGATTATATTCTTTGCAGCCAAAGATGGAGAAACTTATACAGTCAGCAAAAACAAGATGGGGAGCTGACTGTGGCTCAGATCATGAACTTCTTATTGCCAAATTCAGGCTTAAATTGAAGAAAGTTGAGAAAACCACTAGACCATTCAGTTCAGCTCAGTTCAGTCGCTCAGTCTTCCGACTCTTTGCGACCCCATGAATCGCAGCACGCCAGGCCTCCCTGTCCATCATCAACTCCCGGAGTCTACTCAAACTCATGTCCATTGAGTCAGTGATGCCATCCAACCATCTCATCCTCTGTCGTCCCCATGTCCTCCTGCCCTCAATCTTTCCCAGCATCAGGGTCTTTTCAGGTGAGTCAGCTCTTCGCATAAGGTGGCTAAAGTACTGGAGTTTCAGCTTCAGCATCAGACCTTCCAGTGAACATCCAGGACTGATCTCTAGGATGGACTGGTTGGATCTCCTTGCAGTCCAAGGGACTCTCAAGAGTCTTCTCCAACACCACAGTTCAAAATCATCAATTTTTCGGTGCTCAGCTTTCTTCACATTCCAACACTCACATCCATACATGACCTCTGGAAAAACCATTACCATTCAGGTATGACCTAAATCAAATCCCTTATGATTATACAGTGGAAGTGAGAAATAGATTTAAGGGACTAGATCTGATAGAGTGCCTGATGGACTGTGGACAGAGGTTCATAACATTGTACAAGAGACAGGGATCAAGACCATCCCCAAGAAAAAGAAATGCAAAAAAGCAAAATGGCTGTCTGAGGAGGCCTTACAAATAGCTGGTTCTGTAAGAATGAAATAAATGAAAGGTGAAGTAAATGAGTATGTCCTGGGTAAGATATTATTTATAAATAAAAAGTCTAGGAACTCTATTGTTTAAAATAATAAAAAAAAATTGTTATTTAACCAAAAGTTAGTGAACTTGAAGTCAAATTGGCTTGGGCAAACCAAATACATTGTTCTTATAACTAAAAAGACACAATGTGAAACAAATGGATCCAAAGGTTTAGATATCATCAGGTTGGTCTGTTTATCTAATAATTTGATGCATTTTATGTCAACCTTATTATCTCATACTGCAGATAGACTTCCTCTATTTTACAAGAAAGAGAAACATGGCTACAATATTTTCAAGATTTTACAATACCAGGAACTTATCACTAACCTGTAGATACCAAAGGACTTCTCTATCCCTGATTATATATCATATAAAACATATATATATATATACAAACATACACATATATACATATACACACAGTCCAATTTTATAAAACATATTAAAATGTAAATATATTTATGTTTATAAAATAAAGAGACATGTGTCTATATATTACAACATATTTAATAATTATATAATATTGTGGAATATATATATTCCAATTGGCCAAGAGGTAGTCACAGTACTGATGAATCAGATCTTATTCAAAAGCCTTCCCCTGAAGAAGGGAAAGGAGATGTGTTGGCCATATTCTTCAATTTACATCCAAAAAAACTTAGAATGGTTTCATAAAAGGGTTGTGTGATGTTATATTGTTGTTTATAGAGGGAAGAAGGGACAGTGGTTGTGAAAAATGGCATGTACATTATAATTCAACTGTGATTTATAAGATCTATTTCCATTTAAAAAATATATGAGCATAAAGTCTTGTGATCTTGAATGTTCTCATTGTTTTAGTGGCAGTATGGAACCTACTTCAGTACATTTATGAAATATTTGATCTTTAGATTTTCTTGAATCTCAAAATTCCTTGGATATTTCCAATAACAGATGCAATGTCATATTTTAGGTTCACAGCTCTTTGGTAGGAAAGGCAGATATCAATCATTCCTATTTATATTTTTAGCTTAATATCAAAAAGTCTATAAACGTTTCAAGCACTTGTGCCTCTTTGGAGTAAAAATTGGAAGCTTTAAACACATAGCAATTTGTACTTAACTTTTACTCTTGTTCTTAAGCTAGAATGCTTAAACTTTGTTAACCTTTTAATCTTTTTGTATGTGACATTTCTGTGGAAAGTTTTAAAAGCTTACTCCATACCCTAATGTAGAATAAGTGAGTATAGTAGAAGATACCATCATTAAGAGCAAAAATTAAATTCAGAGATTCTAGGTTTTTTTTTTTCTCTCTCTCTCTTTTTTTTTAATGATTAGCAGATCCCTAAGCTTCAACTATATTTTCTTGTTTATGTTGATTTTGTCCCAATTTTCCAAGTATTAAAATTGATATCCTAGATGCACAGAATTGGCAGTTTTATAAATATCATTTATTCTAATACCAGTCCATGTTTTTGTTTATGTTTTGTTTTTTCCCAACTTGAAACACGACAATAAATAAAAAATATTTTTTAAATTTTGTAAATTTTTTTACAAAATTTTTTAAATTTTAAATTTTACAAAATTTTTTAAAATTTTGTAAAAATATTTTTACAAAAGAAAACTTGGCAAGTTTCCCTTAACACTTGCAAAATAAATAGATAAATAAATCCCTACAAAAGTGATTAAACAATTTAATTTTATTTAAAAGAGCAAAAACATAAGTAAATAAGAGTAGCTAATGAGTCTTATTAGGTTTAACTTTAAATTCAGCTTGAAGCTCTTGATATCCCCTTGGGGTGAGGGAAATAATAATTTATAGAGTTTAATTTTTTAAAAAGGGTAAAGTTCACAGACAAAGAAAGCAAATCTTTGAAACTAAATTATACACATAATTACTGTTTGGCCAATATGAGACATTTTAGAAAAGTAAAAAGAAATCTTCAGTTAAGTTTTATAAAAGATACTACTGTCCTCCAAGACAATGTTTTCAATGCATCTCCACTCCAAAAATAAAGCAGAAGTAATAATATTGGTAAAATTCAGAAAAGTCATTTCTTCAGGGAATTGGAAGTACAGAACTATAAATTGACCTAAATTGATTTATCAGAGAAATTTAGATATCACTAGTAGAATGGATATTCAGCTTGTCTCTGGGAAAGTTTCCCACTAATGTTTATTGTTTGTTTAAATAGGTCTGTGATGGCAGTTATGTGATAGCCATTGATTTGAGGCTTTGCTTCTGAAATATTAATGTTTTTTGGTGTTTTATAATAAAAGGACCTCATGTAATTATATTTATTATTGAGTGTGACTTTTATATTCTTGACTAGAACCTCACCTGGCACACAGTAAATGGTCAATAATATTTTAATGAATAAATAGTGAGACGTCAAACTCACATCTGCAATATGATACAAGGTAACCTGCCAAATTGCCAATTGCATAAATTAATTTTATCTAAAGGATAATTCAGGAACAACTTCAATGTTCAAACAAGTATTTACCTAACATCATTTTCAAATATATAGAATGTTAAAAAAACAAAATACTTTAAGAACATTTCTGAAATGGCCAAAAAAATTGAAAGCAGAAAGGATAGAAAGTTGAATAATTCAGACCATAGAGTTTGTTCATTAGTCAGAGCAAAGTTGAGCTAAGTGCAAAGTGGATATGAAAGGGCAGACAGGGAATAAAATTAAACTATATGAATAACTATGATTTGAAATAAAAACCCAGTATAGTACTGGAAGTCCGAGCCAGAGCAATTACACAAGAAATAAAAATAAAAGTCATCCTAATATAAAAGTAAATTTGTCTGTTTGCAGATGACAATATTTAATACACATAGAAAATCCTAAAGACTCTGAAACACTGTTAAAGCTAACAAATGCGTTAAAGTTGCAGAATCAAAATCAACATAGAAAAATCTGCTGCATTTTTATATACTCCCAAATTTAAAAGAACAATCTCTCTTGTAATAGCATTGAAAAGAATAAAATACTTAGGAGTAAATTTAATCAAAGAGGTGAACAGTCTATACACTGAAAACTATATAACACTGATGCAAAAGAGAAGACATAAATCAGTGGAAGGATATTCTGTATTTATACAATGGAAGAATTAATATTGTTAAAATGCTTATATTACCCAAAGTCATCTATCAAAATTTCAAAGTCACATTTCATAGAAATAGAAAAAACTCCTAAAATTCATATGGAATAATAATAATTAAAAAAAAACCCACTAAGTTATCAAAGTAATCTTGTGAAAGAATAAGAAAACTGGAGACATCACACATCAGTATTCACATACAAGTAATGTGTCTTGTTATCTATCCACTGTCATCCTTTTTCATTCTAACTGTTGCAATATTAAGGTACCTTTCTCTTATTTCCATTAATCTACTCAGGACCAATGTATAAAAGAAAGAATAAAAAAAACAAATATCCCTAATTAGGGAATAAATTAATGTATACTGGAACATTAGACCACTTCCAAGGGTATGTTCTTTTAAGATATACATTATTAGAAAGCTGCTTATTTAGAGGTCTTATTTCTTTTTTTTTTTTTCCATTTATTTTGATTAGTTGGAGGCTAATTACTTCACAACATTGCAGTGGGTTTTGTCATACATTGACATGAATCAGCCATGGATTTACATGTATTCCCCATCCCAATTCCCCCTCCCACCACCCTCTCCACCTGATCCTTCTGGGTCTTCCCAGTGCACCAGCCCCAAGCACTTGTCTCATGCATCCAACCTGGGCTGGTGATCTGTTTCACCCTTGAAAATATACAGATGTACAGTAGAGGTCTTATTTCTATAAAAACATTTTAGCAAAGCATGGAAAGTCACATGCACTCAGTATTTTTTTTTTTTTTAAATGCCAACATCTGCAATTTAGGTAAAGATAGGAATGAAATAACTCTAATATTGAGTCATAAAATTCTTTGGAGAAAAAAAATGATGTTGAAATAATGAGTAATATAATTAGGCTAGTTTGCTTACATTAATACAATATAAAATGCTAATAATACTGAAAGAGGATGATCAATCTTTAGTCTGAAAATATTCAATGCAGCTAACACAGTAGTTTTTATTGTTTAAGTTAAAAAGAGCATTACATAGTGACAAAGGGATCGATTATCTAAGAAAATGCAATATACATATATATGCACCTTACAATGTATGTATATACACCTAACAATGGAGAGTCAAACTACATGAAGCAAAACTAATAAAACTTAACGGAGAAATAAATCCACTATTATAAGTGAAGACTCTCAGGACCCCTCTGTCAGAAATTATCTAGAAAGCAGAAAATCAACAAAGATATAGTTGACATAAACAGCATTCTACTTAATCTAAATGGCATTTATGAAATACTTCATCCAACAAGAGAATGCACAATCTTCTCAAGTTTATATGGAATATTTAGCAATATATATCACATTTTTGGGCTGAAACACACTTTAATAAATTTAAAATAGTAGAAGTAAAGCTAACTATGTTCTCAGATTATATGGGTATGAAACTGAAATCAAAACCAGGGAAAGATGTAGAAAATCTCCATTTTTGCAGAAAGAACGCTTGTAAATAGCATATGAACCAAAGAAAAAGTCTCCAAAGAAATTTAAAAATATTTTGAGCTAAATAAATTTAGAATATAGTTTATAAAAAGTAGATGCAGTGAAAGCAATGCTTAGAGGGAGGTTTATAAAGCATACCTTAGAATATAGAAGGGAAATATTAACTAAGTGCCCTCCACTTCCATCCTAGGAAACTAGAGAAAGAAGAACAATTTAAGCCAAAAGAAAGCTGAAGAAAAGAAACAATTTTGGCAGAAATCAATAAGAATTGAGAAAACAATGGTGAATATTAATGAAGCCAAAAATTGGTTGATTCAGTAAATTTTACCTGGGAAATATTAATATTTAATAAAATAATATTAAAATGATTGATCTCTGCAAGGCTAACCAAGAAATGAAGGGAGAAAACACATATTACAAATATTTCCTCTTTCTGCAATGAAAGAGGGACATCACTACTCATGATCACTTGAACATTAGAAGGGAAGGATAATAAAGAAATGCTATGAAAGCTATATGCCCACAAATTTAATCACTTAGATGAAATGGATTAATAACTTGAAAGACACAAACTACCAAGACTCACAGAGGAGTAGTAGATAACCTCAATGGCTATATCTGTTGGAACATTCTATCAATAGTTAACAAAATTCCAAAAACACAATTCATAGTCCAATGGTTTTACTGGTCATATTTCCAAATATTTAAGAAAGAAAGGCGGATAATTGTATTCAATCTCTTCCAGAAAATAGAAGCAGAGAGAACATTTTCTAAATCATTCAATAACATCAGAATTATCTCAACACATTATAAGAGAGGAGAGCTCAGACACACACACACACACACACACATATATTACCATCAATGAAATACTCCCCAAAATAATAGCAAATTGAATCCAACATTACAGAAGAGGAAAACTACATATCTATATATATCTTATTATCATCAGTGATATGTACCCTTCATAATAATATCAAACTGAATTCAATAATATATAAAACAACTATACATGACAACCAAGGTCAATTAATTAGGGTCGGAGTTCAACCATGAAAGTCAATGCCACATCAACATGATAAATAAAATATATATATATATATAATCTCAAAAGATGTAGAAAATCATTTTAAAAATTCCAGCATCCCTATGGTAAAGACTTTCAATAAAGTAGGAACGCAGGGAAGTTTCTTCAACTTTATAAAGAACATTTACAAAATCATTCAACTGTCTTCATCCTGAATGGTTAGTGTATGATCTAAAATTTATCAGAGACCTGTATTTGTCCAAAGATCCCTCTTCTGAGTCTTCTTGATGATGAAGAACTTTTACAAAATCAGAGTACAACAATAACTGTCTACTAATAAAACAAAACTTATGTATGGCTAAACACCTAATGACAATGTAATTGACAAAGAAACTTGATTAGAGTAACCAGAATTATGATTGATTATCATGACACTCAAAAACCTTAATCTCTGGCAAAAACCAATAAACAAATAATTATGAACTGCTTACCATATTAGCATGTTTTGATTGGAACTATTATGCTGTAGTCTTCCTCTCTTAAGGAAGCCAATGGTAGGTAAATTTAGACCCATCTAACAATCAATGTTTCAGTATTTTATCTTATTGAAATGACCCAGATAATTAATGAATTCTCTTTATTTCACTTAGCTTTAAATTACCAAAATCTGGAGATACCATTTTAGACATTCCCCAAACATAATTATTCCCATAGAATTTACCTAAAATGTCTTCTCGTTTACATTTACTTAGTTTCACTATATCAAGTTATTTTCCCTGCTGACAAATTTGCAACAGATATAAGAACATCTTTTTTGACCTCTAGTAAATCTAGGTACAACAGAAGTCTTATAATATTGATGACTCTAAAAACATATCTATATCAATCAAACCAAGGACCTTAAGTAGCTACAATACCAGATATCAATTCAGTACTAAATATTTCCCAAATCACACGAAGCTGAAATACATTCTTTTATAACTGTGAGAATTAATATAAATGTATATTTTCTTTCAAACCAACTAAACAGAGTTTATCCATAAACCAATCTTGGCAATGCCATTTGGAAGCAGAGACAACTCATATATACAAATTAACACATAGACACACGTATATCTATATAGGCAAGAGATCTCACTATCTCACAGTTTTCCTACTTAAATTTTAAGAAGTTTTCTCCTTCACTCTCAGGTTTAGGGGCCCAGGTAGATTATTTACATCTCAAAGACACAAGAAAAGAAACACAGATTTCTTCTAGAAAGCTAACTTCTTCTAAGGGTATTTGCAAAACCAGTTTTAGAATGTTAAGACATTCCCATTTGGGCCATTTTCAATGCTTCTTCTTCTTCTTCTTCTTTTTTAATTTTCCAAATAGCAAATTCAGCTTAAATAAATAACAATAATAAACAATAATATATACCATTCACTCACCTTTGCACATCTCACTTACAGAGGAACAGGAATCAGCATTCAAGTTAAGCTTTGCCTCAGCTATTGACTCAAGACTCTGAGACTTCTCTTCAATACAAAAAGCAACAACCAGTCCATAGCTGTGGTCACTGACTTATCAGTCTAACTTCTATCTCCCCATTGTAACAGTGGCCACTATCTCTGCAACAGCCTTGGGGGTGTCTCAGAGTTCTCTGTAGCCTCCTGAAGACCTCCATTCATCAAGCACAGCTACCAGAGGTCCAAAATATGAGCAGAGATTTTGCCACAGCTATTGAGATTTTCCCCACAGCTTTTGAGATTACCCCAGCAACTTTTGGGCTCCACATTAATGGATGGCCACCCCAGGATTACACACTTTCAGGCCCTAAATGTTAGTGGATGGCTCCCCACAACTTTTCATTCCCATCCATAAGGCATTTTGGTGCTCATGGGCGTGTCCTCAGTCTTCTTGTTGCTCCCACAATGGTTTGGTTGCACAATGAAGTCCCGCAAACCCTGTATTGGCCTAGCTTCCTCACCAAAGAAAGTATCTGGAGTTAGTGACAGACATCAACAGTTTAATATTTACGGGAAGCCTACCTGTCTGAAGCGAGGTTCTGGAGCAACAGCGAGCAGGACATGGCATCAGCCTTCACTCCCAGGGAAGAGTGGGAGATTAGCAGTTATTGGGGAATTGAAGTTAGGTAGTTAGAATAGGAAAAAGGAGTCCAGAATGGCGGTGGCTAAAAGACGAAGAAGGGGAAAGCCCACATAAATAGAACAAAGGAAGGTCCGAGGACCAGAGTGAGGACCTCAAGTGGAGCAAACAGCCTGCTGGCTAGCCCAATTTACATAGGGCAGGCTCAGGGGGGAGGAGAAAAGAAACATGTAAAAAGAGGAGTCAAAATTGAACTGGGGCTTCTCTTCATTTTGCTTATTTCGGTTCACCCACCCTCACGCCTCTAGGATGTATTTTCCTTTGCTTGCCAAATAAAACTGAGCTGTAACACAGAGCTATAACACTGGTCTGTCTGTCGCTTCAAATTTTTGCTGCAATGAGACAGAACCGACGAAATTACACACTCCCCCGACATCTATGGTGCCATGACTCAGATTTAACCTGACTGAAAAACCTCCACTCAGCCCCCGTGAGGTGGAAAACAAGCACAGCAGAAGCCCAACTCGGCAAAAGCTCCAGTGGTGGAAAGCTGGACATGAAGAAAACCCAGCACAGGGGAAGTGACAAGAAGCCCAGTGTACTAGAAATGGTGACAACAAAAACAAACTCAGCAGAAAGCTCACATGGCTCAGTCTCAGATTCCAGAAAATCTCCAGTTAAGGCAGGAGGTCCTCGCTCCTATGGCTGGAAGGACGTATGGCTAACAAAAGCTTAATTCCTTTACAGTTTTTCATTTCTTATTTCCTCAAATCCCCAGTGAACAGACAAGGGGTAGTGGGTGCCCCAGGGTGTCCCAAAGGCTCTACTGTCTGCAGTGCCTTAGTAGCTGTTGCCCAAGCATGTGGGAGTTCTTCTTTCCTTAATCTTCTTTGTGCCAAGGATCAGGTCAATGAAAACTGTTAGCACAGGTCAGGTATTTAGCAGATTTCCTGGCAGGTTATGAAGTGGATTCCTTGGCACGTTTCTCCCACTGCTTTTTCCTCCCACCCTTCAGCTCATCTCTCCATCTATGCCACTGCTTACAAAATATTGGGCAGGTCATCATCTTTCCATTTCTAAAAGTTGTGCTTGAAACTGTTTACCTAAGATTGGGATAAAAAACCCACGTGGCAGGGACTCTGTGCTATGCTTCATCACTCAGTCATATCCAACTGGGACTTGAGTCAGCCAAAACACACAGTTCCTGTCTTCAGGACCTAGTGAAGCTCAGGTCCTTGATGTCTCATTGAAAAAATTCAGTGAGAGACACAGTGATAGGTAAGGGGTAGATTTATTTGGATTTGGAGAGAAGCACACTCCACAGGGTGTAGAGCCTCACAGAGGGTGAGGGGGGCAGCCATGGAATGTGGTGTGGTTAGTTTTTTATGAGTTGGGTGATTTCATATGCTAACAAGTGGGAGGATCATTCCAACAATTGGGGAATCACCCACTCCTCTGTCCTTTGACAGTGCCTTGAAACTGTGAGGAGATACCCCATGTCCAAGGGCAGAGAAGCCCCAGCAAGATGGTAGGCACTGGAGAGGCAGATGCGTGGTGTTGGAGCAATTTTGAGGACATACCCCACATCCAAGGGCAAAGGAAACCCCTAGCAAATGGTAGGAGGGGCAAACAAAATCACCTTAAAAATCAAACCCCATTCCCGCCAGAGATGCTCAGAGGCCTGAAACATACCTTGTGCACACCAGGACCCAGAGACTGCACAGAGACTGAGACAGAACTGTTTGACTGTCTCCTGAGCAGGTGTGGGTCAGAAGTGGACTGCTGCAGGGGCAGGGGCTCTGGGTGCAGGAGACTTGGGTATGGCATAAGCCCTCTTGGAGGAGGTCGCCATTAATCCCACCATAAGCCATCAGAACTTACACAGGGCTGGGGACACAGACTCTTGAAGGGCACAAACAAAACTGTGTGTGCACCAGGACCCAGGAGAAAGGAGCAGTGACCCCACAAGAGACTGACTCAGACTTGCCCATGAGTGTCCAGGAGTTTCTGGTGGAGGGCGTGGCCTGCTCCAGGGTTGTGGGCACTGAATGTAGCAGTGTGTGCATGGGACCCTTTGAAGGAGGTCACCATTATCTTCACTATCTCCACCATAGTTTGGCCCCAGGTGAATAACAGGGAGGGAACACAGCCCCGCCCATCAACAGAAAATTGGATTAAAGATTTACTGAGCATGACCCCGCCCATCAGAACAAGATTCAGTTTCCCCCTCAGTCAGTCTCACCCATTAAGAAGCTTCAAAATTCTCTTATCTTTCTCTGTTGGAAGGCAGATAGACTGAAAACCACTTTCACAGAAAAATAAACAATCTGACCTCGGGGACCACAGCCTTGTCTACCTCAGTGAAACTGTGAGCCATGCTGTGTAGGGCCACCCAAGACAGATGGGCCATGGTGGAGAGTTCTGACAAAATGAACTGGAGAAGAGACTGGCAAACCATTTCAGTATTCTTGCCTTGAGAACCCCATGAACAGTATGAAAAGGCAAAAAGATAGGACACTGAAAGATGAACTCCTCAGGTCGCTGGGTGCCCAATATGCTACTGGGGATCAGTGGAGAAATAACTCCAAAAAGAATGAAGAGATGGAGCCAAAGCAGCAGCAACACCCAGTTGTGTATTTGACTGGTGATGGAAGTAAAGTCTGATGCTATAAAGAGCAATAATGCATCCAGGGACCTGGAATGTTAGGTCCATGACCAGGCAAATTGGAAGTGCTCAAACAGGAGATGGGAAGAGGGAACATCAACATGTTAGGAATCAGCGAACTAAAATGGACTGGAATGGGGGAATTTAACTCAGATGACCATTATGTCTACTATTGTGGGCAAGAATCCTTTAAAAGAAGTGGAGTAGCCCTCATAATCAACAAAAGAGTCTGCAATGAAGTACTTGGATGCAATCTCAAAAATGACAGAATGATCTGTGCTCATTTCCAAGGCAAACCATTCAATATTACAGTAATCCAAGTCTATGCCCCAACAAGTAATGCTGAAGAAGCTGAATTTGAACGGTTCTGTGAAGACCTACAAGACCTTCTAGAACTAACACCCAAATAAGATGTCTTTTTCATTATAGGGTACTGGAATGCAAAAGTAGGAAGTCAAGAGATACGTGGAGTAACAAGCAAATTTGGCCTTGGAGTACAAAATGAAGCAGGCTAACAGAGTTTAGCCAAAAGAACACACTGGTCATGGCAAACACCCTCTTCCAACAACACAAGAGATGACTCTACACTTGGACATCACCAGATGGTCAACACTGAAATCAGAATGATTATATTCTTTGCAGTCAAAGATGGCAAAGCACTATACAGTCAGCAAAAACAAGACCAGGAGCTGTCTGTGGCTCAGATCATGAACTCCTTATTGCAAATTCAGACTTAAATTGAAGAAATTAGGGAAAACCACTAAACCATTAAGTTATGACCTAAATCAAATCCCTTAAGATTTATACAGTGGAAGTGAGAAATAGATTGAAGGGATTAGATCTGATAGACAGACTGCCTGAAGAACTACAGACACAGGTTTGTGACATTGTGCAGGAGGCAGTGATCAAGACCATCCCCAAGAAAAAGAAATGCAGAAAGGCAAAATGGTTTTTTGACAGGGCCTTACAAATAGCTGTGAAAAGGAAAAAAAAAAAAAAGGCAAAGGAGAAAAGGAAAGAAGGCAGAGTTCCAAAGAATAGAAAGGAGAGATAAGAAAGCCTTCCTCAGTGATCAATGCAAAGAAATAAAGGAAAACAATAGAATGGGAAAGACTAGAGATCTCTTCAAGAAAATTAGAGATACTAAGAGAATATTTCATGCAAAGATGGTCTCAATAAAGGACAGAAATGCTACGGACCTAACAGAAACAGAAGATATTAAGAAGAGGTAGTAAGAATACACAGAAGAAGTGTACAAAAAAGAACTTCACTACCCAGATAATCACGATGGTGTGACCACTCACTGAGAGCCAGACATCCTGGAATGTGAAGTCAAGTGGGCCTTAGGAAGCATCACTACAAACAAAGCTAGCGAAGGTGATGGAATTCCAGTTGAGCTATTTCAAATCCTAAAAGATGATGTTGTGAAAGTGCTGCACTCAGTATGCCAGCAAATTTGGAAAATTCAGCAGTGGCACCAGGACTCCAAAATGTCAGTTTTCATTCCAATCCCAAATAAATGCAATACCATTGAGTGTTCAAACTACTGCACAATTGCACTCATCTCACACGCCAGCAAAGTGATGCTCAAAATTCTCCAAGCCAGGCTTCAACAGTACGTGATCCATGAACTTCCAGATGTTCAAGCCAGATTTATAAAAGGTAGAGGAACCATGGTTCAAGTTGCCAACATCTGTTGGATCATCGAAAAAGCAAGAGTTCCAAAAAAAATATACTTTTGCTCTATTGACTAGGCCAAAACCTTTGACTATGTGACTCACAACAAACTGAAAAATTCTTCAAGAGATGGGAATACCAGACCAGCTCACCTGCCTCTTGAGAGATCTGTTTGCAGGTTAAGAAGAAACAATTAGAACTGGACATGGAAAAACAGACTGGTTCCAAATTAGGAGAGGAGTACAATAAGGCTGTATACTGCCATCCTGTTTTTTTAACTTATATGCAAACTACATCATGAGAAAACCTGGACTGCATGAATCACATGCTGGAATCAAGATTTCTGGGAGAAATGTCAATAACCTCAGATATACAGATGACACCCCACTTATGGCAGAAAGTGAAGAAGAACTAAAGAGCCTCTTGATGAAAGTGAAAGAGGAGAGTGAAAATGTTGGCTTAACATTCATCATTCAGAAAACTAAGATCATGGCATCTGGTCCCATCACTTAATGGCAAATAGATGGGGAAACAGTGAAAACAGTGACAGAATTAATCTTTTGAGGCTCCAAAATCACTGCAGATGGTGACTGCAGCCATGAAATTAAAAGATGTTTACTCCTTGGAAGAAAAGTTATGACCAACCTAGACAGCATATTAAAAAGCAGAGACATTAGTCTGCCAGCAAAGGTCCGTCTAGTCAAAGCTTCGGTTTCTCCAGTGGTCATGTATGGATGTGAGAGCTGGACTATAAAGAAAGCTGAGTGCTGAATAATTGATGCTTTTGAACTGTCGTGTTGGAGAAGACTCTTGAGAGTCCCTTGGACTTCAAGGAGATCCAACCAGTCCATCCTAAATGAAATAGGTCCTGAATATTCATTGGAAGAACTGATGCTGAAGCAGAAACTCCAGTACTTTGGCCACCTGATGCAAAGAGCTGACTCATTTGAAAAGACTCTGATTTGGGGAAAGTTTGAAGGCAGGAGGAAAAGGGGATGACAGAGGATGAGATGGTTGGATGGCATCACCAACTCAGTTGACATGAGTTTGAGTAAACTCCAGGGGTTTGTGATGGACAGGTAGGCCTGGCTTGCCAGTCTATGAGGTCACAGACACAGTCAGACATGACTGAGGACTGAATTGAATTGGACTGAACTGTAACTGTCCTGGCACTTCTGGGTGTGTCATTTAGTTTGCAGATTTAGGATCAAGGTTTAGTTGAATTTGACTTGTCATCTTGGACCCGTTTGATTTTAATCAGTTTATGTTATGCCCTTGGGCTATGTCATTCTTTCAAAGTCCTGCCCCCTTCCCTCCAGTTCCATGCTCCTTTCCTTAGGCCAGTCCTGGCCCACAGAGTTTCCTCTACAATCTTCTGGAGGGAAAACCAGAAAATAGCTGGCCATTTGGAGGGAAATACTATGTAATATCCAATCCCTGTAGATATTCAGGCCTTCGTCTTCCATGTTTCCTACAACATGTGCAACAACAGCATCTCTCATGAGCCCGCTAGGGCAGGTGACAGGCACACAGTGCCTGCTAGAAGTCCATCTGTGAGTGGCATCTCTTCAAGGGCAATTTGGCTTCCAGGGATAACGTTTGCCTCTTTGAGAGTTAGCCCTGCAGGTTGTTTGAGCCCAAACCCTTGCCCCCTTCTTCTAAAGTTACAAATATGTCCCTGGATCAAATCTCCACTCCACTTTAATGGCACATCTGGTTTGTTGCCTCTTATCAGTTTGTTCTTAAGCCACTTACTAACTCCTACAACCAGGGCCCTGCCACCTTGTAGGCAATATCACTCCACCTCGCTTAATATTAAAACACTGTTAGTGCCCCTAGCAGGACCAGATAACCCAATCCTATGTCATTATTTCTGTTACTACCTAAAGTGCATCTATGACAGTGAACTGTTTACCGTTGGAAATACCCTAAGCTGTTCTTATAGAGGACTAGGGGCAGAAATCAGTGACTTACATTCCCTCAGAACAATAAGAAGATAATGCTTGTGGCTATTTCACCAGGTTCCCAGTCTCAGGACACAGGCTTGGATTGCTTTACATCATGGTCTATTCCCATCTGCAGTAGCAAGCCAGCAATGAGTTACAATTACAATCCCTTAATCCTACCAAGCACGGTCATGCTAGAGACCTTGAGGACACTTAACTCCAGTCTGGGGCTCCCAGGAGGTCAACTTGCCTCGACCTGCCTAGGGCTTTGGTCCCTGGGAGTTGTCACAACTCAGCCTGCTTGGGGATCCACCAGCCTGGGGTCCCAGGAGTTCGACCTACCTAGGGATCTGGTTCTCGGGAGCTTTTCACACCTCAATCTGTTCAGGGATCCACCAGTCCAGGGGTTCCAGGTGGTCAACATGCCTCAACTTGTCCAGGGACCCAATTCTCAGGAGGCCAACATGCATCGACCTGTCCGGGTATTCGATCCCCAGGAGGTTGTCATGCCTCATCCTGGCTGAGGATCTGCACCCTGACCCAGGGACACCCGGCTCTCAGGTTGCAACAGTACTGGGTATGATAAACTTCAGAAAGACTCACCCCTAAGGAGGTCCACCCATGGAAATACAAGGAAGCCTGTTAGTTGTGAGACTGTGCCCAGTCTCAGCAGTAACTCAGGAGCCCAAAGAGAACCCCATTGCCTTTCTGGAAAGGCTAAAAGGGGCCCTCCAATAGTTTACCAATCTGGACTCTTACGAGGGGCAGGTGATTTTAAAGGACAAATTCCTGTCCCAGTGTGCATCAGACATCAGGCTAAAGTCTCAACACCTACAGCAGCAGGACCCACTGCCTCTTTAGATGAAATGGTCCAGACAGCCACCAATACCTTTTACAGCAGAGAACAGTAAAGGGAAGCCAAGGCCCAGGAAAGGGAGAAAAGGAACAAGACAAGGCATGCCCAGATGCTGGTCACCCTCCAGGGAAGCCCTATGGCAAACCCTGAGTTCTTGAAGGACAAGGCACAAGGCAATGCCTAATCTGTAGACAGGTGGGACAATGGGCCAAAGAGCATCCATACTGTGACAAGTCTCCTAAAATGGCTTGCTACAATTGCCATCAATTGGGACACTGGTGGCACTCTGCTCTCAGGATCCAAGAGCCTCAAGGTCAAGCACCAAGCCTTCCCTCATGATGGTTCAACATGAGTGAAGCGGCCTGCTCCAGCCAGCCCACCTGTCTAACCTGTTTTGTCTCTGCTCAGGTCATCAAGCTACAACGTGCAATGCCAGTTCAACAAGGATATTTAAATCTACCCCCAACCACAGAAAATATCACTCACCCTTACATGAAAACTGTTATAAGGACTCTGTGGCTTGACACTAGCAAGAGGGGGAGGCCCAATGCCTCTTGCCATCCCAGTTCAGCAGGAGGTAGCCAGAGAGACCTCGACACCCCTATTCCCAAAGAATTGCACCTCCCATCTCTTGAGGGGGGAACGTTAGGTAGTTAGAATAGGAAAAAGGATTCCAGAATGGTGGTGACTAAAAGACAAAAAAGGGCAAAGCCCACGAAAATAGAACAAAGGAAGGTCTGAGGACCAGAGTGAGGACCTCAGGTGAAGCAAACAGCCTCCTGGCTAGCCCAATTACATAGGGCAGGCTCAAGGTAGGAAAAGAAAAAAAAATTATATATACATATATATATATAAAGAGGAGACAAAATTGACCTGGGGGCTTCTCTTCTTTTTGCTTCTTTCAGGTTGGCACATCCTCATGCCTCGAGGATGTATTTTCCTTTGCTTGCCAAATAAAACAGAGCTGTAACATGCAGCTTTAATACTGGTCCATTCATCACTTCAAATTTTTGCCGTGGCAAGACAGAACTGAGGAAATTACACACTCCCCTGACAGCATATCAGTTAGCAGGGCAACTGGAAGAGGAAGGAGGATGCCTCTCCTGGCCCCTTTGATAAGCTTTCCAGGTGGAAATATTCTGATCTAAAGATTAGAATAATCATTAGCTGGGGTTGGGGCAAATAAGTGGGAAGGTCAGCCAGGTGACTGTGAATCTCTTGACAGAGTATATGTGTATTAAGTCATCACAGCCTATACTTTAGATATCTAATTGTATGTGTCATTATACCTCAATAAAAGCTGATTCATTATAAAATCTTGTTATTTGTTTTTTCATGTATTTACTTATTTGACTGCTCTGGGTCTTAGCTGCACCCTGTGGCATCTTCATTGCAGTGTGCAAGCTCTTAATTGCAACACGTAGGATCTAGTTCCCTGATCAGGGATCAATCCCAGTCTCCTGTATTGGGAGCTTGGAGTCTTAACCTAACTAGAGCACCTGCACTTTTTTTTTTTTTTAAGTTTATGAACTCTCAGAAGAGAAATCCTTTCCCCACATTACTAGGCAAATTCAATCAAGGCTGCAAGACACTGAAGGAAAATTAACCACAGCAGATACACAGGAAGTTGAGGAACTTGCAAAGTCTTCTCTCCTTCATGCTGTGGGCATCACAAAGGTTGCAGTTCTCTAAGAATGAAAAAAATAAATGGTCACAGACACAACCATGGGTGTTGAAAGAAATTTTGTCAGTAGGAATGAGAATAACTAAGAAAGAGTTTCTGAAGCCCAACAGTAAACTGATGAAAGTTGTTGCAGCTCTCCTCATGGTCATATGAAATTGAGGACAAGAAGCAATTCACCACTACCACCATATATCTTTTGTCACTAGACAAATCCCACTGATCCCAATTTAATTAAGCTTGTAGCATTCAAGCCAAATAGGCTTCAAAGTAAATTGAGTTATAAAAAACAATAAAGAAAATTATGCATGTTCTACCATAATTTTTTAGACTGAGATATGTGCACACTCTATAGGTAAAAGATCATTTTTTTAGGTTCTTCCCTGACAATTAATAATAGTAAATGTGTCTGTGATGAAAAAATTTTAGTTCAGAACTTAGGACTAGTAACCTCTACTCTGATATCCAAGAACTCTGGTCCTCCACAAGTAAACTGAGGTAATGTATATTAGAAAATATTTTGTAAATAGGAAAGTAAAATGACAATGCAACTTTAATTTGTTTTTGTCTTTGTCTTTGTGTGTAGTCTTTATTTGTTAAAATGCCACTAGATCATAGCTCACGACAAGAGCAAAGATCATCCCCTGCAGAAACCTAGGAACTAAGGACAGAACTCTACATAACAGAGGACAACACTTTAGCTAAAGCCTGCTGGCTGACCAGAAAAGAGTGACCTGAGTGGACTCAGAAAAGAAAAGGAAATCAGCTAGGGAAGGAAAGATGCCCATCTGAATCCAACTTCAGCTGCCTTCAGGGCAAGTCTTGTGATAGTTTCAGATTGGAGGCTCTGTTATGGAAAGGTTGATTACAGCACAGGGTTTCCATGCCAGGCAGAGTTGCCATTCTTGGTACTGGACAGCCAAATTCCAGCAGCAAAGAGTCCCAAATTGAGGATCAAGAGCCTCCAGAAGTCATAGTTGTCAGGGCCTTCAGAAGCGGTAAATGCCTGGCAACCAATCTCCCATGTTGTGGGAATTTCTGTAGCTTGATTTGCCAAGCATGAACAGTGACACTGGCTTCACTGGAAGTCACAGCAGCACATTTGCACTCTGCAAGGCCTCTAACTTCAACTTTTTTTTTAAGCCTATAAATTGTACTTTTTCTTGCAGTCATTTGCAATGCATTGGAAACTCTGTAAAGTACGATGTAGACATAAATTATATAATTTCTGCCCTTAAGAAGTTTTCAGTACGCATGGAGATATGACAGAGTCTCAATAATATTTAATTGACAGAATAAGTTATTATAAGACTCATTTCTAAGGAACTTTTCTTCTGAGAAATGGTAAGTGAATTTCAATGGATCAAGTAAGATAGGAGCTGGCTAAGCAACGTAAGAATTTCTATCTGTGGTGTAGGGAAGGAAAAGAACTTTGGTAGTTGGAAGTGCACTAGCAAAGACATCATATTTGAAGACAAGTTATTTCCAGGGCATCAGGGAACCTAGTGGATCTAGTGAAATGGGGAGCATAAAATCATTTTAAGGAAAACTAATTTATTATCCCACATGAACAAAGGGCTTCCCTTGTGGCTCACTGGTAAAGAATCTGCCTGCAGTGTGGGAGACCTGGGTTTGATCCCTGGGTTGGGAAGATCCCCTGGAGAAGAGAAAGGCTACTCACTCTAGTATTCTTTCCTGGAGAAGTCCGTGGACTGTATAGTCCATGGGGTCACAAAGAGTCGGACATGACTGAGCGACTTTCAGTTTCATGTGAGCAAAAAGATGAGTTTAAAGAATAAAGAAACATGCAGCCCAAAAGAGATAGAGTACTAATATATGCTATACTGAACCTCAAAAATGTTATGCTAAGTGAAAGACACATGACTTTATTCCATTTGTATGGCATATCTAGAACAGATGAGTCCATAGAGACAGAAGCACATCAGTGGTCAGGAAAATGGCAAGGAACTGCTCAATAAGTACGGGATTTTATTTAGGAGTGATGAGAACTTTTTGAAACTTGATAGAAGTGATGTTTGTATAATACTGTGAGCTCTAAACACCACTGACTTGTTCACTTCATTTTTAAAAAAAGATTTATTTATTTGGCTGCAGCAGGTCTTAGTTGTGGATCTTCAATTTTCTCTGCAGCATGTGAGCTTTTTAGTTGAAGCATGTGGACTCTTAGTTGCTGTATGTGGGATCTATTTCCCCAACCAGGGATAAAACTAAGGCCTCCTACATTGGGAGTACAGAGTCTTAGCCACTGGAATACCCAAGTTGTTCACTTTAAATGGTTAATTTTATGTTATCTGGATTTCTCTTAAAGAAAAAAATTAAGGAACAATTTCCAGAGTGTACTGGTGAGCACTGTTTATAGGAATATATAAATACTGTTTATATAAATACACTTTTATAGAAATGCCCTGGTGAGCAGAGTGTTTATCAGAACTAAATTCCCTCCAAGTCCCCTGCCAGAAATGATTGAGAAGCATTTTTGTAAACTGATGTGTCATATTCAGTGAATTCTAGCATTCCAGTTGTGCATATTAAATACCTTAACCTGTTATACCATTAGCTTAATTTCAACATATATTTTAAAAATCTCATTTTTACCTAAAACTACACATCCTCAGAAGTTTCTGTTCTTGCAATCATTCTCCAGAAAACAATATAATAAATGCATTGCTTTTTGCTAAGTTAAATCACAGTTTATTATGGATCATTTCTCTTTTTATTGAAGTATAGTTAATTTAAAATGTTACATTAATTTCAAGTGTACAACATAGTGACTCAATCATTTTAGAGATTATAATACATTTAAGGTTATTATATAACGACTGTTTCCCTGTTCTGTAAAATATATCCTTGCATCTTATCTATTTCATACACAGTAGTTTGTATCTCTTAATCAATACCCTTGTCTTGCTTCTTCCCCCACCTTTCTCCCACCTGGTATGAATTAGTTTGATCTTTATATCTTTGAGTGTGTTTCTGTTTCATATATATATATATATCCATTTGTCTTATTTTTTAGATTCTACATATAAGTGATAACATAAAGAATTTTTCTTTGTCTGATTTATTTCAGTAGTATCATACTCTCTAGGTCACCCATGTTGTTGTAGATGGCAGAATTTTATTTTATTTTTTTATGTTAAGTAATATTCCATTGTGTTACCAGTGGCTCAGAGGTAAAGAATCTGCCTGCAATTCAGAACTGCAGGAGACATGGGTTCAGTCCCTAGGTCTGGAAGATCCCCAGGAGAAGGGAATAGTAGCCCACTCAAGTATTCCTGCCTGGAGAATCCCATGGACGAAGTAGGATATAGTCCTTGGGTCACAAAGAGTTGGACATGACTGAAGTGAGTTAGCATGCACTCACATATGTGTAGTATTTCTATTATTAATTTTAATATTTTGAGGAAACTCCATACTGTTTTCCATACTGACTGAACCAATTTACATTCCCATATTATTTCTCATCTCTTCAAGACAGATTTTGCAGTCAGCACATCATTATTTTACTAGTTGACAATTCAACTAATCCCTGAATGCTTACTCTTCCATTCTTCCTGTTAGAGAATATTTATTCATTACAACTGCAATAATTTTACCAAGTAATATGTTGGTTGCATATAGAGAGTATAATTTTGTTTCTTGGGTAAAAAAATTATAAAGTAGACTGATTAGTGTACCCTCCTTGTATCTTTCTGATACCTAATTCTAACCCATGGCTAATATCCTCAAGATCACTCCACAGTCCAAGTTATCTCAAATCATCTTGCTCAAGTTTTAAGCAGTTCTGAAAAAAAATAAAAAAGCACATAAAGTAAGATAGAAAAATACAGACACTACTCATTTAAGTCCGATTTCTTTAGAAAATTTTCCAAGAAATCTCAGAGAATGCATCTGCTTTTATCTCATTGGTCACAACTAACTCTAAGAGATTCCAGGGAATAAGATCTTTTAATTAGACAGTCATTGCCCTGAATAAAATGATAGTTGTCATTAAACTGAGTGACAAATGTCTATCAGGCAGGTAGTCAGCAATCTCTTCCTTTTTCACACTAAGTAGTATACACATATTAAGGTAAATATATTAAGTAGTTCACATTATGTATTTTATGTTATATATTATGCATTATATGTGAATGTGAACTACACCAGGTGCTACATCACAAATTATAATTTTATTCATTAAACAAATATTTGTTGACTACTGTTTTTTGGCCCTAGACTAAGCCTGAAAGCAAAATCAGACTCAGTTGCTCTTCTCAGGGAACATAGAGTTTAGTGAGGGAAACATTCTTTAATCCAATAAATATACGAATAAGTATTCAACTATAATTATGAAAGCATGTAAGAATTCTGACATATTGGTGAGAGAATCATCTGAGTTCACTGTGAAATTGGCACTTGAGCTGAGATCAGAAAATGATGGCAAATAAACCATCATTTGGGGTTATGGTCAATATTTTCACTTGGAAATAATTCAAATATACACATTTTGCCATAATTTCTATCTGCCCACAATAGAATCTGAAGTGTTCTGTACCCAGTTCCATTATTGGGGAGTCCCCGATATCACCAAGCAAGACTTCATGACACTACCTATGTGTCTACAATATACCTCAGTTCTCAAACTATCTACCCCATGATAGCATCAGATTCCACAGGTTAAGGATTCAGTTCTATTAACACAAGACTGTATCCCCAACTACTTCAGAGGCCAGCCATAAGCCAATGTTATTACCTGTGCTTCTCACCCTGGACATCAGATGCCAGTCCTTAGGCTGAATTGTTACCTGTAGTTCTGATTGACTGACTTACTCCTCAGGTCTAGAACTCACAAAACTCAAAGAAACATTTTATTTACTAGATTACTTGTATATTATAAAACAATAGAGCTCAAGAATCACCAGATGGAAGAGATGCACAGGGAAAGCTATGGGAAAAGGATGAGGAACCACTATGCTCAATCCAGGTGCATCATTTTCTCCACAAGTGCACCAACCCAGAAGTCCTACAGATCCCTTTGTTTTGGATTATTAAGGAGGCTTCATCACAAAGGCACACTTGATTAAACCACTGAATTCAATCTCCACCCCTTTTCCCCTCCCTGAGATCAGGGGCTGGGTGAGGCATAAGCTGGAATCAAGATTGCTGGGAGAAATATCAATAACCTCAGATATGCAGATGATACCACCTTTATGGCAGAAAGCAAAGAACTAAAGAGCCTCTTGATGAAAGTAAAAGAGGAGAGTGAAAAAGTTGGCTTAAAGCTCAACATTCAGAAAACTAAGATCATGGCATCTGGTCCCATCACTTCATGGCAAATAGATGGGGAAACAGTGGAAACAGTGGCAGATTTTATTTTGGGGGGGGGGCTCCAAAATCACTGCAGATGGTGATTGCAGCCATGACATTAAAAGATGCTTACTCCTTGGAAGGAAGGATATGACCAACCTAGATAGCATATTAAAAAGCAGAGACATTACTTTTCCAACAAAAGTCCATCTAGTCAAAGCTTTGGTTTTCCCAGTAGTCATGTATGGATGTGAGAGTTGGACTATAGAGAAAGCTGAGCACCAAAGAATCAATGCTTTTGAACTGTGGTGTTGGAGAAGACTCTTGAGAGTCCCTTGGACTGCAAGGAGATCCAAGCAGTCCATCCTAAAGGATATCAGTCCTGGGTGTTCATTGGAAGGATGGATACTGAAGCCGAAACTTCAATGCTTTGGCCACCTGATGCGAAGAGCTGACTCATTTGAAAAGACCCTGAGGCTGGGAAAGATTGAAGGCAGGAGGAGAAGGGGATCACAGGAGATGACAGTGGATGAGATGGTTGGATGGTATCACCGACTCAATGGGCATGAGTTTGAGTAAACTGTGAGAGTTGGTGATGGACAGGGAGGCCTGGCATGCTGCAGTCCATGGGGTCACAAAGAGTCAGACACAACTGAGCAACTGAACTGAACTGAACTGAGGTCAAGGGTAGGCCTGATAGTTCCTACTCTCTAATTACAAGATTTGCTCAAACCCATGTCCTTTGAGTCAGTGAGGCCATTCAACCATCTCATCCTCTGTCGTCCCCCCATTTTGAGCAAACTCCAGGAGACGGTGGAGAACAGGAAAGCCTGGCATGTTGCAGTCCACATGATCACAGAGTCAGTCACAGCTTAGTGCCTAAGCTATTACAAGGTTGACTCCATTGACAACTAGCACCCAGGCTCAGGTGTTTTCCAAAAGTTGCCTCATTAATATAACGAAAACATTTCATCACCTCACAACACTTAGGAAGTTCTGATGGATTTGAGGCCTGGGAGTCAGACATCATGGATGAAGACCAAATATATATGAGAAATATAATTTAGTCATCAGAAGAATATATGTATATGGTAGTGGTGGTTTAGACTCTAAGTCATGTCTGACTTTTACGATCCTACGGACTGTAACCTGCCAGGCTCCTCTGTCCATGGGATTCTCTAGGTGAGAATATTGAAGTGGGTTGCCATTTCCTTCTCCAGGGGATCTTCCCAACCCAGGAATCAAACCAGGGTCTCCTGCATTGCAGGCATATTCTTTACTAACTGAGCTATGAGGGAAGCTGTAATATATGCATATACATATATATAAAATAAATCAAAATATCACATATTAAAATCTCACCCTAAACAGTCTTTCTACCATCACGATGAAGGACAGAGTTTCTATGAGAAGAGTGGCACTGGTATATATCTCTGCTCCATTCACTTCCACAACCTAAAGAACTATATCTTCCTTTTTCTGAAGGGCTCAAACTACTCCTTTCTCCAATTCTTTCACTTTTTCTTAATTTCCTAGATTTTTTGTGTTGTGCTGCTAAGATACCTTGGTTCTGGGCCTCTCTCTGAAGACTGAAGTTGTTTCATTGGTTAAGCAGGTACATGTATATATCAATAAATTTGTGAAGAGGAAAAGTGGTCTAGAATAGAGAAGGGGGCAGGAGGAGAAAGAATAGTGAGTTTTATGGGAGACAGTCTCATTTATATTAACCATATTTATCTTCTCATTTATTTTAATGCTAAAGAATAAGAAGGATAAATATTGTTATCTCCAATTTATGTATCTGGAAACTGGGGATTTAATAATGCCAAATCTGATAACGGTTGTTGTGAGTTTAAATGACATAAGCAAGTAAATTGTTTAGAGTAGTTCCTAAAAGATAGTAGGTGCCATAAGTGCCTAATATATGCTAGCTATTATTATTAATTTCCATTCCAAGGAAGTATCTTAAGGCTAAAGAAAGAAAGAAAGTGAAGTCACTTAGTCATGTCAGACTCTTTGCGACCCCGTGGACTATAGCTTACCACGCTCCTCTGCCCATGGGACTTTCCAGGCCAGAGAATTGGAGTGGGTTGCCATTTCCTTCCCCAGATCTTAAGGCTAAGAGATGTATATTTACTTGTCTAAAGGACTTTTCTGTCAATGCAGGAGACACAGGGGACATGGGTTGGATCTCTGGGTTGGAAAGATCCCCTGGAGGAGGAAATGGCAACCTACTCCAGTATTCTTGTGTGGAGAATCCCATGGACAGAGGAGCCTGGTGGGTTACAATGCATGGGATCACAAAGAGTTAGACACAACTGAATTGACTTAGCACACAAAAAGTATTAGAGGTGAAATCCAGAATTGAAATTAATACCTTCTGGCTCCAAACACGTTATCTGTGTTGTGTTTCTTAAAAGATATCCCCTTTTCTTTAAAGGTTTTTGAAGTCACATGCCTTTAAAATCAAATTCACTAATAATTTTAATGGTCAGAATTGCCCATGAATTGGGGGAGGGTGGCTGGCAACATGTGTATCTGATCAGGGCAATGCAGAGGAGATTGACTCTAAGAGGAATAGAATTCAGCGATCAAGGTTAATTGGGATGAAAATAGTTTGGTTTGCATTTCAATGCTTAAAATATCAGAATTTTACTTTAATTAAAGCATCAGTTTAACTATAAACTATGATCTTATGTTTCTCAAAAAAAAAAAAAAAGCAGCCTCTTTGACAAAATATAGATATCATGATTCATTAAATTCTAGTGATAGAGAGTTAGGATAAAATATAGTTATCTATATTATAGAGACAAGAATGAGCATGATGTTAACAGAATGTAATAAAGAACAGATAAAGGCTTATAAAGCTCTGTCTGAATTAGAACTTATTTTTAGCTCATAAACTGTGACTACTGCATTGTTCTATGGGGGAAAAAAAAGTCTTTTTTCTTTTTAAAAAATGATCCCAATATAGTTGTACACTGTAATGTTCCTGATAGGAAAGCACTCATCTATTAGCAAATTGGTCATCCTTTCATTTCTACAGCAAATATAAAAATGAGAGAGGGGTGAGTTTTGGCAAAAGCTAAATGGGAAAATGTTTGGTTAACTCTTATTATCATGTAAATACTGAATATCAGAAAAGATGTAATTCTTAGACAAGAGATGTCAGAGTATGTGATGGAACTAATGAATGAGTGCCTCCAATTCAGGTGAGGAATATGTTAAATCAGCATTACCACAGCGTATGAAGTTTTGGTGCAACATTTAAAAGTGGGCTTTGGAAAAAAAAGATTCTTTTTTATGATATTAGTATTATAATAATCACTATGCAAATACTGCTAAAAATGTAAATTATATAGAAAATGTATAAAAAGATTTAAGAGCTTTTGTTCTTTTCTTTAATAAATAAGAAGTTATGTATTTGGAAAAAATCCCCTACATTTCTGTGCTTAATGCATTCTTGTGTAGAATTTATTAAACGTACATGTATCAATATACTTAAGTTCAAAATTAATTTTTATAAATATGAACTTTCATTAAACACAGCTCATCTTAAATCACTTACAATGCAATTTAATATATGACTGATTATTTTGAATAGGTTTATAAAAATATTTGTCATGATACCTTCTTTGCTTTGCTGTGATCCTATAAAAGCAATAAGGAAAAGATAACCACCTCAGAACAGTCAGCTTTAAAAAACATGAGTTATGAAGTCCATGAATTTTGATCAAGATCTGGGACCTTATTGCTTCTCTTGGCGATTTAGTTTTCTTTATTTATTTATTTTAATATTTGTAATTTGACTGAGACTTTAATTTTTCAAAGTTATACTTGCTAAGTCAGAGACTTTTTAATCCCCCATGACTTTCACGTAGTTTTTATTCCACGGAAACTCTTTATCTCTTCCTCAAATTATAAATTCTTTTCGACCAGATGGGTCATATTATACCACCCACAGTGCTTGTCCTAATGATCCTTTGTTAGCATTACTAAGCATTGTTGTTGTTGTTTAGTTGCTATATAGTGTCCAACTCTTTTACGACTCCATGGACTGTAGCCTGCCAGGCTCCTTTATTTCTGAGATTCGAAAAGCAAGAATACTGGAGTAGGTTGCCATTTCTCTCTCCAGGGAATCTTTCTGACCAGGGATCAAATCCACATATCCTGCATTGGCAGGCAGATTCTTTACCACTAAGTCACCAGAGAAGTGCTGAATGCTAAAATTACTAAAATACCAAATATTGCTTATGCCTAATTTCAATTTTATTATAGTTTGAGGAGCCATAAAAAGAATCATCTGTCAGATGATAAGGGTTTTATTCCTTGTGATCAGGTCTTTGTTTGGAGCATTTGGATAAATTATTGCTTAAAATGTAGCCTTGAATGCTCCTTCTATCTCTGGATTCACAACAATGTTAATTAGCTACTTGACTACCAAGTAGGTTATAAAGTGTGATTATGGTTCTTTCTATTCTTCATATTGATTTCTGTTTTTTGTTTGTTTCATGAGGATAGTTGACTAATTCAGTATTCCCTGTGTTTACTTTTTCTGCTTCAAGAAATAATTTATTTGGGTGAAAAGTAATACTAAAGTTTGTAAAAAAAACATGTTAGCTAGTGTATTTTAAGATTGGTAATGAGCAATGTGCAACTGTGTTTCCAAAAAATAAACTGAGGTAGAGATTTGAGTTCAGAGATTCACTTGGGTATGATCTCATTATCAGTACATGTGAGGAGGAGTTACAAATAGGACTGGGCAAAGAGAGAAGTTGGGGTATGAAGTAATCACAGCAAAGTCCTCAGCCAATCCCATGGGGGGTCTTGAGGCTTTTATGGTTCAGTGTTGTCCTGAAATTGCTCCTCACATCTGCAAACCACTGAAGGCAAACCGACCCAAGATTAGATATAAGCATAGACAAAACAAATTTTTACAACAAAGGTTAATTAAAAGAAAAGGACTTAGCTGGGAGGTGCAAGCAACTGATATTCCCAGAGGGTGGGAGAGTGTATGCTTCAGACTTGAAAGACTTTAATAATGTAATATGAGACACATATATTCAATAATTGTGGAATGAAAGGATTTAATCTTTTGTCTTATTTTTTACAGCAACAATTTAAATTTATTTTTAAAATAATAAAGATGATGGGGGGTTTCGATAAAGATGTTGACTTAAATACATCTTACCAAGATCTATCAATTTTCAACTGGAGCAATTTAACCACTAAATCAAAGATGGATGGTCATTTGTAAAGAACTTTGGAGATTAGAAATTTGGGCCATACCTTCCTCCTTCTTGAAGATGTAGCTACAGATATCAATTGTTTTGATGGAGAGGGGTTGAGAAGATAACCTGAGGACATAGAGGATTCTCATGACTTCAGGGGTCCTTAGAGCTAGGATCTCTGGTGACACTGCTGCCCAGAAATCATCCTAAACTAGATGAACAGTTTTAACTAGATGATTTAACTAACTAGTAAGGAGTTCTCCTTGCAGAGAGAGTTGAACTGCTCTGTTTTGCTTGCTGTTTATCGCTGTAACAGACTGAAAAACAATTGTTTTAAAGCTAGATAATGTTGACAGACAAGGAGTTAAAATCGGTACTATAGCAAGAATACAATGCAATGATAAAACAACTTAATGAAAAATCAATCACATTAGAGATATAAAAAGAATATTTGTAGAAGAGAGAACAAAAAATAAGTTTTGCAAACAAACAAAATACTAATATTGAGGAATCCATTTCCTTTGCTAGAATTTAGGGAAAATGAAAAATAAAGCACTAACAATATGCTATATGTTCCCATATCAGATTAGAAAAAAAGGTCAAAAACCTCTAACATGGAGGAGCACAGTGAACATGTAGTTAGCATTTCTGCCTAGGATATCATTCAAATTCTCTCATTAAAGTGCTTAAAATGTTAGTTTATAAACCTCATTATTTTATAAATCCACTAATATTCAAAACTTTATGTATATATCCTTGATAACCTGACAGAATAACTAACATATTTTCAGTTGCCTTGTAAAACAGATTGTTAAGGTTATTGAATTTATTCTACATTATGATATATTGCATCATTGGTATGCACATTGATATGTCCTTACTTGACTAAAGATGCTTAATTTCCTATCAATTGAAATATCAAATGACTGAAAACTAAGGATTAAATTTTCTGTAAAGTGTCATTTTTATTGTTACTAAAATGTGTATCAAGATATTTCATAAGATCAATCTAAAAATACTCTTTTATATTAATACCTATGATTACATTTTAGAAAATATTTGTCAGTAAGTATCATGGGTCACTTATAAATTTTTCTCATACTACCACTCATCCAGCCACTTATCAGAAGAATTTTGTTCAGATATTTTGAGAAAGGTCTATTTTTATTTTTTATTAACTACCAATGCTGTCAAGGTTGTTCATTTTCCAAAAATGGATACATTTTAGCAATAGCTAGCAGTTGGTGATATAAGTCAAGAACACTGAGGGTGTTTTTTTTTTATCACATTCGGAATATCTAATTTCCCCTCCATCTGATAATAATTTTGCATGCAAAAAATAACACAAAACTATGTCAATATGAAATAGCCACCCACACACCTTATGGAATTAAAATATTGTGTGGGATTGAAATCATGAGTATGCTCTGTAAGCATGATCTCAAAAGCATATTTTTCTAAAAAACATAATAATGACAGTTGTTTGAACCAAATGATCTGATATTTTAACGTCAAGAACTTACTCAATAATCTCTGGATCTTGGTTTATAGTGTTAACTAGAGCATTTGGATTTCAAGGACATAAAGTCTCATGGTAGTAAAATATAGTAACACAAAATTTTTGGATGAATAGGGAACAGAAAGTCCAATAAAAGCTATCAATTTTTTAGCACTGCATGAAGAATTTTTTTTTTTAGTGCATATTTTT
Organism: Cervus canadensis; assembly: GCF_019320065.1. Taxonomy (NCBI): domain Eukaryota; kingdom Metazoa; phylum Chordata; class Mammalia; order Artiodactyla; family Cervidae; genus Cervus; species Cervus canadensis. The sequence goes on from NC_057400.1 coordinate 62,674,999, forward strand.
GTTGTAGACGGAAAGGTTATGTTCACTATCAATTTAAACAGTACTTTGCTAACATATGGACACAGTCTAAGCTATAGGGTAAACATTTTCAGGATGCCTCTGAGAGCTAACTTTAATATCTGAACAGATTTGGCACCAAACACGTGGGATATAAAGCATGATTCACAATTTCACATAACTCATTGACGGTTAAAACATGCTAAAAATAAATTCAGAAATTCCTTTCCCTCTTGTATCCATTAAATGAGTAAAATTGTTTACTGCACATACATGAGCCACTTGGTGCAATTTTCATGTTAATTTTTCTATTCAAAAGCCCTTGAGCACTGATACTTTTATATGTAGTTAAAAAGTAAAGGCAAGGGAGTAGTATGTTTATAAGCATGTTTCATATTTTTCTCATTAGAATAATTTTCATACACAAAATAATCCTATAAGAGATGGAAAAAAGCAAGAATTTCATTAACTGAAAAAGAGTGTATAAAACTAACAGCAAAATGTTACACAGCCATTTAAATTTATACATCAATCTTGTTCTAGTTGTTGTTGTTGTTCAGCCACCCAGTTATGTCTGACTCTTTGCGATCCCATGGACTGCAGCATGCCAGGCCTCTCCGACCCTCACCATCTCCCAAAGTTTGCCCAAGTTCATGTCCTTTGCATCATTGATGGCTTCCAGCCATCTCATCGTCTGGTGCTCTCTTTTGCTTCTGCTCTCAATCTTTTCCAGCATGAAGGACTTTTCAAATGAGTCAGCTCTTTGCATCAGATATCCAAAATACTGAAGTTTCAACTTCAATATCAGTTCTTCCAATGAGTATTCAGGGATGATTTCCCTTAAGATTAACGGGTTTGATCTCCTTGCTTCCAAGGGACTCTCAGGAGTCTTCTCCGGCACTATAGTTTGAAGGTATCAGTTCTTCGATATTCTGCCTTCTTTATGGCCCGGCTCTCACAACCCTCCGTGACCACTGGTAAGGCCATCACCTTGACTACACAGACCTTTGTTGGCAGAGGAATGTCTCTGCTTTCCAGCATGCTGTCTCCGTTTGTCATAGCTTCTTCCAGTACTCTTAATAAAATTCAATTCTCCAGATTTATACTTTAACAACTAAAGAGGATCTACAGTTGTTAAAAAATACTAATTAAAATCTTTAGACATTTGGAAATTTGTGACTTAAATCACTGGGGGAACTTAACATCCCTTTTTGTCTTGTAAAAATTAAATGGGTTAAAACAGAAATCTGTTTTTTATTTTAACATTTTTAAATTCCACATTGTATTCCTCAGTCAATGACTATTGCTTCATCTATTTAAAACTATTAAACAATAAGTTGTCCTTTAAAGACAACTATTGAACTATTTATCATAGAACAAATTTTTAAGCTTCCAGGTGGCTCGGTGGTAAAGAATCTGCCTGCCAATGCAGGAGATGCAAGTTCAACCCCTGGGTCAGGAAGATCCCCTGGAGTAGGAAATGGAAACCCACTTCAATATTCTTGCTTGGAAAATTCCATGGACAGTGGAGCCTGGCAGGCTACAGTCCATATGGTTGCAAAGAGTCAGGCAGGACTGAGCAACTCTGCATGCCAACAAACAAGGGAATAAAAGAGAAATTTAGAATGTATTGTTATTTCTGTGCCTTTCAAAATTTTAAATATAGTGCTATTCTGTTATTCCCTGAGGGATACTGCACTGTTTATGGGTATATTATTTGGCAAAGAGAAGAAACTTAATTTTCTTCCATTTTGTTGTTCTTACCATGATAGCTTTCTCTCCATATGTCAAAGTAAAGATTCAATTTCTTATGATAACTATTCTAACTATACATTCAGAAATTGAGGAAACATCTTGTTCCCATGTCTCTTGAAAGCACGCTGAAACCCAAACCTAGTCAAAAGCCAGGAACAATAAGGTGTACGAAGGTGAAATACAAGAAAAAAAGATTAGTTTTTCCTTTTGAGTAACTGTCTTTGGAGAGTGGGATGAACCATCATCTTATCATTTCACAGAAGAGGAGTTGTTTTCACAGAAATGAGGAAGGGCTATATCTTTTGCAAGTATGCATCCTCTAAAGCCTATACTTTCCTGATAAAAACACTAAATTGTACTTAAGGGACATAGAACTGCAAATTTAACTGTTATGGTGCTGAGTATCTTTGAATAGAGAAAAATTAAACAGATTCTTAGGTAAGGATACTTTCGGTCACTCACGCATGAGTTTCTTCAAGAAACACATGATATTGTTCACTCTTTTTACTTTCACTGTGTAATACAGAATAATGCATAGGACATTACATTTGTACAAAAAGAACAAATTAATATTAGGGCTCAAATGTTTTTGTCAGATACCATTTTATTTTTGTTTAATAAATATAGCTTCAAAGTGAAGGCAGTTTTCAAGTTCTAAATGAATATTTTTAAAATGGACATTTAAACACAAAGCAATGAAAAAAGTTGAAAGAAAGTCATAATTAAAACCTTGAGGATTTTAATTAAAAACCCAGTTATTATCTGATGAACACTATAAACTTCAGCCTGGCAAATACATCCTAATTATCTATATATATTTGAGTTATTTTTAAAATATAGATTAAACATAATAGCTTTCAATTTTAAATTTATTATATCCAAAATTTGGGCTTCCCTAGTGGCTCAGATGGTAAAGAATCTGGGTTCTTCCCTGGGTTGGGAAGACCCCTGGAGAAGGGAATGGCAACCCACGCCAATATTCTTGCCTTGAAAATTACATGGTCAGAGGAGCCTGGTGGGCTATAGTCCATGGGGCCACAAAGAGTTGGACATGACTCAGTGACTAACACACACATAACCAGAAATTACAATATGCATAATTAATTTAAAATTTTGCACCAGCAAACATTTAATGAAATTGATATATATTAGTAAAGTCTATTAGGTGATGTTCATATTCCCTCCTAGACATATTAAAATGTAAGTGATGGAGTTTCCTTTGTTCCTATCTAAAATTCTCCCCTTGAGGCATAGCTTGAAAAGAATATGTGTGAAACTATTGGCAAACTACATTTGTCAGATATGTGTGTGTGTGTGTATATATATATACATATATATATATATAAAGTTTTTCTAGCAGGATGAAAATTACTAGATAAGAAATAATTGCTCCTAAAAGGTATTTTCTTCTCTTTGGCTCATACATGGTAATTTGAAGCCCATAGCAGAATTGTTTTGAACGGAATGCCTCTGTACTTTGGCTTATGGCAAAGACAATCTCTGACAATGTGATTCACCATACAGATTCTCCATACATTATTTGATTTATTCCTCAAATGTTGTAGGATGGTACAAACAAAAAAGAGTGAATTTACTCTCTGAGCATCATAACTCTTAGAGAAGTTTAAAACAAAGAAAATATCTTTGTTGTTTTAAAATGTTTATCTTAGAGGTCATGATAAAAAGTTTATTCAAGAATTCCACTGACCATTAACTACAAAATTTAAATTAAACAGAGGTACTTCCCTGGTGTTCCAGTGGTTAAGACTTTGCCTTCCAAGGCAGGGGAGCTAAGATCCCACATATTTCACGGCCAAAAACCCAAAACATAAAACAGAGGTGATTTTGAAACAAATTCAATAAGGACTTTAGAAATGGTCCACATAAAAAATCTAAAAGAAATTAATTAACTCAATTGATATTTACTGTTTGCAATTTATGTTTTTTGTTTTTTATAGTATATCAGGGTTCAGAAGAAACCCAGGAGGGGCTACATATTAAGCAATTTGCTGCATAGAATTGGCTTGAATAATTGTGGAGCTGGCTTTGTAAGTTCAAAATCCAGAGACCAGGTTGTCAGGAAGGGTTGGCTAGTACTCCCAGTCATAAACAGAAGTTGCTGCCCACAGGCAGAATTTACTCTTCATTAAGGAAACCTCAGCTCTTAAGGCTTTTCTGTTGGAAGAATTAGGCCCACCAGATAACCTAAATTAATCTCCCTTACATCATCAACTATGTATGGACTCTAATCACATTGACAAAATACCTTCATATCAACACCTAGATTTGTTTTTGGATAACTGAGAACTATAGACTAGCCAAGTTGAAATATCCAAAGACTATCACAGGTTTAATACTCCTTTGGAATCAATGTAATGATTACAGTAAAAACTCTGTCAGTTCAGTTCAGTTGCTCAGTCATACTCTTTGAGACCCCATGGAATGCAACACACTAGGCCTCCCTGTCGACCACCTGGAGTTTACTTCTGGAGTTTACTCAACTCATGTCCATTGAGTCAGTGATGCCATCCAACCATCTCATCCTCTGTCGTCCCCTTCTCCTCCTGCCTTCAATCTTTCCCAGCATCAGGGTCTTTTCAAATGAGTCAGTTCTTCGCATCAGGTGGCCAAAGTATTGGAGTTTCAGCTGCATCATCAGTCCTTCCAATGAATACTCAGGACTGATCTCCTTTAGGATGGACTGGTTGTATCTCCTTGCAGTCCAAGGGACTCTCAAGAGTCTTCTCCAACATCACACTTCAAAAGCATCAATTCTTCTGTATTCAGGGAAAAAATACAAAAACTCTGTATTAAGGGAAAACATTTCCTCATTTTTTAACTGTAATTTTAGCTTTAGGGAATAATTCCAGAGTTGTATTATTTTTTGCAGTTCTAATCCATCACATGTTGAGATTCAGATTAGAGGCAGTCATACTTTCTTCATATGTGATTGCTAGATATCTCCCAACAGCAATTAAATGAAAATAATGATGCTTTATATAAACTAATTTACTTTCTACTAAACACTGGCCTAATTTGTTAAAAGATTCTTCTAGCATCGTATCAATTATAGCCTTAAAGAATGTCTCTAGTTTCAATAAAGTGCAGAAGAAACAGAATTTAGCAGTTGTTTATTAGTATCCTTGAAACTCACATGTAAAATTCAAGGGTTAAATTTTGTTATTATGAAACACACCAGTACTTATGACTTCTAAACAAACACAAAAGAGCTTCAATCTTTTTTTTACCAAAGGTTTATACTAGAGAAAAATTTCTTCTTCTAGAACTTCAGAGAAGCTTATCCACTCTTAGAACTGCCAGACCAAGTAATTTGTGAAAGACTACAAACAACTTCTGTTAAATATATCTAAAGTAATAAAGAAAAGTGATAATTTTGCAGGAGAAATGTATATTGTGTACTAAAAGCACTGTAGATTTTTACTATTATATTTAAAGTATTCCAGAATGTTTAAAGAGACTGTTCTTTAGGTCTAAAATTTGCTTTACTATACTTTTAAAAGGTTAACATATAGATTAAGCAAAAATATAAAAAGAAAATTAAACAAATTATAAACACATATAGGTTTATAAAAGCCAAATAATTTCTAATTTGTTTGAAAGCTTAGATATGAGGGTATTCATAGGATGCTTCTTTCCCATATTTTGTCAGTAATAAAGAACAAGAAATAAGTAATACAAATAAGTGACTATCTCTTTTTATTAAGTAGAAAAAATTTCAAAATTGAGTCTTTTTGAAAAGTGCCAAAATATGGGGAAGGAGTGTCTTGTTCTGGTCATTAAGCTATTTAAGTTTATTCCTCAGTAGATAAAATTCAAGAAAGTTTTACCACATTGTTATAGAAAGCAAAAAAGCTTAGGACCTCTACTAAGCAATTTCAAACAGATGGGAATGCATTTTCATAATAAGGCAGATGAAGAGCATCTCAACTGGGGTATCATTGGATATAGCATCCTATGCCTCCGTTGTGTTGTACTGGGACAAAAAAATAAACAAAATTTTAAAAAAAATACTGTTTTACCTGTTTAAGATTCTGCTATGAATTGAATCACTGAAGAAAATATTAGATCAAAAAGCTTTCAAGAGAAATAACTGGCAAAGGGTTATGAAGTATATTTTTACTTTTTAAAAGCATGATTCTAAAATAATTATATATATCCCACTTTTACTTCTAGGATAAAACCAATAATGCAGGTTTTTGGAAAGGGAGAGAGAAAGTAGTTAGAAACATTTAAGAAACTTCATCTGAAGAATAATCACTTCTCAAAAACTTCTGTTTTAATATTGTAAATGAAGAATCTGCAAAAGTTTCATCAAAGTGTCCTTAACAACAAAGGAGAGTAAAGTACACATGGAAGATCTGGGAGCACAACTCCAAGCGCACAGTTTACCGAGGCTCATGTCTTATTATCAATGTTTACACTAGTTTTGTATTCATTTGATATGTAATATTTATCATGTTTTACTAAGGAGATTTTACCAAACTTTCAAGAAAAATATGCCCCTTCCATCCAGTAGATTTTCATACCCCTGGAGGTATTCATGGCCTAATTAGGAAAGTAAAAAGCCAACCAAACAAAAAATCATTTGTGAGGTTTTAATTTTTTTCTTTTTTTCAGGCAAAATATTTATGTACAATTATATGCTTTTGATAGACTTCAGAAATCCTCATTGTTCCAGAATGTCTATTATCCAAAAATGAAGTCAAAAAATTCTTAAAAGTCAACAAAAAGAAGTACCGTAACACCTGTTCCTCCAAACAGTGCTGCCATGCCCCAGCTCATTCTCTCCCACACAATACACACACTTTAGCCATTCAAGTAAAATGGCATCGAATCTTAAAAAATAACAGATTTATTGCCTCATTTCCAAGGTGTAAACGGTGTGGAATGTGACACATCCATCTCTACAATAAGGTTAACCTAAGAAGACAAAAAAAAAAAGAAGAAAAAAAAAGGAAATCTGACTTTTCTTGGACCCATCAGAGAAATTATGTTTCAAGGCAAATCATCACCCTGAAAACTGGAGAGAGAGATTCATTCAGAGGGTCACAACTGAGATCTGCTTACTTGGAGGAAAAAAACCACTGGACCTATAAACTGACAGGAACATATAAATGCTAGTTGTCACAAACCACTGAACTGTAACAGAGCAATTTCTCATTGTAGCCTAAAGAATGAGAAAGTCCTGAGGGCATGTAGTTTCAGTGGGCCCTCTTACATTTGTGGGCCTGATCTCCAATAACCCCACTAGTTTCTCATGATTAAGATCTGAGAAAGAGTTCCTTATAGAATGTGCATGGGGAGAAAAAGAGTAATAATTGTGTGAAACACCCAGACTTCTCTATACAAAAGCCCACTCTCTAAGGGAAAATAATTTATTAGAGCCTTATGCCAGTCAGAGAAGAGCATGTTACTTCCTCTACCTTCCTCCACCCCTGCAAGATCACATAAGACACCGGGAATAGTCAACAAGTGTTACAGTTTTAAGAAAATAGGTTGGGGAAAATGTTGTCTGATAAGAGAGTAGGGGAAAGAGAAAATCTACATCACTGGCAAAATGCTCGGGAAGGTAGCTACAGCAAGCGTTAAACACGGTCTAACTCAGCATACTTAACATAAATGCTCATTGTTGTCGTTCAGTTGCTGTGTTCAACTCTTTGTGACCCCATGAACCGCAGCACATCGGTCCTCCTTGTCCCTCACTATCCCCTGGAGTTTTCCCAAGTTCATGTCCATTGAGTGGGTGATGCTTTCTCAACCATCTTATCCTCTGCTTCTATCTTCTCCTTTTGCCTTCAATCTTTCCCAGCATCAGAGTCTTTTTGAACAAGTCACCTTGTTCGCATCAAGTGGCCAAAGTGTCAGAGTTTTAGCTTCAGACCAGTCTTCCCCATGAGTATTCAGGGTTGATTTCCTTTAGGATTGATTGATGCTCTTGCTGAAGGCTTATTTGCCTCAAAACCTCTTACCTGACAGTTACCTATAACTGGGCATTATAATATGCCTAGATTTTAACAACAACAAAATCAAAAGACATGCCCAAAAGGCAAGGTAAACAAACATATTCTGAAGAAACAAAGGCATCATTGGAAACATATTAAATGTGACACATATGTTGGAATTAAATGGCAGGGGATTTAAAATAACTATAATATCACCACACCAAACTAAAATGCAAAAATAGTAAAAGAATAAAAAAAAAAATAAAATGTCCAAGAACTGTAGGATAGATCAAAGGATGAAACCCACATGTAATTGGAACACCAAAAGACAGCAATAAGAGAACAGAACTTAAGAAACATGTGAAGTAATAATTACCGAAAACTACAGAACCAAAGAGCCTCTTGATGAAGGTGAAAGAGGAGTGTGAAAAAGTTGGCTTAAAACTCAACATTTAAAAAACTAAGATCATGGCATCTGGTCCCATCACTTCATGGCAAATAGATGGGGAAATAATGAAAAGAGTGAGAGACTTTATTTTGGGGGGCTCCAAAATCACTGCAGATGGTGACTGCAGCCATGAAATTAAAAGACGCTTGCCTCTTGGAAGAAAAGCTATGACCAACCTAGACAGCATATTAAAAAGCAGAGACTTTGCCAACAAAGGTCTGTCTAGTCAAGGCTATGGTTTTTCCAGTAGTCATGTACAGATGTGAGAGATGGACAATAAAGAAAGCTGAACGCCAAAGAATTGATGCTTTTGAACTGTGGTGTTGGAGAAGACTCTTGAGAATCCCTTGGACTGCAAGGAGATCCAACCAGTGCATCCTAAAGGAAATTAGTCCTGAATATTCATTGGAAGGACTGATGTTGAAGCTGAAGCTCCAATACTTTGGCCACCTGATGTGAAGAGCTGACTCATCTGAAAAGACCCAGATGCTGAAAAAGATCGAAGGCAGGATATAAAGGGAACAACAGAGTGTGAGATGGTTGGATGGCATCACTGACTCAAAGGACATGAGTTTGATTAAGCTCCAGGAGTTGGTGATGGACAGGGAAACCTGGTGTCCTGCAGTCCATGGGGTTGCAGAGAGTCAGACACGACTGAGCAACTGAACTGACTGATAAAAGTAATGACAGACATCAATCAGGTACGTGAATCTCAGAGAACATAGCAAAGTCAGGATAAATACCAGTTAGAAAAAATTCAGGAACAGTATATGCAAACTCAAGCCACTGCCAAAAAGCTTTTTTGAAAGAAGTCAAGGTGGGTGGCTTATTTATAGTGGTACAAGGGTAAGAATGAACAGAAAATTCTCATGAAAAATTAGGTAAACAAAAAGTAAATTTACTGAAAGAAGGCCACTAATATAGAATTCTATATATAGTAAAATTATTCTTCAAAGTAAAAGAGTAATAACTTTCTGAGATGTAGAAAACATGGGACTTCATTGCTAGTGTATCTTCCTGTAAGGAATGGTAAAAAGAGGTTTTCATACAGAAGAAATATGGCATATGCCAGAAACATGGATCTATATAAAAGAAGAGTTTTACCACTGGAGTTATAATTACTGGAAAAATATTTAGAAGGAAATACACTTTCTCTATTGAAAGAAAGTTCATGGAATTCTCCAGGCCAGAATACTGGAGTGGGTAGCCTTGCCCTTCTCCAGGGGATCTCCCCAACCCAGGGATTGAACGCAGATCTCCCACATTGCAGGTGGATTCTTTACCAGCTGAGCCACAAGGGAAGCCCAAGGACACTGGAGTGGGTAGCCTATCCCTTCTCCAGCGGATCTTCCCAACCCAGAAATCTAACTGGGGTCTCCTGCTTCTCAGGTGGATTCTTTACCAACTGAACTATCAGGGAAGCCCTAATCATATAAAATGTTAGTTAAAATCAGAGAAGCAAGAAAAATAAATAAGAAATAAATGGGACAGAGGAAAAATATTAACTGTGATTTTAGATATTAATCCAAGTATATGAAACATAACTTTAAATTTAATGATCTAAGTATGCAAATTGAAAAACAAACAGTGCGTACTTGGAGGGCATTATGCTAAATAAAGTCAGACAAAGAAAGACAAATGCTGCATGATATCACTTATATGTGGAATCTAAAATGTATATAAGCTAGTGAATATATCAAAAAAGAAGCAGACTCATAGAGAATAAACTAGAGATTACCTGTGGGGAGAGGACAGGGATGAGGTGCAATATAGGGGTAGGAGTGGAAGTGAAAGAAGTACAATTTATCAGATATAAAATAAGCAACAAGAATATATTGTACAACATAGGGAATATAGCCAATATTTTATAATAACTATAAATGGAGTATAACCATTAAAAATTGAGACTGACTATATTGTACACCTGTAACTTATCTAATACTGTATAGCAATTATACTTCAATTTTAAAAAAGAAAAAACTGTCAGTGTTTTTCACTGAATATATATATACTGAAAGAATATATTCACAGAATATATTCATTGAAAATATATATTCACTGAAAGAATATATACTATATGTTGACTAGCATAAACCTATGTTGAAGTATATAGTCTGATAGGTTGAAAGTAAAGAGTTAGAGTTAACATGATAAGTAAGTGTTAGTGGCTCAGTCGTGCCTGACTCTTTGTGACCCATGAACTGCAACCCACCAGGCTCCTGTGTCCATGAGATATTCCAGGCAAGGATACTGGAGTGGGTTGCCATTTCCTTCTCCAGGGGATCTTCCTGACCCAGGGATCAAAGCCAGGTCTCGTGTACTGCAGGCAGATACTTTACCAACGGGGCTACAAGGGAAGCCTTGTGGGGCTACAGGGGTTAACATGATAATACAAATCAAAAGAAATCTAGTGTAGCTGTATTAACTGTATACAAAATAATCTTCAGAACAAGAAAATTATCAGGAATTTTAAAAGGGCACTACATAATGAAAAAGGAATATATTATCCAAAAATAGAAGAAGCCCTAGACACATATGCAACTAGTATCAGTGTCTAAGTATTAATACATGAGGAAAGCTGATATGATTAAAGCAAAACAAACAAGCCATTCTTACAGCTGGAGACTTCAAAACCCCTCTTTCTATTATTGATAGGTCAAGCTGACAGAAAATCAGTAAGGATACAGAAGTTTGGAATAGCAATATCAGTCAACTTGAAAGAATTGACATTTATGGAATAATCCTAGCTATTTGTCCAGTTGATTTGAAAATGTATGTCCACATTACAACTTGCCTGAAAATGCTTATAATAACTTTATTTATAATTGCTAAAGGCTGGAAACAACCAAAATGTCTTTCAGTGGGTGCCTGGATAACAATAGAATATTATTACGTGCAAACAGACAATGAACTGTCAAGCCATACAAGGACATAGATGAATCTTTTATTTTTTATGAGTGAATCTTAAATACATATTGCTAAGTGAAAGAAACTAGACTGGGGCTGTGTGGTCTATCTTTCAATTTACCTGACATTTCTGGAGAAAGTAAAGCTACAAGAGGCCATTAACAGATTAATGGTTTCCAGTGGTTTGGTGGGAGTAGAGCTGACTACATAAAGCACAGGGGATTTTTATTTATTTTTAGGATGGTGGAATCATTTTGTATGATTTTATTTAATAATAATGTATCACTATTTGTTAAGTCTGACACAAAGACCATATCTTGCAGGGCTTTAATAGTAAAAGAAGCTAGCCGTGTGGTATATGGGAACTTATAGTATTTTCACAATTTTTCTGTAAATGATGATCCATTTTAAAACTAGAAAGCTTATTTAAAAATTATAACAGGTTTATGGTTGCCTGTGAAAGCCATCAGTTCTTTTTCTTTTTCTTTTAAAACTAGAGATCAACAAGTTTGGGGGTAAATAGAGGAAGCAAAATAAACATACAATTTTGAATTAACAGTGAACTAAAAAAGCAACATAAAGAGAAAGGATACTGATGTCCAGCATCAAATAATCATTTGTCATTCTTCTGCCAAACTGTGTATATTGTATAGAGTATCTCATATTTAGGTCTTGAACAAATAACACAAAGTTGTCATTATAATAGAGCATAGTAATGATATTCATAATGACAACTCTATAATTTTTTAACATACCAAATTATATTATTATACTCTGTTTACTAAGTCAGTGAAGTATGTAATATATTTTAAATTAATGAGTTTCTAAAATTTTAAGGATATTGAAAATTAACTAGAATACTTAAATATCTAATGACGGCAGGTAAATTATTTCTTAACTATATGGAAAATGATATGTCATGAATTACATAATAGCAATTAGATTATATATAAATGATATTTCCATAAGCAAATCTCTTGAGGATGAAGCTGCATTGTATAAAAAGGGTATTCTCATTTGACCTTTTGATACAATATGTTTGACTCCTAATATTAAACCATCTTTTATTTCTGGATTAATAAATAGACATGCTCTTGAATAAATTAAATTATTCAAGACATGCTCTTGAATAAATTGACTGATATTGCTATTGCTTTCTATTGATATTTTGCATGAATATTTTATCTCAGTATAATAATATTATATCAAAATTTTTCTCTTTTAAGAAAACACTAACTTCCAAAGGGTTTATGCAGCATTGCAGAGGAAAACTTGAGGAAAAACTTTTTCCTTCTTTGTAGAGTGATATTCACTGGAAGATATTGTAATGCTTCCTCTTTTTATCCCCCAAATTTTGAAGTGTCATTCTCCATTGTTTAATTTCAGGTTACTTTATTAATTTAGCCTGTATCACAGGCAATCTAACTGTACATTTTTAAACATAAATCAGTGGTGTAAAATGAACACTTTCATACCTTCCTGGTCAGCGTTGTGATTCAATATTTGGTGCAATTGCTAGTTTGGATCAATTTGTTCACTGTTTTTATTTTGTTTTAATGAGAAGTTGGAGAGGAATATTCAAGCACTGTTAATGCTTCATTGAGTGTTAATTTTGTACTGCCTGGAATATCCACATTGATCTACCACTTTCTTTGTCACTCTAAAACAGGATTTAGTAGGAAACTGGCTTACCTCTTCAAAGCCCTATCTCTAGATCTTGTGTCCTTCATTATCAGTTCCTTTCAGGACCTATAAGCCACCAAACCTGGCATAGATCTTCTGGCAAATGCATGACTTTTCTCCACAGCATTTGCATCTATTCCATTTGCACGGTAAATGCTGGTTGGATTTCAGCTGTCTAGCCTGTCCTAGCTTGAACTTTCCTCCTGATCTTTATTCTTTATCTGTGTCTGCTTTGTATTCTATGCATTTGTGAGATCCGGCCAACGTAATTTTAATTATCTTCAATTTTTATTTAATTTTGTATTAGAGTACTTCCATATTTTTTCTCTTTTCAGTAAAGAGTATAACTCTGATATGTGCTGTTCTAACATTCTTTCTCACTAATATCAGAAGCTCTATACGCTATAATGGGATCAATCTAAGTCAAAATCACTTATGTGTCATTAGTGGTGATTTTTTTTTATTACTTATGGTGAAGAATTAAATTGATTTTGATTAAAGTATCAATATTCAGTACTACCCTTTACCCTTTGGATCCTTTTCTCAGTCCTCTACAATATTTTTCTTATAATTTTTAAAAATTTCAAAGATTCAATATTCTTTTAAGAAACTGGATACCATTTCAGTGTATTGCTGTCACAGTTTAGAAAGAGGCTACCAAGTTTAAAAGACAATAAAAATAAGCAAAACAAATAATATGAACAAAAATAATAAGACATTGCGATAAATATTTTTTGAGTAAATGTTTTACTTTTAATTCATGGTTAATATTCAGAGATTAGATTGAATGAGATTTTTCAATTCAGCAACAATTTCTTGGTGACCTTTCTCTATTTCTTAGACAAGTGGACTTCAAAATGGGCTTCATAGAATGCTGTTCCAATACTTTGACAAGCTCTGGATCCTAACTCCAAACTTCAACTGGGTTAGCTTACACAACATAAGGCTTCATTTGAACCAAGTGTTTTGCAGCTAAAAAAAGCCTTTCCTATGATCCTCAAATTGACAAACAGTGTAAACCAGACACTTGAAAAATTTCTCAAGTATTTATTGGAAATATGACAGGTTAGTCATTTAACCTATCAATCGTAACAAAGTTTACTTGTAAATAAAGTCTCTATGTTTCAGTGTGACACAATCACAAATGGGAAGATAAATAACACCCATCACCTTCTACTCCACATGTATTTCATTACAGTGAAAACACAAGTTGTTTCTACATCAAATGAGGAAGTCATATGTCATGTAGTTCATCCTATTTTACTAGAGAGCCTGAAAATTTATACTAGCTGGCAAGGATCCAGCACCTTTATATAACCCTTGGTTATAAATCTGTGAGGTTTTTACTGCCTTTGCATTTTTAATAACACTGTTATAACTATCAAGAATGAGCCCAGTTCTACTCAGCAGAAAAAAGTTGCTTGTCTAGACTCCTTGAAATTGAGGCATTTTTTTCCTTCCCTCTTCCTTCTTTCCCTCCTATTCCATAATCATTCTAATGTTCATCTATTTTCATCCATCTAACTATACATTCCAGATCTATCTATTCTATATTGATGGATTTCTAGTCCTTGGATTCAAACCCCCATTTACCATGTCTTCTTAATTCTTCTTATGGCTCATCAAATTGCCTGCATTTCGTGGATAGAACTTTGACTTCAAACTTGCTGGCTACTTATATTTGTGATACTCCATTGGATTCCTCTTGTCTAAATAGTCTCCCAGTCTTCACATCCTCTGACTTGTCTAATCCTGTCATTACTTATGACTTACTGTGAACATGCAATTCTCCATTCATACTTATACCACAATTAAGCACCCTGTTTCCAATAAAACAGTCACTAAGATATTTTCTTTCATCCAATACAGGCAACTGTATAGAATACAGGCAACTGTATAGAATTGGTAACCTAGAAAATTTGAAACTGAGACAATACAGTAAACTCACCTTTTAATTTCTAGCTATGTAAAAATCTTATCATACTGGAAATACCCAAATTAATACTTACAGTGTAAAGTTTTTGGTTTTAATTGAAACGATTATTTTGTTTAGCCAATATCAGTTGCTCTTTTTGTGTGTCATTCTGTATTTTAGTGGCATTTCAGATTTTCAAGATATAAAATATGCTATCATAAATATAACTGATTTTGCTGTAGGTTAATTTTGTTTGTTAATTTTGCTGTAGGATGTAAAATAAGGATATTAAATTCATTTTGCATCAAATATGGTACTTTTAGCTGACTAATACTTAACGTGACTCTTTCATTTTAATTCAATTCTGTTCAATTTTTAACATAAAAATTGTCCATATCATTTTGAATTGATAAAGTGCAAAATCATATGGGTTTCTCACTTTTTATGTGATTAGAAAAGCAACTGTAAGAATCAATTAAAATGAGCTAACCATTTGATTGTTATAATAAAATACTGTGCATTCATGTATATTTTCTCAAGTATGATTTTGTATTAATGGATTAAATGAAACCAGTATGTATGTATATATGTGCTAGTTTGGAATAACATATTTATATGATGTTCTATAATGATAATCTTCTATAAAAAAGCATAGTTACATGTATTGGGGAAAGTATGTTATTGACATGAAGAGTAATAACATTAATTAATTATTGCCAAGCTAAAATTATCAGGCACATTAATAATTTCTGAGATATGATACTGAGATATGAGTACTTGAGTATTTTAACTCCAGGCTATCAATCTTAACTATACCAATTATTTGAATGTCAATTTTTCTACCTATAAAATACAAATAAGAATGCTAATTTTGGTGTTATTGTGAAAGCTAAATAAGATAATGCATATGGAGTTTTAAGTACAGTGTACATTACACAGTAAGCCCTCAAATGTAACGTAATTAGTACCATCATTTTTACTGTTATTTCTATCTGCTCTTTGATAGAATTGCAAAGAGGGCAGTTACTTCTCAATGAAATATATATATATATATATGTATATGTAAACCATAGAGAGAGAGGAGGTGCAATCTGATAAAATGCTTGGGTTTCCATGATATATGATTCATTTATATTTCCCTATGCTTCACTAGTTCATTGGCAAAAGGATATCACATTTAGGTGAATGCGTCCCCAATTGCTCAATAGCATCTGACTCTTGTGATGCCATGGACTGCAGCCCATCCGGCTCCTCTGTCCATGGGCTTTCCCAGGCAAGAATAGTGTATTGGGATGCCATGCGCCGTTCCAGGGGATCTTCCCAACTCAGAGATTGAACCCGCATCTTTGGGGTCTCCTGCACTGGCAGGGGTATTCTTTACCAATGAGCCACGTGGGAAGCTGAATCACGTTTACATTACAGTCCAAACGGAAGTAGGCGCAATCTCCCACTTGTTAATGAGCATTCTAGTATTTTGCAGCTGTCACAAGTCTACCTATTCTATGAATCCCCAGGTTGGTTAATATACTTTTATGAATAATAATGCCTTTTTAGTTCAACTGCTGCTGCTTAGAGCAGCACGAGTCATTTCAATTCACTCTTATAGACTAAACTACAAGTACTGATCTGTGGATAGCATTTCCCTTTTATCTCAGTTGCCACCCTATTGCCTATTTACCTCAATTGCTGCTGATATTCCAGCAGCTGCCTGTTCGAGATGAAAAAGCCAAATGCTTGAACAATACTAAAAGCTGAGGAAAGGAGTGGTCTTGAAGAATCCCCTGTCCTTCCTGACCTCCTTCCCTTGCTGACCATCACTCTTGTCTCTTGTCTGTTGCTGCTTGTATGAATGTATTTTCTGCCTGTTGACCACCATGCCTCACAGTGCTACATTTCATGAAAGATAAGCCATGGAATCATGGAAGAGTTTCCTAGGTCCATAGTCGTAAAAGTTTTTGCATTCGCATTCAAGTACCTGTTTACTTAAGAGTATATCTATGGCTTCAGAACACCAAATTGAATTCTAGCACTACCTTCACTGTGTTTGATGTTGATATTAACTGAGTTTCTGATCTAGACTTCTTGAAAGTGAGTTTCATTGAGAGCCAAGCTTTATTATTTTTGTTCAACATGGCTATTTGAAAGGTTATATGTTTTCTTATATTTTAAATTTAACATAGGATAGGAAATAGTGACAATTTTCCAGCCTTTTCTTTACAAGAGAGCTGGACAGCAACTGTGCAAATATGTATGTTGAATACAAAAAAAGGATGATAGTCAAGTTCATTATGCAGCATCGGAATCATTGAGGGAGTGATGTTATTTCATAATACTGGAAATATATGCCACTTCCCAGTTAATTACCTAATAAAATGTTCCTGATAGAGAGAGGATCAGTAATTGATGTGATTTCTATGACTTCACTTTAAGCTAATCATTTTCATTGAAGAAAATATTAAAATGATAACTTTCTTTCTTTACTTTTTTCAAGTATTACATAGGGATAAATTATTAGCTGAGACTTTGAAAGTGCATTTATGATCAGCTGCTTACTTGGTTGTAAAACACAGTGTTCTATATGAATAAAATTCTCAACTTTCCCCCCAAAATAGTTACAGTTGCCTCCCCATCACTTTCTGGAATGAATAAAGTATAATTTTATTGGGAAAACAAATGCAAATAACAGCATATAGATGCAACAGTTAAAATGATATAATTTCATTAAATAAATATTTCCATTGAGAGATGACAAATTTCCCATATGAAAGAGATTAATTATTTAAATACTTTCTATACAGTTATACAAATATCCAAGGCAGTTTATATAAATACATTTATCCACACAAATAAAAAATCAGTTAGAACATGAGGATGATTTTGCTATTGGAACTTAATCTCTTATTGTTGCCATTTTTCAGTTGTTAAGTCCTGTCTGACTCTTTGTGACTTCATGGGCTGCAGAATACCAGGCTTCCTTGTCCTTCACTATAACCAGGAGATTGCCCAAACTCATGTCCATTGAGACAGTGATGCTTTCTAATCATCTTATCCTTTGTAGTCCTCTTTTCCTTTTGCCTTCAATCATTTCCAGCATCAGGGTATTTTCCAATGAGGTGGCCCTTCATATGAGGTGGCCAAAGTGTTGGAGCTTCAGCTTCACAATCAGTCCTGCCAATGAATATTCAAAGTTGATTTCCTTTAGGATTGACTGGTTTTATCTCTTTGCTGTCCAACGGATTCTCAAGAGTCTTCTCCAGCACCACAACTCAAAAACATCAGCTCTTTGGCACTCAGCCTTCTTCATGGTCCAACTCTTACATCTGTACATGACTACTGGAAAAACCATAGCTTTGACTATATGGACCTTTGTCCGCAAAGTGATGTCTTTGCTTTTTAATACACTGTCTAGGCTGTTCACAATTTTTCTTCCAAGGAGCAAGCATCTTTTAATGGCTGCAGTCACCATGTACAGTGATTTTTGAGGCCAATAAAATAAAACCTGTCACTACTTCCACTTTTTCCCCATCTATTTGCCATGAAGTGACAGAACTGGATATCATGATCTTGTTATTTGACAGTTGAGTTTTTAGCCAGCTTTTTCACTCTCCTCTTTCAATTTCATCAAGAGGCTCTTTAATTCCTCTTCCCTTTCTTCCATTAGAGTGGTATCATCTGCATACCCGAAGTTGTTGATATTCCTCCTCGCAATCTTGGTTCCATAAATCTTGTGATTCATCCAACTCAGGTTTTCATATGATGTACATTGGAAGGACTGATGCTGAAACTGAAATGCCAATACTTTGGCCACCTGATGCGAAGAACTGACTCGTTTGAAAAGACCCTGATGCTGCGAAAGGTTGAAGGTGGGAGGAGAAGGGGACGATAGAGGATGAGAGGGTTGGATGGCATCACTGACTCAATGGACATGGGTTTGAGTAAACTCCAGGAGTTGGTGATGGACAGGGAGGCCTGGCATGCTGCAATCCATAGGGTCACAAAGAGTAGGACTGAGTGATTGAACTGAACTGAACTCTGCAAAGAAATTAAATTAGCAGAGTTACAACATAGTGCCTTGACATATTCCGTTCCCTATTTTAAACCAGTCAGTTGTTCCACGTAAGGTTCTAACTGTTACTTCTTGACTTGCATACAGGTTTCTCAGAAGACAGGTAAGGTGGTCTGGTATTTCCATTTCCTTAAGGATTTTCCACGGATTTCCAACAGATCACTGTTATGACACACACAGTCAGAGGCTTTAGCATAGTCAATGAAGCAGAAGTAGATATTTTTCTGGAATTCCCTTTCTTTCTCCATGATTCAGTGAATGTTGGCAATGGAATCTCTGGTTCCTCTGCCTTTTCTAAAACCAACTTGAACATTTGGACGTTCCTGGTTCATGTAGTGCTGGGGCTTAGCTTGAAGAGGTTGAGCACAAACTTACTAGCTTGAGAAATGAGCACAATGAGTATGGTAGTTTGAACATTCTTTGGCACTGCCTTTCTTTGTAATCAGACTGAAAATGGACATTTTCCAGCCCTGTGGCCATTGTGAGTTTTCCAAATTTGCTGGCATATTGAGTGCAGCACTTCAACAGCATCATCTTTTAGGATTTGAAATAGCTCAACTGGAATTCCATCACCTCCACTAGTTTTGTTTTTAGTGATACTTCCTAAGGCCCACTTGACTTCACATTCAAGAATGTCTGACTCAAAGTGAGTGATCACACCATCATGGTTATAAGGTCATTAAGAACTTTTTTGTATAGTTCTTTTGTGTATTCTTAAGGAGAAAATGGCAACCCACTCCAGTGTTCTTGTAAGGACAGAGGAGACCAGTGGGCTATATAGCACAGGGGATCACAGAGAGTCAGACACTACTGAGCAACTAATACATCTGTGTATTCTTGCCACCTCTTCTTAATATCTTCTGCTTCTGTTAGGTCCTTAACATTTCTGTTTTTTATCATGCCCATCCTTGCATGAAATGTTCCCTTGATATCTCCAGTTTTCTTGAAGAGGTCTCTAGTCTTTCCTATTCTATTGTTTTCCTTTACTACTTTGCATTGTTTGTTTAAGAAGTCTTTCTTCTGCCTCCTTGTTTTTCTCTGGAACTCTCCATTCAGATGGGTATATATTTCCCTTTCTCCTTTGCCTTTTACTCCTCTTCTTTCCTCAGCTATTTGTAAAGCCGCCTCAGACAACCTCTTTCTTCTTAGATTTCTTTTTGTTTGAGATCATTTTGGTCACTGCCTCCTGTACAATGTTATGAACCTCCATCCATAGTTCTTCAGGTGCTCTGCCTACCATATTTAATCCTTTGAATCTATTTGACACCTCCACTGCATTATCATAAGGGATTTGATTTAGGTCATACCTTAATGGCCTTGTGTTTTTTTTTTTAAATCCTCTTCAATTTAAGTCTGAATTTGACAATAATAAGCTGTTGATCTGAAGCACAATCAGCTGAATGTATAGAGCTTTTCCATTTTTGACTGCAAAGAATATAATCAGTCTGGTTTAGTTATTGACTATCTGGTGATGTCCATGTGTAGGGTCATCTCTTGTGTTGCTAGAAAAGAGTGTTTGCTATAGCTGATGTATTCTCTTGACAAAACCTTTAGTTTTTGCCCGGCTTCATTTCGTACTCCAAGGCCAACCTTGCCTGTTACTCCATGTATCTCTTGATTTCCTACTTTTGCTGTCCAATCTCCTATTATGAAAAGGACATATTTTTTTGAAGTTACCTCTGGAAAGTCTTGTAGGTCTTCATAGAATTGGTTAATTGCAGCTTCTTCAGAAGTTGTGGTTGGGGCATAGATTTGTATTACAGTGATGTTGAATGGTTTGCCTTGGAAACAAACCAAGATCATTCTGTAGTTACTAAGATTGCACCCAAGCAATGCATTTCAAATCTTTTGTTGACTATAAGGGCTACTCCATTTCTTCTAAGGGAGTTTTCCTATTGTAGTAGATATAATGATCATTTAAAATCAATTTGTCCATTCCTGTCCATTTTAGTTCACTAATTCCTAAGATGTCCGTGTTCACCCTTGCCATCTCTGACTTCAGCCAGTCAGTCATTTCAGTCGCTCAATCATGACTGATACTTTGCGACCCCATGGACTTCAGCACATCAGGCTTCCCTGTCCATCACCAACTCCCGCAGCTTGCTCAAACTTATGTCCATTGAGTCGGTGATGCCATCCAACCATCTCATCTCTACCATCCACTTCTCCTCCTGACTTCAATCTTACCCAGCATCAAGACATTTCTGAAGAGTCAGTTCTTCTCATCAGGTGGCCAAAGTATCGGAGCTTCAGCTTCAACATCAGTCCTTCCAATGAATATTCAGGACTGATTTCCTTTAGGATTGACCAGTTGGATCTCCTTGCAGTTCAAGGAACTTTCAAGAGTCTTTTCCACACCACAGTTCAAAAGCATCAATTCTTTGGCGTTCAGCTTTCTTGATGGTCCAACGCTCACATCCATACATAGCTACTGGAAAATCCATAGCTTTGACTAGACAGACTTTGATAGCAAAGTAATGTCTCTACTTTTTAATATGCTGCCTACGTTGTTCATAGCTTTTCTTCCAAGGAGCAAACATCTTTTAATTTCATGACAGCAGTCACCAACTGATGTGATTTTTGAGTCCTTCAAAATAAAATCTCTCACTGTTTCCATTCTTTCCCCAACTATTTGCCATGAAGGGATGGGACTGGATGCCATGATCTTAGTTTTTTGAATGTTGAGTTTTAAACTATATTTTTCACTCTCTTCTTTCAATTTCATCAACAGGCTCTTCAGTTCCTCTTCAGTTTCTGCCATAAGGTAGTGTCATTTATGTATCTAAGGTTATTGATATTTCTCCAGGCAATCTTCATTTCAGCTTTTGCTTCATTCAGCCCAGCATTTCACAGTATGTACTCTGTATATAAGTTAAATTAGCAGGGTGACAATATAAAGCCTTGATGAACTCATTTCCTAATTTGGAGCCAATCTGTTGTTTCATGCCAGGTTCTAACTGTTGCTTCTTGACCTGTATAAGACTTCTCAGGAGGCAAGTAAGGTGGTCCGGTATTCCCATCCCTTGAAAAGTTTCCCACAGCTTGTTGTGACCACACAGTCAAAGGCTTTGGCACAATGAATAAAGCAGAAGTAGAAGTTTCTCTGGAACTCTCTTGCTTTTTCTATGCTCCAGCGGATGTTGGTACTTGATCTCTGGTTCCTCTGCCTTTTCTAAATTCAACTTGAACATCCTGAAGTTCACAGTTCACATACTGATGAAGCCTGGCTTGGAGAATTTTGAGTGTGAGATGAGTGCAATTGTGCAGTAGTTTGAACATTCTTTGGCATTTCCATTCTTTGGGATTGGAATGAAAACTGACCGTTTCCAAATTTGCTAGCTTATTGAGTGCAGCACTTTCACAGCCTCATCTTTTAGGATTTGAAATAGCTCAACTGGAATTCCATCACCTCCACTAGCTTTATTCATAGTAATGTTTCCTAAGGCCCACTTGACTTCACATTCCAGGATGTCTGGTTCTAGGTGAGTGATCACACCACTGTGGTTATCTGGGTATTGAAGATCTTTTTTGTACAGTTCTTCAGTGTATTCTTATCACCTCTTCTTAATATCTTCTGCTTCTGTTAGGTCCTTACCATTTCTGTCCTTTATTGTGCCCATCTTTGCATGTAATGTTTCCTTGGTATCACTAATTTTCTTGAAGAGATCTGTGGTCTTTCCCATTCTATAGTTTTCCTCTATTTCTTTGCATTGATCACTGAGGAAGGTTTCTTATCTCTCCTTGCTATTCTTTGGAACTCTGCATTCAAATGTGTATAACTTTCCTTTTCTCCTTTGCCTTTCACTTCTTTTCTTTCCTTAGCTATTTGTAACGCCTCCTCAGACAAACATATTGCCTTTTTGCATTTCCTTTTCTTTGGTATGGTCTTAATCACTGCCTGCTGTACAATGGCACAAACCTCTGTCCATAGTTCTTCTGGCACTCTATCACATCTAATCCCTTGAATCTATTTCTCACTTTCACTGTATAATCATAAGGGATTTGATTTAAGTCATAGCTGTATGGTATAGTGGTTTTCTTTACTATCTTCAATTTAAGTCTGAATTTGGCAACAAGGATTCATGATGTAAGTCACAGTCAGCTCCCAGCCTTGTATTTGCTGACTGTATAGAGCTTTTCCATCTTTGGTTGCAAAGAATATAATCAGTCTGATTTCAGTATTGACCAGCTGATGATGTCCATGTGTAGAGTCTTCTCTTGTGTTGTTGGAAGAGGGTATTTACTATGACCAGTCCATTCGCTTGGCAAAACTCTGCTAGCCTTTGTCCTGCTTCATTTTGTACTCCAAGGCCAAATTTGCCTGTTACTCCAGGTATCATTTGACTTTTTACTTTTGCATTCCAGTCCACTATGATGAAAAGGACATCTTTTTCTGGGTGTTAGTTCTAGAAGGTCTTGTAGGTCTTCATAGAACAGTTGAACTTCAGCTTCAACAGCAGTACTGTTATATTGAATGGTTTGCCTTGGAAATGAACAGAGATCACTCTCTTGTTTTTGAGATTGCATCCACGTACTGCATTTTGGACTCTTATGTTGACCATGAGGGCTACTCCATTTTTTCTAAGGGATTCTTGCCCACAGTAGTAGATATAATGTTAATCTGAATTAAATTCGCCCGTTCCAGTCCATTTTAGTTCAGTGATTCCTAAAATGTCAATGTTCACTCTTGCCATCTTCTGTTTGACCACTTGTAATTTACCTTGATTCATGGACCTAACATTCCAGGGTCTTATGCACTATTGCTCTTGACAACATCAGACTTTACTTCCATTGCCAGTGATATCCACAACTGGGTGTTGTTTTTGCTTTGGCTCTGTCTCTTCATTCTTTCTGGAGTTATTGCTACACTCTTCTCCAGTAGCATATTAGGTACTTACTGACCTGGGGAGTTTATATTTCAGTGTCATATTTTTTTGCCTTTTCATACTGTTCACTGGATTCCCAAGGCAAGGATACTGAAGTGGTTTGCCATTCCCTTCTCCTGTGGACCACGTTTTGTCAGAACTCTCCACCATGACCCGTCCATCTTGGATGGCCCTACACAGCATGGCTCATATTTTTATGGTTAATAGTTTCATCTCCTCCTTGACCACTTCCAATTTGCCTTGATCCTAAGACCTAACATTCTACATTCTTATTCTTATTGTTCTTTACAGTATTGGACTTTACTTTCACTGCCCAACACATCCACACCTGAACATCATTTCTGTTTTGACCCAGCTGCTTCATTCTTTCTGGAGCTATTAGTAATTGCCCTCTACTCTTCCCCAGTAGCATGTTGGATACCTTCTGATCTGGGGGTCATATGTTTTTGCCTTTTCATGCTGTTCATGGGTTCTCACGGCAAAACTACTGGAGAGGTATACCATTCCCTCCTCCAGTGGACAACATTTTGTCTGAACTCTTGACTATGACCAGTATGTCTTGGGCGGCTCTTCGAGGCATGGCTCAAGCTTCATTTAGTAATGCAAGCCCCTTATGCAAAGACATGAGTTGATACTTCATATCATCTGTAATTTGGGAACTGATTATTTAAAAATGAGATACCCCTGTACACCTATCAAAATGGCTGAAATCCAAATATAACAACAATAAATGCTGGCAAAGTTTTAGAGCTACAGGAAATCTCATTCATTGCTCCTGGGAATGCAAAATCCTACAACCACTTAAAAAGACAGTTTGGCAGTTTCTTATAAAAAACAAATATGTCTTAGCATGTGATCCAACAATCATGCTCCTAGGCCTTTACCCAAAAGAATCCAAAATGAATGTCCACACAAAAAAACCTGCACACAAAAGTTTATAGCAGCTTTATTCAAAATTACCAAAACATGAAAGCAACCAAGATGCCCTTCAATAGTTGAATGAGTAAACAATCTGTGACATATCAGTACAGTAGAATATTATTCAGTAATAAAAAAGAGAAGTGAGCCACCCAAGCCATAAAAAATAAATAAATAAAGAGAGAGAGACATGGAGGACCCCATAAATGCATATTGCTAAATGAAAGATGCTTGTCTGAAAAGCTACATTCTATATGATTTCAACTATGTGATATTCTGGAAAAGTTAAAAAAAAATTATAAAGGCAGTAAAAAAAAGTGTGGTATCCAGTGATTGAAGATAAAAGGGAAGGGATAAATAAATATGTGAAGCACAGGAAATATTTTTGGAGTGAAACTATTCTGATGATACTATAATCATGGATATATAACATCATGCATTTGACAAAACACACAGAACTGTACAACATAGAGTGAACCTTAAAATAAATAGAGAGTTATTTGACCATAACGTATCAATACTGTCTCATCAGTTGCAATAAACATACTATACTAATGAAAAGTATTTTTATGGGGAAATTCAGGGTAGGGACAAAGGGTGATGAAAACTCTTTACTTTTTGCTCACTTTTTCTGTAAACTTAAAACTACACTAAAAAAAATAAAGTATATCAATAAAAATAAAATAAACATGGGTTTAGTTTCAAAGTCTTATATAATGTGTTTGCCATACTACAGTCCTATCATTATCATGTAGGTTGCTACCCCCAACTTAGCTTATAAACTGTTTCAGATTTGCATGTAGAAGTTAATATAAAACAGAAAAATGCCTTAAATTAAAAGCAAAATGTATGAAACAATTACCTAATCATCTGGAAATTTAATAGCTTCTTTTTCTTCCCCCTCACAACTGGCCAGAGAAAATGGATGCTACAAAGAATGGCTTAATGAAGTTTGTAGCTATACTTCTGAAAGGTTGTTGCTGAACCACGAAAGATGCTGGGGTTCTCGGCCTCCAGAGGAGAAGAATTCAATCCAGGGCCAGAGATGAGGGTTGACTGCTCAGAGCTTTTGTGTAATAACATTTTATTAAAGTATAAAAGAGATAGAGAAAGCTTCTGACATAGACATCAGAAGGGGGCAGAAAGAGTACTCCCCTGCTAGTCTTTAGCCGGATGTTATAAAGCTACTAGCAGTCTGCTAATTAGAGAAAGGAAATGTCTCAAAACTCAGAGAATGGCACCAGGTGAGTTATCCTGGGGCATAAAATGACTGACAAGAATCTTGAAGAAAGGCAGATTTACATACGAATATATAGTTTCACTAACATTGATTAGGAGAACAACATATAAGTATAACATACTGGTTTGTCAAGTAGGTTCTGAGTGTTTAGGCAAAACCAACTTGAAGACAGAGTCTAGGGTAAATACATAGTACATTAACATATCTTAAGACAAACATTTGCATAAGAAAAATGCATTGGTTAGCTCAAGGTTTGAGGAAAGTTAAGTTCAGGTGAAACCAGGTGTCATTATGGCAACAGAATTTTAAGAGAAACCTCTTTTTAAATTTGTATAGAGAAGGGAAAAAATATAACACTAGTTTGTTTCCTCCTGCCGCTTAAGAGAGAGACAAAAAATGTGACACTTGCAGCCTATTTCCTCCGTTTGGAGACCCCTGGCCTTCCTGCCGGTCACACTCACTTCTTTCCAGTAATAACACAGTGAAAATACTCAGTAAAATAAAATGAGAATCTAAAATACCACGGTTTCTTTCAAACTTTTCAATCTATTTGCTCCATTTATTATTGATACTTATTATTTACCTTTTTGAAACTTGTTTATTTGGTTGTATAAGCCCATTCTCTAAAAATTCTGAACTTGGCCTTAATATTTACTTTTATACCTACCTAATTCTTCTGTATTATTACTATGATCATTTTTTTAAAATTTAAATAAAGTCTTGGTGTAGTTATACATGTATCAGATATTTTGATGTTGAATTTTAGAACAGCATTTATATTACAGTATTTTGACACCATACTGTTTATCAGTATCCTTATAATGAGTCTTCTCATTATTATTATTTCTTAAGATACTGTACTTTTGTAGACTGATTTTGTATAACTTAGGATAAAATTTGAAATAGCTTAAGTTGTCTAACAATCATTATTTGACCAAAAGGTGAAAACATAAGCTTAAATGATCAAGCAATAATATGTCCTGTGTGTATGTGAAGTGGTGACAACAATCAAAATCTCTTTGCTCAGATCTTGAAAAGACTGTGGTTTTGACTTGAGTTCTTAGAAACAATAGCTCTGTTCAGAGTAAGAATTTGCCACAGTCAGAACTGTGGCTATAAAGATGTAAACTTCTCAAAAATGTGGTCCCCAGACTAGGAATTAGCAGCCTCAGTTCCGCCTGGAAAATTTCTAGAAATGCAAATCATTAAACATTACCTAGGACCACCTACTGAATCAGAAACTTAGTTGTTGAATCCAGAAATCTGAACTTTCACAAGTACTCCAGATGATTGTGCTGCAGGTTAAAGTTTGAGAACCACTAATCTATAGCTCTAGGTATTGCTTTTAGTCTCATCTCTGAGGCTGTGTGTGTTCAATCGCTCAGTCATGTCTGACTCTTTGCAAACCCATGTACTGTAGCCCACCAGGCTCCACTGTCCATAGGATTTCCCAGGCAAGAATACTGGAGTGAGTTGTCATTTTCTACTCCAGGGAATCTTCCCAAATCAGGGACTGAACTACATTTCCCCCTTCTCCTGAATTGACAGGTGGATTCTTTACCATTGTGCCACCTGGGAAGCCCCATTCTGAAGCTACAAGTCAACAAGTAAAACAAAATATTTCAAAAAATAGTGACCCTTAGTTAATGTTAAAACACTGATTATTAAAATTAAGACAGATTTCATATAGCTTAGTATACTTCAGATACTCTTATTTTAAATGACTTATGGTTAAGGTTGAGCAATAGTAATGAGATATCTTCCCAATAGGACTTGCGGTCAAAGATAGCTGGATCCAATAAGTATCTCTGCCACAAAACATATTCCAAAAAAGTTAAAATCTTAAACTCAAATCAGTTGATATTAGGATATATGTTTTCAAGGCTTAAAAACATTACCTTTATGAAAGAAGGAAGATGAATGGGTAAATTGTTTTTTATTAGTCAATCATGACGCCCATACATTAGCATAAGTCACAGAAGAATTTTAAAAAATCAGTTCCTCACAGTTACATATCTCTAAATTAAACTGCCCCATCAATTTTAGGAATTTGATGTTGCAATATCAATTTCAATTCTCTTTTCTTTTTTTAATAGTACAACTCAAATTTTAGTTGGGTATGTAGTCAAGCACTACATTCTCAAACCTGCTATTGCAGCTTTGTGTGACTATAAGAAAATTACAGCCTATTAAATATGAGAATAGAAGTGTCATATGTTAAGCCATTCTCTTAAAGCGAAAGGCAAGGATCTCCATTTGCCCTTCTCACCTTTGAATTTGCTGAAACAGGCATGCAATGATGGAGGCAAGAGCAGCTGCCCTGTTATTATGAAATGGAAGCTGCATGTGTAGCATGGCAGAACACCAAAGGCAGAAGATCCTGGGTCACTGACATTGTTTGTCCTGGAAAACTCATACAATAACTATCATGAATGAGAGGAATCAACTTTTTTGCTTAATTTTTTGTTGTTTTGGGGTCTTTTTAGAGATTTTATGTTTATTCTCATTAATATACCAGGGAAACCTAATTGATTTCATGTTCTAATGTTCATAAATAGAAAGGCACATTTGTTGATATGAAATTAAAATGAAGAAATTTACCATAGTGAGAAGTACTTGTTTTTTTCAAACACTCATCCAAATTCCTCCACTCTTGTAACTCAGTCAGTCAGCAATAATTACTGAATACATTCTAAGCTCAAGGTACTCTTCAGTGTCTTGGAGATGCAATGGTGAGCAAGCTAGGAAAAATGGATGCTCTTCAGGTGACTTCATATTGTTGGGGGACTCTAAACAGATAAATAAATTAATTGCATGAGGTTAATTTAAACAGGCAAAAAAGGTTTCTTAATTTCTTTGAAAATCCTAAAATAGAAAAATTTTTACATCTACACTTATAACCATTAAAATATTATCGTTTGAGAAATGAAGGCTGCCTTCACCCAATCTTCCTTTTGCCCCCAAACCATTCAACTTAATAGTGACAGGTGATAAACAACACTGATTTCTGCTGCATGTCCAGTCTTTCTGTCTTTCCCCTATGCTTATCAACAGTCACCTGTTTGTCTGTAAAAGTACATATGCTAAATCATTTATACCAAAATGACTCTACACTGTAGTTATTAGCTTTGAAATACTTGGATGAAAAATCTACATAATAAATAGAGACATGACTATTTTTTTAAGAACTGATCTCTCAATATACAACATCTAATATACCATTTCTGCACTTTTATTAATTTCTTCTATTTATGCTCCTTTATGAATATTTTTTTTAGTATGACAGATATTCTGCAATGAGAACTTTGTGCCTATTGTTTTATCTCTTTGTGATATTATTTCTGTGTAATAGTCTGCAAGAAGTAGAATGGCTGAGTCATGTAATATGTACATTTTACAATTTTATGAACAAAACCAAATTGAACTTCAAACAATTGTATCAATTTATATTACAACTATCCTTAGTTGTTGTTTTTAGTCACTAAGTCATGTCCGACTCTCTTGTGACCCTATGGACCATAGCCTTCTATCCATGGGACTTCCCAGGCAGAAATACTGGAGTGGGCTGCCGTTTCCCTCTCCGGGGTTCTTCCCGACCCGGGGGTCAAACCTGCGGCTCCTGGATTGGCAGGCAGATTCTTTATCACTGACCCACCAGGGGAGCTCTGAAAGGCTAGCATATGCTATCAATTTTTATTTTGGCTAATCTGATAGAAAAAGTGAGTCAATAATATCTCATGTTTATTCATATTTCTTTTATGAATTATTCCTTTTTATGTTTTGCTTATTTCTATAAAACTTTTTGCTTTATAAATTTTGCTCTTATGTTATTTGGTGCATAGATGTTTGTGACTATAATATTTTCTTAATCAACTGTACTCTTCAATGTTTTTGGCCTTAAATACTATTTCATAGGGTAATAGTGTTTCTTCCTGTTCCAATTTTATTTTTATCTTCACCCATCTGTTTACTTTCAAATTCTCTATCACTGTATATTTAGAAATGCTGCTTGTTAGTTTATAATCTGAAAATCTTTACCTTGTTTAGGATAATTTAAATTATTAACATTCATGTTTATATAAAAAACATGTTTTTCGGATAGCTAATGTTTTCTATTTATATTTTTATAGTTTCTCATTTTCTTATCTTTACTTTTTCTAAATTGAAAGAATTTAATATATTTTTCTAGAACTTAATACTTAGTAAAAATAGATATTTTTACCTTCATGTAAAGGAAAACTATCCACTTAAAATATGAACACCTGCAAAAATGTTTAAATAAAAATAATCATAGTTTTATCATTGAGAGATTTTTCTATTAATGAATTGTTGTAATATTATGAAGTCACATTTTTGTATATATTTTTATGTGCATAGGGCTGTTCTTTTGTATATATACATGCAATTTTATGTCTGCCATTTTTATAACATTTTCTTCATGGTCACTTTTTATGACATTAAAATATTATAATATTATTTGCAATAACATATATTTTGGATTATATCTATTATTTAACCATTTTCCATTATTTGCGTTTTTATTGTTTATAGTATTTGTGTGTCATGCATACTCAGTTGCTCAGTCATATGTGACTCTTTTCAACCCGGTGGGCCTTAGCCCACCAGGCTCCTCTGTCCATGGGATTTTCCAAACAAGAATACTGGATTGGGTTGCAGTTTCCAACTCAGGGGTCTTCTTGAACCCAGCACTGAACCCATGTCCCCCGCATTGGAAGGCAAGTTTTTTTATCATTGGGCCACTTGGGAAGCCCATTTGTCTATCATGTGCATGCCTGAAAAAAAGCCCTTAAGATTCCTAACTAGAATGCAGAATCTTCATGAGCATGTTTAAAACTTGAATGCTGTAGATTCAGTTAGCTATAAAAAATCCAGTTCATACTAACAACTAATTCTATCATACAGGTTCTGAGTTATCACACAGAAACATGTGAAAGCAAGGAGGCCTTAAAGTTCAGTTCAGTTCAGTTCAGTCTCTCAGTCGTGTCTGACTCTTTGCAACCCCATGAACTGTAGCACACCAGACCTCCCTTGTCGCCATTCTTAATCTATACAGAAAAAGGATACATTGTGATAATAATGTCAATTACTTCTTTCTAGGCTTTTTTTTAAATTAATTATTTTAATTGGAGATTAATTACTTTGCAATATTGTGATGGTTTTTGCCATACATTGACATGAATCTTTCTAGGCTTTTTAGAATCCTGGAACACAAAATAATATTGGCCCATCATGAAACTTAGTAAGATATTCTCAGACTTGCTTGGTTCAGGAGCCCACGATGGAACAATCAACTTTAGCTGAGAACTGGGTCCTTTGATAGACAAATTTATGAATAGTGGTGAGGTTTATGATACATATTTTCAAATTCATTTTCATAAATATTATACTACTAATATTTTCATCTGAATTATATGAAATCTCCATTTTACCATTAGCTCATGATTCCTGTGAAATAATTTATAAACCAATTTAATAAGTTAATAAAAATACATACAGCTTAAATTTATGTTTATTTGGTTCTAAATCAATATGATCATATGTAAACTGAAAACCTCAGTGAAAGTGTCCACATCTTCTTCCACTTATTAGCAAAAGGTTTAGTGGAGAAGAGGGGAGTTCAAGTATATATGCCCTTGTTTAGTCACTAAGTCGTCTCTTTTGTGACCCCATGGACTATAGCCCTCCAGGCTCCTCTGTCCATGGGATTTTTCAGGCAAGAAAACTGGAGTGTGTTGCTATTTCCTTCTCCAGATAATCTTCCCAACTTAGGGATCTCCTGCTTTTCCTGCATTGCAGGCAGATTCCTTACCACTGAGCCACCCGGGGAAGACCTTTCAAGTATATATAGGTTGTGTTAAAAGACAATATTGAGTCTTGATCTTCTATTATATTCTTAAATCTCATCACATCTGTCTATATATAGCAATATTTCCACAAAATTTCTGTCATACAAATAGGACACATGCCTGATTTCTTAGCTTGGTTTCAGAATTAATTTTTTTCTTGTAAATTCTTCACAGTCTTTCTGGTATATTCCAGAAACTGCTTTTTCAAGGTCACACATGACTTCCAATGTGTACAACTGGCAATCACCTCTCTGATCTCATCTTACTTGAGCTATTAACAGCACACCTCATAGTTGATCAATCTCTCCTTAAATTCTACCTTTTTTTTTTTTTTTTTCTTTCCTGGAAGGGAGAGCTTCTAATGTATCATGTTCACTTTGTTTTGAGCCCCACTGGCAGCTC
Organism: Cervus canadensis; assembly: GCF_019320065.1. NCBI lineage: Eukaryota > Metazoa > Chordata > Mammalia > Artiodactyla > Cervidae > Cervus > Cervus canadensis. The sequence goes on from NC_057400.1 coordinate 62,707,046, forward strand.
ATTCCTTGTCTCCTGTTAAAACTGCTTTTCACAGAGTCAACTGTTATCTGTCCTGGAGTTTCTGTCTATCTACACATGTTCTCATGTGATCTTATACAGTCTTATGTCTGTAAATTGCACCAATATGCCAGTCGTCTTAAATGAATATCTGACCCTGACTCCGTAATCTGTACCTGGCCGCCTCTGTTCTCTCCACTAGTTCATCTGAAATTCATCTCAAACTGGTTAAAAATCTAAAATTTAGCATTTCCCCTAACCTAATAATAGAAGACTTCCCTGGTGGTTCAGATGGTAAAGAATCTGCCTGTGATGCAGGAGGTCCGGGATTGATCCCTGGGTTGAGAACATCCCCTGGAAAAGGGAATGGCAACCCACTCCAGTATTCTTGCATACAGTATTCCATGGACAGTGGAGCCTGGCAGGCTAAGTCTATGGGGTCGCAAAGAGTCAGACATGACTGAGAGACTAACAGTAACCTAATAATATTTCTCCCTAGACTTCCCCATCTCAGTAAGATGCACCAGTAACCTTCATTTGCTCAGATAAAATTTTCAGTTTTTCTGTGTTAGTCTTTTCATCATGATATATCCAGTCTATCAGTAAATCATGTCAACTGTAATTCTAAAGCATTTCCCAAATCCATTCCCTCATCCTCATCACTGTCTACCACTGGTTTCACGTTAGAATCTTCCCAATACTCCCTCTGCTTTCATCTATCTCCTAAAATTCTTCACATACTAACTATGGTGATATTTGTATCTTCTGCCCTCTTTTTTTTCCTTTCTTTTTTCTGTTTTCTTACCCAGATAAGTGTCTGTATGTGAATGCATCTCAGTCTTATTTTTTCTCTTCTACTTCCCTAGCTTTTTCCTTCTCTTCTAATCCCTTTTTATCCCTCATACCTGACATTAAAGAATGTTAACAACCTACATATACCCTTACCTATATTCATGTCTGCTTATTTTACAAATATATACGCGATCTTTTTTTTTTTTAATACAAAACCAGATCCTATTTAATACTGTTCTTTCATTTGTGCACTGCATTTCTTATGCAATAAAACAACTAGATAATAATACCAAGTCAATGGGTACAGATAGTTTATTTCAATAAACGCAAAATCTACCCTTACTGATATTTCCTCTGTTTCCATTTTTTAGAACTATGAACAATTAAGCAATGTTGTGCAAAGTATTCTTGAGTATCCTTTTATTCATTGTAGAGAGTCCTAGGAATGCAATGTCTAGGTCAAAAGTTTTGTGGCCAAATTGCTTTCCAAAAAGACTGTAAAGCATGGGAATGTAATAATTGATCATCTTTTCCCTGACTTACAATAAGTTCTTTTAGTGTTATTCCTTTTGGTAAATTAGTTATATAGCATCCAATTATATTAATTTCTTTGGCAACATATTAGTATGTGGCTTTGACTCTTAAATTAGCATTTTCTGGCATCTATCCCAACGTTAGTTATTAGAATTGAAAAGTAAGTGAATAAAAAGGTAAAATCAATTATCAGTATTGGATAAATACATTGGCCAATAGGTGATCTACCATTATTTTCAGACATAATATAAATTACTTAATATTCTTCCTAGGGTTAAACCTGGGCTTCCCTGGTGGCTCAGACAGTAAAGAGTTTGCCTGCAATGTGGGAAACCTGGGTTCCATCCCTTAGTTGGGAAGATCCCCTGGAGGAGGGCATGGCAACCCACTTCAGTATTCTTGCCAGGTGAAGCCCATGAACAGAGGAACCTGGTCCATAGCGTTGAAAAGAGTCAGACATGACTGAGCGACTAAGCACAGCACAGCACAGGCTTAAAACTAAACAAAATTATAAGATTTACCTATTTACATTTGTATCAATTTCCACATTTCCACAATTTCTGGATGTCCACCACATATTGAAGATACACATCCTAAAGTAGGACATTAAAATGGTGCTCTGTTCTGCCAGGCCTGACCAATATCAGCTGTAGAGAAGTTGCCAAAGGATCAGAAAAATTAAATCTTGACAATACATAGGATCATATTTGGCTTTTCTCCTTTCTTTTAGAGGTACAATAACTGAAGTTAAGAAAACTGAATCATTACTTGACCATATTCCATAGTTGTTTTAGTTGGACATATCCTAAAGTGATTTCTGTTTAAGTATTAACTGTGAAAGTGTCTAGCCAAATTTATGTTCAATATATCATTGATTATTATGTGGCTTTTTGTTTTCAACATCTCTGTAATTCAGATATCTTATAATCAGTGGCTGCTTACAGTTAATTGGTACTGTGCATTATTCATAGTGGACATAAAAAGAATACATCTTACAATTGATGGGGTATAAGATTTGTTAAAATCTGTATTTGTTTTTAATAGGTCCCACATTTAAATCCAGCAGATTTGAGATACAGAAACAGGAAAAGGGAGCTAGGACTACTTGTAAGTAACAATTAACTGATAATTACTTTAAAAAGTCACTATTTCCTTTCAAATCATACCATAATAGTGTCAGCTTCAGATAAAGTCAGTAATGGTTATTCAATACTTATCCCATGATTAGCATATAAAATTTTCTCATACTTAAAGAGCATGTAGATATTTCTTAAAGATTATCTAGCATAGATTAAGTTCACTAGTGACATAATTTTACTGAAATATGTTAATATCAAACTAATTATAAAGCCCCATATGCTTACAGTTCTTATGTAAATACAAAACAGAAATAGAAATCAAATAAAAATACAACTGAAAAAAATCCAAATTATCAATCTTAATTTAACACAACAGATGATGTTACTTTGCTTAAACCAAATCCTATCTCAAAACATGGATATGTTTATGAGAATTTGTGTCAATACTGATTTAAGTATGTCTGATGAGTAGAGTGAATATGAGTACTGTATGTGATATAGTTATCTCACCACTTTTCTCCATTTTATGCCATATCTTTGTTCATATAGCATGCCACGACATCATTTGATCTCATCTTAGAATATAACAAAACACTTATATGTTAAGTTCCTAGATATTTCCTCATTAGTCCAAAACAATAAAAGCAGTAATACCTGACACCAATGTGATCACAAACGTGAATGCAAACAAGAGATATATAATGACAGAATTTAATTACGGATACTGTTAGATCATTATAGTAATAAAAAGTTCTAAATTCCAATTATATGTTTTGTAACCACTAAGATTACATCACAGACACTTTTGAATAGCACTGGAATATGCTTTTTTTTTTTTTTTTTTTAAAAGATGACATAAGAACAGGAACTAGGTTCACAGAAGCTCACAAAAGGTAAGGTAAGTCTGAGTTGTTGGAACCCAGAGGCTGATCTAATTTGTGGATCTTTTATGTTACCAATGGGAAGTTATCCAGATGGAGTAAAAGCATTCTGTGATTGTAATGACAGCAAGCAGGAAATCCAAGTATGCGAAGGTAGCAGCATATGGTCTCAAACAGCAGTAGGCAAACTGAGGGAAGTTTTACTTCCTCTGGAAAAAATGGACAGAGAGAATCACAACAGGGATTCAGGATGCAAGGGCCCAGCTACGGGTCTGGGACAGAAAGCAGAATTTTGGTTTTACAGTTCACGGCAGTAGCATTGTTTTGAAATTTTGGGTCAAACAGTAACAGATCAGGAACAATGCTCAGGTGCTGTGCATTTGGACTGAGCAAAAGGAAATGAGGAACAAGAGTGAGGTCAATTATTATAGGCACAGAGCAAAAGGATCTTGATTTGAATCACAGTGATGGGAAGGGGAAACCACACCTGTAGAAAGGGCAAGTTAAAGTGTCGTTTAGTCTCCCAGTTATTATTCCTTGCGACTCCATGGACTGTAGCCCAGCAGGCTACTCTGTCCATAGGATTTCCTATGCAATAATACTGGAGTGGGTTGCCATTTCCTTCTCTAGGGGATGGATCTTCCTGAGCAAGTGAGCCAACCTGTGTCTCCTGCATTGGCAGGTGAACTCTTTACCACTGAGCCATTAAGTGTAGTTTGGCAAAAAAAGAACTGCAGGTTTTTTTTTTTTAAGAATAATGTCAACTACTTAAATGTTTAATTATTAATTGCAATTTTTTTCAGCTGGTTAGTTGGTAATTAAACCCAAGTGATCTATAATTATCCCATAAAATATATTTTTAAATTTTATGATTAAAAATATTGATTCTGCACATTTATAATAGCAGTTAGATGTCTGACTTAATATAAATTTTCTAAGTGTTTGAAAGGGAAATCTTGAGTGGTATTGTTTCATAGGAATAACCAATGTCAGAAATTGTTTGAAATAATGGGAACGGACCATGTATATTAAAGAGATGGCAGCATAGTAGGACATTTAAAGATACTTATGTGCTTACTTCCTTTGGACCATGGTAAAAGGAAAGAAATGGAAACAGCAAAATGGAAGTTCACAATAATTTATCATTGTTTGTTGTGTTGTGTTGTGTTGTGTTAGTTGTGTTAGTTGTTCAGTCTTTGTGACCACATGGTCTGTCCATGGAATTCTCCAGACAAGAATACTGAATGGGTTGCCATGCCGTACTCCCGGGGATCTTCCTGACCCAGGGATCGAACCTGAGTTTCCTTCATTGTAGGCAGATTCTTTAACATCTGACCTACCAAGGAAGCCCTTATCATCACTTACTGATTTTAATTTATTGCCACATAAAGGTATGCTTTCTCTCTAAAATGGTGGGGAAGTCCTGATTTCCTTCTTGACTTCTCTATTCATTTTTAGCAAAATTCAAAGAAAAAAAAATTCACATTTTAATAGAAGAATTCCATTATACTTAGGAATTGTTTATTGTTATTAGAAGCCAGAATACACGTGGTGGTGGCTTACTTTTCTCTTGAATTTTAAGACTGATGTAGTGATGAGTTCAATAGCAACAAAGCTCATTGGTAATGGCATAATGAATATCACATAGTGTGATTAGCAGTTTTATTTGAATGACCATTATGGATATGGCTACTCAACTGAAATGAGTGTAAATGAAAGGAACTGAATCTGCACTCTCTTCTGAAATATGTCTGTGCAAGCTCAAGGCATAGGTACAGAATCTTGCTGATTATACTTAGCATCAAGTAATGCTGAGATAAATTACCTCATGTGTAGAGAAAAAATAAGGATACATTTTATGTAAAAAAACTACATTGCTTTTAACTCTCAGCATCCTCCATGTATTAGCAACAAATCTATGTTGTTTATCACCAATTATATACAGGTTTAGATTTTGCAGTCAAAATCTACCCCATCACATCCTCAAGCTTGTAAGTGGCAAAGATAGACTATCATGACAGTAAGGTGAATCTTTTCGGAGATTATTTTACTAATGTTTATTTTTAGGATATACACATCATCATATACATGTATATATGTCATATGTATGGTATATATATTAACTTTGCCACTAGAAACACAATATGGCATTCCATATAGATGATATTCTGCTCCATGGGGCATTCATGTAATTGTGGTTCCTGAAATGGAAACTGAGCTTCTTGATGTAGATACAGATCTGAACATTTTGTCAGAAGTATTTTGATAGAAAAATATTGCAAAATATCTGGCTTAGATTATATGAGTTGTATAAGCTACCCACTCCAATATTCTCGGGCTTCCCTTGTGGCTCAGCTGGGAGAGAATCTGCCTGCAATTCAGGAGACCTGGGTTTAATCCCTGCGTTGGGAAGTTACCCTGGAGAAGGGAAAGGCTACCCACTCCAGTATTCTGGCCTGGAGAATTCCAAGGACTGTATAGTCCATGGGGTCCCAAAGAGTCAGATGCGACTGAGTGACATTCACTTTTCACACACAGGAAAACTACACTATTTGATTCTTTCACTATGGGGATATCTTCCATTTCTCTAGGGAATTCTTTAGTTTGAGTCAGTAAAAATGAAGATTCTGTCTCCCGTCTAACAACTGTAAGTTTCCAAAACTTAAAAAGACATAATGAAAATAATATAGGTCATGAACTGTTCCCAACGTTATATGCACAGAGAATGCCTGCACCCTCAAGATATAAAATAAAAATAAAAATAATTGTAATCGAAAGGGCCAAATGAAATTGATTTACACATGGTAGTTGGTGGGGAGATCACTTAAATATTTTTTTATAAGATTGCATTCATACTGAATTGTAACAAGTTATTAGGGATCTGTTCCACAGAGTATAGAAGTTTTGTAAATTCTTGCTTTCTCTTTCTCCCAGGACTTCCATACTCCCCCAAGTGGATATCTGAGAAATTTAGCCAAGTACCTTTAAATAACTGTGACACTTCATAATGAGCTTTGATCAATTCATACCAACTTATTTCTTTATTTGAATTGAATCAAGGCACATGGAGATTTTCCCTTGGATGAATCTAGCACTCCCCTCTTACACTCTTGGAAGTTATAAATTGCTCACATGACTATTGCCTCTCTTACAAATACTCTCTCTCTGCTCTTCCTCTTTCAAAGAGTGAACTCAAACTGGCAGATTCATTTAAGGACCATATTGGGGTTTGCAGAGTCACTGCTATATAAAATCATATATAGGGGACACTCAAAATGGACTGTTTTGAATTCCTGACCTTCAAATAAACAAGATCAACACAGCTTAGATCAAAGTGCAGTATGCTTTGACACAGGAGCATCAGAATGGCTGGAATCTGATTTAACCAATTAAGCCATTCAAGGCAAGAGGAAAATAAAGCCTTCAGTAAATCCATTGAAGGCACTATCTCCCAGCCTCCCACTATTATCGATCTTTTTAAGTGCGGACTAATGAGTCGTATATATACCTGATGGGATGCGCTCACCCTACCACCTACGAGGAGTTACACAAAGAGAGAATTCACTAGGTGAGAGGCGGGGCACATTCAGACCGACGACTACCTTGGCCCCTTAAAAACCTGCGTGGTGGTTTCTCTTCAGGGAACGCAGCAGAACCGTCCCTACTTGCCTAACGAACCCATTAGTTCCTTTGGGAGAGATTTTCCTTTCAGGTCGCTTCTAGGGCAAAGGCTTTTGTTCGCTACCACTCTCTGTAGCGGGAAAAGAACTGTACAGAAATGCAAAGCAAGCTCGTAGCAGCAGCTTCTTTGCGGCAAAGCATCGCTTTCCGTTCTGCTTTGGCAATTTAGGAAGAACCCAGGTTCTCAGGGGACGTGGGTGAGGGGAACTCCGGGTCGAGGAGCCCAGAAGCCAAGAATCTTTTTCCTTTTATCCACTTCACTCGTATCCCCACAACATCCCTCCCCACCCCCCAAACGATCAACACAAATCCCTATGATCTCTACAAACGGGTGGTGGTGGTGGTGGGTGGAGGGACCTTTTCTTTCTCTTGAGACTCTCAAAAGGATTCAGCCTCCATCCTAAAAACCACATTAAAAACAAATAAAATCACAGAAGCCAAACCCAAATGGGTGGCAACTATCTCAGGAGAGAAGCAGCTGCTGGCACCTGCCTGGAAACGCGGCAGTTGGAAGCGGATGGCTTTTCATCCTGAATTATTAATTTATTTACCCCCCTTACCGTCTCCTCCCCCCTTCCCCGACTGCGAGGCAAGACATCTCCGGGTCTCCACATCTCCCCCTCCGCCCCCACCTCGGAGGAGTCTCCCGCTCCGCGGTCGCGGGCCGCTCTGCCGCCGCCCGCGGTGACCGTCGCGTCCCCGGCCCTCGGCCGCCGCGGCGCGGCGCGGGGGGCGGCCCGCTCGCCGCGCGCTCCCACTCGCGGCCGGCCCGGCGCGGCCGTGGGTCCCGGCGGCGGCGGCGGCGGGGGAGTGCGGGGGGAGGCCGCGGGTGACAGATGCACTCCTCTGACAGCTCTCAGTATCAGCCCAGTGGCTCCCTGCCATTGGCTCAGTGCAATGGACCGGCAACGCCGCTCAATATAATAACACTCATGCCTGCCAGCAGCAGCAACTCCGAGTGCGGGCGCCGAGCGCGGGGGATGCTGCCGCCGCCGCCGCCGCCGCTGCCGCTCGGGCGGCTCCCGCTGCCCGGCTCCGCTCGGCCGCGCGGCCCGCACTGACTCGCGCGGGGCTCCTCTCTGCCTGCCCAGCCCCTCCCAGCCCGGGATCCTCCCGCGGGGCGCAGCGCCCTGAGGCGGAATCAGGGGAGCCACAGAGCCTGCTAGGCAGAGCGAGGCGAGCATGCGGGGGCGGAGGCGCCTCGGCGCGCAGGGCAGAAGCGCCGAGTGAGCCTGTCTCCGGAGGGCGTGCGAGAGAGGCGGCGGTTCGCCCTCCCGGCCGGTCCCTCACCCACCCTCCCCGGCCCCGGCGCGCTGCGGCGGCGGGCGCGGGGTGCATGGAAGCGGCGGCTGCGGCGGAGGAGGCAGCGGCTGCCCCATGGAGTGTTACTACATTGTCATCAGCTCCACGCATCTCAGCAACGGACACTTTCGCAACATCAAGGGAGTTTTCCGGGGCCCTCTCAGCAAGAACGGGAACAAAACTCTGGTAATCGCTTCTCTCCTCTCTCTCCTGTCTAAGAGGGCATTTAGAGCATTGAGGTTACTGTGAGGCTTTGGGGTGTCGCTGTTCAGTCTGGTTTACAGTATATTCGTTTCTTTATCTTGTGGGCGTGGGGTGAGAATTTGGTGTAGAAAAAGGCAGGAATCTCAGGGAAGCTGTGATCCAAGGCTTTGGTTGACACTTCCCCCAACGCTCCGGACTCTCCACCTCATTTGCACCGGTGAAAATTACCACAGTTTCTCCTTATTTGATGCAAATTGTGTTAACAGGACCTCTTATAAGAAAGAAAAGGAATAACCCTAACCCCAAGTGACCCTATAACCTCCGTCGGCTTAGGAAGCTGAAGGTGAATAGGGTTGTGGATGTCTTTATGGAGGCAGAGAGCCATGTGACTGGTGGCCCGGGGCAAGTGGCGGGATTGAGTGATGGTCTCGGAAGGAGTTTGTGTTCCGGCTGTCTCCGCAAGGACTGGCAGCAAACTTCTCCAGTGAGAAGTTGTCAGTACAGAGCTTAGCAGAGTGACTCCGGAACCCCAGGCCATCAACTTTAAGCTATTGACTCAAAAGAGGTTGTAGATGCGTGTGTGGGGTGAGCATTCTGACACAATCAGAGCCAGAAAGGAAAAACGTGCCAGACAGAGCCCGTGCAGTCCTGGAAGGTTCTCACTGGACCACAGAGCTGCTTTTTTCAGCATTCTAGTATGAAAAGGACTCCTGATTGGTGAGAAATGTGCTGAGCATTAAGATAGTACAGGGCCGCAGCTCTTACTTTTTCCTTTCACATCACCTCTTAGCTACAAAACCTCCTTGCAGAACTGATTCCCAAGTCCTCGTATTGCCTGAGAAGTATACACTTCAATAAAGGAAAAAAAGGGAAGTGTAGGGAAGGCTTATTAGGAGGGAAGACTTATTAAGCTTAGTAAGGCAGAGTAGAGCCAGAGTGAGGTGATGGTATGCAAATATATGCATCACTAAAGTCTGGTTCCTTTAGCAAGCAACACCTCCCCACCCCCACTATACAAAGTGATGATTGCCTAGCCCTGAATAAGTAGAGAAGTTTAAGGACAGACTCAATTAGTCCAAAAGTAGAGTATTCTTAACTTGCATTTCTTTATATATCTTAAAATATTGTACATAATTTAAAAAAAAAATGCGCTGTGCATGTGTTTTCCAAGAATGAAAAGTTCTCTTCTCAAGTTTTAAGTGAATTCTGACATTGATGTGATTTATTTGATTATTTTCTTTTCTCCCTTGAAATCTCTTGGACACCTTCCTCTCAGCTCATTTAAGATATAAATTAGAACCAGAGTTAGTTTATTGCGTTTATTTTTGTCTGGATAAGATTGTTTACTGTTGTTGATCAAAGAAAATACTTTTCTGTGGTCTTCCAGTGGAGTACCATACAGAGCAGGAGGCACAGGCTGAGGGAATTATGGAAAATGTTCTGGCTAGACTTAGAGAACTCAAAAATGTGTAAAGGTAATTGTTTTTTTTTTGGGGGGGGCACTTCATTTTGAAGAAAGTATGCACTGGTTTGTTTTTTAAGTCATGTTTCACTTGTGAGAAAAGACAGACTTATTGAACACGATCTCATCTCCATAATTATAATAATGGTGTAGGTAATAAAACCATGAAATAAAGTTCATAGGGAAAAAAAAAAATATTTGCCAAACCTCAACTTGTGAAAATTCTGGTAATCTTGATTCTTAAGTCAGCTTTGGGCTTCCACCAATGATTGAACTTGATTAGGCTGATATTTGTTTTATGTTTGAAGTTGATTAGTTCTTTATCACTCATGTTGACAAAAGATAGGTTAAAGTGTAGACCTGCCTGTTGTATCTTCAAATTAAGATAGATGTTTAGATGAAGCTATCTAAATTAGATGAATAAATCTAAATGTATGCAAATGTCAGAAGCAACAAATTCAGTTAAAAAGGCTTAGAAATAGGCCTATCATATTTCTCTTATTTATAGAAAATAAAAACAAATTATATGGGCTTCATAGCTAATCCTTCAACGTTGTGCTTACAAACTGCCCAAGTTTGTGTTTCCTGTGCAAGAGATTTATACTGATTGAAATGATGTAGATTTTCATATATGATTCCTCTATAATTGAAGCTATTAATTTAAAAAGTAATATATGTCATATGTTTGTTTTCTGTGTCTTTTGATGATTTGTTATTGAAGAGAATGAGACTCACACCTGTTTTTATAATAGAAGAGATTCTAAATATATTTGTAAATGAATTTTTTTAATTAAATACTTTTCTATACTTACCAAAAACTATATTCTTTACAGCAAGTAGGATGCTATGAGAGCCTATTATAAACTAAAACTTACTACAAGTTAAACACAGAAAACTGAAACTGAGATTTATCAGAAATAACAACCTTAATAAGAAACACAAGTATTATCTTACAAATGTATATGTTCCACAATTTTCATGCAAGGATTTATATTGTCATGTCATAGAGTGAAATTATGAGATCTTTTTTACCTTCTTGCCTATTTGATTTTAACATATTGTGAACTTTGCCTTTAAAAACATCATCACATTTTTGCATTTTGAAATTTGTATTACATTTAAAGAATTTTAACAATATCTCAAGTTTTTTTTTCATATTTCAGGAAAAAAAAAAATTTTACTTAAAATGTAAAATCCATTTAGGGATTTTTTTCCAAAGAAATTCCAATTATTTTCAGCAACTTGAAAGCAAATGGATATTCTGAATATTTCTAAAATTCATATTTTTTAAACATTATTTTATAGTCTTTAAAATTATTGAACTGATTTAAGATAGGCTGTAACTGTTAATACAGTGTTCTTTCATGAATTAGAAGTTTTCTATAAAGTTACTTAGAGAATATAACTCAGTGTTTAATGAAATTGATTAATTGCTTTAGTCCTAAATCCAGAATTCATATTCATACTGAGGAGATTATAAAAATGTACAGACCTTTTCAAAGGTCATATTATGTCATTCACACAGTAAATTTTTAAGGATACTTAATGACTAAGCCTATTGTTAACCTTGACCCTATTCCTGAGCCTTTAAATATACTTCTCTTCACAATTTTAACTGAAAATACACAAATCTCCATTTTGCAAGGTCTTACCTTCAAAGAAAAAGGTCACTCTACCTCTGATGATTTCTGTTGTAAACAGTATCATATCTGTGATATAGCTTTAATTCCTTGGAATAAAAAATAAGCTAATATTTTATTAGTGCTCCAGACTATGTCTAAATAATTTATGTGGTTTAATAACAGTGAATAAAGTTTACCATCCATGTATTCTCATTGTTTTTACTTAGATTATTTCAAACCACCATTGTGTATGCATTTGTTTATTGGATAAAGACATTCTCTTATATTTATATTTTGCAATTGATCCACAAAAGATTTTTTGCCCTAATTATTTAAAAATTGTAATACAAAATATTAAAATATTTTTTAAAAAATTTAAATATATATGTAATCACTTTTATTATGGAATTTGGAGTTTGTGGAACTTTGGAAATCATTACTAATTTGTTTATTGCATTGTCAGTTTGCCAGCATTTTTTTATTTCACAAGAGTTTTATGTCTGTGTAAAGACTATGAAATTCAGAAAGAAGAAGTGCTGATTTAAGGTCAAAAAGTGAGTCACTATTATAATGCAGATTTCCTGACTCTAGAAGAATTTTCTTCATGATTTTTATGCTAAATTAGAGAATCTATAGCAATTGGTACCCTAATCTCCATACTGAAAAAGAGGTGTTGGTGTTATCTATTGTTTGAGGACATTCTACTTTTCCACTTGTCTTTAGGTGTGGAGAAATAGTACCAGACTCACAGAATAGCTTAAACTCAAATTTATTTTATTTCTTATCTTCCAGTATGTGAACATGGATATTTTTTGTCTTGCCTAAACCTTGCTTCTGAAGGCTGCCCTCCATTTCCATAATATTTAGTACCAGGTTTGTTAAGAAAAGATGTATTGACTTATTAATCATTTCTAAACATATTATTATTTAGTTCATTCAGATTTACTGAGATGCTTTAATTGCAAAGCACTAGTCTAGGCACTACAGGATCTGTGCTAAGCATTATGCACTAAATATTGTGTTAAGATGTATTCATGTATGCACCTGTTCATTTTGAATGTGTTGAAAAAATATTCACAAATTTTGACAAGTTTATATGTTTCTTGTCACTCAAGATATTTTTATATATATTCATTTTGAAAGTATGAAAAATTTCTTGAATTTTTCCTTTGTGTATACAGGAACTCACTAAAATTAGATAGGTCTTTGAAATATACTATATGGACTTGTTCTCATTATAATAGTATTAAGTCATTCCCTTACACATTTCTGTATCTCCTACAGTTTATAATTTAAAAGGCTTCTGCACTCACTAAAACCCATTTATGTGGCACATTTAGGATTGTGCCTATGACTAAAGAAACAAGTTGTTAAATTCGTGCTACTGAGATGTTATCATTGTTAGATTAATATCCTCAAGAATGGTCAAGAATGAAGGTGGATTAGGGTGAATAATATATGGCTAAACTTCCCCACACTATATATATAGACTTAGTCGTATAGTCAGTTATATATTTTTTCCAAGTTTCTTTTATACTATCATGCATTCAGAGTCAAAGACCATCTTGTGTCTCACTTTCCTGAACTTAAGGTGTCATATATTCTTTGTCATACTTGTTTTTCATTCCAGCAGAGCTTTACAGCATGTGCATTTTCAGAACATATTATTGGAGTGAGGAAAATAAGATTGAAATATTGATATTATAACCTATTCAAAAATGTAAGCAGTATTTTAAGGCAAATGTTGTCAAGTAATAGCCATGATTCCAACATATCCTTTTTGGTTTATCAAATATTGTGTAAGTTATTTTTGATAATTGAAATTCAAATAGTGACACGCTATCTTGCAACCAAACTTCTCTGTTATGCAAAAGTATTTTCTAGTTGTTGATGACTTTTATTACTTTTTTGCTGAAAATACAGCAAGAGCTTTGGAGACCTCTAATCCAGAGGTTTCATATAGCTATATGCAGGACCAAATTCAGGTGGCAGAAGTAGTTTGCTGAGTATGCGCTGTGTTTTAAAGTATTTGAGCTTAAATACCATTCAAAGAGGAATACACTTCACAGTTTGCTACTGTTTATACTGTTTTTGTTTTTACTGTTATATAAGTTTATTTATCTAATTATACCATCCTGACCAATGAAGGCACTTGAATTTTCCATCCCTTGTTTAGTCTGAGAACCAAATTTTACATACAGGTAGACAGAAACATTTTCATCGTTCTATCCTTCATGGTACCAACTTTTAGGTAGACAGGCGTCTTCTGGAAAGTTTTCCACATATTCATCTTTCTGTTCTGTTTACTATATATTGGCTGGACAGCTTTACAGTATTTTCCAGATCGTATATCTAGGAATGCAATTGTAATAACTACAATATAGAAGTGTGGATTTGAAGATGATGCACATTTTGCATTTTAAAATTGCAAACTTTCACTTAGATCACTGCTGTTTTTGGTAATTTCATGTTGTTTTTTGTCTTTTAAAAAATTAATTTTGGAAGTAATTTTATTCTTTAACTTATACTTTTGATAAACATGTTTAGCTCATATAGTATACTTAGAAAATAGTTTTTGAAAGTATTATATATAGGGGAAATCATACTTTTTAATAAATGTAATCATAATACAGGCTTGAAATAATTTTCTCCAGTGATCTTATTTACCTGAGATATATTATTGAAGGCAGTTGTTGTATATAAAGAGTTTGAGTAATCCTTCCAGAGAGAAAGAAAAAATAGTCTTTTTAACCTGTAGTATACTGAAGCCAAAATTTATAACAAAGTTATTTATATCTGTCCCTTTTTTATACTGCTAATTACAATATTGCACTTCCCTTGTGGCTCAAACGGTAAATAATCTGCCTGTAATGCGGGAGACCTGAATCTACCCCTCCTGTATTCTTGGGGTTTCCCTGGTGGCTCAGACCACAATATTAATAATTTTATTAATTCTGTTCTCTAAAAATCTTCGCCTGAAACCATTTCATCTGTTTTATCTTATCTAAATTATCCTTTGCTTCTGAGAAAATTCTTAGCATGTATACAATATTGTGATTGTGTTTTCAACTGGCAAAGTTTCATTAATTTTATAAATGTGTTACACTAGACTTCCTAGCACAGTGTAAGATAAAGTGGAATTATAAATAATTAAAACTCAATCCTAGTTGTCAAAATAGCGGAGTCCATTACCTGATGTAGTACCCTGGACTCCTTCATAATGGTTTGGCACCATTAGAAGAAAGTTATATACTTTCCTAAGTGTAAGTACATTTAGTGTATTAAATGTTTATGATGACAATGCTATATTCAGATAGTAAGAAAACACTCTTTACTTACATAGCTTTAGAAAAATGAGCAATGCTGAGTGTGATGACTGGTTTTATGTGTCAACCAGAATGAAGTGAAGTGAAACAATTAATTGCTCAGGTGTGTCCGACCTTTTGTGAGCCCATAGACTGTAGCCCACAAGCTCCTCTGTCCATGGGGTTCTCCAGGCAGTAATACCGGAGTGGGTTGCTATTTCCTTCTCCAGGAGATCTTCCTGAACCAGGGATCGAACCCAGGTCTCCCGCATTGCAGGCAGATTCTTTACTATCTGAGCCACCAGGGAAGCCCTGAGTAGTAGCCAGTTATTTGATCAAAGACTAAAATCGTTGCTCTGAAGGTATTTTATAGATACAGTTAATGAAGTCTATATTTAGTTGATATCAAGTAAAGGAGATTACCATCTACAATGTGGATGGACCTCATGCAGTCAGTTGAAAGACTATAAGAGAAAAAACTGAGGTTTCCTGGTAAAGAAGACATTCTGCCTCAAGACTGCAGAATCAAATCCTGCCGTGAGTTTCTAGCCTACTGACCTGTCCTACACAAGCTCCACAAACCCACAATCAGAGTCAATCCCCAATTACTTAAAACAAAATTCTCTCTCTTTTACTCCCTCTTCCTCCTCTCCTTTGTCTCCATGTATTTTTTCCTCACCACCCCCCACACCCCTGTAACAGTTCTCTCTCCATCTTTCCTGTTGGTTCTGTTTGTCTGGAGAACCCGAAGTGGTACACTGAGAATCAGTTATTATATCTTTTATGTCGTCTCTTACAATAAGACAACTCAATATTTCAAATATAAATTGTATCCAATCCCAATTGGATTTAGTTGGAAATAGGTGAAATTGACATTGTTAAACTTTTGGGGCTTGAAATGGATAGACCTTAATGTGGAAGGAACATTTTTGTTGTTTTCTAGAGGAACATATAGTAACCTTATTTTAAATATTTTCCTGGATTACTTTGTATCCCTCAGTCCATCTCCCTGCCTTCTCCCAAAAAGTGAAAAGTGAAAGTGAAAGTCACTCAGTCATGCCCAACTCTTTGTGACCCCATGGACTATACAGTCCATGGAATTCTCCAGGCCAGAATACTGGAGTGGGTAGCCTTTCCCTTCTCCAGGGGATCTTCCCAACCCAGGGATGGAACCCAGGTCTCCTGCACTGCTGGCAGATTCTTTACCAGCTAAGCCACAGGGGAAGCCCAAGAATACTGGAGTAGGTAGCCTATCCCTTCTCCAGTGGATCTTCCTGACCCAGGATTGAACCGGGGTCTCCTGCATTGCAGGTGGATTTTTTACCAACTGAGCTATCAGGGAAGCCTACCTTCTCCCAAAAACCTTTATAAAACTGTAAAATATATTCTTATCTGTTCAACTTCAATAACTAATCATACATGCATTTATTGTACATTAAGAAATCAGGCCATCTTTAAATGAGAGAAAGTATTTTTAAACTTAATATCAAAAGTATACAGTTTGGAAACCTAAATTTAAGAAAGTTGTCTTTAATGGGTGGTTGTGTAAAATGAAGAGCTTAAATTTTATAACAAAAAAAAAATCTTCATGAAAAATATACTACCGGCCAGAAACTGCCAGAAACACCGCACTAGTTGAACCAAGCTGGACATACTGGTCCTTGTTGGAACAAGATGAACTTCATTCCAAGGGGAAGCTTGATATATCTCATGAAGAGGGAATAAGGGCGAATTTTATAGGTTTGGGGATTGTGTACGGTGCTTTTCTGAAGTTTATTAAAATACTGTTTTTATTCTGGATTGTTCTGTGAGAATGAAGGGCCAGTTCTGTGATTGGTTACCTTAATGCTTTTTCTCTAAGAGGCAAGAGGAACAGAGTTAGGGTAAAGCTGTAGTTGGTAAGGAAGCAGCTTTTGCTTGTTTTGGCTGACAGATGGGGATGTTTCATAACAAAAACAGTGTGTTGGTTTTTGTCTGTCCCCAAACACGACTGCAAAGTGGTCTTGCTTTTTCCTACTTGTCTTTGTACTCATCAGTGACCTTTGATTTAGTGGACTGTGGCATTGTGTATGTTTGATCACAGAACCATACCTTACTTTTTGAACTAAACAAGTTTGTACTTGACAGTTCCCAGGGGCTGCTCTTTTCTTTCTCAAATATGATATGGATGGCAAGGCACAACCATCAGAGGGGAATTTCAAGAAAATGAATTCCAAAGCTGGGGAGTTTTAGGGATGAAGGAAGGGAGGAGAATGATTGAAGATTACCAAGCTGGAGTGTGGACGATATTGTCCTGTGCTGGCACTTCTTAGGACGACTCTGGGAGATAAATAGTCACCGGACTCTTGAGAGAGATACAGAAGAAAGGATTTTCAAGAGAGACAAACTTCAGTGGGAGCAAAATGGTGAAGTGAAACTTCAGTGAACACTCTGAAGCTATAGAGATTTCATTGATAAGGTACCCTTCTGAATTCAAGACACCATCCAAGTGTTTTAAGACATGTAGTAATATAGAGAATTTTGTCATAAAAGAGGATGTAACATAATCCAATGGAGATTGAAGTCCAGGAAATGAAGAAAAATTTGGGAATTCTGGGGTTCTTGTGGCAACTGATATTGCTAGAAATACAGAGTAGTTTAAAATTGGTTCTGATAATCCCAGTGCAGGTAGTGATTAGCAGTGGAATGGTGAACCAGGACAGAGAGAAATCCTGTGGGAGGTACTCAAGAGTTCTTGGGCCCCTTGGATGCCTCCTTTAAGACTGAATCACGTGCATGCTTAGTCACTCAGAAGTGTCTGACTCTTTGCGAACCTATAGCCTGCTGGGCTTCTCTGTCCACGGAGATTTCTCTAGGCAATAATACTGGAGTGGATTGCCATGCCCCCTCTCCAGGGGATCTTCCCAACCCAGGGATTGAATCCCCGGTCTCTCCCACATTGCAGGCAGATTCTTTACCGTCTGAATTATACACAGGCCTATTCTGAGCCTCAGGTCTTTCTCCTGACCCTTGTTGAATTATCATGTCAAAGGGGCATTGTTAGTTCTAGTGCACAAATTTCTTTCCATATTCAGCCCCTGGCTGTGGGGGCTTGGGGAAGGTCGGTGTACTAACAGTATTTCAAGGTTACCCCATCCAAATTGCCTTGTTTTTTTTTTTTGTCCTTCAGATAGGAAACACCTAAGGAATTTGATGTGAAACAAGCAAATTTTGTTTGGAGGGAATTTCAAAAGTTGCCAAACTCATTGAATTATGGAAAAACAAGAGTTTTGGACAATAAGAAATGGAGGAGAAACTGAGACCAATTACAGAGAAAGAAGGGATTTAATGATGAGCGATTTGAACCTGATTTTACTTACAAGTGGTCAAAGACAGGAAGATGGGATATAATATGGAATTCTCTCCTTGTTTAATGAAAGGGTCTCAAGTGACATGATCTAGTCGCCTCCAAGCAAGTATCAGGGGAAATATGGTGGTTGAAATCATACTTTGTAACCAGATGGCCTTGAGCTCAAATCCTAAATAGACCCTTGTATCAATTAATAGACAGTAAGACTTTTAGTAACCAAAATCCCAAATATCAACTCTGTATCAACATAGTATTTTATATAAAATTTTTAATGCACTTAAAATATGAAACTATGTATATTTTTATATAAAGTGGCTCAAGAATGTCAAGACTAAAGACTAATTTTATTTGTATTTTTCCCTTCATTTGTAAGGTGTTTAGTGCTCCAGCCATCTACATTCTAAGTTAGAAAAAAATGAGTAAAGAGGACAGATGAAAAGTTGAATATTCTCTTTTTTTTTTTTAAAGAAGTCCTACTCAACAGTGTTTGCTTATATCTCTTTGGCTGAAGTTGTGTTATAGGACCACTCAAGTATAGGAAAGAGTGGAAACATTATTAATTAAGCCAGGCACATTGCTAAGCTCAAGAAAATAAGTGTTATGTTAATAATAATAATAAAAAAGAGGTAACTGATCAGAAAAGAGATATCTCCCACAACCTGTCACTAGCTTTATAATCTTGGTAAAGTTCACCTCTCTGTCAGTTATATTACCCTTAAATACAGATGATATTAATATCAATGCCTACCTAGGAAACAGATTTATGTATCAAATAAGATGAAGCAAGTAAAGTAATTCACTCAAGGTTTGACACTAATAAACTCCCAATAAATGAGGTTAGCTGTTGACAATATTTCATGCTGGGACATTCATATCTAGAATCTCATCTATTCAAGTCAATATGTATGAAGTGAAGTGAAGTAAAAATCGCTCAGTTGTGTCCGACTCTTTGTGACCCCATGGACTATACAGTCCGTGGACTTCTCTAAGGCCAGAATACTGGAGTGGGTAGCCTTTCCCTTCTCCAGGGGATCTTCCCAACCCAGGGATAGAACCCAGGTCTCCCACATTGCAGGCAGTTTCTTTACCAGCTGAGCCACAAGGGAAGCCCAAGAATACTGGAGTGGGTAGCGGATCCCTTCTCCAGGGGATCTTCCAGACCTAGGAATCGAACCGGGGTCTCCTGGATTGCAGGTGGATTCTTTGTCAACTGAGCTATCAGGGAAGCCCCTCAGTATGTATAAATTTACATAATTTGTACAGTTTTAGTATTGAATAGTATCAAGATTTCCTTTTTTTTTTTCCTGTTTATCCATGATACTTCTTACATATTTATCTTCACCCCAAGAGTCATAAAATCTCCCTTAAAAATGGACTGGGCTCTAAATATTCCAGTACATAAAGAAATGAAAATCTTATGAACACTTTAGATATAAGAGATTCTTTTGGCTCATAAAGTACATGACACTTATATTTTGTACTCCTAGGTTGCTAGTTCTTTAGAAAAGCTTGGAATTTCTTTTAACTCTCTTCAATAATTTCAGTAGCTATGATTCCTTTGCAATGTCTTGGATCAACTGCAGTTCTGGTGTTACAAAGTTAATATTTACACTAGGGGGCGACATAACATTTCCTCTTGCTCATATAGACAGGCGTAGTAAATAATCATGCATTAATAAATTTGTCAAAAAAAATAAATTTGTCAGCTATAGGGTTACGGCAGTTTATTAACCAAAAGTCACTTTAAGATTTTACTGACCAACACGTCAGTACGGAAATGCAAAACAGATGTGATGTATTTTCTATATAGTTTATTTGTGTACTTCCTCAAATAATTATTCTTGACCATTCTCTACTTCAGTCACATGAGATACATGTAGTAACATGGAGCTAGCATAGCCTTGATGTCTAACCATGCCTGTTATATTATCACTCTTGGCTGTGAAAGTGTCAGTTTTCATTTTTGAATTTGATATTTTTGGTTTCTTCTAAGTACCTCCAACCTACTAGATTTATGATTCTTAACACCCCATTTATGTCATAATTATCTTACAAGCAGTTGTTATAGTTAATATGTAATTAAATTTTATTGACATTTTCAGGGACTGCATTATTAAGCAGAATGAAAGTGGACTATGATGACCATTATTTGTTAAAACAAAAATAGCTATAGCACAAAATAAAAAAAAATATGTGAAATTGTGAAATCTAACTGTTAATTTCATGACTGACACATGATATTAGAGAATAGTTAAAAAATATCTGAGGCTCAAGTTTCCCAGCTCTACTAAAACTTAATGGAGTTTCCTCCATAGAAATTGGGATTAGGTTTCCTAGGGAAAACGTACACATTGCATGAAATAACACAAACTGTTCTGCTTGTGTTAGTAATCATTGTGAAATTATTGATACAACATGAAAGATGCATTGTTATGGATCAAGATTTAGAGGAGTTGATACTATGATATGTGCTACTACTCAAAAACTTCCAAGGTTTTTTTTAGGTAGAATAATATTAATGAAATTTCAGATGTTGCATGTTACATATTGCTGTCCTGGAAAGCCACATTTAAGACAATCTGTTAGCCTGTTACTCCACAGATAGGGTTCATGACCTAAATAATAGTCATAGTAATAATAATAATGAATCAAAACAAGTTGATCCTCTTTGTACAGTGCCTAACATAGCTGTAAGCATGATTTGATGATGTAAGGAAAAAACTACAGAGATTATCGTTTACTTATAATGTTAAATTATTTTAATTAAAATGCTGTATCAATAATTCAGTTTACATATGCTATACTATGAGTAATTATTCACCTTATAGGCATTAAACATGCCAACTATTTTGACTTATTAATAAAGTGCCAATACAATTATGTCAGCTATAGAAACTATAGGTCTTGTGAGAAATCCTTCTCTTTTCTCAGTACCTTGCATAAAATAAGTACAATATCTATTCTTGGACACAGGCAAAATAGACATGTTCACACAGGGTAAAGTCAAACACACACCTGCTCTTTCTCTCTCTCTCTACCCCCCTAACCGCTCCCTGCCTCCTTCCTTCTCTCTTTCTCTCTAACTCCTCTCTTGCTACACCCTCATTGTATTCTAGATGAACAGAGAGCATATTGTTTTTCCAGTTTCAGGTTGTCTGCATGTTTGTTTCTAAGGCAGCGCATAGAATTCTACTAGCAGTTCTGGCCAGATCCAGACAGCAAAATGATGATTTACTTGAAAAGCAATTGAGAATTCCCCTTCTCCCCACCTCAGCCACCAGATATAATATCAGAGATCTGAAAATAATGCTGGAAAGCTTTTGAGAAATCTGAAGCAACTTAATGGCCAACATTCCACTGGATGGCCACAATCCTAGGAATTAAAAATAAATAGAGAGAGGTGGCTTCCCAGGTGGTGCAGTGGTAAAGAATCTACTTGCCAATACAAGAGATGCAGAAGACACAGGTTTGATCCCTGGGTTGGGAAGATCCCATGGAGAAGGAAATGGCAACCTGCTCCAGTATTCTTGCCTGGAAAATTCCATGGGCAGAGGAGCCTGACTGGTGGGCTACAGTCCATGGGGTCGTGAGTTGGACATCACTGAGTACACACATATGCAGACACAAAGAAGGAGAGAAGGAGAGAGAGACAGAGAAAGAGAGAGAAAGGGGGGAGAAAGAAAGAAAGAAAGGAAAAAGGAAGGAAGGAAGGGGCAGAAAGAAGATCATTAGTTCTTTTTTAGGCAATAGAGAATATAAGTGAATATATGAATGCATATCAGTTTGAATAATTAGATGATGGTACATTCAGATTTTCCTGGGGTTATCCCAGTTTAGATAGTTGTCCTGGTAATGGCACTGCCTTTAATTCTTAGAATTATTCTGACTTGGATGATAATCTGTATGGTCATCCTGCTAAATAGAGAAACATTTCGAGTGACAGGAATCTGCCTAGATTGTTTCTTCATTCTCCATCCTGGCTTGACACCCACTTTCCTTTACGATCTGTTGGTTCTTATGAGAATGTTACCTACAGATGTGTTTAATGTTCTGCTTTGCTGTTTTTCCACAGTGATATGGAATCAACAATAAGAATATGCAGTGATAAAAGGAATGTAGTTATTCCTTCTCCCCACCTTTTGGCAGTCTGAGTTTAGCCGCATCATGGAAGAAGGGCTATTCAGAGGCAGGATGATGTGCAGGCACAGGGTCACGGGGAGATGGCTTGCAGCAGCTTCAGTAGAGTGAAGCGGAGAAGGGAGCCACAGTGGGCTTCCAGTGGCCACATAGCAGCCAAGCCTTGTCTGTGAAAAGTTCCTGGGACTGAAGATCCAGTTGCAGTGTTCCAAGCTATTTTAGTGGCAGAATTTTGCCCAAACATTGCCAGTTTTGGTTCCTCAACAAGCCTTCTTCAACAGGGTTACCTTTGAATCTGTCAGCTACCTAATAGTCTTCCAATAAATGTATCTTACGCTTCATTTCATGAGTTAATTTTGGTTATTTTTAGCCAAGAAACCTGACTAGAATTAGGACAACTGTAGAACTGCAGGGTTTTGCTTTTTTTTTTTTTTTTTTCCCCAGGATATGAAACATTTTGCTGGGTTTTACATCTAGAGCATTTTGACAGTGTTTCACTCTCTCCTCTGCTTCTGATCACTCTCCTTCCTTTTTTTAAAAAATAATTATTATGGAATATTTAATTGTTATTCAGGTTTGCCTGGGATAATCCCAGGAAATAGTGAGACTTTTGTTTAAATTCTGGGTGTGTAGCATGGGCCAGTTATTTAACATCTTCTGTTTCTATAACTAAATCTGTGTCTAAAAATAACAAAAGTTGTAATTCATCTAGCTCCTGATGTATAGCAAATGTTATTTTAACCATGGGTTTCCCTGGTGACTAAGATGGTAAAGAGTATGCCTACAATGCAGGAGACCTGGGTCTGATCCCTGGGTTGGGAAGATCACCTGGAGAAGGAAATGGCAACCTACTTGACTGGAAAATCCCGTGAGCAGAGGAGTCTGGCAGTTTACAGTCCATGGGGTTGTAAAGAGTTGGACACGACTGAACGACTTCACTATTTTAACCATGTTGCATAAATTATATATAATTTCTGATGAAATGCTTTAAAATGGGTACATGTGAACAGGACTGTTTTAAGGGTAAAATAATATAAGGGAATTCTCTGCTTCAGTGACTGGCACATAATCAAAGTTATTATTTTTACCATTACTGATACTTAAAGAAGACATATTTTTCCTCCTTTCCAAAGCCAATACATGGACTTCTGCTTTTCAGACAGAACATGAGAGATGCCAAATAAAAGAGAATAAAGGTACTTTAGGGAGTCCAATGAAAGATGGGCCAGATAATTGATTATAAAATTTGGCATTTATATATGGCCTATGAGTGAATCGCCTATTTTATCCTTTGCAGGAAAACTGAAGACCTGTGGTATACAGATACCAAACTAGGTGATCATAATTGACACCTGAAGATTTGCAAAATAACATCCTGGACTTCACTTCATAACTATTAAATCTTAAGATCAATGGTGAGGTCCAGGAATCTAGGTTTCCTAAGAGCCACAGATGACTTTCACTGTCCTAGAATAAACCGCATCTGGTTAGGTATCAATGGTCTTGTTCCAGAAGGATGCTTGGATGTCACACATTCACACTTAGTGTGAGAGATGAGGCCCTGTTCTCCTCTGCCCTTTCTTAGTTTCTCTGCCCAACACGCCTCTTCATCCTGCCCCTGCCTTCAAGTAGTCCTTTGGAAAGCTAGTAAAAATGCATTTGTTTCACTGTAAAGAAAAATGACACTACTAAAAAAGTTTAGGTACAAAATAACTAAAGGGCATAATCTTAAAATTTAATAGAGTACATCTACAGAAGGGACTAAAATGTGACTCTATGTTGTAAGCAGAAAAAATGTCTGGTTCTAGGTTCTGCCTCATGAGACAATTTAGTTAACTTGGCCAATTTCCTTTTCAACTATGTTTTCAATATATTATTTCATGTAGAAATTAAGGGTAATAACGCATTTCATGCTTTTTTAAAATTATTGTTTTAAGTAGCAAAGGAAGTGGTTGAGCTAGTAAACGTATAAACATGAGGCAGTTTACAAAATAAAAAGATGCAAAGGTAAATAGTTTTATGAAATACAGGGTGATCCCATGTACTTTTATGAGAAGTATATTAAAGATTTAACACTGATAAGAAAGTGAAAGTGAAGTCGCTCAGTTGTGTCCAAGTTTTTGCAACCCCGCAGACTGTAGCCCACCAAGCTCCCCCGTCCATGGGATTTTCCAGGCAAGAGTACTGGAGTGGGTTGCCATTTCCTTCTCCGGGGACCTTCCCAACCCAGGGATCAAACCTGGGTCTCCCACATGGTAGGCAGACGCTTTTTCTGTCTGAGCCACCAGGAAAGTAAAATCATATATCCTAATTACATCCTTATTGTCAGATGATACACCTCAATGACTTTTGAGATTCAAATTCAATAGCATATTTTATTTACAAACTTTGGTATTCTTATTGTTTATATATATGGGATTACCATTTATCATTTTTTTAGAATTTTGTTTGTAATGTGATTATGATACCATCAGAATCAATTTCTACAATAGCAACTATGTAATTGTCAGTTATTTAATATAGTTTGATAGGTCATCTAAGTGTCTTTGATTAACCTTATCCAAGTCATGTTTTCAAATTGTATTTTCAAATCCTAAGAAGAAATCATCTCATTTAATGAAAGTTTTCAGTTTTTGAGCACTTATTAAAATATTTCATTTAATTATTTCAGCAATTCTTTAATTTGGTATTGTTACAATTGTGACTTATAAATGAGAAGATTTAGTTTTTAGAACTTATCAAGGTCCTCTAAGTTGTTTTAAATTCATAGCTGTCTTGTGAACACTATGGAGAATGGATCTGAACACTAAGATTTAACATATGTATGTCCATGTCTATTCCATTTTGTTTAGTTTAGCACAGAAATAATGAATACCTCATTTTTATATTCTAGAATTTATGGCTATGCCAGTTATAGAGATTCAGAATTAGGAAATGTATATATAAATCCATAACTATTTTCCCCAAATATCATGGCTTTATTTAAAAAAAAATATGTTTATTCTATCTGCTTTCCTATTTTTATTCAGTGTCTGGACCTTTAATTAAAATTTGCATTACTGCCCATTTGCTTACCACTAGTGTTCAATGAAGACAATTTAATGTTCCTTTTTCTTTATAGGTAACAGAAGAGAACTAGTTAATTAGACTAAATAATTTGTGTCAAATGGTGTGTTTCTATGTACATTACATAGTGCACCAAGGCAGGAAAAAAGATACTTTTAACTAAAATTATTATTTTAGTAAAATTCAAGGCTTAGGATATTTTTTATATTTTCAATTCACTTTGAAATTTCTTCCCCCAGCTTTGTTCATTTTTAGTGTTTGAAATCTTCTATTTACTAACTATTAAAAGTAATAAAAGTTCTCAAACTAAAGCAGATGATAAATTATTTGCAAGTTATTTATAGCTGAGAGAGCACCATCATACTCCAGCATACGTTATTGGGTTTTTCCTTTATAGAAATAAGATAAGCTGTACATTTTTTAATCACTGGGCTTTGCAGCACACATTTGTAGAGGGCTGGCTTTCAGGTTTAGACAGTTCATAATGTGTAGGTTATCCTCTCATCTTTCTCAGAAGATTATTTTCAGGGAGAGTGCAAGAAAATGAAAAGATCTGAAAGCTTTTAATATATTTTTTTGGTAAAATGCTGGTGCTTCTAAATTTATTTGCCCTTAATTGCTGGCTGTGTTGCAGAGGAGAGGAACAGGGAGTGGGAGGGGCAATGAGGAGAGCACCTTGTCGTGTGTGAACAGAAAGGAGCCTTTGAGCAGCCCTTTGGTACAGTTTGTAAAGAGCCTTCTGCTCTATCCTCACCAGTCTGACCTGACTAACTAAACGCTGTGTGTGTGTGTGTGTGTGTGTGTGTGTGTGTGTGTTCAAGATAAAAACTTAAAATGTAGATACAAGCTATTCTGGAGTATCTGGGACCTGAAGAGAACAGGAATATTTTTAAGGATTAAGGTGGTCTTTATGCTGAGAAAATATTATAGGAACTTTTGGCTCTAGAGAATAAAGGAAGTCAATCTAATTCATTACAAAACAGAAGCTAAAAACAAAAACTGTATGACTTAAAATCCCTACATCACATTTCTGGTAAGGTCATAAGTTCTGTTCAGTTCAGTTGCTCAGTCATGTCTGATTCTTTGCGACCCCGTGGGCTGCAGCATGCCAGGCCTCCCTGTCCATCACAAACTCCCGGAGCCTGCTCAAACTATGTCCATTGAGTCGGTGATGCCATCCACCCATCTCATCCTCTGTTATCCCCTTCTCCTCCTGCCTTCAATCTTTCCCAGCCTCAGGGTCTTTTCCGAGGAGTCAGTTCTTCGCATGAGGTGGTCAAAGTATTGGAGCTTCAGCTTCAGCGTCAGTCCTTCCCCTGAATATTCAGGACTGATTTCCTTTAGGATTGACTGGTTTGATCCCCTTGCAGGCCAAGGGATCCTCAAGAGTTTTTTCCAACACCACAGTTCAAGAACATCAATTCTTCAGCACTCATATTTTATGTAAATATGTAAGGTCATATTTTCTGTAAATATGTAAGGTTGTATTTTATGTAAATATGTATTTGTAATATAGAAAGCATATGATTTTTAATCAGGCAGGTACCATGATTTCTGCCATTTTGTAATACTTATGAAGAATTGAAGAGAATCTATAGATCTTTACAGAGATTATGAAAGCTTATGAGTACTTCAGTCTAATTTTGTCCTAAGTTGTGTTACAGTAACAATCACAATAAGTGGTATCTATTTATATGTTTTTATAACAATAATGCTATAAGCCTTTACATTTTACAAAGAATATTATAACTGAGAGTTCAGTTAAGTATACAATGCCAATTTTAGAAATTACTAGCAAAATACATGTTCTTCATTCTACCCTTTAAAGTGTTCATGATTAAGTCTATACTTAATAACAAAACATATCTCAAATTAGAAATTAAATATACATTTCCAAAAGTAAGTATTCCTGGGCAAATAAATATTGTAGCTTTTATAAATTTTAATTTTATATCATAATTTTATAGGTTTGACAGAATCAATAGTGAATACTTTTTTAATAAATTGATAATACAAACTATTAAAGACAGTTTGTACAAAAGCATATGGAGAACAGAATAATTGCATTTAATCATAAGTTACTATCTATGAATCCTTCATACCTATTTTGTGTACCAAATATTTCACACAATGAAATTAGAATTCATTAACTTTAATATAAATTCAGAGGGACAAATTGTGTGGCAGAGATTTCTACAAATATAAAGTAAAATACACTGCTTTATTTTCTATTAAATAAATTGGCTCATAAAGATAAAAATTGCTGTTTTTCCATATTGATTCACAAAAGAGAGGAAGGGACAGCTGCAATTTTCAATGAAAGGAAGACTGTCTGTGAAAATAAGATTGCATTTTGCCAATAGGGAGGAAGCTAAGTGATTTGATTTTTATTTTAGCAATTGTCTCTCATTAAAAATTAGCAAATGTACTCATGTGTTTATTCATCAAATATGAATTAAACAGAGTGGTAACATGATCTGATGATTTTCCTTTTCTCCTGTAGTAGTTGCTTAGTCATCAGGGTGTGGAATCACACCTATTCTCCTTGCTTGAGCCTGATTAAAGTTATCCTCAAGGAGAGTATCACAAGATAAGTGGAGAGACAAGAAAAGAGATTTCAAATAAAAGATGCAAAATAGTAATTAAAATGAGAAGTAATAAATAATCTGCAGAGAAGAGTTGTAATTATTGTTGTGTCATAATTACTTGATCCAGTTCATTAGCTATAAACATGAACACCCTACAGATATTTTATAATTTCAGAATCCAAGGAAAAAGGCAGATTATTATTTTCAATTATAGTAGATATTTAAAAAGAAGTAGATGTCATTGATTTCACAATTGAATGTTTGGATTTTAGTGGATTTATTTTTCTATAAATTTAACTTCTTGTTATCAAGAACAAGAATAGATTATTGGCACATGAGTAGGTAGTTAATTGATAGATAGACACAGACTAATATACATTGCTATTAATTTATGTTAGTTTTGAAACTTTAGAAAATTAGAAAGTAAATATCATACATACATATATAAAATACTCTTGAAATTTTGTTATATTTTCCCAGACATTTTTCCTATATCTAACTACTTAGAATCATTTAGAAAAGCTACTTTCCAGATTAAATATTTTCTTTCTATTTTTAGCAATGCTATCAGATAATTTTTTAAAATATTTAGATACTTAGGATCGAAATTTAGAGCCCTGACAATTTCTAGTAAAATACATTACAAACTTGTGTATTAGTGTCAGTAACAAATTATTTTCCATTCATCTGCATTAAATGCTGAGTGTATTGTCCATATAATTTGCATAGATTGTATATCTTTCATCTATATATTTAGATGGTTAAGTTGGCATAAGTCAAAGAGAATTGGATTTAGAATTTGAAGACTGAGTTCCTGTCTAGTTAAGTAAGACTTAGTTTCTGGGTAATTATGTATGATGCTTAAAAAATAGTTTATCTTCTCTGGGGGTACATATATATATATTCATTTATTCCTATCTTTCTGCAATACAATTGATTACCTCTGTGTGTCAGATTCTGCACTCACCATTAATACAATGGAAGGCAATAAAGACTTGGTTCTTTGCTTCTAAAACTGTGTAATGCAGTGGTCTTTAGAGTGGGTGGCATGCACCCTAGAAAGTGTGCAATATATTATACTTTATAGGGAACAAGTGGAAATGTGAAAAATAATCTTTATATTTGTGATTGTCTCAGTTAAAATGTTTTTTATAATGTTTTATTCTGTGTAGAAATGCATGTTTATATTCGTATATCAGCTTGAAAGTCTTTTGTTATAGGATTGTACTTGATAGCAAATTCAGAGACTGGATTAGTATAAGGAAAAAGAGTTGAATGAAATAAAACATTTTATTATAGCCAAAGACTGTGTCATTTTTAAAGAAAAATTGTAATGTTGTTTGCCTTGGACATTATGAAATATCACACTTTCGATGCCCCCTGTAGTTTTACCTTGAGCATCAAATTTGTACATGGTATGTTCTAGACACATTTCCAAGAAATTTGTTTGAATTAACATATTTAATCTTCACAGCAACCCTATTTGGAAGGTGTTCTGATTTTTTTTTTTTTTTTTTTTGGTGTTCTGATTTTTATCTAACTTAAAAGTGTCACTGAAATTCAAGTAATCTGTCTTAAGAACAAGAGCTCATATTCACTGTGGTAGCCTGTCTCTCACATGTGAAATTCATTGATAGAGTGCAATAATAATAACAGATCTGGAAATAAGTATGCTGTTAGTAGTTTAAATCTATTTTTCATTATTTTCATATTTATATTATGTCATAAGATAGGCAGTCTTTCTTCTTATGACGTACATCTTTTCCCACAGAACAATGTATAGCTTTCTGATTGTACTTTTTAAAAATGCTGTTTGAATAGTCATCAGATATTGAGTCAAATTGGAACCTTACAACGTGCTGAGCACCGCATCAGGACCTGGAAAAATGGAGCCTGTTGAGATAAATTCTTACACCAACAGGAACCTCACTTTGCACTGAATATTAATACAATACAATATTTAAAATTATATGTAAAATGCTGAACGAAAAACCTGCCTCTCTCCTTCAATAAAATTTCACCTTATTTATTAAAACTGATTTATATTATATATTCTAGTCACAGAGTCATGTCCAACTCCTTTGCGACCCCATAGATGGTAGCCCTCCAGGATCCTCTATCCATGAGGTTTTCTAGGCAAGAATACTGGAGTGGGTTGCTTTTTCCTTCTCCAGTGTTATATTTTATTATACTATGTTATATTGTGAAAGAAAGTGAAAGTACAGTCGCTCAGTTGTATCCAACTCTATATGACTCCATGGATTGTAGCCTACCAGATTCCCCGTCCACAGAATTTTCCAAGTAAGAGTACTGGAGAGGGTTGCCATTTCCTTGTTCAGGGTGCCTTACCAACCCAGGGATCGAACCTGGGTCTCCCTCATTGCAGGTCAACACTTTATTGTATAAGCCATCAGGGAAGCCCCATGTTATATTATATATATATATATATATATATATGTATGTGTATATATATATACTTTTATATATATACTTTGGGGTATATCAAACTTATTTTGGTTTTTATGTCAATTTCAACAGTACATAATCTATTATTAAATTAGTGTTTAGGTTGCTTTCAGAACGCACTGATCATTTTGTATATTTCGTATTAAAACCAAATATAAATAAGTGTGTTATATGGGTGAAGTAATAAGTACCTATGGTGGGTTAGGTGCTAGAAATGTAGTGGTGAGCAAAAGTAAACAAGTTCCCTGCCGTCATGAAACTTACAGTCTGGCAGGGAAGGTGGGTGTTGATCACTGAGTGTGTTATTCTAGGTTGCTTGAACTGCCATAACACAGAACCACAAACTGCGTGGCTTGTAACAACAGAAGTTTATTCTCACCGTTAGAGGCCAGAAGTCAGAAATCAAGGTATTGGCAGGGCTGTGCTCCTCTGAACTCTAGGAAGACTCTTCCGTCCCTCTTGTAGCTCCTGGTAGCTTCAGGTAATGTCTAGTTTGTAGCAGCAGGACTTCAGTATTTGCCTTTATCTTCACATGATATCTTTGTTTCTGTGTATATACGCCTCTGTCAATCTTCAATTGACATTCTTCTTGTGAGTCTTTGCTTCTTTTCCTATAAAACACAGGTCATTCTTGGATTAAAAGCTCAACTTGTTCTGTTTCAGTCATCTTGAATAATTACATCTGTAAAGATCCTATTTCCAAATAAGGTTGTTATGAGATGTTGAGAGTTAGGACTTCAATGTATCTTTTTGAAGAATAGAGTTCGGTCCATGATACTTATCACTGCAAACTGCCTTAAGTGCCATGAAGGAAAAGTACAGGCAGAATGAGAGCATGTGCAGTGGGGTATGGATCTGGGGTGGAATATAAGGAAGCCTGGGATTCAATCAGAGAAATCAGATGAGTGTGTGACTTTTGGAGAGAGGAAGATCATCATCTTTAAGGAAACCAGTATGACTAGAGGTTGAGGACTTGGTGAGGAGTTGGTGAAGGTGAGACAATGTTGTTTTGTTCAGTTGCTAAGTTGTGTCTGACTCTTTTGTGGCCCCATGTACTGCAGCTTGCCAGGCTCCTCTGTCCATGGGATTTCCCAGGCAAGAATACTATAGTGGGTTGTCATTTCCTTCTCCAGGGGATCTTCCTGACCCAGGGATTGAACCTATGTCTCCCTCACTGGCAGGAGGATTCTTTACACTGAGCTACCAGGGAAGCCCAGGTGAGAAACTAGCTGTGCATAAATCAAGAAAATGTAAAATTTGGGTATTTTTATGAAGGTGAGCTGAACAAATGATCTGACTCCTTTTTTAAAATACTGATTCAGCTCAGTGTTGGAAAAGATAGCATGGGGTGGATACAGGAATGGATGCTGATGTACCAGCTAAGAGGCGGTTGCAGAAGTCTAAGCTAAAATAGCTTGGATTTAAAGAATATATATATTCTGCAAGATGTGTATAGATTTAAGATATATATATACACACACACACAGACACACACACACTAAATGAAATCAGCAGGATATATAACAAATGGTATGTGAGAAATGAAATCAAATGATATGCTGAGATGCTCCTAACTTACTCTCTTATAGCATGTACAAGTGTGAGTACCATTCACTAGCCTAAGGGGTAGTGATATAAATATTGTAAGTGTGTTTTTAGACATGTTGAACAAGAAGTGCTTTTCACAGATATTTCAGACATGCAATTAGACATACGGATTTAGATGTCACAAATAAGGTCAGGGTGAGGAGATATATGTTGGTATTAACTGGTCATTTTTTCATCATTCCAGTTTTTTGTGCTTTCCTATCTCTACCTGAGGACCCGGGCTGGGATTTAGAAAGGACTTACAATATGCACTATTGAATAATCTCTGGACACAAAGCTAGACCTTTACTTCTTCAATGAAGTAAATTCCACCATCATTATACATTTTCAATAGAAAAGAGAATTCTGCTGTTTTTTCTACTTTGAGTTGTAAGTTGACACTTCTTAAATTCATTGTATTCTTATTCATTTTTTAAAATTCATTTTATTATTCATTTTATTAAATTCTAAACTAGACAATTTGATGTCTATCCATGGACATTTGTTTATGCTGTATCTGTAGAGATTACCAGTGACCTTTCAAAACAAATCTTTGGAGGATGCTTTTCAGGTCTGTGATAGTATTTGTAAACAATACAAAGACACTTGGAAATGAAAGATCTAGTTGAGTTGTAGAGGGTGTGTGTGTATTTTTAGAATTAACTAAGAATGAGTCTGTAGAGACTAATTTAAATAAACATAAAAGAAAACTAAGGAAGGAAAAGGATCTAGAGCTGGGAAACAAATTCTAAAGGAAAATTTTAGTGAATGGAATGCCATTCAATTATTGCCTGTAAAGCACACTAGAAGGTGGCATTTGAAGAAGAGATCCCCACATGACAAATACATGATACTGCATTGAGAAACCAGGAACTGGAACAATCTGTTCCCCCATCAGCAGCAGTGCTACCCAAACTAAAAGGCATATGCTGTTCAGCAGGCAAAAAGTCATTATTTGCTGGAAAAGTGAATAGTGGGTATGTAGCAGCAGTCCTTTGTAGTGTACTGTTCCTTATTCTAGCCATGGAAAAGGTAACCAAAAATGTTTGAACGTTTTTAGCTGTTCCTTGATCAGAATCCATATACTATTGTGTGTCTAAGATTCCACCCTTAAAATTCAGAAGTAAAGGAGAGGTTAATAATTATAAATAAGAGAATAAAAGACTGTGGAAGTTATGATATAAATAAATGTTTAAAGTGAAAACCTGACATGAAATTAAAAAAAAGTATGTTTTAATGCCTGCATAAAAGAGTAATACTGACAAATTTATTTGCAGAGCAGAAAAAAAAAAAAAAAGACTCTCGAATATAAAATAACAGAGAAATATTCCCTAACTGTATACCTTTTGCTTTGGATAAAACTGCTGTATTCAGAACAGTGGGTAACAAGATTTGGAAACATTTCAGAGATTATTCAAGATTTTAAGTATATTGTGTTATTCTACTAAATATGTGTAAATTTTAAACAAGGACATATCACATTATTTATATTTGTTATGTTAGTTGTTCCAAGAAACATTTGTTTTATTGCCTTTTGTGTATTTCTTAGGATCAGATTAATGGTTATCAAAAAAAAAAAAATGCCAAGCTTTTATAAATTAACCTGCTGAACATCACGATAATACACATTTTTAAAAGATTATGTCCGGACCCATCGTTTAACACAAATAGAAGGCCATTGCAACTGAAAGTATGATTGTCATTACAGAATAGTGTCAAGAAATCAATATGTTTATTTGGACAATCAGCCAAATGGTCTGAAGATTCTTAGATATATCTGGTTGTTCCAGAAGTCTTAACAATTGTATCAGAATTCCCTATAATTGATTGGCAAGAGTAGTGAAAATAATGCTGGCCCATTGGCCATTTGTATTTATCAGATTAGATAATTGTAGATTAAAACAGTTTGGATTCCCATTTTATTCAACTATAAAAATGACTGTGCAACAGTATTAATGCACTTAATACCTGTGAATTGTAAACTTTAAAAATATTAAATTGGTAGGTGTTATATATATTTTACCACAATAAAAAATAGGTCTGAAAGTGCTATAAATATAAAGTCTACCTGTAAATACAATGTTTCTAGCTTTTTGTGAAAATTTCTAATTTTACTTTGGTGCATATATAATCTTAAATATCTAAATTCTGTGAAAATATACATGCATGTCTGCATGTGAGGGATCTAGTAAGTCAGAGTCATATTTTCTAAGACCAGCAGCAGTGATGATGAAAGACTGAGTTCATGTACCAGCTTGGATTACTCACATTCTGGAGAAAACACATACTTTCATATGTTTCTGAATTATTTGTTAATGTAGCTCCCAGGTTGTAACTAAAAAATGGAACTCCATCTGTAGTGTTCGAACTTGTAGACTATTAGAGTATATTTCTTTTCTTCTATGAGGAACTGCTAAACTTTTTCTTCCTAAACAACTGTTTCCCATTTGTTTTAATTATGCAACAGCCTTCCTGAAAACTTGGTATCATTCAGAAATAATTTCTGACATTTGTAACAAGGAAGAATAGCAGCTGATTTAATTAATGATAAATAATGCTGCATTATAAAGTTTGAGGAGAAGGCAATGGCACCCCACTCCAGTACTCTTGCCTGGAAAATCCCATAGATGGAGGAGCCTGGTAGGCTGCGGTCCATGGGGTCGCTAAGAGTTGGACCTGACTGAACGACTTCATTTTCACTCTTCTCTTTCATGCATTGGAGAAGGAAAGGGCAACCCACTCCAGTGTTCTTGCCTGGAGAATCCCAGGGACGGGGGAGCCTGGTGGGCTGCCGTCTATGGGGTCGCACAGAGTCGGACATGACTGAAGTGACTTAGCTTAGCTTATAAAGTTTGAAAAAGTCTACCACTTTGGTGAATGGGGGTGGGTAAATGGTGTGCAAACTGCTTCTTCATACTGGATTTCAGTATTTTATTACATACAGCACTAAATGATTGTTCTAACTGTGTTGGGAATGTTCTCCTATCGCTTCTAATCCTTAAAATAAGCAGGATACGTTTATTATACCAAAAAACACTTATGGTATTAGCAGAACAATTCAATCTTCAGATGTCTGAATTTTTAATTCAAGACTATCCAGTTGAAAATATTAGGAATCAAGCTGATAGGGGTGGGAGGACAGACATAATAATAAATGTGTGCCAATTCTAATAATACAGTGTAAGGGATATAATTTTTAAATTTACATTTCATGAAAATAGTTATCAGATTATAAAAAATCATTAAGCACTTATTATTGCCTTTCTTTCTTTTTTCCATTAAGAATTCTTTGTATTAAAATTCATTGGAAAAGTAAGGTAAACTTGAGGCTTAAAAATTATTATACAGTGTAATGTTTTACATTCAGATTGATAAGAACAGTTATCAATTGGATCTGTATTGTCAAGATAACCTATAAAGTGACTTATTATTTATGTTACATAAAGATGAACACAACATAAATAAGTTGTCATTTATAATGAAACATAGAACAGACGGAGAGTTAGACAAATAACTAGATAAAAACACAATTTTAAAGT
This sequence comes from Cervus canadensis, assembly GCF_019320065.1. Lineage (NCBI taxonomy): Eukaryota > Metazoa > Chordata > Mammalia > Artiodactyla > Cervidae > Cervus > Cervus canadensis. The sequence goes on from NC_057400.1 coordinate 62,742,637, forward strand.
GAGCATATTTTCGCAAAACTTGTTTCAAGCTATTTAGCTTTTATAATGTTGAGTGGATAAAGTTGATGTGTATGACATTACTTTATCAATTAGTAATATCTATATTGTTGCATCAGTTTATTTGGAGCAATGTTGCTAGTATTTACAATTAATATTATTCCTAGATTAAATTAAAAACTAAACACATCTTATTTTATTTAAATTTTCAACAACTAGACTATAGCAGATGCCCTAATAATGAGGATTTCTTTTTTTTTTTTTTTTTTTTTTAATTTTTTTATTAGTTGGAGGCTAATTACTTCACAACATTTCAGTGGGTTTTGTCATACATTGATATGAATCAGCCATAGATTTACACTTATTCCCCATCCCGATCCCCCCTCCCACCTCCCTCTTCACCCGACTCCTCTGGGTCTTTCCAGTGCACCAGGCCCGAGCACTTGTCTCATGCATCCCACCTGGGCTGGTGATCTGTTTCACCATAGATAGTATACATGCTGTTCTTTTGAAACATCCCACCCTCACATTCTCCCACAGAGTTCAAAAGTCTGTTCTGTATTTCTGTGTCTCTTTTTCTGTTTTGCATATAGGGTTATCATTACCATCTTTCTAAATTCCATATATATGTGTTAGTATGCTGTAATTTTCTTTATCTTTCTGGCTTACTTCACTCTGTATAATGGGCTCCAGTTTCATCCATCTCATTAGGACTGATTCAAATGAATTCTTTTTGACAGCTGAGTAATATTCCATGGTGTATATGCACCACAGCTTCCTTATCCATTCATCTGCTGATGGGCATCTAGGTTGCTTCCATGTCCTGGCTATTATAAACAGTGCTGCAATGAACATTGGGGTGCACGTGTCTCTTTCAGATCTGGTTTCCTCAGTGTGTATGCCCAAAAGTGGGATTGCTGGGTCATATGGCAGTTCTATTTCCAGTTTTTTAAGGAATCTCCACACTGTTTTCCATAGTGGCTGTACTAGTTTGCATTCCTACCAACAGTGTAAGAGGGTTCCCTTTTCTCCACACCCTCTCCAGCATTTATTGCTTGTAGTCTTTTGGATAGCAGCCATCCTGACTGGCGTGTAATGGTACCTCATTGTGGTTTTGATTTGCATTTCTCTAATAATGAGTGATGTTGAGCACCTTTTCATGTGTTTGTTAGCCATCTGTATGTCTTCTTTGGATTTCTTAATATATAATACTTGGAGGGCAGAATAATTTTACAGTCTTTTTGCTTATAATCTCCTAGTCTCTGGTATGGTTAAGTTGTATTTTGAGTTCACCTTCAGTAGTGTATGGCCAGCATTGTAGATGGAGTAAAAATGTTCATTGGACAGATCTCTACATGCCATTATTCTGTTTTAAACTGTATCAAAGACTTCATGAAAACATTGAGAGAATTTGTGCTTCTAGAACTTCTAAAGTTAGTTTTTAAAAGCATTTATTTATTATTACTTCTTGGTTGTGGTGGGTCTGCATCGCTGCATGCGGGCTTTCTCAGGTCATCGTGAGTGGGGGCTACATGATGTCATGCTCAGCTTTCTCATTGCAGTGGCCTCTCTTGTGGAGCACAGGCTCTAGGCACTTGGGCTTCAGCAGTTGCAGCACGTGAACTCAGTCGTTTTGACTTGCAGGCTCTGGAGCCTGTGTTCAGTAGCTGTGGAGCATGAGATTAGTTGCTCTGAGGCATGTGGGTTCTCCTGGACCAGGATCAAACCAGCGTCCCTCACATTGCAAGTAGGATTCTTAACCACTAGACCACCAGGGAATCCCTTAAAAGTCCTCTGGGCTCTTCATACCTGATGTAACTTAAAATCCACATTTTCATCCTAAACTTAAGCTTGGGAAATAGTTGTTTCCTTAGCCTTGTGAAAATATATGTATATTTTACTATCAACAATTATTTCTGAATCTGAATGACATACAAATAGGATATCTTCAATGTTCAGAATATGTGCTCAACAGTTAAGAAGTGATTATGTTTATCTATTAATGCTGTTCTTTTTACAGTTTTTTTGTAGTGTCACAAACCTAGAAATGATGTCTTTATGACTGAAAATGAAAACATAGACCCTAACCATGGTATCAGATTAACAGAAGCTCATTTTAAAAAACAGATCCACAATGTAGAATTAAGCAAATAGTGTAACTTAATATATTTTTATTGAAAGAAATTATACTAATCAGAGTTATTTTACTTTCCTTCAAATGGTGATTTACACAAACACTTTTTACAATTTAATGTTGTAAAAATGAAGATAAATATCAGGGGATAACATGACATTTAAATATCAATATAATCATAATATATATTATGTAACATCAGAAAATAAGAACTAAGACCCATTAACAGTAAATGCATACTTCTTAATCAGTAGATAAATGATAGTACCTAGGATGTATCTCTACATAAAATTTTTCCCAGTGGCTATTTCAGCCACAATTACAATGAGTAAACATTCAGTTAAATAAAAACATATTTTAAAGATGGATTATACTGTGGAAGTGAGAAATAGGTTTAGGGGACTAGATATGATAGTCAGAGTGCCTGATGAACTACAGACAGAGGTTCGTGACATTGTACAGGAGAGAGGATTCAAGACTATCCCCAAGAAAAGAAATGCAAAAAATCAAAATGGCTGTCTGAGGAGGCCTTACAAATAGCTGTGAAAAGAAGAAAGGTGAAAAACAGAGGAGAAAAGGAAAGATATACTTATTTGAATGCAGAGTTCCAAAGAATAGCAAGGAGAGAAAAGAAAGCCTTCCTCAGGGATCAATGCAAAGAAATAGAGGAAAACAATAGAATGGGAAAGACTAGAGATCTCTTCAAGAACATTAGAGATACCAAGGGAACATTTCATGCAAAGATGGGCTCAATAAAGGACAGAAATCGTATGGATCTAACAGAAGCAGAAGATATTAAGAAGAGGTGGCAAGAATACACAGAAGAAATATACAAAAAAGATCTTCACAACCCATATAATCACGATGGTGTGATCATTCACCTAGAGCCAGACATCCTGGAATGTAAAGCCAAGTGGGCCTTGGGAAGTATCACTACAAACAAAGCTAGTGGAGGTGAGGGAATTCCAGTTGAGCTATTTCAAATCCTAAAAGATGATGCTGTGAAAGTGCTGCACTCAGTATGTCAGCAAATTTGGAAAACTCAGCAGTGGCCACAGGACTGGAAAAGGTCACTTTTCATTCCAATCCCAAAGAAAGGCAGTCACAAAGAATACTCAAACTACCGCACAATTGCACTCATCTCACACACTAGTCAAGTAGTCGTCAAAATTCTCCAAGCTAAGCTCAACAATACGTGAACTGTGAATTTCCAGATGTTCAAGCTGATTTTAGAAAAGGCAGAGGAACCAGAGATCAAATTGCCAATATCCGCTGGATCATCGAAAAACCAAGAGAGTTCCAGAAAAACATCTAGTTCTGCTTTATTGACTACACCAAAGCCTTCGACTGTGTGGATCACAATAAACTGTGGAAAATCCTGAAGGAGATGGGAATACCAGACCACCTGACCTGCCTCTTGAGAAACCTGTATGCAGGTCAGGAAGCAACAGTTAGAACTGGACATGGGACAACAGACTGGTTCAAAATAGGAAAAGGAGTATGTCGAGGCTGTACATTGTCACCCTGCTTATTTAACTTATATGCAGAGTACATCATGAGAAATGCTGGGCTGGAGGAAGCCCAAGCTGGAATCAAGATTGCTGGCAGAAATATCAATAACCTCAGATATGCAGATGACACCACCCTTATGGCAGAAAGTGATGAAGAACTAGAGAGCCTCTTGATGAAAGTGAAAGAGGAAAGTGAAAAAGTTGGCTTAAAGTTCAAATTTCAAAAAACTAAGATCATGGCATCTGGTTTCATCCCTTCATGGCAAATAGATGGGGAATCAGTGGAAACAGTGGCTGACTTTATTTTTGGGGTCTCCAAAATCACTGCAGATGGTGACTGCAGCCATGAAATTAAAAGATACTTACTCCTTGGAAGGAAAGTTATGACCAACCTTGACAGCATATTAAAAAGCACAGACATTACTTTGCCAACAAAGGTCCATCTAGTCAAGGCTATGGTTTTTTCCAATAGTCATGTATGGATGTGAGAGTTGGACTATAAAGAAAGCTGAGCACCAAAGAATTGATGCTTTTGAACTCTTTTGTTGAAGAAGACTCTTGAGAGTCCCTTGGACTGCAAGGACATTTCAACCAGTCCATCCTAAAGGAGATCAGTCCTGGGTGTTATTTGGAAGGACTGATGTTAAAGCTGAAATTCCAATATTTTGGCCACCTGATGAGAAGAGCTGACTCCTTTGAAAAGACCCTGATGCTGGGAAAGATTGAGGGCAGAAGGAGAAGGGGATGCCAGAGGATGAGATGGTTGGATGGCATCACCAACTCAATGGACATGAGTTTGGTAAACTCTGGGAGTTGGTGATGGACAGGGAGGCCTGGCATGCTGCAGTTCATGGGGTCACAAACAGTCGGACACAAGTGAGCAACTGAACTAGCAATGTAGTCTGGTATAATGCCAATGGTAGAGAAGGCTAAATAGGAAATTTATTATTTATGCTCTGTTTGACATCAATTAGATCATTAAGATGATCTATCTTGACTGCTCTAGTTAGTACATGAAGGTTAATCATAATACAATTGAATTTAATCAGTATATCAAAATTTCATATTTGTACTTTTTCCAGAAAAATATGTTGACTTAGTGCTATCTAGTATGGAGATGAATTTATATTTCATTTAAATTATATATATCTTTATTGTGCTTTTGACAGCTGTTTTATTATACAGAAACATTTTGTTACTTAAATACTTTGCATTTTTACTGAAAACTTTCACATCTGTGATTCATTTTCTCCCCTAAAAAAATTGTATCATTTTTCAAGAGCTCTTCCCTTGAAATGAATTGCATCTACAACATCCCAACACTTAACTTGTCTAATAATTAGATGTGAGCTTCACATTTGTTAGATATTGAATGTATGAGTAAATATGGACTTCCTGGATGGTGCTAGTGGTAAAGAACCCACCTGCCAATGCAAGAGATGTAAGAGATGCAAGTTCGATCTCTTGGTAAGGAAGATCCCCTGGAGGAGGGCATGGAAACCCACTCCAGTTTTCTTGCCTGGAGAATCCCATGGACAGAGAAGCCTTGCGGGCCGCAGTGCATAGTGTCACAAGGAGTTGGACACGACTGAAGTGACTTAGCATGCATACGCACCCATGAGTAAATATATGATAAGAACCTTACATGTGTAAGTTAAGAATCACTTAATTTTCCTAGATAACTAAAAGAGACTAGGGATAGATTCATTCTAGGAAGCTGTTCAATTTATTATTTCAGTTGGGTCAAAAGCCCAATTATTGAGAACTGCCAGTCTGAATTCATTTAATCATAATGGTTGTGAAGTGAACTTCCATTTGCCCAGAGAGTTTAGGAGGAATTTAAACAGGGAAAGGAAAACTCATTCATTAAATATTCATTTAACATAGTTTCTCACATATATCTATCACAGACTCTGGGAAAAATGTACACAAATAGCCCCTGTTTTAACTTCATGGAACTTGCATCTGCTGAGTTAGACAGTTATTGTTCAGTCACTCAGTTGTGTCCGACTCTTTGCGACCCCACGACTGCAGAACGCCAGGCTTTCCTGTCCTTCACCATTAGACAGGCACTAATCCACACAGTTACAAAAGCAAATCTAGCATTGCTACTGTTTTAAGAGCTATATAAGAGAAGAGCTTTGTGCTATGAAAATCTATAGTAGGATTTACTAGAGCGCAGACATGAAATTCTGTTCAAGATACCCTTCGGATACTAGCAAAAGGATAAGTAGGAGTTAACTTAAAGTGGGTTGAAGGATTGGGGCTGGGTTGAAGTGTCACTGAATATCCCATATCAGAAAGACAGCATGGTTTATCTGTTGTTCAGTAGCTAGGTCATGTCTGACTCTTTGTGACCCCAAGGACTACAGCATGCCAAGCTTCCCTGTCCTTCACCATCTCCCAGAATTTGCTCAAACTCATGTCCATTGAGTTGGTGATGCCATCCAATCATCTCATCCTCTGTCGTCCCCTTCTCCTCCTGCCCTCAATCTTCTCCAGCGTCAGAGTCTTCTCCAGTGAGTCAGCTCTTTACTTAGATGACCAAAGTATTGGAGCTTCAGTTCAACATCATTCCTTCCAGTGAATATTCAGGAGTTGGTTTCCTTTAGGATTGACTGGTTTTATTTCTTGCTGTCCAAAGGACTCTCTAGAGTCTTCTTCAGCATTGCATTCAAAAGCATCAATTCTTCAGTGTGCAGCCTTTTTTTATTGTACAGCTCTCACATCAGTACATGACTACTGGAGAAACCATAGCTTTGACTATACAGATTGTCACTGGCAAAGTGATGTCTCTGCTTTTTAATATGCTGTGTAGGTTTGTCATAGCTTTTCTTCCAAGGAGTAAGCATCTTTTAATTTTGCGGCTGCGGTCACTGTCTGCAATGATTTTGGATTTGAGAATCCTGAAAAATACATATGTATAGCTGAATTAAAGAGACTTGTTGAACATGAAATCCCCAAATAAGTTGAGAACCAGATATGCAAAACTATTCATATAAGACTATACAGAGCTTTACTTTTCCCTGAAAGCAATGTGTTCAAATAAACCAATTCTGAATCTTTAGGCATGCTTATGTAACTGCTCTATTTGTGTTTTTATAAGTTCTTTCTCACTATGGAATAAAGAATAGAAGATATTAAGTGTATATGAGTTGGCTATATAAAAAACTATTGCAGTAATTCAGACCTGTAATGAGAGAAGTTTGAACTTGAGTTGGGATATTCAAGGTGGAAAGAAGATGATGAATTCGGGGATAGTGTTGGTCAGCTTGATTGCGGGAACAACTAGAAATGGAAAGTAAAGGCAGAAATGATGTCAAGGATGATTTCCAATTTTTCCTATGGATAGTAGTGCCTGTGACCTGAGATAGTCAATGATGAAAGAGGACTTATCTGAGTTTACTATGTTATAAAGACTTTGATTTGTCTCTAAATAATAGTTTAATTTGTTTTGTTTTTGCATACTGTTTGAAGGTGGCAAAAGTGATAGATTATATAGAAGGATCCAGAAAAAACTGACAAAGTCTTGATTTTATCCCATGTTTCCATGTACATCATTTTCAAGTTTCAAAGAAGAAAGCTAATTTTGCTGCTAGAAGGATGAGGAATAAAGTACCTAGATCAAAAGAAATGTGCATTTCTTCTTGGTATATATCTAGAAATATAATGGCTCAATGCAGCATATGTAAACATTTAAGTTTATCAAGCAACATGTTCCAAAGAGGTTGTACTAGTTACTATCTAAACCACAGTAGGTTGGAGTCTCTGTGGTACTATATATCTACTAACATTTGTGCATATTTGAATTTTTCCTTATTTGATATATATGGGCTGGAATCCCATCTTGGTTTTAATTTAAGGCTCATTGTATAATCCTGTGTTGATTTTATGTGTTGAAAGTACATTCAGTAATTTCTGCATTATTATTTGTTTTATTGAACTTGTATTTACCAATATTTTTCTTGTATTCCTTGTTTTTTGTAAATTGCTTGAAAAATTATTCTCTAACCAGAAGTAATAGAGTCTTCCATATCTTCACTGTCTAATATGGTAACCAATAGCATATTTGCTGACAAAGGTCCATCTAGTCAAAGCTGTGGTTTTTCCAGTGGTCATGTATGGATGTGAGAGTTGGACCATGAAGAAAACTGAGCGCCAAAGAATTGATGCTTTTGAACTGTGGTGTTGAAGAAGACCCTTGAGAGTCCCTTGGATGGCAAGGAGATCCAACCAGTCAGTCCTAGAGAAGATCAATCCTGAGTGTTCATTGGAAGGACTAATGCTGAAGCTGAAACTCTAGTACTTTGGCCACCTGATGTGAAGAACTGACTCATTGGAAAAGACCCTGATTCTGGGAAAGATTGAAGACAAGAAGAGAGGGGGACAGCAGAGGATGAGATGGTTAGGTGGAATCACCAACTCGATGGACATGATATTGAGCAAGCTGCGGGAGTTGGTGATGGACAGAGAGGCCTGGCATGGTGCAGTCCATGGGGTCGCAAAGAGTCAGACATGACTGAGCTACTGAACTAAACTGACTGAGCTTGATTTCAGTTGCCTACTAGCCCATGATTTCTGGTTACCATATTGAGCAGAGTAAACTAGAATATTTCCATAACCACAACAAAATTCTATTGAGCAGAGCCATTTTATTCTATCTTCTAAAAATTTCATTTTCTTTTGTTGTATTTGTTCACTTTTTGCCCTCAAAGTTATGTGATTGGAATTTCATTGAAACTGTGTAGCTCACTCCTTAGGACCTTTAGAGAATTAATATAAAATAGTTTGACTTGAAATATATTTTTGGTAGTTGTGTCTGTGTGTTTAAAGACCATTTTGGGGTTGAAAATTTTCCTTCCTAGTCTATTACTTGGACCTAAAACAGCATTTTTCAACATTCCCATAGAAACTGTGTTTATCCACTTATATTTAGGATGATTAGTGTTATATTTGAACTTATTTCTATACTTTTATAATGTGCTATGTGTTATTTCTTTTATAAAACTTTTTCTGGTCCTCTTCCTACTTACTCTTGCTTTATATTTAGAGTGATTAGTGTTATATTTGAGCTTATTTCTATAATTTTATAATGTGCTATTTCTTTTTTAAAACTTTTTCTGGTCCTCTTCCTACTTACTCTTGCTTTGTTTTGAATTGGGGGAGTTTTAAAATTTTATTTTCATATTATTTATCCAATTATTTAGGATTTAGGTATTTCTTTTATTATGTTGTTAATTTTCCTAGGCTCATTATACCATGATTTACTTGTGTGTTAGTTGCTCAGTCGTGTCTAACTCTTTGTGACCTCATATACTGTAGCCTGCCAGGCTCCTCTGTCCATGGGATTTTCCAGGCAAGAATACTGGAGTAGGTTGCTATTTCCTTCTTCAAGAGATCTTCCCAGCCTGAGGACTGAACCCAGATCTTCCCAGCCCACGGATTGAACCCAAGTCTCCCACACTGCAGGCAGATTCTTTACCATCTGAGCCACAAGGGAAATCATTTCCTTAACACATTCAAATGTAACTAGTGGCTTTTCTTCATCTCAGATAATAAAAGGGTCTGAAACTGTCTTTTATCCCTTATCATGTCCCTGATCTACTTTGACCGTTACTATCTAGGATTTAAGTTCTAACTTGCCTCTCCAAATTAGACATGCATATTGCCTCCTAAAAATAAATGATTGTTTGAATTATTTACAGACACATTTTCTTATCTAACTCAAAATTTGTTTTTGTATTTAATAGCTTAACTTTGGGCCAATTTTCTCTTCCTGAAAAATATTTCTTCAAATTTGCTTTGGTGAATATATTTGTGTAATTAAATTCTATTTTCCTGTTGTTTTTTTTTTCCCCTGAAGATATCTTTATATTTAAAGCATTCATAAAGGTAATTTTTCCATATAGAGATTACTGACTGGCAATTATCTCATCTCATTAAGGAGATTTCTTCAGTATCATCTGCCTTCTGTTGTTTCCAGTGACAAATCACTGGCCAGTTTAATTACCTTCTCTTTGAAGCTGCTTTATATTTTCTTATTCGTTTTTCTTGACATCTCTTTGCCTCTGTTTTTTTGCCATTTCACTACTGTATGTCTAGATGTGGATTTCTCATTAATTATCCTCATTGGGAATGAATGACTCCCAGATCTGATTGTAGCATTTTTCAAAATTTCTGGAAAGCACTCAGCTTATCTCTTTGAATATTGCCTTGTTATTGCCTTCCAGAGCTCTGTTTAAATGTTTGTCAAGCCTTCTCACTATTTCTTCAATGTAATAGAGACCACTTTTTATGTCTAGGCTGAAATATAAACAATTTCTTTTGGTCATTTTTCCAGTTCTCTCTTTAATCAGTTCTATGTAAACTACTACTTTATCCATTAAAAAAGCTAGTTATAATTTAAGACATAGGAGTTGTATTTGTTTTCAAATTTCTCTTGTATTTCTTTAGAAAAAAACTATTTTTCTTAAATTTGTTTCTAGTAATTACAGTGCCTAAAATCTTTGAATGTCTGTTTCTGCTGTCGTTTATGTTCACTTTTATGCATGGCATCTTCTCTGTGTGTGTGTGTGTCTGTCTGTATGAAGGTGTTTTTGCTTCTCTGTTGATTTGTTTCCTATTATAATGAGGTACTGATTTTCTTCTTTTGAACTTCATTTATTGGCATTCTTTGTGTCCTGACTTGAGGTTAAGTTCATATGGTGTTTACTTCTGTCTATCAACTTGGGACAATTTTAAATCAAATACTTTCAAATAACTTAGTTTTTGAACATGCCCTGTAAAGTTAATATTGACTCTTTCAGAGATTATATTAAAGTTTCAAATGATACTTGTAGTTTTTCTTTTTCCATTCGTGCACTGTCAAGACAGATATTGGCAATATTCCTGTCTGTCAACATTTAGAAGAGGCAGTTTGAGAAGGGTTGGGAAAGGAATACTGTATTTCTTGTCCTTGTTTGTTTGTTTGTTCCAGCCCATATGTTCCAGCTCAACTGAAAATCTCTTGTTAGTTTTCACATTTTGGGTGCATCCTGTTATAGCTCTGTTTTCTATAATCTGTATGGTGGGAAAGCTCTGGCTCAAAACCTTAGATTTTGTAGAAGCACTCAATGAGACTGCTGACATTGACACTCACTTCCTATGTACCTGGTTTCTAGTTTTTTGATTTCTTTAATGTTCTTATGTTCATGGTAACTCATCAATGAATTTAAAGTTGTTTTAAATGACAAAAAATAATTATCCAGAGTTTTAGTTAACTCAGTAATTAACATTAATCTCAAATATGTATTTTCCTAAAAAATAAATCATAAATTCTATCATCTAAAATTTTTATGCTAAAATTTTCCTGTTTCAATTGTATACTTGTACTTATTGCATGTATCAAACCTACAAATAAACACTTTAAAATATGTGGTTCAGACATTGTTATAAGAATAAAATTTCAAATTTAATCCATCGCTTTGATAAAATTTATTTTCTCTTTGCAAATTATAAAGTGATTCTAAAAGTTTATTCCCCAGGTCCAAAGAAACATGTGAACTTAGAGAAATAATTTAAGTATTGGCTTTTAAAAAAGTTGTCTTATATTTTGTTCTTTTTACTGTACTAACTTACATTATGTTATCACTATAGCAACGAGATTCTTAGAAAATTTAGAAGCCTAGGTTTCTGAAGCCACCCACAATAGGTGTTCCTCAAGAGAATAACCATTAAACTTGCCCAGAAAATAAATTGCTAAATAAATTGTGAGGAATAAAAGAAATAGCAACTTCAAAACAATTAGTCTCATGCTAAATTACATAATTTTCACTAAATATTTTTCTGATTGAACTGTATGTCTAGGTTATGGGGAAAAAATGGAAGAGAATCATTTTCAAAACCTTAATTTCTAATGCATATCAATTAATTTAATAATTTTATTGTTTGTTAACATAAGCATCTCACTTGTAAGAACTTTTCAGTAATGAAGAATTCAAAACATTAAATTTTATGCATAAACATAGTATAGTATTAACTATAGAGCATACCTGAAAAAGGACTTCCCTGATGGCTCAGACGGTAAGCGTCTGTCTACAATGCGGGAGACCTGGGTTCGATCCCTGGGTCAGGAAGATCCTCTGGAGAAGGAAATGCAACCCACTCCAGTACTCTTGCCTGGAAAATCCTATGGACGAAGGAGTGTGGTAGGCTATAGTCCATGGGGTCGCAAGAGTTGGCCACGACTGAATGACTTCACATACCTGGAAAAGAATCTGTATGCTAGGGATATCATTAAGTTTCCCTTAATGCATCAAATTTAAAATGTTAATTTAGCCATTAAAATTATATGCAAAATGAATATGTAGCCACCTGTACAATTATATAATATTAGTAATAAAATATTTAGGAGAGAAGGAAACATTTAAAATTTAAGATATGCTTGCATATGGGCTGACAAGAAGAAAACAAAAAGGACTGCAAATATTTATGTTGACATGACAAAATTGTGTATGCTTTTAAAACATGCTTCATATTTTTTTATTCTGTTCTTATTATTAAGACAACCTTAACATGTATGTCTAAATCAACAGAAGCAATCAAGATTTACTGTTTTATTAAAATAGCTTACAAGTGTATATAATGATGTACTATAATGTTCCATGTGGACCAGCTACCATTTCTAGAATATATGATCTTCAGGCCAACTCATAAAACCAAGTTTCCAAAATTAAAGGTCTAGGGAAAATGTTCTGCATTTTCAAAACTGCAGATGGAAATTTAAAAATAAATTAAAAAATAAGTTAAAATAAATAAAAAATAAATAGATGACCAAAATAAATGAATTCAGTATATTGGGAGTTGTTAGATAAGTAAAGCAGAGAAAACAGTTGCATAAAAATAATACAACTCTTAACTACAAAGTACAATTTCAGTTTTATATACCATTAAAATGGAAAATGTATCAATGTAGTTAATCATGATTGCTATAAATGATTATAATATTATATAAAGTATCAGCATTAAATTCAGGGCATTAATCTCTAATATATTTGTTGATAACAATTGCATTAAATATCTGAAGTTGCTTCTTGGACTAAATATCAAATGACTTTACAGAATATGTGTGTTCTTTTAGGCACAGAAGGAAAGATTATGAGAGAGTATTTAATAGTTTCAATTTTACTGAGTATTTATGATGTCCTTGGCATTATGCTGGTTGCTGTGGATATGAGGATAAGCTCTCTTAAGAGTTTACAAGTAGAAAATAAGCAGTTACAAAATGGGAATAATATTTGATCTAAAATCAATATATTAAAAATGTTTTCAAGCAATCTCTGGCTGAAATGATGACTGAAAAGCAGTGTTGGTCTTTCAAGACCCCATTTAGTCTTTTTGGAGTCACTTCTTTATTGCTTAGTGGTTCTTTCATTCTTTCATTTTTAACTAACAGGTGCTCTGCCCTGCAGCAAGTGCCAGTGAGCTCAAGATAAAATCTAAGTGACTGATAAGAATTGTATGTGACATTCCTAAGAGATTCTTCTACTTCTAGATTTATAGATTTCTCTTTTTTTACAACTAGGCAAGATCTTTGGATAATTTATTCAATTTCTGTTCAGAAATTTGAATAATTAAGGTCCAGAGAGGGTGTACCCTATCCAAGGTCATTAGCTATTAAGTCATAGAATGAGGACCTCTCAATTCTCCATTTTAATATGGGTAAGAAATTTAAGCTAACACCTCCCCTGATTATTACAAGAACCTCTTGATGCAAGACACTTTCTTTAACTTCTCCCTTCCTCAAAGGAATAATGTACAGAAATATAGGAAGGTGTAATATACCCCTTTATGTGTTTTGTGGTTCTAGAATAAATAGTCATTCAGAATTCTTTCACTTACAAAATAATTGCTTTAAAATGCAACCCTACACAAAAGTAATATTAAAAGAAAGTTGTAAAGATATAAAAATACAAGGTTTATTCTACTCATCTATCACTTATAATGGAAGCAGTGCAACTAATGATCCATTCATCATTTTGAAAATCTACTTCCAGTATATTAAGCTTCTAAATGCCTTGAGATCCACGGTACTGGAATGAGGCCATTGTACTTTAAGGTTGGAAACTGCAAAAAATAAAGTCTAAAATTTTCAAGAGCTAGTTGAAGAATTTGTAAATACATTTTAGAACACATAATGCATAAATGAAACAAGCCATTTAAAAATAATTGTTTAATGTTTGATTATTAAACTTGATCAAAACATGAAAGAGAAGTATTTTAAATATTGAATGTAAGAAATGCAGGGTACAAAGTTAAATTATATTTTTAGCCTGTGAAATCATTCTAATGACTATATTACTATTGAATTAAAGCATATTGAAATTTGATATAACCTTAGATTTTTTTTTAAATTGCAATGGATTATTTTTTAATATGCATATAAAGACCCTGATGCTTGGAAAGATTGAAGGTAAAAGGATAAAGGGGTGGCAGAGGATGAGATGGTTAGATAGCATTACTGACTCAATGGACGTGGATTTGGGCAAATTTCAGGAGATAGTGAAGGACAGAGAAGTCTGGCATACTGCAGTGGGATCACAAAGAGTCAGACACGACTTAGGAACTGAACACACACATATTGTAAATATATTTTAAAAATATTAGCAACATCCAGGTATCTAAAGCCAAACTGTAAGCCTTGTACGTGACTGGGTTTCTTTGAATTACTGTGTCTCTAGGCAATGAAAACAAAACTTTAACATTTGTCTACACAAAGGGTGAAAGGAGTCTGTATCTCCTTCTACTGCCCTGTCCCCAAGGGAAAACCAAGCAGTATTGGAAAACAAACATCAGAAATATTCTCCAAACTAAATATAGGGGCTTTGGAGTTACCTATTATTGCACTAGTTTTCAATACAGTAAATATATTAAAGTGCAAAATATTATGCCTGTTTCATTAGTATATTATTCTAGGTAATAATACTAACCAACTAAAGTAGCATCTTTTTTTTTTTTTTTTTTAATTAGTTGGAGGCCAACCACTTCACAATTCAGTGGGTTTTGTCATACAGTGACATGAATCAGCCATGGAGTTACATGTATCCCCCATCCTGATCCCCCCTCCCACCTCCCTCTCCAACCGATTCCTCTGGGTCTTCCTGGTGCACCAGGCCCGAGCACTTGTCTCATGCATCCAACCTGGGCTGGGCTGGTGATCTGTTTCACTATAGATAATATACATGCTGTTCTTTCGAAACATCCCACAGAGTCCAAAAGTCTGTTCTGTACATCTGTGTCTCTTTTTTTGTTTTGCATATAAGGTTATCATTACCATCTTTCTAAATTCCATATATATGTGTTAGTATGCTGTAATGTTCTTTATCTTTCTGGCTTACTTCACTCTGTATAAGGGGCTCCAGTTTCATCCATCTCATTAGAACTGATTCAAATGAATTCTTTTTAATGGCTGAGTAATATTCCATGGTGTATATGTACCACAGCTTCCTTATCCATTCATCTGCTGATGGGCATCTAGGTTGCTTCCATGTCCTGGCTATTATAAACAGTGCTGCGATGAA